>NC_088981.1:35294651-36652151 GCF_963932015.1 Anas acuta
CTCAAGCACATGGTGAGATATAAATGAAATGACGGTTTGTCATGACCTTGTCAGATTAGACTCCATATCTTCATTAGAAATACACAAGACGTATTTCTCCACTCTAACATATTACTGCTTTCTAGGGTTAGTTTCATGGACTTTAGTGTGTTTTCCTGGGCTGTGATGTTCAATAAGTTATAGTCAGGTCTGCCATCTGTGCCTTTCCTTCAGCTCTGGCAGCAGGAGATATTATAGCAAGGCATTATGGCTCCAATTCCACAGAATTATGTAAAATTCTAACATGAAATTGAAGGCATCACTCCAGGAAATAAGCACGCTCTATGGCTTCCCATGAGGGTGCTTCACTCCTATCGATTTGTGGGGTAAGTGGGGAACTAGCTACTATGATCCAAGTATCTCCAAGAATCTCTTAGTCAAAAAGAAAATCCTCTATCTCCATTTGAAGGAAACAGAAAAAACTAGTAGCATGTTTCACATCCAGATGAAACAGTTGAGTCCTTTGCTAACACATCAGCACTTAGATAGCCTTGTGATTATGATGACTGCACAGTGAATGTCACAGGCCTAATGGTTTAACTCAGATTCTCAGAAGTCCTAATCCAAATGTCCATTTCCTCTTTGCGGTAGTAGTAAACAGGAGAATTCACACAGGGCTGGATTGTTAATCACTGTATAATAACCTCTACATTCCTTTCCTCATGTAAAAGCTCTTGAAATGGGTGTAAACATAATTTAAGACAATTTTATTGTCTATATTTGCTCCCAAAAGGGTATTAAGGGATTTTAGTATTCATGAATCATTACAATCAGAACTACTGATCTGAATGTGAGATGGTCTGAGGTTCAGTTTCAAGCAAGTACATTTTTTTTTCCTAATTTTTCCTATTTTCCTGTAAGCTTTCTAAGAAGGATTTTCTTTCAAGGAACATTACTGTTCTTTGTTTCCAGACAGAACAAATTTGTTGTTCTCAATCAGTGTTTCTATATCTTTTTCCTACAAAAAGACAGAGTCAGAATACCATGATAAATAATAGAGGAGAGAACATCCTCTGGGCAAAAAAACCCTACCTCAAATGAAACAGCCTCTGAGGAATATCATTCTGAAACAGCTGGGAAGCTGACTACATTATCTAAAGCTTTTTGCCCCCTTCCCTGATTTCCAAGAAGAGAAAGAGAGCAACTAAATTTTGGTCTTTTTTTTTTTTTTTTTTTTTTTTTTTCCTTTTAACCTTAAAAAGCAGCTTATCTGGAATGTTAAACCCAGTTTCATTTGTGGTTATTTTATCTTCTCCAGATGGATTCATCTAACACATACTGACAGCCTGTAATTTTATGCAGCCAGTGATGGGTAATAAGCTTTAGGTGTTTGTTGCATGAAATAGGATATTTGTCAGAACCAAAGGGTCCTAGCTGCAGGCAACAATGTTGTGAAGGACAGGACAGTCATCTCTGGAAAAATGTGTTCCAAAATAATAAAATGGAGGTTTAACAAGAGTGAAAACAACCAGCATAATTTGTCTGATTTGTTACAAAATTATGGTTCTATGTACTCTCCAGGTATGCACTAAGACATGTAGCTTGAGAATGAGAAGCACAAATTTTTGTCCATGGACAGATCAACATTCAGTAGACCTCTGCTAGTTTTGGACCACTCTTGCCACCCAGTGCCTCAAGAGTTTTCCTGAGTAGCACTTTCCTGGATATGCAAAAAAATTAGCAGTCATCACTAAATGAAAATGTTAAGAAGCTGGGCTAAAAGGCAGCATTTAACATTGGCCAGAAGCTGCAAATAAAGATTCTGAATTTAACCCATGCATTACCATGATGACAGCTTACACATGACTAAGACCTGCAAGAAATGTAGTTCCTTGGAAATACGACTACAAGTTATCTTGGCTTTCAGCCAAGGTGTCATGGTGTCACAGTAATTTGTTAAACTTATTTACTCTCTTTTTTTATTTTATTTTATATGTTATTTTATTTTATATTATTGTATTATTATTTTTTATTTTCATGGTGCTTATCCTCAGCTAGCATGTGGGTGGCAAGAACACTTTGTTCAATACTTCTCTTTCCCTTTTTGTCTGCCAATATTTTATCTGTTCCTTTTGCTTGCATTCAACCTTCACAAAAACTGTTCATTTCATTCCAGCCCAGGCACTCAATATCTCCCCTTGATAAAGTTGTGGAAGAGATACAAATTCATGAATATGTTGTAATTCTTGGGGAGAATCACAGGAGAACCTCTGTAGGTCAAGCTGGGAACAGGAAAGTTGATCCCAAACTGCCAGTTGCCTTTGGGGTACTCACTGCGGGGCCATTCCTTCCTCCAGTGGAGTGAGTAGGGAATGGAATAGCCTGACATAATGAGAGTAAGATGAATCCTGTGATATTCTCCCATTCCCCTTATGCTGAATAGTGTCAGTCTATATCAATCAGCTTGAATCATACCAGCAATCAAGAGGGTAGCTGCATTTTTCTGCATTACATTGCCTTGAGCTAAGAACTAGTGTGGACAAATAAGATCATCACTGGTAGATATGTAAATTCTTCTCTTCTCCAAATAGCTTTATGGCTGACAACTCATCAGCTGTCTGACAACAGGGGTGTATCATTAGGCAGTGGGATTATCTGACAGTGAGATTAATCATACCATTTAATTAATTGCTACAGACTGCTGCTTCATACAGCATTCTGTTCAATGGATTTGCCCAAATGAAACCTTCCCATTAGACCTTGGACAAATAAGGAAGTGAGGCCAGGTAATTATTAAAGAAGAAAACACAAAGGAACACATTAATGATAAAAAGCACCAGTAGTCTTATGGTTATTAAAACTCATGGGTGGTCAAGGAGAAAGAACAAAGTTAGAGAGAGGTAATTTTTAGGAGGCGAGGTTAATTTCTTCTCTGGTCCGAAAGAAGATTTTATTTCTTGATACACAGTATTATTCACTAGCTAACAAAACAAATCTTGGCTGCTAACACCTGCCATGCCATGTGGTAGGTACATATGCTGCTTCTCACTTGGGCAGCATCAGATATCTGTTCTTGCGGTGCTTGTACTGTAGTTATTTTAGACAGGGATAAATACACACACATAGAGGAAAAACATGTATATGTATAGGCTATGTATATATTTTTCAAAGAGTTGATAAAATTTCTGAATCTACAAGGTGTGGAGACTGTATTAGGCTACTGATGTGGTTTTTTCTCCTGTGGTGGCATTTATGAAAGGTCACAGAATCACAAAATCACAGAATTGCAGGGGTTGGAAAAGACCTCAAAAGATCATCAGGTCCAAGCCCCCTGCCAAAACAGGTTCCTTAGAGCAGGTTGCCCAGGTAGGTGTCCAGACAGGCCTTGAATATCTCCAAAGACGACTCCACAACCTCCCAGGGCAGCCTGTTCCAGTGCTCTATCACCCTCACCGTGAAGAAGTTCTTTTGCATGTTGGTGAGGAACTTCCTGTGATTCATTTTGTGGCCATTACCCCTTGTCCTGTCTCCACAAACCACTGAAAAGAGGTTAGCCAAATCCCTCCGTTTCCCACACTTAAGGTATTTTTAAGTGTTAATAAGATCCCCTTTCAGTCTTTTCTCCAGGCTGAACAGACCCAACTCCCTCAGCCTTTCTTCACAGGGGAGATGTTTCAGGCCCTGTATCATCTTTGTGGCCCTCTGCTGGACACTTTCCAGGAGATCCCTGTCAGTTTTGTACTGGAAGGTCCTTTGTTGAAAGATAGCCTTGACTTATCAGAACACACAATCATATGCTTTAAACTGTTTAACTGCTCTGCTGAATGGCAATCCAGCTTTGGAAGGGAGTTGGGGAGAACTGTAAAAATTGTTGACTGTACTATCCTGCAGCTCTGACTGTATTAATTCAAGTTACTTTCATAGCTCTTATCCCATTTGAAATTCCAACTCAGTAATTAATTAGAAGAAATATATATCACATACTTCTTGCCACAGCTGAGCATAGATGCTTTTTTTACAAAGATAGCCAGATGGTTGCTCATTTGAGACAATTACTAACTCTACGGTTGAAGCCAGCCTTCTGAACGTGTCTCAAAGTGTCTCACCTAATTCTTGTAGGAAAACAAACAAACAAACAAACAAACAAAAAGTCCCCAGGCATTTCTAAAAACTTTGGGCATCCCAAGTCTATGGTTAAAGAAACAATGAGTTATCTTGAAAGATTAAGTCATAGGCCCAAACTTCAGAAGAAAGCTGATGATGGATATCACAGATGTAGACACTGAGACTCACATCTCTCTTCTGAGAACTAACCCAACCAGGATTACATATAAGCATTTACAAACTCAGTCACAGCCGCTCTTTTCTTGCATGGTTTCATGTGCTAGATGGATTTACTGTGTTAGCAGTAGAAGTGGCAGTGCCAACTAATAAGGGACTAATGGCTTAAAACATTCACTAGCTGATGAACTCTTCAGCAGTTATCTTCTACTGGGCTTCTTCCCCCTCCTTGAAATTCTAATGCACTAGACGCATCTGTGATAAAGAAGGTAAAGTTTGCCTTACAGGCTGTAAATGAAGGTTTTTAAAGAATTGCGAGAACAAAACATTAAGAATTGCTTGAGTAGGGAAGTATTTGTGAAATGCTCTGGCGTCTAGGCATTGAACTGTGACCTGACAGGAGTCTCTGCTTGTCATTTGAGACATGGATACTGGGGTGTTAGAATGCTTTGCAGATGCATTTCCTTCTTCTGAATTAAGGCCAAATATAGTAAGCAGTTTTACTTGGAGTTACAACGTCTTAGATTACGCAGAACTGGATTGGCTACCTCCTTTCATTCTGCATTAGATGAGCTGTGAAGATAATGATTTACAAGTTAAAATATGTTCTCATAATAGATTTTCAACAATTGAGTAAAAAGGGCCAATGGAGCCACACAAGATGTTACTTGGTACATGAGGAGCAATATGCTTTATAATTAGTTACATTTACACGTATTCAGTGGCCATTGCACAACTAATTTTTTATCCCTATCTCCAGAAATCATTCTCAAATAACTATTTATGCATACACAACTCTGATGGGAATGCAATAATGTGTTGCTAATGCTGAAGAACTTAATAAATTACTCCATCCCCTGAAAGTCATCAACGCAGATAAGGAAATTGGAAAGGCTGATAGGTCCTTGTGACTATTTTCTTCTTTGTAATTAAATCTCCAGCCTACTCAGAGATACAAGGAAATAAAGGATTTTATAAGACAGGATTTTAATTCTTGACAACTAAGACTATTTCCTAAACCAGTTCAATGCAGTCAGTAAAAAGAAATATTGATGACACCAAAGACTTTTTGTCCAATGCAGTGCTCAAAATTCTGCAGAACTCCCACTTGTTTGACCCATGAACAGATACAAAAAACTAAAAGTTATCTTTTTCCCTTACACTCATGTACCTGTCTCTTCTCTGTTCTACAGCTTTCCTCCTTCAGAAACTGCCTGAATGGAAAAGTACTTGCACAGTCCAGAGTTCCTTGGTTATGTTTGCTATTCAGACCCCAGAAGGCATGGATGAATTTCTAAATCCTGCTGAAGTCACTGGAGATACCTTACATGGCACAAGATTAGCTTTTTGGGGACAGATATTGTCATTCATTGTATGTTTTACAGTCTGAAGCACAAAAAGACTCTCTTCTCAGTCAACACTTAAGCATTACTGTAGGAAAAAAAAAAAAGAATAATAATAATAAAAAAGAAAACAGCAAACAATAAAGTTTTAATAAACCAGAACCAGTTACTTTTATTCATTTATTTATTCATTTATTTTCTTGCCATGGCAGAGACTCAAAACTTCCATTATTTGCATATCATAAGAAGTCTTTTTTCTGAAGCTGGGAAAACTGCCATTAACATTGATTTCCTGGGATTAGTCTTTACTGGAGAATAAGCCTTTTGAGTTACCTCTCACAGGACTGTTTGAGTGGCGAGAGACAGTACGGTCTGTTCTTGTAAAAACAGAACCCAGGGAAATCCAGATAGTGTGCAACTCTTCAGAATGCAGCCTTCTCTCAAGATATTTTAAGTAGTATTTTGTGCATGTCTAAAAATATTATTGAGTTCAGTAGTCCATGCACTCTGAAGAAAAGTACATTCGCAAAAATTGCCATCATAGTGTAAATGGAGAAAATTATCCAAAAGAAAAAAGAGATGTCTGAAAGCTCAGGAGTCTCCCACTTTTTTATAAAAAAATTTTTATAAAAAAAGTGGGAGAGGGAAGAGGATACTGGACAAAAAAAAAAAAAAAAAAAAAAGATATACATGAAGACAAAGAAAGGTTAGGCAATTAAAAGGAGAATTGCAATTAGAAACTGAGAGGAAGCTGAACTGAAAACGTTGAATGATCTCAAGTGGTGGGGAGTTGATTATCTTCAGCCCAGCACCCTGAAAGAATCAGCAAATTAAATCTTAATTTATTTGTGAAGGATTTTAAATCTCCATTTCAAGATGGCAAGATCATAGAACAGGAAAGAAGAAACTTCCATGCTTTTAAGTAGAAAGAGAAGTACTTTTGAAAGCAAGAAATCCATGGGTAAGACCTTGGAAGCATGTTAAGAATTCAGAAAGAAAGAATTATTGAAGAGATTGACAAACAGAATGAGAAAGAAATGAGTGCTTATTAAATATTGCTAGGCTAATCTGATTTCTTTTTGTGATTTTTTTTTTTGTTTCTATAGAAATGAAACACATCTGATCTTATTTAGCCAGACTTAGTAAGTGTTGTGGTTTAACCTGGCAGGCAGCTAAGTACCACAAATCCATTCACTCATTCTCTCTTCCCCCCCCCCCCAACTGGAATGGGGAGGATAAGAAATGAATAAACAAATAAGAAGTTAAAACTCATTGGTTGAGGTAAATGCACTGTAATAGAACAAGAACAGAAAATGAAATATTAATAATGATGATAATAATAATATTTTTTCTATATATATGTATATACACATATATATATATATATATATAATGAGAAATAGCAGCCCCCAGAGCCAACTCCCCCAGTTTCATTGTTGAGCACAATGTCACCAGGTATGGGACAGCCCTTTGGCTAGTTTGAGTCAGATGTCCTAGTTCTGTCCCCTCCCAACTCTTTGTGCACCTCCAGCCTCCTCATTGGCAAGGCACCACAACAAGCTGAAAAGTCCTTTGCTCTGCAAGCACTGCTTAGCCACAACTAAAACATCAGTGTGTTATCAACTTTATTTTCACCCTGAATCAAAAACAGAGCAAAATATCAGCTGCTAGGAAGAAAATTAACTCTATCCCAGCCAAAACCAGGACAGTAATTTCAATTATGATGCTATGTGCATTACTAGTTTGTTGTAGGTAGATTACTATCATGTAGATTAGTAAAAAAATGTAAAAATGTTAAGAAAAAGATTGAAAGATAAAAAGGATATTATTAAAACAAGAATCACTGGGGTATAAAGTGGTATTTTTTTCTCAAAAATTATTCTTAGGAGAAATCTAATAATATTGTTTTTGTGAGTGATCCTAATCGTGGAACAGAAATAGAAGTGCTGCAAACACAAGAGATACCAACCTTGTAAATCAACTTTGAAATATTACCCATGAAGAATTAGATGTCAGAAGATTCAGAGTAATAGGAAATGGTCAAAATAAGCTACTCTTTAAGTAAATATATATTGGATGTGGAAAACTTTCAATCATGCCAGCAATAATGTCATACACCTCAGGTCTGTGAGGAATGTTTTAGCAATTCGTGTCAACAGAGAGCTTGAAGGGAAATGTATTTGTAGGTTTTTACTTAAGTCTCTGATATCTGGGGGGTTTCAGAATAACTGCTAACTACTATGACTTAAGGGTCCCTTCCAACTCAGGATATTCTATGATTCTATGATTCTATGACTATTGCATAGTACACTATGCAAGTCTCTGATATCTGGCCAGGAGATTAAGGAGAAGGGGAAAGCTGAAGGACGGCTAAAAGACAAAGCTTGCAGCGAAAGCTGTGCAAGCCTCTGACATACAGCCAAGATGGACAAAGGAGAAGGACAAGAAAAAATACCTGAGAGGAAGAGTATGAGCCTTCAGCATGAGAGACTCCCAGAGACCCCCAGAGGGACCACCATAGACTGATATGCATGCTCCAGTAGGAGGGTTTGGATTCCGGAAACTAATTATAATAACCCTGTGTTTTTTTTATTTTTTTTAAAGTAGTAATGAATATGTATTAGTCTAGGAGCATAAAAATCAGCATCTTGATGTAATGGGTGTGCGTCTAGGTGGAGCGGAGACTCCCAGCACACCCAGTGCTGTTTGCTTACCTTTATTCCTTCAATAAATTGTAAACTTTGATTATAATCCTATTTTGAGACTTAGCCATATATAACAGGTCAAATAACAAAAATTTCTACAATGCCCTGGGATCTCACTGGCCAGAGCTGAAAGAGAAGGAAAACAACCTGATATATCTATATCAGTACCGATATATCTATCAGTACCAAAATCTATTGGTGATTTAGCCACTGGTATGGTGCCATTATTAAAAAGTGAAATGTTTTCCTTATAATATTAGAAATTATATGGGGGTGTTAATAGCAAAGTTTTGTTGAGGTGTTATTTGGAATACTGTGAGTGAGTCTCACCAACTGTGAGAAAGATGACTTCAGACTGGAACAAAGGAAAAGAAAGACTGGTAAAATGATTAAGAAAATAGGTATCCAGTTGTGAAAGAAAAGAACATAGGCTGTTGAGCCTAGCAAAACACAAGCTGAAGAGTCAGATGATTACCACCTAGGAATAAAACAGGAGGATAAACAATAGTAAAGGAAGAGAGCTACTTCAACTACAGGACAGTTTTGATAAAAGTATAAAATTGATATTCATTTCTCACAAGTAAATATACATGTATATTGGATGTGGAAAACTTTCAATCATGCCAGCAATAATGCTCTTCAACACTGAAATCTCTGGAAATCCACAGTCAAGAAAGATTAAATCAACCTGAATGAGGTGCAAAGAAGTTATTAGATGAATAGCAAAATGATGACTTTATTGCCCCAGAGACTTAGAAGAAAACTTGCCTTTTCAAGTCTTACAAAATGAAGACAGAGAAGGTATATTACTATTCTCTATAAACATGGCCAGGGAATAAACATAAAAGAAGAAGGGACATTTTAAGCTAAAGGAAAACATTAGTATAAGAATAAATGGATATGAACTGGCTATGAATAAAGTTAATCTACAGATAAGAAAAGTAGCAATAATAAGAACAGTGAAATGAGTGAAATTATCAGTGAAGTTTAGTGAAATTTTTGGGGACCACATAAAAATGACTGTTGTTTGTTGGTTATAGGAGGATATTACCTCCAATAGCAGTGAGTCAGTGACCTAGGTGACCTAAATGGACAACTCAGATAAATCATTTCTTAGGGAGCTCAACCACAAAGGCCAATGAGAAGAAAGATGGATTAATTTGATGTTCCTTTATGTGAATATTTTTTTATTATTATTATTTTCACTTGTTCCAAGTTCCTATGTTCATTTCTATTCCATATTCCACAGCTGACAAGAATCAGAAGAATCTGCACATGAATTCAGAGGACAGACAATGATTTTAGACATGTCAGGTATGTAGGTCTTACACAAACTGAATAATGCCAGCATATCTACTAGAAACTACATTGGAGGTCAAAAGCAAATTTTCTTTCTTTACTTATCTCACACCAGAGAAGGCAATACATTTCACATCACATCTACTTCTTTCTCTGCATAATCGACTTTGGTAAAAAGAGAAAAAAAAAATTAGAGCAGAGGTGGAATGGAGAATGAAAGCCGAATCCAATTTATATTTTACACCTGCTCTTCCAATGGCTTATGGCACAGTATGGTGTAACAGAGCTAATGGATTCTTAGTTTTTGATGCTAGCGTAATAGCCATAGTTTGACTATGAACCTTGTAATGTTCATAAATAACTATGAAACATTCTTTTTCATTGTTGAAATATGTGCATGGCAAAAGCTTTTCATATCTTGTTTTTAATCCGTCACTGGGTTCAATGTTGAGATTGGATGAGTGCACATGAGAAGGGTGTTTCCATTTATTTATTCAATCTCTCTGGAAATATTCCTAAACTTGTCTTTCTCTGAGAACTTTGTGAGTCAACTCAAACTATAAACACACAAAGAATTTCTTCTGGTGGTTGGACATTTTTCTCCACCTTTGTGAAAGCCAGAACAAGTTATAAATAACTGTGAAGGGAAAGAAACAAAGGGTTTACTTACTTTAAAAAGTAATGGTTTGATGCCATGTAGAGTTTTCAGATATAAGATCATGTATGTCTCATTCTTGACATACTTGACATTCTTGATTCATTTTCTACAAGCGTCATAGATATGATGATAAAATTCTCTTTCATTTGCTTCCAATTGCTATACCTTATTTACCTTATGGAGCAAGGGAGTTGGGCTACTTCATGAAAACGCTAGGCTCACAGCTCTGTTATTATCAGCTGTTAGATGTGTAGAAAGAGACTTGAGAAGACAATCAAATGGTGTCAGTGGTGGGATGATTCACTGGGAACCAGTGTTTTTTAAAGGTCAGGCGGCAGCCTGATTTATTTCCCTTTTCTTGAGTGATAGGTCAGAGTGAATAAGCAGAATAGAAAACCATTGCTGTAATTGCTGTGCAGGAAAGCAATTGTTCACTGGGACTATACTTGGGGCACATTTCTTTTCTTCCAATTGACCTTTTCCTGTACTTTTTTCCATTCTGGTTCATTTTTCACCAGTAGTTGCAAATTATAATTATCCCATACAAGTCATCTGCATTTTTTTTTCCTATAGAAATCTCAAAGATTTCTATCAGTCTTTCCTTTTTCTTGAGTCAACTGGAATTCTGTTTGCTTTGCAAGTGGTTAATTATGAATTGGAGTATAATTACAGATATCTCTAATAGCTTTCATCCCTAAGAAGCCAAAAGAGTAGTATGAAAAATGGAATAATTTCACCAAACCTCAAATTCAGTAATCACACAGCTTGGTGTCATCTACAAACTTGCTGAATTGTATTCAATCCCACTGTTCATGTCACCAACAAAGATGATAAATAGTGCTTGTCCCAATATTGACCCTGAGGGAACACCACTTGTCACTGGTGACCATCAGAACATCAAACCATTGACCACTGCTCTTAGAGTACAACCATCAAGCCATGGTAGAGACGATTTCTAGTCTTACCACTTTCTCTGGAGAGAACCTAGTGAATTTTGTCAAGTTCACTACAGTCCACATTCACACAATACAAATGAAATACACAAATTAGGATTTATGATGCCATGTGCTGCAAAATTGCTCCCAACGTTTTCTTGCAAGAAATAAATGAGATTGGAGTGAAATGAATATTGTATTCATCATTTGATTAAAACCTTTCACAGCCCATGTAATCCAAATGACTTTATGAATCACTGCCAGTGAGACTGTGGTTTGGAGATTTCCAGATTTTATTTTATTTATTTATTTAAGTCAGAATAAAAGAGAGGATAAATAGAAAATAAAAAGCTTAAAAAAAATAATCAAGTCATCACCACACCCATAGACAATTGTGTTTTGAAAAAAAAAAAAGAGTATTTCTCCTCTAGAAACAGAAAATGACAGCAACTGGGAATCTGGGAAAATTCCTAACTTACAAAATGTTCACCTTTGTTTTCTTAAAGCAGTTATTGTTAGGAATAAAAAGATAAGAAGCTGAAAGCGTTGAAAGTTAAAATACAACCTGCTCTAGAAGTTACTGTACAGACTGTAACAGGTCACAAAAGCTCTTCAAATTTAACCTACCTTTTCCTGGGTATGAAGATAACTTTTCTGAGGATCTCTGGGGTATTTCATCCTCTTTAACCATGATACTTTTGGAAGTTTTGCTGAAGCTTCCAACATAAAGTTTTCCTAAAGATTCACAGAAATCTTTCAATCTAATGTACATGTACATTAGATTCAAAGTTGGAATTCACCTTTTCAGTCAAGGTTTTGGGGACCTCCCATTATTATGCCTGTGTTAATTTAATATATAAGTCTAACGTATAATGGTTGCTAGAGCTTTGAGTTATTTCTATGATGCTTATCATAATCTCTACGTCCTCCTCAGCATCAGCCACCCAGCTCTGGAGAGCATGAGTAGTGTGCATGTTCATTCAGGATAGCATTGTCAAGACCTTGACCTGATCAGAAGTGATTTGGATTCAAAATCCCCCCCTTCTACCTCCTGGGCGACTTCAGTCTGGCACCTGTATTTTATGTGAAATCTAAGCTGTGCCTTGAATCTCACTGGTATCCCATGACTCATGTCTTTTCATCCACTATTGCAAGAATCTTCATTACTGATTTAACAACAAGTAGGAATTAAGTTACTTCTTCATATTTAGCTAGTCTCGAGTATTCAGACTTATGTGAATTAGCATTCTCAGTGCTAATGGGAATTAATTCATTTCAGAAATCCCTTCAGAACTGTATACTAATCATTAAAGAATAACACTATCAAACAGATGGTCTGGGTTACAGTGATGCTACTGCCACTAGCTTGTTGGGGTGAAAAGTCACTAAATTTTCTCATGTTTCTGGTTTTTGTTTGCAACATACCAGTCTTTTCTCACAATGTATTGAGAGATTTGCCTACTGCTTATGGAAAGATGGCTACTAAGGATTGTTTTATTATTTATTATTATTTACAATTATTTACATTTACAATGTCTTTTTTTATAAGACATTGTTTTTAATAATCATCCTCAGCCAGAAGAGTGTGTCCAGATGGCATGAAAATAATTAAAGAGCACAAGACAATAAAGATAAAAACTTACTTAATTATTTTATTAATAGGGCTTTGGTTGGATTACTAAATGTCGTTGAAATAATAATAACATGAAATAAGAGATTTGTTTCTGTCTTTCATTTTCCAGAGTCAGTGATCTGTAACTGCCTGTTAGCTGTTACACAATCATGTCTCTTGGTATGCATTTAATACTTTAAATATGTCCCTGATTATATGAAAGCTTGATTATTCCAAAATCTTTCAGGTTCTGCATTATAATCAAGGCTGTGCTAGAAGGATCTGATCTAATGTCAACTGATGTCAAAGGAAAACCCAGCACTAAATCCAGCAGACAATATTCTGGATTTTCTAAGTCAGTGTCAAAACTGGATAGCAGTGAACAACACGGACCTCTCTCATGTCTTTTCTCTAATACCTCACGTTACACTTCAAAGAAAAAATTCTTCAACTTTTATGTTTACAGAGAGTTATTTGGAAAATTCAAAGCAGGTGTAACTATTCTTATGACAGAGGCAACCTGAAAAATAAAATTTGCTGTTAGCTCAATGTTACTTTTTAACTTCTTGGTAGTGAGTTTCAAATCTTTTCACAATTCACCTTTTGTGTGGTCTGCAGGATAAAATTATGAGGGTTAGCACAGGTATTCAGATACCAAGGTGACTGATAACCTGAGAGATTCCTTAGAATACCCTGAGCAGGTGAGTGTGTGGATAAGCTAATATTGCATAACTAGATAAACAAGTAGATAGACTGAATGACTAAGTAAATAGGCAAACTGCAGTAAAGATTATTATGTCACCCTTAGGTAAAGTTTATTATGACACACCTTTGGGTGTCATAACCCAAATATAGACCAGACCATCTTGCCTAAGTTTTATTTTTTCACTTTCCAAGGACTGACGTACTCTTCTCATTTTATGGATGCCTGCAGCATCAGTAGCTGAGGGGTTATCAGAACAAATCCCACTAGGTTCCTTTTGTGGACAATGAGAGAAATAGGAACTTCACTAACATTGGTCCTCTGACCTAAATTAGACATATGTTTTAGGGCAAATTGAACCACATCTGAGGAGTATCTATTTCTCCTCATTGGATACAAAGCTAAGGTGATCAGTGAAATGGTTATACCGTAGATATGCAGACATATGAAATAAATCCCATCCTTACATGCTCTGACTTTTTGTATTATTTTAGGCTCAATTTTACTAAATCTAGACTGAAAACAAAGACCATGGTAATGAACCCTACAGTATTAGTCACTAAGATATCTTTTTCCTGGAATTAATTGTGTTTGAAATAAAATTTTGTAGCCAAGATCTTACTGCAGGATCCTGTATCCCCTTCCTCCATAATAAATGCTTTCAGTTAGTTATTAGTGTTCTAGCTGATTTTAGAAAAGCCATCTATTTCATTCTCTTCCTTTAAAACAGGGATACCTTTCTGTCACTACATTTCTGTGAGGGTGAAGTGCTTCCATTAGCATGAGGCACCAAACAATGCAAAATGAAAGAGATGCTATTTGGTTCCACGTCTTGTGCTTCGGCATGCTCTTAGAGACAATTTCTAATCACATCTGCAACAAGTTGGTTTGAGTTGTTAACATTTTGAAGTATTTTATACTGTAAATGAAAATCCTCCTATAGTTTCAAGCTCTAAAAGGTAGATCAAGAGTTCTATTTGAAATGGGGATTTTTCCTCAAATAATGTAAATCTGACACTGCTTCTGATTATTTCTCATCAAAAGGCTCATCATCATGTGAGGCCTCTGCTCCAGCTCCTTATCCCCCCTCCCATCCTTCTTCCTATGTCTCTGCATACATTTTAAAATCTAATTTAGGTTCCCAACACCATGTTAAATGTTATCTGTTCCTTTAGATCCTTATTTAACTGTTCTTGTCTTAATTTCATCTCTTGCAATTGTATCTCATTATTCAGGTTATTTCTCAGAAGATTGATTTGAGTATTAAGGGATCATTTACTTTTCCATTATAACAGCCACTTCAGGTTATATATTCTGACTGTAAAGGGAAAATGTGCTTATCAAGTTTGTCAGCATTTGTGTGAAACAAGACTGGGCTTGTGTTGCAGAGACTTTCATGGCTGGTACAATTTCTGTCTTCATATTTTCTGTGGATAATCCTGCTGTTGAATCCCTTGCATGCTGAAGTACAGAGGAAAACACTTGACTTTTGTAGCCATTTTGTGGTGTGGATTGAGTATATGCCTGAAATGAAAGGACCTTTCCATCACATGCCAGTATTAAGAGCTGTTGCTTAGGGGAGCAGATGGTTCAGGTGATTGTTAGCTATGGCTTATGTTGCTACTGTTGGGAACAATTATGGCTTTATTTTCTATGTGTTACATCTTTAAACTTCCAAGAGTTTGCTGGAGGCTGCTGCCATTTTATGTTCATTTCAGATAGTGTATGTTGCAGAAGATTCTCTGCTCTCCACCATGGGGGCTTTTGTTCTTCCTTTCTGTTTGGCTTTCCCTTCATACAAATTTGATTACTGACAGAATGAAGCATGAACTGATGATCTTTGTGCATGTACCAGGAATGTCTATGGAGACTCCCAGCCAGGTTTCTGGCTTGAAACTGGCTAAATTCATAACACTCAGTAGCAAACACTGAAGTTCTTTCCCAGTCCAGAGATGAGGACTCAAAAATTGTGGTGTAAATTGTTACCCTGGTCACGATCACAGAATCACAGAATTTCAGGAGTTGGAAGGGACCTCAAAAGATCATCGGGTCCAAGCCCCCTGCCAAAACAGGTTCCTTAGAGCAGGTTGCCCGGGTAGGTGTCCAGACAGGCCTTGAATATCTCCAAAGACGACTCCACAACCTCCCAGGGCAGCCAGTTCCAGTGCTCTATCACCCTCACCGTGAAGAAGTTCTTTTGCATGTTGGTGAGGAACTTCCTGTGATCCATTTTGTGGCCATTACCCCTTGTCCTGTCCCCACAAACCACTGAAAAGAGGTTAGTCAAATCCCTCTGTTTCCCACACTTAAGGTATTTTTAAGTGTTAATAAGATCCTCTTTCAGTCTTCTTTTCTCCAGGTTGAACAGACCCAACTCCCTCAGCCTTTCTTCACAGGGGAGATGTTTCAGGCCCCGCATCATCTTTGTGGCCCTCTGCTGGACTCTTTCCAGGAGATCCCTGTCTTTTTTGTACCGGGGAGCCCAGAACTGGACACAGTACTCCAGGTGAGGCATGACCAGGGCAGAGTAGAGGGAGAGGGTCACCTCCATTGACTGGCTGACCATGCTTCTTTTAATGCACGTCAGGATCCCATTGGCCTTCTTGGCCACCAGGGCACACTGCTGGCTCATGGTCAACCTTTTGTCCAGCAGGACCCCCAGGTCCTTCTCTCCAGCAGGTGTACTGATACATGCAGTTGTTCCTTCCCCCATGCAGGACTCTACACTTGTTCTTGTTCTTGTTCTTGTTCTTGTTCTTGTTCTTGTTCTTGTTCTTGTTCTTGTTCTTGTTCTTGTTCTTGTTCTTGTTCTTGTTCTTGTTCTTGTTCTTGTTCTTGTTCTTGTTCTTGTTCTTGTTAAACTTCATTTGGTTTCTTCCTGCCCAGCTCTCCAGCCTGCCCAGGTCTTACTGAATGGCAGCACAGCCTTCTGGTGTGTTGGTCACTCCTCCCAGCTTTGTATACTTCTACATTATACATCCTGTATAATGAGGAACACTATTCATCATCAAGGTCGTCGATGAAGATGTTGAACAAGACCAGACCCAGCACTGCCCCCCCATGAACACCGCTAGTGTGTTCAGATCTCCAGACGGACCCTGTGCCGCTGATCACCACCCTCTGAGCTCAGCCAGTCAGCCAGTCTGCCAGTTCTCAGCCCACCTTACTGTCCACTCCTCTATCCTATTTTCTTAGCTTTGCTAGCAGGATGTCATGGGAGACAGTATCAAAAGCCTTGCTAAAGTCAAAGTAGATGGCACCCACTGCTCTACCCCCATCTACCCAGCTGGTGATGCCATCATAGAAGGCAACGAGTTTAGTTGAGCACGATTTCCCCTTGGTGAATCTACACTGACTACTCCTCATAATGTTTCTTCCAATTGCTTGAAGATGGCATCCAGAACAAGCTTTTCCCGTCACCCTTCCAGGAGCAGAAGTGAGAATGACTGGCCTGTAGTTTCCCAGATCCTCCTTCTTGCCCTTCTTGGAGACCAGGGTGACATTGGCTACCCTCCAGTCTTCAGGCACCTTTTCTGTTCTCCAAGGCCTTTTAAAGATGATAGAGAGAGTGGTTCAGCAATCACCTCTGCCGGTTCCCTCAGCACAAGTGGATGCATCCGATCAGGGCCCAGGGATTTGTGTGCCTTGATCCCACTCAGATGCTCCCAAACCACATCCTCCTCAAACAAAGGGGAGCTCTCCATTTACCAGACTCTTTCTGCGCCCTCCAGGGTCCATGAGTCGAGGGGGGAGTCTTTGAAGCAAAGACTGAAGCAAAGAAGGTGGTCAGTATCATTCATCTCCAGGTGGGCTTAAGCCTTCCTCGTCACATCCCTGCAGGCCCTGACAACACTGCTATACTCCTCCCACTGGTCCAGGCCCTTCTTACACATTTCATAGACCTTCTTCCTTTTGATCTTGTTGATGAGCTCCTTGCTCATCCACACAGGCCTCCTGCCCGTCTTCCCCGATTTCCTACTGCTAGGGATGCACAGATCCTGAGCTTGGAAGAAGTACTGTTTAAATGTTGCCCAGCTTTCACAAGCACCCTTACCTTCTAGCAATAAAGCCCATGAGATACTCCCAAATAGGGGCTGGAAGAGGCTGAAGTTGGCTCTCCAAGAGTCCAGGGCAGCAATCCGACCATGCTCTCCTCCTCCACCTCCCTGCAAGGAACCCTCGGTACAATATATTGCACTATGATATATCTCACTGGTTATTCTAAGCCATTTTTCAAGGAACTTGTTGAATGTTGTTAGTATGCTGTGCAGCCTTCTAGTTTAGCCATTTTTCTAAGAACTAGGAGAAAGGGGTTTCTGGGGGTTCGGTTTGACTCTAGTGTGGGATTTCAGGGGAGGGCCCCCAAAAAGGTAAACAGAACCAACTTTGAGTGTACTGTTATGCCACTGACAGTGCTGTTATGCCACTGGCCCCTCTTAGCTGAACAGAGAATAACTTCATTAACTTACTAGCAAGGAGACAAAGGCTTTGGCCTAGCCAGTACAAGGCCTCATGGCCTTGCAACAGTTTTGCAGCAGCACTGAGATGTTTACCTTTCTGAGCTGCAGGTAAAATTATATATAAAAATATTCAGGGCCTTTGAACTGTACAAGGGACTGGATCCACAAAGCTGGAGCTGCAGACAGACAAATTTCATGGGATTCACCTCAGCCCCACCCCTGGGCCATCAGTCCCTGCCCCAGTGACACTGCATCAGGGCCAGGCTACAGCTCCCCACAACCCTACTCAGCCATTGGCCCACATGCAGGCCCGTGGACACCCTCAGTCCATCCCCAATAGCAAAGAGGTGCCTGGTGACCCCCGCCGGTGCAGGCATTCCCCACAGGTCCCAGCACCTTCAGGCCTGGGATGTCAGCAGTGTACACAGTGCCACAGTAAGACCCACTCTGGCCTTAACTGGAAAGCTGATCACTGCTTGTGTGGTCCTCATGTCCCACAGGAGTCTGGTTTTAATGCTGGTTTTAGATGAGTGATTGCTTGGGAGCAGCTGACACTTGCAAAACTAAGCACAGAAGATCTTGTTAATGACTTGTCATTATTGTTCCCTCTTACTTTATGGGAGTGGGGAAAACAAACATTTACTTCTCTTTACAAAGAAGGGCCCAGAAGCCTTCCCTGGCCTGAGGCAATGACATTGATTAATCACTGGGCGTTAAATTGAAGCAATTTGAAGGAGTGTGTTTACCCTGTGGATGCATTTGGAAATCCACTGAATAGGGAATATGAGATATCTGGAGGGGAATGGCAAAGTGCAGAAAAGAGTTTGCCAATGTACATCTCGCTTGTCAATTATTTACAAGACCTAACCGTGCTGCAAGCAGGTCTTGCCTGTGCAGGGCTGGAAATACCAACAGCAGCACAGTGGCTTGGAGGGCTCCCTGTACTGCAGTGCTGCAAGGTCTGGCCTAGAGTTAGCCGTGGTGGGACAGTGCCAGAAGATGTCCCTGAACACAAGGGTTTCTAAAGCTACAGGTTATCTTGTGAAGGCTCCAATTAGCTAATTTGCTACTAATCTAGTGTTTTCTCAGAGAATGTTCCCATGTATAATAAGCCCCACTGGTGTTGGATGCAAAATGTCAGCAGCTTTAAAATACAAATTGAACATGATTCTCAGATTAAAAGTCATTTACTACTATGTCACATAAAAGGAAGAGAAGGAAGTGCCCACAGGTAGCTGTGGATAAAAAGGTACAAATAGGCTGATCTACAGTGGGAGCATGGCAGGTTTAACAGACAAGATTTTGTAATTTTTGATCAATTTTTGTCAAAGACTATAATTTCTCTCATTCTAAATTGAACATTAAGAAATCGTAATGTTGCTGTATAAACATATCTAAGGAAGAGAAATCTATTTTTCCATCAAGTGGGAAAAAAGATCATAAACGGGGCTTGCTTGGCACAGTAGCAATGCCAAACAACTTCACTGCAACACACGTCACTGCCTCTTGAATCAAATGAGTTTAGCTAATCCCTAATTTGGGAGGGACAGGAACATTTAGTAGAATTTTCAATCATTTATTCTGTACAAGAAAAAAGAGGGGCACTTGTTATGCTTTTTTTTTTTTTTTTTTTTCCTCCACCATGAAAGGACTGTCTTTGTTAGTTGGAAGATATTTCTAAACCAGTGATGTAGTAGGGAGAACCTCTGTCCTCAACTCAGAAATGCAGTTTATGTCTTAAATTGCCCATTCAAAATCTTTTGGGAGATAAATACCTGGAGACATTAGCTATGTTTGGATCTGAGTTTTTCTTCCTTCCATTAGTACAGTGATTCTTTATTGTTATCTAATTTATTAAGAAAAACAAACCTTACAAATAATTTTATAAAACTACTGTCATTTAAATAGTAGATTGGAACAGCACCTCAGGAGCTATGCTGTTCTCTTGGGTGTAAAGAGGCATTCAGGCATCTATTTAAAACCATACCTTGTGCTCAGTTCAGAGCTGTTCCAAGTAATCAGCTGCATCTGCATTCGTATGTACAACATATGGCATTTAACTATTAGATTTAAACTGTTACAGCTATGTTATTGAGATGAGCTCCTGAGATTGTTTCCACCTTGTGGCAAATGAGAGATATGCAGGTTTCAGAGCATAGCTCCACACCAGATTCAGATATGTCTTCTGTTAAACCAGTCCTTCTTACTCAAAAGTTATACTTTATACTGCTGTTTGTACTGAGTCATAATCTAATAAATAATAAATACATGAGCCTTTTTGGTGTTACTAATGCAATAATGACCCAGGATGAAAGTATTATTTTTAACTAAGAATGGTCAAAGTAAACCAACCCATCAAATCTGTGGATACTGAACCTTTTCACAAATCCAGCAGAGCCCATTTAGTGCCTTGTGAGCTGGGATGTGTATTTAGGACCAGTTCCTAAATACCATCACTATGAGTGGGGTTTAGCTACCTAAATAATCATATCTAATATAGGTTTAGATACCCAGCTATATCCAAAAGAAATTGCACAACTAAAGGACATGGGCAGTAAAATAAACTCACTTTGCCTTCTCATTGCCAACCCAGAAAGGCAGGACACACCATAGGTCTCGTGTCCTGTTTGCCAGCACCATGCAAATACTTTAGATGCAGCTGGACATTCAAAACAGAGTTAGACACCTCTGTTGTCTGAAACACACTCTCTGGGAAAAGCTGTTTCTGCAGAAGAAAGGAAAGAACACTTCTAAGAAAACAGTTCTAAAGATGCTCCCTTAATGGCCGCATGAACAGTGAATTAATGACAAACCTTTAATGGGGGCAGAGAAGGGTAGGAGAGGTGATGTGCATGATACTTGCCATTTCAGAATAGCTAATTACCTAAAAATTGGAGAAGTACTTTCTGAAAACCTTGTGTCAGGTGCTAAAGGTCTGGAAACAACTGGAATTTAAATATTTTCCTCAGAGGATTTCATTTCTTTGCTATTGAAAGATTCTTTATTCCTGAGATACCAGATTCTCTCGTCTACCCCATAGGGACCATTATTACCTTATTTGGGGGAAAGTCAGGTATCTGCTTCAGTATTAGATCTACAACAATTTACTTTTATTTTTTTAAAGTATTTGTTTGGTTCTGTATTTTTTAAATTATTATTGTATTATACACTGAATATATATATATAGTGTGTCCCTAAAATATCTATATTGTGATTTTATATACAGCGTACACCTATACATACAGTATTCATATACAGTATGTGTATAAAAAGAAAAAGAGAGAGTGCTGTATAGTAATGATTGTGTATATACTAATCATGATGCTATTGTTTACAGTCCACTTGGATTTGTATTTGTGGACACATTCTTGGGAATTTCTTCTCTTGACTGGCTTTCTTAACGTATGAGATAAAGAAACTCTAAATTCCTTAGACTTCAAAATCAACATCCACAAAGTTAAAAAAAACAAACAAAACAAATCAAAACAAATGGGGTGGGAAGTGGGGTCTTGGAAGATCACATTAAGTGCATTTATATCAACATTAGACTAGATTTCTATCTCTAAACAGACTAGACCAGATATAGAATATACCTATTCTATTAGTTATTCTATATATGTATATATATGTATGTATATATGTATGCACACACATATATGTATATTCTGATCATTAGAGACCTTCCTCAGCTGCCTCAATGCTTCAAAAACAAGAGTGACCTTGCAATGCCAGCTCCTTCAGCTCCCTTATGTTCATTTGAAACAAAACAATGAGAATAGTATGTGTCAGAGTAACAGAGGATGTGACTGGATGCTCCAATTTACACATATCTCTTGGCTGTTGCATGTCTATTCTACAGTTTGTGCAGGCTGTTGATTGACACTTCAATGTTTTCTCAGAATGTAAAATTCAGTAAATGGATGTTAAAATAAACCAGATATTAATATTTGAGTGAAACAAATTGAACTGCTGTGTGGCTTGCAAACCTCAGAGAATTGATGTCGATCCACTTGAAATGGTGCTTTGCCCATAGTATCCCCTGTCCTGTTTTTTAAGATGTATTGAGATTTGCATTGAAGAGGACTTCTAATGGGAAAATTACTTGAATTGCCAGCCCAGAAGCAGCACCAAGGATTAGTTAAAATGATGGAGGCAGCTCTTATCTAGGAGAGATCTATCTAGTGTGAATATATTAAAATACGACTATGTGACCATGTGTTGTCACTGTACCAAAAATATCAGTCACTGGTCTAGACTGGAGTGTGGCCAGAAGCAAGAAAGTGGCTGGTATTTTGACCAAAACTTTTACTCATATTATCAATGAGATAAATCTGATCTTAGAGGAGCTGGCCTGAGTTGTGTTACAGTGGTACCTACCCAGCTCCCCACCTCTACCCTTCCAGTTGAGACTTTTCACTTGGCTTTCTTAGCTAAAAAAATGAGTGGGACACATTCATGCCTTTGCCAATACAGGAAGCTACCAGGGCTGTGTTCTCTCCTGGACTGTGTTGCAGTGTGTCTCTGGGCACTCTCTTTTCACATCTGTGAAATGAAAGCAATGTTTGCACAGCTTCTGAGAGGTTTGATACTCTGCAGGTGAAAAGTGCAGTGCTGTCAAATATTGTGATTATGCAGTAACATTTATGCTTCTGGAGCAAAGGCTACATAAAAATTTAGAGCCCTACAGTTACCTTACAAGGTAATACATATAAAATAGAATGAATATAAACCACTTGTTTGGCTGCTAGATAGAACCCTTGCTAATATAACAGTTTAGATAATCCAAATACTCCCTTTGGACAGAAACCAAGGATATTTTGTTTGTCATTTTTCTGCAGAAATGAATGTTGGACAATTAAAATAATTGTTTTTTAATGAAATTTGTTTACATTTATATTTTTTACAAAACAAAACAAAAAAAGTACATGTTTCTAGTATTGTTTTCTGATGTTTATATTTTAAACCCTTGTCTGTTTGGCAGCTGAAAAGAGGAAAGAACCACAAGATTACCCTGCAAATAAAGTAAGAACTGAAGAACTGAGAAGGATTCATTCTTAATAGTACTTGGCAAATCAATTATAGCTGCTTTATCTACCTGAAAAATAAATAAATAAGACTAAATAATATTTAACCATCTCACAAAAATATTGGGAAAAATAAGCACACACATCTTTCTGAAATTTCTCAATTAAAACACGTCAAAGTGTTATTATAATCATTATTTAGGGGGAAGGTATTCTTCAATTTTAAACAATCTGTTCCTGCATATCTCTTCTAGTTTTGAGTAAACCTCCTAAACACAGAGGGGCAGGTGACTTTTATTAGTGTTCATAGTTCCACAACCGTTGTGATGTAAAGGAATCCCAGGTGTTGTAATGTCATAAATGTGACCACTCAGCTGCTAACACTTTCCTGTAATTTGCATCTTCATATTCCTAAGACCTTGCTGTCTATTAGAGCAATGACATTTTATGCTCATTTTAGATGTAGTATGTTAAAGAGGAAATGTATGTGCTGTACATCTTCATAAGAATTGTTTGCTTAATTTCTTCTTTTTGCCTTACCCCATAAGAGTAATTGAAGATATGAAAACAAAAAGGCAATTCTTTGTTTATGGCAGACATCATTAATGTATATTTTTCTCTTTTACATTTTCTTTCTGATCTTCCAGTACACATAGCAATTTGCCTACTAATTCATTTAAGGCCATTCTTGTGAGCCTGTCTGAACACCCAATAGAATAGGAAATGTGCAAACATAAAAATACAGAAGCGTTTCTTCCACTAGCCATTTGAATTGATAAAATAGGCAACTCCAGCAGAAGGGTTACATGTATCCATAGCACTGTGATGGTGGCTGAGCAAGGGGCTCCTGCTCAGAGGTAAAATTGAGGACAAGATCACACAAGCTCTTTTCACTGGACCAAGTCAGCTAGAAAGGTCCTTTCCCCCATTAAAAAGTTTTCTTCTTCCCTTTAATTCTTGAGGCCATCTGATGTGTTATTAGGTGCTAATTCCTAACCTCTTCCAGTCAATGTGACTATTTTTATGTCTGGGTTTTACTGATCTTCATGGCTTTGCCTTATAGGAGTAAACCAACAAATTCTGCTTAATTCAGAACCACTGTCCTCATATACAGCAAATACTTCTCATTCATCTTCTCTCTCAAATTTTTCTCTGCAATTTTATTTTCCTTCTTGCTCCAAGCTGTGATGATTGATTCATAAGGCAGAGCTGTACTTTGCAAGGTCAGCATCAGCAATGCTATTACCGTATACATAGTTTATAATTCCAACAAACATATTTAAAACACTGAGTACAGAGGGATGTAGTATCTGTTAATGGCAAATCTCCATCTCTTTCTATCTCTTCTTCCCCTCCCCCCCCCCTTTTAAGGTCTTAATTGCATTGTACCCTCATGGTGGATTATGGTCTGTTGAGCTGAGTCATGACTGATTATGATAACTGAACATTTTTTACAGGAGTAGAAACACCATTAAAGTCTTCTTATACTCTGAGCCCAGGAAAAGAATTTGGGAAAGAACATTTGAAGAGCCAGAATGGTTGTGAACAGTAGTTCACATGCTGTTCACATGCTGTAACATGGAAGAAGAGCTGTTCTGAAGATATGTGATCTTGAGTCTCAGACATGGGTTTGTTTTCAGCTCTCTGCAAATAGGGTTTAACTGGCAGAGTACAATATGCAATCTACTCAGACATCAGAGGACTTGGCTCTGCCACTGAATTTGTGCACCCCTTCTAGAGAAAGTGGAATTTTATATTTTGCAAAGTGTCCAAAAACTTAGTTATTCATTGAGGTCAAAATAATTTCATTTAGTTGTGTTTTCCTGACTTACTAACCAATCGCCACCTCTCTCTATATATAGGTACCCTAAGAAGAAAAACTGAATTGTCTGGGAGAAGAATTATACACCTTTGTCACTTGGTTTATGAAGGAAGAGAGTAGGTCTGGTGCCCTGATGAAGGAAGAACCTTTTCCTGTGAGGAAAAGGACTACTTCATTCAGAATATTTCCCAAGGTGAGAATGCAATCTGATCAGATTTCCCTAGAGAATTAGTCATAGAATGGTTTGGGTTGGAAGGGACCTTAGGATCATCCAATTCCAACCCCCCTGCCATGGTCAGGGACACCTCTCACTAGACCAGGCTGCCCCAAAAAAACATCCAGCCAGGCCTTGAACACTCTGGGATAGGGCGTGAGTGCTGAGAGGTTTCTGTCTCACTGACACATGTAGGTATGCTTTTCTGTATTATAAATTCCAAATATTTTGCCTTAGACATGTTGCAAAAGAGATAAGGGTAAGAGATCTTCAAAGAAAGTGAAGAGAATTTGACAAGAAGGAAGAGGAGAGAGCATTATTGGAAGAAAAGGAATAACAACAAAAAAGCAGGCTATGTATATGTCAAGACATGAATTCATATTTGAAGGTCCGTTGCAGATGGTTAAGGTGAATTAAAGAGTAAAACATGTAAATGGGAAAGAAAAAAAAATCAGCATAAACTTCAAATAGTTTCAATATTTTCACATTATAACAACCTTATCTTCAGAAAATTTTCCATTAAAGCTGATTTCAGCTCAATGACTTGATTTTTAAGTGCAGAAATGAAAAAGACAAATATTTTTTTTCCAGTTTTCATTTTGTTTTAAGCAAAAGAAAGACTCATAAAATACACTTAAAATTTAATTTTGAAGGAAAGAAAATATGACACTTTTGTCAATTTAATTTAATTGAAAATATAAACATTTGCTGTTTAGAAACTTTGGAAGCCAGATTGCAGCAATTTTCAGAATTGCAAACACAGTGTATTTGGTAGGTTTTTTCTTTTTTTTTTTTTTTTTTTTTTCTATATTCTGGAATATAGATATCTCCAGCCAAAACACATTCTGTTCTTGCACTGTGCCTTAGTTGCTGTAATCACTTTGAAGCTGAGCACTTTCCACGTGCTGCTTTGCAGCCTGCCTATGCTCACAGCTCACTGCAGCTTTTCACCTGGGCTCTTGTGGCAGTGCTTTCTAGAGTGGCCAGGGCAATATTTTTCTTCTGTTGTTTTATGCTGTTGTTCTCTCATGGTTTTACTTGTGGCCCTGGGCCTGCAAGCCCAGATACCACTTGTTTGGGTGACTTTCATAGGATGCAATTGCCATTGACATTTATAATCAACTCTTCCTGCCCCTTTCCTACACCTCTTCTTATGTCTTTTAGTTTTTATTAGGGAAACCCAAAACTTAGAGCACAATAAAGTAGACAGGAATCATCTAGATGCCTGTTCTGGATTACCTAATCAAATACATTCAAAAAAAGCTTAGCACCAGTCCATGTGCAATGTCTGTGCCCAACTAGACATTGTCCAGTCAGCACAAAATGGATCATGAATCAGAACAGCTCACAGGATCTAGAGCAGGTCCTGAAGGAAAGTACAGAGTGCTGGTGGACGAGGATGGTGATGGTTTGTCACTGTCACTATCACAATCTGCCGTGCTGGAGAGACCACAGAGGGGGAAGCTTGCCTGGTGATGACTCTCATTTGGCCTCAGGGAGAGCCTTGCCCTGCCTTTCTCTGCCTTTTTTCTCGTTCTCCCATTTCCTCTTATTTTTTAATACCTTCAGTAACTTTGAAGTTGATGCGTACTTCACCTTCTGGCCCCACTAATAAAGCTTTATGCATTAATCCTGTTGTAATATCCTTCATGCAACTCTTTTGTGAGTAACTGTACTATTCAGTAGAGGCTGGCTGATGGTAAATGTGATTTATTGCAAGGCACTCTTACTTTGAGTAAGACAAACACATCTCTGTCAAACTCTTCCTGACTTTTCTTCCTGCAGGATATAATAGGAAACCAAGAATTTATCTGTGTTTTTACGTGGATTGTGTCATGCATTCTTGTTGTTTTCTCCCTGCACAGAATGATTTTCCACTTGAGAGGAGGAATGAGCAAACGTGCACAGTCACAGCATCAAGTGCCAGTAGGTAGTTTGCCAGGAAAGATCAAAGCTGACACAGACAGCCAAAAAAGCAAGCTGTTTTTTACCCTCTACCTATCACTGCCTGTTTATCCCCATACATTTCCATAGTACCTTTGGGTTTAAACATCTTTTGTGTAAAGTAGCCCAGGTCCTTTGACAACGTTAATATAGTCCTTGGCTAATATGGACTAATATATAACCAGCTAAAAGTGATGGAAAGAGAATAGTGTTTGTTGACAAGACTCAGTTTTTGGATTGTTCTTGAAAGGATTTCACCATTCTTGTTTTGTGTGGACATCCAGAAAGCTTATGTGCTCTATTCATGGGAGACTGCCTCATCTTAATTCAAGAAAGACTCCTATATACTGCTGGAAGAATGGAAAGGATTGATCAGCCTCTTGAAGTGCATCTGTCTCTCTGCACAATGGCTGCAGAGGAAACCTGAGAAACAGATCTACATTAGGCAATTAAGTTTTAGATGAATCCCAGTCTAAGTGTTCTGATCCTCTTTATTTTATATTTTTCCTAAACAGTGCCCCTGCTACAGTCTCATCTAACCAGCATGCAGCAGCACCGAGTCCTGGCAAAGCACTTGCTTCTGCTCTCCCTGAAGACAGTAGGAATTTTTCATTACTTTTCATAAGCACAGAATCAAGCCTAATGTCCCTTGTTATTTGGTACAAATGCGAGTATTAAATAGGAAAGACAAACACAGTGCGTGTTAAAGGACTTTCAGCCTATGGATCTTCCAGTGCTTCTCTGGGCTGCCAAATTCCCTCCCCACCCCGGCTGTGCAGGAGATCACACAGGGTAATTATGCAGGTTTGTTTATTTCCACTTCTTAACCTAACCAAGAATTGATCACTCTTATAAAGTAAGTTACCACCCAGGGGATGGAAATGGAGCCACATTTTTCTCCTGATTGGGTACACCTCATTAGGTCCACGACAGCCTTCGGCTGGACTCCCTGCCAGGGGTAATTGGTAGTGACAACGGCATCATTTTGCCACACACCAGTCAGCATCCACAGGAACAGCCAGATCAGAGAAACAAGCAGGAGGAGGTGAATCAAAAGATTACAAAGATGTCGTGAGATTAGCAATTAAGTAAGACCTCCAGAAAGGAGTTAACAGAATTAGCAGCAGACCATGGAAACTTTCAATCTGGGCTGCAAATAGCTCAATGAAAGAGATAACCAATCTTTCCTTTATTTTCCTCCTGTCTATTAGCCAGAAGGACCTGAATGTGTGAGGTTTTTTTTTTTTGTTTGTTTGTTTGTTTTTTTCCCCACTGTAAATAAATGCCAGTGAGTTGTTTACTGGTGACTTCAGCCAGGCCTGTGAGACCATGTTGGGTAGATTTTATTGTGAAGCCAAACAAAGGGGTTATATTTAGCTTACAGTGACAGAGCTACTGTAAAAATACTGTTAAAATTGTCAGAAATGATATAGCAAGGCTAGACTGACATTGCTTTGATCCAGTCTGAAGTCTGCTTTATTCTGTAAGAAATCTCATTTGACCTTACTTGCCCCATTTATGGATGACCTTGGCACCATATAAGCAGTTAAAATATCATAATGGGTAGATTATTAATTTCTTTCCAAAACATATGAGAAATATTTTGAAAAACTTCATTGCTTGATTTGCAAGTAGAGATCCCAAATGTGAACAGAATCTAGAAATATTTTGGTTATCATTTCCAGGATTATTCTAAGAATTTGACTGGAATGTGACAACAGAATTGTATTAAAATTCCATAAAGTAATACAGTTAACTTATTTGTATTGCATTAGTGTGCACGAAAATGTGTGTTGTATCACCACTGGAGCCCATACAGAAGTAAAACAGAAGACAATGACTGTCACAAGGATCATAAAATCTGAATATCATACTTAAAGCTTTGTACTGCTTTAATTATGTTCTATACAGAGCTGCTCGGTGTCTGGACCAGCCAAAACACATTAAATATATAGTTTCTATTAAACTTTGCAGCATAAACAAACCACATAGCACAGTACACTGTCTGCCAAAAATGTCATGTGGCTGAAAAAGTCTTATGGGAAATATAAAATTATATTTAAAAAAAAAAACTTTTTTTGTTGTTTTGTTTTTAATGTCAATAATAATGAGATTAAAAAACAAGACAAACAACAACAACAACAAAAAGGTTGATTAGCCATATAGACGTCTTTATTAATACTGGGTAGGAAGGTAGGAAGTAGGTTTATTGTTTTATGAAAATTTGATACTGAAAAAAAATATCATCCCTTTCCAACTGGGATGCAAATTAAAACTGTACTTTAATTTCTTTTTAATTGTTGAATTGTATTTCATTTCATTTCATAAAAGAAAAAAAAAGAAAAAAAAGAAAAAGGAAAACTACTTCCTTAATTTCTGAAAAGAAGCTAAAATGCTTTGTTTTGCACAGTTCTGCAATATTTTCCTGAAAAAAATGAGTAAAAATAAACTCAGGCAGAATGGCTTACTCACATAAACTATTTTTAATTTTATTATTCAGTATTTTCTGACAAGGGTCAAAATAAAATCTTCTTGTTCTAATCAGTATAATGTCTACAAGAAAAAGTCTATAATAATTCCACTGTCTTTAATTGCTTCTAATTTTCACTCATATAAAAGAGGTCAGAATCATGTCTCAAAATTTCCTTGAAGCAGTGTAATTTTTTTTTAACCTTGCTGATATAATACCCATATTTCACTGATAAAGGCTTATTTTTGTCCAGAATCTGAAAAGGCATTTTCTTACTTTTTTTTTTTTTTTTCTTTCCTAGATCTTTAGTCCCTTCTTTCTCTGTAGTTATTATTTTCCCCCTTTTTATTTTCATTTGTGTTAACCTTACTCCATTCTCTTTCATGGCACTGGGGTCACAATTCCCCCTCCTTTGCTCCCAAAAATTAGGAGAGTAAGGAGAGCTTTCAATTTTAAATTGAACTGTGTGTGGAAGTAACATGGCAAAGCATCTTCTCTTCTGTATGTTATTTGAGGAGGCAGGTACATGGCTTGATTTCACTTGGCACTATATTTTTTTAGCTTCTCTTTATAAAGCATGGGAACAACACGTCTGTTGGATTACATATGGTTTGCTTGATATTTCCCTTACAATATTCCAGTATTCTTCATTCAAAGAAGTGGGCATGTTTTAAGGCAGAGCCAGCAGCTGTTTTGAAAAGGAGTGAGAAAAGATTACCTCCATCAAAGGGACATTTTATAGGTGTAGAAATCATAAGTAACCACATCTACTGCCACAAGTTTCCCTCCCAAACTTGAGTGCTGGACATCCATGGTGGGTAATGACAACTAGGTTCAGGACAGCATGTCAGAGAGCAATATGCATGCAGAAATACAGAAAAATACTTTTGAGTTTGACAAAATATATAGGGTCTCAACAACAGGCTTTCTCTACAGTTTGTATTTTTTGTTGCTCCAGTGCCAAGGCAAGTACCTAGAGAAATCAAGAAGGAAATGGGTATTTGCGTTCTTTAAAGATCTGTTAGGAATGGTGCTTAAGGCCATATTGCCTCCAGATTTCTCCAGATTTGCCTGTTCCCCTTAAGTACCCTTCCTCTCCATAAAGCGATTATGAATCCAGTGCTATTTGTACTGACTGTATTTTGTCTGTCTGCAGCTTTCCACTTTGCTTGCCCACAGAGAATCCTGCACAGAGCTTTTTTTTTTTTTTTTTTTTTTTTTTTTTTTTTTTTCTCTTCTGTGCTGGGGCTATCAAAACAGCCCTTCTACGAAAGTCCCATCTCCCACAGGTAGTTTTTTGTTTTTTTTTTTACCTGACTTTAGAAGCTCTTCTTGTTCACTGGCTGTCTGTACCGTGTGAGAAATGCAGCCCTAGCCTCTAAATCTTATTTCACGTGTAATAAACCTATGTTGCACAAACAGCAAGAAGGGATTTACCCATGCCGTCTTTAATCCCATCTAATTCAGAGCAGATGGCTCTGAGAGCCATGGATAGGGAAACCCTCAGCACAAGCCTGTTTATACCCACACCAGGGACTGCCCGTCCTCAGCAGGGTGCTCCCCATCCACACATGCAGCTTCAGGGAGAGGAGGCTGATCTCTGCTGTCCTCCACTTATAGGAGTTCCAAGTGTCTTATCACAGGCCTGCCTCATCTCATTATTTGTAATCTTCTGGAAGGGGTTGGTTAACCTTAAACCATCTTCTGTCCCATAACATCCCATGACCTCATCATGGCAGAGGGATGCTATCCAGTTAGTGGCTTAGCAAGCAGGGCTGGCAGAGCCCTCACCAAGGTGAGGAGCTGCAGGTGCAGCCTGTGACACTTCGCTGAGAGATGGCATATTGGCAGCAAGAGGTGACGAGTCAATTTGCTGTTTTCCCCTTTCAGAACTGAGTTAAACATACTTTTGGAAAATATGCAGTGATGGACTTCCCTAGGAGGCCCCAAGTAGGACTCACTGCCCTTGTAGCTTGTAGCTTCTGATTTTAGTGTCAAATAGCTAGGTCTCAGCTCTGCCAGATGCTGTAAAAGACAAAGGCAACAGGATACACTTAACTGGGATTTAGAATCTGAATGGAAAAAGGTTGTGGTTTCCTTCTGATGCAGTCTGGTAAGGATCAACACTCTCAAGTTTTCAAAAATCCCTTTCAAAAGTCCCTTTTCCTCCAACCCAATCACAAAATATTATGACAAATATGCTAATAATAATATGCTAATATGACAAATTTGGCCTGTGAATTACCTTCTGATTTATAATTTCAATAAAGATCTTTTTGCCTCGGTCAAGAGGGGAAAAGCCTTTATTATTATTATTATTTTTAATGGAAGCTGACAATCTGTCAGAATAATATAAGTTTTGGACCCTTACGAAAGACACCAAATATAGCAAGTGTCATGATAAGAATCACTGATACCAGATCCATTTTTTTTTTCCCTGAAGCTTGTAGAGTGACAGCCCTTAGAATTTTTATGTCAGCAAGAGTAGCTGCAGATACTATCATTATTTACCTAAATGAAATGTATAATTCTTTTACTGAAATATTTTCAGCTAGAAATCAGCCCCAACGATTTAGTGGATTCAGCTTAGGTATTTATACTATTCCCATCAATCTGTTATCTGAACAGCCTGTAAAATTAAAATACGGTAAGTACTTCAAGGTGACTGCCCATTGTCAGAAATTAAAGTAGCCTCTCCTTTCCATAAAGAAAAGATTATTCTATTTTATATATGATTTCACACTTGATTTTGCATGTGGTCTGTCAACACCAGAAGACTATGGGATGATCGCATTCAAAGACGTAAGACTTGAACTTGAAATGAGGATAATTTTTGATTTTGGTCATGCGCTGTTCAGAGTAAGATCAGCTATTCTACAAAATCTAAGGGCATTTATGATCTCTGTCTTGGAGTAAAATAAATAAATAAATAAATAAATAAATAATAATAATAATAATAATAATAATAATAATAATAATAATAATAATAATAATAAAACTTTAGCTCCAACAGGACAGGAAAGCTGACAGTGCTCAAAGAGTAGGGATACAATATACATATTTTTAAGTCTTCTATACCCACAACATGAGACCAGGAGACAGTTAAGCACACATGAAAAATGAGATGTTTAAAGTGTTAAATAGTCACCTCCTGGATCTAAAGAGTTGACTCAATAATCTGGATGTTTTTGTAAATCTTATTCTTTATTTTTCTTCACAATTAGGTGGCATAGATACCTTTGTAAATGCCCTCTCTGTCCTAACAAGGATATGATCATAATGCAAAGTTGAAAAACCACGAATGACATTTGATTAGAGAGTCTTTCCTGTTAGCATAGTGGGCTTCATGATTTGTGGACAAGGTCCAATTTTACAGGAAGGTCCAAATATACTGTATTCAATACTGTGGGGACCAAAAATATAACAGGATAATGTGGTCATCAACCCAAAGGATCGAGAACAGTTCTTCAGGTGATAATTTCAGTGTTTTGTGATAGTCTGTACAAAGAGTCTATCATATTTCTGCATGAATAACTAGTGCTTTGTTAAGTACAAACTGTAAATTTATATCCTCTGTCACTAGCATGTTATAGTTCTGGGTATGGGCCATCAAACTGTTTTGTCTTTATTCAGCTAACCACTCTTGTGATATTATAGACTGAAACAAGAAATCAAATTGCATTTTCTGTCCCCTCTGCCAGGTTCTCCTGTGTATGGGATACCCAAATATCACTGTGTTCAACTGCTGTTCAAAAAATGGCAAAGGAAATTTGAGTTAAAAGGGTTAACAACAAAATATGTTAAAATTCCCCAAGACTCAGCAAATCCACATCACTGCACTCTAGCAGACAACCCCCAGAGCTCCCCTGTGAAGTAATTTGCAAGTGATTGTGTTGGACAAGCCTACTTTGTTTCCCTTGATTCAGAGATCAAAGTTAGGAGTACAATTCTTTGTGCATTTTAATACATAAATCCCTCCTGCTTCACTTAAAAGAGTATATTGGCTGTATATACATATAAGTGTATATCTATTACATATCCCACAAAGTCAGAATGAGGAGCAGAATACCCTGTTAAAAGGTATATCTGAGAAAGGGATAAACTCAGCAATTAAAGACTCAAATTCCCATGCATCAGGTAGGGATGAACATAAAGAGACCCAGCTCTGATGAAATTCCTTCATCGCACTTGTGTTTCATTTCAGTCTTCTGCTGCACAGCGTGAAAGAGAATCACAGAATCACAGAATCACAGAATTTCTAGGTTGGAAGAGACCTCAAGATCATCGAGTCCAACCTCTGACCTAACACTAACAGTCCCCACTAAACCATATCCCTAAGCTCTACATCTAAACGTCTTTTAAAGACTTCCAGGGATGGTGACTCCACCACTTCCCTGGGCAGCCTGTTCCAATGTCTAACAAAAGCCATAGGAAATTCTTGTAAACCAAGCCTGACACACAAACACATCCTTACTGGTGCCCCTGTAAAACACTCTCCAAAGGTGAAAAGAATGTAACATGTTGGGTGCTTCATAGCAGAAGAACTATTAGAGAACATTTGTCCTGAAATGCACCTCTCATTTTCAGGACACTGCTCCCGTTGCATGAAAAGTTGCAAAAACTGATTCTTTTTTAGTTGAACATGGGAGAATTCCCTGTTTGCTCACTTCAGCATCTTGGTTGTGCCCTGGAGGGAGCTGCAGTAAGGAGCCTGCCAGAACCACTGCTGACTGTATGTAGGTGATAGCATGTGGTAACAGGGGTGTATGCAATATGAAAGTGAAGAGACCTGTGCAAAGCATTGGTGCTGTGCACATAAATCAATAAGCTCTCATTTCGTGCCCCATCTTGCTGTATTCTTGTTTTTCTGTCTCATACTGACCTGACTCATGCTGGTTTTTCAGATGACGTATCCTCATCTTTGAAGATTTTTAGGTACCCACTTGCCACTGAGAAGAAGAATGAAAAGATACCTAAAAGACAGCTAGGGGCACCGTCCAAAGTTCTTGTCTATTTTAAAAAATCATCTGTTTGTTTTCATAAACTTAAAGAAATAAAAGAAACAAATACCTAGACATATACATAGTTCTTTGTTTCACACCAAACCTTCAGAAAGTGTGTCCTAAAAAGAAAGGTGCACTTTGAAATCTCCCTTGGAACCAGTAGGATAGTTGCACTATTAGTATGTGGATCGATACAGTCCTCCTGTCTGGTCTCTGAGCTTTCAGTCCCAGGCAGAGAATATATACTCCTATCTACACGTCTACCAGAGATAAAAAGCATAATAAATTGAAACAGAAAATTTGTATGTCTGTGGGCAAAACAAAGAGAAAGAGAAGGGAAGAAAGATCAATGGAGAGGTGATGCCATACTTCATTTCCACCAGTTCTTACTGTAAACTTTAGGAAATGCCTGTGGAAATCAGGTGGAGCTTCTCTGTTGCTACCAATGATCTGAGGGCTATGCTTAAATCCAATCTTCTGACGTCAGAACCACACGGTGGTCAGACAGCAATGGAGACAGTTCTGTTTTACTTCTGCTTTGGTTCCTGAAATCTATGCAGTCTGTAGCAAACTATTATTTTTTTTTTTTTGAGTGCATGTCATATATGGAGACTACTGAATAAATATATTTTCACAGAAGTTGAAACATTTGCACTGTGCAGCTGATCCAAAAAAAACAAGCCCCTTTTTCGCTTGTCTTCTTTCTCCCATATGCATGGAGAAATATCCACCCAGTCTCAGTCCAGGGTTTTCTGAATTGTAAAAAAATGCAGATTATTTCCCAGAAATCTGTGCTGTCTCATGCTTCTGCAGCCTTGGGAAAGTCCTAACAAAATTAGTGCAGTTTAAATTCACCCAATAGGCTCCCATTTCAGTTCTGTTTTTCTAAGTGTTGTAGGTTCTTTCTAGTGGTTTTTAAACACTGGAACCAGAATTTGAGTCTCATGCAGTGTCAGAGAGGGGAAAACTTTGTGGAAGAGAGACCAGGTCAATTGTATATGTAGTCATTTGTTTTCCTGTCCTTTATCAAGCAAATGTATTTTCCTAGGACTGCAATTTTATCCATAGGCATTGTAGGTTGGATTCTTTAGTTAGGGTCAATTAGCAGAAGTCTACTTGAGATTGTGCCCATGTATACAAACTGAGAAGCTGCCTTGATGCCTTTGGCTTTTCTTCAGTATGTTTTAAGAGGACTCTGTCTTTGAGATGACAATACAGCCTGAAAAAAAAGGGAATGAAGTAAAACTTGAATACAGACTAATTTGGATGTTTTTATAAAGTCTTGCAGACTTCTCTCCACAAACCATTAAGTCCTAATTGCCACACTAATGTTATTTTATATTGTAAGTGCAGCTCCTGACTCCTGATATTATGGCACCCAATGGAATTAAAGCAGGCACTTAGCTTTACCACAGTCTCTGCTGTAACCTTTTCACTCCATGATTATTATTCTGTCAACGCATGCTTGTTCGTTATTACTTAAAGGTGTCGTCCCTTCCACCAGGATGACATGCTGCTGTGTAAATTAGAGTCATAACTAACCTGGTTCAATGCTGAAGCAAATGCCTTTCCTCTGACAAGATATGAATTAAGGATTTCTTTCATCCCAGTGCAAGGAGCCTCTCTCCTTCATTCCTAATAAGGGCAATGCTGAGGTGGATTTAAAAGGTTCTTTCCTGTGGAAGGGGTTTGATCTGTGATAATCTCCTATAATCTGAAGAGTAGGAGCAAACTCAGCATTAGGCCTGGATTGCAAATCCCCTCTTTCCCTCTCTCTCTCGTTAATTTCAAAACTCATTTAAATACAGTCTCTTTTTCCTTTTCTCTTCCATAAGGGACATTAAGAAAATGCCTTTCCAATTAAGATTCAAATTGGATTAATTATTATTAGTTAATCTCAATTCCAGTGATTGCACTCCTTCTTTTCATCTCTTTTAGAAATTATACAGTGTTAGGCTACAAACTGCACATTATAACTGTATGTTAGCCTCACAGTTGATTTGCTTGCTGTATGTATGCAGCAGATGCAGTGCAGTTCAGGAAACATCACTATTTCTATTTTAACTCACCATTAAAGCTCTGCAAATTACATTTTCCAAATAAATCATTCAATGAACTTGATTTGTTTTGTTCTTGTTTTGTTTTCATTCATGAATTACTTCTGATCTACCCTAACTTTAGAAAATCTTAGTCTCATTTGCACATAATTTTGGAGAAAAATCTTGTATTCTAGGATTCATGCTTATATTTCTAATTTCAGCTATTACATTTCTCACATAACTATTTGTGATAGATCAAATGTTACTACTTCTACTCCCTTGCTGGATGAGAATAAGTTTTTCTGTGGCCAAGTAATGAAGAAGATATGATGAACAGCAAATAATGAATTGAGAATACTTGTACTCATATGGGGGTACTATATGCTAATACAGGCAGTGGTAAAAGGACCATTCCCCACACATTCATATGAATGAAAAATAACTAAAAAGAATACTTATGAATTGAAGATTACATAGGATAGACAAGCCACACTGGAACCAAACACGTTATGAGCCTGGCTGGGTTTTCACCAGTGCATGTGGTAGAGAGCCTCATTTCTCCATCAGTTGATTTTTACTGGTTAAAATATATCAGGAAGCAAAGCAGGCAAAAGAGTCTTTTACCAGCACAGAAAAACACCATCCCCCAGCTGTTTTAGGAAGGTCTGCTCAACAAATCTCATTGAGTGTGCTAAAGATGACAGAAAAGGAAACAAAAATTTAGATCTGAAGAAGCACTGTTGCAGATTGCAGAGCTGCTGCAATTTATATAGGTCTCTAACATTGGCTAAAATTATGCTGGGGAGTTCCACCTCTGTTCAGCACAGTTGAGGTTCAAGTTTTGTGTGGAAAGCATATATGAATACTTCTGTCAATAGTTATTTCAGATTTAACTTTAATATTTCACTCCAGTTGGGGTATGCATCAAAAATAAACTCATTCTTGAAAGACTGGAGATTTTTCTTGGTACATTTTGGAGGATGTTTGGTCTAATATACAGGATTTCATGCCAAACTGAAGTACATCCTGTCTCTACTCACCACAAGTAGTATGGATAATGGGAACACTTCACTTTCTTTTCTATTTAAATGAATGGAATTATATATGCACATATAAATTAAATGTATAATAATTAGCTTATTAGAGCTAGTCTCAAAAATAGCCAGAAGAGTATGAGGCCTCTGTAGGGTAGGAGAACCTCTCCTCACTAAAATGAAATCCAGGTCACCTGTTCTAGAGATTAATTCTGAAGCTCTTCACCAGGTGTAATCCATATTAATGCCAGACACAATTTAAAAGAAGTGGCATTAACAGTAAATCTCACATACCTGACATAGTAATGCCTTTTAGCTGTTGGAAAACTGGGTCATCAGTTTGATATTCCTGAAAAAAAAACTGTATAGTTTGTCTCCTGATGGAACAATGACAAACCAATGGACAGGTTTGGTCAGTGTTTTTATGGTCAATCTGTTTGTTTATTTTGTGATTGTCCAGAAATAGCCATTGCTGAAGTACTAATCAGGATTGAAGAGGTAGCAAGAGCCCAACTATTGAAGTGTGTTCATCCTACCTCTTGGAAGAACACTGAAGGATTGAAGATACTTTGCAAGAAATTTGGGTCCTCAGTTTGTGAGTGATTCAGTTTTGTTACACTGAATAATTAAAACATCAGTCACTGTAGACAACATCAAAGTGCAGCAGGGTGACTGAGAAAGGAGCATGGCCAGAAAGTGTATCAACCTAATTCAGTCTGTTTATCCTCCTGTGATGCAGTTATTTCATCATGCCAGCTGGGCTGAGGTGTATAGCAGATAAAAAATAGCTTCTTTCCTGAAACCAAATGATAAATCAATGAAGAAAGGGAATGGAGGAGATAAGAAACATGGAGGGGAGGAGGTGCTGAGCCTCCAGGAGGAGGCCCAGTAGGCCTGACTAGAGCAGTATAGTCAAAAAGAAACTTCAGGTTGATCTAGGTAGCAGAAGCAGAAGCCTCCTTGTGGAACAAGACTCTGAAGGGAGCTGTAAACTACATTCACAAAGGAGGGACAAGTTCCTCAACATTATTCAAGCTTACACTTGGTGGTCTTCATGGAGAAAGTCCAACAGAAGTGGCTCTGATTTGGGCACTTGGCAGCATGCAGATAACTGTAGCCCAGGACTTGCAGCCAAAACTGTATTCATAACTTCTAACCAATGCTAACTACTAGCCAACATTCAGCATAACATGGGCAGTTACATTTCAATCATTTGAATCTGTGTAGTCATTTTGGATCTGTCTGTGTAGCCGCCCAACCCTGTATCAAGCTGAGGTTCTCTGGCAGATGCTAAAAGCATTTGTACTAATGGCTCCCAGACTGTTCGAATTTTCCTGCACATGCTGAGCTTTGCGCTGGCCTTACAACCCAACTTGAAATGTCCACAATCCCACTGATGTTTCTTCAATAGAAATCCATCATTTTATGTCCTGTATGAGACAGGAAGACAGATAAGACAACATCTACTAACCTTAAATCTACGGGCATCAGTTTCTTAGAATTTACATTTTACTATACTGTTTTTTTTTTTTGTTGTTTTGTTTTTTTTTTGTGTGTGTGTGTGTGTGTGTGTGTGCGTGTCTTTTACAAATATCTTTTCTTGTGTCTTTTCTATGAATATTTACTCTTCTACAAATATCTTCTACTACACAACTTGGCATAGTGTAATGAGTGTAATGAAGTCTCCCGGAAGCTGGGATCCCTTTTCTGTATCAATTTTGCATTATATGCAAAGAGATATTTGAACGGAAGAGAGACTATCTAGTCTTTTTTATTTCTTAGAATCACAAGACACTTTTAGAGGTGACGGTGGTTTTTTGTTTGTTTGCTTTGCTTTATGGCACAGAGGTTCCAATCTGATGTAGTTGAGACTGGTTTTATTGTTGCTATACACTTTGGACTGTATTTAGTGAAATAGTGAGACACACAAGAGGTGCATGTTGGCTTTCTTGCAGATGAGGAACGTTCCCATCAGCTCTGCAAATATCCACCTGCACATTTCCAACTCCTCAGGCAACCCAGTCTCAGATGACAAGGGCTTTTTCACAAAGTCGGGCTTGACACACTCAGAGGCAGAAATCCTGAAACAAGAGTCATTCAGAGCTTGTTTTGCTCCAGTTTTGTTTGCCAGGGTATGAGTTTCAGAAGAAATTCACCACTTCCCTATGGAGAATAGGTTAAAGATTCACTCTCTCAGGCTTTGGGACACAGCTCTCTGGAGTTTTCCTGAAGGTACCTTCCCTAAAATGACTAGCATCAAACACTACCACAGGGTACTGGGATAGAGCAATTTATTGGGCTGCTGAGACATAACGTGTTCCTACATAGCCATCCCTCCTGTCCATGCTGTGACCTGTGCAGCAATCCCTTCTGGGGATTGTACTTCATCAGGGCCAACCTTTGTGCATGACACCAATTCCAGCAGCCACCAGCATGCATTTATGTGCTGCAATAACACTTGGATCATATCAGTCCAATAAGTGAATTTTTCTGTCTATGATACATCTGACTTATGGGCCTAATTATTTAAAGTTTTACATCTCTGAGTCATGTTCAAAGGAAGGAAGATTAGCACTCTGTATTTTTGTCTCAGACTCATTACTATAGGGTAGAAAGTGGATGTTTTACAGCATGCAGCCCTGCCTATGCCTTCTTGGATCCGACATTTCAGACCAATGTACTAATAAAACTGGCAAAGAGGACAATCTTCCCTGAAACAATAGACTTTTTTTTTTTTTTTTTTTCTGTGCAGACACTTGTCTTGTGCTTCTTGTGCTTTGACTCATAAACGGTACAGGTGGTAATTAACAGTTTGCTATAAAAATATTCCTGCATTGTTCATTGCAGGGATGAGCACTGGAGTACTAACACTTTTAAAATAAATTAGTTCACAGAATTACAGAATCACAGAATCGTCTAGGTTGGAAGAGACCTCAAGATCATCAAGTCCAACCTCTGACCTAACACTAACAAGCACTCCACTAAAGCATATCCCTAAGTTCAACATCTAAACGTATTTTAAAGACCTCCAGGGTTGGTGACTCCACCACCTCCCTGGGCAGCCCATTCCAATGCCTCACAACCCTCTCAGTAAAGAAGTTCTTCCTAATATCCAACCTAAAACACCACTGGCACAACTTTAGCCTGTTACCCCTCATCCTGTCACCAGGCATGTGGGAGAATAGAACAATCCCCACCTCGCTACAGCCTCCTTTAATGTACTTGTAAAGAGCGATAAGGTCACCCCTGAGCCTCCTTTTCTCCAGGTTGAACAAACCCAGCTCCCTCAGCCACTCCTCGTAAGACTTGTTCTCCAGACCCCTCATCAGCTTCGTCGCCCTTCTCTGGACTCTTTTGAGCACCTCGATGTCCTTCTTGTAGTGAGGGGCCCAAAACTGAACACAGTACTCGAGGTGCGGCCTCACCAGAGCTGAGTACAGGGGGACGATCACCTCCCTAGCCCTGCTAGCCACACTGCTTCTTACTCAAGCCAGGATGCCGCTGGCCTTCTTGGCCACCTGAGCACACTGCTGGCTCATATTCAGCCGACTATCCACCATCACTCCCAGGTCCTTCTCTGCCTGGCAGCTTTCCAACCATTCCTCTCCCAGTCTGTAGCTCTGCTTGGGGTTATTGCACCTCAGGTGCATGACCCGGCATTTGGCCTTGTTGAACTTCATGCAGTTGACCTCAGCCCATTGGTCCAGCCTATCTAGATTCTCCTGAAGAGCCTTCCTACCCTTGAGCAGATTGACACAAGCACCTAACTTGGTGTCATCTGCAAACTTACTGAGGGTACGCTCAATGCCCTCATCCAGATCATCGATAAAGATATTAAAGAGGACCGGCCCCAGTACCGAGCCCTGGGGAATGCCACTAGTGACTGGCCTCCAACTGGATTTGACTCCATTCACCAAGACTCTTTGGGCCCGGCTATCCAGCCAGTTTCTAACCCAACGAAGCGTACGCCAGTCCAAACCACGAGCAGACAGTTTCTTGAGGACAATGCTGTGGAAAATGGTGTCAAAATCCTTGTTGAAGTCAAGGCAGACCACATCCACAGACTTTCCCTCATCCACCAAGCACGTCACTTTGTCATAGAAGGAGATCAGGTTCGTCAAGCAGGACCTGCCTTTCATAAACTCATGCTGACTGGGCCTGATCACCTGGTTGTCTTGTAAGTGCCGCATGACACTCAGGATAATCTGCTCCATGAGTTTCCCTGGCACTGAGGTCAAACTGAGAGGCCTATAGTTCCCTGGGTCTGCCCTCCGGCCCTTCTTGTAGATGGGCGTCACGTTTGCTAGCCGCCAGTTGACTGGGACCTTCCCTGATAGCCAGGACTGCTGATAAATGATGGAAAGTGGCTTGGCCAGCTCTTCAACCAGTTCTCTCAGTATCCTCAAGTGGATCCCATCTGGCCCCATTGACTTGCGTACATCTAAGTGCTGTAGCAGGTCGCCAACCATTTCCTCATGGATAGTGAGGGCCACATTCTGCTCCCCATCCCCTTCTACCAGTACTGGGTATCCAGAGAGCAACTGGTTTTGCAGCTAAAGACTGAGGCAAAAAAGGCATTAAGTACCTCTGCCTTTTCCTCATCTTTTTCCAGTGAAAGAATCTTGAGATGTGTCATGAAAGGCAACCATTCAATTTATCATGGCTTGAAAAATATTATGGGCAAACACGGCAGCATAACATTGCTAAAGTAGCCCAACACATTCCCTTGGAGGTCTGCTTTTCTGGAGCCAAACTTTTGTTTGAAAATTTTCAATCAAAATGATACTGCTGAGTACAAGAGAAAAGGACAGATATTTTCACTGTACCTATATTAAAAATAAAATAAAATAAAATGATTTCTGAGACAGTTTTTGAAATGTTTTGGTAGTGTTTGTGCTTTGAATTTTAGCCTGGATAATTTGCAAGAGGCTGGACAGTGTCTTAGATGTGTTTTGTGCTATTCTTAAGGAATGTTACAGAGACCTACCCAAGTCAAAAGCCTGTGGAAATCAAACAGACTATGCATGCACCATAAAGACCTAATTAGGTTTGTCAGTTAAAGTCTCTGGAGATTATGCATCCTTCATTTTCTCACAGCTCCTGCATGTGACCAGACTGCACATGTACCACCCCCACAGCAGAGCAATTGAACTGGCTTCAACATGAGCTATGAATATTCCCTGTACATGGTGGCTCCAGGGTATGATAGCTCTGGTGTTTAGCACTTGTGTCTCATGTGCTCTCTGTAGTTCCCTATTCAACCACCAGGTACCACAAAGCGGGTAAGAAATGGGTATGGCATTAGGAAAAGGACTAACTAAACTAAGGCCAAGAACACAGTAAAACTGTAGATAGTAAAATTATACTCAGACACACTCTAGGGGTTTGTGGGACCAAGGGATTACAAATTACAAAGCTGGAATTTATTGGGTGGGTAGCAAGGAATTGGGTTTTAGTAAAGGAACAAGAGTATAAAAGAGGGAGGAAATAGGACAGCAAATTTGAGGAGTAGTTAAACACGCTCGTTAGGAAAGAGGACCACATGACCAAATGAAATCTGCTCATCCCTATAAGAGGGGATCTTTGGGGGTGTTTTTAGTGATTTTTGTTTGTTTGTTTTCAGTCTAAAGTTCTCTGCACATGTGTATAAAAAAAAAAAAAAAAAAAAAAAAAAAAAAAAAAAAAAACACTGTTATTTGAGCTTACCATTTAGCACATTCTAGGTATAATGTAAATCTTGTGGGTAACCATGCAGAATGTTACTGCTACTAAGAGTAAAAATGCTTTTGCACAAATTCAGGTCTGCTACAGATCTTGTCCTCCCCTGCAGCTTCTCTGATGCCAGCCTCTGTACATGCATGGCCAAGTTCTGGCTCCTTTATCATAGATTCGCACATGATCAAGCAGAATCAAACTGTGATGTCCAACCCTACAACTTGACAAGTAATTAATGGTGCACTCTGTTCCTATTTCCAAACTAAAGTTCATGGATTTTAAAGCCAAGATTTAAGTTTTCCTAGTATAAGCTGTGAAATATCAATATATCTATTTCCCACCAATTTCTCTAGTCTGTGTCCAGGCTCCTCATATGACTGACTGTAACATCTGATGCAGCCGACTGCTCCTGCCAAAACACAAATAAACCAACAAATAAAAGAACCAGTTTGTCAGCACAAGCAGGGACAGTGAATAGAGAACAGTAGCTCCTTTTGGGCTGCTTGCCTTCTTGCAAAACACACATCCTCACTGACAGGGGATGTATCTATAACATGTGATATGAGAATCAGGTGAACTAATGCCCTAATGTAGGAGCTGAGTCTCTGCTGTGGTCATATGAAACCCCTCACATTCAGTTAAGCTCATTTGAAATGCTGAACTCTACCAGCTGAGCTGAGATGCAGATTATCAACTAATCTTCTTCCTCGAAAGAGGAGGTTTCTGGTCTCTCTCTTCATCTCATTAGTATTTCATAAATAAATAAGTAAATAAATAAATAAAGTAAATGTCCCTTCATTACCAAAGCAGAAAATCTGTGTATAACTAACCAAAAAGTTAAACAGCGCAACATATATGTGCATTCACATGTTTAAATAAACAGATATGTGTGAATACAAATGCGCACATGCTGATATAGCTATATATGTACATGTATTTATGTCTGTGGCATTTGCCATCTGTTGGCAGTGTAATACTGGGAAGAAGCATCTGGCACTGTTTCATATAGTAAGACCTTTTGACAGCTGATTCTAGGGAATACTCTACCTTTGAGGATTAAGGAATAATTAATTAGGACTAGGTAAGTATTCTGCAGAACATAAAATTCCTACATTGAAAGCAAGAGTTTCAAAGTACTCTGATTTAGTTTTCAGCTGGCTTAAAGCCTAAAATCAAACTTTTTTTTTTTTTTTTTTTTTTTTTTTTTTGACAGGATGCACTCATTATGTTTAGGGCAATTTAAAAGTGAAATGTAACATATTAATAATGTTACTTGTTAACTTTGCATCCAGATTATTATTATGTCTTCAGAAAGGCCCAAGTTGTGAATTATAAGTACTGAACACAGAGGGGGGAAGATTTATTAAGAAAATCTTCCAGAGAAATAGAGTGCAAGGGGTAGGAGAAGTGTGCTGGATGAACTACATGGTGCACTGTGTGTTACAAGTGGGTTAATGGGTCCCAAGCACTGGAAACAGATGTGGCATTCAAGCTATTCAAGGGCTAAAATGTTTTCTTGGTTATCAGATGGAACTCTTCATTGGCTTCCAGGTTCAAAAGTGCTTAAATCATTGCTGCATTTATTGCACTCACTCAGAGCCTCCAAGGGCTCTTTGTAGTTATCTGTCTCTGCAACCCTTTCCTGGGTGGAGTGTGAGAATGAAACAAGTAGTCTCTTGGAATACTGTTTGCTTCTTTTTCCAGAGGAAATCAATCACATGGTGTGGGATACAATCAAGTTTAGCAAAGGAAATGCTACAGCCTTTCAATCTTGCAGCAGGCAAAGCAGAGGTGCTTTTCATTGCTTTGTTGTTATGCATTGATTTTTGAATGAATTAATCCAAATTGTAACCAGGAATTGGTTGAAGACTGGAGACATATAAAAGGTTATCTTCCTCAAAAGGCAAGGGGAAAGCAATTCAGTTGCTGTCCTCTAGAGCTGGCAAAGACAGAAAAGACATTTGAAACCAGAAATATATTCCAAGTCATTAAATTTGTAAGGAGGATACAAATTTTAAACAAATAATAGGGTCTGTTTTGCTACACATATGTACATACACAGGCATTCACAAACACACACATTTTCATGTTCATATATGACCTTTTTGTTCCTAGCAGACATCACGTGCACTCCACATCATCATAAGTTTCAGAAATTTCCATCTTGTCATTTTTTTTTATAGTCTCCAGATGATATCTGGGGGACTCCTATTTTATTTATTTATTTATTTATTTATTTATTTATTTTTTATGGAGGACTAACTTTGTGCAGATTTTCACAGTGGAGTCATAGCCTGTTCTTTCAATAAATGACATGATATTTTTAGAATGAATGTTTATGTCACTATTATACAAGAATTCATAAAATTAACTTCCAAGGGTTACATATGCATTCACAATTGTCTTTAAATTTTCTCACAAGATTCACATTAAATTCTGTGGAACCTTTAATTGTTTGGGTTCTTTTTTTCAGGTGGCTCTGGCTGTTCTGCATTGCCCTTTTTACTATCTACTCCTCCTGACCACTTGCATCTGAAGTACAGATGGTACAGCTAAATGCCACACTACTGCATGTTAATTTGTGTGATGGCACTGTTACTTGAGGCCTGCATGAATTTTGCCATGTAGGGTTGTGAGACCAGGGGATTATGCCATTGGATGTAGCTCAGCTCTTCAACAACATGTGGAAAATATTTATTACACTCAGGTAAGTGGATATCTTTATATAATTTCACGAGCCACTGATGTGCAGTTGCCTTCAGAAAGAGAGCAAGAAATAATCCATACCATTCAACAGCAGTATAGAGAAATAATCATATCCAAAGATGCTGAGTGAGGTGTACCTGTGGTACTGTAGTAAAACTGAGGTAAATATATGGACAGGTAGACCTTGGTCAGGATGTGAGGGGGATGAATTCTTGGGTCACACTCACATGTTAGGATATTGATGCATAACTCAAAAGACAGTGTTGTCTTTGGCAGTGCTGAAGCTCTCAGAGTGACATGGGGGGAAGCTGCAGGATAATTTCAGAGGCTTAGATGGCATCTGTGAGAGCAGGGCCGTGGCTGGCGACACCTGAAGGATGATCCTGACCCAGCGGTTGCCTGGGCACGGTTACCACCACACCAGGTTGTTCTATCCTTCTCTCAAGGCTGGTCACTTGCTGATTTGCCATGTGGCTCTCTGCCTCACCTACAAGTCCCTTGGTCTTCTTCCTTCCAAATTCTGTGAGCACCAAATGCAATTTCTGCGTGTTCATTTAATTTTGCTCACTATTTGCAAATATGCTGATGTGGATTAAGCCTCATTCATTAAAGCTAAATGAATTGAAATCATGATTAACAGTAATAAATACAGCTGTTAGATTGTGCACTTTATTACCTGGGTTCTTTGGCAACTATCCATTATTTTAAAGCAGCATCTGTTGACTTACTCTAATCTTGTATGAGAATGTGAAATAGATGTTTTGCTTTTTAATAAAGAAAAGAGTGTAAGATATTGCTTTTGAAAATTCACAGCTGCATATGCTACTAATATTGATGATGAACTCAACAGCTAAATTAAAAACAACCCAGACATCATGCTCAAAGGGAAGCAGCAACGTAGTAATAAATAGTTGAACCACACCACAGTGCAACAAGGAAAAGAAAAATCGTTACATGAACTTCTTTGTGAGTCTTCAGTGAAACATAAATGTAGATGTCATTAATAGTTAATAGGAAGCTGCCATCTGGACAGTTGGTTGATGCAAATTCTGGCACTTAGAGGTGTCATTTCTCTTGGAAAACATGAGAAAATCAGAAATTTTGAAAGATATTGCAAAGAAAGTTTGACTGTATCTCTTTATAATATATTAAATTTGGCTGTGAGCAAATACAAAGCCAATAAAAAGGTTTCCTCTTATTTCTTCACCTTTTTGATCAGGGCAAAGTTCACTGTTAAAATACATTAATGATATAGACCTCTATAACTGTAAACACAGGGAAAAAAAAAAAAAAAGGCAAGATGTCCTTTAGCAAAATCTTTTCTCATGCATTCCAAAAAGGTCTGTATTACTTGATTCCTACTTTATACCAAAAATCCTAAAGTCAGAGATAATTTTCAGGAAAGAGAAAACAAATATCAGTTTTTAAGATCATATTTTAAATAATCACTGCTTCTTATATAGGTTTCAAAGAAGACCGCAGAACAGCAAATAAATGAAAAGCAGGTATTTTTTTTTTCTCCCAATAATGTTTTTACTGTACATTTTGTAGAAAAAAGGAAATAAAATAAATAAATAAATAAAAAGAAAAGAAAAAGGAAAAAAATATTCTGATCACAGGGATGTCATTTCTAAAACTCCAAGTAGGAAACATGACGAATACAAGATCAAGTACACAGCCATGTCACAATATATCTCTGCACCTTTAAAAAAAATATACATAGAGTTTTTTCATGTATTATTTGTTCTGTGCCTTGCACTCTTTCTACATGTCTTTTACAAAATCATAGGAACAATGTGCAATTTCAGAATGGTTCCCAGCAGCTAATCATTGGCAGCCAACAAATAAATAAACAAGAAAGACAGTTGTAGTAGCCACCAAAATACTGGAAATCACAGTAAAGTCACTGAGGACAATAAGTCACTGAGGACAATGGGCCATGTGCATTCCCAAAACCACAGCAATGCTCCCCAAAAGGGAATCTGAGAATCATTTTACAAGCCCTAAAGAGCTCCTGTTCTTAGCAAATAGCTTAGTGTGAGGGACAGGGGCATTGTAGGAGACTGGGGACTGGGGAAGGGCTGGATGTAGTGCAGGGGAACATGGGGGACTCCCTGCCCTGTGACACCCAAATTTCACTCATTTTATGTGGCTAATTGGGAACATACCCAATCCACTGAAACACACAAAAACTTACATTTCATGTGATGCTACTGGTACAGTCAAGCTGTGTTGTGGTGACTGTACAGACAAAAGAGCTTTTGTCACAATAGGGTGAAAATTTGTGTTTTCTTTGTCAGTTGAGCAGAGAGTGACAGTGTGACCTTTGCCAGAAGCAATTGTATTCATAATGTAGACTGTTCATGGGAGACACTTTGGTTTTCCCTTTCTTTTTCCTTTAATATGAAATCTTCATATCTATGTTTCCCATCTTTGATAGCAAAATCCCCACAAATATCAATAGCTGTTGCAATCTGCTTTTAGCACCGAGAAGCAGAGACTATGAAGAAGATGGAAGAAAGGATGATTTTTTAAAATTTATTAGCTCCTGGAATTCCACTTTTTTTTTTTTTTTTTTTGGTGTTATTGGAGGTGGTTTATAGAGTACTTCAGAAATTTGATCTTTGTACATATCTTCTTTTCATCTAGGGGATTTGATAAGAATCTGACAGTCTGAAGACAAAAACAAAAATGCAGGGAAACACGCTTTCTTTCAGGGAAGAAAACAAAACAAAACTGAAAAACTAAACCAACTCAAAAGCAGTAGCAAGGCAAAACAAAACAAAATAAATAAATTAAAAAAAACAAACAACAAAACAAACAAACAAACAAAAAACCACTAACTCCCAACCAAAAACCCACTCAACAAGTACTGATATTTTCCCATCTGTCATAGTTAACACTACGAGATTAAGATGAAGAATTTGCTCTGATCTGTCCCTGTGGAGGCTGTGCCTGCACTTGTGAGAAAATCACTTGCAGTAAAAAACAGATGTGTTCTAGCACCAGTCTTACATCCACAGAAGCTCCTTTCTGTGAACGAAAGAAAAGGAAAAGGTGCCCTTAAAAAAAAAAAAAAAAAAAAAAAAAAAGACCACTCCTCCAAAAACAAAACCAAAAACAAATAACACCTTTAAAATTAAATTTATGTTGTTGAACCCCTTTTCATCCTCCGTGTTTAATCTTGTTTGACAGTTCACCAAGAGTCTGAGAAACTTTTGGAAAGCAATGCTAAATATAACTAGTAAAATCCTTGAAACAATCACACATGGTTCAGTTGGGTCCAGACAAAAATGGTGCCATGCGTGCCTATTCACATTTCAGGACCTTCTTCCTCCTTTAGCATCTCTAATATTTATTTATTTATTTTACCTTTCTTATTGGCCAGTACAACTGAAAACATTTACTCCCCTCTCCTTCCAAATGCATGGCTCTGCAGCAAACCACACTTTATAACACATGATGGGAGAAGATAGGGGGAGACACTGATATTTACACCGTGCTTTCCATTACCCACTCTGAACTCCCGTAAGTCCCTTTTGCCCCTGTTAGGTCATTGTCATCATACTGTAAAAGCATGCCATTCACTGAGAGGCTCCTCTTTGTCCAAATGTTTGTTATCTTTTTTGGGTAGGTGCAACACTGAGATGTGGCAAAGTCCCCCATGTCAAAAGAATGGCTACGTTTAGTTTTGCCCTCCAAAGGCAACATGAGGAGGCTGCGAAATTTGGACTCCGGCTGGCCCAGCAGTGGCTCTTTGTCTGAGTGACGAGCCACAGTGGAAGTTCTGGAGTCTGTCGTCTCCTCCTTTTTCTGACATTTCAGTTCCAGGGAGGCAAAAGCTCCCATTAGCCGGTCAATATTGTGTTTTGACCTGGAGGGGGGCCTCCATTTACTGGACAATGTGCCCTGTTCACTTTGGAGGCTATAGTTATCACAGTCACGGCTATTCAGAGAGCTGGAAGAAGAGGAGATGCTGCTCCGCACAGACTCACAGTTAAACTCCATAAGTTCATTTCTCACCACCACTTTGGGGTTGACTTGGGGCAGGACTCCATTCTGAACTGGTTGTGCTCCATTTGTCTGTGAGTAGACATTGCTGACGTTGGACATCTTCCCCTGGGAATTGTTGCAGACCTTGTAGCGTACCATAAGTATTACAATGAACACCAGCAGAGTCGCCACAATGATGCCTCCAATGACCAGAATCATGGTACCTCCCAGGAACTGGCTGTGCATCGACTGGCACTGAGGGTAGTCTTCTTTGGTGAAGAACTGGGCGCATCCCACAATATTGGTGGCAGTAAGGGTCGTGGCTGTGTCATCCCACATTGCCAGGACACAGAGGTCATAGCCTGTTCCAGAAACAAGGTTGTTTACGACAAAGGCTTTGTTTGTAGCAGGAATCATCCTTAAAAAAAAAAAAAAAAAAAAAAAAAAAAAAAAAAGGGAGAGGAAGGGGAGAGAAGAGATAAGAGAGATAAAAGAAAAAAATGGGTTATTCTTGACACTGAAGGAAAAACAGAGAAGTCAGTTTGGATACTGGCAGAGAGGAGTCAGAGGCTTAAAGTTCAAACACGCATTCAAAGTTCCCAGTTCCTGTGGGTCCAACATCCTAGCACAAATGCCCACACTAATGCAGAAGTTTGAAGACCATCTCTCAAATGTGCAACAAGTGGAATAAGAAAAAACAAACCAAACTAGTCTGTTCTTTTTCTCTCCTCACATCTGCCTGACCTAATCTTAAATATATTAAAACCTGAACAAATAATTCAGGAAAAAAAAAAAAAGCCTACAAAGAGCAGTTCTTTCAGAGTGTGCAAATGACCTTTGCATTTGCTAAATGTGAACCTGGCAGTCATGATAGTGCTTTATGGGTGTCTGAACATTTACTGTGTAACACTGACAGGTTACTTACCTTGTGAATACAAGAAGCTACATTTAGTTCTCATATTTTCTGAGAATATGAGGCAGGCAGCCACTTTTTCTTTACAATTTCATACCCCTTCTTCCCCTCCCTTTTCCCTATCCTTCTACTCCCTACTGCGGAAAAAAAAATGTCTCTTAGAAATGCAGCTCTCTGCTCTGCCAGAAAATTCTTCTTAAAATCGCTTTCCCTATTTCAGTGAAAAAGAAATATTGGCATTGGCAGTATGAGCTGTGGAAGTGTGAGTGTGGAAAGGTAGGGAGATATGGGAATGGAAAAAAGGTAATTAATTTAAAATAATAAGAAAAAAAATCTAGTCAAATCCAACCCCAATTACAGTAACTAAGTTTACTCCAACTTTGGTTATTTATGGATATTGTTATTTGCTGCCACAAAACTTAAGCAGTCATTTGATCTCATAAATTATTAGAGCATCACTGGCATTTAAAATTAGCTGTTGGGAATGAAAACGGTCTATACCCATTTCAACTGGTGAAACCTGCAGCATAACTGCAGGTAGACAATGAAGTACCTCAGATTCAGTGGTTGGTGGGAAGCCAAGAATAGAGTCAAAGAAGTACCCCATGCTTTTTTTTTTCTTTACTTCCACATAATAACAGGCTAGAGGGAGACAAAACAGCTGAGCTTAGAATCAGCCCTTTCTGATTTAGAGCTACAAATCTCTAGTACCAGTGACAAAGTTCACCACACAGCAAAGCTGGTGCAAGCTGGTGCGAGTGTAATTGGGACAGTAAGGCTAGGCCAGAGGAAAAAGGCACACTGTTTGTGGGTGTGCCAGGCTGTTTTCTAGCCCCAAACAGCCATCACAGCTAGCACACATTACAGCACTTCAGTGACTCTTCTGTGCAGTGTGAGGGAACAGACCTGCATAGAGGAGCAGCATAAGGGCTCTGCAAAGGTGGACATCTGATCATTTTTACATTTATACACATCCGCACTTACATATCCCTTCATTCTGGCCACAGGCGAGGATGTGGCCCCTTTTCAAAAATCAATCAAACAAACAAAAAAATCTGTACGTAAATGTAATACCAGTGAGAGACACCTGGAATATAAATATAACTGGGTAAGTTTACTCAATATTATATTTGAAATCCTTGGTACATTTATCATCCTAATAGAGATGCTCTGTACAGACATATATGAGCTGTTCAGAATGAGCTGAGAGGACATAAAGCAGCCCTCCTGGAAAACTCCATGTACAGTTGCTAAAATGGTTATTGATAGTCACAATGGTTGGTCTTGAGTTATTTCTAATTGTTCCCTTCTCCTGCAGCTCTGACAACAATACACCGTTGGCTACAATAGTAGCTGGGGCAAAGCTTGCTCAGTGTTGAATTGTTTGAGGAACAATTTTGTACTGTTTGTATCCACAGACCACAGTACTGATTGTTCCTGTTGACTATTACTGTATTTCTCCTTTCCGCCAGTTGTTACTGTAGTTCACTACAGTATTCTCAGGCCTGTGAATAAGTGGGCCAGTGGGCCAGCTGTTACAGCTATTTCTATCTGACACACATTCTTACATTTTCCAGTTGATCTACAAGCAGGGGCATGCTGACAGCCTTAAAGGAAGGCCCGGTGCTGATCAAAATACCATTACTTATTGTCAGTTCAGTCCTCCTCAGCCAGATGATTCCCTCAGCTCTCCCAGGTCCCAGAGACTGCAGGGGTATGTCACACATCCCACGCTTCGCTCTGCTCCAGGGGGTGGGAAACTTTGTCTCAATTCTTACTATCTTACACAGGCTTCATCCTGCCATAGTCTCCATCCTGCCAAGGGAATGACATATGCACACACCAACGATGACACAAGGAATAACAGGATCTTATCAATTTTCAAATGTACAATCTTCAGACTCAGGAACAGTTTCACCAATCACTTCATATATCCTTCTGTAACACCTAGTGTCCACTTTCCACCATCACCCTCAGCTGCATGCTTAAAAAATTCTGCAGTGTGTGAGCCCTTCAGAAATTGTTTCACTATGAAACCTCATTACAAACCAGTAGCATATTTAACAGAAAGAATAGACAGCCCTGCAAAACAGAGTCTCAGTCTTGGATCATAACTCATGAAAAACAGAGCTATTGCACCATCTGCTAGAGTGGTTCCTTTTGCTTTACACTGATGAAACACAGAGAGATCTTTTTATTCTATCTGAGGAAATAGAAAACAAATGAGTTTACATAGCATATAGCTTTGCACATGTCTTATACAAATAGAAGATATACACTATTTCAGTTTAACACTCCATGCCAATTTATGTAGAATGAACACTGGTAACTTTAATCATTTACAACTTGTTTTCTTTGTATCTGATTACACGTAAGCTCTCAAGGAAATGTAGTTACTTGGAACATTTCAAGAGCTGGCAGTCAGTGACAGTGGCACAAAATATGAGCCAGTCCATTTTTAAAAGTATGGCAGCGAGGCCAAAATCAGTCCTAAAGCTGAAACTTGTAATGAAAGCTCATCTTAGTCTTCCAAAGAAACTGAGTCATTTCTCAACTCAGTCAGTCCTGGGAGCTACAGCTGTGATAATATTGCTACTAATAATAGTTTTGTAAAAGAACACAGTTGCAATCCCAATTATGGAAAAAGCAATCAACTCCCCATATACATTTAAAGTGAAGAATTCTGGATGTTTCCATAAATAAACTTCAAATGTTCTTGTAAAATATTCAAATTAATGTTATTGTAGGAGAACAGCTGAGCATAAAAGTAAGCACCAAGTTCAAGTCTACTAAGAGTTAAGTAATTAATCTGAGACTCAGTTTTCTAGCTTGTGGGGAAGATCTTGTTTTCATGAAGCTGCCAAATTGTAAGAGTATTTTGGTATGCTCTCCATGCCCTAACCCACCTTCCCCAAATGCACTGCCAGTCAGCTATGAAGGATGACAAGTCTTAACATTCCCCACACCTAAAATTGGTTCAGACACATTTTCACTCTGGGGTATTGATGATGCTTTGATTGTCCTCAGCACAGGCAGCTGCAAGATACCACTTCAATCTCTGCTTTGCTGTGTCACCTCGGTAGTCAGTCACTTCATGGCCACTGTGCACATTTAGCAACATCAATCATGGGCAACTGTGCCCTGCCATTGGTACTCAATAGCCAGGAGATGCCACTGAAACAAAAGGGCTCTTTAAAACTGTGGCTAAGCAGAACTCCCTTAAAGCTTTGTTCAGTCAGTTCAGGAATACTAAGCACAGAAAGTTGGTTTAGTTAACCAGAATCTATTGGCCAGATCATTGGAGGACATAGAAAGCAGCTTTGCTTCTTGATGCAAGGAGCCTGATATTGCCCACCAGCTCTGCAGGTCTGTGTGGGTCTCTTGAAGAGCTGCTTGTTATTATGGAATGGGAGTAAAGATCTAAATTTGATATTAGCCTTTCTTTAGGGAAAAAAGAGTAACAGTTGACTAACTGCAAGAGTAAATCAACTAGCAAAATTCTTGCTTAATTTTAAACTAATGCTAAGTTGTGATAAGTTTTAATGTGTGCAGTTTAAAGAGCCCAGGAATATTAAGGCCTGAGAAAGTGAAAGAGTAATTAAATACGTAAATGGTGTAAGTGTAGGGACATAGCTCCCAGAAGAGCATCTAAAAGCAACAAGCTTTAGATAGAGAATCTACTTAACAAAGGACATTTAAAACCTAATTAGAACACCAAGAAATTTGAAAACATCTGCAAGTTTTTGTTTTCTCCTTACTGAAATTTCAAAATCCAGACACATAAGATGGTAATTTCTGTACTTCTCCTCCAGTTTATTTTCTTTGTGGTAGGAGTAGCAGGAAAATCTCCACACTGGCAACAGAATTTCTTATTTGTCTCTTAAGATAGTTTCTGAATCCTATCAGTGAAGATCAAAATACACTAAGGAAAACTGCTCTTATAAGGACAAGACTCTAAACCCTGCAAAAATCTTGCCTCTAAGCAATGAAATGAGCAAGGGGGTCTTACAACCTCTTTAAGAAACAAAAAAAATCTCTTGTCTCATCTTTTGGCACAATGACAACACTTATTGGAAGAGGAGGGGACCTGTGGCCAGGACTGGAGTGTGGCACGTGTGTGAAATATAGTAACAATAAGCACATGCTTTTATGTGAGTTTATGTATGGTGAAGAGCTAGGAAGATGAGCTGAAAGTTTTCAAGGCTTATTCAAACAACACATACCCTTCAATTCATGAAAATTTGTCTCATCTTCTGAAAGCATCAAAATGAGACCATGACACTATTTCTTTTCAAAAAAGAAAACAGTGTTAGCACCCTTCTTTAAAATAAGCCTTATTTTTTATGACCATTGCTAAGAAGCCCTTGTGATGTCCTTGTAGACACAACATATGTAAAGCAAATTTGTAATTATTCCCTTCGGTGTGCAGAGATATTAAAAAATTTCAGAAAATAAATGACTTAGAAATACAGGAGAAAAAGGGTTGCTGCAAACTTCACTCATAATCCCAGATGCAAGAGAGCACTGAAGTTTGTAGGCAGTGAACTGGGCTGAGAATTTAGGAGACCTGTGTTTTATTTTCTGCTTTATCAGTTACACTGATATCAGGCTCTACTTTATCAGTACCATTCAGTTCCTGAGAAATCATTTTGCTGTACTGTAAGTCTCCTCATTTATAAAACGAGGGTAATGCCAGCAATCTGCTTTCAAAAGAGGCCTGTAGTGTATGGAAGGAAATTAGTAGATATTATGATTACACTGTAATACACAAATGGATTCTTTTCTTCTTCGTAGCACTGGGGATTAGCACTAAACTGCTGGTTAATACTGTGGTTTTGCAAAACAGACAAATTAGAGAAAAAAATGGCTAATTGGCTAGGAAATTCCATTACTTTTCTCCATCCTATGAGGGGTTTGATACCATCTAGTTTTAGCCTGAAACTGCTTTAATCACAGAATTTTCAGGGAGCTGTCAAGGCAGGTCCTTCAAGGAGGCACTTGCAACTCCCAAGACTCAGTTTTACGCTAACCTGCTAGACTATGTTGCTTTTCTTGTAGTGTTTTGTTTGTATTGTCCAGGGCTATGCATCATCTACACTACAATATGATTCCTCCTTTTTAACTGAATGGAAGGCATATGAAATAAAAAGTCATGCCAGTTACTGACTTTCTATTATATGCCTGTATCTGTAAAAACAAACAAGGAAACACACAAGTGAAAACTAATTGCTTGGCCATGGATTTGCTTCCTGCATGATTCTACTTCTACCATTTCCATGCACTTATGATACAACTGTCCCAAGACAGATGGCTGACAAGGAATGGTTCTGCTGGTAAATTCTCTTTGTCTCTAGAATGTACCCAGAAAGCTGTGTGTATAGAATATCCCTTGGAATATTTTAATTCCTGAACAATGCTGGAAAAATAATTCTAGCAATCATATCAAGACTTTGACAATATAGATGAGGAGTCTGGGGTATATGGGAATGTTTCTGGGCAATCATTAATTTACCAACAGACCTGTAATGCATACACTAATACGAAGTAACAGCTAAACAGTAGTGCTAAACATTGTCACCATGTACTACATATTTGTATTGAAGAGGAGAAAAGGGAGAGGAAGAGAGGTGGCAAGCTGAAATAGCTAGGATCCTATAAAATCATATCCCAGTTAGTTAGTAAGCTAACTTTCCTGTCTGTAAAAGCCTTATTGTGAAAGAATCAATCTGTACCTTCCTATTCTTAAAGTTCCTCAAACACTGAGCTGAATTCACATGAGAATTGCAAAATACTGCCAATTAGTCTCACAACTGAAAATTGATCCAGAAAAGGTTGATGTTGAAATCTGACTAATTTTCATTTTTTAGTGAAAACCTCAAGCCAAAAATATTCATTTACTTCCTCAACAGCTTCATCTGCTATTTTAAAATCTGCAAATCTGTTGGTTTTTTTCTGTTTTTTTTTGTTTGTTTGTTTGTTTGTTTGTTTGTTTGTTTGTTTCCTGTTGTTCCAGCTTATTAGGTAATTCTTTTTTAAAAACAAAAAAACAACCAAATAAACAAACAAACAAACAAACAAAAAAAACAGAAAAACATTCCATCTAGTCCTCTTTCAAAGCACTGTAGTCTCACCTTTCAGATGAATGTCCACTTTCACTGCCAGTGAGATTAAAGTAGGATGATAGAGAAAGGGAAGAGGGGAATAATCAGTGGTGACATACTGGAAAAAGACTGACTAAAGAATGTGGAAAAAGAGTTGGTAATCAGAATGGAATTCATTACCTGTAGCACAATGTCCTTTAAAGCCTAGTAGTTGTAGCTTAATGGTACACAAATCTTGCTCTTTAGCAGGCAAGATATAAGCAAGGAGGAGTTGTTTCATTGCAGACAGACAAGGAAAGAAGGAAGAGAAAGGAAAAGTGAGAAATAATGCAAGAAGGAAAGATGAAGATCATGGTGACTCTGGCAGTGTTAGAGCAGCAAAAACTGGCAGAAAGACAAACAGGTCCAAAACAGTCATTGGCGGGGCACTAACTGGCAAGGATGTAGGCATGTGGATGCCATCAAAATTATGGAAGTAGATCAGTTGACCACGGAATTGGTCTAAGATCAGAGAAACAGATCAATGTACAGTTGAGTGCTATCAAACAGAGATGAAGATCTTTCAGCAAAACCAAGACAATTAGAAAGATAGTGAAGTGAATCAGGGCAGTGGAGAGATCATATGGTGGACAGATATTGAGATGGCTGGAGAGAAGGCCAAAAAAAGATCAAAGGAAGACGAGAAGGATTTAAATCTCTCTGAAAATTTCATGCTTGTTTTAAAGTCTGGAAGCAAGAGCAAGAACTTAACAAATTTGGACTGCATAGTTCGCACTCTTGTGCTGCCAACTTTTGTGATTTTCTTGAAAGTTTTATGGTGTATGCCATTGTCATTTTTTTGCTGTGTTTTTTCTCACCTGAAAACTGCTGCTTCTGGAGGCATGGAATGAAAAAACCTGAAATGCTATAAAAAAAATAAGCAAGCCAATACTGAAAATTAATTTCTAACCCTTTAAAATAAAAATAAAAATAATAAAAATAAAAATAAGGCCTTGAATATATATCTTCAGATCATCCTAAAACCTCAGAAATCGAGAAACAAAAGTACCAGGTATTTTACTGTGTGAAAACTGACAGTCATTTGGTACCTGATTCAAGTTTTGTCGAATCTAATAATCTGAGAAAGACAGAGGTCTACTGTGACCTGCATCTCACAAAAAAAAAAAAAAAAAAAAAAAAAAAAAAAAAAAAAAAGTTTCTGCTTAGTTCTTGTGTCCTAGGGAAAAGATAGTTGCTAGTATTAGGGATATAATTCCTCTGTCAGTCATGTCAACATAAGGAAATGTCAGATAATTCCAGGAGGTAGCCAGACATATTCAGTAAACACTAACTCAACCCAGCATGAATAATTTCCGCATTTTTTATTTTATTAGTTTTGTTTTTTTTTAATGACATACAGTCATAATTTTGCCTTCAGATGGAACATTTATTATTAAACACAAATCCCTTTCTGCTTTAATGAATCTTGTCTCCTCATCACTCATGCATCCAGCCACCCTTCAGAGAATCTGTCTTGTCAATTGAAATACAAAGTACATATATTTTCATTATTATTTCCTAATTTGCTTATGTTCTTTTCTGCCCATTTGGAAAAGTGGGGTGGTGGTGAAGAACAGAAGACAGAGCCAAAAGGATTACATAAGTGTGACATGAGATGGTGAGCCAGGGAAATTCTGATAATGAATATATCCTCTGTGCTACAGGGGAAAAATAAAATAAAATTAAAATAAATTAAATTAAAATAAAATAAAATAAAATAAAATAAAATAAAATAAAATAAAATAAAATAAAATAAAATAAAATAAAATAAAATAAAATAAAATAAAATCAACATTAAACTACCATCTCAGAGAATATAAATTTCTGGTGAGATATGATAGGTTGCTGAAAGGTGTCCCTTGGGGATGCAATGAAGTAATTCAGGAGGCAACAGAATGAAACATAGGCTTTTAGGGGAAATTACTGAACAAGGCTGAGGAGGGTACAAGGTTTTCTGATCCCCTCCTCTAGCCATTGGTCCAGGAGGAAGTGTTTCTCTCCCTATCATTCTCAGCCAAATTCTTGGTTATAGTAGGAATCCACAAGCAGGCAGAATTCACAAGGCATTTCTGGATGAATAAAGTCCACAAGACCACCCATCATGGTCTAGAGCTTCCTCATGAGGGGAGCGGAGGGGCAGATGTTGAGCTCTGCTCTCTGGAGACAGTGACAGGACCTGAGAGAACAGAGCTGGGACAGGGGAGGGTTAGGCTGGGTGTTAGGTAAAGATTCTGCACCCAGAGGTGGTTGGGCACTGGAACAGGCTCCCCAGGGCACTGGTCATAGCACCAAGCCTGTCAGAGTTCAAGAAGTGTTTGGACGATGCTCTCACATGTGTGGTTTAATATCTAGGTATTTCTGTGTGGAGCAAGGGGTTGGACTAAATGATCCTTGTGGGTTCCTTCCGACTCCAGGTATTCTATGATTCTACAGAATGCCTTGAATCAATGAAGGTGTTCACTTTAGTTCTCCAGGTACATGTTACTGCACTAGGACAAACTTGTTATGCTTAATGTTCGTATAACAGAACAAAATGAGACTTTCAGACTTCCTGTTCTATGCTATCATTTCTTTCAAATGAATGCGACAGCAGCAGGCATTTAGTGTCCTTATCATTAACTTTTATCATTTAAGGGACTACAGGCATACCCCAGGAACACTTGACAGCACAAAAGATAAATCCCAGTCACACACATTATTCATCAGCACATAAAACACCTTTCACCTCAATATATCTGGGACAGTAATTGCCCCAGAAAAAAAATAAAAATCCTCACATTAACTCAAATCCAACTAAAACATATTTAAGCTCATTAGCAGAGTAATTGAAAGCCCACACAATATTTCTGTTAGTAAATGTGAAGCTGAAGTATTTATGGAAACAATGCATAGACACACTCATAAATTCACTCTGTATCATATTAATGCTGAGCTAGTGAGCTACTATAATTCACAGCAATGTTTCAAAAAGCTAGTCTGTAAATTTGAGATTAATAAAAAAAAAATCTAAAGTCACTAGGGTGTTCTACTGACAGTCACAACAACACATAATAGCTACCACATTTCTAGGGTTGGGAAAAGGTAAAAGTTATCCATGGAAGGTGTGCTCAATTCTTTGAGTAGGCTGTGGGACCTGGAACACTCTTCCAGATTTATAAAGACAAATGTCCTCTCCACTTGGCTGAGGTGTCATGTTTATTCTCTCTGACTCAGTTTTGAACTTGTTTATAGAGAATTGGACACTTACAACAGAAAAGGTCATCCTACCATACCAGCAAAGGATCCCAGAAGAGAAACAACATTATAAATAATGAATACCTTTAGAAGCTCAGAGGAAAGTAATTTGCAAAAGGGATTCTGCTATTTTCCTGGCAGCACACAGCTGTGCGATTCAGTCACATGCTACCCTTTCTTGTGAGTTACAAGTGGAGCTTTTCACTTATTTACAGGCAGTGAAATCTGTGCAAATGATAATAATTTGGTTGACAGCTGCCCATCCCCTTTTTCTTTAAGACTTCGTGTGAGCTGAGGTGAAGAGGAGGAGAAGGATTTTCAGTGACTTCTTTCATGCTTACTATGCAGAGCACTTATGCTAGGTTGCAACTCGTACATCCTGCGGAAACTCTGTGTCCTACAGCACAGAAGAATTTTATTTCTGGAGGGTTGTGCTGGAATGACAAAAACACCAGACATTGCTCAAAGAAAATCAAAAAATTGCTCTTGCATGTTTTGTAATTGCCTGGTCAAAGCAAATTCCAGCATGCTGTTTCAGGCTGTTGTATCACAAAATCTTTGTGCCCTAGTCAGAGAAGAGAATTAGAGATCTCAGTACCCATAGAATAAGGATACAAACTGATATATCACTTTATATAAAGAAGTGTTTCAACATCTGTTTAAGACACAGTTTACATGCTATTAAAAAGTTTAATCACATATCATTTAAGAGTTCCCCTCAAATTCCTTTGGGCCCTGCTAATGTTTCAGTGACAGCACTTGTGGTTAAATTCAAGATTGGAATGGTCATCTCCCAGAATCTTGAGCATCCTTTTAATTAGAAAGTTGAAAAAGTGTGTTTAATTGCCAGTTGAGAGAATGTGAGAATTACATTTGCTAATTCTCCAAAAATGAGCCAAATAAATATCAGCTCACCAAGATACAGTCAGAGTTTACATATATGCAGAGAAGAACATTGGCACAATATAGAAACATGAAAAGGGGATTATTTGAAGAGATTTTAATAATCACAGGCTGCTTTAAAAGCAAGCAGAGATTGTGGTAAAACTGAAAGACTGCGGATCCAACCATCTAGCGTCTCAGCAGACAACAGAAATATCTTTTGCAATATAAAATGAGTACAGCAGAATTGCTTGTTTCTTGTAAATTAATAAAATAATAATAATAATAATAATAATAATAATAATAATAATAATAATAATAATAATAGATAAAAATAAAGGAAACTTTGAACGATGATGTTTTTGTGACAACCACTAAGATTTTAGTTTCTGAGTCAGAAGAGGGAGAAAATCTTTTGTGACAAAAATCTCTATGAAACTTGCACAACAACACACAAGGTAAAATGAACCAAGATGATTCAGAGTGACTTTTGCAATAACATTAGGGAAAATATATGATTTTTTCAATTGTAAAATGAGAATGTGGAGTACAAAAGTCACTGATGGTCAAAAGCATTGTCTCCTATGTAAAATAAAATAAAATAAAATAAAATAAAATAAAATAAAATAAAATAAAATAAAATAAAATAAAATAAAATAAAAAATAAAATGCATAACTATATAATGAAAACATTCCTGAAGTGAAGGTTTGACATTGTGCCACTTCCTAGGTATTACATGTAAAGTAAATGAAAAGGAAGGCTAGAAGGACAAGATAAGCTACAGAGGCTTCAGGACATTAAATTTAGGAGTTGTCTGCAAAAGACAAGAACACAGTTACATCCTTTGAGTTTGTGATGCCAAAATTAGATAAAAGCATTTCTCTGCAACAAGATACATCCTGCTTCTTTCAAAACTGAGACTGGACCAAAACCATACTGTGTGAAGAGTGACAAATACATTTCTGAAATGGGAAGTAAAATCCATCCATTCAGAAAGCAAGTTCTCATTTATAATGACCCATGTAGGATGAAAAGCAGAAGTCAATGACAGATTCCAATAGTAGCATGATATTCTGGCCTAGAAATAATTTCTCCACTTAGGGGTCTTAAGTAAGTGTCACAGTAAATGAACAAAGTGTACTAAAAAGCAGTCTACTGACATTGCTTACGCGTTACAAATGAGACACAAAAATGAAGGAAGAAGATGGGTCGTCTGATAGGCCAGTGGTAGGATCCAAAACCAAATGTAGGCAGTCCAGAGCCTACATCTCAATTGTGAATCCATTGCAAAGAAGTAAGCATAAGCTGTGGTTATTGGATTTTCTTCTCCCAGGTACTAGTCATAAACTTCTGCAAATAGATATTTGACCCTCCTGATGTTGCTTCCCACTCACAGAAAGTATACAGAGGATTTGGAATTACTTGAAAAATAATTCAATACTACTTTTAAGCAAGGTAGTCTATTAAAAAAGAAGGTTACAAATAAAAGACTGCTCAAATTTGGTGTCTTCATTTTATTTCAGAGAACCAGAACTGATCTGTTTATGTTTGATGGTGTAATGTAAAGAAGAGACTAGAACTTCATTTCATGATTCAGCTTCTCCAACTACCCAAAGTTTTACAGGGGTCCTGAGATTTAATGATATACATATTTAAGTTGTGCAGTTTTGCTCAATATGGTTTTAGGACCAATTGAACCCAGACAACAAGCTGTTGACCAGCAAGTTAATAAGCCTTTGCATGAAAACCAACTAGAACAAATGCTAAGTATACCATTATTCTATTTAGGTAGCTACATCCAGATCTGAAATGATTGTTTCTTGTTTCCAGTGACTGATTATTAGTCATCATATCTGAAGGTTTTTGCAGTCACAAATATTTAATTGTCCACCAACAAAATGAAAGTCAAAGAAGTTTCCACACATACAGGCATTCTTTTGAATCATTGCACATTGCAGATAACAAAAAACAGCTTTTGAATAATTTAACTGAAAAAAAAAATAAATACTGTGAAATCAAACATGTAAGAGCTCCCTGTATTGTTGAAATTGAAATAAAATAATGGATTTTTTTTGCTTTTTGCTTTTGTTTTTAATCTTTTCTTGAAAAACTTTCAAAGCAGAGAGTAATGAAGGGACTGGCAGATTTCTCTGCTCTGCAGAGTTTCAAGTGTAAAGCCTGCAAAAAGCTCTCTTCACTCTGTAAGATCTTCTCTGAGCGCTTCTGCTGTAAAACTCTGTAATACTCCTGCTGTAACTCCAGATAGAATAAGTAAGTAGGATGTGTAAAAATGACCCTGAGAGCTAAAAAAGGAGAGCATTAAATGAAATGCAAATCATATACACAATGATAGTATACCCATAATTTTTGCCCACTTGGAGAATGCAGAATCATTTATCACCTCCACTATCAAACATAGGAACACTGTCCTCATCCTGTCAAAATGAGCAGTGGTAAAAATTTGCCAAATTTTCTTAGGAGAAAAAAGATGGATTGAACCTTGATTCAAAACATTAAGGAACATTAAAATCTCAGTGCGACCTCTCAAAAATCATTCCTAGAAAGGAAGAGAAAATGAGTACTCACAAAAAAAAAACACAAAAACCACCACCACCAACAACAACAAAACCATAAGGATATAATATTCACAGATTCTTGGAGATCACAGCCAGAACTATGTTTTTAGGGTACTTTAGTTCTATGACTGATTTCCCACACATATACTTGTCATGAGTGTTACCAGTATGTGCATTTGACTCATCATTTTTAATAGCTAATGTAATCCTTCAGAGGAAACAGAAGCACATTATTCTTTAACAACTAGAGAGTCTGAGAGGGTTCCTTACCTCTGCAGTCAAGAAAGAATGAACTTCTGTAGCCCAAACAGAAGCATTTTCCTTTTTTTTTTTTTTTTTTCTTTTTTTTTCTCAATAAACAATCACATCAGAAATATTGGAGTGCGGCTCAGAGTATATGAGCAAGGGAATAAAGCAGGCAGGAACGTTATTCTCTTGTGAAGCCCTGAGAAGCTATGTTGCACATAGTAGAACTGCTGATTTTAGCTTCCCTGCAGTGGGCTGTGTTGGGAGAGGTCCCAAATTTGCCTCTGCACCACTTGAAACACAACTTCATGGCTCTGAGTTCTCTTCTCTAAATTATCATTGAGTCCTCCTTCTAGGTTGCACTAAGAAAGTGCTGTCTGTGTAATGTGTGAAGGCACTGCCCTCCACTTGTGGCAGGACTTCAGCAAGGCACAGCATATGTCCTTTTGCTTAAAGAGAGAACTAGCGCTACACATGAGCAGAGCCTCTCCCTGTGACCAGTAAGATGATCTTTCCTACTTTCTTGCTGGGGAAGTTCTCCAGCTTTACAATATGGTGAGTTTTTTTTTTTTTTTTTGAAAAGTTTATTTTGCTTTCTTATTTCTCTGTTTCACCTAAATGCCAGAAGAAGGAAGAGTCACCAGCAGAAGAAATGAACCTTGTTTAACCAGAGCTGAACAGCAGCTCTGGTTAAACAAGAGATGTGGCCTGTTCCTATGTGTCTGTGAAAGGAACGCCTATGTTTCCGCTAGAAGATGTATCAAAATAAGCAAAATGGCAATGATCTAACAAGACTTATCTTTTCTCCTCTGTGTCTGCTTGGGAGCAGCTTTTGTTCCCACAGTCCTCAGAGACAGCTGAAACAGAACGCAGGTCTGTTTTATTCCTGATACCATCCCCCTCAGTTTGTACAAGTGAGAAAAATCATGTGTCCAAACACCACAAAGCCTTTGTATCCATTTTTGGGATTATTTTTGTAAGAGAGATTTATGGTGCCATCCTTTCCTGGACATGTGTGTGTTGTCTTTGCAGTTGTGTATTTTTGTTATCCTTCCATTCAGAGAGAAAGTTTTTCCTAGACCTGTCCCAGAAAATACTGGCCCTACTGTGACACTTACACAAATTTGGTGGTTGGAAGGTGCTACGTTCAGGGATGAAATTAAGATAGCTGTGTCATCACAGTAAACCTACAAGCCACTGTCTTGCACATAACCTGAAGTAGTTACTATCTAATGGATCTCATGGGCAGACTAATATTAATTTATCTCAGACAACAGAAACCACAGAGAAAGTCAAAATTACTATAAGCAACTAGCCAAAGATAGAGTCTGGTCTCAGATTCATGCGGCTATACACCTAATGAAGGTATAATTCTGACTCATGGTGATTAAACTTCAGTGAAATATTAAAGGATGCTTAATTGGTTTTAGCACCTCAGCAGTATAAAAGAATTTATTCTGTCATGAATAAAATTCATAACTATGCTTCAGAAAATTAGTTGCTTTTTAATGACCATACTGGTTACTTTTTGCAGTGCCATGGAAAAGGGGAATGGATGGAAATATTTTTCTAACCACCAATGCAGTTTCTCATTCCATACTGTAAATACACTATGGAATGAGATGCCACAATGTTCCTCTAGGGCTTATTTTCTCTTGTGCACCCTGGGTTTGTCCACAGATATTGGCCACTTTATTCTCTCAAGTGTCCCAGAACATTCACAGACATATTTCTGAATCCACTGTTATATGTATATATATATATATACACGTATTTTTTACCTTTCTCTGGAGTGAATCATTCCACCCTCCCTCTAGCACGAAGACAAATGTGTCTGCTGCTCCTGAGCATATGGTGTAGCCTAAAAAAGGGTTATCTTGTAGGAGTGTGTCTATATGGATCCCATATCACACAGTCCCTGAGGGAGGATTTAGGAGATAGCATTTCTTATTCTTTCTCAAACTGCTCATGTTCAACTTTTTTTTTTTTTTGTCTACTGCTTTCCATCATGCTCATGATTCCTCGAGAGAGGAAAGCCCACTCCCATTACAGCTGGCCTTTTATGTATTGCTCAGCAAACTTGGATCCTTTCTACTGCCAGAAGCTCATTGCATAAGCTTCAAAAACAAACATACAAAAAGTTATTTTCTTTTCTGATTTGTTATAGATTTATCTAGATTCTTTCCCCATAAGAATGAATTTCAGATTCCAGAGTAATTAGTGAAATTACGCCATAATTGTTTGTCTCTGAAGAGAGTAACCTGTAAACACCTGAAAAGAGAGATTTTCAAAGTCACAAATTTCTATACTGCTCTCATATTGAGAGAGATGTTAACATGATGTTTTATCCCACAACAGTCTTCTCAAGATTATAAGGTTTGTCTCCCTCAAGAGCCTATAAGCATTTTCATAGAGACCTGTATGATTAAAGCGAAGGGTCATTATTTCACAGGACTTCACTACCATTTTAGGCACATACTTTGAGGTTTTATGAATGTTTTAACCAATATTCAAAAGTATCTAGCTCAAATAGTCCCTAGTGGAAAAGCATTATAAAAGTCAAGAGATAGCTACCGTGAATTGAGGGAACACCTGGCTCTATTCTAGTCAATGAGACAATCCTAGACAAGTAGATTCAGCTCCTAGGATGTTTCTGTGCATTGGCTAAAATAGATTTCTGGCTTGACAGAGAAATGGATACTGCAGTTGCCCACTCAGAAGTTTACTAAGGCATAACCAGAGAGCATATAGCTAGCAAACCTGGCTGAAACACAAACCCCTTACCAAAGTGGAATTGGAAGCTGTGAACTTGGTTGTAGCTGCTTCCAGGCATGCACCCTTTCTGGATGTGAAGAAACAAAGTGTACCATGGATGCAGGGTGACTCAGATAAGGGTGAACAGAACGTATGTAGGAAAGCATGGCCATCAAAGATAATACAGCAAAAATACAAATGCATCAACTCTCTTCATCATACTATAAATCAGAGCAGAAGCATGGGGATAAGCACAATGGACTTAAGGAGCCTTTTGGTACTGAGATGGTTCACCCAACCAGAAGCACGTGGTGACTTAACACTTCCTTCAGTGCATATCAACAGAAGTGTTTTAGGGCTGTGCTTGTACTCACATAATCCAATCAAACCTGTACCACTGGACTTAGTCTGTGGTTACTTCTTAAGAGAGATATGTCAATGACAGTCCTGCTGGCATTGTGGTACTTTGGACCTGGACACTGACATATCAATAACACTGGCAAAAGCAGCAAAGAGGAAGACACCAATGAATGATTCCAGTACCCACTAACCAGACAACAATCAACCAAAATAGATAGATTCAGTCCATATCCATTGTTAGTCCACAGTAACTAACGACATAGAAGGCAGGTTGAGAGGCAGGAAAATGTGTCTACAGTGCTCAAAAGATCTTTGGATGCATTTGTCCAAGGGACTGGTTAGCTAAGAGCATCACTAGACCCACAGAAATGAGAAGTAGACATTTTCATTTTTCCCTTTGTTATAGTCCAAAGCAAAGGATCATAACTGCTTCTTCTCATTTACTCACAAGCACAATATTCCATGCAAGCTGGCTCCTCTTGAGACAAAATCCATTGAAAAACAAAACAAAACAAATCAGAGGAACAGAATAAAAGAGATTTAATGGATCATAACTTAATTGCTTAAACAGTGAATAAATGATATATAGAGAGATTTTGATCCTGACATACATGTTCTGCACTTGTGGACCTTTTAACATTTGATAGGATATTTCCTACTGAAGTCCTACAATAGGAGTTTCTGAAGTGATTGGTACCTGTTGTTTTCATTAGCCTTACTTTCAGAACTGTAAGGGGAGGGTTGGTACTAGAACACATACACTAATTGAAAGCTTGACAGCCTTCTACTATGTCAGTTAAAAACAGTCTGCTTGGTTCTCAAGGAAGGCGAAGCCATGTAATACCTATTTTTTGACAAGGCCTGTAAGATCTATTCAGCGTATGACTGCTGTGACATAACTGTCAGTTAAAGTAATGAGTATTCATACTCACAAAAGTTAAGGCAATTGAAATTTTGATGTATACAGTTGTAGCACTAGTGTACATAGAGACATTCAGTTTTATTGAACCAGCTGACTTTACCAGAAGACTGACAATTTGGTTACTTTTACATTCTTGGCTTTATAAGTGGCTGGTTTACAAATGTTAAGAACATTATGGGTAGTTGTAATCATCTAGTCTGACCCTCTGGAGATCAGAGTCCAGCATAGGCTGTGGAGTTTATTGAGGGATTCTTACAATGAATCACAGTACTGTGGTTTTATAGACACATAGTCTTAAGGCTTTCTCAGGGGATAAGGAGTTGGCCACCCCACCTCCTTCAGTTCATACCACGAGGTTAAAATGTCACAGCTCATTTCCAATTTGTATATATAGGTCTTAGCTTCAACATGAGAAATGTAAAGAGTGGTTTAGAAATCTGCATATAAAGCCAAAGCAAAAAAACTTTGAGGTAGTATGAGGACAAATTCAGTCTATTTAACACCAAAGTTTCAATTTTTGTTTTTGGTATGGGTTTCTGTACCTGGGGGAGGGAGACAGGGATGGCTGAAATTTTTAAACAAAGAATAATGCCACAGGTATTGATGTTCTGTTAATGGCCAAGATGAGTGGCTAAATAGCTTACGGTTTCTCATAAGCTGGATCAGTCATAGGCCTGAGTAAGTCCAGTTGGACACAAGCAAAATGCCCAAGGACACAATAAAAATGAAGATGAGAATCCAGAACTTATCTATGGAAAAAAAGCTAGACTGTTTGATATTGAAGGGAATGCAAAGACACCACTGTAAAAGGGAGACTAAGACATTCCACATGTAAGAGAAAAAAAGAAGGTAGTTACAGGTATCTAAAGACATCTCTGGACAGTCCAGAGATAGGTCATTTTTGTTGTATCCAAATACTTGAAACATGCTTGTTACTGTGAAGTACTTCCACGTGTTATTATCACTGTTAAAAGAGACATAGATAAAACATTTAGAAGCTTTAGTTGAAGGCCACAGGATCGCATGAACACAACAACATAAAAACAGTGTCTCTGCAATTTAGCATGTTAGTTACAGTTTCCGTAGTAATGCTCAATGTTGACTTGCCTCTATTGTCAATTTGATCATCATATAGTCTGTGGGGCAAGCCATTATTATTCACCCCCTGGGTTTTATGCATTACATCTTTGATATTTTCATGATAAAGCATTTTCAAAGCTTTTGTCATGTAAATCAAATAAAGATGACCTTTATCTTTTACTTTTCTCCATTCAAGGTCAACAAAAGTTATGTGATATATTGATAATGGCACATGTTGCCCAAGGAGGAAGGGATATCCCATTGCTGTCAGTAATTAATAGTTGTATTTCACTCTCCTCGGGGCCATAACTTACTCAAAGCTTCAGCATTTGAAAATGATGGGACATCCCTCAAACTGATAAATCCATAAATCCTTCTAAACCAACAAAAAAATGCTAGCTCTCTAGGAGTTTCTTCACAAGTCAGTCTATAGTTTTCAGATTAATATATGCAAATAACACAAGAGGATGAAAAAGTGGACTGAAGAAAAGTCCTCAGGAAAAGGCAAACCTATTCGTGGAATTGTTTTCGCTCGGGGACCTGGATACACTTGGTGGGTGATGCAAAAGAACGGAGAGGTGCGGTGTGTACCTCAAGGAGATTTAATACTGGGTGAGAATAGCCCATGAACTGAATTGTACCATGTTAAATAGTATATTATACTGTATGTTATCACTACCATGATTACTATAGGTGACTAATTAGAATGTATGGAAAAGAGTGTAACCTGAGCATGACATAAATGGTATGGAATAAGGGGTGGATAGATGTCCTGGTTTCAGTTAGCACAGAATTAATTTTCTTCCTAGTAGCTGGTGGAATGCTGTGTTTTGGCTTAGGATGAGAAGAGTGCTGATAACACCCCGATGCTTTAATTGTTGCAGAGCAGTGCTTATACTAAGCCAAGGACATCTCAGCCTTTTGCTCTGTCCTGCCAACGGGCAGGCTGGGGGTGCAGTAAGAGCTGGGAGGGGACAGACCCAGGACAGGTGACCCAAACTAGCCAAAGGGGTATTCCATACCATCTGACGTCATGCTAAACAATATATAGGGGTGGCTAGCCGGGGGGAGGGGGCCGGACTGCTCGGGGTTAGGCTGGGCATCGGTCAGCGGGTGGTGAGCAATTGCATTGTGCATCACTTGTTTGTACATACTATTATTACTTTCGTATTATCACCATTGTATCATTATTGTTATTATTGTTATTATTATTTTGTTATTATTATTTTCCTGTCTTATTAAACTGTCTTTATCTCAACTCACGGGCTTCACTTTCCATTTCTCTCCCCCATCCCAGAGAGGGAGGGGGGAGGGTGAGCGAACGGCTGCGTGGTGTTTAGCTGCCGGCCGGGTTAAACCACGACAGTCCTTTTGGCAAGTGGAAGATGTGGACTTTTTGTCCACAGCACCTGAATCTTCTAAAGTCTTTTCATTTACAGCTGTGCTGGGAAGCATCTTTTGAAGCACATGACTTATCGCAAAAACATCTGTATAATAATATAACAAACCAGCCTTCAGAGGGGCAGCGCATGGGAGTAGTGTCCTAATCACACTATTCAGTTGTATCTGTTGAAGTCAGCCACCAAAATACACCTCTACTAAGAGAGTTTTGCACCAGTCCTGGCCTCAATAGGGGTCAGCCCTGCTGCCCATGACTGTGGTAAGTCAAGCTGGCAAGGAAAGGATGGTCAGAAGGAAGGGAGGGCAGCCCTCCTGGAGAGACCTCCAAAATCACCCCTTAAATTACGTACTGAAGCTAGGTGGTATGGAAACCTCTCTTGGGGGGCCAGGCGGTATGTTTGTGTAGGTGGTCGCCTGCACTCACCTTCTTCATGAACAAAATTTCATGTGTGAAATTCCCAAAATGTTAAATGTAGAAACTCAGCTGCATGCCATAAGGTTCTGCTTTGAAGATTAAGATAGAGCTTTTCTAGACTTATAATTAAGAAGCTGTGATCTATTTACACACATACAAATAATATTAAGAATAATATTAAGAATAATAGTAATGAAGAAGAAGAAAGGAGAGGAGAAGGAGAAGGAGAAGGAGAAGGAGAAGGAGAAGGAGAAGGAGAAGGAGAAGGAGAAGGAGAAGGAGAAGGAGAAGGAGAAGGAGAAGGAGAAGGAGAAGGAGAAGGAGAAGGAGAAGGAGAAGGAGAAGGAGAAGGAGAAGGAGAAGGAGAAGGAGAAAGAAGGAGAAAGAAGGAGAAAGGAGGAGAAAGGAAGAGAAAGGAGGAGAAAGGAGGAGAAAGGAGGAGGATGAGGTGGAGAGGAGAGGTGGAAGAAGAAGGAGGTGGAGAAGGATCTATCTTGCATCTTCTATTTTTAATAAGAAAATTCGCCAGTTCAAGAAATAAAAATTTGGCCTTTTCAGCTATCCATTTCCAACATCAAAGATTAGGTAATTTTTTCTTAACTACTGTTCTTTTAGTGATTTTTTTTTTTTTTTTAATACAATATTATATCCTTTGTATTTTTATTTCATGCTGTATAATCCCACTTAGAATTTGGGCTGAAAATATTTATAATTTTTTGAGTCATTCTACCTACAGATAATTAAGATTAGCAATGAGTCTAATGAAGGAATTTCTTGAATATTTCTTTGAACAGTCAGACTCTGCAAAGTTTTGGTGCTTATCCAAATATGACTGAAGAGCAGTGAAATTTCCATAGCTTATGAGGATGTAAAATAGGACTGGAACCCACCAAAAGGGTTGTTCTTCTGCTTCTTGGCCTGCTCTACAGCAAACAAAAGCATCTCATACTGTTCCTGTGCTGGAACACAGAAAATAATGAATTCTTAGAGAACTGTGTTGGCCTGTTCTTAGAAGTAATACTGCATTTCTTATCTCTGTGGCCTCATGGCATGTTGCCTCCACTTCTTGATAGTCTCAAGTGTAGCCGTCATTCTGTAGGTGACATATATATCAGGACCACCATCCCCCAATGGATGACAAAACTGTGTCCTAAGTATATATTCACCTATCAGTGCTCAGTAAAATAACAGTTAGCAGAAAGGGTATCCCAAAATAATGTGGTTGAGAAGAGAGATCATAAAGATAAACAGCCAGTCAGTTCATAAAACACAATCCCAAATGATATATCTAATGGAAACTTTTAAACAAACAAACAAAAAACTTTGGACAGAAATGTCAAAAGTCATAGCTTCCATAATTACACAGATTAGTACAAAGTCTCACAAAATCTCCATTTTGGTAATTCTAAACACAAAACAAAGCTGAAAAAATCTCAGTCTGTTCATGGATTAAACCACAAGTGGGAGAAGATCCAGTCCTGAAAAATGGTCTGTAGTTACTTATTAGCTTAGCTCTACTCAATTCTTCCTTTGTAGCCAAAATCCACAGGGGAGGAAAATGAAAATAAATTGGGAATACCTTACTCAAAATTACATTTAATTCATATTTGGGAAGCAGCAGAAGAGGAAAAAATAAAGACACTTCGACCGTCCTCCCCTCCTCCTCCCCCCCCAACAAATATGTCTCTCTGCCTTCCTGTACCTTTTAATGTGCTCACATATATCACCCTTTTCATATTTTATCTTGTATCTTCACTCCTAAACATTGCTAAATGTTGTGCACCTCTATGCCTTTTTGAGCTGTCACTAGAACAACATGTAAGAGACAGCACTGCCGATAAACAGCAGTGCATGTCACCTCGTAAGTTATGCCGGCACTGCAAGGGAAAAAGACAAAACCTGTGCTCAAAATACAGCTAAATGTGAAAATGTGCGAGGGGTTTACTGTGTCACCTGCACTCAAACCTTAGCTGGGAGGGTGCCACCGGGATGGGACAAGCACAGAATCTGTTGCTTTTGTTAGAGAATAGTTGAAAAATATGACAGATCACTGGACACGAATTGCAGTGGGAGATTTTCAGCTCCCATAGCTGTAGCTGCATAAGGCAGAGCCATTCGGTTTCTGTCCAGTAGAGGGATTCATTACTCACACGAAATCACCCTGTCACTAAGGGAGCTTGTGGAAACTGCACGGGTATCTTAAAAGAGTTTGATGTCTCTTGGACCATGTGTTCAGCTCCTACATTAGATGCATCTTGCAAAACCTTGGTACTCTGAGGACAAAGCTGGTCAAATACCCCAAGTGAAATACAGTTTTTAGTAGTTAAAATAGGTGTTTCTGCTAGATTCAGGTTTTTCTTGTCTCATGCCAGGAATATTAAAATGAAAGCTATAGCTGTGGGGAGCCCCAGTGCTCTTCTTCTCCCTGGCACCTGTGAGGGGTTCTCTGCTTCCAGCCCTTGTTCTGCTCCTCCACCACATCCTCGGCCCCTTTGCCATTCTTCCACAGACATCTGTCCTTCCTTCTTGCACGTCCTGACCAGCCCTTTGCCACAACAGGGGCTGAAATGAAGGAGAATATGCAGGAAGAGAAAAGCCCTACAGTCAGGTGATGGAGAGCAAAGTGGATGTGCTCAATTTAGGAAATTCTGCTTCCAGGAGGAGAACAACCCTCTGTGGGCATGATGTTGCAGATGCTGGCAATGGGGTTATTGTTTTCAAGGCTGCAAAGAGATTGATAGCCACATTTTCACATTTCTGAATGAAATATTTTTAAAGTTTTGTTGTTGTTGTTGTTGTTTTGTTGTGTTTGTTTCCCCCATAAGCAAACAAAACAAGTGTTATGGAGAGTTTTCAGCCCGATTCTTGACAGAAACAGATGTTACAATATTGGAATTTCTCATGGGACAGATATTCCAGGGCTCGTTCAATTTTAAACAGGATGAGAAAATAAAACTGAGTTGATATATGGTTTGCTTCTTCATAGCTGTTGCAGAGGCAGGTGTTTAGAGGGTGTGCTAGACAGATGTTGCACAATACTGCAGTAACTGTGAGACTAACTAGTGTGGATTTTTTTTATTAGTTTTTAATTCTGCTCCTTGTTCAATGTATTGAACAATCTATTACTTCGTGGTTCTGTCCCATCATACAGCTGATTAAGGCTTGCTTTGGGTAAACTGAGGCACAAGCTTCAAAATTGAAATCGCTTAAAAAGAGGTAGAAAATAAATTTTATCCTTGCATAGGCATACAGTGTTTCACTAACTGATGAACACAAAACCTGGCAAATATGTTAACCCAGTTTTAATTGGTGAAACGGGAGTGTTAGGAAATTGTCAGGAGGTATCTACCAAAGCTGGAGTCTCAGTGCCATACAGCCATAAGGTCACCACTGACAGCCTGACTAGGTTCCTAGCAAATGCAACTTATCAAATGTTTGGTCACAGACTTGACATTGTTACTGTGACTAGACACATTGAGAGGTGCCAGGAAAGAAGGAAGAAATTTGTCTACAACACGATCCCAAATACGCACAGTGAAAGCAGTGAGACAGCAAAAAGTCTTACTAAGATATTGCTCAATACCACCCTTGATAATTGAACAACATCTACTGTGTCTAAATGGACAACAATTAGGAATAGAGATGTATGATCAGGCATCACCACTACACGGTTACATGGTTTTTGACAGGAGATTGCAGGGCTTTGCTGGGGGAAGGGAAGGGAAGGGAAGGGAAGGGAAGGGAAGGGAAGGGAAGGGAAGGGAAGGGAAGGGAAGGGAAGGGAAGGGAAGGGAAGGGAAGGGAAGGGAAGGGAAGGGAAGGGAAGGGAAGGGAAGGGAAGGGAAGGGAAGGGAAGGGAAGGGAAGGGAAGGGAAGGGAAGGGAAGGGAAGGGAAATAACAAATACCACAAGCTAAACCAAACTGCAAAACCAAAACATTTTACAATTTCGTGTTACAGAAACAGAAACAAGTGCCCTGTGTAATAACCAGGCCAAGGAGCAACATTTTTGCCTACTTCTCTGTGCTATTCCTTGTGTTCTTTGGGTTTTCCAAGAAAGACTGAGTATATAAACACAGCTTTGATTCCATTCACCTCCAGCTCAGCACCCTAGGACCTAATCTTTGCCTACACTACAGCCGGCAACAGCACCAATATGTACATACTGATAAACAAACCCTGCTGAGGAAAAAGAAAATTTTTGTTTATTGGTTTTGAACTGCAAAAACAAATTCAACAAGTTTATATTTGCTAGATAAAATATGTCATTTAAAGATGCTAATATGAAGATTAAAATCATTTTCTGGGGGGAGGAAAACTTTATCGTAATTTTTATTTTCTACTTTAAAGCCAAAATATCAACTAACTTTTGCAGGAAGTTTTCTGCTTCTGTGTTACTCCCAGGAGAATGTCACCTTTGCCCTCCAAAGTGCTATTCCTTTTATTCCACTTGGATAACCATCATACTCATAAACCCCGATGAAACCGGTTATAAACACCTGTGCTGCCACACAGTGAAATATGAGGAAAATTCTAGGAGAAAGCCCAAATGGAACCTGCTTAAGAACAAACAAATAAAAGGATTTGTTCTGAAATATACTCCAGCTCTGGCATAATTAGCTAATTAATCCACAGCCAGTATAATTATCTACTATGAGAGAGCCTGGATGGGGAAAACAAAGCAGAAAGGTGAAACAAACAACAATATTGTGTTTCATTGGTGAAAACAAAGCAAAACAAAACAAAAACAACAGTAAAACGCTTCCATTAGGCAGAGTTTGTGTAGCACAAGGTCTAGCCACCTCTTCATCCCACTCCATCCTGCTGTTGTTCAAAGACACAATACTGAGCATACTGTGACTCTCCCTTTTGTTGGCACTTTTCACAGACATGAATCCCACTCCCAGTGTTTATTCCATCCTTCCCCTTGCAAGCAGTCTTTTACCTCTTAAGGTGTTACTATCCTGAGAGAAAGAAATATAATTTAAACTGCTAGATATACATATAGCCTTGAGTCCAAGATATGCTTCATCCCCCTAAGCAAATTGCACAAGTGCCAAGCATGTGCATGAAGTGCATTTGCACCATTTTTGTCTAGTAGATAGATTGTTAGATTGTGGCTTTGCTAGTGCCACTGAGGATGCTGGAGGGTTGCCTGATACTACCCAGAGATGAGGCTGCCACTGCCCTTTACTTGTCCAGCAGCCTGGTGACAGCAGCCATCCTAGCCACTATAAGGCCCTGGACAGGATAAGCCAGGGTCTGAAGTTGATTTTTTCCATGGTGGCCATTCCTCCTTCCTCTAGCTCAGAGCAGGGCACTGTCACACAGGCACCCAAAACAGCAACCAGAGGAGGCTGAAGTAGAGGACAGAAGCAGGGGCCCCATCAGCTCCCATCCCTGTTCAGCTCAGGTAAGCAGCTGGCCCTCTTTTAAGGGTGAAAGGGAAGAAGCATGAAGAGAAGGGCTCATTTGAAGCCTATTACATTCATTCTTCCTCACCTCTGCCATTGCCAAACCTTGGCAGCAGTGCCTACATCCACCCCCAAGGGAGAGAAGAGTGAGCACTACAGTAGTGACACATCTTTGCCACGGAGTAATCAAACTGACATTCTGCCTCAGCATACTCAAATTAGCAGGATTGGACACTGCTGTCTCAACTCTGTTTGCAGCACAACGTGGCTCAGATCACAGCGATCACTGCAATGCATCCTTCTCTTTTTGCAGCAGTTTTCTGGAGGAGAGACACAGACATCCCCCACCCTCCCAGCACTGGCAGAAGGACTGATTCGTCAAGCCCAACTCTCTGAGGCAATTTGCCAGACGACAGAGTTGCTGGTGGGGTGCCTCGATGCTGTCAGTTGCCCATATGTCTATTGGGCAGCTACTGCTTGTGCAAACCCCACTCTGAGAAAAAATCAGAGCACGGTTTGGGATGTCTATATAAGAACTAATTTCATAATCCAAGTTAGTTAAATGAAAAAATGGATAATTAAAAATATATATATATATGAGGGGTTGAGCAAACAGCTCATTTATTTGCTTTCTTGTCAAAACAAAGTAAATTATGAGGTAATAAATATATTACAAAATTTAAGCCTGGGTAAATTTGAAGTAATGCAAGGGGAAGGGAGGGAGAACAGATGGGCAGATTCAGCACAAATTCACACCTTGTGCTGGCTGACTCAAACTGTTCATCTCTGCAGATAAACTAATCTGTAAACCAGGAGCAGCTGAGCAAAAGGGAGCTTATGAGGTAGCCTTACAGTGCTGTCTACAGGGTCTTTCCAACCACTCTAAAGCGGAGCTGTGAGTAAGCTCTTTCTCATCCAAGGGTATCAGGCTTTGTATGCCTCCCTATGTCTTGTCCAGCATCCACATAGCCCACTTCATTGTCATTGGCACACAGCTGATCTTGCTTCCACTTCACAACAAGCTCTGCCAAAGGCTGAAGCTAATTCTGATGTCCTTTCTGGGCAGCATCGCTTTGTGTGATTCTTGTTAAGTGCTCTGGGACCTAATATAATCATACTGTGGCTCTGAGACATCAGCAGGGCTGTGACAATGGGACAGATCAGCCTGCTCTCTGGACTTTTTCTCTGGCTATGAAAATCAGAACATTTAATTTTAAACATAAAAATATCTTGATTGTGTGATAGTCTGAAGGTTTCTATAGTTTGCAGCACCAGCCTGTTATCCTCAGCCACAACTGGAGTACCTTTGTGCTTGGCACTGTTACAGATCATTAAGATTACAGGGTAGATGCCTGTACTGCTCTCTTATTAGACTGTGAAACGAGACACGTTTTGGGGAAAAGAGTAATATGACAACGAAATAACCTATATTATGTTTTCAAAGACATCCATTACCTCACATTTTCTTTCTTCACCATCAAAAATTTGAGTTACCTTCTTGCTGTGTGCTTTTAAGAACAAAAAAGAATAAATGATTCCCTTGTAGTACAAGCCTTCATTGAAAATCTACAAGTAGAACACTCAAAACTTTACTTGGAATGTGAACCTGATTTCTGCCTCAAGTCTTAAGATTCTTAGCTTGTCTGAAATCCTTCTCTTTCATCCTTTCCTGACCAGAGCATTACCACAAAGACTACTAAATGCAACCACGTCACTTACAGCTTCAAAATAAGTTTAAATGAGAAACAAATTTTATATTCACTTTGTACTGGATGGCCTGAACCTGAACAGAGTGAATTTTCTTCACTCAGAGTGCATATATTTTGCCCAGAAAATTTGTCTACTAGGGGGAAATCCAAAATTAACCAGACTTGTAAGATCTAAAGGTAATGAAGAATTACTATATCATTTACTCAGTCTACTGTATTCCTATTTTCCTTTTTTTTTTTTTTTCCAGGGTGTATCTTACTGAGTTTTAGACTTCTCAAAAATAAGTCTTCAGTCATTCCTCTAAGGAAGTAAGCTGAATCATTGTTATCATAAGTTTAGGTTAATTAGTGCATTCATACAAAAAGCTACAGTTTTTCTGAAAACAAACTGGGTGTGCAAGCTGAAAGCCTGGTGTGTAAGAGAGAGGTTATAACAGGAAATTCAGAACAAAGATTTAAATAGCTGAGTCTACAGCTACAGTAGTGATACAAAGCTAGGCTGCTCTGTAATATGCATGCACAACATTTTATGTCAATATACTCTGAAGATATCTGGTCAGGTAGACATGGGATGATGTTACATGAAACTCCTCTCACCTCTGCAGGCTATAAGATCCCTGAGGAAAGACACCTCTTATTTGTCTGTCTTTGTTTGTTTGGTGTCTACTGCCATAAGCATCTGTCCTTTACACAGTCCTACAATTAATTATGGGTCATGAGACTCAAGACAACCTTAGTACCCCTTGGCTAAGAGGCATCCTGTGTGCTGGCTAGCAGATACCATTTAGTCTTTTGATTTCTGTGATGGTCTAGGTCTACCCAAAGCATTTTTTTATTTATTTTTTAAATCTGTGCATTTATGTTCCTTGTGTTCCTCTCTTCAAATAAAAACTTATCCTTACTGGAAGTGGCATTTTCTATCAATTAATGATGGTTAAAAAAAAAGAAAAAAATAAAAGAAAAAAATAAAAGAAAAAAAAAAGGCACTGGTCCTATTTTTCTCCTCTTCAAAGACAGACTTAACTGAAACAAATTTTTTAAACCTGAGCTCTTCTTGTTTTCTTGAAAGACTGTCCTGGAGGGTCAATCTTCCTCTCAGGGTGTATTTAATGAGGATGGGATGGCAAGGCAGCAAGTGCAACCATCCTGCACTCACCAGCCCAGATCCAACCTCTTCCCTGGGGGCAGGCAGAGGGTGTCTGCCACAGTATTCTCAGTGAGGAACAAATCTGGAAAGTACTTGGTGAAAGGCAGTCAAATATTCTTCTAAAGGTTTCGTATTCTTATAAATCAGTATTTCTGAATATGATTCAAGAACATTTGGGCTACTTTCTCATTGCACAGTGGCAGTAAAGCTGCTGTTATATTTTTATTTTTATTTTTTTATTTTTTTACAGAGTGGCTGTGTAGTCCAAACTCTCTCAGAGCCTCATTTTCATTATGCCTTTATGAGCCTCATGGAAAACTGAAAACCCCATCTTGTCATCAGACTCCATTGTTTTTATGGAATCTTTTCTGTTTGGAGATAGAAGATGTGAAGAACAAAGGAAATGTCTGTACTATCCTTAAGAATCCTGAGTATTGAGGTGAGAGAGCAAGTTTTCAAATACAGATTTAGTAAGACTGGGAGTAGTTGTTAGAGTCTTTTTTTTTTTTTAATTTTAATTTTTTTTTCAAGGTTTCCTAAAGTGACCCAGATATCTGCAGTTGTAACCCAAGCTGAGGAAGCAATTAGAAGGGTGGTTCTCTGGCCCCACCTGGAACTCAGTGGATCAGCACTGGAAAGACAGGTGCATTGTGAACCTGCTGCAGGCACCATCTGCAGAAGTTAAACTCAGACATCAGATGGAGCATTTTGCATACATAAGCATACATTACGTATACAAGCTATGGAGGAAATGAAGCCTCATTCTTTGCACTATTCCTTTAAGGAGAGGAGACCCCTCTGATGCGCACTTACATGCTCTACTGTTAGAGCCTTGATCTAAGACTGATACTACTGAAGATGTTTTTCCCCAGTCAAACAGATTTATAACATATATTTAGCAACAGTAACAACATTAAGAATGCTGTATTTTCCCAAATTGTGACATTAAGAGGGGAAATTATCATTTGAAGTGCAAGGAAGGACTTTATTAGGAATGCATTGAAAGCTAAATCAGGACTACTCCCAGCTGTGTTTCTGGAGAGATGTTGTTTCTTCCACTACCTTACCAATTTACCTTGAGCAAGCTATTTAACCTCCTTCTTTCTACCTCTTCCTCTCTAGAAAACAAAACTAATCCTAAACCACAAGATTTTCAGGCTCAACCAAAGCCCAGCAAAGTCAGTGGTGGTTACTCATTCCTGAGGACTTTGAGTCAAGCCTTCAGTCAAATATTTAAGTAGTTAATATTTTTAACTATCATACTAACTGTTATTACTTTTCATGACTATGAATGATATGGGAAGTTGTTACTGTTAAGCAGTCAGAAGCTGACAACATTTTTTTTTTCTGCACAGAGTAGCACATGAATTGCTATAAATCTGTCCTAGATTTAAAATAGCAAAGATAGTGGTAGCTGAGCAGCCGTATGCTGGCTTGTTAATATTCATGAATGCTATGAATCTGAATACATTAAAACTTTTCATTTAGACATCAAAATGTTGACTCACCTGAAGCTTAATCAAAATCTTATTTCAATAGTTCATTTTGGTATCAAATGCATAGCTTGTTCTTGCAATGACGGGTTGGGACAGCTCCTGGCATTTGGATTTGGAGCAGCTAAGAGAGGGGATGTGGCAGATGTTATAGGCAAGCATTAGCTCATCGTGAATTCCCCTCAAGAAGAAATGCTGAGCCTTTGATGAGCTCTAATAAATAATTAGCAGCAGAGATAAAACAAGAGTACTGCTGTCTTATGCTGAAAACGGATTCTGAATTCATTCCTACCCTGTGCAACACCCCTGACAGGGATACTTCCCAGAAGCACAACAGGGGCTGAGATAAGAATCAGGCTCTTTGCCTTTGTTTTCAGCTCCTGAGGCAGAGCTCGGGGCTAGAGCTGTAACATACAAATTCTCCATATACCTCACTAAACGTTATGTGACAGTTGTTAAACTTTGAAAGAAATGGGAATGCCTCCAAACTGGTGAAAGGTGCTGGCACGCCAGTCCCTGTGGCCTGGAGTCACAAGCTCCTTCTCACATGCCCTACATACTTCCCACGTATTCACACGAAAGGACATATCTCCTACATGGAAAAGTGACCATTTGGTATTTTGCCTTTCTGAGTCAGTTATAAGGCAAGAAAATATCCATCTGGCTAGTGTTTGTATGATCTACTGCTCATGACAAACTGAACTGCCAATGACCAATGGTTTTCTTATCAGTTGCTGTATCAGATGGATGACTGTTTATCAAAACAGTCTAGGAAAACTTTAGTGACAATACCAAGCTATACATCTATTTTCCCTTAATTCTTGATTATTTGTATATTTTCCATTTGCATTATACTAATATATTTATTAATATTTTATATTTTTATTTCCCACTTCATTGACTGTAAATAGACGCTTTTTGTGTGTGTGTGTGTGTTTTTTTGTTTTGTTTTGTTTTTTTTTTTACCATTTTCACTGCATTTTCTTTTTTGTCTCTCAAAGACTTTTTATATTGCAAGGAAAAAAATCAAAACAAATAACAAAACAAGCAAGAGGAAGGCAGGAAGGCAGGAATGGAGAGAGGGAGGAGGAAAGAAAGAAAGAAAAAAGGGAGGAAGGGAGGAAGGACAGATGAACTGTCTGTCCTGTCACTGTACGTCTGTACTTCTACACTGTCAAACTGCCACTGTACTTCTCTCAGCAAGAGAAAATATAAAAAGGGGAGATGAAAATTTTTCAGCAGAGGTGAACAAAACCCCACAGTCCCAGAATATATGCCACCATGAAACAGCTTCTTCATTATGTCTGAAGCCTTTCAGGAAGCCTGTATATGCTGAGGACCCTCTAGAAGTCAATGCACACTGCTGCTGCAAACACCTTGCAAATGACCTGAAGTATCAAACATCCATGTTAGACTTTTCCCTGCTCTGCTTATAGGCTTTTTGCTTCCCTTTGGGACTGTGACTTCACATTTTTATTTTCACACAGTTGCTATCTCAGCCTGTCAAATATAAATGATTAATACACGATGATTAATGTCTCTGTGTGATATTCTTTATACCAATAGTTGTTTTATCCAATGTTTAAATATATAAATGATTTGATCAAATAAAGACTTGTATCCTGGATACATTGGAACTGCAATAGCTCAGATAACATGCTGAGATGGAGAAACAGTTTTTTCAGTTTTTTCACCAGCTCTGAGCCTTAGAGGGTAGTTCAATGCCTAGCCAAGTTTGAGACAAGGATGGGAATGAGAAAGAGGGTGAAGAGTGAAAGACATTTACACATAAGTCTTCACTTGTATGAACCCCATATCCAAATCACAAGTAAAGATAGAAGTTCAGGACTTTCTGAAGAATATAAACCTCTGTCTTCTCTAAAATTGCCAGAACTATGTATTTTTGACTTTCTACAGAGCAAAATTAATGTAATTATGCTTTATTATAGCTTCAGGCTGTCAAGATTATTTGCTCTAACTACTAAACAAGGCAGGACTTCCTGTGTTTTCAGTCATTAGCTGGTAGACCTCCACACAGTAGACTTTCATTGCCAGAAATATTAGCAATCTAGATGGTGGCACTTCCTCTGATGCACGATCTGTGTCCAGTGTGGCAATGCTTTTGGAGATAAACCCCTTACACACCTGATATATTCCTGAAGTTTGCAGCACTTTAGCCATAAAACATTCCAAATTGACATGCAGTGGAATAGAGGAGTGGATAGATAGATTTATTCCACTAAGCTGTGGGAAATTCAAATTCAGTTAATTACTTCCTACCTAAGTAAAAGTATCCGTAAGTGCAAATGCTGAAGTTATTCTTTGTTCATAAAATGCAGTTGCACTATCACCTGACTGCCAAACTACAGCTAATATATAACTGAGAGGTGACATGACAGTAGTGGTCAGTGGAGTGACCTCAGTTCAGCCAGTCTGTAAAACACTTGCAGTGAAAGATTCTGTGTAAATGTAAATCGTTATTCTGTTGTTTAAATAATAAAACCCATGGCACCACTGTTTAAATAGGCTGGAGATGTGGAGACATTTATTCATATTTAATGCTTAAACTGCCTGAAACATAAAATATATATGGAAAAAATTAGCTTTCAGAAATATATAAAATTTGGTGGTGGTGGCATTCTTTTATTTTCTTACCTTTTTTTTTATTATTATTATTTGTTTGTTTTGTTTTGTTTTCTTCAGTGGTGAATTTATAAGCCAGGGGAAATGTAGTGCTACAGTAATTCTCAATTTGTGCAGATGTTTTTATAACTTTTAGTATGAAATACCACAAAATAAAACAGACCTAAATATCTCATAAATCTAATGACTATGTCACATTTCAGATACACATTTTTAAGTGGCTGCATCAGTGCTTTAATTCAAAACACAGCCAGCAGGATCAGTATAACCTGGGAAGTTCTACAGAACATTTGCAGGCTTCTTCATCCTTTGAAATTGTGGTGATTTTGTATGTTACACCAATGCCCAATGGCCAAAACTGAGATGTGGTTCCACATCATGTAGGGTGCACACCACACAGAATAGACAATCTCTATCCCCAAATGCCTAAGTTAAATTCAGGTGTTATGGTTATGTAATGCTCCACCGTAATAATTCGCGACTATCCCTGTTGCTGCCAAACAATGACTTAAAAGCAGCATTTTTCCTACTCATTTATGTGAGTTTCTGTTTCCACAATGTTTTCTAAAGTGTTTATCCTTACGAGGCAAGGTAGTGCTGTCATCTCATTTAGAGGTGGGAAACTAAGGCCTAAAGAGATCACTTTCCAAATTTTCATATTTTAGTTCAATTCCATATTCAAAATAAATTAAGCCTGCAGGTGCCTGAGTTGTACCGATAATAAGTCTGAGGATCTTAAACTTCTACAATAATTTTGAAAGGCGGCTAGATGAAGAAAAAGGCACTCTTAACTTTCCCAGAACAGGTAGGATTTCTGTGATAGAGTAAGTGTCCCAGAGTTTGCTCCTGTACACCTGAGCCTCAGGACAGACTTAGCTTTGCAGGCCTCTCCCATCCCTTTCTCTTTTGGATATTGGTTGCTCTTCCTGCATTCATGATGTGTTTTTTTTTTGTTTGTTTGTTTGTCTGTTTGTTTTTATGTTTTGTTTCATTCAAATAGGAAGTGATTTAAAGTTGTGTATTTTGTAAAAGACTCCTTGTCTTGGCTAAAAGTGATTGGCACAATACACATTTACTGTCAGCAGTGTCTGTTTAGGGGTGATTTATATTACAAAAAAATGATGAAGGATGGAAAAGCTGCTGCATTAAAAACCCACATAACTCTCTAAGCATACCTATACTCACTTGGCTCTGGCCTTTGCAAATTGCACCCTATTCTTCTGGAGGTACAGTTACAAAAATAGTTTCTTCAGTGATTAGGTTACAGTGTCAAAGGAAATGGCAGCTCTACCTGTTGTGCTGTAGCACATGGCTGGCTGCTGTGTGAACACCTTCCTACTCACTAGCAGGGGAGACCGGAAGATCACTTAACCATCTGTTGTTTCCACTTCACATCCTCTTAGCAAGTGTCAGTCTCACTTTAAGATTTCTAACAGGAGGTACTGGCAAGGGTGGGGAAAATTTGGGAAAAAAAAAAAAAAAAAGACAATGAGAAATGCAATTAATCTTACACTTGTTCACAGAATCACAGAATGGCTGAGGTTAGAAGGAACCTCTGAAGGTCATCTGGTCGAACCCCCCTGATCAAGCAGGTTTACCTTCACCACTTCACCAGGCTGTCCAGGACAGGTTTTAAGTATCTCCAGAGATAGAGACTCCACAGGTTCTCTGAACAACCTGCGTTAATACTTGATCACCCTCACAGTAAAAAAGTGTTTCCTGATATTCAGATGGAGCCTCCTCTGCTTCAGTTTGTTTCCACTGCCTCTTGTCCTGTTACTGGATGGCACTGAGAAGAACCTGGCTTCGTCTTTCTTTCATCTTCAGGTATTTATATACATTAATGAGATAACCCCTGAGCCTTCTCTTCTTCAGACTAAACAACCCCAGCTCTCTCAGCCTGCCCTCAGATGTCAGATGCTTCAGGACATCAGTCATCCTCATGGCCTTTTGCTGGACCTCCCCCAGTGTGTCCATTTTGCCCTGCAGAGCCCAGGCCCTGACCCAGCACTTCAGGTGCTGTGTCATCAGCTGAGTAGAGGGGAAGGATCACGTCCCTTGACCTGCTGGCAATACTCCTCCTAGTTCTGTTCAGGATACCATTAGCCTTCTTTGGGCAAGGACACACTGCTGGCTTGTGGTCAGCTTGGTGTCCACCTGGACTCCCAGGACCTTTTCTGCAAAGTTACTTTCTAGCCAGGTGACTCCCAGCATATACTGGTGCATGGGGTCAAATTTACCCATAGGCATGACTTTGTATTTCCATTTTCTGAACTTCATGAGGGACCTGTCAGCCCATTTCTGCATCTTGTTGAGGTCTGGATTGCAGTATGACCTTCTGTCATATCGCCCATTCATCTCAGCTTTGTGTATTTGGCAAACTTGCTGAGGGCACACTCTGCCCATCATTCACATCCTTAGTGAAGATTAATGAGGATTTTATAAGACAGTGTCAAAAGCCCTACTGAAGCCAAAGTAGAAAATACACACTGCTCTTTTCTTGTCTTCTCTAGTCTACCAATTTGCTTATTTCTTCATAAAAAGTTATCAGCCTGGTCAAGCGTGACTTTGTGATTCCATGCTGACTACTCCTAACCACCTTCTTGTCGTTCCTTTTCCTGTAAATGGTTCCTAGAATTCATTGCTTCATCACTTTTCCAGGGATAGAGGTGAGGCTGATCAAGCTGTACTTCCCTGCATTCTTTCTCTTTTTGAAGATGAGTGATGTGTGCTTTTTTCCAGTCCTCAGACACCTTTCCCAAGTGCCAATTCAAAGAAAATTGAAAATGGCCTTACAATGACATCAAGCCAGCACTCATAGGTCCATTCCATCAGGGCCCATGTATGCCTAGTGTTCTGGACTGGAGCAGCATGAATCACAGTTACATGTGCTAGCCAAGGGACTTTATTAGTTGATAGTAGTTTAAAAAATGTACCTGAAGTTGCTAACAACAACAACAAAAATATTTTCCACTTTAAAAGGGCATGCTTGAATAACCTTGACCAGTGGGGGAAAAAAAAAACTATCAATACAAACAAGACGCAGATAACAAAGATTTGCACCTGTTAGCCAAGATGTGGCTTCACCTTCTCCATCCAGGGTAGCCTGGGTTTGAATGGCACAAAAATGAACAAGACTGTTATTATCAGTGTAAGAAGAATGAAGAGGAAAGAAAAGTTCGAATGAATGTGCAACAAATCAGAAAAGGAAAAAATAATATAAAACAAGGAAAAAAAAAAAAGGTAAAACAAGCTGCTTTCCTTTTTTTTCTCACTCTGCCTAGGGAGAGGAATCCTGGTTCAATTCCAGGTGGAACTAATTAATTATCTTGACAGCAGGATTACTAAAACCAGTGCAAGGACAAGCTAGAGAAAGATAAAGAGCTCACTGGAACCATGCATAGATCGGTAAAGCAATGGTGTTCACTTGTATGTAACACAGAATCCTCTTGCAGGATCTTTTCCCACATGACCACAGGTCAGGGCTCAAAATAGAAGCTCTAGATTTCCACTAGTGGCTAAGTGCATGGTTCATAAAAGAAGGAACATTCCCTTTTGGCAGTGATATGGCAAAGATAATATATAGCACCCTAGGTTATTTATTTTGTGACAGAGGTTGTCATTGCAAGTTGATATTGACCAAACTGCCTCTTTGAGACCTTTGCACAAGCTACTGCTCCCTTCACTCTGATTTCTCCTTCTCACTGGGAAGCCATGTGGAACTCAGTACTGATCAAGATCTGTGTTCATTAGACCAGTATTAGAAACATGCATTCTGCATCCAGTGATCAGAAAAAAAAAAAATCCTGCTGCTACTTTCAGCAGTGGTCCTGAGACAGCGAATAAAAGGGAAGTCAGAATGGGAAGCAGACAAACGGTGTTCCTTACATTAATTCTCAGTACAGTGACATTGGTCTATCAAGAGCCAAACTTCAGATTCTGATACCAGTTCAGCTCAGTGAAATCAGGACACCCAACAGTAAACAGTTGAATTTTCATGGGGTCATTACATGCCATTGTGGTCCCATTCGTATCATTTGTAGCTCCTGCAGATGGAAACCCATAGCTGGGATGGAAGCAGAAATGGGACTGGTATCTTACATAATGATCAAGAAGCAGCTTAATACCAATGGGGGGAAGAACCGCTGTTTTCATTCTTTCACTATGAGTACAATGTTCATGAAAAATGCTGAGCAGAGAATAAAGCAAACTTTTGTCTTGTGCATACAAAATTTCTTATTACTAAGGCAGGATTCCTTCAAGCTGAGCACAGCCAGTGGGCCTCAGTCTTGGCACACTGTTGTATCTGAATGTATATTAAGTGCCCGTCATTTCAGTAGCTAAGCAGTATCACATCCCATTTAGCACATACACAGCATTTTATAGAACACAGCACTGTAAAAATCCTTTTCCCTTAGGTTTTTCTACACAGTCATTGCAGTGACATGCATCTGACCAATTAAAGCAAAACAACTTTAGTTAACTAACTCTAAGGGACTGAGTGGTTCCCTGGCTGCAGGTCATAAGAGCTGTTTTTGATATATATGAGTGCCACTGATTAACTCTTAGATGCTGGACAATTTACTTCATCTTCCTATGTTTGATTTTCCCCTGGTGCAAAATGTAGGGAAATAAAATTTGTTTTCTTTGGTGAAGTGCCTTTGAGAGCTTTGAATGAAAATAGCTACACATCATCAATGAACCCTCAAAAAGTCCCAATGGGAGTTTTATGGAAATAGAACTATCCTTACCACTGTGCTTCTGGAAAACTGAGCCACAAACAAGTAAAGTGACAGGACCAAAAGACTGAGAAGGACTGAGAAGCAGCAGTGAGGACAGGATAAGAATTAAGAGTTGCCTGACAGCCCCTTGCTCTTCCAGACCAGACTGGCAAGATGGCATCTTTCTTTCATTTTTGTTTTTGGCACCTGATTCTCACTTCTACAGCTACTAGACTATGTGACTTCCCTTCTGCATTGTTTTACTTTGGCCATCTCCCTCCTTGGCAAACCAACACATTTAATCAATTCCAACACCTTACAACCTCCACAAACTTCTTTTTTTTTTCAGTTTCAGGGATATTCTTATTCGCTGTAACAAATTGACTATACAGTGTCATATGACTGCACATTCTTCAGAGTATTTTTTTCCAAACTTTTGCTGTGCTCAGGATCTTAAATGCTGGTTGAGTTCTTGCCAAAAGTTTTGCCTAAAGAAAAACTGGCACGGACACATTTTCTTTTATTCTATCCCTAATACTCTACCATTACTAAGCTTTATCTTAGACTTTCATTTTCCTTAACTGTACATGGCTGCAAGTCCCAAGGCTGACATACCACTTCCATGGTACATTATCCAGAGTAAGGCAGATAATTTCCATCTGCTAATTGATTTGATTATTTCAACATACTTTTATAATTGAGGAATGAAAATGAACAGAACTGAGTTTCCTCATATTTCTTCAGTATTTGAATAAATATCCTTTAAAAATACTCCTTGGACTTCCTTATCAATATTCCTACTTCTGGCAAAGAATGGCTAAGTTTGAAGTAGCTAAGTAAATCACTTTGTTAATTCTGCTCATCATGTGTTTTTTACAAAACTATTCCTTGCAAAAAAAAATCTGCCATAACAACTTAACATTCAGTTCTGTAAACAACATTAGAATTACAATTCATTGTAGGAGAAGGGTTAGCGAAAAAGATTATATAAACATTTATTACTTCTTGGTTTTACATGATAAACAACAACAACAACAACAAAAATACTATATGATAAAAAAGAAAATAGCAAGGTCTGTTCTGGGGTCTGGAGTCTGAGTACCATGACTTGAGAAGTGCCTCACTTCTCACTGCAGGCAGTTTGAGAAAGACAGAGTGGTTTGCAGGTCAGCAGACAGTAACCAAAAGCCTACCAAGAAAATCAATTGCTCTGACTGTTTTTTGGGGGCAGAGTTTCTTCTCAAATTAGTGTCAAAACCCAAACACCAGCATTCCTCTGCCAGATCCAATTTTTCTTCACTGGATTCAGGATGCTTGCAAAGTTATAAGAATTTGTGTTTCGTTCTATTTTGCCCCTTGATTCTGGCTTCCACTAGTAGCTCACATGTATCCAAAGACAAAGACAATCGTTATTCTAAAATGGAAAAAGCAGTAACACTATTTTCCTGTTTTATTAAGCAATTTCCTACCTATTTTTAATCCCCCAAATTTAATAAATTTTCTTTCTTTTTTATAGCTAGGTTCACTGCAAGAGCAACTCTTTTTTTTTTTTTCTTTTTTTTTTTTTCTTTTTTTTTTTTTTTTTTAAATATATATATATCATTAAAAGTTAGAGAAGTTGTAGAACTGAAGGAGCTTAATGAGCATTCAGGGATTGCTTTCAAAATTATCTCTATCTCTTCTTGCATTTAATATGGTATAAAACATTAAATGTTCCAAAGTTGTAAGCAATTACAGTTGTATAAAATGGATGTTAGTGAAGTAAGAAACAAGCTCTTTCAAATGGGTGAAAAATCTCTTGCTAACAACCCTGAATCTTGAATCATAGAATAATTAGAGCCTGTGTTATGGGCAGACAGCACAAACTTACTCCCACAATGCTTCCTCTCTCAGTAGTATGTTTCAATCCCACCTACAGGAGGTGGAAAGGGAAACTTCTGACTTCCAGCCTGTCAGGTTTGCTTTCTTTGTTAAGCATTGTAAGGAGGGTACCAACTGTGGTACTATTGCTTTTTTATAAATTGGAAATGTTACTGAAAACAGTTGTTGTTAGAGAATGAATACTACAGAGATTTGTAATGTATGACTCAAAACAGACAGAAAAGTGATGAACAGACCAACAGATAAACTGACAGATTGACAAAAGCAGCACATACTTATCAGACACCACTAACTTTATCGGTGGCAGCGGCACTGCTATGTCAGCTCAAATTTGAATCAGTGATTTAAGAGTAAAAGATTTCGGATCCTGTTTTCCTCCCACTGCCATCATCAGAGAACAAAACAGCAATTGCGTTTACCTGTAGATCAGGACTTCATCATCTGAACAGTTATACTGCAGCTGATACATTTTTACCCGAGGGGCTGACTTGCTCACTGTCCACTTCACCAAAGCTGAGGTAGTTGTCACCTCTGACACCAGGACAGCCCTTTCTGGTGGGCCTTTTGTTTCCCCTCGGTTAGACTTGCTGGAGCTGGTGATGTCTGAGAGTCTGGATTTTGGTGGAGCTGCTCGGCCTGTGCCATTGCTGAGGTGAGGGAGCTGAACAATTGAGAGCTCGATCGTTGCGGTGGACTCTCCGGCAGCATTGGCTGCTATGCATGTAAAAGTCCCGTAATCCTTGGATGTGGTGATGAGAATATCTAAGGTGCCATTGTCATAGACAGATGTCCTTGAAGAGTTCCCAATGAGGCGGTCATCGGGGGCCACCCAGTGAATGATGGGGGTGGGATCCCCAATGGCTTTGCATTTCAGTGTAGCAGTTTGCCCTTCTAAAACGAGCAACTTGTGAGTATGTTGTGTGATAAGAGGAGGCTCACAGACAAATTCTTCCTCCCGTACATACCAGAAGTACCTTCCTTTTAGACCTGGAGGAGAAGCACAAGTTTCCATATCATCATCCCTGTCAAGTCGCCTTAACCACAGCAGCTCACAGTTACAGTGCAGGGGGTTACCCCCGAAGCTGAGAGATAAAGGTGGAGAAAATGGTGTAACAGCTAATGGAATTACTTGAGATCTGGCAAAGATAGGATCAGGGGGAAGCTTCTGAAGTCTGTTGGACGTTAGATCCAACCTGGCCAATTTCTGAAGATCTGCAAACGTCCCCTCTGTAATATAATCTATCAGGTTATGATCCAAACTGAGCTGGTGCAAGTTTATCATCTTTCTTATAGATTCCCAGGGAATGCTTCGGAGGTTATTATAGGAAAGGTCTAAGTCTTCCAATGTCAGCAAAAAATCCTCAAAGGCTTCATCAGAAATGCTGCTTAGCTGGTTGTTGTTTAAAATCAAGTGCTGAAGGTTAATTAAGCCTCTCAAAATATCCTCTCCAATGTCAGGCAGCCTGTTGCTGTCCAGATGTAAAGACCGAAGGCTCTCCAAGTCAGTGAAAGAGTAGGGCTGTATGTAACTGATTGTGTTTCTGGATAAAGTGAGGTCAACAAGCCCAGACATATTGGCAAAATCCTGTCGGCTGATATTAATAATAAAGTTGCCCCCGAGGCGAAGTTCAACAGTCCTTCGATCTATGTCTAGTGGTACAAACAGGAGACCTTTGGAGGGACACAAAGTCCCCAGTGACTCAGACAGGTTCTGACAGACACAATATTTGGGACAAGCGTTGACCATGACAGCCATTCCAAACACCAGGATGCTGCAGAGCAATTTTTCCATGGTAAATCATGCAACAGTACCTGCAAGAAATGAAAAGAGTTACAAGGAACATCAGCAGTGATGATAGTGTTACCTTTAATCTATCCTTTATCTAACATCCACTTCTAGAGAGACTTGCCAGTGCTTCCTCTCAGGAGTAACACTCACAGTGATCAACATTCTGTGATGGGAAGGTTAAGTGTTACATAATGCTTTTTTTTTTTTTTTTTTTTTTTTTTAATGTGGGTTTGGTTCCAAAACTGAATGGAATAGAAATTCTTAGAGCTTATGCCTGGTAACAGATCATTGTAATTGCCTATTCTCTAGTTACAGTTTTATAATTTTTATTGGGTAGCTGGTAGAGGACAAATCCTGCTGTCAGATTGCATGGCTTACTTAAAACACTGAAAGATTTCACTTGGACTACTGCCTGCTTCTTTGAGGGTAGAAGCTGTCTTATAATAATTACATATTGCTGCATAATAATGTGGAATTAATCTTAGGGTTGAAAGAGCTGATTTTATGGATAAAAATAACTGCATATTTACCCTTCAGTAATGTGGTTGGTAATGACCATGTAATTATCTGGTCAGTCCTGGGGCGAGTCAGTTCACTTGCCCACCCTTAATAAAATTCATGATAGGCAGCTTAGGAAAAAGAAATTGCTTGCATAATCATCACCTGGATTCACCCTGTGCTCAGACAACCTATGGGAAAGATGACATTGTCTAGCTCCAAAGTGAAGAGATTCAGGGAAAAATATGTGCTACCTTGGGAAGCTTACTGATTCTTGCATGTTCGCATGCTGCAGTTCTTCCTGTTGCAGTGACATCAGAGCTCTCCTTGGTATTCACTGCTGTCCCTTGCATCCCACCCATTTCTCTTTGTACCATTATCTCCCCATCACCACCACCACCCTGCATCCTCCCCCTTTTTTTTTTCAGCTCTCACTTGCTTTTCCAGCTTGAGCTGTAACATATTTGTCCTTGAAGAATAAACAAAAAGTATTTATAGGCTGACTTGGAGGGCCAACTGTGGCTGGGAGGAGCTGCAGCTCTGTTTCAGGATCAGTCACTACACAATAACGCACAAGAAACCCTCATGCTTCATCAGTTGTCTCTCTAGTGCTGACCTTCCAAGATGCCACTTCTTGGTCTCCCAAAGGCATCTCACAAAGAGCTGCTGACAGTATACATGTACAGCAGATCTCCACGCCCCTTCAGCTCACTACCACTTCAGCTGAATAATAGCTATCCACTCGTTACGCTACCTGCTGTGGAAGAGCTAGTGATGTGATTCCCATGCAGTCACGTGAGTTTTCAATATAATCATGCTGTTCCCTGCATGTTCTAGGTAGTAGACAGTCACCTGTGCCTAAGTTCTTTTACTGCTGTACATGTGACGGGATAATGTGTAATGTCTCATAATAGCTCCGATAATTTGTATTATGAGGCCACTTGGATCTTAGCAAACATATGACACAAGAAACATACTTCATACACTAAAAAAAAAGCCACAGTGCAATGATTTACATTTCATTCCACAGCTGAAATGACAGTTATGCAGATGTTTCATAAAAATTAAAAGAAGTTATGAAGGTTAATAATTAATCCACTAGTAACACACACCAAACACAGAACAAAATCTATCACCTTAGTAAATGTTTTTTTTTTTTTTTTAAGTGTTTAAACCATTCTTGTTTGCTCTCCCTGTGAAAGAAAAGAAAACTTGAGCTTTATGTTTTGGGTCTGTGCCCCAAACTGGCCAATTTCTCTCATGGCTAAGGTGGTTTGGCTTCCCCTGCCTAGAATATAGAGTAACATGACTCAGAAGGAAGGAGCTGTTTAAATGCAAGATGTTGTGAGTGCTGAACTACGTATGGTAGTTCAGTTATTGCAAAGTTTTCTGCATGGTGAGATGTTGGCAATTATATAACATTACTATTCTATAGGAGAGGAAAGGATTGAAGCATCTGTGTTTGCTGAACTCTGTAAACAAGATGAAAGCGAGATACTTTTAGAAAGGATGGCTTGAGAAGACTAATCCTACCTTCAATAGTAAATAAAAGGCTAGTGAATAAAATGTTTGGAGATTAGCAACTAAGTTATTGATGAAAATCTGCAGCATACTTAGCAAAGTGTTATAAATATCCCTTACATTATTATCAATTGGTAGTTTACTAACAGGCAATTGGCTTTAGAATCTTAATTATAATTGTGTTCTGCAGCTTTAATTTAGTGTATTACTCTACCAGCTGAAATGATAAACAAAAAGCAGTTTAAAAGGGGGAGAAATAGATACAGTTAATTAGTAATAAGCCCTTTCATAGCTTCTCCCTCATCTACATTCCCACCCTCTGAATATCTATTCATAAATGTGAATGCACACTTAGGAGAGCAGCGTCTCCTTTAAGTGTCCCAATTCTCTAACCACATTTTTTCCGGATGCCATTAAATATCACAGAGCTTTGGGGAGACAGTTGACTCTAAGCATCAGAGTGAAAAGCATTTGTAAAAAACTGAGGGGAGGAACAGAATTTAATTACAGAAAATAGGGACTGCAACACCAAGAGGAGGCTGTGAAGCAGGAGATCTAAATGGCAAAGTAAACTCTGATGGGGAAACCATCTGTGGATGGTTTGAAAGCTCGTCATCTGCTTGTGTGTGCTTGCACGCGTGCATGAAAAAGATGCAGAGAGCACGATATGTGCTTTTACCAGCAGGAGAACAAATCAGTAACGTCTATACCAGGATGAAAATATCATGGCTGCTGTCATTCCAGTTGTTGAATCCATTTGAAAGTATTAACGTAAATATTGTTTGTCTCCAGGGGAAATTTCTAGCTTTTGTAATCTGTTGCCAGCATCAGTACTTCAAGCTTCTGAGCCTGGCACCGTAAGTTTCTCGACAACATTGTCCTGAAGTGACAAGTTCATGACACAGCAAATAGTATATAAACCCAATAGGTTACATATAGACCCAAGAGGTTACAAAGAGGAGACAGGGGATGACAGAGATATGCAGGGCTCCTTAAAGAGAACATCTGGGGTTTTCATAGATCAACTGTTTCTCTCTTTTCCCAACAGAAAGACAAAATACTTAGGCCACAGATGTAGTAAGAATTCAGGAGTCTGCACAATTCTAGTAGTATTTTCTAAAATCTAGTCTCCTACAATGTCAAGGTAATTGGTAGCTGCCAAGGAGATGGATGTATAATAAAAAACAAAAATGTTTTGATTTCAGTTCTGGTAACTTTCATATAAGACAGACAATGAATTGTCAAGTTTATGGTCTGTTTTTGCTGAGCAGTTTGCTCACTTTGTTCCCAAATCTCTTGTGACCTGCAACACCAAGCATTTTACAGGCTGTTGGTGGTAGCCCTGTGAGAAGCTCACCATTCTGATTTACATTTAAAAGATATCTATCAGCCTGCTAAAGTAGATTTCTCACAGCATGTCAGTAAATCTGGCAGGGTTTCTGTCTCAGTTCAAGATGAAAAATAGTCTCTTTAGTCCTCTTATAACATGGATTGGTATGAATTAATATGTGCAAGAGTCATAAACCTTGGTGTTTTGTATTCAATTTTTCCTCATAAAGATACAACTTCTATGATTTGGCATCTCATTTCAGGAATGTCTCTGAGGCATTTTTTAATTCTATATTCATTGAGCTTTGCATATGAATTCCAATAACCTTTGCGTACCACAGCACCAAGTACAAGGTAACTGCCAGTCAAGTAAGGTATAGCCACAGCACACAGGCTGAGGGAAAAAATAAAGAGAGAGGTGGCTGGGTAGTGTCTCACATTCTACTGTCTCCTAGTGTATGGGAACACAGCTTCCAGGGACTGTATTTATGCGTTTTTACTTTTTTTATTTTTTTCAGGTTTGTAGGTGCTGTTGGAAGAATTGGATTTATATCATTGTTAGTTTTGTGAGCATCTCCAACACTGTTCAGTTGTTCAAAGTCAGTCATGTATCTAAGAGGTCACAGGCTCAAAATCAAGACTTTTCTGTTCAGCTAGGTTTCTGCATTCCTTTGGGGTAAAGCTGCTTATCTTCAGATGTGCATATGTAAAGTGCAACTTAGATTTCTTAGATTTTAGCTATGCCTTTTTAGGAGCTGTTTTTTTTTTTTTTAAAAAAAAAAAAAAGAATTGGTAACATTAACACACGGTGTGCTTGCTTTCTCCAGCCACTCTACATTTTGTAAATCATAGAGTGGAAACATTTACAAACACTCACTACTTCACGTATTTGTGGTTGTCTTTACTAAGCTCTTCCCATATTAATTTGACTAATATTGCTTCCACAATAGCAGAGAAAAAAGGAACTCTGGAATTTAACATTTTTTCCCCCTCTGTACAACTTTCTTGAATATTGCAGCAAAAGCAAGATTGCAACCAAAATATTTTACTATCCCAGTACCGCTACAAGGTTCATTTATGCATTTTACTTCATGTGAATGCTGTCCTTTCCAAGCTGCTGGGGGTCCATCCTATCTCCTCTATCTTCCCTGGGACTGGAAGCAGTCCTTGTTTGGTTGCATTTAGGAAGAGGTATGCTAAAGAGGTGAATGCCTCCAAATGAAAATAGCTCAAGGAATGTCTTAAATGTGAGAATATTTCTGTTATTGCTGGATAACAGGTAACAGGATCCAGAACAGAGGTAAGGATATTCCATAAAAAGCAATTTTCAGGAGGGCTCACTCTATGAAGCCTGATTTAATCCATCCAAAAATTCCCCAAGGAAATCACCCAACATTTTCTTAATCAGAGCTGTCTTACACAGAAAGATATTGGTCTCTTTCAGTCTTTTGTTGGCAAAAGTTGTGTCTATTTGTGTGCATTCCTTATCTTTCCCTGCCTCCAGTCATGGCTGTTTTGTTTGTTTGTTTGTTTGCTTACTTTTACCTAATTCCTTTACCCTTCCAAAGACTGAAGCAATGCATTTATCAAAGGCTCAAATAATCGATGTAGCTGGCCAGGTGCAGGGATGGGTCAGATGTAATTCAGCTACAACCCGAGCATCCCTGAAACATCAGGCTGTGAGCTTGGCAGAATATACTTTATACACCAACAAACCTCTATTCACTGCAGGATTTTAATAGGGGAAGTTCAGACCTTACAGCAGCTTGTCTGCTGAAGTACAGGACTGTAACATTGATGGTATCTGGCATAGGAACCTTGTAGCTTTAATACAGATAAATTTTTTCATAATTTCAGGTCTCCCAGTTTACTGAGGCATAGCGTTTCTCCCACTGAAAGCAGTGCTTTTTAAACACTCTAGAATAACCAATCCGTTTGCTATTGTTCCATCACAGTTGAACTCTGCGATTAAGTCACCTCTTCACGTTTCATGCTACTTAGGCCAAAAAGAAGAACCTTGGACACTTCTACAAAGGTTTACTATCTGTAATTCTTGACAGATGATAACAAAACCAACTGTTATTAAATAAAATTCAGAGTCAGTTAAAAATATCAACACCTTGCCTCCATTTAACACTTAAACTACTAGTGACTACTGCTTAGGCGTGCTTTTGAAACACAAGGTATACATTTCCCTTCTAGACTCTCTTTCTGATATAGGCATCACCTGGAAAGGGCATTTTGGTCCCTAATTGAAATGTGTATGTGCTCATATATGTGCACACAAGAGGATTATTACTATTATTATTATTATTATTATTATTGTTATTATTTTAAGTGGTTTGATCAAGAAGAAACATAATATATTTGTAGCTTCTCTGCCAAAGATCTGGACCCCTGGCTGACAAACATTCAGTGTGTTTAACAGCCTTAGTGTCACTTAAGCACTTACATCTCCAGTTCCTAGGAAATTCAGCAAGGGAACTTAAATCAAGAGGAAACCACATGCAATTCTGTTAGATCCTACCTCACTTTCACTAGCATTTTGCTGAAATGAAGACATTCTTGTAAGCCATTTGGTTCTGAGAAATGTGCAAAATTAATCAAGCTTTTGAAATTCATTTCCTGAGAAAATAAAACTTGGTGAACACATTCTGTGTACTTTTGAGCATCTGCCTGTCTGGCACTTTCCCACAATACATTTGGGACATTTTCATCACTTCAGATAAAATTTGGAGTGTGGAGGCCTCCAAAATATTTACTACTCACACGTTTCAAGAATACATAGTAAGTTTCAAGACAGCAGAGGAGACTTTACTAGCTTTACTGGAGTTTTGCAAAGGAAATATGCATCATGAGGCCAACTCTTTGAGCCTTAAAGAATCAACATGGAAGAGAGATATTGTTAATATCCCTGTTCTTGAAAAGTCTTGAATTAAAGTTCAGCCTTTTTAGAGAAGAGAGAGTCCATTCTGCTGTTGCAGTGGTCTGAGTTGTATGGGTTCTCTGGTGTCTATTAAGGGGCAAGCTTATTCTGTGATCCCAATACAATTCATCTACTGGGAGAGTTGCTCAGTCAGGCACACACATCCTTGGGAAGCCAGAGGTTCCATTGCTTCCACAGAAAAGTGTGTTTCAGATAGCTGGATGCCCTGTTCCGATTCATTTCAATTGGCTTTGAAAGTCTATGTTCCTGAGTTTTCTGTACACTGCAGTTATAGTGAAGGCTACTGTTTCTGCAGTCACATTGTGCAAATAGGAGCACTATTTAATAATGTAGTTAACAAAGTATGAGAGTTTCTACCCAAAGTTTACAGGCACTACTATTCCATTATATCTAATCTCTAGACCTTGCCTGATCTGGCATCATGCCACTTGAAACTTGAACTGAAAAGCTTTCATTCTGGGAACATATAAAGAATGGAGCAAAAAAAATAAAATTACACCTAGCAATTAGCCTAAGTCTCTTGTGTTGCTGAAGATGGAAATTTTTATTCTAGAATTATGTTTACCTTCAATGCTAAGGTCAGTTTCATTTGTATATGTCCTGAAGCCTGGGGTCCAATTTTTAATCTCTGAATGCTGATTATAGTAACTGAATTAACTCAGTCTTATACTGTGAATTCAATAGGCATGCTTGATTTACTCATTCATTAAAAAATATGTTACTTTAGGCAAATATCTACACAAAACACATTCTGAAACACATTCTGAAATGTCACATTCTGAAATGTCACATTTCAGAAACACTAGAAATAAATATTCTAAATGATTAATTTCATACCTTTCTTAAAGTTGTCTCATGAAAGCAGAACCAGCACAATAATACATGTATGTTTGGTCAACATATGGACTAATACATATCAGTGGGTTAAACTTCTAGCTAAACAGAAAAGTTACTTAGCTCTAGCCAGAACTCATGAGTGGCCCATTGTAACCTTAATAATCAGAGCCAGATCTTGTTGAGAAGTATGATTTTTACCTGTGAAAATAACTGTACTTGCATTATTCAACCTTCAGTGACTGGAAATCACAGGCTTTAACTTCTTGATTTGTTGTGACAAAGAAAAATGCTTAGTTACCTGATGGTTTTCAAATACGAACAACATTTAAATGTGTAGATAGTTATTTGTAAGCATAATAAATAAATAAATAAACAAATTGAAAAGAAAGTATCTATTCAGAAAATCCATGTGTAGACATTTGGCAAACAGAGACCTAGGTAGGACCACCTAAGATACAGCTGTATATCTGCATGTACATGAGCTATATGCAGTGTCCCTTTTCTTCAAGGGCAAGACACTTTCCCTGAATTGCCTGAACCAGCTGATGAGAAGCTCTGTGTGGAAAGTCAGAAAAGCTCTGATACCATGGAGCAGTTACCTGGTGACTCTTGGCCAGAAGACAGTATAATACATTTCCCAGGCATGGAAGTGAATTGCACCAACATCAGATCACACTGGTTTCCTAGGGCTTTCCAGTGCAGCCACATCTGTGGAGGATGGTGATTTCCCAATGACAAGGGCACAGGATGCACAGGGTAATGTTTTTAAATGACCTAACTAGAAACGGCTTGGTTTTGTCCCTCCCTTCCCCCCAAGACCATTTGCAGATCCATTCATTTTCTTTTGTTCATTTAATGTACCCCAGCATTTATTTTTACCTCCTGCTTTTAATGCGGTGTTCCAGTCTCCATCAGATTCAATCCAAAAACTCATGAGTCAGCTAAGCTGAGCCCCTTTTCTATTTTTAGCCATCCAGTTCATTTATTCATCTGGTTCTTTATAGCAATCCTGCATTTTGCTTCACCAGCACAGTAGAGAAGTTATCAGTTATTCTGTCTCTTACTCATTTTGAACACATAGGGAAGCTGCAATATATGAAGGAGCAGCCCTCTCAGAGATACTGCCTATCGTGTGAGACACAGTTGTCCATCAACAGTCCCTGTTGCCTTCTGTGTCTACAAGTTAAGATCTGTTCTCATCATTTGAATCCAAATTCCCCTTACTCTGAGCCATAACAGCAACTCCATGGGTAGCTCTTTATCCCTGGCTTATTCTAACTCTTATAAAAACCTTCATATACTCTTATTTCCTTCCACATCAGAGAAAAAGGAGGATAATTAAAATTGGTATTTTTTCCTTAATCTGAGCTTGTTGCCTTTTTTTTTTTCTTTTTTTTTCTCTGCCCTAGAGACAAACTCTGTCCGATATATCCTAGGCAGTATTCTGTATTAGCAATATATACTGCATTTCACTTTTTATTTATAATTTAAAGAGTCACAGTTAGGAAAAAAAAAAAAAAAAAACAAGGCATATATACAAAGTCTGTTGTCTCATAAATTGAATTGGGTGCAGAAAATTACATGTGAAGATTTGTAGATGCTAATATGATGGAGATGAAATATGGGCAAATAAATTGAAGGATATCAGGTAAAGTCCACACCCAAAAGCTACAGAATTCACTTTTGATGAATGCCACAAGTTAGGATTCCTAAGTATGTTAGCAAGAGCATTCAGTAAGAAGAATAAGCAGAATTCAGAAGAAGCCTGCTTATTCAGGGAATACATCCCAGTGGTTTGCAGTCGTGGTTGGCTTACAGTTTGTTAAGAAACCAGTTTGCTCTGAGAAGGAAACAAGACCCCTGCTGCCCCATTACATGATTCAACATGGCCTGCACAGCCTCCATGTTCTTTCTTCAGTCTGGCTATCTCTTTACTGTATTTTCTCACTTTTCACTTTGGCTGAAACTAGACTTGCCAGTTAAATCTTCTCTTTCTAGTCTAGTCACTGATTCCCATGCAGAAAGATAATTCATTGTTCCTTTGGAGGGCTTTGAATTCCCATTATCTCTAGCATGTGAAGGATAGGTCCTTAAAATTGTAGACTTCAATGTTGTTGCATCTGCTTCTATCATTGCATTTCCAAATCACTGTGTCACTGGACACGGAAGAGAAAGGAGGTCTAGATTTTTGTCAGTAATACCTGTACTTTCATATCAAGATCTCAGTGCACTTTAAAGAAGACACCTTTCCTACCTTGTTTTTGCTGATGAGTAAGGAAGAGGCACAATCTGGCTCCAACATCTCTCCCAAGATTACTTGCCAAGTCCTTCCTGGAAAACCCAGCTCTACTTCTTTTCAGACCTTCTTCTTGTACAGTGATGTTTCCATGTGTAAGATATGTCATTGTACATTTTGTTAACACAAATCTAGTGTCATGGATAGTGTTGTCACAATTGTATTGGAAAGGTGGGCAGTGGGACCTACATGTCTGGGGAAGAAATGTAAGTGGTAAGATTAACTTACATCTTCTTTCTTCCCTATAAGATAAAGCATGGAAGTCATGGCACAGAAAGAGAGACTGAAGATAAGAAACAGCTTTTGCAGCTCTTTCACTGGCTAGTCGCTGGTTCATCATCATCCAAGGTTAGCAGTGAATGGGAGCCAGAATCCATGGATGCCTGTGCAAAGCTGAAGTGACTCCAATCCCCAACACCCCCTTTACTGTCCAAGTACCAGTAGCACAGAAGCCTGTGGAAGAAACGCTGCCTGCTTTCCTGATATTTTTCTGTTCTGGTGACTTAACCATAGCTAAGAGTCTCAACTTTCACCAAACAAGTAAATAAATAGTAGAGTGCATTTCTAACCCTCTTGACCAGTGTGAATGGGTACACTGGGAAACAGCACCATGAAAGCAAACAGATGTAAACAAAAAGCATGACTAGTCTATTACTTAATAAATAACAATAACACAAGCATATTGTGACATTTCAGTCATATAGATGAGACCTGGCTGAAGGCTTTGAATGTAAAACCATAGGAGGTAGTACTAATTTTCTGTCATACACTGACTGGTCTGCAGAGACCTTTTCCTGGGAAAGACTGGAAGTCTTCCAGCTGAGGCTAAAGGAAGGTGAGTGGAAAGCAAGATAAGAATAGCTGCTTTTTTTTTTTTTTTTTTTTTTTGCTACTCTTGCTGTGTTTATTTATGAGGAAACAAAAGCCTTCAATCCCCAGGGCTCTCCACACAGCACCTTTCACTGGCACTAAGGCAATAAAAGCTAAAAAAAAAATTAAAACACACACACACACAAGTCTCTTAAAATTAAAATGAAGGGAAAGCATGTGATAAAATAAAACATACAAGCCCCAAATATTTCAAATATATATTCTGCTTCACTTTGCAGTTTCTGCTTACCAACTACTCACAGAATGACAGTCTTATCAGATAAGAGCGGCCAGCTACTACACGCTGCATTTAAATTTATATTGCAAACAACAGGCTCCATTACCCAAGGATTTTCTCGTTGCATTCCTAATATTGTCTTTCTGAATGCTTTATTGTTCCTCATTTCCTTACATGGTCTTTGCTTTCTAGTGTGTGCCAACACATCCTGGTATGTATTTCAAACATTTTTTTTTTCCTTAATCTGCCTTTAAATATCCTCCTTTATGCCTCTAAACACTTGGCTTCTCAGACACCATCTCAAAAGCTGCTGTCTCATACACTCTTGGCTGTTTCCTTCTCCCTTCCTACTGCTACCCCTGTTCCTTCATCCCCTAATCATTTGATCACTGCAGTTCTTTGATGAGTGAGTCTTCCAGTTCAGGCCCAATTTAATTATGTTTTTTTACAAGACTGACCTCTCTGGTCCCAATTTGTTCAAGACATTTTCTTCATTGATCCAGGGCCAGATCCTTGTACTGCCTGTTCTAAACTGGATTCCTGATATTAGAAACAGCCATGTACTATCTCTGAAGGTCATTTTGCATATATCAGCAGTTAATTGCACTGATTTATTTGTGGTGGATACAATACACTCTTCCTTGCCCTGAGGTCTAGACATATTAACAGAAAATCAAGGGGAAACAATTAGAGGGATTTTCATACTACAACAGGAGCACTTGCTTCACCATTCATAAGCATCCTCAAAGAATAGATCACATTTTAAAGAAATTACAAGACACCCTAAAGATCTGTATATTTAATTTCTCTTGGGTTATTATGAAAACAAAGTCCAATGCTACGGGAGTTTTCTTTCTTAAATTCTGCTCATATCATCTACCATTCTGGAATAACCAGCAAGATGTTTCAATTTTGAAGTGGAAAGGCAAATGTGTAGTTTCAAGAAAGATCAAGAGCCCTGTAGAACATTTGCAAAGCAAAATATGCTGTGTTGATGACACACAGAGTAGATAGAAGATAGCTCTGTTTATAAATTACCAGCCTGACATACATGATAAACACCCCTATATAAGCAAATGGGCAGCAAAACTCTTCAGTAGATCAGTATAAGCTTCCAATCTTCAGGAAAAAGTCAAGGGAAACTGAAATACAACTTTTTTAACCCAGGAAGGGAAAACTGAAATATTGCATCCAAGAGGAAAAAAATATGTCCATGGTGATTGCTGTTTCTACAGGGTGTGCAGTTAGTGGAGATCCATGAGGATGCAGAGCTCAGTGACAAGTGACAACAGCATAGAAACGGCACAGTGGCCACTGAGCTGTGCATGTTCAGTGAGCACGAGGTGTGGCAAAGGTCTCTTTGAATTAGTTTGAGCTAATTAAATACAGCTCTGTGCTTGACAGGATCTGCAGATGCCTCAATCCCCTTTGTCCAGTTCTACTCAAGGATGATGTCAAATCTAAGTAGACTGGAATGAACACATTATCCTTGCCTGCTGCCAAAAGCTAACTGGATAAGATCAGCACAACCAGCATGCATGACCCTGACTGAAAAGGGTCAAGGAAAGTGAGTCCTCTGGATAAAACTGGAACTGCCTCATGACCACGGTGTCCCTTCCCCAAAATGGAAAGCTAAACTGTGATGGTTTATCTGGTACCATGAGAGAAGAGATGCTGGCCTCCTGGACTTTAGTGAGAGGGGCTGATATCCAGTTGGATCTCAATGTTCCATCTTTTTTCACAATGATCACTCTTAGACATTGTCTTTCATGTTGATGGAAGATTTTTTATTTGTATTGAGGCTTTAAAAACAGGAGAAACTACTTTTACTTCCTTATGGTACTTAAGACCACATGGCATGAGAAATAACAGAAGAGATATCTTCTTATAAACAGAAGAGATCTCTTCTTATAAAAGAAGAGATAAAAACAATCAGAAAACCACCATTCACAAATAAATAAATACAGAATAACACTTGAATTATATAGCCTACTGTCCCACAGCTCCCACTGATGTTTAATGATCCAAGAAGCACATCTCTTACCTTAAGCAAGCAACTCCATAGCCTAACACCTTTCAGTCTCAGAAGCATTTTTAACACCCCATCTCAGCCCAGTCTCCTGATGCAAGTTATCTCCCCAGCACACACCCAACTCATTTTCTCACTTCTGAGGTCATTTGCAACGATGTCTACAAATGTGTATCCCTGTAATGGTGACATGAAAAGTGAAGAAGTGAGGAAACATCTGTCCTTCAGGGAACATCTTGCTTTTTCTCCTGACTGATATTTCTCCACTCAGCCATGCCAGTTGGCTCATGGAGGATGTTACTCATCTGTCCCCTCCTTTTTTCGGACTAAGTCCTGAAGTCCCCATTCGCAGATTCTGTGGGAGGTTTGCATGAGTAAAATGTGAGTAAGGATTTCAAGGCACGGGTCTCTGAGTCACAGATTTCTTGAAAAAGACACACACACACACACACACACACACACACACACACATACACAAAACCCACTGTTGAACATAGACCACCATGCTAGCATGGAAGCTATGTGTTCAGCTCTTGTGAGGCCACACCTCGAGTACTGTGTTCAGCTTTGGGCCCCTCAGTACAAGAAGGACATCGAGGCCCTGGAGCATGTTCAGAGAAGGGCTACAAAGCTGGTGAAGGGCCTGGAATGCAAGTCCTGTGAGGAGCGGCCAAGGGAGTGTTTAGTCTGGAGAAGAGGAGGCTCAGGGGAGTCCTTATTGCTCTCTACAACTACCTGAAAGGAAGCTGTGGGGAGCTGGGGGTTGGCCTCTTCTCACAGATAACTAGTGATAGGACTAGAAGGAATGGTCTCAAGTTGCACCATGGGAGGTTCAAGTTGGACATTAGGAGACATTTCTTCTCAGAAAGAGCAGTCCAGGGAAGTGGTAGAGTCACTGTCCCTGGGGGTTTTCAAGGCAAGGTTGGACTTGATGCTTAGGGTCATGGTTTAGTGGGTGACATTGGTGGTCTGGTTGGACCAGATAGTCTTGGAGGTCTTTTCCAACCTTAATGATTCTATTATTCTATATCAAACTAACATCTCAGTTTTCTGAATACAGATGTGGTGGCACTTGCTGACGATGATAATACGGATGGTGAATATATCATCTGTGACAGGTCCTCTGCAGGGTGTTACTACCAGGACATCATGAGGTATTTGATATTTATTTGCTCAAAGAATCATCATACATATCTGAGCTGGCCAAAGAGTACTAAATGATTACAACAGTGAAACCTATCCTGAAGGTTATTCTTGATTCCATACAAATAATCTTTACTTTCTCTCTTTTCAATAGCTTGTTTTCTCCTGGGTCTTGACATGCACTGGTTGTGCTCTTTCATACTCTTGCTCTTTCTTATTCATCTGTAGTAAGGAGGCACTGTGGGTGCTCTAGATGCCAGAGAGCCTCTCATTTTCTTTGGTAACAGCAAACAATTTCTAAATTGGAGCAAATAAAAAGGAAACAAAATGCAGACAACTGAGCAAAGGGTAAGGCCAATAATTTAGTTTGTAAGCTCTGTGTGGCTGCTATCCCTTTCTGCTTTATTTTCTCCAACAACTGAATAGGCAAACTGTGCTGCCCAATAGAGGCTGTATGGGACAAATATCCATGTGGGAATATATATATATATGTGTGTGTGTGTATATATATGTGTATATATATATATATACACACATACACAGGAAACATAAACAGGAAAGTCTGAAAGAGTTGGGACCATTCATACTGGAGAAGAAAAGGCTCAAAGGGATCTTATCCATGTATATAAACACCTAGTTGGGGGAAATAAAGAAGATGAAGCCAGACTCTTCCCAGTGATATCTAGTGACAGGACAAAAGGGAATGCACACAAACTGAAATACAGAGAATTTCATTTAAATGCATGAAACACTTTATACCTTAAAAGCAGTTGAACATCTGCACAGCCTGCCCAGGGATGTTGAGAAGTCTTTGTCCTAGAAGATGTTCAAACCACGACTGAACATAGTTATGGTCAACCTGCCCATGTTGACTCTGTTTTGTGCAGGCACATGATCTAAATGAATTCCAGAGCTTCCTTTTAACCTTAACTATTCTTTGATTCTGCAGTGTAAACTAGTTGCATATTTTAATATCACAAATTTAAAAGGCAGTCCTGATCCTAGTGCATAGCCAGAACAGCTTCTGCCCTTGAGCTGTCTACAATACTACCTCTTTCACACATGACTTTAAACATAATGGAGATGAGTAACTAGACTAGTGGATTCTATAATAATGAACTTTATTCATAAGGAAATTCATTTCTAGTGAAGATGATCCTATCAAACCGGCATTTATTGTAACGAGTACATCTCTCCAGAACATAAACTAACAATTTCCCCCATCTGTCACACTTTGTAGCCCTGGCTCAGGTATTAGGCAGAGCCAAGAAGAGTCATATTTCATGGATCAATATTCCAGACACAAAGGGGAGGTCAGATTGCACTGCTTGATAAATTATGGTAAAGCTATTGCTAGAAATCAATCCTTTGTCAAAATGACTGAGAATGATTACAGCCAAATGATGGTCAGGGCAGCAAGGGTCCTAGAGGCCCTCTTTTGAGCTTATTGCCCACTTTCAAAATCAATTTAAATTGCTTTTTTTTTTTAAAAAAAAAAAAAAAAAAAAAAAAAAACAACTTTTTCTTCTTTTTTTTTCCAATTTAAGACAATTGTGGTAGCAAATAAAGTCATCATCTCACTTTTTCATAAGCCTGTCAAAGGAGTGGGGGTGCATAAGGTGAGCACAAATGGAGATTGTGCTCACCATCCCCATTTGTGCTCACCCCTGTAAGGAGGAAACATGAGACTTATGATAAAATAGGCTTTACAAGAAGACAAATGAACAAGAGGCAATTCAGTCTCTCAGGCTTATCCCAGATTCCCATCTTTCCTGGCTTGATGATTCAGTGCATTTGGTTCATTGCAGCAGTGCCCTTTGCCTGAACATGGAAATTGTCACTGGCAGAAGCTGAAGAGTAAAGACCTCAAATAGCACATATTAATAACTTAACAGAAACAAAACAAAACAAAACATAAAAAAAAAAAAGGCTCCATCCCATCTCCAGAGATCTTAATGTATATCTGGCACAATGTAAAGAACCACAGAATGCAGTGATGACACAAGCATGTTCAGAAAACAGTGTGAACCCAGCCAGATATATGGAAATATCTCCCTGAAGTTTCATATCTCACATTTCACCACAGCTGAACCAAGGGAGGCAGTGCAATGTGATAGTTTACATGAGAGCCACAGGGAAACCTGCAAGCAGAAGGGAACACCCTGCATCAATGATGAAGCTTTCAGGAGCATCTGTAAACTGTGCACTCTCCCGTGCAAGAGGCCCTGAGAACAAAACAAGGTTTTTGGCATATAAGCACAATGTATTTACAGCATGTTTCTGCTCACATACAGAAAACTTGTGTCTCTGCGTCAAAGCCATCTTACAGCCAAAATAATTCCTCTGCAATACTGTTCATAACCTGACAACAACAGCTGTTTTTCTGAAGCATGAAAGAAATCTAACTTCTCTTAATAAGGTGTCTATTGCTTAGGAGCCTTCAGTTTCTAGGAAGTTACCATCCTTAAAATCCAGCAAAAGCATCATTCCTTTAACAGCAAGTCAGAAAGCAACTGGAAAAACTTCTTCCCACAGGATACTGAAACAATAACAAACAACTCAAGGTTCAGATATACTCACTGTCTGCAGACAGCTGCTAATCAAGATGCAGGCAAATTAATCAAAGGACAAAGTGGGGAGAAAAATGCAAAAGGTGCCCAATTGACTGTTTTCCAGCATTTCCAGACCACTTTGTTCTTATTGGTTCCTTTCAAGAAGTTGTTGCTCTAAAAGATTGCTGGCATGGGGAGAATAAGCTTTAAAGACAGGACTGATCTTACCAAGATGTCCCACAGTCTCTGCATAAAAAGGAGGTGAATGAGAGGTTTGACAGAGCAAACATGGAAGAAGAATACAGAGGACTCCTTTACATAAGTTATACCTCAAATGCAGCTGGGGTCAGAAAAAGACTTCAGCATTTAACTCTTTATCTATCACTCCACACCTGAAATCATCAGTGAAAGTATACTGGTTCCACCACTTCAACAAATGTGCTCATTTGAATTAAACTCAGATGAGATTCCCCATCTCAATCTCTCAAACATATATAACATTTGAAGCAAGTTTTATTTCCAATAGTGCTAAAAGCTTGGTAAAAGTTAACTATGTGGGTTTAAGAGGGTGTTTTAGGTGATCACAGATTAATGGAACATAAAATATTGTACAAGGCTTGCTATTTTTCCTGTAGCTTTGTTTTTTTATTTACACACTCATAATAGTAATTTAAAAAATATATATTATTTAAGAATTTATTTATTTCACAAGCTTCCTGACACCTAGTATTAGAAATCCTACAGTGATGAGGTGTGCATTTTACCTTTCATAGCCATGCTTTTGTAAGTTTTCCATGGTCTGTAAATTGGAAGAGAAGCTAGAGGTAGGGCTGCTGCCAGGGGCATGGCTGCATACCTGCATCTTCGCCTCACTGTCACATCCCACCCTGGCTGCTGAAAACTGCAATTGGAGCACATTGCACTAAGGAGACAGCGTATCATTGGCGCATAGTCTTTCAAATGTTTTACAGGGTGTAATTTCACAGATGAATCCAGGCATGTTTTAGCAGAACTATTTTTTTTTTCCCCCAGAGGACAGATTGGAATAAAAAATATAAATATATAATAATTATAACAAAGAAGAAATATATGTAACAGTGACTAATTGCCTACAAATAGTTGAAACATTTAACTTAGAGATGAAAAAGAATTGGTTATCAAATTGCAGAGGTATATAAATCATCAAAATTTTGTGTGTATGAAACAGCTGAAGATGAAAAGAAAGGAAGGTGGAGTCATGCACAGAGACTTCTTTTCACAGTTCTGCCACAGACTACTGGTGTTTGTCCTTTGGAAAATCTCCTAATATTCTTCTATGCAAGTTCTCTGTATTTACTATGAAAACAGAGACTTTCACCCTTCATTGTTTCTCTGTCCTGTCAACACATGTGAAAGAAGTTTGGGCTGAAAATGTTTCTTTCTATGCCTTCACATAGTATGTGCAAAGTATAATTCCAATTGATCTGGGGACCTTTCAGCACTGCCATAATTAAGTCATTATACTAACACAAAAAGTGCCTTATAAATGTTAAATGTCGTATTCTACTTATTATAATTATATTATGCACCTACTACTATAATGTATAATATATTAACATTTTTGAAGGATAACTTAATCTGAATACCAGCAGCTTCATTAAAGGCAAAGGCTACTATTAAAATAAATAAATAATTAAATAAAATAAGAAAGCTTGTAGAGGTTTAGGAACTGCAGACTAGTTTCAAAAAGCAACTAAGGTTTTAATTGTCATCAACAACCTTTGGGAATCTCACTTTTGGGGAACTAAATAATTTATGAAATTTTTATTTAATTAAAGATAGTTAATCTCTTATGAAAATTTGATCCAAGATGTCTTGACTGTGAAACGGTCTCCCAGAAAAGTAATGTGAATCGCATTGATAAAAAGCATTTTAAAATGGGCTAGGCAAAGCACAACCACACTTCATCAGAAGGATAATCCTAGAGTAATTAACAGTGACCCCATGCTAACAGAAGGACAGACCACTAAGAACTAATAGGTCTTCTTTTGATCTCTCTCTTCAATAAGTCTTTTGTAAAGCATTGTTTCTTTTCTAATGACAAAACTAATAGAAGAAACCTTTCTTCAGTGCAGTCTAACACTCACTCTGTTAATTCTCTGGAGAATAAATCTCCCTTATTAATATACCCTACACTCTCACACACATATCAAATAATATGTCAAAAGATAAGAAAGGAAAGCAAAGAACTTGGGTGACATTTGTTGACATTTCCAACACAGAGGAAACAAACAAGTTACACTGTTGTTGAATGTTAAAAAGGCTGTGGAGAGTGAGTTTCCCCTTGTCAATATGGCCCTCCGGGTATTTTTAACACAGCCTGATACTGTGTTCCCTAGCAGGAGGTATTCCTGCAACACTAGGAGGTAGGGATGGCTCCTTGCAGCAATTCAGAGACCTCAATAAAAAGGTCACCAGATCTTTTAATTTAATTTACATGTTTAAATGATCAAGGCCACTTTTAAAAGGGAATAATCAAGATGCTCATCCTGCATCTTAACAAAACATCAGCTACAAACAGAAAATAAAATCAAAACACAAGCACTTTCATTTTTATTTTTATTTTTTAAGGAGATTTTTTTTTTTTTTGTCTGAAATCATGGTAAGATCCCTTTAGAGGCTGCAACTGAGAAACATCAAAAACCTTAATGTGGCCTGAGGGTGGCTCACTACAAAGCCATGTGCTAATAATACCTTACATTTATAGTTCTTTTCATCCAGAAGAAGTGGATCTTCCGGCAATGCAGATATGTATGCAGGAATAATAATTTTGAGCCTCCTTACTGTCATGTGTCTGTTCCTGTGGGAAAATTATATGGCCTCAACTCCCAGCCCCAGAAACGCCCCTAATTTTTGGAGCTTGAGGTGCTCCCTCTGTTATGGAAACTGCATGGGAAAAAAAAATAAAAAAATCAGTAGAGCAAAAAGCAAGCAGACAAGCTGGAACTTTCCAGAAAATGGAAGCCATCAGCTCTACCCTTGCATAAGGTGCCTTGGGATCACTCGCGATGCTCCACAGAGCCTGGCTGCTGCGGGAAGTGCCCTGGAGTACTTTGGAGGCTCCGGCTAAGCCCTGGTGCTCTCAGGTTTCCCAGCTGCCAGCCCAGCACACCCTCCCACTCCCTGCAAGGCTTCCCATACGCAGAGGAGCAAGTCCCTAACCTGATCTGATCAGTAATCTCAAGACCTGAAGAACCACAGCACAAGCCTCATAATTCACGTGGGAAACCAAAGCAGCTTTTTCTAATACTGAAGAAGAAGCTCGTGCTTCCATTACCTTACCTTTACAGAGCACCAGCCCATCAGGCAGGAAATGCTGATATGATGAAATCTAACAATAAAACACCAGGATTACTCTGAAAGCATTTTTACCACCTGTTAACTTTTGAGTATACAAGAACTTAATGCTTGGTATTTTACAGGTAAATGTCTATTTTATTGTACAGGTTTAACAAACAAACAAATAAAAAGCTAAAGTATCTCCAGTAAAAGAGAAACATTTTTTTTTTCTGTGTGTAGGAAGCTTTTCTTATATCCATGTCCAGATTCTGAACTGCTTCTCAATAATGCACATCAACATCACCACATTGAAAATCAACAGAGCAATGCTCATTTACACCTGATATGTCTATTTCTAGAGCTTTATTACAACAGTAATAAAATAATGATTAATAATGATCATGTCTCATATTATTTAGTGGCAGTAATCATGGAATATATTGATGCATTTTAAGCAATTTACACAGGGAATTGCACCCACTATCATGTATACACATAGAAGAATCAGTCTGTTATCCTGCCCTTCTATTTTATATGTCTTGGGTCCAGGATCAAATACTGATTTAATGTTGCTCTAACACTTACACTTTTGTGCTATGATTTTTCAGGTGTTTCTCTATTGTAGAAATCTCTATACTTAAGATCACAGAAGCAATGTTCTTTTTCAGCCTTTCTGAAAATAATACTACCACCACTGGTACTGTTTTTATTTCTGTTCTTGCTCATTTATCACTATGCTATGGCTCTCACAAGTGTTTGAATTGCTCATTTTTAGGTTTAATGAACACTTCCTACAACCCATATTATGAGTTTTGAAAAAAAAAAAAAAAAAAGAGAGAGAATTTAAATTGCATTAAAAATTGTCAATCATACTTTTCTGTCATTTTTCAGTGTAAGCTGGAATGCTGGCACACATTCTATAGCTTTAGTGTCATTTACATTTTTAATAAAGTAGCTTATTTATTGAAGTATACCCTTCCCCTCACTCGTGGATTATGTCTAGTTGCATGAATCCTGTGTATGCCAGATTTCACAGATGCTCATTATTTTCTTTCTGTTCTTTCCCACTTTTCAGCCCATTTGCCTCAACATGCATAGATCTCTGCCCTCTGACACAGCACAGCATAATTCCGTCTGAAATTCAGTCTGATGCAAGGGCCAAAGAAACTTTCATCTAAGGAAGGTAACCAACTCACTTCTGAGTGATATGGAAAAATAGGGCACGACTGTCACTCACCATTAATGCTATTTACCACCGTTTCTATCATTGCACTGCAGAATCCCTTGCAAAGCCTCTCTTTTAGGTGGGGCCAGTTTAAGTCTGTAGCTTTCTGCGAGCACTTGACAAAATGCACCCAAGAGACAAGCCGCTGCCAGGTTTGGTACCTACAGTTACTTTGATCAATTCTACTTGATGCGGGCTTTCAAATCCACAATCCACCTAGCATGAAAGTACATCATCTCAGATATGACTTTATAGCTTTTAAAAGAAAGGAAGACATGGTACATGCAGAGGTGTAAGCTGTAACTGAGTCTTCTTAAGCTTGCAGTCACTATGAGGGCTTTTCTATTTAATTTCAGGGTCTGGCAGAAGTCTCTAATCCATGCTGGCCCTGGTGGGGGCAGAAAGACAGGAAAAGCACCTTGTTCCCTCCCCAGAAAAACTGTATGTTATCACTGGTTATTAGAGCACTAGGACTGACACTGCTGCATGTTATCACTGTGTCTGCCAGAAGACACAGACACCAGCCCTGCAGCAGTGTCACCCAGTAGCTTCAATCTCCCTTTCACCCTAATATCCAGGGCACCAGATGCCTGTCTAAAGCGCATCACCTCCTTAATTTCCTGATTTTGCAAACCATTTCTTCATTGCTTTTGTGAGGGACCTGTAGGTATGTTTCATTTTGTCCTCTTCTGCTATGAGTATTCTTTTGGACTGACTGATATATTGCAAATTCACAGAAGTTAATATTCGTGTTGTGGGTTTCAGATTACCAAACACCATGTAGACCTTAGTTCATGTCTTTATTATTATTATTATTATTATTATTATTACTATTACTATTATTATTATTTTATGTGTTTTCACCTTTTTTAAGATTTGGCCACTTCAGTTCATGCCACTTTAAATAGAAAATAGGTATTTGAAGTAAAGAACCATGATGCTTTTAATGAAAGTAATAGTCTTTTTATCAGTTTTCAGTAGTTCACTGAAAGTTCACAATGGATTTCCATTCCATTTTATTCCAAGTCAAACTTTTTGCTTGTTTTTGTTTAAAAGTTGTGTTTTTCTTCTATTTTTTCCCCACTCATTCCATTTTTTCTTTTTTTCAGTGCAGATAATAGAGAGTACCTCTAATGCAGAAGGAAGACAGAAATTCATACTCAGAACTAAAATATTCCCCTGTCCTCCCCCTGCTCATTTACTGAAAGCAATTTCATATCTAGAAACAAAGCATTCTGTTTTATTTTTATCACCAAGTGAATCTTCAGTTTGCTTCAATCTATATAATTCCATCTAACTCTTGGAATTTATATAAGGAAGTCAGGTTAAGAGTATGATATTCTAAGGTCACTCAGTGGTTAGTGGAGTGAGATGGGCTTTTCATCATACCTCAAACCTGAATTATCATCTAGAGGTGTTTATGTACAACCTTTTACAATAGTTGTAGGCTCAAGTCACTACTAAGACAGAATTAATCCAGACCTGAATGTTTTGTCCTAGGAAGGGAAAATAAAAGGTAAGAATGAATTTCCCCAGTACATCCATTTTTAATTTTATTCTTACAACATCAACACTAATATTGGCTTTCTAAATACCCTACCTTCTATCTTAAAAAAGTTGCAACTCCATGTGCCATTTTTCATTGAAGAAGTGGAAATGAATTTGATGGGTTTATACAGTCATACACAACTTTCCTAGAAGTGTCTTTTTGCTTCTGAGAGCTAAAGAAACACAGTGAGCAGCTGCAGGACAGAGTCTTCAAATATAAAAATAGGCTTTGTGGAAGTTTCTTGTGCGTCTCCCAGAATGTAACTGCCTGACCTTGAGAAAAGAAGCAGGAGATGTGTTTGACTTAAGTATTAACTGATAGGAACTGGCCAGTCAAACCTTCAAGTGTCCATTGAAAAGCAACAGAAATTCAACATAAAAGAAAAGTTCTGACCTTTATATTTAAGTCTCCTGAAGTTGCTAGGGAAAAGAACTATGGCTCCTTTATAATGTTAGTCAACAGTACTGTCCAGTTCAAATGCAAAGGGAACATCAATCCCCTACTGGGACATTAAAAAAAAAAAAAAAAAAAAAAAAAAAAAAGGAGAAAAGGTCAAAATCCTTCATAAATGACTACTCTCCTCAAGAGTATGAGCAAATGTCAGCCAGCTGCCCTGAAGTACAATCTTTATCCATTAGAATAAATGTTAGTAAATTATCACTTAGGTCAGTAGGGGATGAGACACACAGTCTGCTCTAGCAACAAGGCTTTAATCTTTGGTCTAGATTCATTAAAATGACACTGAAGGTCTCAAATTACCTGTTTCACTAATCTTCAGAAAGTTGTATGCCTTATGAAGGGATCTCATTCCAGGAACATACCAGCAAGAAGCACATCAATTTTTCTGTATCAAATGTTTTGCTAGGCAAAGCTTGGAAATCTGAACAGCACTCAAAAAGGCTTTGGGAACTGTTGACTCAATAAATTTCCTCCTCATTTTGGGTATTCTTCAATTCTAGCCACACCAAAGTTTTGAGGTTGCAGATACAGGAGCAGAGACTGCAGGTGACTTCTTTGGTTGAACATGAAACGTACAAAGAATTAACTATGTTTGTTCATAAACAGTAGAAATTTGGATCATGAGGAAGCTTTATCTTGGAAGACTCTATCAAGGTTGCTTACAGCTGGCAACACTGCAAGAGAAAACACCACCTCCCTGATTGCCTCCCTGCATATTCTGACACTGCATCTGGGCAATCCAAAGAAAACTTGAATTGAACAGAACTATTTGGGTCCAAATAAGTGATCTGGAAGCCTGTTAATGTGATGCAGTACAAAAATTCTAAATTCTAAGGTTTGGATTCAGTTCATTACCTACAGGATAAGAGAGGCCAGGAGAGCTCTAACAACAACACTCAACAAGCCACAGGAAATGAAAGAGATTTTGTTTTCATTTTTTCTTCATGATGCTACTTTTTACAAGATGACTTTGCTCCTCTCCCAACAACATTATAGAAACATAATTTTGTGCAGCACACTGAAGTAAAGACATGTCAAATGTTGATTTCCAGTGCAACCATAAGCCAGAGCTCTTTCAAACACATGCAGAATTTTAGAAATCTCAAAAACGAAACCTTACATGTATTCCTTAGTTTGCTTTCAGATGTGTCACTCAGCTTTGAAAAAAAAAAAAAAAAAAAAAAGGAAAAAAAAAAAAGACAGATCTTCTACAATATGAACTTTGGCCCACACAGCAAAATTTGAGCTGTAAGATCCTGGAGCTCAACATGCTGCTCCCCAGTGAGTTTAAGATCTCTAGGACATTCTTAGGGAGAGTCCTAGAAATTAAGTCAGGTGAACAGAACCATCATTTGCTATTTAATTTCAGTGTAGTGCTGTCAACACCTTATAGAAATGATGGCTGAACTGGTGGATTTATTTTGGAAAAGCTGACAGTTTATGCTGTTTTGATGAGACCTTTATACTACAACTTGGCATTAAATCCTTCTTTAAAGTACTTAAGGAAAAAGCAAAGAGAAAAATGTATATGCTCATTCTTCCACCCTTCTTCACTTTGCTTCCTATCATTATAATGGAGCTGCACCTGTAGCAATCAGATGGAAAAAGGCTATAAATTGGTATGCTTTTTTTTTTTTTCTTTTTTGAAGCTAAAGTAAGTCCAACTATTGTTTCTAACTGAGGGAAAAAGATTTCTACTACATTTCCAAAACAAAATTTCCCCAATAAATTTGGTGAATCAGCATGTGATGAGCCAGTTGCCTGCTAGAAAACCACAAGTAACCCCAAATCCTGGTAAAACAAACCAGTTGTATTACAGCTTTTTCCTAGTTGTCTCAGCCAATGTTTCCACTTAAAACTGCAATATTTTCTCGGGATTGATGCACCCTCCACCTTCCTGCAAAAATACTGTATTATGATGCAGCATTACTTCTACTGTGACACTGACTCCTCTCCTTCACCTTTGCTTCTAGCCACTTTAGACAAAGTTACATCACTGTTATATCCCAATTCATCCACCAGTATTTAGAGCCTCAACATTTAAATAGAGCTCTTTGCAACACACATGGGACTTTGACTTCCTACTCTAAATTCTTTCCACATAGTGTTTATTGTGTAGCCTGCATCAAAATGGAATATAGTTTGGAGGCTTAGGAAATATACCATAGGTCTTGGAAAGTGAAGGGAACACATGGTACCTTTCCCACATACCATATCATTACCTATAAGCCAAAGTAAGATTTATATTTTCTAGAGTTAGCACACCGGCACCTTACAAATAAGCCTATTAAGAAAAACAAAACAAGATAGAACAAACAAACAAACAAACAAAAGAATAACTGTCTTTCTAAAAATCCATCAATGCAATAAAAGAATATGGCAGCTGTCTACAAGGATTTAAAGAGCAAGGGTAAGAGAACTTGTTAATCAGAAGTCCAATGAAGTGAACAGAATAAGATGAATAAAAAAGCCTAAAATAAAATTACAAATTGTGGAAATCTTCTCAGGAAAAAGGAAGATGTCTGTCATATGTAGCAGATAAAAATAGGCTATCACTGACTAGACAGAAATGGTCCTGCTGTAACAAGGGGTGGAGAAGATGACTGGTAACACATTTTTCAGCTTCTGTGATTTTTCTGCCCAGGTACTTGATTAGATTTTGGACATGAAGAATCTCATAAAGCAAGTATTATGTTAAATCCGATGCACAGTCAAGTAGATTAAGGACTAAAACTATTCCTAACTCCCCATAAATCAGCGTAGTAGGATTTCTGTTATGATATATAAATATATATAAATATATAAAGATATATATAAATACATAAAATATATATATAAATTGTGTGTTTGTTGTTGTTATTATTGTTATTATTAAGAATAAGCTGGTGGAGGAAACAGATGAGGTTTGACCATTAATGTTTTTTTCCAGAATTGTATAAACTTATTTTGTTCTTTATTTTTGCTCTTTTATTTTATGCTCAGCCACCTTTTGCTTTTTAGCTCCTAATTCCAACCAGTGGCTTCAGGACCATTTTATTTCAGGAAAAGTGAATTCTTAAAATCCCTGGGAATCCTTTAAACTTTGATTTCTCTGAATACCTAAACATTCACTCTCAGCAGGGTATAGAAGATCTAAGCTTCCTAATTCAAACAGGAAGGACCAATGTAAAGCAAGGGAACAGAACATTGGTTCATTGGCTGTATGGTTCTGGTGCACCTGAACAACCCTTTGAATTTTAAAGCAAACTTTGAAGTGTGCACTTTGTATAAGGTTAAAAGTTGCAAGAGCAGGAAAAATACAAAACAAAACAAACAAACGAAAAACAACACCAAGAACATGAAACTAGACAGAGACAATAACTCTCTCTCTCTTTTTTTTTTTTTTTTTTTTTTTAATGGCAGGTAAAAAGAAATAGCATTGAAATAAATAGAAAAAGAAATCTATTGCAATATATTAAGTGATCTTTATACATCAACCTATTCAATTTAGATTTTCCAAGTAAATTTATTGTGCTTCCAATCTAAGATGTGGGACTTATACCCTAATGTGATGAACTCTTTCTGTCCCTTGAAAAGGAGTAACTCTTTCAAACTTGTATATTGCTTATATCAACTCTGGTCAAGAAAGGTTAATATTCTTTCTATATGTCATCAAAAATATTAGTGGTTATATTACACACTGGGGGTAGGAATGATGAAGCCTCCTGTTTAAAGCTGATAGTCTAAAGTATTTTTACAGGCAAAGTGTAAACAGGTGTCTCCAATAGATAATTCAGCTCATGATAGAGTGGAAAAGACATGAAAAGACACAAATGAGTCTTTGTGGTGCCTGTCTTGTGCTATGGAGGAAACTGCAACAATCAGTTTACAGCTGATGTTTAACATGCTGGTGGCTAAGCATACAAAAGCTGGCTGGCCTGAGTCAAATAGCAAAGATACAAGTTGCACTGGGAGAGGTTTCATCTTGATTTATGTCAAGAAATTTTATACAGTAAGAACAACCGATCACTGGAACAACTTCCCCAGACATGCAGCGGAGTCTCCATTACTGTAAGTTTTTAACATGTGACTGAACAGGGCTGCTAGATAATCTCACCTAAATTCCTTTTCAAAAAGAAAGGGAAAGATCATTTTAGACTAGATGACCTTTGGAGGTCTCTTCAAACATGGGCTGCTCTATGATTCTATCAGACTCTCACTTTTATTTTCTGGGGCGGAAAGATTTTTCTCTGAGACACTACCTCTGTCCATCTAAGCATCTAAGTATCACTTCCAAGACAAAAGCAGCCAATGAAATAATAAATGCCAAAGACCTAGGTTCAGGAAAAATAAAAAATAAAAATAAAAATAAATAAATACTTGGTCTGGAAAGGCAGAAAACAAATTATTCTGAGTTCTGAGTACATCCCTCATGTTTTTACATAGACCACTAGAGGAAAAATAATAGTGTCTAGTAAAGTATTAGATAATTATGATTGTTATTACTATGTTATTTGACTTGATAAAAAGGACATTTCTGGGCTAGACCACTACAGCCCCTGAGTATCTTATGTATACACAAGGAAATAACTGGTGGCAGAGAACATGTTCAGTGCACCTGGAAACTATTATCTGTGATTACAGAAAGGTCATGACTTTCAGGAATTAGCTTTTTATTTGTTGGTATTACTTGTTTACTAGCATCTTTGCTTATTACTTAATGGTATGTAGATACATGACATATGAATTACATATGAGTTGCAATTGCTTGAGGGAGATTAGAAGGCATATGATATGAACATTCACAATTTGAAGAGGGAATGAGTCTGGCAAACCTAATCAGGAAGCTTAGGTTATCGGTCTTTCAGGTGACAGCAATCACATCTTCATTCATAGAACTCTACAAGTTTCTTTCATGTCAATAAAGAGATAAAAGTCCATCCACACCACTGGGGCTTGGAGCAGGCCTGAATTCAATTTATGCACTCAATGCATACACAAGAATCACCAGTAAAACTGATTACATGAACACAGTCTCAATAGCGAAGGAAATAATAATAATAGGAAGAAAAAGACTGTGAGGAAGCAGTGACATCTCACTGGCATTTAGCAGGGAGAACAAGAGAATATCGTTGCTGTTCATATGGTACTTGCTCTTTGACAAACAAAAGGACTCCAGACTCCAGGGTGGCCAATCTGCCACTTTTCACCAGGACTAAAATTCTCTCCAAGAAAAACAAACAAACAAACAAACAGAGCAGGTGATTTCTAGCTTCACAGCTCAATTATCTTCCTTTAATGCGTTATCATAAATGATGAAAATCTGACCTGCAGCATTGTTACTCCTCCTCCAGGGCATAGCAGCATCACTTGGCTGCCCATTCACACTGCTGTCTGTTTCCTGTCTAGAGTCATAAACTTGGGTACTACATAAAATGCCAATATCATCAGCCATAAAGTTGTAACAGGCAGTTTGCTCAGCTTGCCAGCTAGGAAAAAGCTTCTTTACTGTTCTTCAAGACAGTCCACAGGGATCACCCTCTTGCTGTTACTGACCTTGAGTTTGATCTATATGGATGTTGTCAATCCTTATTAACAAGTTGCTAATGGCAGGTGGAGAAGATGCTTTCTCAAAGTCTTGAAGAGAGCTCTTGCATTTGCTCTAAGAATGAGGATTGAGACTCATGACAAAAGCACTGTGCAAATAATCTAGCTCAAAGCCTTAAGAGGTGTTTTGACTAAATGTTGCCTCTTCATAATATATGGTTTCATCACAGTTGAAATCCCTGGTGGAAACATATGATGATAGGTAAAAGCTTGGCTGGCAGATTTCTGAGGTCCAGGAATCACTGGTCAGTTAAGAAGAAAAAGAAGGAGAAATCCATATTGACCTTCTGGAAGAAGGTCTTACTCCACAGACCTACTGCATCATTTGGGCTTAAGTCTCAAAACTCATTTTAAAACAACAGAAGTTGATTCAGAATTAAATTCTGGTTGGGATTCTTGATTTCTCTTCTGCCTCTAACCCTAGCTGTAATGAAATGATTTAATAGACTCTGCACCATTTTTCTTAAAAATAATAATTAAAAAAAAAAAAAAAAAAGAAGAAAAAAAGTTGTAGGACTGTCTTTCATATCCACCTTTAATTGGCAACATAATTTTTTAGCTGATCAGTGTTTGCCAAGAGAACCGAAACCTGTGAACAAAAATGCCAACCCCTGGTAGAGTGCCAAGAGAGACAGAATAAAAATGCCAAAGTCATAGTAGCTTTCCCTTAGCAGAAAGTTCCTGGCTTTTCACAAACAAATCTTTTCCTGTCAGCATTTATCACAAAATATTTAAATCATTTGCATTGCATTTTCACAGCTAAGCTCTTTAAAAATAAACTCAACATCTCCTGTGAACAGTATTTTCCGGGGACTTCAAAGTGCCTCTTACTCTCAGCAGTGCCCAAGAAAATAGTCTGGTGCACTGGCCTCAGATACACATTGATGCAGTGTGCAGAAATAAGATAGTGAGGTGACTGGGGGGTAATACGTATAATTTGTTCTGAATGGCAAAAAAAAATATTTTTCAAAATTATTTTGAGTGTTAGAAATAAAAGGCACTCCAGGAAGAGATTACTTCTTTCTACTATGACCACTATTGGCTTAAGAAAAGCTCTGCTGGTTCCCACCATATGTCCGTCTAGTCCATCCTCTATAATACCGTCACAGAGCATGCTTAAGAGCTCTCATTGTCATGAGCAGATGCTTAAGATAGTCACGTATAACATTTCTTTCAAGCTTATCCATTGCTTTGTTCTATTGTTTGTTGCATATTCCTCCCAGTAAAGACAGAAAGCTGTGCTTTTCCAGAATACTCATTGCCAGGTCTCTTGCTGAACCACCAAACCAGCAACATTTACCAAAGCAACACACCTACAAAGGTGGAAATCCTCTATTACGAAATGAATGAACGTTAATGAATGAGCAAGACACTAACCTATTATCATCTTCATTGTCAGTGTAAGAATTTTTAAGTTGAGTACATTTATTAATATTATACTAGTGAAAATGTCTATTATTAATGAGAAATGTTCAACAGTATAGCAGCATGTGTTTTTACTGCTACAAATAATGTTACAGACCCAGCGTGTTGGATAAGCAAAGTCCCATTTCACAGAGAGAGACTTCAGGTGAGAGCCCTTTCTGAAGCTATTAATATCACCAAAGTTCACTCTTTCCCCTACCTCTTATTTTCCTCTTGTGCATTGGATGTAACACTCCCACAGCACTGTGTGAATCTCCAGGCTGCTGATCACAACTGAGAGTTGTTCTTGGTATCAGTAGTAACTGTTACGGTGCTTCAGCAAACAGGGATTAGATCAGTTTTACTTAGTTACCAGCAGATGTGCAGTATGGCAGCATGCTGTTTGCTGACTGTCCCACAGAAGAAAAAAGTTAATATCTCTCTGGCTGTCAAGCATCCTTGGGCATGTTTTCTGTATGTAGGTGGTAAAGCTGCAAAAGATCCCTCTGTTGCTTCCTCTTCCTTTTCTGTCCTAGACTAGTGTGAGGCAGCTGCTTGACAGTGAATATGTACCTTAATCAACGGTTTACTGCAGACATTTTAAAGTTATCTTCCCAAGGAAGAATTCCCTAGAGCTCCCTTGCCCTTTAATATCAAAATTCTGTTTTGGCTCCAGAAGAGATTGAGCAACGCATCACCTACACCAGTTAGCAACAATTCATAATATCATATAATCAAAGAATCATTTAAGTTAGAAAAGACCTTCAAGATCATGAAGTGCAACCATCAACCCGATCTACTGAATCCCATCACTAAATCACGTCCTTTAGTACCACATCCACACATCTCTTAAATACTTCCAGGGATGGGAACTCTACCATTTCCCTGGGCAGCCCATTCCAATGCTTGACCATCCTCTCCATGGAGAAATTCTTCCTAATGTCCAATCTAACCCTCCCCTTGCACAACCTGAGAGTTTTTCTTTGTGTCCTATCACTTGTTACTTGAGAAAAGAGACCAATGCTCTCCTCACTGCAACTTCCTCTTGGGAGGCATTGCTGGTACAGTTCTTCCAAAGAAACTTAGATCTGACACAGGTTCAAGATATGAAGATGTTAAAACCTGTGCAATGTTACTTAAAGGGAGAAGAATGCAAGGAGTTTCCCCATCCTCATTTAACATGGTTGTAGCATCTCTTAATACATCTAGAGTTTGGTATATGCTTTGGGATATACTACAGGACAAATTCTCTTGCAGGAGAACAGTTTTAACTTCACGTTTTCTCTCAATGATGCTCTCTCACCCAGACTCTCAGAGACACTTTTGAACAATTGATCACATGTACTTTAAATTAACAACAGCAACCTGCCAACACAAAGAGCAAGCTTTTCTTCTCTTTTCTCTTTAAGCATCCTTGATTTCTTGCAAAAGAAAATGTTTACAAAAGATTTCTGGGGAAAAAAAAGTTAAATATCAAAGCAAAATGTTCCACATCTAGGGGGACAGAAATAATTCATTTCAACCTTGAGAAAAACAATTATGTTTAATTTATCACACAAACCACAAGATGTTATTTACTACTGTACAGTACATACAATTTCTCAACAAACAGTGAATGCTTTGATCTTATTTACTCTTTTCACAGTGCCAAAACTAAAACTAAAAAAGGGCCAGATGATCAGGGCAATAAAGACTTTCAAAAACAGGTATGGATCACTTTCGCTTGAGCTTCAATAATCTCAGTTTTCTCAAGTTAAGATGCAGCAGTTCCAAACACATGGAAACAGGTTTTATTTTACACTAGAAAGACATGACAGGAGGTGCTAATATTCTGCTTTTCCACCACAGTTTTCCTGGTGTAATTCATCTGGGTGAATGGTTGACAGCTCCCAAGTTCTTCATGGTTTGGAGTTTCGTTGTGAACAGCATGAGTCATAGTAGCGGATGCCACCAAACCACAAAATATGGCATGGTCTAATAAGATGTCAGCATAAATCTCATGATATTTGGGTCTCTTACCTTTGCCATTCATCTACTCACTGTGCTCATTTGTTGCTCTGGGCTATTACCTTTCCAGCCACCCCTAGTTTGCAATAGACTGAAAACTTTTCAGCAAGAGCTCTCTTACTACATGGAAACAAGAACACAGGCCCTCAGTTCCAATAGGGAGCTCTCAGTGCTGCTGATATGTAGCTGAGATTCAATTACACAGACAAAACACTTATTCTAATCTTGGTAACCCACTCATAGAGATGCCTAATCACTCAAAAGAAAACCTCCTGTGTCAGTCTGATAAACTAAAAGCAACTACTCTGTCCAATAATTACACTGGAGGGTGTTAATTGCCAGTACAGATGGTTCTGGACCTAACCCTTTTCTTCCTTATGCTGGTGATTTTACCTTGTGAAAGAAAGCCCTTCTGTCATTATTTTTTTTGTTTTTTCTAATATGCTTGTTTTGAAGAATTTCAATGCCAGTTCCTTGTAAGCATTCTCAATACATAGAATAATCAAGGTTTGTACAAAGACAGACAATGACAAAAACTCATGCTATCAGAAGAATTATATCAAGGACATCCTATTCTTGTGTTATTACTAAAAATTACAAGGCATAGCCAAGGAAACAATAAGCCAGACTACAGGGTGAACTGCAGAGCTCTGAGTGTGGAGCATTTTGTGGCTTATCCTGCTCCTGGTTTAAACATCTGGGACTGACTCAGAGAAATTTTATCTTTTTTCTTTTTTTTTTTTTTTTTTTTTTTTTTTCCCTGCTAATTGTCAAGGAGCTGACTGATTGCTTCTGACTGACAAGTATCTGATAACAGGAAATGGTGGCATGGCAGGAGCTCGATGGTTTAAGAGCAATGTAGGATAACCAATTCTTTCATATAAAAGCATGTGTGTACTGACAGGAATGTCAGCTTTATAGCTGTCAGAAAGGCTTGGCTACAGGAACTGTTAAGTATCAACTGTTATTACTATCCATGTTTGCATTGCCATAGCTGTTCTGAGCCCTGATCACAAACCAGCTTCTTGCTGGGTGAATGAAGCACAGAGAAGCAACCCCATAATCCTGTTCCTCAGCTGCCTGAAATCACATTTTCACCAAAGCAATGCAGATTAACAGTTCTTCCTAGGAAGCTCTGTGCATAGCAGAGGGGTTTGGAAGGCCCCACGTCAGTTCTGCTGGCTCTGTTTGAGCTGTCACTGCTAGACCCAAAACAGGGGATGCTCTGAAGCATGCAGGTGGTGAGAATGAGCATGGCTGGAATGATCTTGAGGTTTGGTGTTTTGGGGATTCCTGAGACAGTTTAGCACCTGTGAGGGACAAATCAGACCTCAGCAGCCTTGGAGATGGAAATACCATGTGTTCCCCACAAGTCCTTAATGCCACTGGTGGTGGCATGAGAGAGGAGTCAGGGGCCAATCACAGGTTTTTGAGAAAGGGCTCCAATAGATAAGGCCCTGATTGAAAAGTTTGTTTGAAATAGATGTTACTAGGAATTGACTCAGTTTCAAGATGAAGAGCAAAAAAAGTCATGAAAGGAAGCTAATGAAAGTAACTGCCCTGGCTTTGAATTACTCATCATCGAACTGAGAACAGGAAAACAGGAGAACAGGATTTACTGAAAATCCAAAGAGAAGCAGAGCAGTCCACTTTCAGCCCCAGTAGACAGAAGGGAAAAAAATAAACAAATAACCTGAAAGGTTGCCATTATTTTAGTAATGTGAATTAGATGTTAAAATGTCAATTGATTTTTCATAGTCCAAAATATTATTTATAGCATCGATAAAAATTTCTAATTTCCAATAAACAGTCACGAGATGAAGATTTTGTATTGAATCCTGCTCAAATTGCTCGAGCATATCATCACATCGAAGTCATTAGGACTGTACAAATGAGTAATGGCAGCAGGAGCTGGCCTTTTACTGGCATGAGTTTGAAATGGCTGCCTTACTCAAGCGTGCCAATAAAACATTCTTGCCACACTATCATGTATTCCATTTACTCTCCATTTAAGAGAGAGGGGAAAAGGTTATTTTAGAAATACTTTAGAGTAATAAAACCTTTATTGCTACATTTTTTGTGTCTCTTATGCCTGTGAAGCTGGTTGATTTAGTTATGCCCACAGTTCTGGGAGTGATAGAAAGTCAGTACTTATGCATTTTGTATACCTCTAAATTACTTAAGCTGGAGTGCCTACAAATCAAGGGGGTGCAGTTTTAAGGTCATATAGCTCACAACTCAACACGAATAAAAAAACACATGCTGGGTAGATAGGCTCACATTCGCTCCTTCCAATGGGACACAGCAGGTGTTGCTGGCTCTGATGACTTGCAAGACAACAAATCTAAACATCCTGGGACTGAACTGAAGCCTGTTACTGTAAGTGAAAGACTGGAAAGGAAAATCTGCCAGGAATATGGTAGAACATAGAAATGCACACATGCATGCAGTTTGGGATCTTTTGAAACCTAATTGTGAGACAACGGATACTTTCTTAGCATTATTATAATTATTTGCATATCGCACTGTGTATTTAGAACAACATTTTCTTGCATTATATTGAAGATATGCACTATTGTCCCATTTATCTGTTTACCATACAATGAGCCAAATAAATATCATATCACTGCAATTCCAATGGAAAACTTGCTTTTTATTCTTTAAAGCAATAACTGTGAAAAAATACTACATTCCTCCTACCAGTCCTATTTTCCACCACTGCTGACACACAAATTACAAAAACAAAACAAAGGAAAAAAAAAGACAAACAAACAAACAAAAAAACCACTCTGCTCACTCTGCTCAGCTAGCTGAGCCACTGTCTTTATAAGAAAGTAAGCAGAATCCTTTTCTGCTTTGTTCTTTAGCAAACCTACCAACTAAATGGTGACTTTAGTATCTTCTTGGTTGTGGGACAAGAGAAACAGAGGAATAATCCTGGTGCAATTTTTTAAGACTCACGTTGTAATCCTGGCAGTTAGAAAAAATAATGTGTGATTTATAAGCTGAATGAATTTGCTCAGGAAGTAACAGAGAGAAAAAATATGGAATCCCACACTGCCATTTTGACAATTGTTTTCCTTCTGTAACTGTATTTTAAAAGGGAAGCCAACATCATTTGGAATAAGATATCTGCTTTCTCAGATGACACCAGTCTGCTGAATAGCAGAATGACAAATATCTCTGTGGTTATTTAATTATTTAGGGCATAATATGCTATTTTATTTGACAATCTGTTTGCTCTGTGGATAAACTGTAATGCTGAGTAATTTTTCCTTATGAAGGAATGAGATTAGCTTCTCATTAAATAGCCTCATTGGACCAACAGCAACATCATGCTACAAATAGAAATAATACTGTGAAAAGAATGGAGCAGAGATGCCTGGAAATTACAGAAAATACAATAGAGACAACTCTCTGCAGTGAGTTAGGCAAAGGAAAGCTTTGGGAACTCACAGTAGCAGTGTTGCCTGTATGGGCAGAGGAAGTGGGGTTGCCAAGGAGTTTCTGAGGTGATGCCTGTCCAATGGTCAGGCAATTTGGCTTACATACTGCTGGTGTTGGGTGGCACTGGCTGAATTATGCTAGTCTCCTGCAAGAGATCAACGAGCCTTGCTCTAATTTCCAGAGACTGTGTCCAGAGACAGTTGGTGGTTTGATCCTGAACCTCAAACAGATACAGAAGCTTCATTTTCCATAACTCGTTTCTATCTGATGTAGATCATCAGATGGAAATGTTCTGGAGTTCACGGAGTAAGTTATATAAGTGAAGACAGCAGGCATTTCATTGATGCTCTGATTTTGCAGGGCCTGCATTATGCATGGTGATAATAATAAACAGTAAGCTATCAAACAGTGCTATCAAACAGAGCTATCCATTTTAATATTGCCAAATGATTTCACAGAGCTCTGTCATCATCATCACCATTTTACAGATGAAAAAGCACAGTGAAGTATTTTGCCTGGGGTTTTATTAGAAACTAGTAACATATCTGAAACTAATAACTAGTTTTCCAACCTCCTAGTCTAATGATCTAACTACTATTTTACCCTAGAGATATGAGAAGAACACAGATAAAAAGCTGTCATAGCACAAGTGTCATAGTTTACATCACCTATATAAGCAAACAATAAAAGACTGACTGTTAAAAACTGACTGTTCTGGGCAAAGATTTTCCCTGAATACCACTACATCAAATGGCAAACTAAATACATTTGGAGCTAATGGACATATGAGTTTTAGACTTTGCATCCTGCCTCAAATGAAAGATCCAGATGAAAGAGCAATCTCGACCATTTTCTGTCTCTGACAGTGGCCAAAAGCAAATTTTTAGGTAAGAGCTAGGAAAAAGATATATTAACATTTCGCTAGAATATTCTCAGAGACTCCAAAAAATTGCAGATGAGGAACTTTCTGAGACAAAAGTTGTGGTTTGAATTTAACAGCCCAATGGCAAGGAGTGTCACAGCTAACCTGAAAGCTGAAGATCTCTATTACTTTGTTCTGAACACAAAACAAACAAGTGACACTTGATGTCTCATAACACTTTTATAAGAAGAAACACAAACAATTTCCCATTCAATCTCTACACGAAGCTCTCAATTTTCTAGACCTTTGTCACCCAAGGTTAAATGCAAAGAAGAGACACTGAAAGTAATTTTGGTCTGTTCTGGATGTTGCTAGGGTTGGAAGAGATCCACGGAACAGTCCTGTGAAAAGAGGGTCCCTATCCTTCAGAGATTCAACAAGCATTATAGGCCTTTTCTCCATTTACTTTGCTTGGAAATGTTACTTCTTGAATTGACTGACATGAACAGTGTTTTTAAAACAACTAACTGTTTGATATCTAAAGTAGGATAAGAATAGCGAAGTATCTCTGCCTGTTTAATTTTTGTTTTCTCTGATCTTACCAGCATACCTTCTTTCTGGTGCCAGCATGAGACAAAATTTGAAGTAGTGATCTAAAGATACAGTGTTATTTGTCTCATTGACAAGCCCCAAATTGTAAGTATTTCTGTAGGCAACACCTAAAAACTGAACAATCTTTCTGCCCCATACGTGATCTGTTTGCTATTTTCATCATGAAATCAGAGGATCATGGAAGATCTTGAGTAGAAAGGGGCCCACAAGGGTCATCAAGTCCAATTCCTGACTCACAAGGGACTATCTAGATATTAAGCCATACATCTGAGAGCACTGTCCAAATAATTCTAGAACTCCAGATTTTTTCAGATCTTTAAATTTTCATGAGGTGAAGGTGGGTTACTTAGTTTGAATATGTCTTTCAAAAGAGGTTGTCTACTGGCCCCAAGAGCCTTAGACTTGTGTCACAACAATTGATTATAACTCCTTTATGCTATTTCTATAGATGAGGCTGTCGTGTGGGATCTCAAGTTCTTCATTCTTCTGCACTCATAAAAAAAAGGAAGATTGTATCCAACCAAAAGTACATGATTCAAAAACAAAATCCAAAATCCAAATAAATATATCCAGTTACTTCTTCATTACTTAGATTAACTGAGCTTTGAAATTGTTGCTAGAATGAAGCACATTAGAACAAGATTTGGAGGGAAAGGTGGATTTTAGCCTTAAGCAAGACAATAGCACTGTAGTAGTACACTTTAAACAGAAGACTTTGTATTAAAGAAGGGAAAGAGTCTGGGATCAAGGTCTACTCCAGCCTATGAAATTGTGCCCCTACTGTGTAATGACATTCAGAAACAAACAAGCTTAGGTTCAAGAACAAGGGTAACATAAATGAACAAACAAAACATCATGCTAGCCCAGCTAGATTGTTCCCAGTCTATGGTCAGAGTTACCCTGACCATTTCTGCAGGGCATTTCCTAGTACAGAGAAACATGAACATCCTGAGGCCTTTGATATATAAATTTATCTACCACTGCCTAACTAAGTTTTCATCTAGATTAAAAGTGGAACTTTTTTTTTTTTTTTTTTTTGGAGCACATGCAGATTTTTAATTCCTCTGTTTGCCCGTATCCATTGAAGTGCCAAAATAATGGGAAGGATTTCTAAGTATACATTCCCATTGGTTATAATTAGCAATATAATGCCTAATGATCATTAGCCAAAAGAGGTCTTGAACTACCTGATTTTCATCCAAAACCTGTTGATTAGTAATCCCCTGTAGCTGAGCCATAACACTGTACTGAGGCACTGAACAAAAGCTTGGCTTGAATGTAATCATTTGATTAGCATTCATCCAAGCAAAACATCCTCTTTTGTAGAGACCAAGCATATTTCTACCTTTTGCTAGCTTTTGACAAGAGGCAGGTGTTTTAAGCATAGGAAATGTGTACAGTACAGAGTGTTCTTCAACGAAGCAAAAGGAAAATACGTTCTGCCTTGACAACAATGACACTTTCTAGTACACCGGTGTGGTATCAGTGAGCTGTCATCAGTTATGTACTCAGATGTGAGAGAGATGGTGCATACGCAGGAACCCAGAAAAAAAGAGGAAGATATGAAAAACACTTAAAAAATAATTACAGGCATGTTATCTAAAATTAATCACAGGATTTTTGTTGCTGTGATGTTGCATTTTGTCTGCGATAAAGCAAGCAGCGAGCAAGCTAAAATTGTGTGGCTTCTTCAAAAAAACACAGATCAACATAACAGCTACCAAAACATTGATTTCATTCCTGTGCCTTCTCTGAAACACTGGGAACCTATAGCAGTGTATTGCACCTACTCAGGCCAGCCTAAATTGGTCAGTAGCAGCTAATATCAGTAACTGCTACATCTAAACTCCTAGAAGCTGATGCAAATTTCAGAAGAAGTTGGATCAATACAAGCACACACACAAGGGACTTTGGACAGTGAACTAATCCATGCCAAGAGCAGAGAAATTCCCTTTCAGTTTAAGTAAACTGAAACACTACTTTTTGCTCCAGATTGCTTTGACAACTTACCCTTGACAGGCCTTGCTGTGAATATGTTGACCTCTCTACTCTTTTCTGAGATGTATTGAACAAGATGCAACTTATTTTCTGGTTCCTTCAATAGCTGTCTCACTCTATTCTTTCCTTCCTAGCCTTAGAATACTTTACATTAATCTGGTAACTACTTTTAGCCATCCTTTTATGCCATATGGCATAGTATTATTTTGACCTTCCCATCTCCCAAATGGCAATTGATTCCTTCATTTCACTCATGACATCCCTCTGTTGGGAGTATCTGGAAAAAGTAGAAATATTGGAGGTTGGGTGAAACTTCCCAACTTCTGTCACGTATCCCAATCTCTCATAACTTTTGGCTGTGTTCTTGACATCCCTTGGGCACTTCAAATAAATCTCTGGATCCAGAAGGCAAGGCTAAAAATGTACTCAGCAACTCAACCTGCAAGGAACTAGTTCAACTACAGACACATTCTTGTCTGATGGGTTAAGGGGGAATTTCTTACTCTTAATCTTCTTCCTCGACTGATATTCATCAGGGAACACATCCCCTAAAGCTGCCTTGCTATGAACAGATATGCTGTGCTGTCACCAGATTACAGGACAGGAGGTTTCTTGTTAGGCAGTGCCTTCCAGCTGCAAAAAGAGGTGACAGCAAGAACTATGAAGAAAAGGAAGATTAATGGTGTGCATAACACAACAGATACAAGAAGGGATTATACTTTTCAGAAAGGAGCTTTCTAGAAGAAAATGGTTTGAAATATGCTGTAGGAGCTGCTAACTTCTGTAACTAGCCATTTAGCCCACTTCTGTGATTGCATGACTAACTTCATGCAGTCCCGTGATTATAGTTATCTTCTGACTCAAATGTATCACAAAGCAGGAGGATCATAATCAACATTTGGCAGGCAAAGGGTCCTTGTTACCAAGCAACATGACTTATTTTGCAGAGCCAGATTTCTACTTTGTTTCATTTACATTCTTTTTCTACAATTTATGTGTTAGGAATTGAAAGGAACAGGTACAATAAATACCAATAAAGCACCTGTTAACTATCATTAACATTCAGATCAGTGCTAACTGACACAAATGGAAAAAATAAATAACTCACCTTTAAAATTAACATTTTCCCAGGCAAAATTTTTAGAGACTAAACTTTGTTGCCCTGGTTAAGATTCAGTTCACTGGCCCTTGTGAAGTAGATGTGGCTACATGGATTTGTTCTGGAATCCCAATGTCCAAAGAACATCTTGCCTTTTGTTCACAGAGATATACATCTAACATGGAGACCAAGATGTTAGGAAGGGAGGCGTAACTACAAAAGCAATGAAGAAGATAAGTATGAAAAAGTGTATGTAAAATATATAAATAAAAGTCACTACATTATACACCAGTGGGATAACAACTTTATCAGTGGGGTTTGCCATTATGTAATCTCCTTACAAAAAAGCTACTAATTAAGTGGATAACTGTGTTAGGAATTACTTGTCTTTCCTGTTAGCCTTCTGTGAAAGTACATAAGCTGCAGAAGGACAGTGGATGGACACCTGAATTTGAAGACTGCCCTGGACACTTGTGTTCAAGCTATGCCTCCGCCAATAAGTTCTGAGGGGATGCTCAGCAAATTTCCTAACAAAGACTGGCATGGAAGCTCAACATTATGTCAGTATTTTCTGGTCTTTCAACATGACATTTGAGGATTCAGTTTCTAAAAGCACTGAGATCATCTGTCTGCAACTGAGTACAGTGAAACTATGCCCTGGGATGGCAAATTGAAGGCAAAAGGTCCCCAAAGTTAAGAGATGCCTATAACAATTTTTTACTGTCATTGCCATACCTCAGGTCTTAAAGGATAAAAGAAGGACAATAAAGCTGATTAGGTGTGGGTCACATATTTATGTCACCTATGGGTATGTAAAGGGCCCAGTTCTGCCCTTTGCCATTAATGTCCTACCTCTCCCATTGGTAAAATCTAGAGATGTACCATGGAAGATGGAAGAGAGTAGAAATCCAGGAAGAAAATAATGGTTTACTCCACCTTTATTGTGCTAAATATGTAGGTGGTGAAGATACGACCATGACATTTGAGAGAACAGGAAACATAGTTGAACAGCTTTTCATCTCTAATCACAGACTTGACATCCAGAGTGTAAAGAGAGACTCATTAATAGCCATGAACCAAAAAGAAGAGCAAGAAAAACATTTTGCTTTTGTCAAACACAGAATTACTTGGAATTACTTGCAAGTATTTCCACTTGCAATTATTATGTGGAATTACTTGCAAGGAAGAACAAGAGCAATTTCACTAGTGTGTCCTTGTGGTGTCAATATGCTGTAAGACAGAAACAGCAGTTTTCACTTAAGCTCACTAGGGTCTACAGAAATCTTTCTATGGCTTTTTTCTGGACCTCTGAATCAGGTGTTAGCAGTCTTGATTACTGCTGAAAGCTTGTTACCCACTGAACATTATATGCAGTTGCTGCAAAGTATCTTCCTAAGCAACTGACAAATGAGGACATTTTTCATATAACCATCTCTTCTTGCAGATGGTTTGGATTAATGTCTTTCTACTGATGAATGTGTCTTCCTCCCAAATGAAAGGACTACTTTGCTTTTTTCCTCTCCCTAGATACCAAGAAACATCTGTAAGTTTGATGAAATACAACTGTTCTTATAAATCAGCAAATCAAGTCATCTCCCAAGTTGCCCTTGGACTATTTTTTTTTTCCATGAACTTATGCATCTTCCAGTTGCTATTCTTTGGCTATTGTGAGCCAGCCTGTGTTCCTCAGCACCCTGTGAAGTAGAAATGTGCCCCACCTATACAGTTTTCTACATATACAACACAGCTTAATCACTTTAGACCTTACTTTCAGCAGACAGAGTTCACGTTGATTTGCTGCAAGAGCAGAATGCTGTCAGGTCGTGAAAGCACTGAAGGCAGGGATCCCCTGTCTCAAGAAAGGGTAATCTCATGATTAAAAAGGGGTAACATTGTGTCCTCAATTCCTCCGAAAACTTAACCACTCACTGAAGTTACAGCCTCTATAGTTATAGAGTAGTTTGGGGGTTGTGTAGGAGACACTGAAAATTTTAATGTATGGAAATGGTTCAGCTTTTTTTTTTTTTTTTTTCTATAGGCATAAATGTCACTGCTTAGGTATGAAATGCCCAGGGTCCATGAAAATATTACTGTTTATTTAAAAGAGCCTGCCATTCTTCCTCTATATTCCCTATATTCCTGACTTTGGAAGAATATGTTTGAAAATTCAGTCCTACCTGCAAGGAAAGAAAACAAGCAAACAAAAACCACCATCCCAAAATAATAAAATAAAATAAATATTAAAAAAATAATAATTAAATTAAAATAAAATAAAAACACTGAGAATGTGAAAACATTTGTTAAAAAGTGAGAATTATAGTATATATCTTTGCACGCACATTCAGGGTAAATACCATGTCTGTGCCCTTTACACCTGCTTTTGACAAGTTTTTCTGAAAATGAACTGTCAGAGAAAAAAGAAAAAATCTTTTGAGTTAAATGTTTCTAAAAACCTCAGCACCTTCTTCAGTTATTCTTGTTTCTGATGATGTCTCTGATTAAAACTCTAGGTTAATTTTTAGTAATGACACAGCAAACCTGTCATCCTTAATCCCTTTAGTAGTTCAATATGTTTATGAGAATGAGAGGATGTTAAAAGTGGCAGTTTAAATGCTAAGCTGAGTAATCACTTCATTAGGAATTTGCTCAGTATGTTTGCTGTCTGCAGCCAAAGCATGCAAAACTGGACTGAGATAAACCACCAGACAGTTTGGTGTATGAACAAGATAAACTTCTCAAACATTGATTTATAAACCCTGGGATTTTGTTAGTAGAGATAAATGCATACTCACACCCACACCTGCGGATGACTTTTCCACTCCCAGCACAGAGGCTCTGAAATACAACCTCATTTAGCTGCAATGGGCAGGTATGGCCAACTCCACCTCCCAGACCCTGACCTGAGACAGCCTCAGCCAGCAAACCCAGTGGGAACCAAACTTCATGGGATTGAGGTGAACCCTGGAGAACTCCATCACTGCTATGAAAATCTTCCTGATAATTCCTACAGGGCCTGTAGGAATGGCCTGTGCAAAAAGAACCTCTATGGAGGAACCCATGTCCCCAGCTGCAGCAAAACCTATTGCTTTCCTGAAGCTATCTCAGTGTTTTGAAGTCAAATCTCCTTTTATATTGCCCCCTTCTTCCCCTTCACTCTAGCCTCCAGAATATCCATCCTGAAGCCTGAATGTTGTTTGTTCTTATTTTCCTCCCATCCACATAATTCCTCTTTTAGACCCTTATCTCACTCTCCACAATTAGCCTTCTCTCCTAACATCACAAAGTAGCCACAACAAATAATTCAAAAATATTTCAACAGTTCAAGTCAATAATTCAACAAAATCCAGAAACAAATGGCATGCATTCCACCCAAGTCCCCTTACTAATATTTCCTTCTGTCTGAGTTTAAATCTTCAGACATTTTGAACCCCTAAGAAACATGTAATATAGCAACTTATGTGGAACTTAAATTTCTGGTTACATGTCCTATCTGATGCACCCCCCTGCCTGAAAGGATTAATGTCCTTGCCTAGACAGCAAAGTAAGTTTCCTTAAACCAGTTTCAGGGCGAAGAAAGTGCCTAGAAAAGGTTGGACCACTCCAGACATCATAGTTTCCTGAACATTTGCTATTATCTTCCATTCAGAAGACTGTCTCTGACACAGTATTCAAAGACTTTTTCTGTCTGTATCTAACACATCTCTAAGGATAAACCTGAAACAGGACATCCTCCTTCAGCACACCATTAGCATTCACTCAGTTCCTTGCTAGCATCCTATTAAATGCAGGGTTCGCTTAGACTCAGAAGCAATTCATAAAGCTGTTAGTATTTCACTGATCAAAAATCTCTTGAGGCTCTACTTCTGCAACAAAGATTTATGTAAGGAGTGAGAGGGGGGCAGGGGAGAAGCAGTAGAGTAAAACCCCTGCATCACGGCTCAGCGTGATAAACAAGAATGTGAAGGAAGGGTGTGCTATGGGGAGAGGCAGGAAAGAAGTGATTATGTGGCAGAAGAGCTATCTTCCTCCTCAACATGCCTCTGGGAAAGAGGAAGCAAGAAAATATGAAAATCCCACCAGTACACACAATGACCCTTCAAAGCACCATGGGGAACTCACTGATGAAGAATTTCCCTCTAATGTCTCATGCCAACTTGATATTTGCCAAATCCCATTAGCCTCTAATCACTCACAAACAGTTGTTTGGACTGAATCTGCTCTTTCTTTTTCTGGTACAAAGCTGGAGTTAGGCTGCAAATACTATCATGGTGCTGGTGAACGTGGGTGTAAGCTCTGTGCCTGAATTTAAGGTCTACAGAGAAATACAAATGCTGACCTGTCTTAATGGCTGGCTTGGACAAGTGCTGGAGAAGCAGCTGAGTAACAAGGTGGGCATGTGGACCTGCATGGTATCACACAGTTTACCCTTAAAAGAAGAGACAGTACAAAACTGGGATATCCTCAGTAGGTGCTTTGTAAGGAAACAGTTAATCCCTGACAGCTCAGGAAAGGGAAACTGCTACCTCAAGGCCATATTGCCATTCATTTTCCTGTAATTTCTTCCATTGCTCTGCCCCAGAAGTGGAGTTACCCTTTTCTACTCATCCACTGACCTTTGCAGGGTGCCCTTGCAGCACAAAGTCTGGTTGCCTTTTTGAGGCAAGCCCAGTTTTCTTAAAGATCTTCCTTGACACAGCAAAAACAAAGGTAAAATGGAATCCTGATTAGGTGCTACTCACCCAGACAAGGAACCAAGACAAATCTAGACTGGAGATTAGTAGGATGTGGCATTTACGATAAGATCAACAGTTCATCATGTCCGCCTTCCTTCACCCCTTAAATTATGTCAATGCACAAGGAGGAGAAATTGCTTCCTGACCCTCTTTTGCATACCTTCAGCAACAGAAGCAATCAGCTGACATCCTGAAGCACAGGATTTGATTGCATCTTGAATGCATAATGGTGGCTGTTATTATTGGCAAGAGCAACAGTTGTTACAGTGCAACAAAGGTGTCTTAATCAATTTCTCCTTATGTAACACACCGTATACAAGTTTTAATGCAATCAAGCACAATCTAAATAGAAATACTGCCTGCAGACTCCTTTTACTTAATAAGGACTGCTACTAAAACTAGGGGTCTGGATAGAAAAGCACACTATATGAGTTGGGTGATTTGAGGGGATTGGTTCCATGTTTAGAAATTGTTTGTCAACTGATGCTTAATAATGATGTTTTTAGACCCTAGATTAAGAAAAGTGAAACACAATTTTTCTTATGTCTCTGATCTCTGTTGCCGCTGGCCCATCAGGATTACTTATATTGATTTCTGTCTTGTTATTCTGAATTTAGATTCTTGTATGTACGAGCACATCAAGCCTGTATGCAGCAATGACCTTATCTATCCTATAAAAAAAAAAAAAAAGAGAAGAAAAAAAAAATAAAAAGAAATCTCTGTGTGTAGCTATAGAGATGCTCTGATTTTGCCTCTCAGACTCATAAATTAATTACAACAGTATTCTCTTTAGCAAGAGAACAGCTAGAGACTAGCATACATCTGTACCACTGCATTTCTTCATCCTTCCAACAGGGTAGTTTCATTTAGGCTGCCTTCTAAGGGAGACTTGTGGCCCCTGCTGAATCATGAGTGATTGTCTGGGAGGGTACATGGGCCAAATTCCCTCTGGGCACCATTCTAGCCATGCAACAATATGGGAAAATAGATTCATGTGCCTATGAACATTTTCAAACAATTTTTGAAATCCTGAACTATAATAAGTTCAGTGTTGCTATACGGAAGTTGTTTAACCTATAGGGTTTTTGATTAGGGACTGCTACTGGGCTGAAAATAAAGGTCATTATATTCATATATAAATGTAATATCTATCTATCTATACACACACACAAATTGCTCTGGCCCTTCTCCGCACAAAAATAGGTCACTTAATTGATTAATGAGGAATCATACTGTGAATTCCTCAGTGACTTAAACTGAGAAAATGCCATATCCTTATTTCTCTGGGGGCAGTTCAGGTTGCTTGTAACAAAGGTCTTAGATTTAAAAAAATAAAAATAAAAAATGAGCTCACTCGTCCATGCTAACTTAAGCACAATACACCAATCACAATGGACCAATTTTTAACCTATTAGACTATACAAGGTTAGTCTACCTGGTTCTCTGCCAGTAACAAGCAAGGCTTGTTCTGCCTATCTAGTTCAGTTTTAAAATAGTCTTTCCACTTGTGAACAAGTTATTTGTAACTGTAGTTGCTGGTTTAGGAGGTAGAAAATAATAAGCTGCACTCTATTAAATGCTTGAATAAACTAGGCAAATGGACCAGAGTCAGAAGTGAAGCCAGCAGTTATGCCTGCCTCCCCTCTCCTTGGTCAGAACAATGCTTAGTCCAGCCCAGATACAATTTGAGTTAAACCCAACAGTGGTGGAAGATCTCTGAGATCAGAGTACCTACAACACTTGTGGGTTCGGTCCCCCCTTTTCAAATCCACCCAATATCCACTTTTGGACTCTGACACTTCTCCTATGTTTGACTTATTCCTGAAAGCCTTTCAGATGACCCTGGCTTAAGCAAGCTGTAAGAAGTTGAGCCATACGTCAGGGAGCAAGAGACAGCTCGGGGAGGTGCTGGAAGCAGAGTCCAGAGAAAAGACATCTACTGTGCTCTTGACAAGCAGTTCTGTTTATTGACAGTAATGAAAATCCCCAGGATTTGCAATTATTTTTCCATGACGTAACAATGAACAATTTGATTCCTATCTGTGCAGCTGGGATCAAACAGCCAAACAGCCTGTGGCATTACAATATAAATACATCTGAATAAATTAAAGAAAGAGAAAAGAGACATTTAGTACAAAGAACACCCTCTTCTCAGAGGCAGTCAGCACCAGAACAACCTTCCCATGTAAGTGCATGAAACTTATAAGAATAAAGTTACACACACGCCCTCTCAACTTTTAAGAATATTTTACAATCCCTGCTGGGGACTTCTTGGTTTGGTATAAAGACAGGTTATTGACAGATTCCAGATACAAGAAAATCAAAATCTCCATTTCCTGATCTGGAGGATGTGAAGCTCCAAGCATCAGATTATGCATAAATAGGTCTTTTTTTTTTTTTTTTTTTTTTTTTTTTTTTTTTTTTTTTCCCCAGCATCTTGTGGGAGTCAGAATGGATATGACTGGTGTTATTTTCTTAAAAGACAATAAAGGCTGGGCTTTCACAAGTTTGGGAATTATGAACCTAGAGGTTTCTCTACCAGAAAATGCAGCACACACAAAAAAATAAAAAATGTTAGCACTACCTGCAGGAGCACAAAGCAGTCTCTCAGCATTTAACTGAGCATAGCAACAACACATGCGTTTACGGGAGCTGATAAAGAATATGGTGCCCTGATGAAAATGCAGGGTACATTTTAGGATGTGTATATTGAATGTATTAACAGTACAGCTTGGACCATGGCCAGGATGTTAAGTCTCACAAGAGAAGAGTTAGCAGGCAGTTGATAATCTCAAGGATGAACAGCTTGCATTTGGGGGGGGTTATCTGGTTAGTGTCCTGACCATAACCATTCTGGATCAAGAAATGTTAGCCCTTTTAAAGAGTAAAGTGGCATCTCCTGAGTTATCAGCACCTGGATTTTCCTATTTAATAAATGTTCTAATGTCTGTTTTGTTTGAAAAATTTGCAAATGTACAACAGAAGAGTAAAGAAGAATTACTTAAGTGACAGCTTATCTGAATGAATATGAACCTCTTGACTGGAGAGATTTCTAGTTTGTGAAAGGGACAATTTGCCTGGCATTGTTTTTTCAGTGGAAGAAAACAAACAAACAAAAAATTAAAAAACGAGATTCCATTATAGAATAACTGTGGGAAAGGAAAATTAGTGGAAGTCACAGTAATTGGGTATAACTGCTTTAACAAAGCACTGGACAAATGAGCTGGAAAAAAACCCTTTGCTGAGACATTGTAAAGAATAATGGTCCAGCATTTCCCTGTAGGAGTGGGCAGAACAAAGAACCAGAACCATTTTGTCTGCAAAATCCATCATTAAATAGGTGCTCTGCTCTGGGTGGTGCCTTACTATTTATTTCATGTTGCTGATGCCAAGTGTGTTTGGTTGCATGCTACACTGTAGGCTAAGAATCCCTCCAAGTGATGATCCTGATTTTCCCAGTGACTGACTCTATGACAAACCATCTGCACATCATAGGCCTCATTTTTCCCACCTGTGAAAAATTAACAAACTCTTTCATTTGTCAAATTGACACTATCAAAATTAGCCTGTGAGAGTGAGCACACCAAATCTTACTCCCTGGATGAACAGTTTTTCACCTAGCTAATCTGTCCAATTTCACTCAAATTGGACATTTAATTATTTTCTAAGACTACAATATTTGTACAGTATTTTGAAAGAATTTTTAATAACACCACCTTGTAAGATTCAACACTGATTATCTTTACTATTTTATCATATATATATTTTAAAGAAGCATGTCACTTATGAGCCACAAGACATATGTATTCTGGTAATGCCAGAATAGTTACCAATGATTTTAGGGGGGATTCTATATTCCAGTCTTGTGGGATACAGAATCTTGCGGGCTGTGTTCAAAAGGGAATGTGAAGATGAAAAAAAAAATATATATATATATATATATGTTTTTTCATCTGAGTTAATAACTGGCATGGTTTGAAAACAGAATTCAAGTCTGAGATGACAATCAAGTATGTGAAATTTCCTGTACAACCTAAAGATGGCAAAGAAGCCAAAATATTAAAAGTAGTTATAGGGTCAAAATTAAAGAAGTCCTTAGTAATTAGAGATATTGAAACTTAAAATAACAATCTTTTCTGCTTAAGCAAACTTGATAACCTAGAAATGTTGATATTTTTATATCTTTAAATGTTAATCTGAAACACTATTTTTTCCCCAAATTACCTCATAATTGATTTTTCCCTCATTTAAAATAAATAAATAGAGAGAGAGAGAGAAAGAGAAAACACTGTATTTGGGAATAAAGGTTTTTGTTGTTGTTGTTGTTGTTGTTTTTTGGTTTGATGGTAAATGGATGGTGGAATTTAATGCAGAATGTTGAGGTGGCTTTTCAATTCGAGATCATGAAACCATTAGTTTATTAATGTAATTGTTCTTATTATGGTTCACCCTAAGAATCTCCAGGAAGATCGAGGTGTCAGAGTGGTAGGTGAATCCAAACATTAAATATACTCCTCTCAAGAAGCTTCTATGCTAAATAAAAAAAAAAAAAAAAAAAAAAAAAAGATGGGAGGAAAAAATAACTATTATTAGCCCTCCATCGTGAAACTTAAGGCTATGTGACACCAAGATGAAGTGACATGCCAGTGGTCATTCAAGAAGTCAGTGGCAGAGCCAGGGATCATTCTCAACCCTGAGACTACATTGGGTGAGAAAACATCCTTAGCCTCTGGAGAGTTATGTTATAAATAAGTTATTCTGTGTGATGAAAAAGGAAAAATGTGAGGCTCCGTCCATGTGCTACTCTAGATCCAGGATTAGTTTCTTAAAGTAATGAGATGGATAAGTAATTCCCCCAGGATGTCACTAATGCAATCAAGTCCAGACACTCAGCACCTTAAAGCCTTTAGACACTGATGAACCCAAAGCCTTTGCTATTATCAATGCATGTAGTCAAAGAGCAAGACAGTCATTTGAAAAGTACCTTACTTCTGCTTAGAGCTGCTAAAGTGTGCCCTGGCCAGAAGTGCTGTCCAGACAGCAGAGTTATTAAATCCTTTGTGGTAAGAAGTTGCCAATGATGCTGGTGCGTATATGCCCTTGGAGTGCCCAGGCTGTCAGCTGCAGCAGCTGCAGCTTCATTCATTATACATGAGGAGTCACAGGCAGCGTGAAGTGCTGAAATTAATCCTGACAGAGTCATGAATAAAATGTAAATATATCTTGAGAAGGAAACATTTGCAAGGGAATTAAAAAAAAAAAAAAAAAAAGAGAGAGAAAAAAAAAAGATCAATTGTAGGAATGTAGGAAAAGACCGAAGAAACACTGTCTGCAGAGTAAACACCTGGGTCTTTTTGCCTCATTTCATGCCACCAGGAAGCAGGCTCTAGGGCTGCCAGCACACACCACAGTGCTGCAGCTGCCTGGGAGGCAAGAGACAAGAGTCCAGGAAAAAGTATGTTTGGTTAGGAAGTTTGGAACCCAAATGAATTGTGAGACTAGCCTTGAGGGCCACAAAATAAGGTCTGCTTTATATGGAGGTTTGGCAGAAGAGAGTACCCACCTGCCTTTCAGCCATGGCTTTCCCACCAAGTCAATGCCTAGTTAAAAAGTGCGCACAGTTGGTTGGAGCTCGAAGACAAGTTTCTAGTTACCACCTCTTTCAACAGGCAGTGATCACATAGGTGCTCTTAGGCTGCTTGCCCAGTAAAAAGGCCAACTTAAAACACCTTTTGTAGGACTGTGTAATCTAGCTGGGAAGCCGTTACCTTCCAAAGCAGCTCCAGCTAGGTTGCCAGCACTTTTCTGACTCAGTTTGCACTGCCTGGTAGCAGGCAGATTGCTTCCCCTCTCCCTGTCTCAGATAACCTGGTCTTACAATCCATCAGACAATATTCACCTGCTTCAGCAGGGGATGTGGAAGAGTTATATGGTTCTGGATCCTTGATAAAAAGGCTTTCTCCTGGCACAAAACCCGACTGTAACACTGCATTTTCACAGCCTCCTTTCATCCCCTGTGGTTTGAAAGCTGCAGGTCAAACCTTGCTCTCAGCTACACCCAGGCAATTTCAGCCAATTTCGGTTGCACGCAGGACAAAAATATGCATATGCAGGGCTCAGTCTAACATCACCACAATTTGTGTATGATCGTACGTGGGGGGCATGGGGGTGGCACACAGCAGCCACTCTGACAGCAATAATACCTACCCAGCGGGGTGCAGGGGAGAGAAATGAAGAATCGTTTTCCCAGTGGAAACCACGGGGAGAATTTTAAGCAGGCAGAATGTAATTACCTGAAATGGAATCATACATTATACCCATCACACCAATCCACATAAAAATTTAAAGCACGATTTGTAACTGAGGAAGCTGAGGTGAATTTTTGAGTTTCATTAATTTGGTTCCTCCTCTTCAACACAGTGCTGAGGATGAAAGGCAGATTCACCTGCATGGAGAAGCAATATCACCATCTCCATGTCCTGTGACCTAGGCTGACCAGTGGATGCAATGCTGCTCTGGAGGAAGCAGCTTGGAGGTGTGTTGTGCCTGTTCTGAGACAAACTCAGCCACAGATCTTCCATCACATGCTTTGTACTGCTTCCACCCAACACAACTACACTATCTATGCTTTACTAGATAAAAAATATTACTAAACAACAGTCCATGCTATTACATGTTACCTGGATGACTTAAAATCCTTAAGGATTATTCTTCCATTAATATTTCCTGAGGTAGAACTGACAATTTTAAGGTGCAAGAACTGAGGCTAAGAGAAACCAAAAGGATTTATGTCAGCTAACTTTAGAAGTCCTCAGTGTAGATGTCTGCACTGAAGCTGGGAAGCTAGGTTTTCCTTAGAATCGTTAGACAAAAAGAGATGCTTCTGGGGTTGAACTGTCCTAAGTGTCTGGTTTAGGAGGGAATTAATCATTCCCTGTCAGTGCCTACTTTCCTTCTTTGGCTATAACAAAAGGTCAGATAAATGCCTTGTTTTGTAAATACACGCAGTCTGAACAGAAATCCATAGTAGAAGAGGGATTGAAACTGTATCTCTTAGTTTATACACAGATTTCTTGGTTGGTGACCCATGCTAAGAACCAGACTTTATTCCTGAAATAATAAGAAAAATCTTCAAAAATAGAGTGCTGTTAGGGGAATTGTCTTCTCAGATGTTGTGTTCCATGAGTAGATGGGTAATTCTGTGTCAGCTCCCACCACATTTTCAAAGAAACAACAGGTCCTGCGATGTATCACTGAGGCAGAGAAGCATTGCCTCCAATGCTACAGTAGACAAAGTGTGCATATTAAAAAGGCAAGCCTGAATCACAGAGAATTTCCATCTGACTAAACAGGGGAATGGGGCTAGATTGATGAGTGCCTATAGACTTATGGGTCACTATACTTGTGCTTATTAGCATGGGGCAGATGAGAGAGGAATTTGTTTTATTTAAACAACGTAACAAGGTATGGAATAAATAGACACAAAAACAACAAATGAAACCTTAGTACTAGTAGATGCTTAGACTACTGATTAGAGAAAGAAAATTGCCTACGAAGAACTTGAGGATGGAGAAGTAAGTGTTGGGAAAGCTATCATTAGCCTTTCAATACCTACAAGAAAGACATTGAGAAGACAAAATAGGCTCTTTGCTGGGGAGTATAATAGGACTACAAAAATGATACTCAAAAACTGAAGCAGGAAATGGTCAGGCTTTATGTAAGAGGAAACCTTTTAACTGTAAGGACAATCAAGCACTGGAATGGTCTCCATCTTTGGAGATTTTCAAGACCTGACTGAATAAAGCTCTAATCAGCCTGGTCTGACCTCACAGCTGGACCTGATTTGGTCAGTACATTGGACTGGAGACCTCCTGAGGTCCCTTCCAAAGTATATTTTTCTTAGACTGTGTAATAAAGCCGTATGAATTCAGTATTATGTTTCGCAATCTCCAGTCCCTTAAACAGCCTGAAACTTTGAGTAGCCAGACTAATTAAAAATAGTTGGGCAAACCTTTGCAGCACATGAGAGACCAAAGACATAGCTGGTGTGATGAGAAAGGCAGCAACCATGACTTCTGACCCTGACAATTTGACAAGTTGCAGTCAACAGTTTCCATCACAAGGATCTGTCTTTTACCTCTTACAAAGAAAGCTGTCAGTGGGGTTATCTGTGTTGTGAGAGACAATATAATCACTTTTGCAAAGTGCTCTCAAGAAAAGAACTACTTTCCTTGCAGGGAACAACGCCTTACCTCTGGTAGTATATCCTAAAAATAAATAAAATAAAATAAAATAAAATAAAATAAAATAAAATAAAATAAAATAAAATAAAATAAAATAAAATAAAATAAAATAAAATAAAATAAAATAAAATAAAATAAAATAAAATAAAATAAAATAAGTAGGGAATTCCCTTAACAACCAGAATGATAATCCTTTGGGATTCAGCAGCTATTGTGAGCTCCAGGGATTACCTAAGGTCTCTTTTGGGTGTTTCTAACTCACAGGAGATCCAAAAAGGAAAGAAGTAATCTATTTTTCTTGTAGTGTATTGCTTTGTTTTCAAGACAAATCACAGGAACCACTTGGCTGAACAAGTTGAACAAGCCATGTCAGCATTCAATATGAAGCTGGATTACTCAACAATGGTGTCACTCAGCCTGAGTCCCTAGGGTCTTTCGCTCTTGCCAAGTCCAAATAGGCATGGACATACCTCTCTTGTACCTACAAAACAGCTGCAGAGAGCATTGAATCCATTGTACTCTAGAGATGGCTTTGTATTCATACTCCTTGTTTCATCAGGGGGTTTCAAACTCAGGCTTAAATCACTTGGCTAAGCCAGCAGGATATATGCAGAAAGTGCAGCAGACATGTTCATACCTCGTTTTATTTTAAATAAGTTTAATTGGAAAAAAAATTAAAAATTGACTTTTTATTTTCCCAAGTTGTGCCTCTCAGCTTGCAAAAGGAAGAAAACTCCACTAGCAGAGAAAACTGTGCAAAGCTGAAGGACAAGACATAAAGCCACTGAAATGGAAAATTAGAAAGCAGTATGAACAGGCTCTTTGGAGGAAAATAGGTCTTCCTTGCTATACTAAGCATGAATAAACAATAAAAGATCACTTCAATACAGAAAACACTTGCTAGAGAAGGTCTTTCCTTTTCAGCTGCAAAGCTTTCATTGGGAAGCAGTGGTGCACAGGCAGAGAATTAACCTCGCTAGGCTCTTTAGATGTGTTAATCTCTTATGGGATTTATCACCACCATTTTATTTTTTTTAAAATCATAAAATAATGGATATGGCAGCCATCTAATGATAAATATATGATCCTGACGGATGCAAGAGAAGGGGAACTGATTTTGCTTTTTAAAGACTACATGAAAAGACTTGGAAGAGCAGAAGCTGTGCCTAGTCAACTTCTGTTAAGGATGTAGGTTGTCAACCAACTTTGAAAATGTGTCAGCTTCACTAAACTGTATTTCTTAGGAGTATCTTAAATCCATTACTTAGTCAACTTCTATGAAAGTGATCTGCCCATCTTCAAAGAGATTTGAGAAACCATAGTTAAGGAATACACACCTGTACAGGATCAGCATCACAAAAGAAGGTTGGTCTGTGACATATTTTTTTCAGATTCCCAAATGGCACAAACTAACAGAATTAATGTTGAGTATGCTGGTTACACAGTAAATGAGTACAACTTCCAGCTTTTGGGAAGAAAAAAGGTAGATCTAGAAACTATTTTTTTTTTTTTTTTTTGTTCCTTTACATTGAGTTATCAGTAATTTTCCAGCAAAAAAGTGGATGGAAAAGCAGTCACTTCATTCTCCAAAAATGATTACTTTTTGAGTCTGCTTTTTCTGACAAAAGAAAATAAAATTGCAGTGGTTCAAAAGAAAGAAAATACTTTCAATACAATTTCTATCCAATTATGAACTTGGTTTTTATTCATGCAATTATAACTATTTAATCTGGAATAATGAAATATTGTGAACACACATATCCAAATTAAAAGACAAATTTAGGACTAAGCAAAACTCTAGATAAAACCAGGCTGGATGGTTAAGAACCTGGAAAGTCTTATGTGAGGAGAATGGGAAGAAAATAGTGAAGAAAATAGATGCAAGAAAGGATATGAAAGATGAGGAGATGAGCCAGTAATATAATGCCAAATGCACAGAAATACACTCGGGAATACAGGACATATACACACAGAATAAATAAAAATAAACAAGAAAGCAAACAAACCAAACAAACAAAAAAAAACACATAACCTAGAAAATTAATCCTGCAGGCTTCAGATGATAAGCAATTTGGATTTGGGTTCTCTAAGTAATGCATATTGGTGAAGACTAATGGATAGCGGGACTAAATCCCATTGCTAAAGAAAAAGGGTGGAATAATTAATATATATATATATATTGACTGTGTTACCTCTGTTTTATTTCATGCAGGTTCACAATCATTTCATTGCCTATTTCTTGACATTTTCACACTGTAGATTTCCTTAGCTGGATATTTTAGCTACATCAAGGATTTTTATTCTTCAAAAGCTTCTGTTTTCAGTCAGGTCTAATGCTGCACTCAGCATTGATTGTACCTTACTTTCTAAAGGAGGAATAAATACTTTTTGCCTCTCTTTCCTATAATCTAGCTTCTCAATAAAATACTGAGAGAACTAGATGCAATGTTCTTGCCAAGTTTTAAGTTGAACATGAAACAATTGCTGCTGGTGATTAATAGAAGATTGACATTTGCATTTTACGCCATCTGCAATTTATGCTAGGGTAGACTCCTACTTGCTTTAACTATCTATAAAAATTCCCCCCCCCTTTTTTTTCCTTTTTTTTTTTTTAATTTTTTCTTTTAGATGAAAGAAATCTGGGGATCACTTCTCCTCTTTAACAATGATAGATACAGTTTACCCAATCTGAAATATCATCAGCTGAAGGTGAGAAGTGTTAATTTATTACAAATGCTAAGAGAGAAACACTTTGGGGCCTTGAGTGGATGAACAACTGACACAGGTTAGCTCCCATAAAATAGAGATCCTCATCACCATCGTTGTCTGAATTTCTTCAATAGGAAGAAAAAGCACATGGAATATAAAATATTTCTGAGGATAATAATGAAAAATACAGCTTGTGAGACAGAGCATGAGGTCAAGCTTAAGGCTGTAATGAAAAGAGGCAATTTTCTCTGCTCATTACATCTCTTTTCATGAAAGGGAGTTTATTCTCTATTCTCATTTTGGTATTTATTTTTTTCTCTCTCCACTTAGAATGATTTTCAGTACTGAAAATGAAAATGTAAAACTTAACAATCCACAATGTTATTTTTTTTTCAATCAGTAGAATGGTCTTTGACGATGATTTTTTACAGGACTGAAATAGGTTGACTAGTACCCCCCCACCCCTTTATCTTCCTTTCTCACCTGCAAAGGCTTACTGGGATCTTAGCCTCCACCCATCCCTTTCCGTTCTGTCCTTAGAAAGCTTTCCTCTGAAAACTTACTTTGTTGCTAATCATGCCTTATCTGCCTTGTAACCTTTTGAGAGATCGGCTCAGTACTCTGCAAAAAATGAAGTATAATGCAATTAAATAAGACTGTAAGCACACTACTGCTGAGAGAGGTATGGCTGCTCTCATGCAATCGTATGAACTGGGTTTAATTAAGCCAATGATTTATAGTTATAGAAAGGATGGATGAGAAGTATCCCATTTTCCCTCTACCCCATAAACATTGTCTGTAGTAGCTGGGAAAATTGTCAGAATGGTAAAAGAGTTATTTGGATTTTTATGTTGCTGTAGGTCTCAAAAAAATTAATGGACATCAGTTGACACCTTCTCTCTCACTCTAGCTAGATCAGATGTTAGTTTGCTCATACTTAAGCACTAATAACTGGTAATATACACCCATTTCTAAACACAGTAGCTTGAATCTGACAATAACATCAAATTAATGTACTTTTTACTTTGCAGAAGGTGGTGGAAATTCAAAGACTGAAGAATGACCTCAGTGGTTAAGTTTTACTCCTTAGATTCTCTGCATAAGAAGGGAGAACTGCTTGTTACATCTTTATGTTTATTTATTAATAGAGCAATTTATGCTAGCCTGAAAGTGCTTTAGAGTACAACTTAGCAGCTACATTATTTTCTTTGATCTGATCAGAATTTTGTTATACATATTTATACAGAGGCTGTGTCATTTTGCTGATGCTGAAGTTCAGACTCTTGCACTCCCCTCCACTGGAATTAAGCAGATACTATACCAGCCTCAGCTACCCCTGCAATACACCTGCAGCAACACCTTTCTGCACAACATACTTGTCACTTAATAATAGAAAAGAAGAGATTGAGGGAAAAAAAGAAAAAAAAAGAAAAAAGAAAAAAAAAGTGAACACAGCCAGATCATTGCCCCACCAGTGCCTTAAGAGTTTAGTTTGCTGCAAGACATGACATTTTCGTCACTACAGGTGCTTTGAAAACCTCCCCAGAGGGCCTGGGATTGCTCCTGCCTTAAGTCCAGTATGGGCTGACATGAAGATATCCATAGCACTGATCCTGTGGTATGCTTAATTACTAAGCAAAACAGAGATAAAGCAGAAACAAATCCTGATCCATGTTGCTTATACCTAACTGCAGATCTTAGAGAACATTTACACCTTATTGCCATCACAGTGTATGATTCCACTCATGTTTATCCAGACAACACAGAGTTTCTGCCTGTTTCAGGTATCAGTCCTTAGCTAATATTTTATCACTGAGAAGATCACCGAGAAGTTCTCTGTGCAGTGAGAACACAGATGCTGCCTCCAGTTACATTGTCATTGCTTTATTAAATCTGTGAAGTTACTACAAATGTATGTCTCTATAACCTAGTTCAGGATGTAGCCCATCATCTGAATTCAAAGTAAGACACACAGAGATGTGCATGTACAAATTAGTAAGTGATCCAGGCATTCCTTGGGGAATTTAATCTAAACCTTACACATCGTATAACTGAGATGGGAAGCAGATGCCTAATAATAGCTCTCTATTCTAATACCATCTGCTCAGACCAAATCCCCATAACAAACTGTGTCCGCCCGCATGTCATACATTTCTGCAGTTTCAGCCTTCCTGAGGCTTCTTCTCCAGGTTGAAAGAATAAATCCCTGTCGTGTTCACCCAAAGCAAAGCATTAGGCCAGTGGCCATCTGTTGTTTATTTGTGAGGTTATCTTATCTTTGCTGAGCCTCAGCATCCTGGCACATGGTGTAACTCAGCCACATCCCACTTCTCTCTTTTCTCATAGCAAGATATTAAAGATACTCTGTTAAATCAAATCAGCCCAAATGTCTAAAAGGATCAGGTGAATCTCAAACGCACTCTTATAATACAAAGTCAACAAGACATTTTGCTTCACTCAGACTAGAACAATTGATTATTTTAAAAATATCCTTACTGAGGTTTAATGACTGCGAGAGGAACTATCCCCTCAGTTTTCAAAACAGCAGACAGGCTCTTTCATTTCCTGCACAAACACACAGTACTGCAAACTATTTAGAATTGTGCTTTCCTGCTAATGAGTCTCAGTTTCTGACAGAGGGCTTGATCACAGCACTTAACCCTTACCTGTTTTGAAGAAGGTAAGCAGCTGTACTGATCAAGGGGTTACTGAGGTCTGTAGGTATTTATAACATAACCTAGAGAAAAAATGCTGTTGAGATCTGTCTCTGAACAACAAATTATATCTGACACCCACAACTAGCCAGCTTAGCTCAACCACTAACACCATCTCTAATGAGGGAGAAGCTGATTGATCCACCTTTAGAGTGGAAGTTGATGGACCGTAGGTGTTCAGACTAGCCCTTCTCTAAGCTGGACAAAGTTGGATGTTGCTTGGGTCTATGGAGTCACTTAATGGGAAGAGTTTCAATAGCCCTAAACTAGTTTTCTAATCAACAACTAGGAAACAACTGGGATTAACAAGAATTAGGTTTCTATAGATATGTTTTATGTGATGGCTGCAGGGTTTCAATATGTTTCTACTAGAAGGGATTTTTATTTTTCCTCTGATCAAAACAAGCAAGTACCTTGTTGTCTCTTTCTACTTCACACATCTGAACAAGCAATAGCACACTAGCCACCCTTTATAAAGGACTAGAAATTTTTCTGTGACATGAAATCAAGGTGAATGCTAAGGCTTCCCCCTCATTTTGTTACTCCCAGGAGCTTTACAATGCCAACAGTGCTGTTTGTGGAAGGACTACATGCTGCCTGTAAACAGGGCTGGCCAGTCCCACAGAGCTCAGTGTAATGGGGCTGATTTATAACACTGAAAGATCTACACCACTTTTACTTTCTCTCTCTTCACTCCATCCTTGCTCCCTACAGTAGCAAGTTTGAAGTATGGGGCCATCTAGGGTGGAAGCATGAGCATGACTGTGCTGGACAGCCAGGCTGGCAAATTCCCTGCCCGGGTGACCACCGGTAGTCACTACTGAGACAGAGATAATGGCCAGGGTACAGTTTTGCTTCACGATCACTAGGTAATTCACACATCTCTGCAGCCTGTGGCTGTCACTCCCACTGCAGATCAGCCTGTTTTGCAGTGCTACCCTGGTAAGCATTGCTCACACACCTAGAGTGGTGTTAGCAGGAAAATGGGGCTGTCCTAGAGAGACATCAGGCTGCATGTTTGCTATGAATAAAAAAGAAGCAACTTTGGGGACAAGAAAGGAGCTCACATCTGTTCTCCACCTGCTACTTCAAGTATTTTGAAGTTAGCAGTTCCTCTGGCTTGTAGTAGAGCAACACATGGCTGGATGAAACTCAGTGGTTAACCCATGAATCACAACACAGAGGTTGTTCTAAATGCTGCAGCACACCTTGGGGCTTGGTGCACGCTGCCTAGCAGCTCACAGGGTTGTGCTCCTTGCAGAGGTCTGCTACACAGCTGTCACTGCCTGGTTTGCTCGACCAAATTTGGATCCTGATCTGCTGAAAGTAGATTTGACCCTATCATCAGCTGTCAATAGCTACTACTGACAGAATAAACTGCATCATGAATGTTAAGCTGCAAAAAGAGCACTTCTTTGGAGCCCTTAACTAAAAGTAGAAAATGGTCAGTGACACAGTTAATTCTCCTCAAAAGCCTAAAGATAACCTTGTCCGTTCCCCCTTGCTTTTTGCTTTGCTGTATTCTAATAGTGCTGGATAATAAGGATAGAAGGTTTTTATCTCCCTTTCAGCAGGGGACAAGTGAGATCAGGAACAGCTCTGACACCCTGCCTAGAGTGATTGTGTGGCATGCTCCTTGCCTGGGAGCACAGCCTTTGTGCTTTGTGTTGTGATGCGAGTGTCATAATGTTGTGACACTGCAAATTGATCTGCTCTCCTCATACACATTTTCATTACAGAGATGCTTTCACCTTTGCTGCCTTGTAAAAATGGATGAGAATCTTTTGAATTGCTAAGAAAGGAAAAAAAAAAAAAAAAGGAAAAAGTGCTTCACTGAGGCTATGGAAAGACAAGAAAGAATAACTACAACAAACCTTGACGTAAAATCAAACAGCAGTTCTGTAGATGACTGCTGAGCACTAGCATACTGACTGCATAGGAAAAGTTGACTTCAAGAGGTAACTCATAATAAACTGAAAACAATATACCACAAGCCATGGTTATTTTAACTTCGTGTTCAAGGAATGAAAAATTTTTGGTTTATTTTTTCTTAGATTTTATTTGAGAAATGTTAAATGATAAATCCATTAATGTGTCTGGGGAGATTTGGTAAGTCAAGCAGCATTTATTAAAATTATTTTTTTGTGACATAATGTTATTGTTTCACATCCAAGAATGAACAGAACAGAGAAAATATGGGTTGTATTGAAACAATAGCATAGACAAAAATTGTGAAAACATGAAATCATCTCTAAACTGAGTGCTTCTCATTCCATTTTTTGGGCTGTGTGAAGCACAAAGCACTTCTAATTCATAAACATCACAGCAATTTTTCTTTTGTAGCTACATTGTTTTTCTTTGTGTGTGTGTGTGTGTGTGTGTGTGTGTGTGTGTGCTGTCTGAATTCTTAAGGATTATGATACTGAATTCAAGCAACACAAGAGGAGTGCACCTATTTTCTTTGCAAATCTAGCTTGTAGATTGAAATTATGGTGATTTGATTTAACAACGGCAACAACAAAAAAAGTATATAATACACACAAGGAAGATAATTCTGCTGTATAGTTCATATGTCCTAATTCTGAGTGTTTTTCAGACCTCTCAGTCATATTGCATCCTTAGTTATTGGTGTTAACGGTGTTATCGGTGTTACCAGTGCTTACCGGACTTACAGACGTTTAACAAGTTTTTCAGGAAAAACTTACCAATAATTTCAGGGTACCTACCAATAATTATAGCAATACTTCCCTATGTTAGCTTTGATGTTAAAATGCTAGTTAACATGCTAGGAATTTTCATCATAATTAAATCACACTGACATGAGACCCTAGTTAATTATTAGTTAATGTAGTTAACTAGTTAATGTAGGCTTTAATGTGCTGTGAATTTCAGAAAGGGTTTGTAATGATTTATTTAAAGATATAAGTCCATATCAACCTCACAACAATTAGTAGAGCAATTGAAGATTTGCAACATGTTAACTAAAGTTCTAAGGTGTATTATCACATGAATTAAAAATTAAGGAAATTTCAGGTAAGAAAATAAGTTATGGTGTAAATGTGAACTTGAAAAAAAAAAGAAATACAAGCTTCTGAGGTCAAGAGCATATTGCATAACAGACTTCTACTTAAATTTAAAACTATAATAGATCTGTCAAACACCTGTATCACAGATATTTGTAAAAGCATTTGAGAATACAGTTGAAATACCCTTACATTCACCAAGGAGAACATCACTGACCATAAACTGTCTTTTGAGTTAGTTTAGCAACAAAGCCAGAAGACCTTAGGTAAGTGAACCATTCTGCCACCAGTGAGTTAAACACAACCTCTAGTAGTTATTATGGAAGACCAGTCTTGGTACAGATTATTGTTAAATGTAAGTTTTATCAAAACAAATGTGAAATGTATCTACAAAGCACCTGGTCCTCAGGTGAGCACATCATCCTTTGGAAGATAAACTGAGTAAGCACACAGTAAGGAAACCACAGTTCACTCAGAGATTTCCTGCCTCGGATAACTGAAGAGTAGGATTGGAGGATATAGAGAGATTTTTCCATAGTGCAGACACTGCCATATTAGCCACAAAAGCACCACTGCATATTATGGAGGGTTGATTTTCTTTCCTCTGATTGCAAGGATTTTTTTATTATTTTTTTCAAGAATTCTATATAGTGCCTCAAATTATATCTTCCTCAGGCGCCCTGTCATTAATAGATAATCAGAATGCATCTCCAAAATGTTTATGGTGTCAAAAAGTCCAGGAAAATATTTTTCCCGAACCACAAAATCTAATCATTATGTTGCTACATAGCAGTCTAAACATCCACATAGCACAATTTTCATTGGGAATAGGGTGAGCCCAAAAGAGGTGGGGGTGGGGGTGGAGTGAGGAGATGACAAAAGTAAAAAGACACCTACATCCATAATTCATTCACCAATACTGCGTGACAGCCCAGTTATTTGCAGCAACTGGTTACAGTTTTTCTACTCATAATGAAAGTTTCCACAATGTCAATAAAAGCTGAATAACTCTTGCTCTTGTCATCCTCCTGTTTTGGGTGGTCAGAAGAGGAAACGAGGTGATCATTTGCACAAATAAAGCATTACAAATACCGGAACAGAACTAAGATAAAACAGAAGCTGAAAGTTGTTCCTCAAAATTTGTCAAAGAAATGTTCTGGGGAGCCAACATCTTGTAAGACCATCAGGATTTTGTCAAGAATGTGACAACGATGAATTTTAGGCACTGTAAGTAAGGATGCAACAGGAGGCACTGTTTATGTCATGCTAAAACACAAAATTCTGCCACCCACTTCATCGGGCTAAATGTCACTTGAATTAATTTTTAAAAGTCTAAATTTACAGCAAACATCATTCAGAAATTATCTATGAATAAAATGACTGATGATGATATTATTTGGAGGAAACCTTTAATGTCTTAATAACAGATTATGAATGACCTCTGATAATCTAGCTTCTCACCTTTGTGTTCTGCACAGTTCAAGCATTAAAATTCCATAGCTATACTACTCTGGCAATCCTATACAGCAAAGTAGGACTCTGTGATCTGTATAAGCTATTTATATTAAGAGCCAATAAAGCTTCTCTTTGATTTCATACTCTTGGATTCTGAGTGGGATGCAACCAAACCCTAGGAAAAGGACTTTGTATTTAGCTTATCACAGCCTACCGTAATACAAAGTGACACAGGGTGAATAAATGTCACATGTCCTCAGAACTGGATACTAATCTAGACCTCTGACTTCCCAGAGAAGGCTGTGAAAATAATGCACTAAGAACAAGGAGACCCTACTGGGCAATGCAGTATTCTGCAAACAGCAGACTGCTGTTATGCCACAGTCTTAGAAGATATCCAGAACTTCTATGGACCCAGAAGTTGAAGAATATGAAAGATGCCACTCCAAATATGGGAAATGCATTTTTTGGAGAACAGTGATCTTTCTAATTTGGAAGAAAATAACATGTATTTGAGAAGGAGAGTATATACCCACCCTGGATTCCATTCAAAACACACTGACAACTTGCTTCACAACTTTTCTACATCAATGGAACACCTTCCATTGGTTTCAGCAGGCTTAGAAAAGCTTCTTCCCACAAATTAATGTATCAGATTTATCAAAATACCGATGAGATATTTGCATTTTCTGATAAGGAAATTTGTGATTGCAAAGAAATGAAAACAACATCCTCATTGACTTCCAACTGTAAGTTTGGCGCCTCTCTTATCAGTCAGGTATTTTCACTGATTTCTTAGTGCCACAAAAGAATCCCTTAAGTAGAAAGACAAATGTGCACGTTTATCTGTTGACAGTCACGATCAGGGAGAATTCTTTTTGTGTGACAGTATCACTAGTAACGCAAAAACAGCTTGTGATTTGCTCTTAAAATCCTCATCAGTCTGTTTAGCAGCAAGGTATCATAGTCTATCAAAGCTCACAATAAAAAGCACTTATTTAACCAAGAGATCATGGTATGAACAAATGGGGAAGGACAGGAGAAAAACAAATAAACAAAACTTGAATTTCTACATTAATAAGAAAAAAGTGAGTTTTGTCATAGTGAAAAGCATGGTGGACACAGTCCTGTCCAGTAGTTGTTACATGTGTATTTGTTGCAACGAGGAATAAGATCAAAAAGGGTTAAGGGGTCTTTAGCATGTGTGTGGGGATTGTTCATGTTTAAAAATATCAGAAATAGAGAAAAGCCTCCTCACTGATTCTTGTTCAACACAGGTCCTTCCCCCACTCCCATCTTGCCACTCTCTTTGCCTCCCTCAGCCTTTCTTTTGAGCTCTAAGCGTGTTTCCCAGCCTGTTTCTGTCAATCACAGTTGTCAGAACAGCAGCTGCACGGAAGTGTCCTGGGAATGATTTTATCCTGAAAAACACCCCTTTAATGTATCTGAAATCTGCAGTAGCATGTTAAAGCTTATTAGCAGGGAAGAGTTTTCCCATTGCCTGATCTTCTACCTCCTAAGGCAGGTGTTTTGGTAGGACACTGCAGAGCTTGCTGCCTAACTACTTGGCGCAGTGAGAGTAGGCAGACCCCAATTTTTTCCTCAGGTGAAAAGAGAGTGAATTAAACTCAGAAGGGAATAGTGTGGATTATTTTATTTTATTTTATTTTATTTTATTTTATTTTATTTTATTTTATTTTATTTTATTTTATTTTATTTTATTTTATTTTATTTTATTTTATTTTATTTTATTTTATATTTTTTATATTTTATTTTATTTTATTTTATTTTATTGGCACTGAGGAGCATGGCATTTGACCTGCCACTGTCTTCCAGTGTGTCTTCCAGGTCCTTTTCTGGTTAAGAACCGGAATGAAGTCATAGTGTGACTGAGGACAAACTGAGGTGTAGGAGTGTGTTATAAAGATGGGACATCTGTCAATTGCATATAGTAGGTGAGATAATAGTATTAATGGAGATAGGCTTTCTCTAAAAGACAGACTTGGTATGGAAGTTATCCTCACCTGTGATCTACCTCACTAGGATGCCCAGCCATGAAATCTGAGTGTCCCAGAGGAATGTTAGTAGACAAGGAGAAGGAAACAGGCTAGGCTTTAAGCCTGGTTTTAGGAGCAGTCTGGCTAGAGAGTTTTATTACAACCAGAGAGACATGGATGTACACAGAGGAGCAGAACTGGTGAAGTGGGAGACCTTAGGATTGCAAATGTCTTTAGTTTCAAACAAAACAAAACATAACCTTTCCTGAATTATTTCTGACTGTAAACTCCCTCAAGTTTTCTAGCTGCTGCCCCTGAAATAGCTCCTTACTTGTGTTTTATTTAAAAATATATAAATAATAAACAATGTATTGATAAACATCTCAAAACTGGCATATTTAGACTTGCCATTGGATTATTCAAGAACTATGCAACAGAAAGTCTAAACTGCCCCACTCAGATCTCCCTTCACCTTTCAGAGACTTATTAATGGGTTTATGTGTGGGAAATGAGGTTTCCTCCCTCAGTGTCATGTCATTAGAAAAATGTAAGTGGTTTAGGTAATTCTGAGTCTTCCATCCCAGACAGTTTCATGAGAAACACCAAGCCTTGCAAACCATAGTGATGAGGTTGAACATAAATCTAAAGCTCTAATTCTTGCTGACATACTGAAACAGATCTACCCAGCTCTAATACAGATGACATTGTTTGAGAAACTGTACTCCAGGTTGAAATTTGGTATTTCATTTGATACCCATAAAAATCATGAATGGATTTGGTTAAAAATATACATCTGAATGAAAACTTGTGAAAAAGTATAACTGACATCTGAGGAAAGCTCCCCCTGCCAAAAAAAAATAAAAAAATAAAAATTAATTTCGTCATCTAGAGACAATAGGAGATTATCCAGTTGGCACCGAAATTCTTATTTTTTTTCCAGAAATTAAGTGGGATTTATGGACTGCCTAGACCTTGTGTCTGTGTTTGGCCTTTCTAAAGAGTTCCACTGTACAGAGAAAATAGGGAGAGATAAGACATATAGTATAAAATATGCCTACAGATAAATTAAAAATTTAAAACATAGCAGTAAGGCTATTTTGAGGGGATAAGGGATGGTGTTATGGGATTGGCATGAATTCAAATGCAGTTAAATACATAATTAACAGAAGGAAAAGCATAACATTGAGAAGAAAGAAGCAGCAGCAAAGTACCTCATAGAAAAGGACAATAGCAATGGTTTTGAGTTGACTCACTTAACACTGCACTGTGTTCAGAGCTGAGAAAGACAATTACTGAACTAAAAGATAAGGCAGTAAGAAATCATTATGACCATATACCCAAACTGAGCAAAGGCTGAAGTGAACCCTACACTGTGCTTCTGCTCTCAGTCCTATTACTTATTACTTATTGTGAGAACATTCATCCCATAAAAAAAATAAAAATAAAAATAAAAATAAAAATTGTTGGCTACCTTTCCTAGTATCAGAGGGTGGCAACACATCAAGCACAGTGGATTTTCCCCACTTCTGATTTCTTTAATGAGCTGTGAAAATAAATAAGTAAATAAATAAATAAATAAATAAAATAAAATCATTTTAAACTCTTGGTTGGGAAAGAAGAGATATGATTTAACCTCACAAAATAACACCACACATGTAACTACTAACCATAAGAGTGCTGATCACTGGCATTAGAATTCATGTTGCTCTTTTTTCTAAATAGGCATTTACAGGCATTGTGCTAGCAGCTGAAGGGTGATCATTAGCAGCCCCTGGGATGTGATTCACAGAGTCTTTAAGTACATTTCCCTTTTTGCACTTTTTTTTTTTTGTTCAGCCTACTGATAACCATTTGAATGTTGGAGCCAGCAGACTGAAATATGTACAGAGAGAACATGGTCTTTGTTCACTTTCCCCGTAGACTGGCATAAAGCCCTTTGTTCAGTGCCATGGCCCTATCACTGTTCTTCTTAATGATGTCACACTATACAGCCCAAAGTAAAACAATAATCTCTACTTCAGGTCATTCACATGTTTTCAGTACCCTTCTTTATCAACTCGTGCAATTTCAGACATCACCAACAACTGAGGAAAATAACTAAAAATATGAATATCTGATGAGATGAAGCTCAGCCACTTGGTCTAAACAGTGAACAAAGTAAAAAAATGGAAGTCTTTACACCGCTTTTCTGGAGGAGGGAACCCAAATTCACACATACACACACACACACACACACACACCAAAAAAAAAAAGTCAACCCTGAACCCTGTTAGATATTCTAGTGTTCATTTCCTCTGTCTCTCTCTTTCTGTAACCAAACTCACAAACTCACAGTTTTGTGGAAGTCCATACTTATTAACTTCATCACAGGGTGCCAATTAAACACATTTAAGCACTTCTAGAAATTAATACATATTTCAGGTAAATTTGCATAAGGGTCTCATTTTCCTACTGGCAAAATAAGTGTTCAGTTAGAAGACAATAAGAATATTTCATGAGATGAAGAACAGAGAGGTCTATACGTACACAGACAGGATTGAGGGTGAAGAGAAATCCTTTCACCCCCCAATCCCTTTGGGAATTGCCTGTAGGGAGGAAGAGTTACCTTGATAGCAGAGCAGAGTCCAGTCCTGTTTCCTCTCTGATTACTTCCCAGAGGTGTGAAACTTACCCTTGTTCTTCAGCAAGCCTGACTGCAAGAGCATTAGATGGCAATGCTGAGAAATGCTTTCACTGTTGCTTGGTTAGGCCTTTTGATCTCTGCTGGCTTTCCTGATTTTGAGGAATTCTCCTCAAAATGCTCAAATTCCCCAATTTCCAGATGCTTCTGGATTTAACCAAAAGCCTGACAATCAAATGTGAGAGACATTTGGAAACTGCTTATGGAGAATAAATAAATAAATTAACCATTTGGCAGTATTTCTACTTATTTTCTCCCCCATTAATACTCCATCTGCTTCTCTTAACTTTTTGGTGCATTTGTTCTGAATATCAGTGTAAGAACACTTCTGATGCTTTTGGTGGCTGAAATGAACTTACTATCATAATTTTATCTGAATTGTCTTCCCCCTTTAGATTCAAGTAGTTGAGGGATTAACATGTATATAGCATTGGAGTCAGCCATATATATAGCATTTTTTGACAACCGCCTTTCCCATCCTTTTTTAAAATTAAGAAAGAAGAGGATCAGAGAGGTTAAAAATACTCTTACTGAAACTCAAGTTTTAGATTAATTTTAATGTCTAGCCTTTTTCTTTTTTTGGCCCCTTCAGGAAGATCAAGCCAGAAACACTTCAGACTGTGAGGCATCCAGAGAATATAATACCATCACATTGCAGTATCAGAATTTTGACAGAGATAAAAACTTTTCAGGAGCCTTTCATAAGTCAATAACACTAACAGTGTTATTTATGCGGTCAGGAAGAACAGAAAAACTGTTACTAAAGTTTTGGGACCTGATAGGACTTTCCTCTGAACCATTTATTACTTGGACGCTTTCATGGCCCCAAAAGTCAATAGATTTATAAGCAAGTTTAAGAGGACTCAGCTACCATAATAAACCTGCTAACTTACAATTAGTATCATATTCAAAAGTGTCATGTTTTTGGCTGGGATGGAGATAATTTTCTTCACAGAGGTTCATGTGAAGCTGTGTTTTGGATTTTTGATGAGACCAGAGGTGATACCACACCAATGTTTTAGCTGTTGCAGCGGTGCCTGCACAGAGCCAAGGACATCTCTGCTCCTCGTGCTGCCCTGCCAGCCGGCAGGCTGGGGGTACACCAGGAGCTGGGAGGGAACACAGCCAAGACAGCTGGCCTCAACTGACCAAAGGGATGTCCCACACCACATGGAGTAGTGCTCAGCAATAAAACCTGGGGGAAAGGAGAAGGAAGGGAGATATGTTTGGAGTGATGGCATTGTCTTCCCAAGAAACCATGGTACTTGCTGAGCCCTGCTGTCCTGGACCTGGCTGAACACCTGCCTGCTGATGGCTTTGCTTGTGCCTGTGGCTTCTGCTTTACCTAATCTCAACCCATAAGTTTTCTCACTTTTACCTTTCCAATTCTCTCCCTCAGCCCACCTGGGGAGAGTGAGGAAGTGGCTGGGTGGTACCTAGCTGCCTGCCAGATATAGACCACAGGAGAAGGTTATTACTCTAAGATATTAATTACAGAGGAAAATCCAAAAGAATTACTTAATGTGACAAAACAGAGGAGTATGGAAACAGCAATCATGGCTAGATAGAAGGACTTGGGGGAGCAGAAATCTCCTGGTGATAGGTGATAGGCTTACTTCTCAGAGTAAGATTTGTCTTTGAGTTATGTGCACATATACTGGGAAAAAAAAAAAAGTAAAATACCACTTAAAAAGCACCCTTGAGTGACTCAAGGTACTCCTTGCTTACAAGGTTGGGCTAGATAAGATAAAATCATTCAGTTTCACGGTTTTCCATCAATCTTATCCTAATGGTATTGAACACAATCTTCCATCTTTACAGATGCTTTTATTTCATAAAGATCTAGAGTATCAGCTATGTCTATGAAAATAGTGGTTATTGCAATTTCTGTAGTGATTTGAGGAACTTAGGAAATTTCTGGTGTAGTTTAGGAATGTGAAGATTTGAAGTGAATTAAAGGGGGATATATCTAGGAAGTGGAAAGTTTTTCTGTCTTATGAAACAAATGTGTAAACTTTCAAAAAATATTATCAGAATAAAATAAAATAAATCACCACCTCTTCCATAATTTCATTTTACCTTCTATATCTGGGGGAAAAATAAATAAATAAATGAATAAATAAATAAATAAATAAATAAATAATCTATCAGCATTCCCAGATCTCAAAATTCCAATAAAATAAATAACAGATTTATCAACTCTGTACTTCATATATAGTCATTGGTAAAGAATCAACTTTTGACTGAATCAGATCTGTGGAATAGCCAAGAACAAGTAAACAAACAAACAAAAACATTATTTAAGAAGTCCTCTCCTTATTCCTTTTGTCTAGCTAATATCTACTAGAGGTCTACTAAAGATGTATGGGTTGTCAAGTGCTCTTGCTGAACTCTGGAGGCTTTCAAAAAGATACTAGGCTTTCTTTAAGAATTAGGTCGTTTCAGAGCAAACTTTGGGATGTGGTCTTGCAATGGAAGGGGTTATATTATAGGAAGGGGTTATGTTGAGCAAGGACATGCTGCACTCAAGGATGAGCCTCAAGAAACACAGTACAACCTTTCCACAGCCCTCAGGGCAATGGTACATGCAGACGCCTTGGTTTACCAGGCAAGGCTGCTGCCTACTCATCTCTCCTGGTCAGTCTTACTATAAAGTATTTATACTACTAAATTAAACCATATCAGTTGTTCCAACTAAGTAGTCTCCTGTCTAGTCTGGTACGTTATTAGAGTGATGTTTATCATAGTTTTGACCTGTGCTAAAAAATATTCTCCTTTGTTTCAGAGGATAAGTTAATTTTATATTAATGTATGGGTCATTCTATGTCTGCTAGCCTCAGTGAAAGAGGACAGTCCTGAGCATGTTTTGTGTACTAGTCTAGATACAGGTTAAGCATCCTAGGAAGTACTGTTTCCCATCTCAGGCTGTGAACAGCTTCCCACCCCTTAATATTGTAGAAGAAAAGTCAAGTCTCTCTCTCCCCTTTTCATTTATATAAGGGGTAGAAAATATGTCATCAGTATGTAAAGAGTTTTGCATGCTCTGAGGATAAGGGCAATGTACAGACACTCATAACCAGGGTTGTTTCCCCCTGCCTCTCCCTCAAACCTTTTACATCTCTCTCAGCAAATCAGGAAAAAATGTCACACCTTCAAATAATCAGAGTAGGTCCCTTATTTGCACACAAAGATGGCACCTCCTGGCACTTCTGATACAATTTACAGTATAGATCTGTAGGCAACACACCTGTCAATTTGATTTCTCCAGCTAAGAAACCAGAGGAGATCCTTAGAAGTACCTGACCTTTCTGCTACTTATCTAAATAGAAAACTCAACCTCTATGAGATTCACAAGTTGCTCATCCTAATCAAGTGTTCTTCTGCAAAGCTGTTAACCACACAAAGCAGCCTGTGACCCAGCTGAAGAGAGCGCACAGACATACCACATCCCTCCTATGATTTGAGCAATTACTCTTCTGTGGTTTGGACACAGAGGTCTCTTTTCCATTGCCATTTATAGGAGTAGAAAACAGCTAAAAAGGCTTTTAGGAGCTGGAGTCAGGATTCCTGGTTTATCCTCTGGCCTGAGGACCACATGATAACCCCAGTTACCATTGTCTCTCCTGATTTTTTGCTGGTTTTAGATGCTGGCTTCGACCTATGCTATAGAGCTTAAGGTCTCAAAGATGCTGAGTCTTTCAAATAGAGATTTCAAAATTTCTCAGAAATACAGATTTTTTTTTATATCTCAACTGGACTATCAGAAAAATAACCAAAATTCAGACTTTATATATATAATTATATATATATGCATTTATGTCTTTATGTGATCTTAAACTCATCTGTGTCTTGAACAAAAAACAGTAAAGACTTCCTTCCTCACCTCATGACATGGTGTGCCTGAGCTGATTCATATTCCAGAATCAATGCTCGGGTAGAAAATGCTAGAGGCCATGCAAGGCTTTATCAATTTGCTTACTTTCTCAAGAGTCAAGGGTCCATACACAGCCACACTTCTAGCACCATGCATTCCCTGCTGCTAGGGGACCCAGCTGTCTGGGTCCAGTAAGAGGCTGCTGAAAGCCTCTCTGCAAAGTGAGAAAGCTGTTTTTGTGCTGACACTGGATTAGTCCGAGATGAACCACTGAGCACAACGCAACAGAGGATAAAGCTTTTACATCTGCAGCTGTAGATTAGGCCTGGCAGGATAGTGCAAATCAGGTAAAAGAAATGGATGTGCAACAGAAAAGGTGTGCCTAGAGCCCTGTGTCTCCTGCAGAACACTTGGTCTGCCCAGCAGCCAAATATCACAGGAGGTTACACTGCAGATGCTGCCTAGGTGAGAGAACTACAGGCTGCATGAAGGTATGTCTTGCGTATATGTCCAGCAGTAAAACTAGCAATAAGGAACTAACAAAAAATAAACAAATCACAACTTGTAGCTCAGAAAACATGTCCAAACTCTGTAGGAGGTGTAACTTTACTCATGGTGCATATGTAAAGGTGCCCTTGCTGCATTAGCTGGCCTGAAAACTTCCTCTCCCCACTCATTAGCATGAATGCAACTATGCATCTTTAGGCTGAATGGCTTCTTGGTGACTGAACTGTGCCTGTTGCTAAGTCCCTCTTGAATCTTTTTGATCTTAGACACTCCAACAACTCAGTTTATTTACCTGTAAGTAATGCAATCATTCCAAGCCCGTGCTGGTAAATCCTTCCTATCCTATCTGTAGCATAGTGAGGGCCCTGATCCCCAAGGGGAACATACAGATTTATAGGATTATGACATTGTAGTCTGATCTGCTTTATAAATTGAGTTCCTATAATAAAAATATATTCTCTCTTTAGAGAAAGAGTCTCCACTGGCTTCATAACTGTATAGGTATGTATTTACCTATTTCATCTCAAGTATCCTTCAAGTGTTACAGTGTCTATGTACGTGTGTGTGAAAACACAAACATATGAAAGCACACACAGAGCCCTGCTATAATGCTGTACAATGCAAAGATGTGAAGGGCCCTCAAAAGAGAATGGAGACAGAGAGAAAATGAAATAGAAATAAAAGGGCAACACTTCAGGTTTTTTGATGGTACACTGATAACTATCTTAAAGTAAGGGCCTATTATTTTGATAAGAGTTAGGACTTGGCAACCATGTAGCATTCTACCTTTTGATGGCATTCCTGTTATCTCACTGGCATAATATCAGGGATGCAGTCATAAACCATTTCCCATATTTACTTTTCTGTTTCTTTGACTCGTTTCAAATCTTTGACCCTTTCCCCTCCTGAATTTTTACTTCAGCTCCTCCAATGTAGCTTCACAGCCACAAAGAAACAAACAAGATAAACAACTATTTCTGGGCATTATGTGAACGTTTTCATTTTTGACTCCCATCTGTTGTGCTCAGCTAGAACAGAAGTGGTGACTGTTGACGTCTGCAGAATACTGATGCGTGCATTCCCGTAAATGCAGAGGTTGAGGTGAAAACCATAACAGAAGGCCATGGGATATTGACAGTGACTAGTAGCTAAGGATGTGCTCATGATTCGTGTCTAAAAACAAATGATGATACATTAAAAGCTGTTCACTCAAAGAAGGTGAGTGTTCCCAATACAAAGACATTTAGACTTCTGCTCAGATCCAAGATTCCTGGTCCACAAGACAACCTAAGTATTGTCAACAGTTGTCACGCCCCAGAGATCAGCATATAGTGTGGTACTTTATTATTGTTTTTCCCTGAAGATACTGATTATAGATGGCCTGTAAGCACCATTAAGTTAGTTCTGTATATATTTTTTATTCATTCCTAGACCATCCTAAACCCCAAAGCAGGAATAACTTGCATTTGCTTTTTCTATTTCAGAAGGTGTTATCTCTGACAACACCCATGGCTGTTTTGCCTTCTTGCACATCCAGACATTTCTTTTTGATCTCTCTTAAGGGGTACATTGGTGCTGGGTAATTATTTTAAATTATTTTCCCTTTGAGAAGGTGATGTAAATATCAGTATTTCCTAGGCATATCCTTTTGTCTTTACAAAAAGTTTAGAGCTGTAGTTTTTCCAGGGACAGCATGAATTCTCATGTCCATTCCTATCAACCCATCTCAATGAACACTGCCTTCAGTTCCTATTCTGTGGTTCAGACAACCACAACTACCTAAATACATTACAGATGGATTTCATTTTCTTTTCCAGCTTGAGGTCTTAGCTGCTGCTGAAGCATGATACCAGCTTTGATGGAAGATTTGATGTAATATGTCATATGTTTTTAAAATATGCCTGCCTCATCTTACAAAGTTTATTTATTTATCTTTCCTGTTTTTACCTTAGTGATAATATTCCAAAGAATTCCCAATTCAGAATTTAATACCATATATGCAGCCATTTCTCTCATGTTGTTGTGATCTGCTTTGAAGGAAAGGCCCAGTTCTGAAGTTTGTTCAGTTTGCTTGTTTTAACTGGACTTTGATATCTCTTTATTTCTTCTATTTTTCCCCATCCTAACTTCATAATTACAGGAACTTTATATTTGATATTATTTATAATTGTTTAAAAATACCAAGTTTTGCAATTGTCTGATGAGTTTGCAGAAAATCCATAATTTGTATCAATTGTAAAAACAGCGTATTAGTATTGTCACATGGAAATAAGACTAGAGCCTCCCAGAGAAGAATCATGTCCATAGCTTGTGTACCAGACTACACAAAACACAGCTGCATTGTACAAACAGCAATTCATTCACACCCCTGGGAAAATCTGATCGCAAACAAAACTGTCACAACAGACCAAAATCTACATCTGAATGACGTACATCTCAGAGAAACAAACAATAACAATGATCATCACCATTATTATTAATAGGCATTGCCTGGCAAACTCTTTGCAAACTGAATTGAACAACTCTCTATTAGCCCACTCTTTCTGCAAATGGTCCTGACAAAATAATCCCCTCGACAATCCTAATGTGCATAAGGCATTGATGGAAGATACTGAATTATGAGCCTCTGCATGCTGAACCAGCTGTCTGGAAAATGTATCTTGGGGACAGTAACAATTTAAAATGCACTGTGAGATCCTTTGTCATGGATTGCCTGCCTGCAGGATCATTCCACATGTCATATAAGGACATAAAAGTGAAGTACAGGGGTGGGCAACCAAATGCCCAGTAGCTGAACCAGAGAGGGAGCAGAAAATCCTTTAGTCTAACTGCGGGGGTCAGTGGTGAGAAAATGGAAGGCTAACTCTTTGTAGCTCAAATGCTTTTCTGATCAAGGGTAATGGAGGTGAACGCTTCTACTTTGGCACAGTAGATTTTGTCTGAGAGTCTTCATGAGGATGTGGAGAATTGTAATCCTAAATCAGGATTACTTAGTGTGAAAATAAGGCAGATCTACATATTAAAGTAGAACAAAGCACAAAACAGGAACTTAGAGAAGCCAGAAGATATAGTATACTACCATGCTTGGCATAAAAACTTCTTAACTGGGAAACTGAAGAAACAAAGAGAATTCTAGTTTTAAGACTAAAATGGAAACAGTATCAAAAAATAAGGATCCTAAGAATTCTTTAAAAGTGACAGTAATAAATTTGCAGGGTTGGAGCAAAGCCAGCATATGAACAGCACAAATCTGTGCAGGGCTTTGGAGATAAAGGCCAAGAGTAAGGTTGAACAGGACAGGGGGAATGTCATGAGCTAACACTAGGTAGGCATAATTGTGACCATACAATAAACAATGGGCAAGGATGAGAATCATGGCTAGAAAGTAGGAAACAAGACCAGGGACACAGGCTGTATGGACAAAGACATCAGGTGAGATTCCCCTCCCTGCTGCTGAGACTCAGAGGTCAGCCCTGTGACCTGGAGTAATGGGGGGGACCACCTCCCAGAAACATGACTGCAGTCAAACTACTCATGGGTTCTTGACTGCCAAGGCAGAGCTGCTTGAAAATGAAGGCAATCACGTCCTGACTTTCCAAACTATTGAGTATGATAGCACCATAGCGACACTTCATGACGCAGATAAAAAGCCCGAGGTTTGGATTAATCAGCTTTCAGTCCATCTGTAATTTGATGAGATTATGACTGGAAATGTCTCAACTTCAAAATGTGTGGGTAATCTCTTCATGTAAGCATGCAAACCTCAGACTTGTCACAGAATCTTGGGAAAACAAAATGCAAATAAGAATCCTACAAAAATAGAAAAGGCTTCTTTATGTTTTTTAAAACTTTCTGCTCGCATTGTAAATGTTGTAGGTACTTCATTTTCTCCTAATATTGCATTAGAATTCAGAATCACAACTAAAGAAACAAGTACTATTTTTTTGTTGTTGTTGTTTAAATCACATAAAAAAAAAAAAAAAGTCAATAAAATGTCTGAGTTCGTATTTAAATTCTCAGAAAGCTGGTGAGCATTTCAGTCTGGGTCCCTAGCTTATATGCATCTCTACCTTTCAGAGGAATTGCTTGGCAGTAATTTGACTCAATGAACTCTAATTGCAATGAATCCAGTGCACAACATGTTTTAGATGCTTTGAACATTACCCTTTAACTTTCAAAATACTTTTGTAAACATATTTCAAGGCAGAAGAGAGTAGGCTCTGTACACAGATTCCTGAACACTAACAACAACACAGAATCACATTGCAGAAGAGTCTAAAAACACTCTGGTGTGGCATAAAATCTGAACTTCTAATTTTGGGCAGGGAAATACAGCTTTCCCTTTCTGCTATCTTGTCAGCCAGTCCCTTGCAACAAAATTGGTTTTGTTATTAACAATGTAAAATATCAGAATCCATGCAAGTGGAAACTTAAAGTCATCTAGATTTATACTCTGGAGCAATGTCTTCGTTTCAAGTAATTTTAACAAGTTTTTCTTTTAAAACAGATGAGTCAGCAACTTCTTTAGTAGCTTCTTGGATCTCATTCTTTACATGTTCATATCATGTCAAAATTAGCCATCGTTGTCAAAAGCACTGTAAAGAAAGTGCAGAGATGTTCAGCTGTAAGATGGGAATGGTCTCGGTCAGTGCTCGTGAAACATTACGTAACACCTAAATGGTGTTTTTAATTTCACCCTTCTCAAAAAAATAAGGAATTCAGGTTTATCAGTGCCTTTTCTCCCATAATCTGTTCGTCTTTTTGAAGAAAAAGGAAGGGAAATAAGGTCTTCAGTTGTCCTTTCCTTGGCAAGATTTTGATTAAGAACAAGCACCTAATGGTTTCATAAAAAATAACAAATGGCCAATATATTTTTCTCTGCCATTTTTTTTTTTACCTGTAAGTACTACCATGTTTTTTCAGGCAGCAAAAGTCCTCCCTTATGAACTGCATTCACCACCTGGCTTCTCTGCTCTTTGACAAGGACATCAGTGATGAGCTATAACATGTCCACAAGATGAAGGACTAGTACTTGGAAGATGAGCCTCTCAGGGGGTATTAAGAGCACAGATGAGTTTGGCAACATGAACAACCAAGTATCAAAAAGCGTCATCAAGAAGCATCTTTGAAGAAGCACAGAGGAAGAATTCAGAATTAAAACATTTGGTTTTCAGATGCAGCTCTTCAGATGATATTTTGCATATTTACTTTTTGAGGTGGAAAGGATTTTATGAGAGGAGAAAAATCCTACCTTTTTCTAACAAGATCTTGTTCTTTTGCTTGCTCAGGGAAAACTGAAACACAAGCGAGGGTAATGTTGTGCCTGAGTCAGTGTGCTCATCTTGAGTCAGTGTCAGGTAGAAAGGGAGGTTGTGAGCCTGAGTGCCAGTGAAGTGCTGCAAAAAAAAGCCCTAATGAAGAAACAGTCTGAATAACAAATGGTGATTTATGGGGGTGTAATTTATTTTTCCTGCTGAATTGGAATAAAGTATACTGACATAAGCACTTTTACTTTTGTAATAACTATATTTATGCTGTGGTTACGCTATGGTTACGCTATAGTTAGATAATATCAGCAGAGGTTTAAAAAAAAAAAAAACAAAAAAAAACTTCCTGGTGTTGACAAGACCTAATCAATATATGTAAGGTAAAATTTCAACAGAAAACTGGAACAAGTAATTTGTAATGCTGAAAATAACAGTAATTTATACAGATAGTCCACTCTTTTTCTTCCATTTTTCCTATTGGCCTCTCCCCAGACAATAAGTTCAACTGAGGTTGCATGAAATTTTTACTGACAACACTGAGTTTAAGTCTAACATAAAATTCATATAGAATTTGTTTGCAGTTTTAAAGAAAGTAAAACAATAAAAACAAATAGCTATTGTTGGAATGTGCTTGAAATCATGTTTTTTTCTCTTTTTTTTTCTTAATGTGACTGTCATTCTAAATTCAGACAGTTTGACGCTAATTTGTACATGAGTAAAATAATTTTCTATGGGGTAGCATGACAATGGAGTTGTACAGTGTCACAAGACACTGGTACCCTCTACACAATGAGAGAGAACATGGTTGGATCATTTTCAAAGATGTCTGAATAGCCTTAAGAGGTACCAGCATTTATGTGGCAGCATCAGGCACAAGTAATGGCTGGCAGAGCCTGAGTGCTGAATGACAACCACCGCAAGGAGGTACAGCACTGCTGGCAGCATTACGCTTTAGAGGCAATGGTAATTCAAATTGCACAGTGGCTGCTCTTGTGGAACCTAATGGTCCCATGGTATTACTGTATAACCATGGTGCCTTAGCCAACATCTCCCTTGTCAATAAAATGGCTTTTACACATCCCCAGCTGCATATGAACTACTGTAGAGTACATCAGAAGAGTTGCTTTTTTGCACAGTCCCTGTGGGAGTCTGCTTTCTCTTACCCCATTTCAAAGCAATAGCAGTCTCTGAGAAGCTGACAGACATACATAAGAAACAAACCTGGTGTAAGCTACAACAAGCTGAGCCCTCATTCTTTCCTCCCGTGTTATAGAGCTTGCCAATTTTAAACGGACTTTGGGAGATCCTTTCTGCAAGAACATGGTGTGAACACTTAATCATTCTTGAATTTAGCCTACTGAATGCTCTATTTTTGAATGCCAAGGACAGCCTTCAAGGAATGCCAAGGACATATCCCTTTATAACAGCTTAAATGTGGTAAAATAAAAATATAAATAAATAAATAAATAAATAAATGTAAGACTTTAAAAAGCCCTAATGGCCTAGGCTCAAACCTCAGGTCCTGCATGGAGGATAGCATGTCTTTTGGGTCACTTGGTAGCTTCTGTATATGGAAAACTACTATTACCACTTTCAGACTTCGCCACTTACCAGCATTTGCTGTCCTTGAGCAAGATTTCACAGCTAGAATTCCAACCTAGAATTCTACATGGTGTCATATTTATTTGGAGTATTTAGTGCAGTGCTAAAAATATGGCCAGATTGGTTAAGAGCAGTACAAACCAATCGGTTGATTTACCTAGCTTAACTGCCTTCTGACATTTGGCAGAACAAGTGTAAACATGGTGGACAGCATGGGGGAAAACAAAGCATCTTTTTAAATCAAGGAAAAGCCTGCCAGCTGAATACTGCAGTAAAACCAAATAATTTATATATCTAATGGCTCCCAGAGCCCTTCTCTTCTTTAGGTGGATTGTATTTACTGGCCTCTGTTATGTAGTTCAGGTTCAAAAACATTCCACAAAGGCTTGTCTTACCTGATAAATCTCCTTGAGAAAAGCCAAATATCTTTCACTGAGTAATTTAAAATACATTATGTGGGTTATTCATTACTAACGCAGGAGTGTAAGCTTGGTTTAGGGTTGTTTACCTGTACTCAGCAGCAATCAGCTTGTCGTGCAGCTTGGACAAAGATTTTCCTCCACAGTTTCTTTAGGGAATAGCAAACAGCTACTCCAAATCAGCACTCACTATTTGAGCAAAGCTCATCACATTGCAAATGTGAACCAGCTTAATAGGGAAAATATTTGGGTACTGTTGTCAAGAACAGTACTTTTTGGTCTGCTTATTGCATCACAGAGGTGCAAATCTTGGACAACAGCTAGAAAAAACTCTTTCTGGTTGTGGTCATAAATAAAACATATTCCTAAATTTGAGTATTACCAACAGTCAGTTTAATTCTGGTCCCCCTCCCCCCAACAAAAGCATTCATTTATCGTCATTGCTGGCAGTCTACCCATCAAGGGATCTGTAATAAATATCATCATTGTCATTCCTATTTCTATCACAGTTATCAATGCCACACTCCACTGTACATCGTGTAAAGGATGACACCAGCAGTGCCCACACTGTCAGAAAAATGCTATTCTATTCTCATAGCTAAATCCACCCAGGAGTCACACTGCTATCTCAGTACTTCAAACCTGCTCTTCAAGCCTGTGCACTGAAGCTTGCTGAAGGCAGAGAGCCTGGAGAAATATAGCATCATGCTAGTGTACTTAGGCAACCCGGGCAGGAAGAATATAAACTGATCCAAGTCATCTCTAGCCCAATCTAATAGATTTTTATTTTTTAATTTTTTTAAGTTCTATGAACAAGATTAATGAGCTGCAATAGGTATGAAAACTCCCAAGGCATCTGGCCCTACATGTTACTGAAGGCCAGCTTTCACGCTCACTCCTCCTATTCTTAGTGTTGGTGTATTGATCTTGTTTGTCACCAGCATCTGACAGAAAAAGACTAGAGGAGGATTTTGCATACATGCATGAAAGTGTTTGTCAAATCCACAGTGCTTATCCTGTTGCTGTCAAAGAAATCCTCTGAGGATTCAATTTGGACAACTGAAAAAAAAAAATCTGTTGGGGTGGTGTTTTTTGTTTGTTCGTTCGTTCGTTTTGTTTGTTTTTGTTTTGTTGTTGTTCTAAAGCTAAGTAGTTTTTTGAGTAGTATGAATGCACATATAATGGGACAATCCATGTGATAAAAGCTTTAATCACAGAGGCCAGGCATCCACAGTTGGATTTCAATTAAAATGTGTTATTTATACCTTTTAATTCCTTGCCTCCAGCTATATGCAGTGTCTACTTTATCACTGATGTAATAAAAGAAGGTGCACATGAAAAGGGATATGGATGAGAACAAGGTAGTTATTAACTACATGATTATTCATTGCATAATGCATCACAATAGCCCCCATTAACTGAAGGTCACTCCTCCCACCTTATCCAGTCCATTCCCCTTCATTTGTTTAAGTAACTGACAATTTATTAACACCTCATTTGTAAACACTGACAACCATATGGTGTTAAGACTCCAGCCTGCCCAGAGAACTTGTGGTAGTTGTTATTATTTGTGGAAAGGTGGCACCTGAGTCTTGCAGCCAGGGATGAGGCCCCTGTGATGATGGGAATGAATGCATCTACTCCATTCCCCTCTCCAGACACTGACTGAGTGGAGTCACGAGGGGTGGAGGTTTTTGAATGACGAGCAGTTAGGTGAGAAAGAGAAATAAGAGTTCACAGGAATGCTGGAGAAGCCCAAAATTATAGCACTCAACTTTCACATGATTTTTATCATATATATCCCAAGAGCCTATATACTTGCTCTTGATTAGCACTGATACATCAACTTTTGATGGCTTCAAAGGGGGGTTGAGTATTGCTACGCTGATCACACTGACCACACTGATCTCCACCAGCTATTATGGAATTTCAATCAGTCTGAAAAAAAAATAGTCTGTACTTCAGGGGTCTGAATGTTAACCAAATCTGGATTATACCATGGGTTCACATTCCCTGCTCCATTGGAGAATCATAAAGTGTCAGATGCCCTGATTAGGCACAGGACTGTCATCAGACATCAAATTTCAGTTAATCTCTGCTCAAAGATGGTGATATAATGTTGGGACTACAACTGTAATGAAGGGAACTCTGATTTTTTACTCAAACAAAAACCTCCACCAACTATCATGGAATTTCAAGAAGTCTGAAAGAAAAAGTCTGTACTTCAGGGGTCTGAATGCTAACCCAATAACAGGGAAAAATAAAAAAATTAAAAAAAATAAAAAAATAAAAATGAGAAATTCAAAACATAGTGCCAGTGCTATTTTATTTCTCCACACCCCCTCATCCCAATTTTTTTGTTTTGGTTTGGTTTTGTTTCTTTGTTTTGTTTTTGGCATCAAAAGAGAAAAAGAGAAAGGGAGTAAATAACCTGGTGTATACTTCTAATGGTCAATTGCAGTCCAGAAAGCATTCAGTCTTTGGATGGAGGCATAAATTAGCACACTGGTTGAAAAGATAACACTGAAAATGAAAAGATGCAGATTATGAAGGGACAGGAAAAACCCATATGCCTTTAAATCTATCTATGAAATGGAGTCACCAATTAATAACATATGTAAATATTTATATTCAGAGCACTGTTTTAAAAGGATGAAACAGCAACAAAGTAACAATAATAATCATCAAGTAACAGAAGAGGTGAACTCATTCCCACCATTACCAGGATCTCATCCCTTGTTTCCTCACCATTTTGGAAGTACCAGCTAAGACATTGTTGTCAAGCTTATCTTTTCCTGATACAACACACCATGAGTAGAAGTGGGTATGGTCAGGTCAAGCAGCTGCCCAGAGAACAGGTATAAAAAAGGTATAAAAAAAAAAAAGGTATAAAGCCAACATGCCAAACAGATTTCCTGGTACATCCACCATTTTTCCAGCTAAATCAATGTCCATGTAACAGGGGAGATTTCCATGCACTACAACTCAGAACCCCGATGAAGACTGAGATTTACATATATAAGGCTAATTACAAGAGTTATTACAAGTCTGTTACGTGAATTCCTGCAATGAAATGCACAAAGGCATAGACCTTGGAATATAGCGTGGTCAGACTGATTTTGGAAAAAAAGGTATAAAGCCAACACTTCTCACAGAATCACAGAGGTTGTAAGGGACCTCTGAAGATCATCTAGTCCACCCCCTCTATCAAGCAAAATCACCTAGACCACATTGCACAGGATGGCATCCAGGCAGGTTTTGAGTATTTCCAGAGAAGGAGAATCCACAGCCTCTCTGGGCAGCCTGTCACAGTGCTCTGTAACCCTCACAGTAAAGAGGTACCTTCTCATATTCAGATAGAAATTCTCTTCTATTTACCCCCAGCAGAAAAACAAAACAAAAAACTTGCACATAGGTATCCATTCTCAGAACTGTCATTTTTCATAACAAAAAAAAAAAAAAACACACAACTCAAAGCTACTGTGGTTTGAAACCCATCAGGGTAATCTCTGTGGAAACTGAATTTTATCCCTATTTTGAATTTTACAAGGAAAAGCTCCAATCTAGTTTCAGTGTGGTATTTGGTGGTATTCAGATCAATGTCTCATTTACCTTGAAGCTCCTACCAGAAAGTAATTATTGTGAAGAGTCTTTGGGATCAGTATTTTATTCTCAATATTTGATAATTTCTTTGAAAGCTCTGTCCCCAGGAGTTGTGATATGTAGCATGTTGTATGCCAAGAAAAGTGCATTCTGAAATTCTTGGACAAGGAGATCATGGTATAACACCTTAAAGATTTATTATAGTCTTTTGTCTGTCCTGTAAACCATCATTCACTGTCCTGGAAGAAACATGAGGTTTGATTCATATGTCTCTCTGGTGGCCCCTAACCAACTATTTTAGTATTGGAAAATTTGCTTTCATTCACACTTAAGAGTAAAATGATCCTTGACTTTGAACTGGGTTTGTGCATCCCAGGAAACAGGATAGCAATTCACAGTGTAAATACAGCTTGGAATACATGATTCAAGCCCACTCTACATGGGAGCAGAACACATACTCCCGTCAGACAATTTTCTCAACTAACACACACAGAAATTTCAGGTTCCAACTCTCTCCTTAACATTACCAGTGCAAATTAATGCATAAGGACTATTGTCAAATCAATATCAGAGCATTTTAAGTTTTGTTTTACAGATTCATAAACGATAAAAAGGAAAAATATGGAGAATTAAAGCCTGGTTCTACGCACAGATATGGGTAAGTGACTACTGACTATTAACCTGATTGTGTATGTACACTTTTTTCTTTTTTTTCCTGTGATGAGATGCAAAGATATTTAATTGGCTCAGGCATGTTTTCCTTCCCCAGTCCACCACACAAACACAGTTAAAAGCCCTCATAAATTCTGGAGACTCCAGAATGACAATTTAAAGGATTTGTGTTTGCCTGAATTTTAATAAGACTGCTTTACTCACAGGTAATTGCCTTTTTCTTAGCAGTTGTTACAATAAGTCTATTTTTTCATGAAAAAATGTCATTTAAACTTACAAAATTCAGCTTTTGTTTGTCTAGTAATAAAACGTTCTGTTCTTTGATGCATAGATGAAACCTCATAAAATTCGCAATGATGGTGCTCTTTGCCCTTTAATACGATACACATTTATCTTGGCATGAATCCTCACTAAAGCAACTTTAGCTAAAAAATAGGAGGGGACAAGAAGAAATATGCTGTCCTATTTCCCCCCATTTCCTGTGCATGCTTTGTTCCTGAGTAGAGAAACTAAATCTCTTATACTCAATATAAAGGATATCTAAAGTTCAGGGAGCAATATGGAGGGAGTCTGGGGCTTTGAATCATCTTACAGGAAGAATTATCAACATGGAAGTCCCTTGCTTGAATTCACTTTCTCATCACAACTCTACTGGTAGAAGCAGTTCTGTTAGGAGTCCCCTCAGTGGCCAACTCTTGGGAAGGCAGCAGTGGCATTAGTCATGGTGTAACTATAGTAGGGCTCCAGGCTAGTTTAAGCTCACTACATAAATAACCTGGTGCTGCCGTTTCCCCTTTTCATGTAGCTCACCCTATATACAGTTGCAATTCCAGATCCCAGTATCTCTCTGCTTCCACCCACCTTCTTCCCAGGTTACTGTATGGTTCTTCATGGAAATTTCCACAAAGAATTTGGAACACTTCTAACAGCCAGGAGTTTTGGCTCAACTCTCCCTTTCTTTAAGATCAAGATATTCCTGTTGGTCTTTATTTTGTGTTAGGACATCAGAACAGACTACGTAAAAAAGTAAGCTTAAAAACGTGCTCGATAACCTTCTACCCAAGTTCCAGACTCCTCATTGACACAATGTGCCACAGACATTCATTACTAATATGAGAGACTGTGCTGTGATAGCGGTTGCTGTCAACCATAGGTCTTGATAAACCTCAGTCAGCAGATGCTTCTCCAAATTAAATCTCTAAGATTTTGGAGATTCTCCAAACTGATTCTCTACCAATGGCGTATTTTAGCAAATCAGCTTCCAGCACATAAATCCCATATCTGTTTCCAGAGCCAAAGCCAAAACAGACATTTCAAAGGAGCTTTGGGCTTCTTAAATTAACTTTGACAATGGACTTGACAATAGCAAACAATTGTCATTTTGAGAGGAACAAGCAGCAGAGCAGTATTCATGGCTGGAATATGCCTCAGTCTATGTACCTGACAACTGCAGTTATAAATAGGAGAAAGAAGGGGATAATGGTTTGTGCAAAAGACTGTGTTTGATCCTAATTTCATTTTTAATTTTCTTTGACAATCTGTTTGCAAAAGGACTGGAACAAACACTTGTCCACCAAGGAAACCAGAAAGTATAATATAGCCCAGAGGGACTGCCTATAGAGCTATGTATTGTTACAGGTATAGATTACAGTACTATTTTCATTATGAGAAGAAAATCTAGAGCAATATCAAAATGTTTGCGGAGCATTAACACTTCATACCTTTTAGTTTAGAGGGATGACAAATGCCATCAACAACTCAAGCTTCCCTCAGCTTAGGTCTTCTACTACTTATTTATTTCAGAAAACATATCTTATACCAGAATAAACACCATTAGCAGTAGATCTGGTAGCCAGCATTCTAGAATGGTGTTTTGTGTTGTCTTGCCCATATAAGTCACCAATTTCACATAACTAACTATTTCTGCTTGGGATAGATCAGGCAGGCACTCCAACATACTGAAACCATTTTGCCTAAAAGCAGTGTTGGTTTGAGTTTCCCGCTCTACCTCTGGTTTTCAGGAGCACACAGGTACCTGGAATTTTAAATTTTGACCTCTTTTAAATCACATTGCTTTAGTTTTACTCTAAGATAGCTTCCAAGAGGAAAAAGAATATAATATGCAGGATCATTTTCCAATGATACTAGACCTCCTGTTCTCTTTTTAACTGGTAAAAGGCATCTCATCATTGCATTTCACCACCCTATTATGTCTGTTTCCATCATATTAATTGGCTATACGAGAGGGAAGAAGAGATAAAAAAACAGTTACTTTTTTCTTTTTTTTCCTGTCATAGAACCATGTTAAACTTAACCCTACAATTAACTCTCATCTCCTAATGAAGTTCCTTATTTTTATATACCTAAACCTGATGAGAGAACTAGCTGAGATAAGGAAAACTAACACCTCTTCTTATTGTTCTTGCATGTACAACCCCCCCCCTCCTCCGTACCCACCCACCATCACATTATTACACATATTTGTCATCATTCAAAAATGAACTCATTATCAACCATGCCAGCCTGACTAAGGAAACACTTGAGGTAAGGGGACACCACATGCACCATATGGTATGTCTCATTGAGGCAATTTCCAAGTGTACAGTACAGATTGTACAGTCGTCTTTATAGAGCTTAGCCAGAAGAACGCATTTCTTTTTATTTAACAGCAAATGCAATTGCTGCCTAGAAGAAACTGCTTCCTTGGCTTCAGAAACTAAAAACATTCCTGAAATCATTATGAGGTGAGATGAAAACAGGATTAAAGGAAAATAAGTGGCACATACTGCCAGGAGCAATTTCCAATAAAATTTGTACTGAGTGCCCCAGCAGGGAGGGAGGGAGTAGATAGCTGGGGGATGGGAGAAATCATGTTCTCCTTTTTAGAGTTTGCCTTACTCGTTGATTTACAGACTTCTGTAAGCAGAAGCTGGGTAAAGCTGGTTGGATCTGTAAAGGCAGAACAGTCAGCTAGATCTGAATGTCAGAAGGAAAAGTCTGTGGATTTATGGATCTTTTGAAAACAGTTACAAGAGAACAGCCTTGTGCAAATGCAGACTTTGTGACTAACTGACCTGCATACAATTAATCACCTGAGAAGGGGAGAGAAATACAATTATCCCTCACCTCTGGCATGCTTGTGCATCTCCTGCATTAAAAATAAATAAATAAAGCTGAAGGTTATGTTGGACTCAAAGTTACAAGAATTTCTTTCCAGGTACTGAATTCCCCTGACGACCACCACCACCACCAATCTCCACTGATAGCATCTCTAATTACTTCAGGATAGGAGAAATTATGCCTTACATTTTCCTCTTCATGGGGAGAGGGTGGAGAATTGATGTCTCTTACAGAATGATCAAATCACTAGGGCTTAATAAGGTACTTTAACATGTACACCAGGATACTTCTGCTAGTAAGGTACAGCTTCACATCCTCATGAAATGTGCACTGACTCAAAGCTAAATGCTCAAACTGAATTGCAAACAGATGCCCTTTCCTTCCCTGAATTAGACATATTTTCTTTAATTCTGCTTCTGCAACTGGGTTATATTTCACCACTTCTGCAAAACAACTATATTCTGTAGTAAAGGGCTAGATTTTAGATCATCAGTCATCTTAGATGGTCAAAGAGACCATCGTTCCAATAAGCGAGAATAAAGTGCTTAATAGATTAATCAGATATTAAGCTTCTCTCACTTGATGTCAGTCAAAGTACCCTGAGTTAACACTTGACAAGAAAGTGAGAATTTCAGTTATTAAGAAGCCAGTACATGCACTGTTTTCACATGAATTGGGGGTGGTTAGAATTTTATTAATTCAGTTCTGAGGTATGTCATTTTTATCTTATTTTGAGCACATTCCTACTCTGTCCTTCCTCTCCCAGACTAATTAATCTTTGTTTATAAATGTATTTACATTTTTTTTTAAACAGATCTTAGTCACATATTAATCTGAGCAAACAGGAAGTAGAAAAGTTATTAAATGACACAAGTCCCCTTTTATTTTTTATTTTAACTTTCAGTTGCTGAAATTAGATTATTACAAGAGACGGCAGATATCATGGGATACTTGAGGTTTAGACTAAGTGGTACAGACCAAGTTTAGGGTTAGAATCACAGTGACCAAAAGGAGACAAGAAGAAATATCTAGGGAAGAAGATTTAGTTTCAAGAATTACTGACCTAATGGAAGATACAACAGCAGCTGCTGCAACAGGGAAGACCAGAGTGTTTTTGCAGTGTGGGTGAGATGTGCATTACAAATACTCGGAGAATAGAGCAAAAAGAGCAGGTGGGATTGTAGCTCCGGATTAAGCTATATTAGGCCTATATTCAGGCACAGATATCATGGACAAAACCACAAGAGGCACTACAAAGACCACAAGGAAAGAGGACAGGGGTTACCATCAGAGTTCTTTGCAGAACATGTCAGGCATTTTAGTGCTTTTTCCACCATATGCTTCTTGACAAGAGAAATCAAACCCAGTAAAATCCTCTTCAATCTAAACATTAAGCCTGCCAACCTCTCTTGCTGATGGCAGTGATAGCTCATGAGTCAAGACCTTCTGAAACAACCCCTTCCAGAAGGCAGCCCTGGAGCGCCTTTTTGAAACTGATCTGAAATGCTATGTGGAGCTTTGTGAAAGCTGTTTCCCATTTTTCCTATTAGCATTAGTCAACTTCTGTGCCTGACAGAGAGGTTGCTCTTCTAATAAGAACAAAACTTACATGAAGATAGTTTCCTCAAAAGGTTCCACATGCTATTTAACCTTTAAAGCTCTCACCAGTGCTTGGTCATCTTTACAGTAAAAAAAATATATATATATATAAATATAAAATAAATATCTCTCCTGATGTTTAAATGGCAACTACTGTGTTTCAGTTTGTGCTGTTGACTCCTGTCCCGTCACTGGGCACTACTGAAAAGAACATGGTGTTGCTGTAGAGGAAGCCAGAAGTGAATACTATCACCTTACTGTTTAATTGATAAACAACAGGAGGTGTGATTGATGTTAAGACTACACTAAACAGAAGGTTGGAATTTTCTTCTCTGTCCCTTTCTATTTTCCAGTTTTCTCAAAGTCAGGTGGTTTCTAGCAGCTGATGCCTAGTTCAGTACTTAGTAGCATTAGCATATTCCTAACTTTTTTTCATGCATAGAAACACTGTACAATTGTATACATGACAGTTAAAACTATGGCATTGGTTGTGTGCAACAGACATGAACTCAGGAATAAAATCTGAATAAAAGGTAAATTTATTGCTCCAGGCTACTCACATATCCTTCAGAAAAATAACTCCAGTAATGTTTGTGATCACATCTACATTAGATAGAGCAACTGCATAGGCCTCTACGTACACAGACACAACTGCAGTAACTCAAAGTGAAGCATTCTATTATGCTTTTAGAACTTAAGTCTCTAATTCACTCTAGTTTTCTTGCCAGCAATGGAAAAATAAATAATATTCCACAAACACTAACCATGGAGCTTTGAAGAAAAAAAAAAATAAAAATCTAACTAACCAAATAAAAGTTGGGTACTGGAATCCTTATTGAAGGAATACCCTAAAGGGGTCCAATTGACTTTGAGCTTACTTCAGAGTCTGCCTAAGGAGAGCCATTTGATCTCTGACCCCCACACTGAGCTGTCTGGAGGAATGCCAGTCTACCCGTGTGTTGATAGACTGCACAATCTAGACACGTGCTCATTTGGGACTCAGCACAGCCCACTCCTTTAGCTAATGGTGACAATCATTCACTGTACAGCTTGTTTCAGACATGCTTGCAGCATTTGAAAGTGAAAGACAATTTGTCCTGAGACAACCACATGGAAGTGTTTTGAGGAGGTTCTCTGACAGGCCCCACAGAAGCACAACAGCAGGGCTACTGGTTGGAAGCACAGCAGGATGCAACATCAACAGGTTCCAAAACAAGAAGGAAAAACACAATCTGGAGTTGATCCCTCACACCCAGAGCCCAGCCTGCAGGTGCATGGCAGGCAGCCAGGCCCAGCCAACACAGCAGCTGTGGCCCTGCATTGCCCGGGTGCTAATGTGGTGAGAGGGGCTACTGAGCCATCAACTGCTCCTCAGGGAGTGGCCCGAAACCAGTAGCACATCAGTAACAGCTCCCTACTGAGTGCCAAAACATTCAGCACTAATTGCTGGCCAATTTCACCCCAAGGTTTCCATGAGACAGTCCCTTTTGTTCAGTCCAGTGCTGCTTGGATGCTGTCAAGCAGCTGCTCTGCTCCGGGTTGGAGGGGTTCCCACAGTGCTCCAAAACCCACCTGTGCAGGGCCCCTGGGTCCTTCCTGCTAACATTGCTCCCTCCTTGATGTTCAGACATGCTGTGCTTGCTCCTGCAGAGGGGAAGTTTTGTCATGTAGCCACTTGTGTCTCTTCCTGCACTCAGTGTGGAGTCTTCCTTTGTACTCTCTGGATGTGCAAGCTGCACCGTGCATGGGATGGGCAGCATTTGTGAAGTATGTACAAAACCCACGTCTCTCCCACATAACATGGAGCTCCTGTGCTGCTGTGCAGTTTTCTGTGTGAGGATGCAGGAGAGCAAGTGATTTGCTCCACTGCACCCATAACTCAGAAACAGCATGGCTATATAAGCTGGGTAGAGTAAACCAGACATACAGTGACAGATGAGGCTACCTCAGGGCTTTAGAGGAATGCAGGGAGAATTTTGCTTCCCTGGGGATGAAAAGTTAGGTCTGTAACAAGGATACATAACTCCAGCTATGGAAATAAACAAGATAAGGCACAGAAATAAAGGAGAGCTCTAGAGCATCAAAATTGCTCTCTGCCAGGGACAAGGATGGCAGCTGTGCAGCCACTACCTCTTCTCCAAAGCCACTCTCTCAGGTTCAGTTTTCCAGCCTCCTAAACACAGGTAAAACATCATGAAGAGTCACAAACTGCTTTGTTGCCCCTCATTCACTGGCTTCTCTGGAAAGTACCAGCTTTACTTATGCCTAAAGCCAGCACTGATTTCCTGATAGCCAACACAGCAACCCACAACACAAAGTATAGTACATAGACATAAAGAGGTGCCATGTTTCCAAGAGAGAAACCATGTCTAGGAATCCAGTGTTGCTGTCAGTTCTTTGCAAGATACAAACAAACAAACAACACCATACACACACACACACACAAAAAATAAATCTCTAGCTTTTAGCTGAGTAGGTGGGTGTGACAAGTAGAAGGGACATATTCATCACAGGAGGCTGGCTGACAGTTGACCCCTGTAGGACCTCATACCACTTGTCCCTAGGAGGATACTAGGAGCAAGGAGGTCCTGTCTTCCTAGGATGGTGACTCTGCAGAAAACAGTGAGTTCACAGGGCCCAGAAAGAGAAAAAAAAAAAAACCTAACTCTGGTTGCAATGTTATTGTTTCTAAGTATATTCATACAGACAGGTAGTTCACATTGAAACATGCCAACGTATTCACTTGCTTCATCACGCTCAGCCACAAGTGACACGACGCAGATAATCAAGGCAAAACAGGACCATTAAAAACAAGCACATCCATCTGTCAAATAACAATAAAAGCCCTAATCACTGAAATTTTGTGCAGCATTTACTTTAGTTAATAGCAAAATGGTTTTCCAAGACAAGATCAGAGCAAGAAACATTTTTAAGTGTTGGTGTTTTGTTTTTTTCTTCCTCCCTCCAGAGAGGCTCTAGGCAGCCAAAATTAATTACCCCCAATATGACACCTTCAATCCTGCAAACACCTTCCAGCTAATTAGGGTAAATTGTGTGTTTTGTAGCACTCAGAAAAAAAAAATGATTCTAACTTATTTTCTCATCCATTTCCCTCTGCTCATCAGGCAAGAGAGATGAGCCAAGAATTCCATGATGTCTATTAGTGACTGGGCTAAACAAACTCAGAGAAGTGTGGAAAATGTTTTAGATATTAGAGAAACAAGACACATGAGGGTATCAAAAATAAATCCTTATGGTTCATGGTGAAAAAAAAAAGTTTATGCAACAAAAACTCTTGTTTGTTCCAGCTAGTACTGCACTGCAGCAGAAAGCCAAATTGATATGGTTATGACTCGCAAGTAAACATTTGTCTTATGTAAGGACATATCTTTTCAGGTCTGACCTACAGTGCTCTTCTACAAGAGAAATTTAGACTCCAAATTTATAAAATCTGGAACTCCTGATAGCATTAGCTTCATTTTTAGGTCTGGAAAAAAAAAAAAAAATCGATTTTTGCTATAGTGATATGGAAATAACATTCTAACACTTATAGTGTAAATGCAGAGCTACAACCAACTAGATGATAGGTTTCTGGTTTTGATATTTTAACTTCCCCTCTGTTAATTCTTTTTTCCCTAAAGCATTTCACATGTGGAATGAGATTTTTAAGCTGAAAGCATTTTTAGGGAAGAGAGATTCCAGTAAAATGAGGAAAAACAAAAGAAAACAGGAAAAAAAAAATGAGAAGAGAAGAGAAGAGAAGAGAAGAGAAGAGAAGAGAAGAGAAGAGAAGAGAAGAGAAGAGAAGAGAAGAGAAGAGAAGAGAAGAGAAGAGAAGAGAAGAGAGAGAAGAGAAGAGAAGAGAAGAGAAGAGAAGAGAAGAGAAGAGAAGAGAAGAGAAGAGAAGAGAAGAGAAGAGAAGAGAAGAGAAGAGAAGGAGATGGTGGAGGAAATAGCACTAAAAGTAATCTGACATGTTCCACCTTCCACAAAAAAAGAAAAAAGTTCATTTAATTCTCTTCACAAACATGTCATTATTGTCGTTCTTCTTCTTCTTTATTATTAATATTTTTAGAAACGGCAAGGGCCACTTCAAACAAATTACACAAAAGCTTTTTTCTCTAACATCTCACATGGTACATGGACGGCTGAAAACTCTGTATGCAATCCAGATGAGCTAAATTTCCTCTAAATACCTGATGAGGATCTAGCTGGAAAGGTTTTTTGTTGTTGTTGTTGTTGTTGTTTTCCTTTAGGGAGAAGTTAGTCATAAAACAGAGTAGGAGATACCAATACTTATTCTGCTCAAAAATCACAGAAAATAGAATATGAGTGTGAATTAACAGGTAACCCAAGGGTTGTCACATATGAAAACCATATTTGAGTGTGGGCTGTTACATCTTAACTGAACATCCTAAGCTGGTTATCCTTCCTTTCCACATGAAATTGGCAGGTAGCAGTCTGAAACCACAGAACTTACTCTGCAGGATGAAACAACTTTTAGCCCACTACTAAAAACACTGCCCTGGCCCTTGGCTCTGATAACCTCCTTGCAAGTTAAGACAGTTTCTTCTTTCTGACAGAACAATTTTTGACCTGCAGTAAAGTCACACCACAGAGGTTTATCTAGCAGAAAAATCCTTTTCCCTGGACTCTGACTTGCTTCTATAATCAGTGTTTACAACCTCAAGGAAATCTCTGTAACAGAAACACCTCAGAAAACACTTATCACCTCCTTACCTTCTGAACACAAGATGAGGGGACAATATACACTTTAGCTAAAATTATCTGCTCTAGTGAGATTCAGGAATTGCTGTCAGCAACTAGGATACCTGCTGGGACTCAGGGAAAGGAAATATTTATCGAACCATTGTTAAGTCATAATTGAAGGTTTAGGCTCACCTGAATGACGCTTATGGTAAGAGTGAGAACATTTTATCTGTCCTCCTAGCCTGTAGTCCTTTTTCTGTTCATTTATGAAACTGCACTGTTTCATATTCAATCTGTTGAATGACTTACCAAGCTAAAACAATGTATCATTAGCAAATTAAGAGAGAAAGAGCTATCAAAACATCTTAAAATAAATAGAAAATAAAGAATAAAATTAAACTATACATATTTTAGATTTCCAGTATTAAACCAGTTTTGAACTCTGAAAGCATCTTGATCAGATATTTCATGTTCCAATTGGATTGAGGAAACCTCCAACCATTTCACTTGGCTGGCTTACAAAGACCATTTTTCCCTTCCACCAAAAGGTATGTTGGATTTCTCTGCTGTCTCTTAAATCATCAACTTTGTTGAACTGAATGAGATTCACTTCTAATGGTAGGAAATACTGAGTTACAGAGAAACAAGCAAACAAACAACAACAAAAACAACAACTAGGTACATCACAGTTGTTGCCACAACAAAATAAGTTGAGTAAAACACACTAAAACAGATACAGGGTGTCTTTCAGAAACAATAAATCAGGACTCATAAGTGAAAGTGATTACATTTGCAGTACAGTTTAGAAGATTGCTTTGCACCGTAATTTGAGAATGTTTAGTGATAGCTTGGTTTACTGCTTGGCTGTAAATCATATTTAAACAATCCTGGAACGATCACTGCGAACATCAGAAGCACAAGGAGCAGCAGAACAAGTCATCTTTGAGTATAGGAGTGCTCCAAAATTCAGGTTATGTGGCAGCTACCCCTGGAAGCCTATTCCACCAGCACCATGTTGGGAGAGCTTTTTGTGTGTCTACCTACTAAATTCTGAAGGTTTATTAGGATGGCGTAAGGTTAACCAGTGACTAAGTATCACTTAATTACAAAGGCTGGGTTTATTGAGTTTTAGGAGCTCGGTAACTTATAAGTCTTGGAATGCATCATTATTGAAGTTTGAGGTCTAAGTTGAAATCCTAACCAAGCAAGTTTATTGCATAAAATGAAAACATCAATCAATCAATCTCAGTTGGATAATTTGCAACAGATGCTTCACACTAATCCTCTGCTATGGGTGGCATCCTCAGCATATGCTCTAAGAAAATAGGAGGTGGGAGAGGTGGGAAGAAAACCACACAGATTTATATTGTGTTGTGATAAGTCAAAGGAAAAATGTATTCAGTTTATAACAACAGAAACAAAAACATGTATATGCAAGGATCTGGTCTCTTTTGTCTTAGGTTCATCTGTTAGAAATAAGATTTTTTCATTAAAAAAAAAAAAAAAAAAAAAAGACCAAATATTTCCTTCTGCTCATTGTCTGTGGGAATAACAGTGGTACCAACAACAGAAAAGCTTACCAAAAAAAAAAAAAAAAAAAAAAAAAAAAGTTAAGCAAAGGATTCTCTAAATTAGCATTTATAGAGCTCAGGGAACCAGGGAACATGATCAAATAAAGAAGGGTAGCATCATACCACAGATGGCTGCAATATCAAATACACTATGTCTTTGAGGGCGAGTCAGTCACTGTTCCATTTCTTTGTCCGTGTTACTGAAATTGTGCTAGGGACAAATTGTCTCACAGTGAAAAAAAGCAAGAAATTTTTAAGGGGAAATGGCCCCACTAGACAGCTATAGAGCATCTGAACTACAAGTAAAGGTTTGAGAAGCAATTAACATTAAACTTTTATGCAAGTGAAGCAAGAGGGGCAAAGGCAAGGTAAGGATGCAAACTTAAGATAAAGATGAACTTTTGCATACCAAATAACTATGTTTTCCATCCATAAAGACAGCTGAGTCTCGTGGTGGTTTGGACATCATCACTGAGGTCCATAATATAGCTTATTCACATATGAGCTAATCATCTGGTGACCTTTGTGGTTTAACAGAAAGACCTAGGCAGTTCTAGGACAAATCATCAGGCTTCTTACAAATATCTACCTTAGAATGTGCTTCACCTACTTCAGCTGAGCTGAACCACAACCTGAAAGTATTTCTTCTCACTAATCCTGAAGGATAATTTGTAGAAAGCCGTAATACAGGAATATAACCCCACACACTTCTGCTGTAGCTTTAGGGAAAAGCCACGATTACAGAGTCACACAGAATCACAGAATTTCTAGGTTGGAAGAGACCTCAAGATCATCGAGTCCATCCTCTGACCTAACACTAACAAGTCCTCCACTAAACTATATCACTAAGCTCTACATCTGAACATCTTTTAAAGACCTCCAGGGATGGTGACTCCACGACTTCCCTGGGCAGCCCGTTCCAATGCCTAACAACCCTTTTCGTAAAGAAGTTCTTCCTAACATCCAACCTAAAACTCCCCTGACACAACTTTAGCCCGTTCCCCCTCATCCTGTCACCAGGCACCTGAGAGAACAGACCAACCCCCCACCTCACTACAATCTCCTTTAAGGTACCTGTAGAGAGCAATAAGTATTAGTAGATAGCGATAGTAGAGCGATAGTATTAGTATTCCTGTTGGCAGATTGTTGTAACTTGCTTGGAACTACATATGCCTAGTCCATCTAGAGTAAACAAGAAAAGAGCTTAGACCCATGCTGAGACACAGCTTTGTTTTTTTGTAATCTCAGATGAAGGTTATTCCTAAAGATATACCTATGAACAAGCACTAAGAATAGCAAGTATGACCAAACATGCAAATTGTCTCACATGCATAACAGATAATATTGACTTAAGTTAGAAATATTTTCATTGATTTCATCGGGAACACAATTTGGCCAACAGTAAGAATGCCAGGAAAAATCCCACAACCAAGGTGCTCTTTCTAAAATAACTTAGAAAGTTCTTAAGTGCCAGCTATCACAGACCTGAGGCATTTACATAGAAGATGAATTTTCAAAGTTCTTCTGTACTCAGAAGACTTATTGTAGGACAAACAGACAGAAATGAAAGAGCTTAGCACCCCATCTGCATTCAGTATGCTGAACACATTTGAAAAGAATGACCTTAAATGATTATCTCTGACAGGCTCAAAGTTTTATTTTATTTTATTTTATTTTATTTTTGAAGGAAATGTGCTAGCTGTCATGTTGGTGAGAAAAGGAAGGGGGAAGAAAAACATAATCACAGTCATTTGAAACTGGCTGTCTAGTGCGCCAAAATGTGCCTGAATATTCTTCCCTGTTATTACTATATTTCAGACTGTTGGTTATACTTATACCAGATAGAGGCATCAAAGAGTGATTTTCGTCTTTGTAGAATCTGTTAGAGGGAGACCAGAATTTTTAATATACATATATATATATTTAATATGTATGACTCATCATCTCTCGTTCTGGGTTATGAAAGACCTCACAGCTTGATTAAAATTTGGGAGGAAGATGGGAAGAAAAAAGTTTACTTTGTGGCCATAGAAAAGTCTCATTTCCAAATTCTTCATGAGGTATCAGCAGTTTATGAGGATATATATGTTAAGACTTAAACAACTAAGCATTTTAACAGGGACTCTCGGGAGCTTTTACAGGCTTTGAACCTTCACAAAAATCCAAGAACTGGTATTCATAAGAATTCTAAAACAGAAGTAATGTATTAGTTAAAAGGAGCAGATGTAAGTATTTGTGTTTTAATTTTGAATGACTTTTCTGGTTGATAATTTGTTTAGTTAAGTCTTTTAAAAGAACAGACCAAATTAATTAAGCCTGTCTAGAATATTCTCACATTTCTTACAGCAATCCTGTCTCACAGAGAGAAGAATGAAAGCATTATGAATAATAATAATAATAATAATAATAATAATAATAATAATAATAATAATAATAAATCTTTCTCCACCTTCTGTGTTGCTGGCTTTTATTTTGCCTTTCTTGCTTTGGTCAGCAGGGTTAGACAAGTCAGTTTCTAAAATAGCCATAGTACAGCTGAACAGGGAATATTAACAGAAAACATTGATTCAGGTTGCTAACTTCTGCTTTTGCTGTGAGATTCAAAATAGGATTTATTCATTTATTTATTAAGTTGCCAGCTCCTGAAGTCATAATTTTTTCTCTTCTTTTTTTCTTCTCTTCTCCACTCCTCCTTAGTTAAGATTTCCATCATATCTCAGCAATAAAGGAAAAATATTTTTAAACATGACCCACAATAGTTCAGAAATTGGAACAGAAAGGAACCTAAAAATACACATCTCTGCAAAGGGAAGATTACTCTATATAAACTTAACTCTTTTGATGTTCAGAGGTTTGACTGAAGATTTTTGATTGCTTTGGGTTAACAAGACTTAGTATTTCCTATTGTTCCCTCACAAGCATCTTATAAGCATCTACAAAGTAGAGGGGAATTTGTTTGAAACTTTTTCCCTATATGAGACTGTGCAAGGAGGAACAGAGAAAACAGACAACTGTCGTTTTCCTCACAGATACAGGGGGAACAGGCTACATACACCACTGAGCTATATAGATGCTCCTTGCCTTAGCACCACAGACAGGCTGCACCCCAGAGCTCACAGCAATTTGTAGCCATGCCAGAAGAAAGTGTTTGAGACCTCTGCCTTAAGGACAAGTTGATGTTCTTTTCTTTGTATACTAGTAATCAAGTTTTTCTTCCACATATATATGCATATACTTATAGGTTTGTAAATATGCAAATTTATCTGGGAAGTATCAACACAAAAGTTGGTGGCTTTTCTTTCAAGTCATGAATACTGTACAGACATGGTGTGTAACAGCCAATAAGTAGAATTAGGATGAATTAAACTACCTGGATCCAGGTGTTAAAAAACAAGGCCAATAAGCACCCCCCAGAAGGAAGCTGTCTTTTCAAGGAAAACTCTTCTTGGCCATGGATGGCATAATCCTAACAAATGGGATGGGATGATTTTGCTTAAACAGAAAGGGAGGAAAGATACTTTTAAAATTACAGCAGTCATTCTAAAGCTGAATGGCAGTTTAAGTCTTCATCTTCCCTTGCAGCACATAATTGAGGCAATATCATTACCTCATTACCAGAGGATACTGCTGTAAGCCTTGGAAATGGCCTCTAAAGAGCCACTGACACTGCTTGAAGAGTTTTGAGAAAACACTGTATTTCAGGAAAAAATTAATTATTCATCACATATTTTCTGACTAAAATTAAAGAGCCTTTGCATTTAAGCCATAGGCAGCACACAGCAAGAACTGCCAGAATGATAAAGCAGCAAAATGAGAGCTAAGAAAGCAACATGGACAAGTGAGCCTGATTATTTTATAATGCAGATGTGGCCCCAGGACTGGGACCCAGAAACACCCAAAACATAGTATCATATACATATGCTCTAGTGCCACTAATTCCTGTACCAACTGATGCTTTGGGCCTCATTTGATAATATGGACACAGATTCCCTCTTCCTCCTCTCTAACCTCCTTCATACCATTTGTTTTCTTTCAGTTAGCTGTTGCAGTTTCCAAATCTCTTTGCGTGTTTCTGCTGACAAACTTGATACAAATCTATAGGAAAACAAAACAAAACAAAACAAAAAACTTAGTTGAACGCAAATTGCACAGCTCTTGTACTGACAGAGAAACAATACATATGAAGTTCATGTCCTTCCACTAGCTCAACGCCAGAACAAATTTTTGGATTCTTACATGAATGGATTTACAACAACTTGCAATTATTGAAAACCCTTTTCTCTTCTAGGTGTCTCCTGCTTCCCGTGCTGTCCATCTGGAATACCTCTTCATGGCCAGGTGCAGTCATAAAATGATGCTTCTCAGCCCACTTAATTGTCCTCAAGTGACAGATGGGATTTGACTATAGCTGGTAAGCCATAAGCACATGAAACAGATGAGCAGTTAATTAGCAATGGTCGTGTTTCTGTGCAAATATCTATAGAAACTAGATATAAAAAGATAGCCTTATCAAGCCAGTTCCACTCTCTCTCTCTACAAAGGAAAAAATGTGTTACATGGTACATTTTAAAAGCTTTTTTTTTTTTTTTTTTTCTATCTACTTTTACAGTCCCAAGTGACAGTTTCCATCAGCTCCCTTGGGAGACCTACTCCACAGCCTAATGAATCTTGCTGTCAGGAAATCTTTTCTGTATGTTCAGCCTAAAGCTACCTCTTGAAAAATTGAGCAGGGGAGAGGAGAGGAGAGGAGAGGAGAGGAGAGGAGAGGAGAGGAGAGGAGAGGAGAGGAGAGGAGAGGAGAGGAGAGGAGAGGAGAGGAGAGGAGAGGAGAGGAGAGGAGAGGAGAGGAGAGGAGAGGAGAGGAGAGGAGAGGAGAGGAGAGGAGAGGAGAGGAGAGGAGAGGAGAGGAGAGGAGAGGAGAGAGAGGAGAGGAGAGGAGAGGAGAGGAGAGGAGAGGAGAGGAGAGGAGAGGAGAGGAGGAGAGGAGAGGAGAGGAGAGGAGAGGAGAGGAGAGGAGAGGAGAGGAGAGGAGAGGAGAGGAGAGGAGAGGAGAGGAGAGGAGAGGAGAGGAGAGGAGAGGAGAGGAGAGGAGAGTACAATATGTTAGAAATTAATGTGGTGATCCCAAGAAAAGGAACAGTATAATCAGTCACTCTCATATTCCAGGTGAAAATCCACTGGTCAATGTCTGTACAAGCACACAGCCTTTTGACTCAACTTCTTTTATTTCACTAGTATTCAAAGCACACAGAAGAGGCTGGAGAACTTTGATGAAATAAACCCCTTCTGGGGACCAGCTACTTCATAAAATAACTCAGAATTTCCTTAGGCTTTCAGAGTAGCTCAACAATACCCAAAAACTGTTTAAATCTTAGCCTAAGGACATAAGCATTCAATGGAATTATTTGAAATAACGACATTTCAGTATATTACTTCTACCATGTTTAATACAGTGCTTCCATTACTTTTATATACACTTGCCAGTCTTCTGATATTCTTATGTACTGAATCTTGAGAAGTCTGTTTATAGCTCATAACTAAAGGAATTTAACAAAACAATATGTGTCAGCCTCAAGAAATGAGCAAACTCCAGCTCCTGAAAACAGTTGCCTTTTTACCAGTCCTTTTTTAGCTTGGCTTGTATTTTTCCCTCTATTTCTTACTGTCTAAGAAGTCTATACCAAGAAGAATCAACCACAAGCATCTTACATGAAACACTATACCAAGATTTAGGAAGATCTGGGGGTTCAGAGAAAACTCCTCTGGATATGAAAGGCAGGTGTCAATGAATTAATCAGTCCATATAAAATTTAGGTCAGTCAGAGAACAAATACACAATACATATCACATATTGAAACAGCACAGGCTATTGCTAAAATATCTGTCAATTGTTCAGTTGTATACCTGGAGGAATTTGCCCCTGTCATACCATTTCCTCCTAATTTGTTACAGGGATAGAGGCCTGTACGTAGGAGCTCAGCTATTAGGAATTGTAGCCTTCCAGGAGACCTCCCTTCTGGCCACACTAAGGCCCCCCTTCATCTATATTTTCATGTTATCACTTCTAGCCTCTCAGGTCAACAGTTCTTCAAGGGAAAATGCAAAATATTTTTTCTCCTCTCTTCATCTTAAAGAGATCTGTAACACAACTCATCCTTTTATTTCCAAGAAGTAGGTAAAAGCCTACCTACTCCAGCTACCAGAACTCCACAAACAACTTGCTGGCACTCCTACCTATTCAACCAACCACTGAAACAGTCAAGAAGCCCAAAATGGAGATGGAACAATTTTCACCTAACAAGATGTGAAGCACTATAAAAGGTGTCTCAATTACTCCAGCCAGAGACTGTGATTATATCAGCATTGCTACCAAATCAGTGGTGCTAATAATTCAGTGAATTCTGCATTGAAGCTGTCTCAATGTCCAGACAGATCACTGTTTCTGCCCACACTTGCAAGCAATGAGTAATTAACACCTCTTTGCACGCTGCTGAAACACAGACAGGGTACATACAGCTGTGGGCTCAGCCAAATACTGCAGGAGGCTGTGCCATGGGGATCATAGAAATCAGAATATCGGAGTCAAATCAGATGTCTGAAATATGTCATTCCAGAGCTATATCCAGCCTAGGATCTTGTCTGAACTAGGAGTCAATAAGGAAAAAAAAAAAAAAAAAAAACAAAACTTAAAAGCACAGCAAGAGTACAATGATAAATTCCCAGAATACTCTCTCTGCTTCTTAGCTGCTTGTGGTCTAGCTAACATTGTTAGCTGGAGATACTGTCTTTGCACATGAAAAAAAAAAAAAAAAAAAAAAAAAAAGCCTTTCTTTCATTTACTTCTCTAGTTGATCTATAAATCAATGAAAACATTTAGCATCTCTGCATCCTAGAGGAAAAGGTTTTAAGATTTTCACAATTCCAACTTGAGATGTTTATTTGTTCTGGACCTGTCACTTGCTAGTTTCACCTGTTGTCCTCTAAGACTTGTATTAGAAGAAACAAGGAACAAAAGTATAATTCATAGTCTTTAGATACCCTTATCTTTTCAAGTTAGAGTAAATCCCTTCCTGGCTGTGGAGTAAAAAGACTATTCAATCATTCCATCATTTCTTGTGCAAAAACTGTTCCATACACACACCCTGGCTGCACCTCTCTGCAGTTTTTCTAGTTTCTTTTCCAGAACCAGAACAGTGTAACATCATTGATACAGGCTGCTGTGGACAAACAGGGTATTGCACTGGGTGACAGTCTTTACTGCATGTTTAGCACTAAAGGCAATAGCTGATTTACCATCACTGGACCACCATCTGCTGCACCAACAAAACAGGCAGCCAGAAGAGCTCTCACAGCACTTTTCAGGGATGTCCAGTAGTTCTGTACTGGCTGCACACCCTTGAGGTTTATTTCCTGAGCTGGGGGAGTACAGGAAGCAAATCAGATGTTCATGACATTAGTCAAAACCTCTTCCTTTTACAATTCTAGTTCATGTATACAGAAAAGTAAATGAAATCATGAATGAATCATCACCTGAAAGATCTCAGACATTCATAAATCACCTGCTTATTGACAGCATAGGGAGTAAACTATCTATATTTAATGACTACTATTTTCTTACTTCTCTTGTGGACTACATGTGCTAATCATGATGATTGTCTTTGATTTATTGTCACATTTCACTGCTGCTGTAACTACACATTAACAGCCTTCCCAACAAGAAAAAACACGTTAACATGCTGCTGCTGACTGCACGATGAGGGGAGTGAGACCTTAACTGTAACAGCTTTTAACGGGCAGTGCATCTTCATGCATTCCCAACTGAATGTTAAGGGAGACAGAATGTGCTTGAGTAATTAAAGGAATTATCAGTTCAACTCATGGAGGTCTATGAGCATCTTTTGGGTAACTGAGGTTAAGACAAGTTAAGACCAGATAGCAGTCTACAGAATGAGGGAAAAGTTTTGATTCAGCCAGATGATACCAAATGTGAAATGACCAAATGACAGTTGCACTGCAGAACTTCCTTGTGTTTGTTGGCATTTTTCTATTTGTTGTTTATCAGTGTAGACTTAAAGGCAGTCCCATTCAAAAAAAAAAAAAAAAAAAAAACAAAAAAAAAAACAAACAAACAAACAAACAAAAAAAAACACTGTGATCAATGGATTTTTTTTATTTTTTTTCCCCTCCTATATGAGCCATCTATGAACAGTTTGTATTTTTCCCAATGAATACCTGTGCTAGGGAATTTTGGGCCAGCTGAGATTTCTGATTTTGCTAGGTTGACCATTTCTACTAGAGCCTGAGGTTATGTTTACCTGCACAATAAGTACAGAGAGATGTGAAATCCTTGGGTTCTTCATCTAAACTCTGAAGGAATAAGTCAGCTATGAGCTGATATAAATTTCACCCTCTAGAACTTCAGCTGAAATAAGAAGCCCCAAAAATTAAGAGGCCAGATAAATCTTAGGTGAGGCATAATAAATACACAAATGTTGTTATATGTTATATGATTTTAATCCAACTTTGGAGTAAAATACTGGTATCAGTAGAATTTCTTGTATGATGAATTTCCTCAGTCTGACAGAAATTCAGTCTGACAATTGTCAGTAATAAGCAGAAATATATGAAGAATATTGGGTTTCACTGGATATATACTTGGAAGATTTTTAGTATCCCAAGATAGGTAGCTAAATATAACTACGTCTGCATTCTTTGGATAATTCCAGATTCCAGTATATACATTTCCTTCTCAAATAGCTATTAAACAAATCTGGCAACAATAAACAGGAACATAAGGAATGTAGTGACTATCTTTTTCAACTATGCTAAAGAATATAAGCAACTGAAAAAATTGCCTTCTACTTCAGCTGATGTTTGCTATTTGAATATTGTTTTTGTAATAGTCTTGCTGAAATAAAAAGCCTAAATGAAGCTCTCTAGTGGGCTTACCAGTAGCTGACCCTGCTGTAATTGCAGATTCTGGGTTTGCATCCAGTTTCCATTCCAACACTTTGGTACTACCTCACCATTGTATAAGCCTCACTGCACAGAAAACCTGTAATGGGCAACCTGATCAACAGCTCTGCTGTGGATACTGCATGTGATTGTAGACTAGTTTAATACAAAATCCGTGCCTTTTTTTTCTCTTAAAAAATAGTAACAGTAACCCAATGCACACGGAAAGTGCCAACTATCAATTTATTCATATTCCTCAGAGTCCTTAATGGGAGATGCAGTAAAAGCATATTGAGATTTTATTGCAGTGGCAGCATACAGTCCCCCAAAGCTCTGCACTTTCAGAAGATTTTGACTCAAGTCATCAGGAGCTCTTCATTCCCCTTTCCCATGTCTGAGAGATGAGCTTCCTGTAATAGTAACTAACCCTGTAATAATCACTAACATGTTTAAAAGTGAAATAGTTATAAATGTCATGTTAAAGCATAAAATAACATGAACCACACACCAGTCAAAGGCCTTTCTAGCACAAACAGCACTGAACTGCTGCATGAGGCTGCTCTACCACTGGAAACTTTCTCTATCGCTTGTTTAGCTGTCTTACCTTTCAGCTTACAGAAGCATTGGCAGTGAAGTCTTGTGCCAATCCTTTTCAGTTCCTTGCTGATCAGTCAGTCATCCCACCCAGCACCCTGCTGCATAGCTAAAATACAGCAGTTAATTGTCTCCAGAGATGAGGAAATGTAATGGCCTGCTTTGCCAAAGCCCAAATCTTCCACTATGGTACCACGTGTTCATTGCCATTTTACCTTCATACTAACAGCGCTGTGAACCTTAAAGCAAATTCAGTATTTTATAGCCTATTTTATTTGGTGAAATAGTTGAACTATCTGCTCCCTTTATGTGTAATCAGCCACAACAAAGAGACCTACCAGGGCAAGAAAACACAAAATGAGAAAGGAAGAAAGAGAAATTCTACAGAGAAATGGTACCATTCATATGCCTACCAGTGGTCCTAAAAACGTTAAATGGGTCAAACTTCGTTAGAAACTGAGAGGCATGTTTCACTTATTTAAATTAGACAAACTTGATTACAATTTAGAAAGGAGAGTTTATGTTCTCTAAAAAATGCAAAAGCTTATTTTCTGTAAGAGTAGGTCATAATGGCATATTAAAAATTTTCACAGGATTAAAAAGTTCAGTTTTATTTTAAAGCAAAATTCACAAACATTCAAGATGAAAATAAATAATAAAATAAAATAAAATAAAATAAAATAAAATAAAATAAAATAAAATAAAATAAAATAAAAAGTGTAGACATTTTTTGTTTGTTTGTTTGTTCTCAGGTACAAAACTATCTACTAATGAAAAAGCTGATCGGAAATTCCTTATCAGTTTTCATTAAGCTGTGCCTCTTTTAAAAAAATAGACTTGGGGAATCCCAGGCATATACTGTATCAGCCAATCCTTTATAAGAATATAATAAACATCAATACACTTCATCTTAAGACAGGTTTATGACATACATTATTATTATCTTCCATTGCAAAAGCAAAAGTGAAAAGCAAAGCTTGCTTATGACCAAGAATGGATCTAGCCATAGTAAATGGCTAGTATATGAACATACATACACACTGTGTGTTTATAGACTTAAACATAATGATTTTGAAAAAAAAAAAAAAAAAAAAATTTAAAATATATAGCAAGGATTTTTTTCTTTCTTTCTGGCATAATTTGCAATATTTTATTAAAACAGGAAGAAAATACTTTGTTTCAGTTGGACTCATTTAGTCTTTCCAAAAATATTTATTGATTCCAAAGTGAAAACATAATTGTGAATGATCAGAGCTTTTCATTAGATATTACCATTTCAATTTCAGAATTTGCTTAACTTTTAATATATAAAAAGGGAAAATGTTCTTAAAATTAAACAAATTGTAATCTTGAAGGTTTTCCTCTTGTATTCTTTGCAATGAAACGTGTTTTGGTAAGTTTTACTAAGTCCTGCATAAACTCTTTCTTGCAAATGTACTTTGACACTAAGGACAAAACCTTCATTATGTTTCCTCCCCAAGTATTTTGTCTGGTTTTGTCCCAAAATAAGTGAAAATATATTTATAAATATATGTGCCCCAAGGACTACTACTGACATTCCTTTTCCGTGTGAGATTCCAGGATTTACTGGATATCAGCATTTAAATGCACTTACAGTCTAAGTTCTAGTTTAATTAATTTTTAATGACTGTTAGAATTTTTGCTTTCAAGAAAATTCATTCCAATTTAATCCTTACTTTATTTTTTTATTTTACACCAATTGTTTCATGCATATTTGGCAAACAATTGCCTCATATTCTAGCCATGTTATTTACCAGCTTACTAATATTCATGGCTTGATTAATCACTGCTCATATTGTTTTCAGATTATTGGTCATCCAAATCATATATGATACAGTTGCTGCTGTTTTTTTGAATGATTAAAACACTCAAAAAGATGAACATTTGAGTATCTCATTAGTCATAAAAATCTCAATAATATTAACGGGAATCACTATAATTCAAATGACCAATATCACTTAATATCAGCCAAAGCCTAGCATGTCAACAGAAGTACAGAAAGCTATCTTCCTCCTAAGTATCAATTTTCAAATGCCTAGAGACAAGCTCAAATGTCCTTCCCTTATCTGAAATTAGCATGATTGTATCACTTGATGCCCCATAAGGATTCAGTAATATCTGTTACTCTATTGCAAAATTATCATAAAGGAACCATGTATTGACAAGGTAAATGCTTTTATCTTGTTCCCGATAAGATTATAGAAATAAACAAAACAACATCAAATCAAAAGGAAAAAATAAAGTGGGGGGAGGGGGGATAAAAGAACAAACAATAGAAGGACCCTAATATATGGTATTAAATAAATTTATAGCTACAGGAAATATTTTTTTGAAGCAAAATGGATGACAATCTGAGATCCCATATTAATTCTTCCCAAATAGCTCTCAGATGATGTTTTGTTTAAATGCCAGAAAAGCTTCAAAAATTCAGTCAGGAATGGATGGAAGAGAAACAGAAGTCCCAAACTGTTTTTTATTCTTAAATCTTTTTGCCACCTTGTAACTAAAGATGCTTCAAACATGGAATAATCAGCTTTCGGAATGAACAGAGCCTGGCTTACCATCTTTAAAAACCTTGACTGAAGAAACAGGCCTATGAAGGCAGACCTGATTTGCTGCAGGATTGAGGTCTTAAACTGCCATTTACCTTTTACCAAAGCCAACAAGACAAGACACATTTAAAAACAGCTGGCTGCAGTGTTCATTTTTGTCTTCTATATGCTTGTCAGTAGGAGAGGAAAAGAGAATGATTGTGAGAACATGTGAGAGCAGCTACATCACACACTAAACTTGGGAGGATTTTCATTTATTTTTTCCCAAAAGATGACTGAGTTCCATAGTCAGAAGGACTTTTGAGGAAGAACTGCACTTGATGTATATGCAGTAAGGTCATGACATGTATGTAACTGCATGACATTCATGACATACAGTCATGACATTGTATATAATGATCATACATTCCATGACTGATCATGGAATTTATCAGTTCCATGATAAAACAACATATATTATCAAAAAAAAAAAAAAAAAAAAAAAAAAAAAAAAAAAAGAGAGAGAGTTGTAAGCAATTCCTTAAAACATATTCACATTTTGACTAACATAAGCTGAGTATAAAGCTCTGGAGGTAGTAGAGACAGCACAGCCTAACAAAAATCTAACTCTCAATTCTTTCTCCAGTGTCTGTCAAGATGATGGTGTGAGGACCCTGTATGACGTCCTGTCCCTGTAACATCTATCCCTACTAGGTCTCAGTTTCAGTTAGGTCACTGCTTGATCTGCCTGTGATTTAACACTAACTACAGCAACACAGAAGTAGCAGGATGTGTCAAATAAGAGACCAGATCAATGAACCATGCTGGAAAGAACTGCAGTAGCTGTTCCTTGGCCTGAGGGCATTATTTATTTTTTAAATGTAAATCCTATAGTTGAGATAAGATGTCGTGTAGCTTTGATTTTTCCATTCTGTGGTAGGACACTAATGTAAAGTAGAAGTGACCAGTGCACAGAAATTCACCACATCCTACTTCAGCCTTCTTGCAGGAGAATGAATTTCTTCCTTTTCATGGCATAATTTTAAACACAGGAAAGTTTCCTGACCCGCAAATCCACAAGGTTAACATAGACCTTTGTTATGCGATTCACAGAATAATTAAGCAGGTGAAAACTTTGAAAGAGGAAAACAAAACATTAAGGTGGGCATGAACTGCAGCCATTTGATGTCCAGCAGAGAAGAGACAGGTCTCAGTCCATCAGTTGCACTCTGGAAAAGATACCCTATGGAGATAGTCCTGTTACATTTTAGAGGGTCTTGCACTTTAATTTGAAAGCTTGTTGCTATGTTTTATGAAGAGTTGAGGGGAGGGCTAATAACTATTAATGAGTGATTCATCTGCTCAGTGAGAAGAAACTCTTTGTATTTAATGCAAGGGAAAAATAAATAGCATTCTCATTCCAATCACTGATTCAGGGAGATGAAAGGAAGATGGAGAAAATGGAAATGAATGCACAAAGGCTAGAGTAAATTTTCCATGTTCATCAAAGGACTAAAGCAGGTTAGATGTGACAAATAAAGCACCCCAGGGTGGCTCAAGAAGGGATCATCTATGCACGGTGTGACTAAAGAGACATGTCATAAGCCCTTCTTTACCTTAATCAGGCACTCTGACTCTGCAGCGAGAAGGGTCATACAAATATCTAAAGTGACAGAGACATCTCCTTGGCAGTATCACTTCTGATTCTTCTTTCCCTCTTTCCCTTCACCCTACCAAAATTTCTCCAGTTTTTCTTCAGACATGACCCTCATCGCCCACGACGCATTCCCTTTCAGGAATATCCATTGGGCTGCTCCTTACCTCTTCTGCTTCAACCCTCTGACAGTAAAGCCAGTTCTGTCTAGTTCACATAAAACTACTGACACTCACCCCTAGATCTGCAGGGGAATGTGTTTTAATGAGACACCTGAAACTTCCTTTCCTCCCACTGGCTGGAGAAGCAATAGGGTATGGTGCCAGGAGACCATGGACAAGTGAAAATTCACCTTCTATGAGGCTCCTGGGTCACTATGTAATTGTGAAGCTGTTCAATAACCTTCTCCCTCACCCTGAGACAATATCATTCAAAATGCATTTGGGTAGCTGAAAACAAACGATGTAACTGTGGTGACACAGAGAGGTCACACTATCATTGCAAAGTGTATGTGAACTGAAGTGCTCATGGCTTGGTCTGCTACATATTTGTGTAAAACGGGATTAGAAAATACTTCTATATCTCAGTGGTGTTTCTCAAGCAAACTGAGATTTTTCAGAGTTATATGCAAGATACTTTAGCCTGTGAAAACCCATGGTCCTCTCCCTTTCATAAAAGTTTCTGGGACTTAAACACATTTTTCTACCAAACATTTCCAGAGGAGATAAGTTATCTGACCTCATAAGAGAGAGAAAGTGCAGTCGATAGTTTGGAGAGCAAGGAATCGATGTTGTACCCTTATTTAAAAACCAATATACAGTAAATATCTGCCAGGAACAGTAATAACGTTCACTTATACTGGAGATAACTGATACAAAATGCCAATTAGCCATCAGTTTAGGAAACCAACAAAATGGTGTCAGTCCAAATAACTTATGTTCTAACAATACTCTTTGGCTTCTTTTCATTTTTTAGCTCAGTACATTTATTTCACATACAAACCATGCAGTTCTTTCTAAGTATCATGTGTATTTACCTAGCACAGGAATATTCATAAAAGGAAGGAGATCAAATGACTACAGAAATGACTGGGAAGGTTTTGATTCTTATTTCTGAAGAGACAGACTCTTGTTATTGGCCGCTTTCAAACCAGACAGAGACTGCTGAGCAAGACATGACAGGCTTTATTATTTTTTTTTTCTCTTGACTTTTCCTTTTGCCATTTGACTGCTCATTGTTTTCATTCTGTACTGAAAGGGCAGATACATTTTTTAAGGCTGTTAACAGAAGGATCCAATATACATTCTGGTACAGTCAGTTTTTCCTTTCTAGCGCATGTACAGGTGCTGCCCTTTCACTGATATCACAACCCACTCGTCCTGCCAGTGCAGCTGAGGATGAGACAAGTTTAAGACATTCTCTTTTCCTTTCCCATTTTAATTTTTATCTTTAGGCAGCAACAAAAGAAGGATTACTCATTCTGAATGGCATGTAGACTGAAGCTTTTCTGATGAGCTTAGACATGACTAGAGAATGGCTAGGGACAGTTTGCACCTGGTGTCATTCTGAGTTCCCTTGCTCTTGAGCCTGTCAAAGCAAAATACAACTCTAAAGGCAGAAATATATATAATACATTTTTTTTTTTAACTTTCTTTCCAGTATATGTATTACTTCCAACATAATACGTGTCTGATCCCTGCAGTCCAGTGGGCTCGACCATATTGAGGTCTCTCAAAATCTGTTTTTCTCCAAGTAAAGTAATATTGAACTCTACAGTCTTAACTGGACTGTTATGGCAATTTGTCTTAGACCTGCACAGAGACTTTTGCTCAACCCTGACCTGCCTTCTCTGGCTTCAGGGAAAAAGAGTCATACTGATAACTTTATGCACCAGTGCCATACATGTGTTTTCCAGGGATTTTCAGTGAAACTTTAGCACTATTAAATTAGACAAGGTGTTTTCTACCATCATGTGCTTTCTATTGATTTCATCCTTAATCCAGCTTTCTGTGCAGCTCAGCACCTACGTTGGTATGCACTGGGATGCACCAGCTTTGCCTCTCACCTTCTGACCAACCAAGGTCCAGGGCCCTGGATTTACTGCTATTCCAGGGCCCTCTCCTTATCTCACCTCTTTTCATAACACCATGTTGATAGCAGAACATCTGCCAGAGAATTAGAGACCAGATCCATCCTGAGGAGCAATTAGCAGAAACATCCTAAATGCTCCCTTGTACTGCACATATTATCACTGCAGCCATACTTTCATGGCTACTCTTATTTAGCTAGCATAATCTCTCAGCACATAAATTTTCTGTATCTGGAGGACTGGTTTCAAGAGCAGACACTCAGAGGCCTTGGTACCCCAGAGCAAATGTTGACAAGACACTCCTGGCACAATACTGCTTGAGTAAGTAAATTGATTTCCAGGTAGGGCTTGGCAGGCAAATGTTGTCTGAACCCATGAATGGGAATGAAAGTACTAACAATTGCCTTAGCCCAAACTGAGAAAACAAACAAACAAACAAACAAAAAAAACACAACTATGAAAGCCTTTTAATAAACTAGGAATATTTAGTTCCAGTTTGACTGACAGATTTACTTGTAATTTAGCAAAATGGGATTTGAGCACAGCCTCTTTTAAGATCAGGTTTTGTACAAATTGCTTTCAGTTTTGATATAAAATGCACAAACTAGAAATAAATTATTCAATTTTTCTTCCATAAAAAAAATAAGATGGGGTATACTGTCAATTTTCTCCCTACATTTTTTTTTTTCAGCCAAGGAATTCATAAACCTGACCATTTTCCAAATACGTTTCATTCTGATAAATCTATATTGTAATGAGAAAAACAAGAGCATTTTTTTCCACTTAAAAATCCCACTCAGCTCTCTTCTAACTGGGTCAACAGGGATTCTGCATAGGACCAGAGCCTAACAGCATATCTCTTCCTTTTCCCCCAAGTTTTCAAATCAGCATTTTTTAATTAAAATATTTTCTGACTTCTGAGAATTTCACTTGCTGCTGCTACTGCTCATTTCATATTCTGAAGTTGGCATCCTGGATTTGTCACAAATGTTACTGCATGAAGATGAGGATATCATCAAAGTCCCAGATCAGGACAGGACAGAGAAAATGACAGGAAGGAAGAAAAATTGGAAACACTGTCCTGCAAATATTCCAAAGTGTGGAGACAATTGCTGCTCCTAGGGAGGCAGAAAAACTTATAAATTACATTCTTTTTTCCCAGTTTTCCAAGAAGCATCACTGTGCGCCTTTTAATGACATGTTTACATCTGTTAATTTCTTGTGAAATTTTGGTGGCCTACCACAGAGAAGGCAATTTGAGTTCCTAGAAGCAGAAGTACCACTTAACAGCTCCCTTCCCTCCTGTGCACCCTGGATGGAGGTGGGCTGGGAAGTAAAGTGACAGCAGGCCCTTTGCTGAGGTGCTGCATCATGCTGGGCACATCACACCTGGACACTTCCCTATCTGTTGTCATAAGTTCCACTTGATGGCTGGAAGCTATTTAACATGTGCACAGCTGGACACTGCTACAGTAAATCCCAGCATTTTTTGTGAGACCCTTAGTCACAACGTTTGGAGACATGGATAACCAAGTGGATAATTGGTTAAGGTAAATAGAGGAAATAATGGAAACAGGAATGGCCCATTTGGTGTTGGGTAATGGATTCCGTGGAAATCAGGACTATCTGGAAGGAACCATGGATGGTTTCTTTACACCTTTCACAATGGCATTACTGTTTTTCAGTCCAGCACCTAGAGGACAGTCACTCTCTTCATAAAAATAACATGAGACAGTATACAACCATGAACCCAAAGCAAGCACAGCTGAATGCTCAGGCCAGAAGGAAGACTGAGTGCAAACTTGGAACAAACTACCCTTTTGCTCCTACAGATGATTAAGTCTGTAACGATGATCAAGGCTGCAATGTTTTAGCAATTCAAAAAGGGGTGTTTCCTTGGGTGTGGTGGTAAGCAGACACTGACACCATCTCCTCACTTCCCTCCATGCAGGTGGAAAGCAAACACAGCTTTGAGGGTTTTCAGGTTGCAACCCCTCCCCAGGGAGTTAAATTAAATCTAAGCCATCTGAAGTATATTCCCACCTTTGACTACTACCAGTTAAACTTTGATAATTTTGAAACTGCCTCCTGTTTTTTGGTTTTGTTTTATCCCCCCACAGGGAGAAAAATTATAATTAAAACAAAATACAATGAAACAAACAATCAGATGAACCTAACAGCACTGCACGGCAAGGTTCAATCAGTGGCCGGATAGTCCCCTGCAAAGAAAGGGATCGGTAGCACATTGACAGGGACTGGCAGGGAGCTGGCAGCTGTGGTCCAGCTGCGCAGTAGGCAGGCAGAGGCTGCAGGGCAAGGCTACATGTACCATTTGGCGTTCCCATTGGGAAAAATCAGCAATCATGTGCCAAATGTAAATTTAAACAAGGAGTACTAATGCTGTAAGGAGTGGCGTGGGGCAGAGGGGGCAGCAGCAAATGGTGCCTCTGGGGACAGGTCACATTTCTCTCCCTGCACAATGTGCCCAGGGCTGCCTGCTTGTGTCTGTGCCAGTGCCCAGCACAACGAGACATCGAGACATCGGGGGATGCCAGGCACAGATTATTCCAAAAGAAAGAGCTGTGCTGGGGAGAGGAGGGGACAGACACTGCCTCTGAGACTTAGAGAGAGAGACAGTAGAGGTTTTTGCTGTGATTCATTGCTAAAAGGAAAAAAAAAAAAAAAAAAAAAAAAAAAAGACTTGGTTGAACATAATGAGTTCTCTCTGTCTCCTCGCATTGTTGTTTATTTTTGATTCCATCCCCTCCCTCCCTGAAAATTAACAGCAATTTAAGGGAAGGTCTGGAGCTTTGCATTGCTGCGACAAGACAGCGATGAACAGTGCACTCTGAAAGCACTCTGTTGTGCTCAAGTGGCTATCTGTAGGCAATGCAAACTAACCACCAACCCAGGGCAAGCTGTGAACAATGAAACCCTAACCAGCCTGAAATACAGCAAGAGTAAAAGTAATTAGCTGTCTCTCTTCGCTCTCACTGCAGGCTTGAATTTACTTAAGCACATCCTCTGTGTACAGGGTTCAATAGAAAATTGATGCCCTGCAAGACAATATCTCCTCCTTCCCAAGGAACAGAAAATACCAGTGACAATTGCATGGCATCTGCTGGATTTACAAAGTGAACATTCTATAACAAAGTTCAGAGGTGTCAATGTAATCAATTGTGACTTTATTAAACTTACATAATATTTACTCTTTGACTTTCAAAGCCTCACTTCTTATCAGAAGAGTTATTCTGTCCTAGTATTCCCAAAGATGGAATAGGAAAAATAACCCCCACTCTAAATATTGCCATGATACTGCCTTAAAAATAAATTTAAAAACAAACAAACAACAAAACACTAGACAAGCTCTGGCAAAAATCAATAAATAATAATAACATATATATGTATATATTTATATATATATATATGCAGCAAAATAATCTTGCTTTACATCAATGCTATTTGTCTCCTTTGAGTAGGAAAGAGTTACTGTATAAGATCCCTTCTTTGCACACATTACCATAACTGACCACTACGCATTTCCAGTTAACTAATCCATCATACTGGGACTTGTTGACTTAATCACTTATTTCTACTCTTTTATTCAGTCATGCACTTGTTCTGTAACGCAAAGGTGTGCGTGTGTCCATGCAAGTCAGGGAGAGACTCAGTTTCAATTTTGCTACTTCTTGTCCTGTGGTGCCATTTAAATGCTTCCCCCCACCCAAATTCTCAGTGCAGAGAGCCTATATGTCTGATGACGTCAGACAGACATGACATAGCATATACCTGTTTGTGTACTCCATCACCCGTATGTCCACCTTGCCAATTTTGGATGTCCATCATCAGTGTCATCACCTTACCAAAAACACCAACCTCTGTGACGGTGAACACAGAAGTAGCTGCCTGCTGCCCCTCCGTCCCCTTCACTCCCTTTCCTTCTCTAGCTTTCTCTGTGCCTTCCATTTCTTCAGATGACATTTGACAAGGTCCCCACTCTTCTCCTGTATGTTTTTATATACAGCAGAGTTGACCTGTCCAGCAAAGTTGTTGCTTAGCTTTACCAGCTATACAAATTCCAACAGAAAGCTAAAATAACTTTTACAGCTTTCTTCTATCTCCCAGGCTTAGAAAACAAACTAATATCTTTTTCTTTTTCAAATGTCTTTCCATCATTGTTTCAACACTGTCATGAAAAAAATTCCTATTGGCACTTTAAAAATATTCTTTCTGAACTGCCTTTTCATGTCAAGACAGAAGCAGAAGCTGAACTGAGATTCATGTCTCTACGGGAACATTCTTATCAAGGCTAACATTAACAGCAAGTTAAAGTTATACATTTCTCCAATGCTTTTAAAATGTATAGCAACATATTTTCTTGCAATCAGGGAGTTAACTATATAAAAATGTTCCGTGTATGTATCTATATACAGTTTGTATTATAGCTATGTAGTTTATATACACACATAAGAAGAAAATAACACTTACCTTTGAGAAGTAACATTTATCCCAGGTTTGGTAAAATAGTCTCAGACAGGCACTTAGACCTTCTTTCTATGTCATGCATCCTTTTTTCAGAAGAAGATATAATCAGAAAAATCCTGGTTGGTCTCCAGCTAACCAAAATGCAGACTAGATTGTTTGGCAGATGCAGCCAAGTAAAGTCCAAGTGTGTGAATCCCTGAGACTCCTTATTCAGTAATATCCAAAGCACAAAAAAGGGAAATAAAAAAGAAAGAAAGAGGAAAAAAAAAAAGTGAATAACTTGTTCTTTTCCTGTTTGGTTTAAAAAAAAAAAAAAAAACGAAAAAAAAAAAAAACAGCAAAACAGTCCTGGAGGACTAAGCAGCCTGCAGGCTTTTCAAGCAGCCTGATCTTAGTGCATCCCAAGGAAACACATGCATTTTGGTACTGCAAGTCTTCAAGTTCATACTAGCAAGCCCAGCTTCTGTGTATGTGTGTGTGTGTTGGGGAGGGGGGTTGAGTTGTACGGTGAGGGGGAGAGGAGAGACAGGGAGAAACAGACACACTCACGCAGAGATGGAAAAAAGGAAAAACAGCAAACTGGAGTGATCTCACAAAGTGCTCTAGATGGCAGAGCCTGCACGGCTTGTAAGACAAGCAATGTGCACACACACACACAAAAAAAAAAAAAAAAAAAAAAAAAAGAGAGAGAGAGAGAGAAAACAGGAAAGAACTAGCAGGCAGCTTCAGGAATTTCTTCTTACCTCTTCTGACGATGCAACATACAGCCAGTGCTTAGTGCTGTATACGAATCCGCGGGCAGGCACAACTCTGTCAGACCCCTCACTTCTTAGATAAACAAATATGAGGTGTAGGAAAGGGAAGAAAATCAGAAACCAGGAAAAAGAAGGGTACAAAAAAAGAAGCTATTAAACAAGTAAGAGTATCAGGGAGGAGGCTTGAGTGGGTGGGAGACAAATAGTTGGTTGGGAAAGAGGCATCCAAACTCCTGGTCCTAATACAGATCGGCTCTGTAATTATGTGGCAAAGCACTGCCTCCTAAGCCATTGCGTAATAATAGAAACCTAAGCTGTGTAGACACAGCCTGACACGCTAAATCCTCAGGAGCTACACTCAACGTTTCTCAGTGGAAAGCGTGTCAGTTCTCTGGGGGCGGGGGAAGCTGGGGGAAAAGAGAAGAGGAGAGAATTTTACTGCAAAATGCATAGGCTGCAGCTGCAAAGAGCTCTCAGGTAGTGCTGATGCCAAAAGTGTTATATAGGGAATTGTATAGAGCTGTATCTGTATAGGGAGCGGTAGACAAATAAAGTAACCCTATCAGTTCCATTCATGCTATTCAGTATTAGAAGAATTCTCCCTTGCTATATTTTAGCAACTTAAATGACAGAAAAGAGCATGTACAAAGGTTTTCTGTGTTAAATACTATTATTCCTTATGCTTGTGGTGAGAAGTAGATTTTGTTTTGTACTGAATGATACTGGAAGGTCTAAATAAAACCAGAATTGAGATAAAAGAACTTGGGAGGTTTGATCAGCCTTTTCCATTTACTGATAATTCCTCTCTCCAACCCTCCAGACACAGAGACACGTACATACTCCTCTGACTCCCTTGGCTGAAGAGGCTCCTAGACAGAACCAGGGAAAAGATGAGCATTGACTAAATAAGAGTAGGCAAAAAGAAAGACTCATCAAATTACCACACACCAGTATCAGTACACCAATAAACAGACCAATTCATAACGCCTTTGGAAGGAATCAAAAACCAAGAAAGAAGTACAACTTTGTAGAAAATTTACCTGGAAATTGTGAACCTGGCTCACACCTATGGTCCATCTAGTTCAGTGTCCTGCTTCTGGACAGTGATCGGTAACATACACCTCTGAGAAACCTGGACAAACTCATGCAGACAGAGCTAGACAGCCAGAGCTAACCTGTTAATGGGCAAAGCTTCTCCTTAATCCCTCTTCTTTAAAGATTAGTTAATGCACTGAAGCATGAGCAGGGGACAGTCTGCTTCTGCACATCCAGAATGAATACGTAAGGCATGATTCTGAGGTCCTTTGTGGTTGGCATAAAGTACACCCCATTTTGGATACCCTGGATCTAAAGATAAATATGTCAGTGTGAAGAAGGAAAAAAAAAAAAAAAAAAAAAAAAAAAGAGGAAAAGGATATTAATTCAGAAAGAGATTTCAGTCTGAAGAGTGAGAAGTTTGTCTTTATAGACCAGTATATTCTGGTTACTGTCCTCACTTACTCCTTACTTCAGCTGGAAATACCAAATATATTTCAAGATGATATCCAGTGCAGCTAGGAGAACCACATCACTTGTATAGGTATCAAAATTGGCTTCTAGAAAGTCAAAGCAGACTCTATTGAACACTTTGAAGATATTCTTAAGAAAGACTGCATAGAACAACACATACTTATTTGGAAGGGTTGATGAAATAGATTTTGCTGCCAACTTCATATCCCTTGCTGTAACCACTCTTGCTTCCTTGCTGCCTGCCTTCTGTGTCCCTGGGTGACTCCCTGTACAATGAGGTGAAGACTGCAGATGTCACATGTAGGGTATCCACACCATGGTAAAACAGAGGAGGAAGGACTACAGACAGAGCAATTACCTGTCTATTTTGCAGCATATCCTGTTTTTCTTGATTTTATAGGGAACAGGGCTGAATGGCTCTTCCTGGGAGGAAGGCTAAGGGTTACAACAATAAGTAACATTATTGGGCACTAAAATACTTGACCTGTTCAAAAGAGTTGAGAAGCAGGTAACTTCTGCACCTGACAGTAAGAATGCTAAAAAAAAAATATAAAAAATACATCATTTTCTGAATGACTAAAATGTGAATTTGGGAAGCTAATTTTAATCCTAGCTCCTGGGAATCCTGGGCCAGGCATTTTGGCTAGAAAATCTAATCGAAGTTCCAATCATGTCAGTGTCTTATAAAATAGATGTCAGTACATCACAGACAAAGAAGACATTTCTTAATGACATCAGGAATTAATAATAGACTCTGGGACTAGTGTTTCAGAGTCTGATTTGAAAGAAAATTATTGCTTGCAATGGCAGAAATCAATGAATTCCATCAATACTCTCCAAAAAGTCTTCCAAAAATCTTTCACCAACTACAACTTTGACAGTATTCATTCCAAAAGGAAAAATCAAACAACCTTAGCAAAAAGTATCCCAAAAGAGTCTTTCACGAGTCTGCAGTGTGATGGGTTCTCAGTGTGCGTTCTTTAACTTCCCTTGATGCCCTTTAGGTTAAAGTCAGAGTTCTCTGGGTTTCACCCTCTGGCTTCTATTCTCCACTAACCATCCCAGATAAATATTTCTTCTCTCCCAAGTAAGGATCTTCTCAGTGAATTCAACCTCTTTCTTTCTTGTTCATTCTCTAAGGAAAGAAGAAATTACTTCCACCGTGCTCCTTCGTTAAGGCCTCTCCTCTCTCTAATCCCTCCTTAGTTCACAGTCAGCCAACACAGTTGCTTTGGCTACATCTGCTCTCATTTCCACCTCCAGGGCTATCCCACCACCACCCGAAGAGCTACAGAAGAAATCTTGCTCTGTCTAGGTGCTGATCATCTTACTGACCCACAACACTCACCTCTGGAAAGAACTGTCAAGGTTCAGTGCCCTGTTCCTGACTTAGATCTAGAAAATACACGAGAGACAATGATTACAGATGACTAACTCCATGCTTAGTGAACCTTTAAAACTGCTGCATTGCTGAGCTGCAGAATCTTTCAGAGATGCACCAGTTCCAGTGCCCCAACAGGGTGCATAATTCCAATATGAAGATATCTCATAAAATCTTACAACCACATTCATACAAGTTCCCACTTACACTGGAAGCTACCCAAAAGAAACAGCTAGACACAGGACCTCTGAGGTCACGTTCTCCTTTAACATACAGTGTTGGCACAGTACCTGAACCCAAGAAAAATTTAAATTAACAGTAAGACCAAAATAAATTAAGATGCTTTGACACCCTCGAGGAGAACTTTAACTGCTACAAACATCATTCGCCTGTCCATGTCTGACAGACAATATGTTAAAGCCTTTGGCCATCTGGTTGACAGTACAATGCAGCATGTACATATAGACTCCAGAAATTTCCGCTTCCTGCCCATCCCCTTCCAAACTGAAGTAGTCAGCACTGGTCCACATGACTGTTTAATCAATGGTTGCCAATCAATTACACTGATTGAAAGACAGATTTAAAAATAAATAAATAAAAAATTGGTCTGTGGCTCTACTGATGAAAACTGTTATTGGGAGCTGAACCTACCAGCTTTCAAACATTAGAGATTTGGGGAGAAACTGTATATTTCTTGGGTGTTGTTCAGTTCAGCTCTTTACAAATCACTGAATGGCTGTTTACACACATATATGCCAGTACAAAATATCCTTTTCACATCCTCCACCCACACATCCCTCTGCTTTTAAAAGCAGCTCCAGCCAACAGACAAACTGAATATGTTTTCTTTCTGTTTCCTGTATCTTATCATGGGGAAATCCTATTCTCAAATTTCTAAACTCAGAGATCCAACAGAGAGCAGACATTGATTCACTTTGCAGTGGAATAAAATGGATTCTTGAGATTATTGTGGAGACAAAGGCAACACAGAAGCACCTTCTTGTAATGCACTGTTATAAAAAGCATAGACCAATATCATATATGAAATATGAAGATGAACTTCTTTAAAATATGCCAGTTACTCCACAGTAACTTTTAGTTGTCCATCCCGAGGCTTAACCAAAAAAAAAAAAAAAAAAACAAACCATAAATAAATAAATAAATAAACAAAAAAAAAAAAAAAAAAGAAAGATTTATTTCAGGTCAAAGAATCAATTACACATTCATTTATCTACTCCATTTTAAACATTCACCTCAGCTGGAATAACCAGGATACTTATGTTAACCTTAAGAGGATTCAAAGTAACTTTAAAGATGCTTTGAAAGAAGGATAGTATATTTTTGCCCCAGGTTTACTATTCTTTCCAGGTTCTCCCTTCACAAGCAGGGAAAGACTTGTACTTCTATTTCACATGATCAGAAGTCCAGCTCAGCGAGTAAAATTTTATGCCCTTTGACTGACAGGTTAAGACCAGAAAGCATCATGGCCATCTCATTTGCCCTTCCATATATTGCCCATTATAGAATTATTTTCTGTGGTTCTTACATCAATCTTCATACTATTGGCTGATACAGAAAATATATCTTATAAAGACAGTCTCTTGATTCAAAGATTTCAAGTGATGGAGCATTCATTCCCTTCTCCCTTTGTAAGTCAGTCCAATCTTTAACTGCTGTCATTGTGAAAAAAGTCCACGCCTCGTTTTGTTAGTCAGAAGATTCTGGTATTTTATCAAAAGTGTAGAGTGATAATTATGAATTATAGCTGGTATCTCTTGATCAGAAAACACAAAATGAGGAATAGCAGAAGTTTCTTCCAGATAAGTGGATTTGTTCCACTGGGTGCTAAAGAGTGCTATTTGAGACCAGTGCAATCTATTTACTCAACAAATAAACAAACAAACTTCTTGTTTAGTGGCCATCTGCTTCAGCACAGCATTCATCAGAATAAATAGACTGTGCTGGCAACGCTTCCCCTGTGCTTGTAATTTGACGGAAGGGAAGGTACAACTTCCAGAGTACATCTGGAGGTAGTGATACTCTGCTGCCTGCCCATCAGGAAGCAGCACCTCATCCTGGTGGGTTTGCAACCTTTGGCTTCCATCCTTTTTGTGCACAGAATGCTCTCAGTTGCCACCACAATCCAGGCTGGGAGCAGATGCTCCCCATGCAGTCAGTGCAATAAAGGCATGACACAAGAGGAGTGTGGATAAGAGCCTCGATTTTATATTTTGACTCTTGACACACACAACAAGGGATACTAATCTTTTTCACTACTGAAAGAGGATATGTGGGCTTGGTATGCAGCAGGGGGTTCCTGTTTGGAGAGAATACTGTGATCCTTTTGTTGCGATTCCACGGGCATCAGCAACAGCATAAAGGAGGTCTGGCTCTCTGTCTGGGTGGGGTCTTTCTGCAGCTACTCCCTGTCCAATCCCACGTTTGAATCAGCTGAACCTTTACTTTGGATGCACTGAAATGAGTCTGTGAAATGATAGAGGTCTCAGTTTGCTTTGTAATTGCGACTTAAATAAATAAATAAATAAATACAGTTGTGAGGGATAGAAGTCTGTCTGAGTTTTTTAACCTCCAGGGAGGTGAGAATCATGAGAGATTGGGGACGGGTAAACCTTAGGCAGGATTTGTCATCCAGGGATAATGTTGTGAAACCAGTCTTACATTAATCAGGTGAGAAGACAGGAACTCTAACACAGAGTGGACAAGAGTGCATATCTAGGACAAGGTCATCTGTTTAAGCTGTTTACAAACCATTTCCCTTTCTAGCTCTAAGACACTCACCTGATGCTTTCAAGATTGTATGTTTCAGCCTTTGAAAGGAATGGTAACAGTTTTGTAGAAAAGTACTCTGGAGAGGCTCTTGGCCAGACCCTCATTTTGTAGCAAAACTAGAGCTACCACTGTAAATAAAGTCAGTATTTGCTAAGAGTTGCCACATTATAGTGTAAAGGTGGCAAACTGGAATGAATCCATGAATAACCTCAATAATCTGCACTGCAAATTGCTGAAAGAAAGGACTATTCACCCCAGTCACAAAGCACTTAGAAAGCTTCCGTGGTCGCAATTATCTGCAAACTATTATGCTTGCCAAGGATGGGGGCAAGCACTTAATGGGAAGCATCTCAGACTTCTGAAAGGAGTTAAGATTGTATCACAGGGTTATCAATGTGCAAGGCAAAGAAACAATACAAGGTGGTGTTTTTCTTAGTGAAGAATAAATATGATGGGAAAAGTGTTTTGGTTTTGTTTTCTGTCTTTCTAAAGCAAACTTTACAGGACTTCAACAAATCATTCTGGGTGGAAGAGAAGAAACAATAATCCATGTAGAAAACAGAAACTTTCAGGGCTGTGTAATGTTCAGATACAATTTCAACACTTAGAAGGTGGTGTTTGACCTCTGCCTGCTATGCTGGACCCTAGATCAGGGTGAAGATGGTCTTCATCCCACACACATCAGACTGAGGGCTCAACAGTTCCTTCCTGGCTCTCACTTGAGGCCTTGATAGCCTTTACAAGGTGTGCAACAGTAAAGATCCTGCTCCCATTCATAACCCAGGTGGACACACCCAAAGAAAGAAGGAGAAAATGTTGATGTGCATGATGCATGATTAGCTTCATCAGGATAATAAGTGCTTGCAATTGTCCTCTCAGCCTCTGATCATATTTGGTTCCAAAGCAGGAAAAAAAGGAAGGAATGAGTCCTTAACTTCTTACAAGAGGAGTCAAATAGAAAATGGCATCTGTCTTAAAAAACACCAGTGAATGTAAGGCCTAAGACAAATAACCTAAATTTAACTTGTAATTAGAAAAAGAAACAGCAAGAACCACTTAGCTGTGAGGAGCAACAGGAAACAAAGCAATTTCTGAAGTTTTTATGTTTATCTCAAGCACGGTATGAACAGATTATTATTTTAAGAATGGCCATAATTTGGAATATTTTGTGATGCATTGTGCTGTCATTTGTTTTCTCAATTTCCAAAAGGAAGTGGGACTTGTGCTTCTTCCATGGGACCCCTGGGTGTCCAAGACATCTCAGCATGCCACAGCTCTGTTGCTGTTCTGCTCAGAAACTCTGGAGAAGAATTTTAGAGCAAGAGCTTCTAAGTAATAAAGATATACAGAAGAAAACTTTTCCCATGTATTAAAAACTTGAGCAACTATTATCAGTTATGTCTGATACAGCTCAGTATTGTAGCATATGAAGTTTCTCTTTGGGAATTCAATTTTTACAGTAAGTTTGTTCTATAGATATTAGGAAATCTTTGCATGAGTTTTTCTCTTCCCCACCTTCTTCAATCTCTTATGTTCACAGTAAGAACACATGGAAGACAGTCTGTACTCCCTAGAGCACCAGCATGAAAAAGGTTGATTACATTTCTGTATTTCCTTACGAAATGTTAAATATTCTTATGTCAAATATGTCAAATTAAATGAGTTTCTTGTGCTGCCATTCTTTTCAGCTCACTGGGTCATCCTCAAATGATACCTGCCCTGCTACTATGTGATCCACCTCTGGAGACTTCACCTTTATCTGACATTGTTCATAGCAAACTCAGCTTTAGATCAGGAGAGAAGTAAAAAATACAGTTTTTAAAAGGACTTCATTACTGATCAACTGCTGTGTCTTTATCTAAGTTCTGTTATGGGAGAGATGAAAAAAGTTTGTGGTTATAGAGAGGCATAGGAAAAAACATATAATAGGGCTCAGAGGTTGTTGCAATACAGTACAAATAAATACTCCTGGAATTTAAACATAAAATGATTCTGAAAGACATACAGAAATCTCAAAGATGCCAGACATATAAGTGTACAAACTAGAATGAGCAATTCTTGTTTTCTTTTTGCCAGCTGCCCCATTTTCTGTCCATAGAATTGAACATGAGGCCACCAGAACTGAAGCTAATTTACACAAGGACTTTTGGCTCAGCCACAGATGGCATCCAAAAACACACCAGCCAGAGAACAAACCGTAAGAGCTATTCCATGACCTGGTGCAGAACACGGTCACAGAATTTGAAACTGTGATTAACTAAGACTTTCACACACTTCTTGGGCTATTCAGTTACTCATCATTGGAAATTTGGCTGTTGAGGCAGGTGTTTACCTTTACGCATCAAGGTTGTACTTGGCATCTTGCTGAGGAAAACCAAGGGTGAAATTATTCAACAGAAAACCAAACAGCTTTATTCCTGGGAAAAGGGGACATCCATGCAAGGATGATGAATTAGGCCTCTCACTGCCACTGCTGCCGGTAACAGCTAGAAGCCAAACCTGCTAAGGCCAGTCAGAAAAAGTGCACTAAGCACTTGTCTGTATTGTCAGGCATGCAAATAACCACAGAAATTTGATCCAAGTTGTCAAGCCACTGACATTTCACGGACTGAAGCCCTTCGTACAGAAATGTACATACAGAAATGTAGTGCATCTTCCTCAGTGGATTTTGGATCAGACCTTACTGAACACATCTGTAAAGATGGCCATCTACTTTGTTCTTTGGTAAGTTTTCTTCTCTCAGAAGTGTGTATTTTAATAATTTAGCCAAATAGGTTCATGTACTGCTAAGTATGTTCTTTTCATGCAGCAGGACAGTCTCTGAGGATGCAGTTCAGGGAACCAACCCATTTACTATGAATCTCATTTATCTACCCTCATGCAGAGTACAGATTTCCTCAGATGCAGTATGGACACTGAGACAATTAACTACAAAGGTAACCCAGGTAGAGATATAAGAAGCTTTCCAGAAAAAGAAACAGCTGCTCTACCTCCCCAACTTATTTAAAATGAATTGATACTTTTTTCCTTCTGGCTTCCAACCTGAAAGAGAGGTGATTCAAATATAAAATTCAAACCTGAGACTGAAATCATTCACCTTTTTTTAACCTTGACATGAAATTAAAGGTTCATTTGATCAGGTTTTTAAAACTATGCAAGATCAAACTCTGAAGCAGAAATGAACTGAATACACAGTTGTCCCCTGGGGAGTTGTTTTTTTTTTTTTTTTTTTTTTTTTTTTTACATATCCACCCAGGCAGAATAAATTGATCAGGGGTGAAAACACTTCAGAGGCTTGGGCTCTTCTCAAGGATGCTAAGGCTGCCTGAATATGAAATTTTACTGAAAATTCAAAATAGAATTATTTTTCTCCTAGAGAGAGTTTCCTATCAAAAACTGACCTCCTTTAAAAATATTGCTTTTACTGATTTTCATATGGAAGTTATCAGCTTAGTATACATTTCCAACTATATTTTTTTCTCAAGATGAATTAAGTCACAAGATGTATAAAAGCAAAACTATAGATATTAACTTGACCAAATTAAATTTCACTGAATTGCACCATTGCCTGTTCTAATTCAGTGCTATGTTAAACCTCAAAGTAACACTGAAAACAGTCAAGACACCAAGCATCCCGAAGTTCACCTCAGAGTCCCATCAACTCTGCCATGTTTTTTATTGAGTACTTCCCATTGTTGACACAAACTGCTATCACTAATAGCAACAGAAACCTAATTGTGCAAATTATTAAAAAAAAAAAACATAACCATATGTATTTAACCAGCTTCAGAGCATAAACAAGTGAAGTTTCTTTGGTAGTAAGTAATTAAACTGAAATTGTCAAAAACAACCTTTTGTGTGGCATTGTCAAGCAAATGGGGTAAAAAAAAAAAAAGGCCAATAACTACATAATGATTGAGATTCAGTATCATCTCTTTGGCTGTTAACTCCAGCTGTAACCCAAGTTTCTGATCAGAAGTGACATCACAAATGTATATAATTCTTGTCACATCCTTTGTGCTCTCTAGATTCTGACTGAAGTTCCAATGAATATGTGTCGTAGTGGTAGATTTAGAATTTTTATATAAGAAAGCATGATGCACAGATACACATGCAATTAAAAAAAAAAAAATACAACAACTTTGTTGAGCCCTCCCCTGTGCTATTCTTGACCAGTTCTGTGCACACCACATGACTTTTGCACTAACGGCACTGTTTCATAAAGTTGCTGCCAAAGATATCTTAAAGAAGAGGAGGCAATCCAGTAACAAATAAGACTGAATCTGAATGTACTGTCTATATTAGAGGAGATGGTCCCAAAGGGAAGATACATTCAGCTGAAGGCTAGATGTCCAGATTGCAGAGTCAAGTTGTCAGATTCAGGAGGCTATTGCAAGCCCAAATTTCCTAAAGAACTTAACACAAGGTCTTTATCAAATGCAGGAAAGACAACATCGTTCAGCCAATGTTCCCCCTCTGGAAGCTGCTGTTGCTTATCACTTTAATTGTCTGATAGCTGTGCTATGGTGCAGCAGATGTCTAAAAACTGACAGGGTAAATAGGCACGGAATAGTCATTTGGAGATTTCCTGTAAGATACTCTGATAAATAACCCATAGAGAACCCACACACATCAGATATGATGAGTGCGCAGGCTCTCTCTACCTCCAGTTTCTAAGCACAGTCAAATAAGAAACAATAAGTTCTAAATGGCTAACATTCAGACCCTTAAACTGTGGTAAAACATCAAACACAGCAGAACAGACACAATTCTGCAATGTAAGCCCTGTGCAGAGAATAGTTTAGGGAGTATGAACCAACCTGACAACATCTACAAAAAACTTATTAACAGCCCTGTAAAAGATGCAAGAAGTGGTAGTAAAGGCTTCATGATCTCCACTATGTGGTTTCTTGCCTTTGTAAAGAACCGAGATAAAGACCTTAATAAAGTCACTGCGTTAGTGAAGGGTCCTGTGAAATAACTTTGCAGCTAGTCACCATGTGGTGACTTCTAGGTGCTGTTCATTTTGTCAAGAAAGCTGCACACATACTGGGGTAGGGAAGGATGGGCAGGCTAGATCAAATGTACATCCTCTGCCTGTGGAGATGATTATAAGGGGGCTAATAAATCTGGATTTTGTTCACAAGCCTGCCTACCTATATCTGTAGAGAGCTGTAGCTGTGTCTTAGGTCAGGGTTATATAAGGAATAATCATTGATTCCCTAAGGATCTAATTCACCTCCCTGTAGAGAATCAGTGCACTAACTCTGATTTACTTATGCCTATCCTTGATGGCTTAGTGACTCAGTGACTCTGTGCCAGCTGCTTGCAAAGGGATGCACTTCACGCTTGAAAGGTACATCTCACGGGGAATTCACCAACATGCAATTGTGTCTTGATCTAACCAATTTTATAAAGTGAATTAAAATTATTTTACATGTTCTGTCTGTGGAGGATCTAGAATTTATTTGAAACATATTTTCCCTCAGGAAAAAGACAACAACAACAACAAAACCTATGTATTACTCCTCCTGTTCTCAAATTGTTTAAAAAGTAAAGGATGCTATAATTAAAGCCTGTTTTTCATGATGTTTTCTGAGTCTGTAAAGTTTAGTAGGATCTAGGGAATGCATTTTGTTACACCTTATATTCTTTTGTTGTTGTTGTTGTTCCCAGTATATCTCTATTACACTGATAGAAAAATATGTCCACTCTTTCTCCATTGCCAAACATTGTGCAGCAGGTAAAGTGCCCGTTCTATATGTTGAAGTAACTGAGAGTGCCAAAAAGAAACATTTTTGTTACCATCAGACTAGATCCAGGTCAGAGCTAGGAGGGAAAAAATCATCCCATCTTTTCCTTTCCTCAAAGAAGGTATGTGCTGCAGTAAATCACAGCTTAAGCCTTAGTTACCTGAATTCTGCCTGCACCCCACAGAAAGGGAACAGACCCATGTTATGCCTTACACCAAGGTGTGTTCTGGGATGCTCGCGTTGCCTTCATGGATCAGAGGGAGGTCCCTCTGGTGGCCAGCGCAGCGCTGCACGGTGCTGCACATCCAGACACACAGTGGCTGGGCTGCAGGGACGTCGGCACTGCCCACTCCGTGTGGAAAACACGCTAATAACCATTACCACTCCCACACCTATTTAATGGGAAAGAATATATCTAAACCTCCAGGCCAGGTGTACTGCATCCCAGCCAGGAGTAAGGGAGTTCCTGAAGGGAGAGGTTCTGGCAGGGCCCTGTGGCCCTCATCACACTGTCTATACCAATGTTAGCAGTATGGGACTTCACAGCACCAGGACCAAGCTGAGAACTCATTGTTGGTGGATGTCCTTGCCTGTGGCACAGGGCACCAGTATGTCCCCAATAGCCTACATCTCCATCAGCGAGACAAAGTTGCAAAGAGCAGTCTCGAGGGCAAAAGTGGAATCCACACCTGTCCCACCAGTGTCCAAGTCCCATTCAACCCAGAGCTGGGAAGATTTGTGCTGGATTAACCACCCTCCTCTGCAAGAGAGCTGATTCTGGACTTGGCTTGGGAGGGGAAAATGGGCAGACATCAACCTCCACCGAAATGTGCCAGTAGTATGCAAGCTATGTAGTGCACCATAGTCCATCTAAAATATCAGGCAAAGTGCCTGACAATTTCATTTTAATTTATTTTAGCACTGACAAGGCTGCCCAGGATGAGATCAAAAGCTTTGTAAAATTCAGTTGTGAGTGTTCGGCTCAAGGCATTGGGGTAGCTTTAAATAGTCTTTTAGGACTGAGACTGCCAGTGAAAAAAATCCTGAGCTGAATTAAGATCAAGCTCAAGCTTCCATCCAAAAGCAGCCCAACCCCTGCCTCCAAGAAATTGACTTTCCACTATAAAGGGACAAGTGGTGCTGGGGATGCTCTGCCCTGCATTGTATTCCTTATGGCTTCAAAAGGCTGAAGTTTGCAGTATGCAGCTTGATGCTTCAAAAAGTAGAGGAAAATAAAAACTAATAACTGAATCCCTTACAGAGAAAACTGGCAATACAACAGTGACCTCATATGCCTCTGCTGAAGCTCTGTATTGGTAGCAAAGAAAATCAAAACAGGAGAAAAACATGCAATCTGAATTACTAAAATAAAACAACAAAAACCTTAAGGATAAGGAAAGATATCTTAAATGTGGGGGAAAAGATATATCTTAGGGAAAGAGAGCTTAGCAGATAATACTCTTTCATCTTTCCATCCTACTGTTTCCCTCCTCCTGTTCTCCCCTGAACAACTTGGGTGATTGGTCAATTAAATCCAACAAGCAGATGGAGGCCTTAGAAATATAAAGAAGCTATAAATGTTAAAATAATCAAATAAACAAACTTAACAAAAAACAACAGAAGGAAGGAAGAACTACTTGAGGAAAGCAAGTTCTGCAGTCCATGTGGAGAGAAATAAATGTCCCATCAAAGGGGGAGACAAGATATTAACTGGAAGCTGGTCCTCTGCAGGCTCTTGATTCAGCCAATCCCCATAGATAGCACTGTCAAATACAAGGATCTTCTGTGCACAATGCTCAAGGAGCAAGCTATTATTTTGCTTTATGGAGTATGTCCGTGTAGTATCAAAGGCTCCTCAGTAGGAAAAATAAATCTCTGTATTGCAAAGACAAATGGATGAGTGATGAAAAACATCTGTTCAAGGTGCAGAAACCTAACCAGTATTAGATATTTGACCTCAATCACCAAAACTCTGCTTCTGTTTATGTCATGGCAAATAAGGTGTTCTAAAACTCCTTGTACATGAGCCATGGGACTGCTGAGAGATTAAAGTGAATAGTGTATGAAATATGATTTGATAAAAGTAGCAAAAAAGTGCTGCAGAAATTAAGCAATCATGAATTTGTAATGCATTTTCAACTAAAGGAGCTATGCTTTCTTTTAACTAGAATGAGCACTAGGTGAAAGTTCTGAGAAAAAGTGTGAGTAATGTGGTGAAAATGAGTGCTTTTCTGTTTCTCCTAGAAAGTCACAATATCTGCCTAAACACTAGCCTTCACTTTTGTCATCCAAGCAGCCATTCTTACCTCACAAGTGTGTTGGTACTGAGAGAGACAGATTAAGCAAGGTGGCTGTGCCCAGCCTGCAGGAGGAGTGGGATTTTCTTTGGACGAGTGGTCCTAAACCGAATGATTGCCCTTAAAAGTAGCCTGCAGCTGACATAGCACAGAAGAAACCTACCCATCAGCAACAGACCCTACACTTTAAGCTCTGTAAAGGACAAAGAAATAGGCAAAGCTATTCCTTTCATCAAAGAAAATTATACATATGTCCCATGATCTGATATACTGAATGTTGACATAAACCTTTGTGAATTAGGACAATATTTTGAGCTGTTTGCTGGTCTTGGAGGTGGCTGAGGAAAAAGTAGCAATGCTCTTCTCCCCCCAACCCATGATTAACTAAAGCACTTCAGCCACAAGGAGATATGATGATGCTTCACGGGACGACAGTCTCACAGGGAATCTGGTCCCCCGGGCAGAGAACAAAACTATGGAGGGCTCTGGTATTACCACATCTGCAGGGCATTCTGGCAGCATGGCATTTCTCACTTCAGCAGTGAACTGTCACAATCAATAAATTAAACAAACCATGAGTCTTGAACAATGAGATAATTAAGATGATGCAGACAGGAAAAGAGCAACAACACCTTTTTTTGATGACTAGTCTTCACACATACGTGTATTGAAGGGTCATCTGTGGGTAGGGGAGTTATCTACAGAGACCCTATTTCCAGTCTCTTCTTGCTGCTGTATGCAAAGGAACTTTACACTTTATACTTATTTTGTGTTGCAGAGGCTGATAGATAAATCTCACCTTTATTTTCAGCAACTAACCTGCACTCTCGTTAAGCAAATTTGATTGTTTATCCTACAATCAAGAACATTTCTGAATAAAAAATATATTCCTTTTAGCATCTATGCAGTGACCTCAGTCCCAGTTTATGTATTTCTGCCAACAAACAATCATTAATTTATTGTATTTACAGTCAATATCTGATGCCATTCTGCCCCCTCTATGTTAGTATCTGACCTTGCCTTATTCCATTCAAAACGAAGCTGGCTTTTATGCTGCCTGTGTAGCAGTCTAATTTAAAGGAACACTAAATCAAGCAAAACGTTAAAACATAAAACAACAAGACTATAAGACATATATATATAAACAAAAGTCAGAAAGAGTTCTCTCATAAACTCCAAAAAAGAGTAGAAATGAGCAGGTGTCTAAAACCCAGGAGGTCTCTGGAAGTGTCTTGCAGCTACCCAGCTGGTAGGTAGCAGATCAGGTGTTAACATGAACAAATATATTTCCTGTGAAGTCACTGGAGGTTCACTGTCTTAAGGTAACAGAAAATGTGGTTGTTTGTATTTGTTGAACCACTTTATTTTAGTGCATTTCTACCATCCCCACAAGTATTTTCCTATGGGGATCTTCATATGGAAGCATTATCTGTTCAAGGCGATGTGCAAGTTTTCTGAGCAATACATTTAGGGGGAGGGAAGAGTTTTTTTCTCACTGCAATGATGCAGTGGAAGACGCACTGAAGAAAACTCCCTATTCTTCAGGTGAATGGTTAGTCCAATAAGTTCACCAAATAGCAAGAAATCTTTGAAAGGTTTTGTTTGCAGAGCATGGTCAAGACAATTTACATGCACAAAATGATAACTCACATGCACACACACGATCTGTTACCATTCGTTTCCAGCCATTCTAAATATGTTACTTACAAATACAAAATCTCATAATGGATATTCAAAACCTTTTAAGGGGTCTTTAATAACTAAAGTGAGTTTTATAAAAAGTTTCAAAATCATCTTCCTCATAGAGGAAATGGTTCAGAGTAAGGAAACAGTTCAAAGATGCCAGAGTATGAGAGATACGTCCTATAAGACAGTAGGAGCTTGAATAAGCATATATGGATGTTACACTTCTGATCTTCCTTATTCTATCCATGTTGATTTTTGCTGAGAAGTTAGAAATAAGAATTATTTCTGTTTTGTGGGAAGCTCAGATGAAAGTAAGGCGAACCCAGAAAAACACAGCATGATAAAATTCACATGATGAGCAAAAATTTTACCACCTGTGATGGGTATGAAAAAGGGCTCAAGGAGTTTGGGGTGGGAAAATGGGATATAAATGTCTACCTAAGAAGGAAAATGATATGCCAAAAGATGACATTGTAAAGCAAATCAGTCCACTAGAATAGCACTTTGCATTTTGAAGTGAACTCACTGTTACAGGATTTACAATGGAAAAGAAGATTTTTGAATGCAGGACATACAGTGAAGTATGCAGCTGCTGCTCAAAACTTAAACACTTTCAAGACTGTAACTTTAATATATACAGCTTTTAAACAAAGCTGGGCAGCCCTGACTTACATTCTGTGGCATATCTCATTGCTTGGCTAAGGGACACATTAAGCAAATATGGGATTGTCACAAGTAATAAATTAGTATTTTCACTTCAAACAAGCACATTTGAAAATGACTTTTAAACATTAATTATGCAGAGAATAGCTATGAAGTTTCTTAAATAGCAATCACTTGTTGTTGCTGTTGTTTCTGTGCAAAACATTTCTAAGTAATATAAAATGAATATTTGTTTATAATTCCCTTGATTTTGGAGAGTTTCACTTCTTTGAAGTTCTTCCTAGAACATGATTCATAATAGAATTACTGGGAAGGTTAAACCAAAAAGTGTTGCATGACATCCAGAACAATCTCTGTAACGTTTCTCCTCTTTCACTAGAACAACCTTTTGCATTTCAATACTACTGTCAGACAGCCACCTCTGCATTGAGGGATGAAAAATTTCAACATTTACAGGCTTGCTTCAATAAACAAAACGCACAGCAAGGACACAGATGGATTTGTTTGAGACATATTTACTTCTCACAGTTCTTTGCTACACCTGCGTCTATGCAGACCTGATATTCCTTTGGCCATTGTATTATTTGCACCATATAAGGCCAGGACAAAAATTTAATGTGTTGATTACATTTATAGGTGGCTCAACAAAGCTGTTTACACTTTTGCAGATTGCTCTTCACAGAATTAATTAAAATAAATAAATAAATAAATAAAAATTTGCCTCTTTGCCCCCAGTCAAGGAGAAAACAAATGTTAATACTAGAATTTCTCCAGGGATAAGAAGTGCAGCCCTCGCAGTATTTCTGCTCCAGAGACCTCACTACGTTCTATTTGTTCCCATCATATAGGGCCATAGTAATATCTTCTGCAACAGAAAAGGTCCCTAGCTGCACTGTGCCAGGAGTGCTTGTAAGTGACATTCAGGAAAGCAGGAAGGACAGTTGGTAGAGTCACTAGAGAGAGTACTCAGGGAAAGAGCAGGGGGTGCTTCTCTCTGCGTGGCACTCACCTCCTTCATGATGGATTAAGACACACAAAGCAAATGATCAGAAGGATGGTAAATGACAATGAAAGATTCACAAAAGATGAAGGGTAAGGAGATTAATAAGCAATGCAATTTTAGAGGAGTCACAAGGTCAACTGGTAAGACTTCATGTGCACAATAATTAGCAGGGGGAAGAATAAATATTTTTTATTATTTATTTTTTTTTCCCCTCTCCTCCCTCCCTCCCTGTTACTTTGGCCTTGGTACCATTTTGGATTTCACCCAACATCCACAGTAACAGCCCAAATTTACTGCATATATTGTAAAAGGAAGTGATAAAGCAGGAATAAATTATACAAATGAAGATACAAATCTATTTTTCTATGGCAACAAAGCTTCTGAAACTGGAACTGGTTAATGCAGGTGTAAGATGGTGTTTGCTGTCTGTAACTGGCTCCAACTATACAAAAGAGGATATACCCACAGGGACAATTCGGTGTTACAGTGCTTGGTATTATAATGAGTAACTTCCACATGTCTTTCATTCCTTCTATATGCCTGCCAAATAGTAGTCTGAAATCCTGAATTAGGCTCCACAGAAAGGCATATACAAGAGCCATTGCATCTATGAAAACCTTGGTCTAAGCAAGGCCCTGGAGAAACATGGAAGGTAGTTGCCTAATTGCTAAGAGAAGAGAGGTTTCTAAATTAGGTGAGAATCTGCAGCCTTGAAACCTTATATGGATAACTAGATTCACAGAATATCACAGAATTTCTAGGTTGGAAGAGACCTCAAGATCATCTAGTCCAACCTCTAACCTAACACAAACAGTTCCCACTAAACCATATCCCTAAGCTCTACATCTAAACGTCTTTTAAAGACTTCCAGGGATGGTGACTCCACCACTTCCCTGGGCAGCCTGTTCCAATGTCTAACAACCCTTTCGGTAAAGAAGTTCTTCCTAACATCTAACCTAAAACTCCCCTGGATTCCTAAATCATCTATTTCAGAAACAGAGCAGAGTTGTTATCAATATTTTAAATCATATTTTAAAGCATATTCTCAAGGGAAGGAAGCAGTATTCTTTATATTTATATTATTTATATTTAACAGTATTCTGTTAGACTATGTTGTATGTATCAGAAATTTCTCCAGAACAACAAGGGTGCAAACATTTATTTCACAAAGTCAGAACAATGTCCCAACCACTCACTTCCAGGCTAATCTGGTAGGGGCACTAAACCCTTCCTATTAAAATATTTTACTCTGTTTGAGGAAATTGGACGCACTGAAATAAAGAGTGACAGATTAGAAACACAAGTTAAACCAGTTCCCAGAGGAGACCTGGGATCCCATCCATACTCAAAAGACAGTATGTGTATCTTATCTAATAAATGTCTTGCACAAAACACAGAAGACCTCAGGATTTGGGGCAGTATTGAAACTATCTTTCCTACTGTGTGAATTATGTACAGAAAGGAGAAAAACTCTCCCTGATATAAGGTGTAGTCCTGCAGACATGGTAAACTGGACATATTCATGGTCAGCTGGAGAAGAAAAACTACAGTAGGTTTTGCTATGTGTGACTTCTATGAATTTATTCAGTACAGGCAAGAATAAAGATTCCTGATCTTACAGGGGAACATTAGAGGAATATGGAAAACATATTCATTTATAAATATTAGATACCTGTGAAATTATATTACTGGCAAACAATCAACTTAAAATTATTTAGGGTTGAATTATCGGGAATACTACATAGTAAGGAGGAACTCCGCTGTTGTAGCTGTGAATGTGGCAGAATGAACCACCACTGCTATATCTCTTAGGACAAGATGAACAGAGGATCCAGCAGAAGTTGGCAAGGTGGAAAAAGCAGGGCAGGTCCCGGTTCACCACTGATGGGTAATTCTCTGAAGAGTTTGCCTCAAAGGCACAGTTTGGATTAGTCTAAGAGCTGCTTCAGGTATATCAGAGCTAAAACATGTTAAGAGTTGAGGCTGAGGCTTGCTCCCGAATTAGTATTTTACCCCTTCCCCAGCCTTGCAATAAGCAGAACCATGACACCCCAGTAAGCCTGATACTAACTCTGACAGGAGTAGGACACAGAAATTGAAGAGGATTATATCAAGACATCATATCAAACAAGGTGTATGCCTCTCCAGAATGATCAATTTAAAACTTGGAAAGAGGTCAATGGGGACGCCCCCAAAAAGGAAAAAATAAGGGCACTGATTTTACAAAGTAGTAAAGCAGTTTTAACAAAAGGTGCACATAGCAGCACTGAAGCAATTGATGACAGCTTTAAGTTGGACATACGGCAGAAAACCAGAACTACACTGTGAGAGTCTGAGTAGATGGATATAGCCAAATTTCTAGTGTGATTCCTCAATGACAGGAGCAAAACAGGAAATTGAAGGCAAAAGAAACTTGGTCCAGCTTTATTTTGTCTGGAGGGTAAGAGCAGGCATGAACATTATCTGTTGTGTGTGGAATAGTTTTAGTTATATAGAAAGAAACAACAAGGTAAAGAAAAAATGAGGTGATAAATGTTCACGATGTAGATAGCTAGGATATGACCCATCATTTTCTCCATTTTGATTCCCAGGTGAAAACTGCCTGATATTTATTTGAGCTCCTCTGTTCTATAATGAAGGTAAAACAACAAGCAGTTGTGAGGACTAAATGAGAGAAAACAGGCAATTTAGTCTTGTAAGAACCCTAGCAATAAAATAAAATAAAATAAAATAAAATAAAATAAAATAAAATAAAATAAAATAAAATAAAATAAAATAAAAACACATGGGACACTGAAAGTTAAAAGACTATACTGGTTCAAAAACAAAGGTATATAAGGGGGCCTTTGGTTTATTTTAAAAGAAACAATTTATTATTATTATTATTTTAAACCAATGGAGATGTGATTGATGATCTGGGACAACCTTCTGATAAAAACAGTGGAAGTGAGAACCTACGTCACTTCAAGAAGGCACCCAGAATGTTTCTGAAAGGGTTGAAATGTTGTGATTGCTGCAGCAAGATTGTTTCAATTGCCCAGGAAATCAGACATTTTCACTCCAACATTTTTACTATCAAATCTGCATCTAGCATTAAACTAACAGGTCCTTCAAGAGCTATGGCAGGAAGACAGGGACACATGCAAGCTGGGGATTGACTCCTCTCCTGAATTTCATATCTGGTGACTCTGATATCTTAAGTCACCTCCCTGTTTAAGGAGAACGATGGTGCTGAGTTGCACAGCGCACTTAACCATCCTCTTCTGAAACAGGGAGGCAGTAGGCACATGTGATCTTTCCTTCAAACTCAATACATTCTGAGTTTGAGGGAAGACAGAAATATAGAATGAGAAAAGGAATAGGGAAAGGAGCTCTCCATCTCCCTCATTTTTTTCCTTTTTTTTTTTTTTTTTGTGTGTGTGTGTGTCTGACTGTAAAGCAACATCAGAAAGAGGGTCTGTTTTTCTGTTTTCCCAGTGAAGGGTTTCATTTCTAGTGATGCTTTTCATGTTTAAAATTAGGAAACAGTATTTTATATTGTAGGAATTAAAGAAAGCAGAATGACTGGGATTTATGGGCCAGTCTTTTGCACTCTTGCAGCTCAGTGGTAATTGTAAAGAAGCCGCACATACTGTGACAAACAGAAATATCTCTAGGGTGTTCATCTGTCAAACAATTTCATTCACATCTCATCTGCCTTCTGAATGAGATATGAAAATAAGTCTGCTACATTACTTCTGCTGTCAAAGGAGAGGATGGATTCAGTCCCCTTTACATTGACAGTGAACTTTTTACAGTCTTTGTCTGAAGAGTGAGCACATAGAGTTTGACTTTATCTGCAGGGAATTAACCTTATCCCATGTGTAGAGAACAAGGAGATATGTCCAAAAGACTTTCAGATGTGGTTCACTGGACCTAAAGTAATAAGTACATAAATATATAAATAAAATTAAACATTTAACTTTCAGCTCTTGTCTGCCTTCCTGGCTCAACTCATTGTGAAAGCCATCTGAATGACAGCTCTGTCTGGGAAGAGGAAAGGTCCCAGGACTCCCTGAGCAATTGTTTTAAACAGGAAATTAGGATTCAGCAGTTTACAGAGGGAAGGAAGGTAGAGACACCAATGTGTTTGAGGATGAGGAAGAGTTAGGAAGCAGCTGTGAGAAAGATTTGCCCATTTCACTTACAGAAGTAACTACAAAGCCATCACTCTCCAGCCAGACTGAATTGGTGACCTGGAAATGAGAAACAAACCATTTCCTTGCCCTCTGCCAAAAATTCACTCAGTCTTTACATTTACTTATTTATTTTCTTTAATAATTTATCTTTCAAATCATTATTTAGCCATCAAAGCTCCTGTGAGCTCATCATCTCCAAAATAATCTTTAGTGCCAAGCAGAATTAATGAAGCAGACAGGTCTGTTTATAACAACCACAGTCTCCCGTTTCCATTGCCACAACTCTGACACGTCAATTTCTACCCCTTCACTCTTTCCACCTCTTATATTTTGTGTATTCAGCCCCTTGTTCTGCAAACCAGGACCTGCTCAGAGCAAGGATCTTCCTAATGTGCTATATTGATACGTATCATGAACAAGTATACAGAAAACGGTACTTCCCGCAGTGAATTCACAGTGACGGCTTTGTGACAGTGCCTGTTGTAGAGACATCTAAACTCTGAAGGTGTCAAAGGTAAGGACAATTCTGCTCTGTCTGAGCATTCATAGACATGTGAATTGGGGCAGCAGCCAGAGACAAGAGACTGGAGAGCAGCACAGAAGTTCCTGAGCTAAAAGAGCCAGAAAATGGTAAGCGTACAGACCAGCATTGATCTAGCAGACTGAGTCAGAATCTGCTCATGAAATCTGTTTGCTTGCTAATAAAGCCTACAACGACATTTTTTCCATCCCTCCTGTAGTAGCTGGCTGTGCTATTGCTTATCAAAGAATGAGATAAAGAAAACAACAAAGAGCATGAGCATGGCACTCAGTGAAGACGGTATTCATTTGAGAGACAGTTGTCTGGGTAACAGCCTTGTTCCCTGAATTATTTGTGCATTTTTAGCCATTTTTCATTACAATATAGGGGTGTAGGCCACAGTTCAGGACAACCCTCTCCCAGAAGATCCTCTTTTATTTTCACAGTCCTGGTTTATATTAATTTGTTGCCATAAATGCTGTATCAATCAAAATGTCATACTCTTGTTCAATTAAATCAGTGAAAGCCATTGTGACTACTATGATTTGTGCAGCATCCAGTGCAGTGAATGTGCTTTGGGTATGGCAGCCCTTCGACGACATGGCGAGAGGAACATCTTGTTCCAGGATCTCAAATGGCTTCAGCAGGAGATGTGCTGAGAAATTCAGTTCTATCCAAACGGACGCACCCAGAGGAAAACACCTGGCATCTTAGAAGCCTTAGTCCTACAGAGAGATTGGGTTCTGAACAGTTTTCTGGGTCATACAGCTGATTTTCACAGAATCACAGAATCATAGAATGGCTAAGATGCCTTAAGATGCCTTTTACATGCTTAAGTCTTTCTGCTAACCTGAAATGATTCTGCTCTCATGGGTATTTAGGCACTTGTGTTGTGGGCTCATTAAGATTTGATTAGCACATTCAGGAGTGATGAAAATTGCTTTGAAAAAATATTATTTTGAAAACACTCATGGCCTTGTACACTCCTCCCCTTTCTCCAGCCTTTCAAATACTTAGGGAAACACAATTTTCACAATGCACTGGAAGGACAGCTTCTCTTTTCAAGTTTGTTACAGCAATATAATATTAATGCAACACCATAGGGACTGCAAAATACAAGTTGAGATCCATGGTGGTATTCACATAAAAAGGGAAGAGTTTCCTAAGACATGCTGCTGCATGATTTGTTGGTGAGTAAGCATAGGAGCAGAGGCACAGATTCATTTACCAGGGTTCTCCAACACATTCAGAAACCTTTGGATTGAGGTTGTTGTTCCTCCTAATACAGACTTTAAGTAACTTTTTATCATGTGTTTACATAGCACATTATGGACCAATGACAAGCCTTTGCCCAAGGGAACCTGTAGTTTCAGAGATGCAGCCAAATGCTAATTAAACTGAAATGTAGCATTTATTTGCCAGTACAAGTCTCTTCTGCAGTAGATCTTTGCATGTGCCCATTATTGCTGCACAAAAGACACAAAGTCCCTGGTGTTCAGAGCACTCATCAATTAAAAAACAGATTAAAACTTCAACATTATTACAGAAAATGAAGGAATCACAGACCTTTAGGTCCTTGGGCTCCAAAATGTTTAATTTAAAAAACCAAGAGGACTATCTCTGCAATAATGTTATATTACTATATTTATTACCTTCTCTGTCTCTACAGTAACAACTTTTTCTATAACCATAGATCTCAAACTACTCACATTACTATGATGATACAATTTGTAATGTTTAGCCATAGGGTAAGTATAATTTCCTTTATGAATTGAATACTTATGTTCATTACAGTAAATTCTTTCTTTGAAAGACTTATTTAGATTTTAGCAGTATACCTGCAGTTCATTGACATTCCAAAAAGATAAGCCAAATTGTCTGTCTCAAATTATTAAACCTCTTATTTAAAATTTCTTCTGTAAGTGGAAATAATGATATCTAATGACTATGTAATAACTATGCTGGTTTTAACCATAAAATACATATTTTGAACTGTGAGCATATATCTTAGAAGAGCTTTATTCTCTGAGGAATCCTTACCCTGCTTATTATGCTTAGATAATTTAAGATTTTATGAAAAACACTTAATATTTAATTAACATTTGTTTGTTTGAAGACAGGAATCCTAAAACCATGAACTAACTGTAATTAGCCTGGTACCATCAGCCTGTCCAAACACATGGCTGAGAATAACAGAATAGCTCACTCCCTTAGGAGCTATTTGTTACAATGGGCTGTTAACAGTGAAACCTATAGAAAAACATTTAACTATCACCGCTGCTCCTAATCTTCAGAAACATTTAAACATCAAGAGAGAGAACTTTATCCTATAGTCTCAAAATGCTAATCAAATAAGGACTGCAGCAAATGAATCTGAAATACAGGTTGCCATAAGGACTTCTCTGTGCTGTTGAAAGTGCTTCACAGCCCGGGGTCAAGTGGAGCTGTGAAGAGCAGGATATTTTTTTCTCCAAAGGATGAGCTCTAGGACAGAGCCTGGAGCCACACTTTGGACAAAACCTGAACTTCCTGAGGATGCCTAAATTCCCAGGTACTGACACTGGGGCTGAGGATAGTGCACACATCAGAGGTGATGACAGAAGTGCTCTTCTTCCACTTAGCCTTCACCTAACAGTACTGCACTTAAGGAACACCACAGACGCTTTCCTAAGGTAACGAACTGCCATACAGGTCAATTCCAAGCTAAACGAAACTAAAAGGCAGAGACATTTTTCTATTTAAAGTAAAACCTAAGTAATTTATTGACTGCTTTTTATGTAATCACATGTTAAGAACACCATTGTACTGTACCGGATGAACACATCTCTAATTCAGGCCATTAGCAGCAAAATAGTTCAGAGGTTCTACCAAAAATAACATTTGGCAAGGCATGCCAGAAGACTCAGAAAGCAAATGCTGTCACCAGAGCTGTGACTTGATTTTTTCATGTGTGATTAATATTCATGAGGAACAATGGTCTGAAGCTTTTGTTAAAAGAACAGCTCAAAGACTAGAAAGTTTTTCTTTCAAAGGAATGACAGATTCAGGTTCTTACACATGTCAACATGAAGAAGGCTTAGCTCTTACAGTTAAGGTCAAATGAATGTGCAGCTTCACTCCTGCTGTGTGATTTCTAAAGATAAATACATGCATTCAGAAGGGAAAACAAACCTGTAAGCAGTTAGCTTTACTTTGGTTGGAACCAGAACTTGCCAAAGATGGTTCCTATCCTTTGTATCATTTTATTTTAATATAAAATAAATAAATAAATAATACATATAACTATGAATGTACCAATATTTAATTCCGTAATTCAAGGCTCTAGTTATGCCGATGCACTGTTCCAAGCGCTGAAAATAATATGATGACAGTGTTGCTGTTTCAAGAGGGTGCAATCTAAATAGCTACACCAAAAAGGAAAAGTAAGACCTACAAACACAAGACTGAGAATGGAGGCAGAGAAAGATTTCGGCTGTGTCCAAAGTCTGCAATATAAACCAGGAAAAAACCTGCTACTTTTGAACTCTCACCTGCAAGAAAGGAGAGGAACAAAATTATAGGCTCTTAACCAGAAAGAAAAACTGATAATCATCATATAGGCATAAAATAATGCAGGGCCTAGTAGTGTAACAAATTGCTTATCACTGGTTGCAAGAACTGTGAAGTTGGATTCTTTACTTTTTTTTTTTTTTTTGCCTGAAGGTGAACTTATTTTCATACTGATATATCTAATTCTGTATATTCAAAACTACGTATATATAACATAAAGTCCTCCTTCAGCTCAGACTTTGGAAAGGATTCTGAAAGAATCTGTAGGGAGGAAATCAGGTTCTGAAGAGGTTAACATAATTTAACAACATTTGAACAGATAAACTCATCACCACAATCAACGACAAGCACTTCTACTGCAAATGTAATTGAAATATCCCTCAGTTTGACCACCAGTACATTTCCACCTCCAAATCAAACAACATCTACCATGGGACAGGAGCACAGTTTCCAGACAAATAGTGTACAGATGATAAATTGTAATTCATTGCCTATTCGTTCCATCATGTCACCACTTGCAAACTTGAAATTCAATATTGTAGTGGTTCAGTATTTTGAATATAGCTATCTAAGATTACATACCACAAAGTAAATCTGATTATTTTCTGTGTACAGCACAACTGCTTCTGATTTTGAGTTTCATGAAGGAGGCTGCTTATTTACTGGAACGTACGGTAACTTTCAGAGAGGTTTCATCCAACCCATAATACCTAAAAGTAATTTTACTTGGCTGCAAAAGTACCACTTCAGAAACTGTTCTACACTGAGATTCAGCTTCTTACCCTCTTGACCCCCCAAGAGCAGAAGAGGTTAATGATGCCAACTTTGCTAGATGAACACTTTACTTTTCTTAAAGCCTTATCTGTAATAAAGATTCATCTACAATTACCGACTCTGTTCTAAGCCTTGCATAGAGAATAGTTTCTAGATTTCATCTAATGAAAAGTCAACATAAAATAATTAGGCAGTCTTGGGAGCAGGGACTGGACCAGAACCCAAACTTCCCCTACTGCCTGCTAATTTACAATTATTAGACTCTATACATGGTCATAGCCAATGGAGCACAGTGTGCAAGACAGAGTGATTTTCTACAGAAACAAGGTCCATGGTTAACAGATGCAGGAAAGGTAAATGTATACTAGAACTATCTGAAGCTAAACAGAAAAGTGAGACGTTCTCTCCTACCTCACAGGCAAACAACCTCACCAAGAAACAATAATATATTAGAAAGGTAGACAATGGCTCCTCATCTGACGGTTGTGATTTTAGCGAAAATAACTGAAAATAACTTTTCCAGGCTTTTCACTTGGAAAAGATTCAGAGCTGCAGATCTCAAATGGACAGAAGTAACTCACTTCCAGGGCAGCACAGGAGAACAGGAGGACCTCTCTCATCAGCTGAGCTGACCAGGACATTCTTCCATACAGCAGCCATTCTGGACCAAACTCAGATTTGCTCCTTCCACAGTGATCAGGTCTCCTACAGGGCACATGTTATTACTTGCTGCAGTGTTCAAATTTTTGGTTCTGAAGTCCATCACTGGTTCCACTTTTCACTGTTCTTGGGCAAAATCCAGGTCCTGGGCTGCAGGACTGGTTCACAGTGGGGATTCGATTGCCCAAACCAATGAAAACCTGCTCACGTTCATGTGGGAAGGCATGGATACCTTTCATTCCAGTGTTTCTGCAGACTAGTTGTTACAGAAGTACAAAAATAACTACATAAAGATATGAAACAGTTTATTAACATTGAGATACCTCGTGACAGAAGTTGAATGGAATCATCTTCTGACCTGCCATATGCTAGCAATGCTTTATGACCTGAAAGATTTTTCTATTTATACAAGTTTATACTGTGCCCTTACAGTGTATTTTGTGCTCATACTGGTCAGGGTGTTTTTATGCTTTGGGCCTTCTGTGCACTTGCAGCAAAGAGGCAAGAAATGGAACAGGGAACAAAGGAAAAATAAAAACACAGTACTTCACAGTTATGGGGTCTATAAATGTATTTATGATGATGGAGGTGCCAAACGAGACTGTATGAGCTATGACATTCATCTGCTTTGTCCTGCTGGTTGAAACCTTTCTTCAGGCAAATCCAACGTAGCTAAAAGTTAACAAATTAAAGATGTAAAAGAAGTGAAGCCCCTTAATCTGTAAGGCCTTTTTTTTTTTTTTTTGTAGGAACAGCTGTAGTGTGCATCTCTTCCATGCTGCCTTCTCTTTCCTTCCAACAAGTTCAGCATACAGAAGAGTATTTGTGAAGATAATATACACAGGAGCAGAATCTCAGCAGGTGTAAATCTGTAACGATCCTTTCAAACCAAAGAAAGTTTTAAGCTCATTTTGATGAAAAGTACTAATGAAATACAGAATTATACTAAACTCTTCAGGGTTTGGAATGTGCTCTTAAAAACTCAGTCATTGTTCTGCTGATAGCTGTTCTGCCTGAATAGGTTTTCCCTTTGGCCTTAGATACAGAGACAAGGAAGAAAGAGACCAAATTGCCTTTCCATCTAACAGCTCCTAAAGAGGTGCTGAAACAGGCAACTACATAAATAAGGAAATGAGCTGCTGCTTTTCTCTGACTGTTATGGAAAAAAAAAAAAAAAAAAAAAAAAAAAAAGATGAATTCAGACCTGACAGGGAATGTAAGTCTATTGCACCTCAGAAGGAGTCTGGTGTCTTTGTCTAAAAACTGGAATCACCAGATAGGGTCAGCTTCCTGACAGTAAAAAGTACTTCCCACATTGGAAAGTAAAGTTACAGAAGAGACAAAGAAGATTGCATTGAGATACCTTCCTCAAGGTATTGCTCTTTAAGCACATTATAATAAAAGAAAGTTTTCAGAGAACAAGTCCTACGAGGAGCGGCTGAGGGAGCTGGGATTGTTCAGCCTGGAGAAAAGGAGGCTCAGGGGTGACCTTATTGCTCTCTACAGATACCTTAAAGGAGGCTGTAGTGAGGTGGGGGTTGGTCTGTTCTCCCAGGTGCCTGGTGACAGGATGAGGGGGAATGGGCTAAAGTTGCGCCAAGGGAGTTTTAGGTTGGATGTTAGGAAGAACTTCTTTACCGAAAGGGTTGTTAGGCATTGGAACAGGCTGCCCAGGAAAGTGGTGGAGTCACCATCCATGGAAGTCTTTAAAAGACGTTTAGATGTAGAGCTTAGGGATGTGGTTTAGTGGGGACTGTTAGTGTTAGGTTAGAGGTTGGACTCGATGATCTTGAGGTCTCTTCCAACCTAGAAATTCTGTGATTCTGTGAAAAACAAATTAATAAATGATGGGCAGTGAAATAAATACCATGAGACTTCTGATACATTCTGAGTGCCTGCATATCAATTCAGTGTGCATTACCCATCAGCCATGTAACAATCTCCCACTATTTCTTTGTCCTATAGTTCCCACCAAATGTTTCAAATGGAAATCCATAGTTATTATGGAGTATATTATCCAAATGAACAGTTTTTGTCCTAATTAATATCCACATTCTGTACAAAAGTTCAGAACAGTCTTGAGTACAACTACTGTACCAAAAGATGCTTACATTTCTTGAAACATGACATTCTAGGTCTGTGCTCACATAACATTGAAAACTTGTGTTAAACCTGCTACCTTGCATATTTCTCAGTTTTCTCACGCTTTATCCATTGTGAATATGGAACACTTACTCTATTTTTTCATATTTTCCCTTTCATTTATGATTCTGTGAATGTATATCCCAGTCATTTCTTTTGCAATGTAGAGCATCTTTTTCCAAACTGAATAATGCTGTATGGTATTCAAAATGTAGGAATGTCACAGGTATACAGCACAGAATAATAGTACATTCTGTTTGGTTCTGTTTCCTTCCCAGTCATTCCTATCTCCTTAAATCTGCAAAAATTGTTATATTTTTTCCTAATTTTGTATAGATGGACTTACCTACCTCAGTCTGCTCATCCACATTTTCATTTTCAACTGTCACTGAACTTAGCTTGATGATTTCTCACCTACTTATCCAATATCAATCTATCCTTCTACAGCTCCATTCATACATCTTGATTTTAAAAAATCTGAACAATATCTGTAACATCAGCAGAGTGTATCACATTACTATCTACTTCTGTGGAGACAGTTTATGGATTTGTTGAGCAGCCCTGGTCCCAGCACAGATCCTAATGGAAGACATTGGAAACCTCTCTTATTTGTAAAACCTGATCATTATTAAGCCTGCATAACCTGCATGGCTGACCAGATCACCCCTATGTTTGTTGACTCCTCTTGAGTATTCAAAAATACAACCATAAAACATGGCCTCCACACACAAATATATGGCATTTTTTCCCAATATATCATATTCATCCACATATGTACTGCTAGAATAGCCATTATGACCTGTAAAAGAGGCAAATAACCATCTATCTAGATCAGCCCCATAAAACCTTTTAAAAAATGATAACATTACCTACCCAGTTCTCAGATAATGGAACAATTTCAAATGATAAACTATATATGGCCACTAATAGTTCAGTTATCACATTCCCGAATAGGGCATTACTAAAAAGCAAACCCTGAACAGAAAAGAATCTTAAGCAGATATATCTGTAGGCCTTACTTTTTGTGTGATAGTCTTACATTAATCTTACCCCCCATTTACTTCCATTAAATTACTCATGGAATAAAGCACTTTTTATCCTGAATAATAAGAGAATCACAACCTTGTGCTTAATAGGGTTCATGTCTGTACAATACCAGGCATATTTATGCTTTCAACTCCTTAATAGCAGAAATGGCACTTTGTTATTTTTCTGGGCTCTGTCTTTAGCCCTCTTTATTATCTCAAGTTTCTTTTTAGAACAAGGTAGCAAGCAGGAGGTTTGTGTTTGATGCTCAAAGTCAGCAATACTTGCTTGCTCCTACTGGCAAGAAGGGAGAGTCAGAGAATCTAAAAAAAAAAAAATAAAAAATGTAAAATTAGGAGGGGTGGACCTCTCAGCTTGTTTCTATCAGACTTCAACCTTATTGGGGTCTAATCAGTCATGGCAGATTTATTAGGGTAGTAAGTTACATCTTTGGTATATGAGACAGGCTTAGTATTTCCCTAGCTAGTCTTTTGTGCCTTTGCAAACCTCTTTCTGTGGAAAATAAAGCCACACTGCAGCAACTGCAGAGTGAAAACAGCGCACATGAGTTTGGGGGCTACTGCTGCAAGGGCCAGCATAGACATCTGATTACATGAACCACCAGGAGGTAAGTGAGCAAAAAAACTGTAAGATAGCAACATGGATTCTCCATTCCCATCCATACCTGTTTTGTCAAGGATGATGAACAGCTGTGAGAGTGAAGGCACAAGTACCTAGTAGTGCCTCACATGGTGAGAGACTAGGATTTATTCAGCTACATGAACAGGCTGTGCCCGTTAGCAACAAGAGCTGCTGGAGAAAAACATCTTGAAGTTCACAAAGGGTCCGGTACATTTACATATAAAAAGAAAATAATTTGAATGTGCTCTTTGCCATTTAAATTCTTCCTTGGTAGAGCACAATACATGCAAATTTATAGTACCCCCAAAACTGAGAGGAATTTACCCATGCATCTACCTCAATCAAATAATTTCTCACAGCGCTTTTCTTCAGAGAAGTCACATCCCAAACACTGAGCTACAGCAAGTTATATTTAAGTTTTATTTTAAGACATTTTAAAGGCATAAATGGTGATTAGGCAACTGTTTCCCATAGGAAGTGAATGAGATTTGGTACCCTATTTCCCTTTGCACTTTTAAATATCATGTCAAATTTCTGTCCATAAAAAGAGATGAATTAACTAAGACCTTGATGTGGTGGTTTCATCCTTATGGGCAGTTATACTCTACCACACCATTCCCCCTCCCCAAGGAAAAATTATGATGAAAAAGGGCTCAAAGGCTGAGATAAAGACAGGGAGATCATTCATTAATTATTGTCATGGCCAAAACAGACTCAGCGCAGGGAAATAAATATTTATTGCATATCGCTAAGAGACCAGAGCAGTTAGAAACCAAAAGGAAACTAAAACCTCCTTCCCCCCATCCCTCCTGTCCTATGTCTTCCCCCACATGGTGCAGGGGAACATAGGCTGCCATCAGTCCCCGATACTTTGACCCTTCTGCTCCTTCACAGTCCCTCTCTGCCCCTGCTCCACATGGGGTCCCTCCCACGGGATGCCGTCCTTCCCAAACTGAGCCTGCAGGGGCTGCCCACAGGCAGGAGCTCTTCAAGAACTGCTCCCACACAGCTCCGTACCATGGGGTCCATCCCCCAGGAGCAAACTGCTCCAGCACGGGTCCCCCACAGGTGGGCGGCAGCTCCCCCCAGACCCCCTGCTCCTGCGTGGGCTCCTCTCCACGGGCTGCAGCTCCGGCCCGGGGCCTGCTCCTGTGGGGGCACTCCATGGGCCATAGCCTCCTCCAGGCCACATCCACCTGCTCCACCAGGGACTCCTTTACAGGCTGCAGCGTGGAGATCTGCTCCATGTGGGACCCATGGGCTGCAGGGGGACAGCCTGCTCCACCAGGGGCCTCTCCACAGGCCACGGGGGAACTGCTGCTGCCTGCCTGGAGCACCTCCTGCACTGACCCTGGGGTCTGTAGGACTGCTTCTCACTCGTTGCACTCCCAGTTGCTGTTGTGCAGCAGTCTTCTTTTCCCTTTCTTAAATCTGCTCTCCCAGAGGCACAACCACTGTCATTCACTGGCTCAGCTCTGGGCAGCAGCAGGTCCTTTTTGGAGCTGGCTCTTACCTAAGATGGGGCAGCTTCTGAGCTCTTCTCAGAGACCACTCCTGCAGCCCCCCCGCTACAAAAGCCTTACCACATAAGCCCAATATACTCCATTTCTGTCTTATAGGGCTGATTTCAATGCAAGTGTCTTTAGGCAGGAGATGTAGATCAAAACTCAGAAATCTCTTCAGTTTTATGAAAATCAATAATTTACCAACACATTATTTTATACTTGTTTCTATTATATGATTCAGCCACAGTTCTTGCCAACTTTCTTAATAGAGAAACAGAAGCTTTGTTGCATTAAAGTCAGGAAACAAATCTCTATATGCAATCAAAAACCCCTCATAAGGTGAGTCCCCAAATGCTTTTCCACAAACTGACCAGTTTCCCAATCCAACCGTATTTGTATTCATTGATCATTTTAGTGTTTTCAAACTATAGGCACTAGATTCCCAGGCATTGCTTTGACAGAGCTAATTTCTTAAAAGTCGTAAAAACCCATTTGACACAAGGGAGTATTTGCCTTTTTATACTGAACCACACAAACAGCCTGCAGAACAAAACAAGCACCATTTCCAAGCTCTAGTTTGCAAAGCAAGTAGTAGAGGCTGAAATGATGATTAGATCTTTACTGTAACATTAACTTATACAGAAATGTGTACTTTAAAAACAAAATAAAATACTGTTCTCTATATAGCTTCTCAGTAACTATAAAAATAAAATAAATTAAAAACAGACAAGAAAAGCTATGCTGTTTTATGGTCTCCCATACAAGGTGAGTTACTTGGATGACTTCAGTAATAACTTAATGTTTAGTATTATCTTTATGTGCTAAACAATAGCTCCTTTTCATTCCATTGTATGTCCCTCCCTTTTTGCACTGCTTAACATTTTTCTCAATTCCCTATAGTTTTACCTGTCCAGAGTCAAACAATTTATACCACAAACTGCATAGAAGCAAAATCAAACACGTTTCCCTATGCCATCTCACAAAATGGTTTTAGCCGGTGGGATTTTCTAGTAACATATAGTACAGAGTAATGTTGAGCACTTCTGCATCTCCACAGTATTTACAATTAGGAGGTTTTAATTACCTGCTTGACAAGAACATTTCCTTCTATGATTTATCAGGTGAATAAAGGGCACTTATAATTAACTTTTAAAATACACATTATAGGTGCAATTGACTGCAGCAGCCTTTTGTGATGTATTTTAGAACGGTCTCCAACAAATACAAGTATGGGCCACATTGCAGAAAATCACTAAGCAATCATTTGGTGTAATAAGCTGTGTTCTGAGATGCAAAATAACTGTTCTAAGGGAATAAGAAAAGGAAGAAAGCAGCAAAATATTCATCTTGGTTATGACTCTGTTCATCCTGTTGTTTTAAGTTCTCTCATTTTCTTATTATGAAACTTTAAAGGCCATTCAGAACCCCTTCAATAGTATTGTATTTCCTAAACAATTGCAATCTTTGACATGGTGAAATCTGACCCCATCAAATCTGATCAAAATTCTCATACATTGTAATATGTTAGCAATTCACCCACAACACAGAGGGGATTTACACAAGCAGGAGAATGACTCCCTTTTCATCAAACATTGCTGCTCAGCTGCTATTGACCCTCCAGAGACAGTAACAGTTATACTTAGTGTTGATCTGTTTGGCACGTTCTGCATCTGTGCACGTTTATCTGCAACTTATCCATCAAGTTAAGTAAGAGGGGTGTACTGGCAGATGTGCAGTGAAGGGTAGATAAGAGTAAAGGATGAGAAACTCACAAAAGTAATCAATAGCTGTTATCCTAATATCAATGCCCTTCTACAGTACCCTTCTAAAGTTGTTTGCCTGCTATGATGCATGCATACGCAGTATGCAAAAAAGTATGGGAACAGTCTAGGAGTATGTCTTCAGTAATCTGCCACATATCCATACATTAATGTGATTTGCTCACGCTGCTCAGACCTGCCTCATGCAAAAGACATTGAGACTTAAATACATGAAGCTACATATGACAAAAATCTACAGGGAAACTAGGAGAGGAAACTTATTTCTTCCAAATTTTATTACAAGGAGAACAAAAGCATTTATCTTATTCTTTTATTTATCAGCTTTTTAACATTCAACCCCCATCAAATACTACACTTTAGGTTAACAGTACAGATTTGTGTGTAATCAAAGCATTTCTTTCGAGAAGAACCTCTCAGGCCTTTTGAATTTTTTGTCACTGACAACTTTAACACCTTGAGCAGAAATACCATATGCTCCCATGACATAGTCATTAATTTTGGTCTGATCCCTAATTCCTTAAATGCAGACCTTTAAAATTAACATCCTGATTCTATTGTCATTTGTATTAACTTCATGATTCGTTTTTTTTTTTTCCTCCCTTCTCCCCTCCCCCCCAAAAAGAGACGATACTCCTGAGATGGTTGGATTTTTTCGAAAAGTTTCCATTCTATAAAATCAAAAGCTATTAAAAAATATGTAGAGTCATCCTAAGGTTACTAAAATTCAAACTTGGCTGACCTGTATTTCTGTAGCATTCAAAATCATTGCTTTCCCTTATTTTACACAAACACATGCACAGAAACATCTTGTGAAACTGTAATCTTGTGAAAATGTAACAGTAGAATCAAAATAATGAACTGCTGGTGTTGGGTCTGTTGGGCCAAGCATCTATTGTGTTGTGAGCTTCACATTAGCATACAAAAGCTTGTTTCAGCAATATCTTAATTTTCTCTATTCACTCCTTATTGCAATATCTGACTTGGGATAATTTGTCAGGCTTGTATTGAATTGCATCTGCTATCAGAGAGAATGCAATCAGAGATTTTTTTTTTCCCAAGAAGATTGGGTAATACTTGGGTTTGGTCAAATACGTCTACACTAAATGTTGTAAATCTGCAAGTTTCTGATGGATAAACAACCCTGCTGCACATAACATCTTTACTGTAAAGCTGTTTTCTTATTTTACTGCCGCTTCTACAAGGATACAGTCAAAAGGAAAGAAAAATATGATCCCTAGAGTCTTGTAGGCCACTCAGGACAGTCAAAGAAGCAACACCTTGATTTCTTTTTCCAGAAAAATGCTCCAATTCCCACAAAAGCTGCATGCCCCAGAATTTGAATATGGGATTCTATAAGAAAACTAGTCCTAGGTATGGCAAAAACAACAGCTAGCTACTACAGATATCCTTTGGGAATTGTGAACTCAGCAGCTCAAGCTGAAAACCCAAACAGTGTTCAATAAAAACTAACCAAACAACAGTATTTTTGTTTTTGGAAAGGAGAGCTTTGCAATGACAGGAGAGCCATCATAGTGGGGTTGATCTATCAGAGCTGTGTAACAGGGGCAACAGCAGTAGCAGAGGAGATTTTACAGGTTGCATTAGCAAAGTGGTTGGGAACAGGGACTGACGTTGCAAGGGTTGTTTTCATGGCAACAGCTTGCAGTAAATCCAAAGAAGACTGCTGCTCAGATCTGAAGAGCTCTGACAACAGCAGATATTAATGGATTATTAACCTTAACTCTAATTCATAGGTATTTAAAAAGCCTTCATGACACCTGTCCACATGATACCTTACTCTTAGAAATACCACTGAGAAACCAGTGATACATTTCCTAAACGTGAGGCACAAATCCATTGTGAAGTGCTAACTTTTTCCTTTAGCAACTGTTCTGGGGTTGCAACTGTTTTCAAAGTCTAGAAGAGACCTTAAATACCCCCCTACCCTTCCCCCTCTCCACCCCAAGAAGCATCACTACAGCAAAAACAACTTTCTTTGGCCTCAATGCAGATGTCTCTCAGCTTAATCCCAGTTCCGTAGCACTTGTGCAGATATAAGTGGCAAGCTATTTTCTATAGCAAAGCATATAATAATGTAAGGATGAAACAGGAAAAAATAGTTGATAATGAGAAGTATTCAAGATGATCCACATGTCCCGAATATATGTGCCATTTAGAAGAGACACTTCAAGCCTACCCTGCTGATGCTTATTACTAAGCACAATGATGCTATGTACTGAAATGTCACACTGAAAGTCACATCAGGTTTATACTCAGATCTCAATTTGCCACTGTAGTTTTATCTGAAGAAATTTTTACTTACTCATCTTAAAAAAATAAAAAATAAAACTTTTGCTTTTAAGGTACAATACAGAGCTTGGAATGGCAGAAGGCCCGGCTGATAGACAACTGTTGAGGGACTAATTGAAATAACATCTATAGGATTTCATTAAAATACAGATCAGAGAGAGGAAAAGAGAATCAGACTAGGAATAAGTGGATCATAACTGTAAATGACCAGCTCACTCCCAATCACATTTTTCAGACATAACACCTTTGTGAATTTATGGCTGTGTTAAGGCAAAGTATAGACTTGTGAGCAGTTGAAGAGATACGGGTAACAAAAGGGCAACTTGAACTATAATGATACTTTAACCATCTCCAAGGTGGATGTTAGTTTTAAAACTTGATTTGGAGGAGCTTATGCCAGAAGACTGGAGAGAAATTTGTTAGCACAATTTCTTGACTGGCCCCAGGTTCAAGGCTCCTAAGCAATATAGTCTGTACACTTCAAGAACAGCTGAACCTATGGCCTGAGTCCAGTTTGCCTTAGTCAGAAGAAGGAAAGGAATAGCTTGTGGAGAGTGGTAAAACAGGTGATCCCCAAGGTTTGAACTATCAAACCATGCCGCCATTAGTCTTTTTGTGTTAAGGGTAGCTGCTAATCTCAAACATGTTTATGAAGGCAACTAATTAGTACTGGAGAAGCAAAAGTAAGCATCCAGGGCCATGTTTCCCTGATTGCATTAGAGGCTCCCAGTGCGAATGGTGAAGGAATTAGCAAGCACAGAAGTGTCAGGCAGAAATAAGCATGCACCTAAACGGAGGAATTTACAAAACATTTTTCTATGTTAATTTTTCCTCTTTCACTTTGTTCCATTGCGTGCTCTAGTCTTCTCCAGAATGGGAATTATCAAAACACTACAAAAAAAGCACCCTGTACAATTTATTACCATGGTGCTACATGAAGGATTACAGAATGCCAACTGTCATGACTCATTACACAGCATCTAACTCAGCTTTCTGCAATGTTCCTGAAAACTAAGGGAGATAACAGTAACTTCATAAAGCACAGCTCAGATATCATTGTTAACTTAATGTGCAGATGTCAGTCATGTGTCACTCAAAGCATCCAGTCTCCAAGGAACTAATGCTGCAGTAGTTCTTCAGCAAGATGAAAGAAGGTCCCATTTTCCTTGCGGGCTCAGGATTCACCATCAACTAACAGTAAGGGTATTTAGTGTCTTTGATCAGCACAAGAGATTCCAGATTCATTCAGGCTTCTAAAGATAAAGAATGACCAGAACAGACTTAGGGGACCTTTCAAATTTCCTGCTTTAGGTCCTAAAATTATTAGAAAGATACAGTGTAAAGCCCTTAGAAAACTGATCTGATCAGGTAATGCACCTACTGGAGCACCAGTAGTATGTTGAGTGGAAGGTGAATTGCTGGAGAAAGCATTAAAGCATTCTGGTGACATAGCTTGAAATAAAGCAAGCAAGGCAAGCAAATGCCTATGTAAGTGGTGAGCACAAATGCAGTGCCCTTATTTGGCACTGGGTAAGAACTTGTCTGAAACAGCCTACTTTGCTCTTCTACAGAAAACACCAGTCAGAATAGGCACACCTTAAAAATGTAGTAGTTACAATTTCAGACAAAAAAATTTAGAAGTGTATCTATGGCAGGTACTTTCATCAATCTGGCATTAAAATAATCCAGCAAAGCCACACATTGAAGGCCACAGCCACTTATCTCTAGAGGCCGAGAACTTGTTTGCTGCAATAAAGGTAGGCACAGACCCTGAAAATATGGGTATAACTTATACCAAAATAATTTTATGTAGCTCCTTGGGATACCTGTTTACAACAGCAGCAGTAAACAGATTGATTACTGACCAAAATTCTACTGAGGTAGTCACAGCACCATCACAGAAAAAGCAGAACCTTGCTTTAAACATGTAATGCATTGATGGTTGGGGACCAAATCCTACCTATTTAGATTAGTTTGCACCCATGCTTTCTGCATTTCCTTGAGTGGTGTAACTGAGATTAATGCAAACGTTGCTGGGAACAGAAGTGATTTCAGAGCTACTAAAATGTACATTTGTTTCCTCTTGAAGAGAATTTTCTTAAGCTACTGTGGCCTTTGTCTGACAGCATGAACCAGGACCATTCAAGCAGTTATTGCTGAAAGAAGTGTAAATATACAACAGATGTACCCGCCAACGGTCACTGCACTGCTCATGTAGCAGTGTTTTCCAGGGTTTGTCTGTTGACAGAAAGGAATGGGCACTTAACAGTAGTGTTTTTGCAGCTCTGATGGTATAAAAGGTTTGTAGTCAGTTTTTGTTTTGATTTTCTCTAGCTAGAGCTCCGGTTTAATAAAAATAAACAGCCTTTCAGAGACAAGCTATTCCTTAGGCAGAGCACCTTTTAACCAAGCCATCCATTTATGCCCATTTACACCCAGACTTTTGGAAGAGTGGGTCAGATATGCACCATTGTTTTTTCAGATGTTACCCTGGACTGTTTCTTACCTTTTGTTTTGTTTTCCTATATTTGTTTTCCTCTTAAGGTAGATCCTGATCTTGTCAGATTACTTCACATTGCTTTCTTCAGCACTATACAATCTCTATAGTTATTCTGTGTGACCTTAAAGATCATCTAATTCCAACCACCCTGGCATAAGGCAGGGATGCCACCCACTAGATCAGGTTTGTCAAGACCCCATCCAGACTGGCCTTGAACACCTTCAAGGGATGAGGCATCCATAACCTCTCTGGCAACCTAATCCAGTGCCTAACCACCCTCTGCAAGAAGAATTTCTTCCTAACATCCAATCTAAGTCTCCTCTCTTTCAGAAACCATTCCCTCTTGTCCTATCATTATCTGCATGAGTAAAGAAGTCCATCCTTTTTATTTTTATAAGAACACTTTAAGTATTGAAAGGCCACAATGAGGTCTCCATGAAGCCTTCTCTTCTCCAGGCTGAACATCCCCAGTTCTCTCAGCCTTCTTCATAGAACAGGTGTTCCAGCCCTCTGATCCTCTTTGTGGTCCTTCTCTGGGCCCATTCTAACAGGTCCACATCTTTCTTGCACTGGGGGCCCCCAACCTGGATGCAGCACTCCAAGTGGAGCCTCATGAGGGCAAAGTAGAGGGAGACAATTCACCTCCCTCAACCTGCTGACCACACCTCTGTTGATGCAGCCCAGGATGCAGTTGGCTTTCTCGGCTGCAAACGCACTGCCCGCTCACGTCAAGCTTCTCATCCATCAGAACCCCCAAATCCTTCTCTCAATGAGTTCTTCTCCCAGCCTGTACTCATGTTTCAGACTGCAGCATCTTGCTCTTGGACTTGTTGAACCTCATTAGGTTCACATGAGCCCACTTCTCAAGCTTATCCAGATCCCTTTGGATGGCGTCCCTTCCATCTGTTGTATCAACTGCACCACTCAGCTTGGTGTCATCTGCAAACTTGCTGAGGGTGTGCTCATCATCTATGTCACTGATGAAGACATTGAAAAGCACTGGTCTCAAGACAGACCCCTGAAGGACACCACTCACCACCAGCCTCCACCTGGACATAGAGCCACTGACCACTACTCTCTGTGTGCATCCATCAAGCCAATTCCTTATCCACTAAATGGTCCACCCTTCAAATGTTTCCAATTTAGAAATCAGGATGTCTTGTGGGAATATGTCAAAAAGACTTACAGAAGTCCATGTAGATTACATCAGTCGGTCTTCTCTTGTCAACTGATGCAGTCACTCCATCACAGAAGGCCACCAGATGTGTCAGGCATGATTTGCCCTTGGTGAAGCCATGCTGGCTGTCTCAAATCACCTCCTAGTATTGCATGTGCCTTAACATTACTTCCAGGATAATCTGTTCCATGATCTTGCCAGGCACAGAGGTGAGGCTCACTGGTCTGTAGTTCTCTGGGACTTGCTTTCTACCCTTTCTAAAAACGGGAGTGATGTTTCCCTTTTTTCAGTCACCAGGGACTTCAACTGACTGCCATAACTTTTCAAATATGATGGAGAGTGGTGTGGCAGCTTCATCAGCCAGTTCCCTCAGGACCCTGGGATAGATGTCATTAGGCCCCATAGATCTGTAGCTGTTCAGTTGCAACAGGAGGTCTCGAACCTGCTCTTCACTTACAGTGGGAGGGATTCTGCTCCCCCAGTTCCCCACCTAGAGGTTCAGAGACTCGAGAGATGTGAGAAGCTTGACTGCCAGTGAAGACTGAGGCAAAGAAGTTGTTAAATACCTCAGCCTTCTCCATGTCTGTTGTTAGCAGTACTCCATTTACATTTTTCAGAGGTGGTACACTCTCCTTAGTCTTTCTTTTTTGGCCAATGTACCTGTAGAATCCCTTCTTATTTTTTGCATCCCTCACCAAGTTCAGCTCTGTCTGTGCCTTGGCTTCCCTGATCCTATCCCTGCATGTCCAGACAGCATTTCTGTACTCTTCCCAGGGCACATGGCCCTGTTTCCACTGCCTATGCAGTTCCTTCTTTTGCCTAAGTTTGATCAGGAGGTCATTGCTCAGCCATACTTGTTTCCTGCCTTCCCTGCTTCATTTATTGCACATGGGGATGGAGAGCTCTTGTTCTCTAAGAAAAATATCTTTAAAGAGTTGCCAGCTCTGATCAGATCCTTTGTCCCTAAAGACAGTGTTCCATGGGATCTCATCCACTAATTCTCTGAACAACTGGAAGTTTGCTCTTCTGAAGTTGAAGGTCCTGACTTTGCTCTTTGCCAGGCTCACATCCCTTGAGATCACAATCTCAACCAGGGTGTGGTCACTGCAACTCAGACTGCCTCCAATCTTATTTTCTTTAATGAGATCATCCACATTGGTGAGCACCAGGTCCAGAAACGCTTCTTCTCTGTTTGGTTTGTTTAATATCTGGATGAGGAATTTGTCCTCAGTGTACTGTGAGTCTCCTGAATTGCTTACTGCCTGCCATGTAGCTTTCCTAGCAGACATCCACTTGGTTGAAATCCACCAGAAGGATGAGAGCCCATGAGGACGATGATGCTTGTAGTTGTAGCAAGCAGGCTTCAAAAGGACTCCCTTTGTTCAGGCAGACTGTAGTAGACCTCAACCACAAGGTGCCCTTTATAGGTCTCATGCTTAATTTTTACCCAAAGCCTTGTGGCTGTTTCTCAGCAGCAACTCTTTACAATATGCTCCTTAACATAGAGGGCAACACCTCCACCCTTCCTTCCCTGCCTCTCTCTCCTGTAAAGCTTGTAGTCCTCCATTCCAGCGATCCAGCTGTGTGATTCATCTCACCACGTCTCTGTGACAGCAATGAGATGATAGTTTTCTAATTGCACCATGGCTTCCAACTCCTCCTGCTTATTTCCCATGCTGTGTGCATTGATGTAGAGGCACTTCAGCTGGGCTATGGGCCGCATCACCTTTATAGAGGAATCATTCCCAGTTCCTATGAGATGTTTAACAGGTGTTTCCCCATTGTTTTCTAGAGTATTGTCATCCACTGGTTCTTTTGTGTCTCTTACAGGTACATCCACTTCCCCCACAGAGTCTAGTTTAAAGCCATACTGATGAGTCCTGCCAGCTTGCTGCCAAGGACAACTCTTGCCCCACTTCATCAGGTGTGCCCCATCTGGCATCAACATTCCTGGTATCTCAGAAAAACACCAAAGATCATATAACCCAAAACCCTGAGCATGGCCCCAGCTATGCAGGCAATAATTCACTTGATTTGTATGTTGCCTCCTCCTTGGGTCCCAGTATCCAACTGGAAGGATTGAGGAGAACACTACTTGAACTCCTGATCCTTTCAACATCTTTCCAATGGAAATAAAATCCCTTTTGATGTTTAGTAGTTTCCTTGTTGCAACCTTTGTCCCTACATGAAAGAGTAGGAATGGGTGGTAGTTGCATGCTTTAATCAAGATTGGTAGCCTCTTCGTAACATCATGAATACAGGCCCCAGGCAAGCAGCAAACCTCTCAGAAAGATTGTCTAGGCAGCAAGTGGGCACTTCAGTGCCTCGCCTCTCAGAGAGGAATCTCCAGTTACCAACACCCTTCATGCTTTTTTTTTTGTGGCACTGGTTCTTATATACGTGGTTTGCTGGTCCACCTTTGTCCTGCAGCCCTTTCTTGGGGTTTGACCATTACCATTGTTATTATCCTCTCCCTTTTTGAGCCCCAAAGTATCACAGAGTATCATACCTATTGCACAGGGGCCCTTCCAGGGGCAATGGGGAGATTCCTCGAGATTCCTCCTCCTGGTCTGAGCAGAGACGAGTGTTCGGCTTTTTGCTTCCATCTTGCAAGTCCATCAATTGTGTGAATTCAGGGTTGAGGCTCCCTTACTAGTCCCTTCAGAAGACTGAAAGCAGGGCTGTTGCTCAGCCTGTGCCAGCGCTTGATACCACCCACCAACCTCTCGCTCAGATTCCTGAATGCTTCACAGCCTGTTGAGCTCCCCCTCACAAGACAGCAACTTGCTCAAAAAAGCTCATCCAGCTGGGCACACTTGCACCCACAACACCAAATTCTGCCTTTGGACCCTGGAGGGCCATCCAGATTCTGGAGTTCCCCACAACTGGGGGCCTGGGAAGCTTTCAGTCCTCAGGGGCTCTGCCTGCTTGTAGGCATCTGCCATAGGAGGGACGTGGCCTCTCCATCTGCCTTTTGGTCTCAGCCCAGCACATGGGCACCATCTTTGCTTCGGTACCAGCCTGCTCCTTGTCACTACTGGTACGGAGTGGCCACCTCCCGCCCTTCTACGTGCCCTGCCCGCCTAGCTGCGGGCCGCTGGTGCTCCCTGGGGGCTGCATCAGTTCGTGAACTGCCGCGGCTCCCCGCTCCACCCCAGCCTCACCAACTGCTCCCACGAGGGCTGCTGGTTGTCTCCATACAGGAAACCCTTCAGGCATCGCCATCAGCTCCCCCTGCTGAGCACGTCTGCCCGGGAACCCATTGCTTCAGGGAGTCTGTAGTGGCTTCCTGGACACTACAGCCTTCGTCCAAAGAGTTTAACATTGCTGCATAGATTTAAACGGAGTTCAGCCAAGCAGCAGGTGATTTACAGCACTGTAGATCACCGTGACAAGTGCTGTGCAGCTGGGGCAGTGGCAGAGTGTCACAATCCCACATGGCAGGGGGGACTCACCTCCAGTCAGATGAGGTTCACTCATGGCACACTCAGTCCCTGGCTCTCTCCAGAGGTTGTCATCACAGGGCCATTAGGAGTCCTAGACCAGCTGTGGCAAGCCCCAGCCAGCCATCATTCAAAGACAGTTCACTTGCCTCTGACTGTCAGCATTTCTCCATGCTCCACTGCCCAGCAGTAATGCACAGAGGAGAGCACCATTTGGGTAATGGAGTCAGAATTCCCCTGATGTTTCCACCCATCTAATTTATTTCTATTAAAATTACTTATCTTAAGTCATTGATCTTTTATAATTGCTATTTTCAGCAGGCAGCATTTTTATGTACTTTTTTCTTTTAAAGAAAAATTAACATTAAAATTATCAATATTGGATGTTTTTATACAAATTGACATTGGAAACTTTAATAAATATTTCTGTGAAATAGCCCTATCATTGTGATTTAGTTTTGAGCAAATACACATCAAAATAAAGATAACTTTCCTAGCAGTTTTAATTATTCTGCATTTTTTCCTCAGTGACAAAGGAGTTGTGAAAGATCTAAGGAAATACCTTTAAAATCTGTAACAAAGCCACCATATGCAACTTCTCACTGTTTTCAAACCCTTTTGTTTATCACTGCACATAATGCACTATTTCTAATCTCGATCTTCCTATTGATCAAGCATAAAAAAATGCAGAATGCCAATATACACCTATGCATACCAAGACGTTGAAAACGGACAACACAGTTTCCTTCAGCCCAATTGAAAGTAATTGTGTAAAGAAACAAATACAGGGACATGAGCTTTTAACTATTGTCACAGGTATTTAGCACACAGTATATGTATCTCTATGCATCTCTGAAAACTACCATAACCTCTGGCGAGTTTCTGTTAGTACTGATCACTTTATTCCTCACGTCTTCCAGTCTATATACTGTTTATCTTTTGTATTTGCTTTTGCTAAATGGCATGGCCTAGCCATTTATGTTTGGCTAGTGGTCTACAACAGAGACCAGATTCCTTCCCAAATGCTGCTCCCTGATGACCAGTGAAACCTTTTTCCTTAACAGATGGAGTGAAAATCTTCTGAAATTTAACAATTTGTGCTCAAAGGTCATTCATCCTACCAGAACACACAAAATGACATTATTTATCCTTGGAAAAGTGGATTTTACAGGACTTTAGCCCCACTTTTTCCAAACTTTCTCAGAAGTTCTCTATTTCTAGCCATTTTGACAGGAATACACAGTTCTTGCTGAACTACTTAGCAGGTAATACAGTCACTCATTTTGTATCAAACACATACCACACCCGTGCCCTGTAGTATTAAAGTTAAGGTATTTCTGAAAGTGAACACCATAGGAGAGCTTTGGAGCTCTCCACAGACTGAATTCCCTGCTCCTACACAAAAAGGCTTTTCAGCTAGTGAACTTTATGCTTTTCTCTTTCCAACTGGTTCCAAACAGCTTTTTCATACCTGCAATAGGTGTGACTCTGAAGTGCCTTCTATGGTAAGGCAGCTAATCGGTGAAGCCCCAAGCCACTGAGGAACAGTTTTGTGAATTGTCTTATGGATATCTGATGTGCAGAATAAAAAGTGCTCAATGCATAAGACTGGAAAGTCAAGCTGGAAGAGATAATGTACTCAGTTCTTTGATTGCTCCTAGTAGATAATTCTGCTGTCCAGAGACAGGGATGTTATTGTGCCCCGGGACTGAGTCAACTAATGCATTTTACCTAGATGAATATGCAATAATGTCAATGCAACTGCTTGAGATGCACAGCAACAGGCAGAAGAGAATCTAGTGGCAAGGATAATTGTACTAGCTGAGCAAGTGGACACTTGGTTAAGATACTGCAAGGAAAGTGAAACAAAGGCTACAGTAAGGCTTTATCTACAGCAACAGGAAAACAGAACAATCTGAAGGTGGGTTTTTTTTTTTGGAGGAAGAAAGGCAGGAAAAGAGGTAGCAAAAATGAATCTGATGTTCAAAAACAATTATATTGTCAAAATCTATATTCACCTAAAGAGAAATGCAACATATTTGGAAGACTTGTATAAAATCAACATAGAAGAAAAACAGGAGTGCCACCCTGTTACAGTACGGGAGGAGCCACCATGAAGTAGAATATTCAGACAAAGAGGTACTTTATTTTATTTTTGCCACAACATATATATAGAAGCTGAGAATTTCTGCCCCAAGCTATCACGAAGACCTTGAGCTTGAGATGCTTATGGGAAGGACTAGAGTTCCAATTACAGGGAACTTCCCACCTATATAGTTTGTTATATCTATATAGAGCTAGTATATTAAGGCATATAGATCCATAGCATGGAACAGTCTTCAGATATACATTTAAATTTGTTAACTTGAGTTCTAAAATAATATAAGGCTTCAACCCTCAGAATATCAGGCTTAGAAAACACTCATTTAGAGGAAGTGATATTTAACTGCCTATATTGGTCTTCCCATTATAATGCACTACGTAATTTGAATGTGTTGAGTTTTCACTAAACCAAAGAACTCCAAAAGGTGTGTTGAACAGGGAACTGGAGAAGTCTGCCTTTTTTTTTTTAAAAAAAAAGACATTCTGTACAAGTTTTTAGTTAAAAATTTGCTTTCCACTGAGTAAAAAATGCAAGTCTTTGGTCAAGTTTATTTAAAAGTCCTCAAGGTTTAAACTTTGAAATTAAAAGAATGTGAAATTCCACCATTAGAAGTACTTAATATTTAAATAAAATAACAATATGAAACACATTAACTGTAATAATGAGAACCACCTTCATCTTTCCCCATCATACTGATAAGACAAATCACATGTACAGTGAAGACAAACTCTAGTCCAATTAAGGGAGGCTATTCCATACTAACAAAGAAGCAGTGTTGACCATGCCCTACTGAAAACCCATATTGAATATAAACTAATAAGGTTTCTACAATATTTCATCCAATTTTCAATAATTAGTAAAATGAGTTTTGCTTTAGATTGCCACTGGACAGAGGAAGAAAAATAGAAAAAGGATACCTACTGGTAAGCACTTTTTTTTTTTTAAAGTGTTTCTCTAAAATATTGCAACTTACCACAGACATTTTAACCGAGTTCATTTTAATTGTCTTCAGTCAATCTGTGTCAAGAGAGAATACCAAACTGCTTCCTACAGGTACTAAATAGGTACAGAGTGATTTCCAGACCTAGAAAAAATTTCTTGACAGGCAGAGGAGATTACTTAGTACCAACTGCCAAGCTTCAGAAAGTTCATCTTTGCAAGGAATGTGTACACATCTGCTGTTGAATATTCCACGAGGGATAGCATTACATTTCCTTGGCATACCATCTCCTCCACTGGCACACTCAAGCAGCATCAGATGTTATTGTCTGTACCATATCAGTTCTGTATAAAAATGGACATCTTTTGCCCTGTCACATCAGCAACTTCCCTTTCCACTGAGATCTCAGAGTGCTTGCCAGTTTTCCAGGTTTGCAGTTTCTTCCCTCTTCTTCCTCCCCAAAGTAACAAGCAGAATGCTTTGCAAATCTCTTTTTGGATGAATTTTGTTCCATTTCAAATGAACAATCTTTTAATGGAATAATCAGAGGCTGTATTTGCATAACAATAGTCTCTCAATATGCCAAACAGATGCACGAAAGATTAGATACTGGAAGCACCATTACCTACTGTACCACTGTGTACACACAACTACATTCCTCCTCAAGTTGCCAATGCTACCCTTGTCCTGACACTTAGCCAAACCCTAAAATATTAAATTGCATAGTACTCATACCTGGTAGTGATTGATGTGTCACTAGCAACTGGCAAATTCACAAGACAACAGTAATGTGTAATTTGTCATTAATGGACCCAGCTTGATAGCATTCATGGCCAGTTTAAGAAACTTAACTCAGAACAAATTCATTCACACAAATGTGACAATCAAGAAAATCACTCTCTCCAGCACTAAGGGAAGAATAAAAAAGATGAATATGAATTCCTATGGGAATATAGGGTTGGCATAAAGTACTCAGCTCTGGAGAATAAAAACCTGTTTATTCACTGAAAAGCTATCACAGAGGGGAGGCAATTTCTCCAAAACTGCAGTTATTTGACATGCCTCAACAATAAACTGGAGAAAACGTTTTCAGAACAGAGCAGCTCTTCTCTCCTATACTGGGTCTGGCTGGAATGTTAACTTTCCCTGCAGCAGCCCATAGGCCCACCACCTCACCCCAGCAACACTATTAAATGTAATTATCAATTCTCGTCTTGATAGTGTCTTAGGTTCTCCCTCCATCCTTAAGAAAAATTGCATAATACATGCCATGCAGAATTATAAGCAGAAATCTCAAGACTGAGATGTGTTTAGTTAATACCACAATGAGGTACCTGAAGGAGAATACTTATTTCTGCATTTCACACTTGGGACACATTCATAACCCTGACAAGGGATAGTCTGTCAGAACTGTTCCTACAGAGAAAGGGTATTAGTCAGAGGTACTTTAGATTAAGGCCATGTGGTACAAACAAGCCACCCAGCACTGCTAAATTCCTCCCCTTAGAAGTACGCATGTGCATTTACTAGCATACACTTATTTCCCTCCAGACACCACTACTTATGTTTAGGATAGCTAATTCAGAGAAAGAAGAATAAGTTATAATTTTGTGACTTTTAAACATTAAATACAGAAGGATCATCTATGATCAGTGAAAACAACCACTGAGTAACATACATCCTATTCCTGGGTGGTCTTTCCAGTAGCAAGTCATATCCTGTAGTATGAGCGTAATAGTGTTAATATTGCAAATGTCCTCAAACACATTTGAGGAGTACAAGCTGCATGCAGTCATTCATTTTAGTTAATATAGGGTAACAGCAAAGGAGATATTTTAGGAAGTTTGACTAGAAGTGATGAAATACAACTATATCGGAAATACTGACTAAAACTATGCATCTGTTTTGGAGACACCAAGTCCCTATCTGCTTTAGGTCAGGACAGTAAAACGATAAAACATGGATTCACAAATAGATCCTAATTACTAAGTTCCAAGTTGCAGGCAAATGCTAAGTGAGGTTAAGAAAAAATACCACTTTAAATGTTTGTTAAACACAGAAGTACTGGTTGGCAACGTGGATGCTGCTGTACACAATCCTAAATCTGGAAAGCAATGTTGAATTAATTCAAAGAACCTGCTGCTGCAATGTTTCTTTAAGAAGCACAGAAGGCAGAAGGAATGAGATAGGAAAACTCTTCACTTTAAACAATATGTAATACCAGGCTTCAGGCATGAGAGTTGAGAGATCATTCTTTAAACAGCAAATACACAACTTTGTGTATCATCAGATCTTATAAGGTACCAATTTATAAGTATTCCAGTATCCATAAAAATGTTTCTTTCTTTCTTTGCTTCATGAATTCTCAAACTCATCTCTTGATTCATCTGCAAGTTCTTACCTGCAATTCACAGTTTACTTTTCACTTCAATCTCTTGTTAATCACTCAGGCAACAGAGCTAACAACCAACAGCAAAGTAAAATATCTAACAACCAAAGTAGTCCAAAAATATTCAAAGTCTTCAATATATAAACATCTACATGCAGGTTATCTGTCAATGTAGTGACACAGAACCAGTAGTAAATTGGGAACTAACCAAAAACAGAAATCCACCTGCAGCAAATACGGTTTAAAACTAGTAGTTCAACTTGCACTCCATAGGGCAATGATGAAGTGCTCTAAATGCCTAATCCTGTCTGTTAATTTAATCCTCTATTTTTTATCTCAATTTTTATGGTCACCAGTTCCAAAGATGAACATGCTTTCCCATACTGAAAATTGAACATTAATTTATCCATATCTGTGACCTAGAACATTTATATTTATCATGTATAAAATGTTTTTAAGGATTACATTCTAATCATGCTCAGGAAAGGCAGCTATTAAGTAGAAGTTTCAAACTTCTCTTGACTGCAAGTTACCCTCAGGATTACATTTCAAGGTCTTGAAGTGAATGCTGTAAGGGACTGGGAAGCAGGATTTCCAGGTTCTGCTCCTGACTTTACTCCATAACCTTGTTTTACTCCATAACTTTTTGCAATTTCATTAAGACAAAGAAAAAAAGTTCTACTAAAAGACAAATGAAACAACCCCATAACCAGTGGTGTGGTGTTAGTGTGACTAATGGAAAAACTGTATATGTACCGGGCTTCAACAGAAGCTAGTAAGGAGTAAGTGTTTTTCAGTAACCTGCTCAAACTTCTGTCTTCAATATCCTGCATTTCTCACCCATCCAGCCTTGTCATTTCCTTTGGCACATCTTGCTTTGGAGGTGTAGCAATCCAGCTGAGAGATGATTCTTTCAAATGCTTTTAGATTTTTTTTTTCCATGAAGAAAAAAAAAGTCCAGATCTGAATATTTCCTTCTCTTCATCATTTCACTTCCACTTGATGATAAAGCCTAGGAAATAGGATGTTTCTTCACAGGAGTCTGGGTGCAGATACTCAGGTATTTTTTTTTTTTTTTTCTTTTTACAGACCTCTATCTCCAGCACTCAGAAATCAAGAGAACTGGCAAGACACAGTAAATATAGACTGTGCAAGGAGGTAAGCACACAAGAAAAACAAAGGGATTCTCCTTTTACTGCATAAAGAAGGATTCTGTGGAAGGGCTAAGGAGCTAGAGGTGGCTTTAGGTTACCTTTTCAATTCTTCAGCCTTTGGCTAGTATAGGAACAGACATTTTTCCAAAGCAGATTAAAGTAGCCATACATAACCCCATGCTAAATTTTTGCTTGAGTTCAGCAGTCATAGAAGTAATTGCTGACTACACTCCAAACGTGAGCCAAAAGACTTCTAATCTGGATCCAAGTCTCCCTGGAAGCTCAGAGGTACTTAGATCCAGCTTTCTGGGTCACATCCAATTTTGAACTTTTGTTTATCTTGTACAAGCTATCAAGTCTCCATTAGATAAGGAATTTAAAAACAAGTAACAGCATGGCCTTCCCTAACAAACTGTGTGATGGCCATGTCATCCAAATAAGATCTCTCTTAACTGAGAGAGACTCAATAGTGCTAACAGTGAGTAATTGCTTAGAAAAAAAAGCTATAACCCAATAAAAAGTAGAAGAGACTTGGACTGGGAAATGAAGCAGTGAAGAGAGGAATGAGTTTACAGAATTGTGTACAACCTGAACAAAAAAAAATGTGAGCATCTGGTCCCCCTGTTTCACAGAACAAAGGAAGATGATAGGTGGGAAAGGAGAAAGAACCATTCAGGGAGTGTGAGATCAGCTTGAGGAACTCATTGCTAACATGCCAAGATTCTAAATTCGAAGAAGGAAGTTATGCATAGCAAAAATACCCCAAATTATAACAGCTGCCTTTTACAGAGGTACGTTCAAGAAAGCAGGGAAATAATTGTAAAGGACAAGGTGTGTGGCTTTCAGCCTTAAGTTGGTCTCTAGAAGGTGACAAAAGCATAGGAGGTGCAAGATGCCACCATGGTTTTTCACAACTCTAATAAAACTCCCAGTGATGCCCAGTGTTGAAGAAAATCCACTGGGACACCTGGACCTACACAACACTTACTCTTTTCCTGTGAAATGTTTAGTGTTGCAGTATAAGCAATATTTTATTTAACCAGGGTCTGTTTTCACTTGCTTGTACCTCAACATTATTTTCCTTTACTCTGATAGCTGCTTGTGAGGAACAGTTTATACAGCCACAGAAGCCATTTGGCAGCTTAGCATGCCCTGGAAGCCCTGCACACAGCTGCCCATGACTGAGCAGTCAGTTCACTGCCAGTAATTAGACATTATGAGTGAATGGCAGCAGAGCCTTTCTAGCCAGTACTCTCTGGCTGAAGGCACAAACGCTGCCAAATCCCATTGGAAGGGAAAGCCCTCTACAACCACAGACATCCTGTGAGGAGCATGCAGGGCCAGACCCCAGCCTACAGCTACAGCCTTCAACAAACTGAACTGCAAATAAAGATAAATTTAAGTTCCAAAGCAATCCTCAAAAGCATCAGGTTCCTGAGATTTACAGGTACCACATGCATCGCATCTAGGACCGTTTGCTGTACAATTACTAAGACACTATAGAACACCAGCCTCTCTCTGAAGTATAAAAGCAGAATTTTACTTTTCTTTATGCTATGTTTTCCAGTTAGCTGCTCTTCTTCCTCTGCACTGTAGGTAATTGTTCACCTGTACCCCTCGTCCTTCATGTCTGTCTACACAAAGGAAAGGCAGTGCCAGGTGATAGAACAAGCAGGAGCCTATGTGCAAAGGGAAAAAATATAGCTGTCGGGTCTTGCATGCTGGAAAGAGCAGCTCAGCAAGAGTCAGCTCCAGACCAAAGGACAAAACTGACAGTTGGAGTCTCGGCCAGGCTCAGCTATTGGATAAGGTCTGCTGAATTCACCAGTGCTCCCCTATCACCTCCACTTGATCCTAATTCTGAAGAATATATTGGAATAGGATTGTTAGTGGCAACAGATGCTCATGAAAACTTCACATCTTTAAAGCAGCTGCTTTAGACTAAGCATACTGCAGAAAAGTATCAGGAAAAGCCTAGTCCTTCAGTGTACCCTCTTCACTAGCATCTTTTACACATGATGTACAACATCTGCTACCACATGACTCCTCAGTGCATGGATGCTTCTCAGTCCCAACACAAAATACTCCCAACAGCAGTCCAAAAGCTCTGCAGAAGTACTCCAAATACAGAGGGCACTTCTAACTCCAGCTCTGAGACTCCCACTTTGTCCAGCCAGCAAGATCAAGGACAACACAAGCTAACTATCACTGTCACAAATCTAGCTATCTTTAAACTGAAAGTTGCAGCTACACTATGATGTTCCTATTACTTGTCATGCTCTGGTGAGTAGAAGAATACCTCTGAACTTCATATTTACCTGACCTATTCAGGCACAAACTTACAAAAGCATGAAAGACTCTGGCCCCACAGCCACCTCTGAACTACTCAAGCAGAATTTACCCTGTCAACCTCAAGTCACTTCAACTCATCTTTACGTTCTCCAAGTCCAGTATCAGCTATAGGATTTTTCTGTTTTTAACTACATTAGGGATCCCAAGCTGATCAAAATGAGCATTTGAGACCTGTTAGCAGAGCAAGTCTTATATAATTTGTTTCCCAATAGAACATTGTTTGAGGTATTTGAGTGATGTTGAATATTTACATTTAAGTTTTACTAAAGTAATTACCAAGGATTTTTTATTTTTAATTTAAACATGCTTGCACAAAAAGCTACTTCTAAAAAAAAAAAAAAGCCATGTAGCTGTTTCTCTTCTCTCAAAATGCCTCTCAGGTTTTAATTTTCTTTAGAAGTTAATGTTTTAAATATTTCAGATAAGATATGGTAACATATTGCAGATACTAGAAAAAGATTTGCATAGCAACAGTAACACAATTTTCTCCCACACAATGACCCTGATTTTTCCTAAAAGTAACCTGAACAAATGAGATCAGATTCATTTTTGGAGTGGCCTCACAAGGTTTACTGTGACTACCCTTAAGATGAGCCTGTTTGAATTGCCTCTGGAAACTTGTCCACTCGTTGCTTCATCAAAACTGTGCCTGCGTTAAAACTTCCCAAGGAATGAATGCATGGCACCCAACATTCATTTGACATATTTCAATTAAATACCACTCAGCATAATACCTTTTGGTCACACTAACACAATTTAGTTCTTTTCTCCTTCAATAATTCTCTAGATTATTCTGATTCTTCACCTAGACCATTGAATCTGCAGTCACCGTACAGAAAAGATACCAAGGAGCTTTTGATCAAGATCTCTTCAATTCGCCTTAACAAGTAGCACTGATTTTTAAAGAAAAACACCAAAAAAATACACAATAAATCACTGTAAAAACAGGTGCCAGATATAAAACGGACTTCAAGATGGCTCTTGGGTTCCCCTAACATAGTTGACTGGCTGCTGAGCATTCAGAGATCATAGTTATGAGTCTCCCCAGAAATTAAGGTATATGCTATGTTCCCCAAGATATATGGAAAGCATTAACCAAAACAATTGCAAGAATGTTAGGAATAATGGTTAGAAACTGTCAGGATATAGCATTTTTCCAGCCACATCTGCCAAATGCTTTGGTTTCTAAACAGTGACATCAGATGAACAGAGATGTACAGAAGACTTATTTCCTCTTCGTTTTGTCTCTAATAGGAAGGGAACTATCAAACACTGCCAGGTAGCAGCACATACTACAGACTCACTGGCAAACTGGGCAGATGCAAATGAAGGCAAGAAAACACTTAGGGAGTGGTAGGTGCTTCGTTTAATATCTGTTGGCAGATGGTCCATATTTATTCAGCCAGAGATGAAGTCAAAAAGAACCACAAAGCTTTAATAATTATTTGTTCTGTCTTTAAGACAGCTTCTCTGCAGAAGGTAGAAAGGTTCCTGGTCTTTCTATGTTCTTTGAGAACTGTTTCTCCTCTTTTCCTTCTGCAGCAATACATTTTGCTCCAGCTAAACATTTCCCCCTCCTGCACATGATACCTGCTCCACCACTATACCTTTCAGATAAATGAGTTCTTCCTTCATCCCTAATGAGGCAGACATTCTTTCCATAAATTCAGTTTCTCTTCAGCTCTTTTTAGATCCTGATATGGAAGCCTTTTGTTGCAATCCCCTAGATGCAGGGAAGCAGGTAGGTCAGATCATGATTTTTTTTTCACACCTTGATTTAATGCAACTCAAACAGCAAGAGGGCAGAAAAGTGGTAGTAGCCAAGGGAAGTAAGCCTGGGTTGCTTTTGACTCAGCAATTAAAACACCTAGTCACATCTATCCTTGCTTTAGGACAGATGCAATGAACTGTGTGGAGTGACATTACCTATCTTTTATAGCAAAAAAAAAAAAAAAAAAGATTCTTCCCATCTCCTTCAAACAGTTTGCATAGTTTGAAAGAGAAACTTTTTGTACAAGCTTTACCTTCCACAAATGTAGAAGTACATCTTCCTGGGTTAATACTTGAGAAACCCAAGACAGTAATCAAAGTATAGTGGCATCTCTTGAGAGCAGTATTCAAGATATCTCCCAGAACCCTGCACTTTCTCATGCAGGGCAGGAAGGAAACAGGGAACGCAAGACCTGTCATATATGCATTTATGAAAGGCCACTTCTACTGACACACATCACACTGTCATGTCTACCATATTCATGAAGAGTTTTATCCTTGACCATCCCGCATTGCTGACTGTCCCCAGCCTCAAAGAATCCTACTGAGACAGCATCCTATCCAGGAGCATTTAGCTTTGAATAATACTAGATTAATAATTGCTTCAAATTGTAAACTGGTTATTTCCTAATAGTAGTTGTTCACACTGTTTACTTTTTTCTTTCAAAGACCTTTTGGATATAACAATTACTTTTAGACAAGTACAGAAGAGTACAGAAGAAAGTTCAGTTACCTGAGCAATAATGTTAACAACATATTGTGAACATGGTTAGGGAAATCTAGCAGATATTTGAAAAATAAAATCACCACAGAAGACCCGCAATACCCTACATGCAGGGTTAAAGATCTGCTAGAAAACTTTTATCACCTAAAGATCTTAGAGGCAAAAAATGGATTTTTCAATCAAGCTGACCATATGGTGGTGTTTTTTTTTTTTCCTAATACTCAGTGTTATGTTCATGCAGAAAAGATAGACCACAGGAAAGGTCATTACATGCTTAATCTGATCTTCTGTGGAAAAGAAGCCAAATCTGTAATATTTTTGCAATTTCAATGCAACAAGAACATTCTTACTGTAAGGTGGGGAAAGCACACCACGCTGTTAATACCCAAGTCTGACACTCTTAATCTGTAAGTATACAGACCACTATAATATTTTGAGTAACCTGCGATTTTCTTCATAGATCTTCATCAAATGAGTTATTTTTTCTTTCCAACTAACTGAAAAAATACAGCAAGTGTTTCTTTTTATTATCTCTTTCTGACACTGGACATTTCAAGATGTTTTACTGGAAAGAATGAGCTATTTAAAATAGATGACAGATTTTTGAAAGATTGAGTGTTTTTCTAAAGAAAAATAGTAATATATACTTGAGCCCATCTTGATGTTTTTGAAGAATGCCTCTTCATACAGGTGTACTGCTTTAAGATAGACCCTGTTTTTGTAGTGTTTTAGGGAAACTGAGCTTTATTAAATATAGTTTTTCTAATACAAGTGTTTTCTATCCTCAAACTGTGAGTCTTAGATCCACCTGAGGACTACTCCACTAGCTTCAGTTATAAATCTGTCCCAAGTCTTCAGACAATTGTCTTCTCTTTAATTTACAGATGTTCTTGTAAGGGGTGGCTGAAGGTATGTACACATTCTGTTTATTTTTCCCAGTCAATCCAATAATCAATCTCAGCATTTAACCATTTTGCTTCCACTTTCCCTAAATAACATCTCTGAGCCAAGGCAACAAAATCCAGAAAAGACACCTAACACTTTTGAAAGGTATCAGTATCTGAGAAAGTAGCCCTTGGAGCTATTAACCTTAAGGGAAACAAAAGCCTAACACTTTGGCTAACTTTTCACAGAACTTGATATGTCAACACATACAGATTTTCTCTGTGGGAAGGAGAAATTAAGTCTTCATCTATAGTACCATGAAGATTTCAGGCATTTTTATGCCCTGGGCTTTGTTAATTTCACTGACTTCAGTGCCAAGGAAGTACACAGAACAGCAGAGATTTTATGTTAAAAAAAAAAAACAATCCTGTGTTGAAGGAACTCAACCCAACAAAATCCAATTGACAAATGGCAGGCAGCCAACTGCATGCATGCAACCAACTTTTTAAATGCTGTTCACACCAACTTGTAGTACAAACAGCTCATCTCTTACAATCTGCCTTTAACAAAATATTTGAACATGTCCTCAGCCAGTGTAGGGTGATAATGTTATCTGATATTTAGGTACTCTTTAATAGGTGTGCAAGAGTTCAGGATTTAGTGTATGAATTTCATGGATGATAACAGCCTGAGAACCTATACCATGATCTGTAAATTTCCATGCAAGCTATACCAAAATTGTTATATAAAACTTTATAGTTTTCCAACATATAAGTGTCCTATAATAAATCCTTACTCTGAGCTATAAACTCATTTGTGATAAAACAGAGCTTCTGCTCAGGCCAAAAAAAAAAAAAAAAGCTTTTATTGCAGCTTTAAGTGTAACAGCAGGCAGGGTACAAGACAAGGGAACTCCTCCTCCTGAGCTCTGGATTTGCATATACCAGAGACCATAAAATAATAATAATAATCATCATCGTCTTTGTGCAGTGAAAGTAATTCTTAAGCAGAGCAGACCTGGCACTTTTCCTTCCTTGCACAGTTCTCCCTATGGCATGCAATTCTGATTTCAACTGATTTAGGTGGGTATATGTGAGAAAATAACTGGACCTCTATTGTCTCTAAAGATGTCATTGCTACATTAATTTAACTGTGCTTCCTGGCAAATGGCTCACACTTCTGCAAGGGCATTTAGGAATGGCTTTGCTCTAAAAAAAATATTGGGTTAATTAGACATCTGCTCTTTCCTCTGTTTACACTGTTTTCTTGATCCTCTCTCATTTTTCCTCAGTGTTGGCACATACAAATAATTCAAGTTTCTTCAATGCTATGCGGTAACTTCCCTCCAGGTTCAGCCCAGATTTGCTCTTAGCCTGGTGTTCTTCCTGCTCCTCTACACCTCCTTAATCTGTTTCAATTCTCTCCTTTTTCATCAGTAATAGCTCATCATCCATATATTTATCTCATCTCCAGTCACCAAGGTAAGAAGCATTTCAACAATGTAGAGCACTTTAAGTGCAACAATGCTATATAAATGTTTTGAAATAATTCCTTTGGGGTAAAAAGGAAAATTTTCCTCCAGCTGAAATTAATAAAATGATCTTACAAATAAGATGAGATGAATTTGCTCAAAATTATATCCTAATATAATATTCTAAATTTAGTCCCTCTCTCATTCTTAGAGAAGTATAATAACAGTGCATTACCACAATTTCACTGGATTTTCTGACAAGTGTTTTGCATCCAACACAACAGAACCGAGCACAACTATGGGCTTATACTTCATCATGGTAAGACATGAGCATCAGAACACAGTTGTGCAAGTTCATTTTGTTTCAAAACCAAAGATGAGGTGATGTCCTATCCTCACACTGAGTTTGAGTATACAAATCAGTGTCGACTTAAAGAGACATCCTAGAATAGCAATGTTTGAATAATTAGCATTAAATATTATATATAGTTTATTTTATTACATTAATATATTACGTACATTCTAAAGGAAGTCTCTTGAAGTGTCACTAAGGGAAGCAAGCAAAGCGCTTTGCACTGACAAGTCCATTTTCCTCCCCACAAACTAACCACACATAGTCTTGATCACATGCTGTTTTGAGGATCAGATAGCTACTTTAGGAATAACAGCTAGAAGAATGGAGAACAAGTCCAATCACACGCCCAGCATCCCCTAGTATCTCACCAGTGCCCAGAACCTAAAGCAACAGTGCTTGGTGCAGCAAACATGCTAGCAGTGATAGGAAGAACTGAGGACTCAGGTTCCCAGATCCTTGCTGAACAGAGCATGAGATGTAGACAGACCGTTTGCCTGAATTAGAAGACACCACCTCACACATAATCCAGGCTATTGTGGGGAAAACCTGATAATTTTACAAGAAGATTGGGTTCAACTTTTTTGGAAGCACAGATTTGCTACCTGACAACTTACACACCAGCCTGTGCAGGCTGAAGGAAAAACACTGATTATTCTAAATAATCTTCAGAGCTTGTATCATTTCTGTGATAAACAGATTGGTAATACTGTCTTGAATAGAACCAGTTAACAGGTCTCAGCTGAGCATGATGTCAGGTATGTTAAAAGCAATCTCAAATCTCAATAGATCAATACTACTTGGGGACAAAATTACAAGTCTGAAAACTGTCAGCTGTTCTAGGCCCATTTCTGTTTCCAGACTGGGTAGAAACGAGACTTAGGGGTGTATTATTCACTGCTAGTGCAGAAAATACCAAACAGTGCCAGGATGTCTTTGGCATTCATGTTCAGAGTTCACTGTCTGGGATGTTATTCCTTGTGGGACTATGTGATGACAGATGTTAGTCACTTTATCAGATAATAACATGGCAAGCCTACCCAGAACTACATGCACCAATTCCTCCTTAGCTTTCAGTGCAAAGCTCTGTCAATAAGCTTAAAGGCCAGAAGCACAGCATTTCCTTTGGGATGGGATTGCGTTTGTTCTCAGGTTCTGTCCTGAAACAACAATGGTGTTTTCACCTCAAGGTGAGGTTTCACATTCTGCCAAACTATTATGACAAAGTAAAATGCAAGAGCATGTGGCGCTTTTGCTTCTGAAAAAGACCGACCACCTCTTACCTAGTATAACACCCAAGTCAGCACCTCCATCAACACCTCCAGGATTTGCTGCTTGTCAGGTATCATTCAGCTCTTGTTTTACTGGCTTTAGTGACTACTCACAGGTCTCAGTAGGACACTAGTGATGAAGATACATGGTTGCAGAGCTCTTAATTTGTTAGGAGGATCCCTCCTGAAGTACAACCCACTGACAATTTAAGATTTTTTACGAAGGATGAATTTGGACAAAATGCCAGAAATTCTGCAAGTTTTCAAATAAATTGCCTCTTCAGAGGATGACTCAGTGATTTTTGCAGACTTGGAGAGAAGCAGAGCAGTATAGGGAATGCTACCTAATAGCTTTTAAGAATGGTGAAAAATGATTTGAAACGCAGTGTACAGAACTGAATATCAATCCTTCCCCTAAACCTGAAGGATTAAGGCAAAGAAAGAAGATTAACAGGCCCAAATTATGCCTTTTGATGTGATAGTACAAAGTCAGTAGTATAAAATCTTTTTCACAAGACTGGAAAAAAAAGGGTAAAGTAAAACCTAGTCACAAAATTCACTCTGTGGTGCATTCCCACAATACTTTTGTATGTGGCCTAGCTGTCAATCTGTTTTCTCCCTTCAATTGTGATTAAAGGTAATCTTTTAGGTTGTCCAGATATTTACTTTTCCTGATTAAACAAAATATCTATGCCTTTAATCAAATATACATATTCAAAAACAAAGGGAAAATCTCCTTGTAAATTCTCATGGTGATGGTGCACCTGAAGATCCTAGTAAGTCTAGAAACAATTCATAAGAACATGTACAGCGAGGCCAGGACAATTTGTGCTTAAGTCAGTTGCATAACAGTAAAAGAATCTGAGAATCACAATTGCTCGTCCGTCCCTGTCCTATTCCTCCACACACATACACTTTAATAAAAAGTAAAAGACATAAGAGTTAAGAGCTTATCAGTTGTTAGCATTTCAAAAATAAAGATTGTGATAGAACTATATGCAAGTACATGCAGCTGAAAAATACTGAAGCAACAGGGTAACTAGAACTGTTGGTTTCCCTACACGGGAAGGCAATATAGTTTAGCAAGTAAGCATTAGTTGGGATAGTGTCAAATATCAAGGCTTTTTTTTTAAATGCAAGTTTCTGGAACATTCAGAGCTTCTCCATACACCACTAAATAGATGTTTGACTTGGATCTTTCTATGTACTGGCATAGGCTCACAAGCAGCTCATAAATATTATGATCTATTAAGCTATAACAATTCCTTTCAGACCAGAAATCTGCAGTCAAATTCAACCCATTAAGCTCTCAACTCACTGAAGTTGTTCTTGTGAATTGGATTTCACCTAGACATTCCCATGAGACTGCAAGGAAATGCTGTACTAGTACAGTTCTTAATAAACCTTAAAATAAGACATGAGGTTATGCTGTGAAGCACCTTAATGTGAGAAAACAAGTGTTCAGAAAGCTACCAATTTACACATGACCTACTGTTTTGTTTTCAGTGAAATGAACTAACTGTTGAGCTGAGTTAAACTATTTACCACTCACAGGGAAGTCTGAAATTGTACCTGAAAAAACATTCCAGTGTTTGGATTGTGAAATCAAAAAGCTCCTTTCAAAATCATTACTGAGCTGGGCATACAAAACCTACATTCTTAATGCCATGGCCTTTTTACTGCCATGAGTATCTCCCTTCCCCATGGAAATGCATATGAAAGAATTGAAAGAATGGCCCAACTACTATGATCTAGCTCAGATAACTGAATAAGCCAGAAGGGATACATTTTTCTTGCTCCATTTCATGTACTTTCTATATTGCCTTGAGAATTTGAGTGCTTGCAAGAGGCTATAGACGTACCTCATGTAGAAAACTATGCCAGCAGAGCTACGCAGTAATCTGTCACAACATTCACTGATACTGCTCTGATCACATGCTGGTACCACCAATACCACTCTGAACAAGTGCAACCAACAGAAAAAGAGAGAATTTAACTCCATCATGAAGGGAATGTGGACTGCTTTTAACCTCATAGCCCACCATGTGAAGAGAGGAATGATCTTAGAATCATTCATGTTGGAAAAGACCTCTAAGACCATTGAGTCCAACCTTTAACCTAATACTAACAAGTCCCCCACTAAACCATGCTACTAAGTTCTACATCTACATGTTTCTTGAAGACCTCCAGGGATGGTGATGCAACCACATCCCAAGGCAGCCTGTTCCAATACACACAACCCTTTCAGTAAAGGAAGTTCTAATATCCAACCAAACATCCCCGGCACAACTAGAGGCTTGATGTTGAGGCTTTGCAAGGTTAAAACTGAGGATTATCATAAAAGCTTTCCCCCGTTTACAAATCCTAGTGTCAAGAAGACTTGAAGAAATGTGTACAAAAGATTTGGATGGCTAGGCACTAGGTAAGTGTTTCATTGGTTACAATTTATTTTGTAAGAGGTCTGGCCTGCCATCTAAACTATCACAAAAATAGAAGAAGGATCTTTCCAGACTACTTAATGAAAAAATATCACCTTCACTTAAAGAAATGAGTAACTCCCAGAAAGAGGCTTGGAGTAGGGTTAGATTTCTTCTCCTTGCTAAATAACCACAAGCCATACAAAACATGAGAAATATTCACAAAAAAAAAAAAAGAAGTTTTCATGCCCCTCCCAATATTTTGGGATCTTCTAGTTTGCTGTCTTTGATCAAAAGAGTTGTTTGCCATGCCTAGAGTCATGTGCACTAATGATCAGATTGTCCTTCTGCAAGATTATCAGAACACATTTTATTTACTGTTATATGTATGCACATCAACTAAGTCTAAGTGTCCACTGTCAGCCTGACTGGGATGCTTACATGGCTGCCAGAAAGATACATTAACAGTGTCCTCCATCACCCAGTAGGCTGCCATGTCTAAAGAATGATTTAGTGAGAGATAGCTACTTACTATTAAACAAGCTGGCAGCATTGTAGAAGTCAGCTACAAGAGCTGGAGCATTCAAGATTGTGCATGAATTATGGTTTTGGCCACCTTTAACTCCATACCCTAGATGTTGCCTTTAGGATGGGTATTTTGAACTTGGCAGTCAGCTGCCTCTCAAGCTATGGCCAAGCCCAATTTATCAAGTGCAAACTGAGAAGTGGAAGATTTGTGAGTATAGTATAACCCTATTGAACCTATTGGTTCAATAGGGTTTTCTCAAAAGAGGGATAACACGATAGATGAAATATATGGAAAGAGGAGGGATTAAGTTTTGGCATTCCACTATGGGTAATGGCACACAATGAATTGGACAGGATACAGATCTTACCTGAAGGAAACACCAAGCAGAGGCCAGTGATGACAGATTCCAGCTCCAAAACACGCAGGATAAGAAGTAGGCAGAATTGAGGCTGGATAACACAGCAGAAGCAAAAGTCATGCAGGACAGTCCCAAGCCACCTATTGCAAAACAACAGGCACTTCAAACTTCAAGGTGCATATTAAGAATCCAAAACAAGCTCACTGTAAGAACCGAGAAAAGCCTTTTCAAAAAACATCATCATCCAGCAATTGCTAAGGATAAGCAGCACTGTGTAGGTTTAGATTGTTTACTGAACTTTTTACTTTGCTCACAGGATATCACAATGACACAACTTCCTGCTAGACTCAGCTTATTGATGATCTGGCCTTAAGAACTCTATTAAGATGATGCCCATCTCAGCTTGGACTACCATTAGTATTGTCTAGTAACAAGACTTAGACTTGAAATGAGAGCACAGAAGCTACTATAGGGTTGTTTCCTATCTACTCTTCCACCCCTTTCTTCTTGTGGCAGTGAAAGTTTCAAAGCGAGGATTTAGTTCCGCAACATTGATATTTGGTTCCATTTGCAACTTCCTCTCTAAGATTACATCTGGACTTTGGTGGTAAAATAAGTCTAAGCTACCATGGATAGTTATAAAGCTTGGAGGCATATGGATAAATTTTCACGCAACTTGGTCAAGGAAAGGTTCAGAATCAGCCTGCACTTAAGTACCATATGTAGAGGGCAGATTGAATACGACTATCCCACTTTTAATACAACGTGCCTTTCTAACCACCAAGGCAGAAGTGAACCTGAACATGCAGCAAAGAGGTTGGAAGCTGAATAAATTGAAGGCTAATCCTAGCGATGGCAGTGCAGTGACAACATTAACAAAAGATCTGCTTTCCTGATAAATGAAAAATGGAAGGTCATTAGGAGACATGTCTTCAGAAATCCAGACAACAATTAATTTCTTAATGGTGGTATTTTAAAGAGATTGCAAGCTCTCATCCCTTAATACTAGTACAAGTGAAGAATATTGAAGTAGCATAGTGAAGCCTTCCCTTTGGACACCCTCCTACATGGAGAAATTGTCTTGGACAAGGGATTTTCAGGTAAATCTTATTGAGCTTATTGATAGTTTTGTCTCATAGTTTACTTCCTTGGGCATCTTGCTCAATTTTTGCTATCGAAATCAGCAGAGCATAATAAACACTAACAAGAGGCTAAATGTTGGGAGAAAACACGTTGGTTTCACCTACATATTTTAAAGCAGATTCATACATTAGCTCTTTGCTTTAGCACCTCCTTTGCTACATAAATACTGGCCTTGGTATGAGCTCCTTCTTGTGATAGTATATACAGTTACTCACACATCAAGCAACTCCAAGTTTAATTCTTTTTTCTAAAAGAAGAATTCTTTAATTATCTGTTGTGCCATAGACTGGAGTTTCTCCTGATAAATTTCACCCAAAAGAGAGAATATTCTCACCAATTGCTCTGGCTTGCTTTGAGAATAATTCCTGTTTACTTTCTAGGCTGGAACGAGAAACAATCTAATTTCAAGTATTCAGCATAGTTTGCCACCTTTCATCTTTCAGTTGCTGCTGTGCTTCAATAGCAGGACGTAGTAAGGGGGAAGTACTGATGACCAGAAACTCTGAAGCAAGACTGGGCAAGGGAAGAAAGTGAACAGCTTGTTCCTGTGAAGCAGGAACAGGATGCGGTTGAAATCACAATTATGTTCTACAAGGTCTTTTGAGTATGGAGGAATGAAGAAGTACTGAGTTGTCATCCAACACTTCATTGTGAAATGACACTTTCTAATATCAAGCCATCAAAAACACAAGCTATCCATTAAAGATTTTGGAAATGGCTTGAGGTGAGGTCTTCCAACTGTCCTGGTTTTGGCTAGAATAGAGTTAATTTTCCTCCTAGTAGCTAGTATGGTGCTGTGTTTGGAATTTAGGATGAGAAAAATGTTGATACCACACTGATTTAATTTTTGATACCACACTGTTTTAATTGTTGCAGAGCAATGCTTACACTAAGCCAAGGACTTTTCAGCTCCTCGTGCTGCCCTGCCAGCAGGCAGGCTACAGGTGCAGCAGGAGATGGGAGGGGGCAGAACCAGAACAGCTGACACAAACTGTCTAAAGGGATGTCCCACATCATCTGACATCATGCTGAACAATTAATATAGGGTGGCTGGTCAAGTGCCAGCCCCCCCCAGGGTGGGGGAACAAGCTGGGCATCAGTCAGCAGATGGTGAACAATTACATTTTGCATCACTTGGTTTGTACACATTATTATTAGTAGTACTAATATCATTGTTATTAGTTTTCCTTTCTTTTTTGTCCTAAAGAAAGATCTCAACCCACAAACTTTAATTTTATTCTCTCCCCCATCCCACAGGGGCAAGAGCAAACAGCTGAGTAGTGCTTAGCTGCCAGCTGGGTTGAACCACAACTCCCACACAACACAATTTGAGCATAAGGCTTCCTCAGGACCTCTCAGCTGCAAACCTTTAACTGACTGGTGAGAAAGGCATAACAATCTGCACCTGGACATAGCAAAATGAGGGGTAGAGATACTGATAAATTAATAATTCAAATGACCTAGATGATAACAGGTTTTCCTACTCCTCTACTTCTTCAAAAAAAAAAAATTACACTTCCATTCCCTCATAACTTAGAGAAGGGGTAAAGATGGGAAGGAGGAGGTATTATAGGAATAAGGTGGTCTCTGTCTAGCCTACCTTGGGAAGAGGATCAGAGAAAACTTTGTCTAGCTGGTAAATTGGATCAGTAAGTGAGCAGCTAACAGCTGCCTTTCACTTTGCACTCAATTTTATTTGGTAAATTTAAAGCTGCAGAAAAAGTGTCAAAATAAAAAGTTTCAGTGTGAACTAACCTGAAAAATAAATGCCTACTCTATCCTGCCTGTCCAGAATACCCAAAAATATTCCAGTTCCGTTTCCAGCAATTTTGTTAACTGAACAGGTGCATAAATCATCCCAGGAGCCCTGGGGGTAACAAAGCCCAGACTCTTTCAGACTGCTGTCCTGAACATGATGTTGGTATTTCAGGGTGCCAGCTCTGTTGGAAACTCATTGCCCATGCTCTGGGTCCTTCTAAGTGTGTTCATGCGTTCAGTAGTATCAATGAGGCCTCTCTCACTTGGTGGTTGGGCCTGAGAAAAACTATAAGTTTTAAGTTTAAAGTCTTGAGCCTACTCCCCAACATACTCCACTCCCCAGGGAGTTAAAATCACATAAGCAAACTGAGCTCATTTTTAGTAGAAATACAGTGAGCATTACTTCCTTAAAAACTTACAACTTATGAGTTAGCATCATATATTCACCTGTAAAGACAGATATTCTTCACTTCCAATAAACTGATTAATCTTATAATTTTTATACATCTTCCTAGAGAGTACAGTAGCCTTTCTCCCACTTTTACTTGGGGGATTGTAGCAATTAGGGTGATGATTGGACCAGATGATCCTGAAGGTCTTTTCCAACCTTTACAATTCTAATTCTTCTTCCAAATACAGTGCCTTAGCATGGACATACAATACCAACTGCTTCATCACCTCCTTCCATATGTTCTCAACCACATCTACTAAGTGTACAAGTCAAGACAAATGCAGAAACATCACTGCATCACTTCTGACTGCCCAGAGGGGAAAAAAATAAAAAATAACTGTTAGTTAAAGCACTACTCACTGACATCCTGCTGAACCGTGACACCAGCTACTCACTACATGCTGAGACCCCATGGTTAGAGAAGTAGTTGAGCTGAAGGTTCACTATATTTCCTGGCCTCAATTTTCATTGGCTTCCACTGATACAACTCAGCAGACTTCAGTAAAGCTGATGAATGCACTCACATGTGGAACTTAGCCTAATAAATTCCTAGAAAAGTGGCATTGCCTAAAACTTTATCCAGGCCTGAACATAACTCCTATCTACTACTCCCAACAGCTACAATTGATCTTTCTTTGTTTATTATCTGACTGACCCACTACATACTGCAATAAGACAGGCTGTTAAGTGCAGTGGGTTGTTTTATAACTCTTCTGTAGAACGTCTTAATTAGTATGCCCAATATTCTTCTAACACAAGTAAAGTGGTAAAAAATATTGCCTCTTTTGCACTGTGATCATTCATATTCTCCTGTGGTCCTGAGAAGTGTTTTATGACTAAGAGGAGAAGACGAGGAAGTGACTGTGCTAAACAATTCCCTGATCCTGTATAATGTAACTCGATGAAAGGTCACAAAGTCTTCTTCCTGTTCTGAATTCCTTTACATGTCCTAGTAATATTGTCTTCTGTGTCCAACAAAAGCAGCAATAAATGTCTCAGCAGGACAATTAATTTTCACTCTTCTGTTTTAAGACTGCTACTGTTGTCATGGAGTTCCTGACATACAGGTGATTTGGCATTCATATTTTTCCCTGCTTTATTACTCCCGACTCACTTTTCCTGCTGTATACAAGTAGAGACTGTTGGTCCACCAGTTCCTGTGATAGGCAAGTCATTTCTTTTTCTGCTTAGGAGCAAAGCTTCCCAGCAAATGCTAACAGTACTTCCCTCCATCACTTTCATCTCTGTAATTCCTTCCATGGTGGCTTGACAACACTGGTAGTATTGACAATTTTCTGTTCTGCCAGATGGTGGAAATTCAATGTAGACTCATTTCACATTTCAAAGGAATATGGAAATATCCACACATACTCTGTCATACTTTAATTAATGGCCCTATCTAACATTATACATCAGAAAAAATAATCTCTCCACCTAATGCAGCATTGTTTTAGTTTTCTCGTACTGGATTTGTGCAGACAGCAATAGTCTCTAATAAACTATGCATAGTATCATTCCCATTTTTCCTCAGAAATGCACAGTAACTTAAAATGCAATGTAATAAACCTACTGAGCAGCTTCTTAATGAATTTCCTCTGTCTTTGTCACTATGATAGACAGTTTTTTCCTCTGTGATCAGTATGTACATCATTGTCATCCACCAGGTAAACCAGAGTCTTCATGTCCTGTGACCATGTTCCAAGTGAGGTCTGCAAAAGCATGTGTAGACAGCAAGGACAGGGCTGTGGAGATAACTGGTTAGTGGCTGTGCATGTGTAACCTTGGAAAAAGTCAACTTTGTAGCTGGTAAAAATAAGGGAAATCAGATTATCAGGGATTACAAAGGAAAGACAAAATTTGTGTATATTTATGGTGGACTGTACAAAACTTAGCCTGGGATATTTAAGGGAAGAACAAAGGCTGAAAAGGGAGGCCTCAAGGTGGGCTAGGAATAAATTAGTGTGGGAAAAAGGAGAAGAAGGGGAACAAAGTGACTGGTTGTGTGTAACTGAGATATAGGTAGGTGCATTTGTCTTTGAGACTTGTGCCTGATCACTGCAGTCTGTCCTGTTGGCTCCTTATATCCTCTTTCTGTTCTTTGTGTGATTTTGCTCTCTGTTCTGGAAGTGCATAGGTCAGATCTGCAAAGGGGAACAGCAGCAAACAGGCCAGGGACAAAAAATCCCTCAGGTCTTAAGTCCACCATATTCTGTTTCACTGAGGTCCTGCCATACTTGCCTCTGTCATTCCAGGTCAATAAATACTATAGGACCCACTACAGTGAGATGTGAAAATACTTGTGTGCAGTTACCTGACCTTCTGTGGGGATTTCTAGCTCTCTCTTCATGAAGTTTGTTCCAGATGTAAGCAGCTCTCTGGGACCTGACTTATGTCTATGCCTCAGCTCCCAATGCTCCCAGTTCCAGATGGGCTTGTGTTGAGCGCAGTGGTGCACCCTGCATTCCTGGGCATTTATGCAGCACTGCAGATGGGTGTTACACCCTTACAGTCAGAGGAGCTCTGAGGAGTAGAGGGTATAGCCATTCATGCTGCATATGTTCTAGGAAATAAAATATCCCTGAGATTGTCCTTGGGAACTGAGGCCAAACAACACAGTAAGGTGGGCCTCTATAGGGCACACATTATCCAAAACACAGGGTGATCAACTCCAAAATATCTATTTATAGTCCATAATAACCCCTACATTGTAATATGTGGTAAATGCTCATTGGCCTCAAAGAGGTATGTCATAACTTGTACAGCACAGATGATCATGGGACCATACACATGCCTGTGACTTTCCCCATCTAGCTTACTAGCATAGATACTTGGGGAGTTTGTGTGATATCAAGCCAAAGCAAGAGTTCAGCTGATGTTAGTAGGCCATTCTGTAGATGCTGTAGATGCTGGCTCTGCATGAGACTAATTTATGACCAGCAGGGGACCCTGCACAATGCAAAGAAAGAGCATTTGAGCTTAAGCTGACCCCAGAACAATACAGCTTTATTTCTGTAGTGCTCTGCTGAACTTGAAACCTAGTCATCCTGAGTTGGCTGTATACATAGCCAGAACAGGTGCCATCGTATCTGTAGTACTTGTGTTGGGTCTGTCAGTACTCTACAACCTAAAAATCAACCCCTCAGGGTAAAGTTATCCAGACCCCATTGCCAGTGGATACATAATGATTTCCTCTCAACTCCGACAGTGCTGATCATTGCTTTGCCAGGAGGACAGTCCAAGCCTTGCTTTTTCCCTTGTGATTGACTCCTAGAGGCTGTTGTTGAGCAGCTTATCACAACCATGAAACTTGTAGAGTTTACACTTTCCTCAGAGTATATAAGCTCTCTGAAACCATTAATTAATTAAAGACATCAGTTTCAAAATTACACATATAAATCCTTTCTTGAGTTCACACCCTCAATCATTAAACCTGAAATAGGATTTTAAAAGTCTACTTTATTATTTGCTGTTTCTTCTGTCATGTCTTTTTCTCTAGCCATCTACTCAATGAAAAGAGGGCAGGAGGTCTGACTGTCTGCTTTTCTGGCTCTATCATCGTTTTATATTTTGGGATTGAGACATTTAAATCCTAACAAGCCATCTTCAAAATTGAGCATGGAAACTTTTGCATTTAATATTGGTACAACATCATTATGCAAGTACTTTAGGTAGAGGATGGCTTGTTGCTTCTTTATTATTATTATTAATGTTTTAGTTATATTATGTATTTATTATTCATTATAATGAATAAAATAGAGTACTTTCTTTAGGCAAATGATCTAAAGTTTTCTTTAAACTTGTCAACTTCTTTCTATCTTTGACATGGGTGAATTAAAAGAGCTGCAAAGATTGGCAATTTTTCCTATGTTTGTTATTTTGCATTACTTCCCAACATAGGGCTGAGTTGTTGCTTCTGATGCCTTGCTTGTTACAGTGTGTATTAATTACATATCTTGCCTTGTTTTTTTTTATTGTGTCATTTTTCTGTGAAAGTGTATTAATTTGGGGGATTTGTACTTAAATGGAAAAGAGAAAGTGGTCAATAAACACTGCAGATGTAAACCATTTGAATATTTAAAGCAATGTTGAAAATATCTATGTATGTAAGTTCTCAGAGTGATCTTACGTTTAGTATACCAGTTGTAGTATTATGTTGATATCAGTGGAACTGCTCATGAGTGTTAAGCATGTGCCAGTCTTACAAACAGTGCTTTTCATTGCAAGTGTTTCAACAATGGTATCCCTGCTTTACAATTGGGAAATCCTGCATCCAACAACAACCTGGTGACAGAGCTGAAAAAAAAACACAACAACAACAACAAAAAACAGCAGGAGACCTGGGTTTGACTCCAAGACACCCTAATTGCATGCAATTTTTTTCATTCTATCTCTTTTTCTTTCCCATTAACTCTTCTAGTGTTCTAGTATATTGCCTCAGTAAAGTACATGAGTATGCATTTTTGGGAAACAAGTGCTGGCATGCTGATAATAAGCTTTCTTTTACATGAAACTTCTGATTTGACAAAAGTGTTATTAAGTGACTTCACTTCAACATTGAAAAATGAGTAATTATTAGGACAAGACTGATTCAAAGTACTGCAAACTATAAACAGCTATAAATGCTTATACTATTAGAGACTTTAATTTATTCCTACTGAAAAAATAAGTTGCACAGCCAGTTAATCATAGAAATATATGCAATGTATCCATTATTTTAATTCTTTACTTACATTAGATTTTTTTTTTTTTAATTTATTAAAAGTTAGGTCTCCATTCTCTTATCAACAAAATTGCAGCATTGGACTGGACTCCTGCTAGGCTGCTTTTCCTGTTTCTTTCATGCTTGAAATAATTTCCTGGTGTATTATATTCATATAAATGAGGAATGTAATGAGACAGTGATACTTCCCTTTGATACTTTTAATTACCTGCTTTGAAAGTGAAGAGGTGGGGGAAGGCAAATGGAAATCTTCCTCCTATAAAGCTGCAGATGAGGTTGAGTTTCTATGCTGCTTTCTGGGGTAAACTGCTTGCATACTGAATTATGATGAACCCTGCATGCAATGCCCAGAGATGCAAAGCCATCCATTTGCCTTCAATGAAATCTCTGATATAAAAACAGATCTCCATTGGCAGTGAACAACTGTGATTTTCTGTGAAGGTGAAATGTTGCTTTATTCTCAGCACTATTACATTGCATGCCAAGAGGGGTGCAGAGCTAAAGCTCACCAAGATCACTGGGAATTGTCTCCATTTCGGGCATTTGGCCTGTGGGTCAGGTGACTGAAAGGTGTTAGGTCCATTCTCACACCATGGGGAGGGCTGAGTTCAGTTTGCACGTAAGAGACTATTCCTTGCACCCACCTTCTTTGGGTGCTCAGGGCTCCAGGAGGAAATGTACCTTGTGAGTACTGAGCCTCTCAAGGCTTCACCTTTGATCTGTTCTTGACAGGACTATGAGATAGGAGCAACAGGAGGGAATTTGACAGGACTATGGAAAAAATTGTCACCGGCCATCACATGGCACAATATGAAGTGCCAGCACCCTCCTCACCCTACATGGAAGAGTCAGGTTTCCTCTGTGACTGAGTGAAGAAAACGAGCCTAGAGAAAGACGGGAAGAAAATTTCCTCATCTCTCCCATCCAGTTACTGAGATCAGTAGCATTCAGGTATTTTGAAATTAAGAGTCTTATAGGGTTTAGAAGATGAAGGAATGTAATATTTTACGTCTATTGCACATGGGTTTCAGCACTATATCAGGGAAAGACCGAGACCAAAACACATAAAACTATGCCACTATGTCTCAGTAAGGTTGTTTCTCAAAACAGATATCTGAGCACACTGAGAAATATCATGATAACCACTATAGGTTGCCTAATTTATATTTTTAGCTCCATGGCTTCATTGAAAATGAAGGAAAAGAATAATTTGAATGAATATTTGGATTTTTTTTTTTTTCCTAGAAATGATAGATCTAGGAAATCCTGAAACCACGGGTCCAGAAAAAATGACATTCTGGATATAAAAAACAAAAACCAATCAACCAACCAAACGACAACAACAAACGCATAAAATACAAGGAAAATATTAGGGAGCAAAACAGAGAACAATGCTCTGTCACTATATGAATCCATGAAGACACGTGTAGAGTATGGTTTTTAATTCAAGTTTGTCTAAAAGGAGTATTGGAGCAATATCATCAAAGGCATTGGACAGCTTTCTCATGAGGGATATCTGAGCATGCTGGAACTTTCTAATCTCAAAAAAAAAAAAAAAAGATTGTGGAAGGGGGATACCTAGCAATATATCATGAGTGGTAAAGGGAGGAAAAAATTGATTGTCTGTTTTCTGCCTCCACCAAAGCAAGAGGTAGAAGCATCCAATGTTTTTTTGTAGTCAGATTCAAAACAAGCAAAAAGTTGATTGATTTCAACACACAGTAGAACTCTGGCACTGCTTGCCAAAAGGTGGTTGTATGGTCTCAAGGGGAAACTGGAAAATGTTTGGAAAATAAATCTACTGAGGCTAAATAAACATGAAGAAATCACATTTTTTTTCAGGTAAGGAAGTCCCTGACCTGAAAAAATTGAGTGGGACAGTAGGGGGATGAGATTTTTATATACTTTCTTATTTCAGTTCTTATTCTTCCCCAGGCTTCTGCTTTTGGCCAGTGTTGGGGCATGGATGCTGTGCTAGGCTGATTTTTGCCCTGACCCAGTTATGTCTGTTCTTATATTCTTAACGTTTCTTGCAGATGCCAAATTACTAAAATCTCCATATTGCTTCTACCAGCACATTCTGCAATTACAAGTGAAGAGCTTCTGCCTCTCTGGGTTTGGGACTCTGTATACCAAGCACAGCTGCTCCTTGTGCACTGGAGGCCAAGGAGATGACAAAAACCAGGATGTGAGATGCCCATGGCTGGTATGCCTACCTGACCATTAGGACTGGATATAGACTGGCTTTGAGTCTCCTAATGGAGGGGAAAGCACTTAACTCAAGCACTTGAGCTATCTGTAGTCTTCTCTACAGCCAGTTTAGCTCCATTTCAAACATGTGGCAAGTTCTGAGCTGTGACTTATCTACACAGCCTGGGATTGCAGATAATGAGGTAAAATGGGAAACAAATCTCTGTGAAAAGAGACCCCAGAGAGAAATTTGTCTTCATTTAGCCTCCAGGATGAGAGGTGAGAAGCTGTTGCACCCAAGGAACCTCTTATGTCTGAATATGAGTGGCTTCCTCAAGAGTTATTTTCAGTTGCTCTTTGGTAGCTCCTAAAGATGTATATGTACATACATGCTATGTAAGCTACCTCTGCTGGTGCTTCAGTTCATGTGCAAGTAAAGAGGAAGATATCCACCTCTTTCGAAGTGGCTTGATTCGTTCTCTGAAGATTTTGGGATTCATCAAAGCCAGCTCAAGTGGTCTGTGGAAAAGTGTTGTGCTGCTGGCACTTTTTGCCAGTTTAGTTGCCAAAAGAGATTAATCGTTGGACATGTCCAGTAATTTTTACACTGTGAATTTTGAGACAAAGCATTGGTATGCAAGACTCTAAGGACTCTCAGATTTCATCTTTCCTCTTGGCATTAATTCTCTACACGCTTTCTAAAGCCTTTTCTATCAGGCAGTGGAATCTGACCCTGGTCATGACTAAATGCCTCCTCATGATGAGCAGAGATAGAAGCAAAGAAGAAAGAACATTTTTCACAGGTCTGCTGCTTCTGCATCCAATGCACAGTCCACGGCTATTATTATTTCTAAGTGGTCCATTTTTTTCTCTTGCTTTCCATAGCTTTTAACTGCAAATATATTTGAAAACTCCATTTTGATTACTTTAAATCAGCCTTGCAAATTGACTTCTGGTATTTCATTTTACTCTTCAAATGATGTTTTTAACTCATGTCTGTTTATTTCTATAGCTCTCCACAATGCTGCTTCTTACAGGATCATTTACATTTATTTATCCATTTATTCATTTATTTGGGACATAACCAGAAAGATGACTTAGCTATAGCAAAATGCAGCTGTTTTCTTGTAGTTCCCCCACACCTGTGACACCTGTGATTTTTATTTTTTTTTAATATATTTTTTTTTGGTCAGTACTATTAAATTGAGCTAGATGAATGCTCATTTGAGAGAAATCAGAAAACATGGGAAGGGGGTGCTGGTAGTTATGGGGATTCAGTGGATCCCAATCCTCCCTTTGAATTAGCACTGAAGCACTGTTATAAGCACTATGCTAATAAAGGTGCTGTCTTTTGGAAGAAAAATAAGGATGAGGTTGTAACCTGTTAAGATGTCATTTAAGTCATGCAAAGCTCTTTGTCAGGCTGTGGACAATAGTCTTTCTTTAATGTTGAAAAGTCCCCATAATACAAAAGCCAGTTTCTTTCCCCTCTGCCTCCTCCACTCTTTTTTTTTTTTTTTTCAATGTGAGCCTTCTTTATTTGTACAATGACTAGGAAAAGACATATTCACAGATGTTGAGCAAAAAGCTTTTATTGGGATAATGTCTATTAGTACAAACACAATAATACTTTAATAAAATGCTTATAGAATTTGATAGCATTCTTAAGAGATAAAAAGACAACTTAGCGTATCACTTCAAAACCATGAAAGATCGGAATTATCTAGCATCCTTTGTCTTCACTCTGTTTATATGTGCATCCAATGTGGTATCACCCTGCCTCCGCTTGGGTGAAATTGCCACAGGAAGATCTGCCTGGGCAGCCCATCTTTGCCTAGCCTGGAAAAAGTTCAGAGGTTGTTCTTAAGAGCTTCAGTCCAGTTATACATACTTGGAAATCTGGCAGGAAAAGAAATGATGGGCACAATCTCCTTTCCTGCCCTCGTTATTGTTATAGTGATAAAGTATGTCCACCAATACTGCATGGTTTCCCAGCAGCCAGTGTTCAAGAGGTCCTCCTTGTGTCTTGATATATTTGTTATTTTCAAGATCTCAGTACTACATCAACTAGGTCCTATCTAGGGCTGCTGCCAGGACCTTAACAAAGTCTGCTGGATGGTCTTCATCTAGGGAAATGGATGACTACTCTCTAGCCCTGTGCTCTGATTGATTTGCCCCTCAGTGTGACAAATATCCAGCATGTGAGCAGCCAGAGTCTGCCAGGAGTAGCAAACAGAAACCCACTTGGCTAACAGAGAGCAAAGAGCCCATAGGAGCCTGACTTCATCTCCGTGTGGAATCTAAACTGCTTTAGGTCTCTCAGCACTTTGGATGAGTGACCAATTGTGAATAACTTCTAGTCTATGATTTGTTGTTTCTCTGTGCTTGCTCCTAACAATTTCACCCAAAGAACTACTTTTGCACAATAGGTAGCTGTACTGCTTTGGGATGGAAAGGTCCCTGGGTCAATTCCTTGCTGGACTTACAAACCTCGTTTAATGCTTTCCCCTTTGGTTCCTTTCCCATATTCAGTACCATTCTTATTTGTTTTATCGTCTTGATGTACTCTTATCAGACAGTATGCTCCTTTGGGGAAACTGTCCAGTTTGTGTTGAGGGCAAGAACAGGGAATAAAAAGACACAGATACTAATCTATCTCAAACAACATCTTTTTGTATGATCTTGGGTGAGTCATTAAATGCCCTTTTGCCACTGTCTTAATTTCTAATACTTAAAGAGAATAACACCACATTCCTAACACACCTATTAGAGATATTGTGAGGCTTGTTACTCCAAAGATTTTTTAAAAGCCTTGAGATTGGGAAAAGGAAAAAAACAAACACACATGTAGGAACTAATTAATAGCACTGATTTTGCAGTTGATTAATAGTTTTAGTTAATAATTAGCACATGCATAGATTCATTGAGAGAGAAATTCATTGAGAGATATCAATTCCATTTACTGGCATTAAAGAACTTAAGCCACATAATGCAGGAAGGGTTTTACATACATCTCCCACAATAAAAAATCCCCTACTACCTAAGCAATATGCTATTCAAAAAGGCAAGCTACTATCCACCACAAAAAGTGTTGGGGGTGTTATGCTGTGTCTTTCTGCATGAGATCCTCATAGGGAATAACCAGGTTGGACCAAGGCTGGACTAAGAACCCTTCAAGTGTAACCCTGTAAGTGAATTAAATTACTCGCATAGCTTTAACATCAATAAAGCATGCAGCTTTATTTATGTGAATCACAGTTAGCAACTTTTCAGTAAGAACCTGGTCCATTTTTTACATAAAATTTATGTAACGACAAAACTGGCCAAACTTCTTCAACATAAATGCTTTTGGGGAAAGATCCGAGGATATTGAACTTTGATTCATCATGTTACTCCAAATTGCCCATTTATAGAATAGGGAGAGTAAGGAAATCATGCAGGGAGGGAAATGTTATAAATCTGACACTTTGTAAATAATTTAAATATAAGTTTCCTCATTAAAAGTAACTTTTTTGGTTTATATATGTTTTATTATTTAAATATGTTTGCAAATGCTTGAGATTTAGAAAGATGTTTAATTTGACTCCGGTAAAACATTTTAAATTCTCTTTTGGGGATTAACAGTAAAACTCGTTGCACAGTTTTACAAAGAAAATATTATAGTTAGATGACAAGGCTTTCCCATTATAACTGCAGAAAGGTACATGCTCATAACTTGCTGAAGAATTGCACACATGAGCTTCTTAGAGTTTCCAATGAGATTTATTCTGTCATTTCAAAGGCCTCCACAGGAGTCTTCGCAAAACAAGTGAGAGACAATTTTAAAACATACTCTACCTATATTTTTTCACACAGTGTTGATACTTAATGTTTTAAAAAATGTGTTAATGAATAGTACTTAGTGAGGAGTGGTTTCTTCCTCCTTATTGAGAAGAGAGCTGATAAGAGAGACTCCTGCTACAGTGAGCCAGAAGTGAACATCCATAGATAGGCAAACTAGCCCTTGAGAGGAAACTTGCTGATGTGCACAGCATAAGATTTGCAAATAATTCAAATACTCAGTTAAGCCCTATCTCTGATATTACAAGTAATCCAAAAGTTTTGAGATGATAGTCTAAAAAGGTGTGAATTTCACTCAGAGAGAATGAAGAGATCAGGATCAGCAGATGTCAGGTGTATCTCACTAGCAATACCAAATTGAGTTTGTCTGTTCCCAATGCAGTCCTGAGTCCATCTATCCATTATCTAATTTCTGGCTTTACACAATATTAAATTTTTCATAGTAAGAGGGCAGAGTGAGTTATTGGTTTCTCTTATTGCTAGGCAAGTGTCCTCAGGGTTTCAGATAAGCATGATGAATCTATCGATTATCATTGTTAACCTGATGTGATTGCAAATTACATTTCCCTTGCTTGTAAGATGAGACCTACACATGCACCCCTTGAATCATGATTTCCTTGAACAGATTTGTGTAGTAAGTATTTGCCCTGTTTCATCTGGGATAAAGTTAATTTTCTTCACAGTGGCTAGTATGGTGCTGTGTTTTGGATGTAGTAGGAAAATAATGTTGATAACACATCAACATTTTAGTGGATGAGCAGTGCTTACACTAAATCAAGGACATTTTGGCTTCTCATACCACCCTGCCAGTGAGGAGACTGGGGTGCAAAGGAAGCTGAGAGGGGATGCATCCAGGGCAGTTGACCCAAACTGACCTAAAAGATATCCCATTCCATATGGCATCAAGCTGCAAAATAAAGTGGGGGGAGTTTGCCGGGGAATGGCTGCTGCTGCTTGGTGACTGGCTAGGTATTGATCAGCTGGTGATGAGCAATTGCATTGTGCATCACTTACTTCGTGCATTCTATTGTTTTAGTTATTGTTATTATTATCCCTTTATTTTCTGTCCCCTTAAACTGTCTTTATCTCAACCCACAAGTTTTACCTTTTTCTGATTCTCTCCCCCATCCCATTGCAGGGGAGTGAGCAAACAGCTATGTTGTTGTGTGTTAACAGCACGATTAAACCACAACAGCATTTCATAGTCCGGTGAATTTTCCACACTGAAATAAATATACTTTAAAGAGGGAGTCTTCTGTCAGCTGTGCAAAGGAAAGCAGTAGGCATCTTCCTCCCAAGCTGGCACAACAGAGAGAAGTTGATTTTATTAACCTTAGCTTGCCATAGCCAGCAACATCTAGCATTGTCATCTAAGTGCTGTGCACAAGTGGGAGCCATTTTTACTGGAGGTAGCTCTGAGCTGTCCATGAATACTCCTGGGCTGTGAACGTCAGTGGAAATTGGAGAGGAATGCATTTCCCACCCAGCTGCCCACTACACTCATGCAAGCATTGACAAAGAGCTTACCATGATTAATGTTGCTATTCTGAGTACCAGTGAAGGACAAGTGATTTGGCAATTACAAAGTGCTGCCCAATTTGCATAGACTAGATAGATCCAGATAGGAGAAACACCTGCTCACACATTGTCTGCACTCAATGCTGTAAACACTAACTGAGCAGACATATATTTACTTTTTTCTGAGGTTATTAAGCATGATGGTGATTTTGTTTTATAACAGCAGGAAGCAACAGGTTTGTACTTCTAGCAGAAAATGTGTCTGGGCAAGAAAATAAGACGACAGAGCCTCGTCTGGTGAAAACTAGTCTCTCCATCTTGCCTCCAGGGAAGATCCACAAGGGATTTAATCCCTGGTCTCCTGCCCAGCATACAGAGGCTCCAACCAATTCTGGCAGTATGTTTTCTAGTAAAATTCAGTTTCTGGAAAGTGCATATCACAGGCACAATCTGATCCAAGGTCTCAGTTTAACCTGTGGCTATTTGAAACTGTAGATCACATGTCATGTCTCAATAGACGTTTTTGATGATTACTGATTCCAACAGCAAACATCTGTCTTGAACTTTTGGCTTTATTTAGACGCTCTTTCTAAAATAGTTGTCTCAGTGGACAGAGTGAGGACAGGCATAATATGAGAATATTAGACAAGAAAAACACACACACACAATAGTTGTTTTACGGCTTTCATATCTCGAATTATAGCTTGTAATTATTTGAGCTGCTGTTATGGGGATCTGCTCCACTCATTTCATAGGAAAGCCAAAATCAATGAATACAACTTTGTAAGCAGCCACAGATAGACTGGAGCTCCAAGGGACAGCAGAGATACACAAGAGAGACTGCCAGGGAACTTGACACAGGTATCTGGACCAGACACAGCTCTGAAGAAACTATACACATTGGGAGAAGCTAGTGTGAACTACCCAGATTCATAGCAATGCAAAAACAGGAGGAAATACAGCTTACATCCCATACTACAAAACGGAACGGGAATTCCTAAGAGATGACTGCTTTAAGTATTGCCCTTAAATCTCCCGGCACCATCCCTTGCTCTGTAATAGATTAGTTTTTTAGTTTTTTAGTTTTTTTTCCTTCTTCTTTGGGAAGTCATTCTCTTGTTTTTTTCTCTTTTCAGTGATAGCAGTGGAAAAGGAAAAAAAAAAAAAAAAACAACTGAAAAAAAAAGAAATTCTTGGGCCAAACCCAGTTATGGAAAGAGCAGAGCTATTTGAATTACATATCTCTGTGCACTTCACAAACTTCAACACTCTTCCAGAAGCAAAATCTCCAGCAGGAAATGTTTGGGGTTTGACTCTGATGTAAATGTGTGTGGCAGAGAAAGGAAAGAGGAAAAATAATTCACTAAAATATTTCTTTTATAGGAATGCATGGTTTCCTCTTCTGCAAAGAAGAGTTCCTGATCTTCTTGAGCTCTGCTAGAGAGAAGGTGTTGGCAGACCTTGCATGAGGTGTAGGGATCCATCTCACACCCTTCCAGCCACCACAGGCATCCCTTGCAACCACCTGCAGGCTGCTCAGCACCCCTTTGTCCCACAGCAGCCCAACCTTTCTCATCCTTCTTCAGAGGTCACAGGAGGCAGGCACACACTTGCCTCTGGGCTCTATCATGTGATGAAGAGACACACACTACCTCCTGGATGGAAACCTACAGAAGAACCATATTTATAGTGAAATAAATTAAGTCACTTCCTCAGTCCTACTTGTTCTCTTGGCCTGACTGCCAAACCACTGTATTATCCATCTTTTGATTTTACCCCCTAAATATCTCTGATGCACTGCCAGAAGCAAATGTCAGCTAGTTCTTAGCTTGACTTAAGGATTCTGCCATTTTTAGTAAGTCTTACAATGGAGACAGACTCATTACAAATCCCACAACTTTCATTGTTGTCTTTTGGCTAAAGGAATTCAGAAGCTGTGGAGTGGCAGCATGAAAAGTAAAGCATCTTCTGCAGCCAGACCACCACCAGCTGGACTTTACTCCCAGAGCCTCCACACTGCTCTGCACTGAGTTATGAAATCTGGAAAGTCATGAGCTTAAAAAGAACCAAAAGCTGAATAATTGTTATCACTGCCCAACCTTCTGCTCTCCAGAAGCATCCCTTTACCATTAAAAAGTATAGCTGCTGTAACCACATAGTGAGAAAGAAAGCAAGAAGAAAACCAAGAGGGAAGGGAAGGGAAGGGAAGGGAAGGGAAGGGAAGGGAAGGGAAGGGAAGGGAAGGGAAGGGAAGGGAAGGGAAGGGAAGGGAAGGGAAGGGAAGGGAAGGGAAGGGAAGGGAAGGGAAGGGAAGGGAAGGGAAGGGAAGGGAAGGGAAGGGAAGGGAAGGGAAGGGAAGGGAAGGGAAGGGAAGGGAAGGGAAGGGAAGGGAAGGGAAGGGAAGGGAAGGGAAGGGAAGGGAAGGGAATTATTTCACTCATTATACTTATCTTTGTTTATTTATTTATTGGACTCATATACTCTTTTTGATGTTATTCTCTGTTTCATTTTTAAAATAAAGATATGAAATTTTGTCTATATCCAACCTCCAGTGCAGTGGCACACTGCATCAGTCAGGGCTTCAGCAGGCTACAGGGATACTGGAAACATATTAACATATCCTTGCATTAACATATCCTTGCATATCCATTAACGTATCCTTGCATAGTGACAGACCTCTCAGGGACTGACAATTTCTGCTTTGTGGATGAGTGATCTATTTGTTGACTTTTAGGTGATAAGAGACAGAGGATTGTAACTACAATCTGTGGTCACCCATGGAGGAGACTACAGGACATAGTTGGAAACTTAAAATGAAGTGACAAAGCTTTGGAGTTGTTATAGTTTGCTCCAGCCAGTCCACAGTTTTGCATCTGAACAACAAGGCAAGACTCCTATGATTAGATTTCACATGGATGCCTGAGGCTGTATTCAGTAGTCAGATGTAAAAACATCAACCTAAGGACCTGTAGGGTGTCAACATTTGAAATGGCTGTGAAAAACACAAATCCTGTCCCCCACATGGACCAAAAGTGGCACTGAGTGGGAGACAGGAGTGAATAAATGCAATCATCTGTTTTTAAAATGAATAACATTTTATTATCACAAATCACACCTCTTCCACCCATAGTATTTGGTGGTCTGTGACTTTTTTCCTAAATAAGATTGAGGTCTTTCAACTAAAAATAAATAAACAGAAAAGACAGCAATGTTGTTTCAGAAGCTGGCACAGAATACAGTACTCAGTGTCAGCATCTCTGCTCTTGGATCTGGATGCTTGATGCTTCCAGATGCCAGTTTCCAAAAAGACAGAGACTTTCACCAAGAAGTGCAGTCACTTCTGTGGTACTACAGTGCCCGTGCTTTGTGATTTCCACACACATCTTCTCCTTTGCTCAGCAAAACCCTGGTCCCTCCCGGGGCTTCCCAGCACAACCAGTGACAGGCCACCATAGGGGAGGTGGCTCCGTGCTTGGCTATCTGAACCTAGTGTTTTGGTTCAAACAGTTCCTGGCAGTGTGAGACATGATCAAAATGATGAAGTGTCTAGGAAACATCAAGGTACTGCTGACACTCCACATGCTGCCCACTGCCACACAAAGGCATCCTGTCGTTAAAGATGTGAACTTGGGAGCAAGAGTAGGGGCAAAGTATTTGAATCTTCTGGCTTTTGTCAGTTTACATCAAATCATTTGCTCCACTGGCACTGTTTAGATGAAATGTAGTTTTATTTATTTTTGCACTGAATTTCTTTCTTGTTCTTAAAGCAAAATCAAACCATCCATGAAAGGTTATGAAACATGTAATGTTTTCCCATGAGGTAGCTCATTCTCTTGAGGAATATCCTGGTTTTGTTCCCACAAATGCAGATTTTAGAGGTATTTATACATGTATTTATACGATTTTTAAAAGCTTCCCTTTTGGTCTATTACACATATTTTCTGGGTCAGTCTTTGCCTACATAGCCCCACTCTGCACCAATCAGGTAAGATCTCATGTAGCATTTTATTCCTATATCTGTGTCTCCTAGCAAACTGTGATATCAAACATTCAGCATTAAGATGTCACAGCAGGACTGAGTCAACATTTGTTTAAAGCCATTGGAAATAGTTCTGACAATTAGTAGAAATGGCAAAAGAAATTCACACATGCACACACACAGAGCCAGCAAGCAGGAAGCATACAGTAAATTTGTCATGCAAGCACGGTGAACTTTAAAGCACTTCCCGCTGTGAAAGCTCTATCTTCTCTGGTTAGATTACAGAGAATCAGCTCAGCACTTAGATTAATATTAACAAGAAGAAGCTTTAAAATAATTAGCAACTCTGCACTTCGGTCCACCTCTGGCACCTGAGGCTCTTGGAGAGCTTCAGAAACAGCTACTTATGTCTGGTAGTGATGCTGTTAACAGTTCATCCTTGTTTCAGAGGTTGGAGAGTTGAGACACAGCTGATATGATTTGACAAAAGCTGTGGAAGCCTAGGAGTGCTGCTAAGGGAGCCAGGGATATGTTGTTGATTGGTTATTGTTCTCCAGACCACCTGCAACTGAATATGTATGTGTATATATATACATATATATTTCAATATAGTTTGTGACTAGGACACTTCATTATAAGGTTCAGAATAATCCCCCTTTCATTATTTGTCCAGCTGATGCTCAGGAATTGTATATCTTTGCCCATTTCCCTCCATCTATTTAATGAGAATAGAGTTACTTGCCTTTCCTTGAAAATTGCCTGTTGATATCTTTGAAAAATCAGAATTCATCATACCAGCAGGATTACATTTTTGTTTTTCCCTATCATAAAGACATGTTAGGATTTATTTTAAGTGTATGTTATGTCATTCCTCTGTAGTGGCAAAGGGCTCACAAAGAATTGCTCTCACAAACAGGGCTTGAGGAGGGGGAGCGATGATATTACACTGCTAAAATGTCTCCCTCTCTTCAGTACTTCACGAGGCCACAGAGCCTTTTGTACTTTCTTTCATGGTCTTTTCACAGCATGGGGCACAGCTGCTGTGTTTACATAATGCCTGAGCAAGAGCTCTAGCTGTCCTTCAGGAATGAAGAGGCAGAGGAAGAGGTAGGAGAGGGGGATATGAAAAGCCACAGCTCTTGTTATTAGGAAAGCAAACCTAGTGTCACCCCTCTGTGTCGCCCCAGGGGTATAGCTGGCATATCCCCTTCTAGCTTCCAGGCTGGCACACAGCACAGACACCCTTTTAATTAGTTTTTCATCAGTACCATTTACAGCCAGACCTGGGAAACATGGTGGTATCTGCAGCAGAGGCGACAGCACCTCAGCACAGATGGCCACTGACCTTGACAATCGAGAGGACTTGTGCAGTAGCCACTGGACAGCCAGTCCTCCAGGGTACTCAGGGATGGCATGAAGGCACAAACAACAGCCTTTACTGCCGTGAAGGCTAGTTCATGGTGTTTTTTAATATTATTTTTATTTTACCCTGAGATCACTGAAGTGTCTGCTGACAGCCATTTCCTCCTCTGTACCCCACAGAGAAGGCACGCTGCTCTTTTGTGATGATTTGGCTTTTGTTTGTTCTTGTCTTCTGTGCTCTCCAAATCAAAAGTAAAAGCCTGTCTTATTCTTAAATAACTGCCTTATTCTTTCCTTATTGAAGATCCTATTACAGGCAGAGAAAATTCTCCAGGAATTGGTTAAAAGCATCCTGGCAATGAAATAAAACTTTGTTTTGCTTAGCTTTCTGCAGACAAAGTGTTTCCAGTTTTATGTATTACACTTGCAGATATAAATAAAGATACAGACCATCCTGTAAAATTAAGACAAGGATTTGAAGTTTCATACTACTCACGGGTATTTGAATCTCTCATCATGACATCTGAAGAAGGGAAAATAAGAAAACAGAGACAGGAAACATGGTTACACTATGGAGTAGCATAATACATCTACAATTAATCCCACTGAAATTGCAGCAAAGTAATACTTAATAGGAGTAAGGACAGGCAAAAACTGAGTTGATCAACCGGAAGTAGCTGTGGAAGGACCCCCAGAAAGAACAGGTACTGTTGGACATCTTGTCACATTAAATAGTTTTAGTTTGAGACTGTCTTGCTGTCCTTGTAAATGGGTGGTCGGTCTTACTGACCAAGGCTTTCTTTTCCAGATATAGCTCCTGTCTGTTGTGTCAAGAAAAAGAACACATGGTGACACAGCAACTGCCTTGTTATTATTTTTTTCCTATATTAACTTTAGCTTGTGGCACTGTTCTGGAGGCCTTGGGATCATGTACTCTTTGCCTCAGGAACAGACATGATGACAGATAACACAAGCATGTAGTATAGAGCTAACCAACCTGTACTTGCGACTTCCAGATCAGAAGGCAACAGGTATCTCAGGAGAATACTAATCAAATCTGAAGCCTTTATTTCCGGAGACCCCCCACTCATTCTCTCTTTCAGGGAAGAGCTGAAAGCCACACGCTGACGTGGAGATGCAAGGACAATGCTGTTTACGCCTATTGCTCCACTGCTCCACTTTAGCAGACTGATTTGGAAATGACCCTCCCCACTGCAATCCCACCTTCCCAAATCTGCGCCTTCTCCTTTCTCTTTCTCTTTCAGTAGGGGACTCAAAAAAATATATTTAATGAGGCCTCTTCCTCCTTGGTGTTTATAGATGTGTCTTCACATGAACATTGAGCTCATCAGAGGTATTCATTCAGCAGACTGCTAAGAAGTGCTGTTCTGCACTTCTGTGGGACCATTTTATTGTTTCACTTTAGGATAAAGAAATGTATCCTCCCAGATTTTCTTTCTTCTCTCTTTCCATCCATTTAACTCATCAGCATTTGCATTAGAATTACATCTAGAAATTCTCTGCTCATGTCAGCTTGTATCATACGACTCATATTTGTCCAGACATCCCCCAGAGATGGATTTGTAATCTATGAGTCTTAGTTGCCATAATTGCCCATGCCACAATGTTTATATATTCAATGAGAGAATATCTTTTGGTGCTAAACCAGCTGGCCCACACCACCACCTGAGATGTCCCAGAATTAGAGGCAGGTTCCAGAGTCCTGTGATTTTCCACAGGACAACTCTGCTGAGGCCGGGGCTGTTTGCTTTAACATCGTTGCGCTTTCCAGCTCCTAAAATCCTGATCAGTGAGTGGGCAGCATGGCTGAGACTTGCAGCTTCAATTACTTTTTTCAATAAAACACTTTTAATTCTAGTGAAACAGAGCTTTTCTGAATTTAATTAATTTCTTTTAAGGCAAATAGCCTCAGTACTCATCTCTTATTGTTGCTGAAGTGTCCAGAGCTGTTATAAGTGCCTCAACGCCATTTTCCCATGCCAATAATTCAACACAGATCTTGTGCATGTATTGTCTAGATGGCTCACAGAGGGAGTCCTACATTTGTCTTCTGTAGGACTTTTCATGCCTGTTCAGAAAGTATGTCAATATATTTGTTCTGAAATCACTGACATGGTTTCTAATCTTTTCAGGTGAGAGGACTAAAATGACAAGTCGGTATTAGTTTGCTCAGGGAACCAGAGAACTGTGGATCTGTTGTTTATATCACATGCTACCCGAGATTCAAGCAGCCTGTGTTCTGTACCTTGGCTATCCAGAAACCTGTATGAAATGAAGTGGGAGATTGCAGGCGTTCCTACTGGGGTCAAGTGTCATGCTGACAAATTGTCCTCAGTACTGAACTTCCAGCTGAAAACTTCAAACCCTGTCTATGAACTGAGGAGACCATATGCTTTCTCACTCTTGCTGTTTTCCTAGCATCATGTTCAAGTTCAACAGAGAAAGACAGTGCAAGATTAGATTATCTACATCCACCTTTTCAAGTGAGGATAGAAGGTGTCCATCTCCAAAGACTTTCAATATTCTATTCATATATCAAGCTCAAGTACTAGTTCATGTGTAGTTTGCTGACTTGTTTTCAGAGCAGTACATATTGTCCAGATTATCTGTCTTGTAATGCTTTCTTTCCTTTCCTTTCCTTTCCTTTCCTTTCCTTTCCTTTCCTTTCCTTTCCTTTCCTTTCCTTTCCTTTCCTTTCCTTTCCTTTCCTTTCCTTTCCTTTCCTTTCCTTTCCTTTCCTTTCCTTTCCTTTCCTTTCCTTTCCTTTCCTTTCCTTTCCTTTCCTTTCCTTTCCTTTCCTTTCCTGTTCTTTTCCATTTCATTTCATTTCATTTCATTTCATTTCATTTCATTTCATTTCATTTCATTTCATTATTTCATCCTGTTATTTGTCCCTTTTTTAAAAAAAAAAATATATATATATATTTATTTTGCTTAAATAATCTTAATCCTGTGATTTTGCAATTCCTTAAGAAGATGTTTCCCCATTCTATTGGTTCCTTTAACAGATTTTATCTGTGAAATACCTACTTTTTTTTTTTTTTTTTTTAAATCCTTGAGTTACCTCCTCTCATTGAAACATAAGCAACCTTCTAGTGGAAAGTCAAATACCATGGCAATGTTCAGTGGTACAAAAAGAAATAAATAAAGGAAAGGAAAAAGAAAGCAAAAGCAAAACTATTCATATGAGATTCACGTTTCTTAAAACACCCTGTAGCATTACTTTACACTTACTGTGACAGCAAAGGAGAGGGAACCTTAGTCCTCGCTTCAAAAGGGAATCATTTCTTTCTCCTTACAAAATTTCATTTTCTCTGAATTGTATGGGTTTGTTTTAAGCAGAAATGGAAGCAACAGTAAACATCCATCAAAAAGAGCTTAATTAAAATGTTAAATACACTGCCATAGAGAAATTTTCTTTCTTAGCAATAAAACTCACTACAGAGTTAATTACTTAAAGTAATGTATTTGCTGCTCTATGTCTGTATATAAGAGATTAACATATTAATGGGAATGTAATTATGTTATAAAATTCCTTTTTATTTGCACTTTGTTTTAAGATGCAATATTTCAATGAAATCTGGTATTTTTCCTCTTTTGTAACCTCAAGTGTACAGGACATTTTTATTTAAATTATTATTATTATCATGGTAAAATAAGAGTTTGGAGTTACACAAAAGAAAATTTTCCTATTCCTTCATTTTCTACAAAGATCTTGAGTTATCTTGTTGAATGCTTACAGTATGTTTTCTTATGGGCCTTGCTGCACAAACACATGTTTACTGACAGACTGACTGACTAAGGTGATGCAGCTTTTTCCTATACCATTGTAAGTATAAAGCATATTCCTCTCTTTAGGCATAAGAAGCTGCCGATATGAGTTTTGCGGTCTCAGTTCACATCGCCCATATGTGCCCACACCATGAAAACCAACCCACACAGCACATGCCTTTGAACTTATGTAACTGCAGAATTGGTTCCTGGTCATTTAATGTTCTGGTGCTAAACAATGATAGTAACCCTGATGCATACTAAAAAGACTATAGCACATCTTTCACTGCTGCACTCTTTTCACGGTCAGACAAGACAAGTCAATCAGCTTCACCTCTGATCAGCTCAGCTACACACAGGAAATGGCTCACATTACTGACTGAGACTGGCTATGTAGCTCCAGACTCCAGTCTCATGAAGAAACAAGGAACCACTGATCTGTCAAACAATGGTGTACTGCCTTTATGGAGGATGTGCTGCTGGTTGCTGGTTGCCTGATGGTATGAGAGGCTGGCCTACACAGGTGCAAGAGAGTGATAATTAGAGGTACCTTTTCTGTGTGCAGAAACACCTGAATATGTTTTTTGCTGAATTCTGGACGTAGCTGTATAGTGGAGCTGGGATACCTCTAGCTGAGGTTAATAATTTTGTCTCAGACAGACAGTGGTTCCTGTTCCTGCATGTTGTGTAGGATCTACGGGAATCCGGGGGAAGCTCTTGACTGATTGCTATGTCAGGTCTCTGAAGTTGACATGTGGGCATCTGTTCAAGTAGTAGTCCACAGCTGCAGCTATGTCATACAGCAAGTTCACCTACGTAAGAAGTTTTCTATGTCTATGAGTGGTCTTTGGTAGGAAGCTTCTTGTGTTCATGCTTCCCAAAACATCTTCATGACATTTTGTAGAATCACTGGACATAGAAAGGAGAATATTATTAACAAGAACATTATCTAATAATTTTAATTAGAGTAGATTTGTCTATTACATATATATATTTATATTTGCACCCATCATCTGTTTCTTTCTTTATTTTATTATTATTTTATTTTGTTTTCCTGAGCTAATAGCATCTCCACTCAGAAAAAAAAAAAAAAAAAAAAAGCAGAAATAGGAGTTCAAAAGGAATTATTAAACTTCAGTGATAAGATAATGGGACCACAAAGTACAGGTAACATTTCAATATATGTCTGAATAATTTGGAGGACAAATTCCCCTTCATTCTTAATGAAACTTTGGGTGAAGTATTTTCTAACAAAGTCCTAATCTTTTCCTCCTTCCCTTCCTGTTCTTTTCCCTCTGAAGTTTCCATTCTTCTCTAAATCTGCAGCAATGTATCATCTTGCAAAACCCTTGTCTCTACTTGTATATCCTTCTTTTCATGCCTGGCAAATGATTCAGGTTGTGATAGTCTTGCAAAGACAGAAGAATTGAGCAAGAATACTGTATTCTTCAATGCAAGTATATAAGCGACTTTGCTTCTCTTCTCTGTGAAGGAGGATTATCTTTTTTCTTACTTTTAGAAAAATTTCAGAGCCTAAGTGCTTCAGGTGGGGAGGGTCAAATCCGTTGGAACAAAATACAAGAAGCCATCACTGATGTGTAACATTTTTCTCTTGTACCCACCCCACTGCTTCTTCCAGTCCAGCTTTGATCTGCTCACCCCATTCATTCAGAAATGATTCCACTGTAATCATTCAACACTTTCTGGTGATTTCAGTAGTTATTTTCCTCAGCAATCTTACATTACTTCTGCATGCTTTCTTTTTACCATTTCAGAAGGAGCACTCTCACATTTTTGAAATCTGTTCTTATGAAAACTATTTTTTTTCATTGCTTCAGAGCCCCAGAGCTGATCCCTCCAGATGAATTGACCTTCAATTCAAGGAAGAGCATGATAGATGGATTCAGCTGCATGAGGAGCTGAGCAGATCTTTGCAAGCCACACAAGCAGGCCTGCACACCTAGTGGAGTGCAATACTGTGTCAGAAGGACTGAGTGGCTAGTGTAAGGCTACAGACTTCAGCAGAGTAAACCTAAGCTTTCTTGGCAGACATATATTTTAAACACAAATCCTTGTAAGTTGTAGGAAATCCTGTCAAAGTGTCAAAAATTGGTTTTACATAGAATGAGGGCAGCAGTTTAAATACCTAGAAGAAAGGGATCAGGGGGATGAAGAAGTCCGTAACACATCGGTACATCACATGGAGCAAGCTGTGGATTCAGGCAAAAGGCAAGCAGGAGGGAAACACAAGAGGCATACGCACTCTCTCAGTCAAAATTTCATCTCAGTCAGTAGGAAAAACAGTTTCTCTGATGTGAGACAGTTTTGGAGCTGGTCCAAACCCCTCAAAAGTGATTTTAGCAGGGAAAAAAAAACAGATGGAAAAAAGAAGATAGACAAGTGTGAAGGGACTGAGATGAAACAGGGCATACCATGTAAATGATTCCTTCCAGCCTGCCGAAGGGCCCCCTCTGCATACATGGCAGGGGAGAGCCTCAAAGGCAAATGTGAAGTTTTACTGTCCCATAATTTAAAGCTCTTCACGTAGCTTTGTCCTCGAGGAAAACAGTTGTCCTATGCTTCCTGCTGGGGGCCTTAATACCTCTTTTCTACCCCTCAGAAACAGAAACACTTAACTGTCTTACCAGAACACCGATGGATGAGGGCCGCAGCATTCAGCCCTCCACAGCTGATGATTTGTTCTGTCCTGCTCATATTGTCCTGCTCTGATATATTGTCATATGTCCTGCTCTGATTTGTCCTGCTCATATTTGGCCCATATATTCTCACAGAGCATGCGAACATCTAGGCACACCTCCCATTCTTCTGGAAGCCTGAATCTGGCCCTCTGCTTCAGCCCTTTTGGTCCTTGCTTGACCCACCTGAGAAATTCTCTAGCAGTGCTGCCAAAATAGAGACTCTAAAAAGGAGGAGTCTCTGTTGTTCATCTCATTTTCAGCACTGTGTTGCCCAAGCTCACCAACAATGCTATTGGTGCCCAAAATAATTTTGGCTGACTAAGGTCAGTTTTTGACTTGGGGGGAATTCATCAAGAGTGGAGACAGTACATCTAGAAGGTCCTGTGGGGGATGGAATCAGTCATGCAACTCTGAAATAAATTCAAATATCAGGTGTCTTTGGTGTTATGCAAAAGCAGTCCATTAAGTCCATCAGTCAGCGATATGCCTGAATGTGCAGGAGCCGTTGGCAGCTCAGGAGAAGCCTTGCGTTTCAAAGTGAATTCTCTTCAGGAAAAATGGCTGCTCTAAGCTCCCTGTTGGATGCAATAACTTCTAATTTCTCTCTCCTAGAAAGAGTGATATTAATGTAACTTGTTATGGAATTGAGCATTCAATCTTACCCGCTTATTCCTTCTTTAAGCTGCTTTGTTAATTTAGGTGTTTTGTTTTGTTTTGTTTTGTTTCCCATTATACGTACATACAGCATTCACCTGGTTAAGCAAATTTTTACTGTGCATGTTTAAAAAAAAAACACAAAAAAACTTGGTTCAGGGGAAGGTGTTCTATTTATTTATATTTCTTTGCCTATATTTCAGTGTGGTACAAACACATTTTTCCTCTCATGTCATCTCCTTTGAACTACCAGACTCTTTGGAGCTTTCCTTCAGGCACCAAAGAGTAGCTAGTCCTTGAAGACATGTCAAATGATAGATGTTTCTTAGATCTTCAGGGTGAACTATCCACAGGGAGACAATTGAACTCTTCCGAGATGTGTGGCTCTTTGGCCATGGTTCTTCTGTCTTTCACAAGGAAGTCAAAGGATGTATGTCAAACAGTGTCTTGAGGGCCAATTAATGTCCCTATCAAGGCTCACTTTCCCTCTACTTCAGACCTCAACGGGCAATTCAGCCACCTTTCAAAAGCCTTTCTGTATGAATTGTCCCAGGGAGCAAACAGGGTAGCACACAGGAAGCTCTCCCTCCTGCTCCGAGAAGTTGTTCCCGTCTCTTTAATGCTACAGCCAAAAGCATGTCATTTTCTGTGTGTAAAAGTTCTTCTGGCAACAAATGAAGCAACGACAATAAATAGTTGCAGGCTCTACAGTGAACAATTAGTATTCCAAACATGAAATTAATTTGTCCTGTGAATATAGGAACCTTGCAATTTGGTTCACTTTTATTTTATTGTAAGATACAGTTCATTTTCTACACGATTTTATGGTTGGATAGGATTCATTAGAAATTTTCCCCAAACTACCACTGTAAAAAAAAAAAAAAAGTGTGGGGTAAGATCCTTTCTATTCTTTTCATTGCAAATATTATGCTGGCTTTTCTCCTGCAAATGAGCCTTAACTCTAATCTATCCACACACAATGCTCAGCTCTGTAGCCTTAGATTATTTTCTCTTAAATTTCATTTTAATTTTCACTGCCAAGGAAGATATCTCTAAAGATATTCAAATAAAGATGAGAGAGAAAGAGAGAGAGACCACCAATGTCTGCTCGGCTATAGGGTAAATAGATGTTCTCTCTTCTTTTTTTATGTCAGATTTTCAAAACTGTCCTTGAAGTTAGTTTTATTCAATTCTGTGCTTTTTCCTTGTCTAAATATGTCCTCAAAGAGGAAGTGTTTGTATGAAGACTTCTCTTTTTGGAGTAGCTACATAAACAAGAAGGTACCAAGAGTCAGGCACTCCCTTAGATGCTCAGTTGTGACTTAACTGGGACAACCTCTCTCCATGTTGAGACCGACAGTTACAGCATATTACTTTTCTCAGCAGGAAGGATGAGATGTGTTGTGGAAGATACTTCTCCAGCCCCCTGTGCAGAGAAGTGAAGGTATCTCAGGACCTGTTTTTCTTGCCATCACTGCTGCCCTGTTTCTCACTCTCACAGAACTGGTACCTTGCCTCCAACTTAACAGTGGCTGAGACCTAAACCCCTTCCCACCAAAAACACCAGGATAAATCCCAATACCAGCTCTCTGTCCATCCTCCTGCTTAGTTATCATATTCTGCCAGGACTAAGACCAGCCATATATTCAAATATTCAATCTGAATATTTTCTAGTACACTTTCATGCACTATTTTGATTTTTTTTTTATTGTTTCTCTTTGTTTTGTTTAACTAGCAAAGTTTCTGACTAATAAAATATTATTAATTTACTATGCAATCTGTTACCAGAAAGTGGAAAATAAATAAATATATATATATATATACTCACAAGATGCTATGCCCACCAAATAAATAAATAAATGAAAAATGCTTGCATTTACCAGTTGTGAAAGTCAATGTGCCTTAAAAGCATTCACAGTTCTTTATTGCTCCTCTGCCTGAACTAGACAGCCTAAAGAGCAGCCCCAGCAGGGACACAGTGCTCAGTTTGCATTTGCAAAGCCATGGTTGGAGGGGCAGGAGCAGGTGGGTGCTGGTTCAGTGGTGGGAACAGGGACCCTCACAGCAGGGCAGGGCTGGCTGCAGAGGGGCTGCTGCAGAGATGCACCTGGGGGGCTGCACTTCTGGGCATCCCAGATGACCCCATGGCTGGAGTAAAATGAGCTTTCTGCTCTGTGATATGTGTCCTCTGTGACTTTGAGAAAGTTGTGTTAGCCTGCAACAATAAATATTTATAGATGTCTCGGTTGTCTCAGGAGACTTAATGATTTGCAGTTGGGGTGGGAGTGACAATGAAGGAGGCTACAAGCCCCAAACCCCTGGATCGTGTAGGATTTCCTGATGACATGGTATGTCAGGGGTGGTATGGCCACCTCTGCTCCCAGTGCAACTGTCCTGCACTCTTCAAAGTCAGTGGCAGAGAGATGTCAAAATACACGGAGGGATCTGGATTTAGTCTGCTTTCCGTTTGAGTCCCATGCTATGGCAACTGGATCCATGTAAGTGTTGTAGAATACCTGACCTCTCAGTCATCCTACAACACGTATGGTGCCACAGAAACTGCCAGCATCACCTGAGACATGCTAGAAAGAGCTGTGATCAGATTACAATCCCCAGAACTAGGATTTATTTTGGGATGAATTTTTAGCATAGAAGCAGGGAAAAAAAAATAAATTTGCAGATATCATTAGGTGTAGGTGTGTGCTTTTGGCCATGAACTCTTTAGTTCACATTTTCCATGTGCATCCCTGGTGAGAAACAAAAACATTGGATAATGTGTGCTAAACTTCGTTCCTTCATTTACTGACTTAATGGACTTTAATCTCTTTCTCTGAAGTAAATATTTGCTTATTTACTATCAAAAATACAAAAGAGACTGTAGCTAGCCAGTGAAATACTATTCTTAGCTTATGTAGACACTTCCTATTCCAGACAAAATGAATGACTTCAGTTACAGGTTGCATGATGAGTAGCAAAATAAGACTCCTGTTTTTTACAGAGAAGGCAAGCAGGATGATATCAGTGCAGAGAATCCTAAGGAAACTTTTTCTTAGCCACTGCCAAATGCTGGCACATTCTGTTTCTTTGCCTATTCTTGAAATTTGTTACAGATTTGGCACTATCTAAATTAGTGACTACCAACCCCACAGCTGAGCAACTGCTTTTGCATTGAAGAGCCTAAGGGCTGAAATAGAAATCATGAGAATTAAATGGCATAAATGTATCCTAGAAGATGGTGAATTTTCTTGCTGTGTGCTCTGAGCCACTAACCTCAGAACAGAGAAATACAATGACAAAAATAAATGAAAATAAACAAATAAACAATAAAATAAAAATAAAGGTTTTGCCAAGTTTTCTATTGTTCTATCATATTTGATGCTTTTTGCAAATCTGTATAATTCCCATAGAATTTTCTGACAAACAAAAATCCCTGTAGTCTTCGTAGGCATATGACCAGACTGCAATCTGGTTGCAGTAATGTATTGCCATGTCCTGACTTTGATTCTGGAATAACATTTCTATTTGAAGAGGATGAGGAGCATAAAAGCTCACAGATGTTCTCATTTTTTGTTTGATTTTCAGACAATGTTCATTCAGTCTGCCTTGCTTTTGGAAAACTCAGCCAACTATCACTGACCAGTGGACCAAATCTGTGCTACATATCCAGCACAACTAGAAATGACAGCAGTGTATTGAGATGTCAGCTGATCCTTTCCCAAATGTAAGGGAAGGCCTCACCTGGAGTCACACTGGTGACAGTTTTATGTAATAATCCTCTTCACCTTATAATGACACATCTACAGCTACTGCAGTCTGAAAGCTCTTCTGCTCACTGCTATCAATAGCTGACCAGCTTTGTGGTGCTAATTCAGTTGCTGACAGCCAACCTGCAAAAAAGATGTTCTGCCTACAGAAATGTGCAGTCTTCTTCAGCTAGAAGACTAGAAAACCTATAAAATTTTATTCAAGGATAGGTAGAGTTACAGTTCCCAAGTATATTGGGATGGGCCTGTAAGTATGACTGGAATGCCTGTAATTTGTCCTTTACACTAAACCCTGAAGGTCATGAAATGAGCAGGATTTCTGACCATTACAATAATGCCAGGGTTTTGCAAGCCCTGCCATTCTTTTTCACCTATGGTAATCTAATTTCCTGGTCTTTATAAATGAAAATGGTATTGCTGTTTCTTCAGTCCATCTGCAATACTTAGTTACCAATTTTTTCCCTCTTTTAGCAGACTATTTTGACACCAGCCTGTAGGAAAACAATGTGATATTAGTATTCCTGAGTGTTTGCATAGTGAGAATAGAATGGCTCAAAAACTGTGTGGAAGGAAAGGAAAAAAAAAAATCTGCTGAAGTTGGAAACACATGTCCCTGGTACAGATCACTAATTGTTATACACTGCTTCAGCACAGATATAAGAGAAAGATGAAAAGAGAGAGTATTTTGCTAATCAGCTGGAGAAAATATTCAAGAAATACACTTGATGCACCGACGCCCAAGTTCAATGATGTTCCAAGGTCTTATTTAGAAGCTCTGGGGCAGTTTTGTTGGTGGTGATTCTAAGCAGAACTAGAGAATTTTCTGTGCTTACATTCAGGCACATACACGAGATTCCATTTTATTTTATGGTTATATTTAATGTACCTGCATGTAGGGATTTTGATTTTATTACTATACATGAGAAAATGGAATAACAGAGGCCATTTCCATGAGACGTAATGAATCAGAGCATTGATGACCTGTTCAAGATGCTAAACCAGGAATGTAAACACATTAGCTGTGTTTCAGTGTACATAAAACAAACACACAAAGTTAAACTTAGTGAACAGTAAATATATACATTCATATATTATTAACCACGGATGTGCAAATTCAAAGCTCTTTGAGAAGCTTAGGAAAAGGAATGATGCAGAGCATTCAGGAGAGCATTGTGCTGGGAAGGTGAAGGGCATGCAGGGCTTGTAGAGGGTCGAGTGGTGGTTGCAGGAGACAAGGCTGCCTCATAGGAAAGCAGTGCTCTGCACCAAAGGCATTTCCCCATGAAGGGGCAGACAGCGATCAGAAGCTGTAATGTCAGCAAAGACTGCAGGGCAGCAGGCATAAGGGGAAGATATCTTTGGCCACAAATCTTTCAAGTTGCCCAGCAGGGTCATCTGCTTCACCAGCAACCAGCCTGTTGGTAGTCTGGTCGCTTCTCTCTCCCTCTTCCTATCCCCATTTATTTTAGGAACTTTCCCCTCTTATCTTCTGCCCTTTTCATCCCCTTCTCCAGGCATATACAAGACTCCTCAAAATATGTATTGCTGTTTTCCTCTGTGAGAAATCTGACAGACATTGTCAGGAGTAGATCTCTGGTATTTATTTAAAGAAACACAAAGGACAAAACAGTCAGAGTCCATAATGTGGTCTCTAAACGAGGAGTCGTCTGTTTTCCCCTGGGTTTTAATATTCTACTAGAGTGGTCAAGCTCCTGCATTTGTGCCTCCTACCCTCCCACGGAGCAGGGAGCATTCAGGAGTGTGTGACAGAAATGTATAATTATCCCCAGCTGCGTTACCTAAAGAAGGAAATCAAATTAGATTTTCCATTACAAACAAAAGCCTGTATTGTCATCCATAACGTTTCTTCCATGTTGGGACTGACATAAAACAGCATCAGATCAGAGCTGGCTTCCAAAGCTCAGAATACACTGCAAGATGAGTTATTTTTTAATACATATTAGCATACAAAATATTTGATAGCTTTCTTCACTATTTCGGTGAAATAAATATCCATAGGTCTAACTAAGTAGGCAAGTCTTTATTTATTCTCCTGCTATGTGTTTTTATGGTTTTGTGTTATTTGGCATTGTGGTTCCCTTTTATTTTACTCCTTACTTACATGACAATACTGTCAATCATAGGAATTTGTTTTTTTTTTTTCATAACATATAAGAAAAATAGACCATTCCTGTTTACAACTATACTTTTCTTTGCAGGTCAATAGAGCAGAATTGGTTAGGATCTAGATATTCAACTTCTTATAAAATATTGTGCTATGCATTTTTTTTCCATTATGAAAATGATTTAAAATGTTTGAAATACATTTAATTTTAGGTTTTCAGGAATGTTCCTTTCTGATAAAATGTCAAAACAAGAACAGAAGGTTTCAGTTTATGAGTTTTATTTCAAATTCTCATTTTTAAGGGAAAAAAAAAAAAAGTCTCAAAAGACTTCATTACAGTCATTACCTACACTACCATTACCCACCTCTGAAACTGTTCATATCACAGGCGGGGAGATTTTCCAAAAGAGATTTTTATACCAGTTGTCCTTTTCTCAAGATGTTCCAACAAGGAAATTTTCCTTTTTAGCACAAAACCAGAAAGTCATCTTGAATGACTTCAGCAAAATTCAAAATAAATCCCATGAATTAAAAACAAAATTCTAAGGTGGGTGAGGTTAGGGGTGTCCTCTTATTTGAATGGTTATTTGACTTTATTTTTATTTTCCTTTTTCATGACAACTCTGAAAGAAAGATGTTGAGGTCTTCCAGCAATGAATAAATCAGTAAGAGCCTACAGAAAAGGTTCTCACGTCAAAATCTGGTCATTACTCATTTTTATTATGAGTGATAGGCAGCTATATTGTATGCACTTGTAGTGTGAAGGGTCTGAGGGTGCTGCAGGTTGATCAGTTAGCTAGTTGTTTTTACAAGCACAAATCTGTTTTACAGGTGAGGTTGAAGTTTCATGGTTTAAAGATGCTAAAACTTGGGTGAAATATTTTTGAAAGGTTCACTAAAAAATCTTTTTTAGAGGTCATTTAGTTAAAGAAGTACCTTTTACACATGTATTTGCCTGAGCAACCATGTTGCATCCAGTATAAAAAACGTCATTCTTGCTTGAGAGTTGCATGCAAATATAGGTGGCAAAGACTATGCTTTTAATATTTGGTATCGGGCCCTGAAATATATAAGATAACAAGGCAGGGCACAGCTAAGGTGTCTTGTCAGGACTGAAAAATAAGGGTTGCTGAAAGCATGTGGGAGGTGAGAATTTTTGTTAGAAGAGGAAGAGAAGTGGGGATTTCCACCACAGCTTTTTTGTCTGTTACCCCGGACAAGATGAAGCTGTGAGACACATTTCTGTGAGCAGTGATGGTTTTTCACATGCTCAGACCAATGAGCAAATGAGCCGACTATCATACCTCTCCATCAGCTCTGGATCTGCTAGGTATCTTTGGGTTTCTCCTAACCCCCAGCAGCCTGAACTCTCAGCTCTCCCCCTTCACTCCCCACCCCTGAGGACAGTGACTGTGGGTCAGTGACAGTGCCTGCCAGCACTCCTTCCCTTTTTTTCAAGGGTCTGCAGTAGCATTCCTGTAAAATATGGAAGCAGTGCAATGATTTCATAATGGCTGTTGATAAAAATTAATGAACCATTGCGAGTACTCAGCCACTATAAGTATAGGATATCAATGAGCTGTTTAATGCAATTGAATTGCTCGCTACTTAAAATGCATCTTTTTGCATTCTGGCCCACACCCAGCCTGCCTAAACTAATTTCACTACCTACAGTTGTTACGCAGCTAGACATCATGTGAATGTTTTTGTATATTAGCCCTGTGTTTATTTTTGATCAGCTTACATGGAAAAGAAAACTGAGACAGGATGTTTTGAGTCTGTTTACCCAGGCTTCAACTACTGATGGCACTACACTGAACTGATTGAAATTTGAGCAAAGAGATTATTCAAGAAAGCAGGGGGAAGGTGCCATTCATTTGTGCTATTTTTTACCATTTCAGAGTGTCTGAGCTGATTCTTACCTCCTCCTGCAGATGGCACCACGGAGAGTGGTCTTGGGCCACACAGCACCTGGGCTGCCTGTGGAAGAGAGGTGGTTTAGTGGGAAACTAGGGCAAATTGTGCATGACAAGGATAAAACAGGCAGTAGCATCTCAAGGGACCTGCATGAACACCTGGGATGTTTACTATTTGTCGTCAAATGCAGGGGGCTCTTTTTGGCATCCATCACTGTGGTATTGGAATAGCTTCCATGGAAAATGAGCAGTGATGGAAATGCCATAGAAAGACTGACATCTGGGCCTCTCTTTCCAAGACCAAGCAATTAGATAAAGAGCCTGGAATGCTATTTCTCTTAGGGACAAAAAGAAATTTTATATAGAATTTCCTTTTTAATTAAAAATATTATTTTCAGTAAAGAGACTTTTCTAAATAAAATATTTATTTTCCTTCAAAATATTAAATATGAAAATAAAAGAGTTTAGAAAATATCTCTTGCTTTTCATCTTTCCTGTTCTTTTCTTCATGAAAACAGGAAAAGAAATTTCAGTTGAAACCCTTCATTTTTTTTTTTTTTATTATTATTATTTTTTTTTTCCTCCTGTGGACAAAATGAAAAATGAGATAATCTGAGGGAAAAGTTTGCAAATTAGATTTGTTTCCAGAGGCCATTGCAGTCTGCAAAGCACAGCGTGAACAGTCACTGCACCCCTATCTGTATCTGCTTCTGGACATGCAAACTGGAGCTAGCACAGCTTTCTTCAGTGAGGTGGATGGAAGATAAAGTGGGGCTGAAGTCGTGCCTCCCAAATGCAAAACATTAGACTGTCATTTTTAATGTATGTCTCTCAAACCGTCTCCATTTTTTAACTGGCTCTAGTGACAATCAGTCCAGTGAGAAGGCAGTGTGTGGGTGAGACTGAACAGGACTGCTGTTCTCCACCAGGAGAAACCTTTTTTCCTTCAGAACATGTCATTCTGTCTCACAGGCACCAACCCTTAGCAAGAATTTTCCTCCCGCTGAGGAGCCTAGGCCTGGGCATGGTCAGCCAGGGAGATGTAGGCCTCTTCTTCACTGCCCGCAGCCCTGCATGGCCAAGAGATAACTGCCTAGCTCCAGAACACATTTCTGTTCAAACCCTATTTCAGTCTCCTTCCCTTACAACTTACTCTGTTTGTCACCCTCTTAGAGCCTGGCCCTAACTCTTTTAAATTGTTGTTTCCCATTATGGGGTTAGGTCTTTGGACTCCCATTCCACCACCAGCAATGCGTTTCCATCAGCTCCTTTCTTACCCATTCCTGCTATTCCTGTAAGCTTTGCTCAGGCCTTCTCGACCCCAAGAAGAGTCAGCCCCTGAATGGCAGAGAGCTTTGGGGGGATATTTTTGGTGGATTTGGAATAATATTGAAAGCAGCATGATCATGGTGGCCTTTGAGGAGCCATCAGTATCACACCTTCCACACAACATAATCATTTCCCTGAGTGGAATACAGTTTGCCAGGCTTTGATCAATTGAAGGTGAAGTATTCAAACCAGATTAAAATAAAATAAAATAAAATAAAAATAAAATAAAATAAAATAAAATAAAATAAAATAAAATAAAATAAAATAAAATAAAATAAAATAAAATAAAATAAAATAAAATAAAATAAAATAAAATAAAAGAGTGGGACCAAATGCCAAAAGTCTGTATTCCTCCATGGTGGCTTAAGTGTAATGGCCAGTGCATGGTGCTGGGTGAGTCCTGGCCTTCGTCCCACTCATTGCTCTCCCTCACCTCTTTGTCTTATCCCATTTGTTAGAAAAGAAAATGCAAAACCAGGTAAGTCTCACAAAAGGACTTTCCGAGTGACATAATCACTCTACATAGACAATATCTTGATGCTCATGAGAAACTTCTCAGTCTTTTGGAAAAAAACATTAGCAAAGCCAGTGACTGTATAGGTATAAAGGTAGCTCTGAAACAGGATCAAATTTCCTAGCAACAAATTAGTTAAAAACTGGAGGAGTAAATGAGAGGTGACAGCTCATTGTCACTTGTCTTCAGGAGGATAGTAGGTATATTCTTCAGTCAAATGTTCTCAAATTCAACATTCTGGGGAAAAAAAAAATAATCAGACAAAATAATCTGGTTTGTGTAGACCTGGAAAAATAATCCCTATAGTCCCTCTGTTTAAAGATACTTTAGTTCTAATTCCCAAACTGGACTGGCTCATATTGGACTGGTTGAGAAAGGCGTTCACCCCTGCACATGCCCACTGCACGTCTTCCTGTGTTTCCCAGAGAATGAGAGGAAAACCCAGAATTCAACTCTAAGCTGTTATAAATTTTGTCTTGTCTCAGTAAAATGGACTGCTCTCTGCACTTTCCTGTCCCCCCTCCTGAGTTGCAGTCCTAAAACTGCATTCGGAGAAGACGTAAGTAGTATCTGCATGGCAGCTAGCGCTAAATGTCTGCTGTCAAGGGTATGTGTGCCGCCAGGGAGAGGGAGTTGAATAGAGTTGGGTAGATTTGTCTTCTTTTCATGGAGAGTAAAATAGCAAGTGAAACAGAAATCAAAATAAAATAATAAAGAACATTGAAATATTCAGTTTGGATGCTTCCATATTTTGAATAATGCCTAAATGTTTCTTTTTAGAATTTGTGAAACTTACCACCTTCTATTTCAAAGAGCAATTAAAAAAAAAAAAACAAATTGAGAAGAACAAATCAAATAAAAAGACTGTATGCCTCCAGAAGGAAACAGTATAATAAAAATGGGGAAAAAATATATTGAGGTAGAAAAACAATTCTGACCATGCTTTTATTTTACTTGGATTTCATCTTCCTCCCTTTTTTTTTTTTCTGTTCAAACACAAAAGAGAAAATCAAAACAAAACAAAACAAACAAGCAAACAAACAAACAAAAAAAACAACAATGAACAAACCCACAAATAATGTACTTTCCATCTTGGTCGAAGCAGGGCCTCTCTTCCTGTTTACTATTTGTCCTTGGATCTGTTCTTCCCACCATCAGGATTCTCTGCATCTTGTTTACCCAAGTCTCTCATAGCACTTTCTTTATCTAATCCATTTTAAATGTGTTGAAGAACCTTTTGTGGTAGCATCTCAGCACTGAAATCTAATCTAATCCATCAGCCAAGTGTCTAGTTACTTTATAAACACTAATGGCCAGATGTTGCTACCCTTTTCTCAAACTGAAATTGATCGTACTACTCAGTTCTGAATAAAAGTGTCAGAATCTGTCCTTAAACTGATAATATATAATTCTTATCATCATTTCACAGCTGGGGAAACTGAGATACTGTGAAGTAAAGCTGCTCAGGGTCACACAGTGGTTTGTCCTAAAATAAGAAACCAGAAGTCCAAGCTCCCAGCCCCCTGTTTTTACCAACAACAGTTAGCAGTCAAATCATTGCTCAAGGAATTGGCTTGTGTTTAATGCATGCAATGCATTCAGACTTGTGCCTTTGATAATAAAGGCCTAACTGTGAAATAAATGTCCACAACCAGCATGTTTACTTGTACCTGACTGTCTTTTGCTAGCTGAATAAAAATTGCTTACTTCAGATTGCCAAAAATAATAATAAAAAATTTCAGGTGATCAGGTTTGTCCTCGCCCTGCAGTTACAAGGAAAGCAAGGTTATAAACCAGATTTCAGGCTGTGCTGGGCTCTCAGGATATTCTGTGTTATTTTTCCTGTCCTAAATGGCCACAGGACAAAATACTAGGCTAGGAAAATAATTGAAGTTTGGTTAAAGAGAAAAAGAAATAGCAATGATGAAAGTAACTGATCCTCTATGGAGTCATTGAATAACTTTGATTTGAAGATATTTTGCTGGAATTCATCACATTTTCTATGTTTTTCTCCTCAGCTCAAATATAATATATGTATATTAAACTTTAATATTCCTATGGACATTTGCATGCAATTCAAATTCTTCTTAAATTGCCTGCTTCTCCTCTTATTCCTGAGCTGCTGTTGCAACCTTGTGTGTGTGAGTTGTAAAAGGAAACAGAGGCAATACACAGCTGTTTTGAAGTTTATATATTGCAGCTAGATGACACCACACATTTAAGAAATTCAAAAAACATTACAAAACCAAAACCTTATTATCTCTATTTTTAGAGATTGGGGAAAATGGGTTTGAAATAGCCAGAGAAAATTGAATTTGTACACTGGTCACAAAATATTCCCCTGATACTGTATGACTGTATGTATACCTTTCCTTATGACAAAAATAAAATAAAATAAAATAAAAATAAAAATAAAAATAAAATAAAATAATAAATAAATAAATAAATCTGTTGAAGATGCTCTCTGGACAGAAAGTACACCCTGGAGAATAGAATGGGTGAATGGGACAATCAAATCACAGCTCTCAAAACTCTCATGAGGCATAACTGGGTTAGCATTTTAGCATGGAAATACCAGAGAGTAGAAAACCAAACACACCTTCAGAACACCTTCAGAACAGCAATACTTGTTAAATTTAAGGCTGAATAAAATGTAGATGGCAAACATAAACAGTGCAGTAAAAAAATAACCTAATGATCTAAAGATATAAAAGATTACCATAATCACTTTGAGTATAATGTCTGCAGTGTTACCAAGAGCATGTCTGCACAATTGATCACAAGTAGAGAAATCTTCTTTTACCCACGTTTTGAACATGATGTGTGTGAGCCAGTTTCAGTCAGAGGCCATAAAGCTACATTATGGTGTTTCCTGAACTTCACCTATTATGTGCTGCAGAACAACTGGTCTTGAAAGCTGAAGGACAAGCATCACCATTTTTTCACTGAGCCTGCCTTCTGCCTAACCTGCTGAGAGCACAAGCAGAGCTCATTTACCCTCCTTCCACACAGCATACCTCTAAGCAAAAATTGGTGGGGATTCTCAGTCTCGTATACTTCTGGGTACAAGTCTAAGAACTAGCTTGGGATGAGGTAGAGAAGCTATTTAGGTAGAGAAGCTATTTTCTGTTGTTCTGCATCACTGGAACATTTTAAAAATGGATCCTAGTAAGAATTTGTTGGTGTCAGAATCTGCTATTTTTTTCTTTTTTTTTTCTTTTTCTTTTTTTCTTTTTTCTTTTTCTTTTTCTTTTTCTTTTTCTTTTTCTTTTTCTTTTTCTTTTTCTTTTTCTTTTTCTTTTTCTTTTTCTTTTTCTTTTTCTTTTTCTTTTTCTTTTCTTTTTCTTTTTTTCTGTTTTCCTTTTTATTTACCCCCCCTCCCCCCTTATGAGGCTGTGTCAAGCCTAAGCATGAGATTCCTAAATGGGATTCACAAAAAGAGAGAAAAAGTGGGGATGCTGGAGCACTGAAGAATACATAATGGTGAGCCCACTATGAGAGAGGTTTTCTGGCTGACTGTTTGGAGAATGTCTTTACTCACATGAGCAGATCTTGTGAAGTCTGGTCTTACCTGTAATCTCAGTTAGCACCCAAATGAATCTGGGCAAAATAATCTGTTGTGAGCAGTTATCACCATCAATAACTCAGGTTGTTATGGGAGACAGAACTATATAAAGAGGTATATTTAAAATGCATTTAATACATGGAATGCTATCTTCTAATACAAAATGTACTGTTGTTCATAAATTCACAGACTCAATAATGCTGTAATTGCTATGCACCAAAAGTAAGCTTCTCAAATTCTGTTCATAGCACAGCTGAACTTGTACTGGTGACAATTTTTTCTGTAAGAATAGACAGCACCATTAGGAATCACAGTTAAAATCTGTTTGGTGTAATACAGACAAACTAGAAGGAAAAAGAGGAGAGAGAAATAAGATATGGATCTGCAATTACATCTGGCAGAAGAATGTGGTTTAATTCATTGGACAGCAATAACACCAGAGATCTGCAGAGTGCCCTGTCTGTAAACATCGTCTGAATTAATCACAAAGAGAGACACTGTAATAATTGTATTTTATTAAGGCTGAACAAAAGACCAAGATATCATTCTGAATAAATGAGCTAATTGTAAGATTACCAACTTCCCTGATACCTCTGCTACAGCCAAAGTGTCTGGGAAACTGTGCTGAAGAAAGAGGCAGAGAAAAGGAGAAAGCATGCAGAAACTCCACATAACCTACTTAAGGAAATATACATTGAATAGAAGCAATTCTTAAACCAGAGGCCTGGTCTATTTTTTTGATTTTGATATTCTTTTAAAGAAGTCATTGAATGGAGATTGTTTATTTGCTTAGGAAGGCAACACCTTTTTTTTTTTTTTTTTTCAGATTGTCTTTAAGAAATAAAACCTCCTTTAATGTCAATAACTTGTTACAAAGAGAAGTAAAATGCTGTTAGGAATTGAGCAACCATTTTAATAAATTACCCAAATAGAAAAACTGTTTCTGTCTTTTGGATCTCTGAGTGTAAAGCCTGTAAAAAAGTGAAAAAAAAAAAAAAAAAAAGGTTTAATTAGGAGGATGATGACATGGTGTTAATGACAGAGGTAACTGTATATATATAAGAATAAAGGTGTAAATATTCTGAGTGTGTTCATGTATCTGTGTATGTATAGTATAAGGAATTTACTGAGTTTTTGTCTGAAACGAATTCAAAAGCTGGTGTGTCTTGCTGAAGCAAGTGTTGCTCTATCCTGTTGCTCTGGATTACCCATGTTTTTCAAGCTTTGCATCTCCACACATCTCTGCCAGAAAAAGCCCTTAGGAACAGCAGCATCTGACATTACAACCTTAGTTTTCAGGCATATTATTTCTTAATGTCTGTACACCCCTCGTTATACATCACTTGCTTTTTTAACCCTTCTAAGGATATTGAATGTGATTTAACATCTTTATTCAGCAACACTTTATCTTGTGAACTGTTAGCAGGCCACAGCTGTCAAAGTGCACCTCTCTCCCACTCTTATAAAAGGTTGCGACATGCGTACACATTAGGAAGAAAACATATTTGCTGTCATGTACACAAGTATTTTGGGTTATAATATCTTATGTGGAGCTCTGATCCAAGACCTTTTTTATTTTCAATTAGACCTCGAAAAGAAGCAGCAATCCACTCTCAAGCTGCAGACAAAACACTGATACCTTTCAACCACAAGCACTTTGGGAGTCTGATGTTTTTTTGGCATGTGGTTTCTGCTGTGTAAATTTGATATACTGTCCAAATAATGCATTTGATTGATAATAAATAATAAGTGCTCTGATTTCATTCAGATGTCTGGCTGCATTTTTCTTTTTCTCTGTTTAAAGTGGTTTGTATGAATGGACCACTCAGCTTACATACTCTAATTAACATGATATGCTGACTTACCATACAGTATTTTATAGAGACACATAAGGTTTACAGATGCCATGGGAACCATCTCAAGAAACAGACTACATGAATACCAGGTCATTCGAATAACATCTCCTCCCGACTCAGCCTTCCTTGTGTTTACCTCCAGCAGTAAGAAACATCCTTTCTTTTTGTGAAAGTGATAAGTCTAGTGGTCAGCATAAATAAATATAAGGAATGATATTAAGGGTTTGATTCACTTTCATTGACATTGGGCTAAATGAGAAATAAATAGGCTGATGTTTATAGAATTGCCTGAGGGAAAAAGAGTTATGTGGTGGGAATAGGCTATGTGTTTTCACTGACTGTTGTCTGAAGTTTTGTCTGAAATACTCTGCCATTAAATTTGATTTGCATGTGTTTTTGTCAAATTTGGTAAAAAAAGAGAAAATACTTCAAGGTAATCAATATAATTTATAGGGATTCAAACTGTATATGAATTAAGCTATAATAAGAGTATAAAGAAGAACAAATCTGTCCAACTATGCTCATAGCAATTGCAGCAGATTTGACCTGTCAAAGTAATTAGAGCTCCATGTTATAAGTTCTTTTCATTCTTTTGTTTTTCTCTACTTCAATGTCCATTTGACAATGATTCAATGATCTTGTGCAGAGTCATGCTCACCTTGCTATGTATGGAATGAATGCAGGCCAACAATGGCTTCTGCCATCTTTAGCCTTCAACACAGTAAATTAAGGACTCCAGCCACGCTGTTGAAATAAATTTGTTCTGCTTCTTGTTGCAGAAAGTTTGCACAAGAACATGTTGGGAAGAGAAAGATATGCTGTACATGCTGGATCTCAGAAACTTTCCAGAGGTTCTTGCCAGTATCACTCTATATGCTAAATTTGTACAAACACAGCAGTTAAGTTGTACTCCATTTAAAGTGTCATTTGACAAGATGAACGTGTTCTGCTGTCTCCTCTTATCTTGTGAATGCTTTATCTCTAGAAGAAAGGAAGAACAGATATTCTCTGTCTTTCAGATCCAGCCCTTGTGCTGGAGTTAACATTCAGAGTATGTCAGAACTGAGGAGAAAATGTGAGAGACCCTTCCCTCTAATGACTTCAGAGTAGTGGGAAGACAAGGACCCTTCAATCTCTAGAGCTTAAAGAAGTTAATAATCACGGGTTTAATGTGTGACAAGACTTTTTTGGTCTTAGATATATATTCCTAGTATCACCTAAGAGAAATGGAAACATGACCCAGGACTTACCAATCCAAACTGTTTTCCCATTCACACGTGGCTTTTTCACAATCTTTCTTTTATTCATTTCTTCCATATGAAGCAGAGTAAAACAGCAGCTTTGAGAATTCAGCCCTAGCCTTTTACCAAAACCAGCAAAGGAGCTTTTTAGAGTCTGGGAGACAAGTAAAGGAAATGAGAAGTGTTTAGCACAGTTTGCAACCTGCAAAGTTAATATCACTAGAAGCATGTCATCTCAATAGAAATATCTGATGGCTATGTGGTTTGAAATGCTTTATCTTGTGAAAATCAGACTATTTTATTTGTCTAATATTTTGATTACATCCACCCTTCTATGTCTCCCCTTCCTTTCATGTCTCTGTAAGAATACCCAGTACAGATCTATATCTTTTGACTTTTTGGGGACAGATATAAAACCAAATGAGACATTAAACTAATCACAACAGAACTCCATCACTGTGTCAGTGACAGAAGCTACTTCATTAATAACTTTTCTGCAACACCCCCAATAACAGCTACAGTTACCATTCGCTTCTTCCTGCAGCTATTCTGCCTGAATTCAGGATGTCTCAGAACATTGATCACTGCTGTCAAGTGCTTACTTTCTAAAGCCTGAATTTTAAAAAATCCAAACTCATTTTAATACAAGTCACTGCTAAATCCTTCTGAGAATCTGTACCTAAATGCCTAGGAAGAGTCAGTGGTTGTTCACCGATCCTGAACAAATATTCCACTCCATTTGGTTTTCTTGCTTCCTGAATTGGTTTATTGGAAAATAATCTGAGGCCTTTGTATTTCTATTGCTAAAAAGCACCTGAAAAACAATTGTTAAAATTATGAGCACAAAAGCAAGGAGCATGGCACCTAAGGGGAAGTAGTACAGAAAGAGCAGCACTTGAATTCAGCATGCCCACATATGATGGAAAAAGAAATTTTAACAGGACACCTAATCACAATACTACGTATTACAAGACAATCTTTGGGTGACCTTTGCAACTCCCAAGAGCCTTAGTCTACACTTTTGCAAAGGAAGCACATGCCACAGGTAGAATATGAGGCAGGTAGTTAAAATATTTCCAACTTTAACTTCACTTCGGAAAACCACTGCAATTTAAAGCACCTTCCAGATGCCAGCACTCCCTGGCACAGTCTAGATCTTATGAATTGCTGAACAAGCTACTGCTTTAGGGAATTTAATGTAAGGGTAATTTGTGATGGTGGAAAGCTAACAGACTGGCAACTTCCACTTATGAATCTTCATCTGTGCCATCCCTTTGTTCATTCCTTCATTTGGTTGTCTAAATTTCTTTCTGTGGACCCTGCTCAGGATGCCAATCCATACATCTCACTTGTCACCCTGTCATCCCTTTTGGCAGATTATTGCAAAAGTTCATCAGAGAGATCTCGGCCCAGAGATGCATTCAGTTGAGCAGTCCCCCCAAACTGATAAAAGCTGCTCTCTGGGCCCTGCAGATGCAGTTGTTTTTGAAACGACCTTTCCTAACACGAATGGAACTATCAAGAAACACCATGGTCCCAAAAGATGGCAGTTAAGCATGTACTTTTTGCAGGATGGTTTCAGAGAGTGACCTCAGCATAGTTCTGCATTTGTTACTCTAGGGCGCCTGACTGAAAGTCTTTATTTTTTTGGTTATATTATGATTTTTCAACCTCATATTTTTCCCATTGGGTTTCTTCAAGTGGATAATTGATTCTGCCATTGGCAATTTGATGTAGAGCTTCTGTTAATTTGGGGTAAGAAGTTCACTTTCTTTGTGCATGTGCAAGAGAAAGACAGAGAGAGATCGTGACTTCTCTCCAAAAGATCAAATATTCTTCTATATGAATACAAGGACATTTTCAAGGATTTTAAATGCTGTTTTTTTTTTTCTTCTTTTTTTTTTTTTTATTTCTCTCTATCTCTTTTTATTTGTTTTTCCCCTACTGAGTTTCTAAATACTCATTCTTCCTCTTTCATGCCATGGTAGGTTTGTTTTGGAGGTTGTGACTTGTCTCATACACTCACATAGCAACACAAGTATGTCATTTTCAATGAAGGACAGATCAAAGGATAGGATCAAAAAATTACTTTGGCAGAAGACTGAGGGATAGAGTTTCCTGGAAGGAACTTTGAAGCACAGTATAGAAGCTGTCCACACATTTTCCTTGGCAAGGACATTTTACAAGTAACCCTCTCGTAAGCATCTCCTATGCTCCCTTCAAGTTGGCACAGGGAAATGAGAACTAAAATTGCTGTGGTCTGTGTTAACTGTGGTCAACCACAGTGGTACCAACAGCACTCACCTGAGATTGAGCTTGTTCAAGCTGTGCTGAGATCACTTCAGGCAGCAGGGTCTCTTTGCATGCTTAGCAGTTCTGCTGTGGGGGAATAGAAAACATCTCTTTTTGCATCCACTGGTACTGCTGATTTGTTCAGGCTCATTTCTAGTCCTATTCTTCAATAGCAAAACTCCATGTCTGAGAGAAGAAGACACAGGTCAGTTGACACAATAGTCACAATTTCACACAAGTGGCTGCAAGAAAAAATGTTGTTTGTTCACAAATTAATGCTTTATTTCAAGTTAATATTGTCAGAAGAAGGATATACATGTGGCCTTTGTATTTTATTTCTGTGTTCATTTGTTCCCTTGTAAGGTGCACAAAGCACCTGGGATTATCAAGGACAGGGATGAGGAGGAATGTTACAAGTCTTGGCTTATTTACACACTCTAGATCAACGAAAATATCAATAATGTTACACTTGCATGGAACCCAAGAGCCATAAAAAGTAGGCCCACTATTTATAACCAGGGCTGCATTTTCATGACAAACTACATCTTAATTCAGAAATGACTTCTTGATTTCAGGGGAATTAATGACATAGTAAAGTATTGATTTTGGTTAAAATCAATGGAAGACCTCCTTCTCCCCTTAATGAAAAGGAAGGACAATTCTGTTAAAAATACAACTAGAAAATGTTGGACATAGTTCCTAAATGAAATGGCACAGGTACACTTTCAGGGCAGGAGAGAGGATTAAATCACATCTTACTTTGAACATTAATCCATTTTCAGCTGCAAAGCTGAAGGAAATTTAGGGTAAAGCATCCCTTCTGATTTCAGCCTCTCTTGTACTGGCCCTAAATTACCATTTTTTTATATGAGTAAGACTACTATTAAAGCTGTTGTCTACAGTAAAACTACAGTAAAACATTCCAGAGCATCACTGTGCCTCCACTCACTGCTGAAAAATGATGTTTTATTTCCTCAAATGCAATCTCCATACATGATATCACACAACATAAATGACTTCTTTCAGTTTTGCACAGGATAAGAAGAAAAAGTCTTAAATTACAGGCAGAGTTATTTCTCAACATAAGGAAAACTTCTAAAATGTAAAATCAAAGCAAGCTCTTAAACAAACTGCTTAGGGAGACAGCAGCATCTGTAACCCTAACATTTTAAGAATAGGCTAGAAAAAACACCTGTCAAGAAAAATTTAAACAGATATTCATCCATCCTCAGGAAAGCAAGACATATTAGAGGACCTTTTGTTATCTTTTCCAGCTTTGTTTTTTATGGCTCTATAAATTTCCTTCAGAATTAACCGTTTTAGTTGATAGTTTTGTGGCTTAATGCATCTGCAAATCTCAGGGAAAGTTGCATTCACTAGTAGAGCTGATGGACTCTGCCTCTTTGAAGTAGATCATTATTTTCATCTTGTCTATGGGGAAACTGAAGAAGGGAGCACTTACAAGGTATGACATGCTAAATCAATGTCATAGCCTAAAACAGAGCTGGGAACATGTGACTTTTACCATACCTTGCTTGCTGTTGCTAGTGTTCTTCCATGAACTTGTCTCTTACTCCTTGTCTCTCAGTGGGATTAAACAAACTGTTTAATTCAGATGGCACCAAATTGCTCAAGTGGACCAAGTCACTTGTAAGAGCTTTGGAATCAAAACACGTTATTTAATATGGAAACCTCAAGCCATCTCATCCTAGTCTAAGACTTGTAATAATCACACAGCAGGTAATTCCTCACTTGCTGCTATTTGTTTAGGAATAAGACAGAATCAAGGTATCATTGATAAAAAATATATGATTTCTTATTCTCATATATCAAACTCTATTATCTTTTCCTTAAGCAACAATGTACTGGATTTTTTTATCAACTAATATCATAGTTCAATGCCACATTACCAAATGTCAGAAGAAACTGGTATGTGTATACAGTAGTAAGTTAAGTTCAATAGCAACAGCACCTTTTGCAGACAGTGTACACAAAATATACTGTTGGAAAGCATTCTATAACTCTTTTGGTAGGATGGATTTAGCTTGTCTGATACCAGACCATTGAGAAGGAGAAAGAATGTGTTTTGAGGACAACTACGCACATTCTGATTATAAGTATCACAAACATATTGATCCATCTCAGAATGGTCCTAGTCATACACCTAAGGACTCTGAGTCAAAGACAGCTCTGAATAGAGCAGTCCAGTACATATAGTTGCAAGTAAATGGAACAATATTCCAGTTTATCACTGAGAGATATGAGACCATTCACATATTTTCTTTCTTTAGTCCATGGTTGGGTTCCATGGGGCTGTTTTTCAACAGACAGTATTAAGCCTGAAGTACTCAGCCCAAGCAGAAATCTCCTAAGAGCCTGAAAGTCTTTACACTGGGTACATTCATTTGACCATCCAATGCTACTGCTTTTCCCATCTTTCCTCAGCCAGGTAGAAAAAAACATTTTGTGCTTTCACAAGATGTATTCCAAGTATGTATATATGTATACGTGTATTTGTATATATATACATGTATATATATATTTTAGACCAAGAGGAACTACTATTTGATTTATAGAAATAACACACAGTAATTCCTGCAGTAAACAGAATTAGCCATGCTAACAGTAGAAATGAATGATGTTGAACTCATTTATTTGCATTGCAATGGTGTTTAGAGACTCCAGGAAAAAAAAATAAAATAAAAAAAATTAAAAAAGTCTAAGCGTTGTTGTGCTAGGCACTGTACATTTATTTAATAAGAGACAGCCCTTACAGCCAACAGCTCACAATCAAAAGAGACAAGACAGGTAAAATATGGGAGAAAATATGTTTTTTTTTTTAATCAAATTTCAGCTTTCAAATGCAATATCCGTTTGGAGTCACCACCTGAATGAAATTTAAGATCTGAAAGGCTACCTATATTACTTGTATCCATAAATATTTATGTCAATTTAACCTCAAAATTCCCATGTGCTTAGGGCCTGAAATATGCACTCAGTGCCAAAGGAATTCAGAATGCATATCTGAGGGCTTAATGGTTTGAGTAATCAATTTGGTGTTCCCCTTGAAGCACTAGAGCACTACTGAATTGAATCCTCTGCTTTATTGCCAAATACTAGTAAAGTATACAGGGACACATAACTAGTACGTCTTGCTAGTGGCTGATGACTCCTGTTTTAAACATATCTGTTGTAGCCCACCACCATCTTTCAGGCTCTGAAGTCCTTTCTGGACTCATGACAGCTGCAAGAATTCTGAAGAAATTTTTAAAAATAATATTGTGTTTTATTTTGAAATGCATGAACTTCCATATATCAGGATGTAAATTGAATATGTTTGAGTCTTTCATCTCACCTTCTGCTACTTGACAATTTATAGTCTCCAACTCAAGGACCAGAAATTTTCTCTTTATCCATGAAGGCTGTGAAGCTTGTATAGTCCCATGACTCCAGGAACTGTGACTTTCAAGGGCAAATGGAAATTATCAAGAGACTTAAAAGAAAATCTTTGTAACTCTCAAGTTGCATCTGGAGGGCTTCTTTACAGCTAGTAGTACAGTTATCATTTCACAGTTTTGTTTTAATTTTTCAATACAGTTATTAATAACTGATCCCTCTTCTGAGTTTGTTCTATAATTCAGATATTTTCAAAGAAATACCAGCTTGGACTAGTGAACTCTTTTAAACCTTTAATGGATACGTAAAGTCCCACTCTCCAATCTCATCGTATGTGCTAAAGCTGCTGTATGTAATTGCTGCATGTATTGGCTGGAGTAGGATAGCTTATAAAACTCTTATTCCTTGTTAGTGTCCTGTTAACAAAACTTTTTTTTTCTTTTTCTTTTTAATGTATTCCTGTTTAATTCAGTATAAGTGTTCTGTAAACTTACAGGAACACGGCATCTTGCCATATTTTCACTTCAGCTAAAAAGGGAAGATTACTATTTTCTTTATGTACAGTAGTCTAATGTTAGTGTAATAAAGAAAATACTTTTTTCTAGTACTGATGCATCACCCTTTTGCTTTCTATACTGTTTTGTATACTTAGTGGACAAAGTAGACAAAAATCGAGTGAAATATCATAGATTTTTATACAAGGTGTTAGTAAGAATGGGGTTACTTATGTATTATCTTGGAGCACTCTTGGATCTAGGAGAAATATTTCTCACTGATGTCAGCCAGGAACACAGGGTTAAAACCATATATACAAGAAACATAATAATGATAGATGATTTTAAAATAAAATTCATAACACTCAAAAAATTTCTGGACTTAGGAATATTTATTTTATTGAGCAGACATTAAAAAGTTAAAATACTAACTTTCATACACACTAGAATATTCCTTGATGTTTTTATTTGAACCATTTTCCCTTAATATTTTAATCAGTAACAGGATTATTCAAAATTTTCAGATGTTTTTTTCCAATACAAATATACTGTTGAGAAACCCATGTTTTTCCATGAAAAAAAAAGATAAAATTTTTATAAAAATTCCTGATGAGTAGTTGCAAACTGGTTTTACAGCACCAGGCTGTGTGGTCTTAAATTCTTTTTAACTGCAGAGTAAACAATTTATTATTCAGGATCACTGAAATTCAGGAGTACCTGGGGACACCATAATTGTTTGCTGTGCCTGTAGTGAGTTGGGGGAGCATTTTTAAAGAACCTAAATAAAACAGGCTAAGGAAAATGAACCTTATTATAAACAATAATAATAATAATAATAAATCACTTCATTGTCTTTGGTGACATAGCCTTTGGATTTTCTGTAAATTTTCAAGTCTCCCAAATGTCCTCATCCCTCACAGACTGGGACTTCACTTGACCAGCATCAGCGGTAATATGTAAATGTCTAAACCTCCTTCAGATGACAGAGAAGAACCTTGTCTCATGACTATATCCACAAGCCCAACACTTCACTTCCACCACTTCCACCACTCTTTCTGTGGTGGCTACCTCTCCCTGGAGCAGTTCTTAGGGTCCATAAAAATTCACTGCTTCAACCTTCACTCCAAATTATAAACTCGGGTGTTCCCAGTGCCAAAACTCTTTCTCATACACCTTTCAGATGTTAAAGGAAACATCTGCAGAGAGCAATGTGTCACTGCTATAGAATGCCAAATAGCAAAAATTAAATATTTAGTCACTACCAGAAGAAAGCACAGACATGGAACCACCAACTCATTATTCAGTAAATCTGATCTTGTTCTACATTATTATGTTTTTGCTGAGTTGTCTGGATTTTATTTTCAAATAACACATCAGCACTTATAATACAAAAACATACCTGTTCCTTCCACAGGGGAAAAATGAAGTAAAGGAGAGAGGGCAGGAAGAAAGGATGAATAGATTAACAGACAGATCTACCATCATCTCTTGTTCTCTTTTCTTCTAGTCTCAGATCCCCAGAGCTGAAGAGTTAATGTGACTGATATCAACTGTCTTATTAGTACTTGGGGTGTAAAAATAAAATTAAGCTTCTGATTTACATACAAAAGGGGAGATCAGGGAATGAAAATTATTAATAATAACAACAATAATAATTATTATTATTAATAATTTGTCAGGTTATTATACCCACACTGTACAACTAGAGTAAGCTATTGACCATCATAATCAATTTCTACTCAAAGGCTTTATTCCCCTTTGGGAGACAGATGCACAGACTTGTTTAGAAGTAGGATCTGGGCTTTTTTGCAAAGCCCTAAAAAGATGCGTGTTACTAGGAAATCCACTTCTGCATAACCTCTTTTTCTCCCCTACCTCATGTTTGATTTAACTTTGCAGAAGTTGAACTGTTTGCAACAGGAAGAGCCTGTTTCTGTTTCTATTTCCAGTTTATGGCACAGGATATCCCTGATTTTGATTTGAACAATTCAGGCTATGCAGAGATACAAATACAAGAATTTAAATGAAAATTGCTTTGCTTCTGTAAGTGTTGTAGCACTGTTAGTTTATCCTCCCACACCCTTCATTGCCTCACATGCATTTAACATGTCTTATTAGATTTCACAGCATAAATTCTTTGAGGCAGGAAAAACTTATTAGCTGTTTGCCCATACATTGAAGGCAATACAAATCTGGTCTTTGATTTGTGTGACTGCATGCATCTGGACAGATATAAAACAAGAACACAATGCAGTACGGCAAAGCACTGCTCATTTGCTGCAGTGGAAGACAAAGAGGAGAGACACAATGAGATGTCAAGTATCCAAATCCCTTCTTCTCTCAGTTCCGTGGAGGATCATCCACCCCAGCAAGCTCTGCAGAAAGATTAATGAGAGGGGCAGAGTGCAAGCATAGAGTAGAATATAGTTTTCTCACAAAAATGGGGACTTCAACAGTCCTGCTGGGCCACCACAATCAGGCCTTTTCAGGAAGGAATGTGATTTATAATGAATGATGTCCATAAACCCAATGAATTTGCTACTTCAGATGTTCCCACTGATTTACATTTGGAACCTCAGTGGTAGCTAGCAAGACTGGCAGGTTAACAAAGTGGCATATTTTGTGAGGAGCAGCAGTCACACTCACAGTGCCTATGGGAAGCATAGCTGTCATGGCAATAAAATGATTAGTATACAGAGGAACAGAAGGGCACTCACTAGCCTGTTTTTAATCTTTTAAATAATTCCTGCTTGTGAAGGTTAAAGGGATTGGCAGCATGAGACACTAGAGCTTTGTAGACATCCAGTTCCCTTTCTTTCTATAATTTTTGTTCTTTGCTCACCTGATAAGATTTCTTTTGGAGGGTCAGGAGATCTTGGCAAAAAGCAATGAGAAATGGATTCACTGTAATCTCAGTAGGTTTCATCATTTAGGGAGGCTACCACTAATTACGAAGGGAAATGAGAAGGCAAGAAAAAGATTCAAAGGCAGCCCTGACAATTATGTCCAATAAAAGCTTTTAACAAATGATTACATCTGTACACTGTGCCCAACTCATTGCTGACCCAAGGCCTGGGAGTATTATGAAGATTTGTTTGATATATTTGTTAGTACAAAAACCTCTTCCTTAGGAAAATGTAGGAGCTAATCACAAACTGGATCAATTTACAACCTTTGGGGTGGCTGGGGAGGGGAGATTGCCAAGTAGTTTAGCAAGGTACAAGCATCATCTTCATCTTTTACTGAGGTAAAAGAAAATCCTTTTAACATCATTTTGCTTTCCAAGATATTACAATATTTTTATTACTGAAATCCATTGTGGAAAGGAAAAAACAACAACAAAAAGAATAGCAAACAAGAAAACAAAACAAAACAAACAAACAAAACAAACACCACCAACAACAAAAAAATACACCAGGTCCACAATTCTGAGCAGCTTATATGTTTTTCATCAGTAGGTTTGCATTATTCATATCTAGAACTCCGAAGAAATACAGACTCAGATTCATCTGGATATTTACACCTTAGCTGCTGACTCCAGGGTGCCTTTCTAGTCAATGTAGAGAAACAGGCACATTCAGGATATGATTCATCTTGCTTTAAATACAATTACAAAATGGGTCAGATAAATCACACCTATTGTCTTTTCCCAGGACTCTAAAGAGATCTAGAGACAAACACCAGAAAATAGATCATGCCATCATAAAATCGTTACTTTTGACATTCTCCTATCTAGAATGGGATGAGTGCTCAAAACAAGGAGAGCCTTTTGGTGAATGCACTTCTACCTTGAAAACAAGAGATCAAGGTTCCAGTCTTTGTTTCAGATCCAGTACAATTTTGGGTTTGTTTTCTGAAGAGAAATGGCATAGACCAATTTGGATTGGGCAGGTTACTTTCCCTTTGCCTCCTTCATTTTTTCAAGAATAAGCTAAAAGTTTTAACTCGTCTTAATGTAAAACAGTAATATTCATCAGAATGCCAGTTTGCAGTAGAATTGAATTATTGTTTTCTATTAACACTAAAAATGCTTCTTGATGAAATGCACAAAAGATTCATAGAGTTTGGAAGGTTTTATCTACCAGTGAAATTCGGTGGGTTTATGCAGGAGCTGTTTACAGAGAGGAACATGAAAACTGTTTAACAATCCTCCAAGACACTCCAGAAAAGTGCAGAGTAGATCCTGATAAAGTGAATGTTTCAGCTACCTAAAATTAACTCTGTATTTGATTCTTGAGTTTCTTGTATTTCTACCTTAGTTCTTATGAAGAAAAATAAAATAATAATAAAAAAATAATCCAGAGGTCCTAAGGCACTGTAAGTAATTAGTAGTCCTCCTATTCCACCATATCCATTGATGCAGTTTTCAGAGGCCTTGACTTGTTTCAATATCAGCTCAGAAAGAAGAGAAAGAACTGTATATTAGAAGTATAGATATGAATCAAGTAAAGGCTTTTTGCCTCAGAAAACTCGGGAATGCATTTGGGAACACAGCTTATGGTCTCAAATTTTGATAACTCTGGATGATCAAGCAGCAGCCTCAGCCAGCTTTTCAAATACCAATGTTCAAATACCTAATGTCAACAAATCATATTCATAAATAATTAGCAAAGGATCAAGATCATGAATTTTTATTATTTGAAAAGGAATTTAACTAATATAACCAGACAGAAACAATATTTATAAGAACAATTTTTCTTTCCCATCTTCAGCTTTCTTTTTCTTTAACCATCTGTAAATAATTTTAGCAAGGAAAGCTCTGCACAAAAGTATAAACACAGAGGCAAGTTCATTTTCTATGGATCAGACTTTACTTAAACTTGGGGGTGAGGTTGAAATAATATCATATTAGGATGTTTGGATTTGGTCAGGAACAGAGTGCTTTGAACTGCAATTTTGAACCTGAAGCTGGTTCAGCTTTTTGTGAGATTCATCTCCAGTTAAGACCCATACCTATGTAAGCACAGTGGATAGGTAACCCTTAATATGGAATTCCTTCTCTACTGAATGAATATAACACAAGTCTAACAAGTCACACAATTTGGAGGAATTCTTTTTCTTTATTTATTTGTTTGTTTGTTTGTTTGTTTTGATTAGGACCTCAGAAGATAGCTATATCTTCTGGATGAAGCAAGAGATGATATCTGACAAAAGTTTTCAAAAGTTTGAAAGAGATTCTGGCCAGCTTGTTCTTGTTCTTGTTCTTCTTGTTTTGTTTTTAACTTGGAAAGGAGTTTAAGTAGTTAGACTTTTGACTCTGAATAGGCACATCATGGCCATAATAAAATATCAATTGAATTGGGTGGGGGAAAGAGATACAAAACTGCACAGAGCAAGGGCTGAAAACCTAGAACTATAACTCTCCAGTCATTTATTGCCTCAATGAAATGCAGTTTAATGGCAAAATAAAATGGTAAAGACAGTGGGACAATAATATTTTTTCTCTCTTATGCATGGATAAGGTCTCGTATGGTTTGAGAGAAGATACGGCCTGGAGGGTGTGTTAAACACTAAATGAGCTCAACTCTGTTCAAATCAGAGATGAGCAAACTGAGGGGACACTTGCTAGAAGTCTGTCAGAGTGAAAAACAATAATCCATTTTCAATCACAGGTAGAAGACAAGTAAAGAACTTACACTGCAGCACATTAAAAATTTTAAAGTAAAGATAATGAACTGATGAAATAAATAAATTGTCTAGGGACTTTGCAGTGTCCATTGGTCCTTGAAGAATAAACTGGATAAACATCTGCCAGGAGTCATTTAGGTAGAACTGATCCTACCCATGGGGACATTTAGTATTTCTGAATCGCAACTTTCTACTTTCAATCACAAAGGAAGAACATTTTTTAGTTTCTTATGCCTGTTTTACATTTTTTCCTACACCAGGTGTCTGTGAAGAGGGGTCCTTGCTGTGAGAAACAGCCCCATTTGAATAGATAGAAGGTGGTTACCCAAGGAAAATCAGTTCTTCTGGAGCCTTTATCAATCAGTCCTGTTTTAATGACCCTTGTGCTCAGCCTGACTTGGCCGTGGCAATGAAGAGCCCCCAGGACCTGGAGCATGGAGCTCCTGGAAGCTCAGGCCCTTGCTCATACATCCATGCACAGGCACACAGTCAATCTACCAGAACTGATTTAATTGAAAAGGGGCTTTGTTGCTCTCCTCCTACGATTAATTCAGAAATGTGAAAATAAACATATGGATGGTGGGTCTGACTTTCATTTACACTAATAGATTTGATACCACTTTCTTTCTAAAACATAGACTTTAAAAGGGGATTTGCTATCTTTTTATATTGACGAAGTGGGGAAATTGGCCATGATGCAAACAGGAATTGAGACCGTTGAGTACTTGGACTAGGTTCTTATTTTCACAGTAATGTCTTTCTACTGCTCTGGTGTTATAAGGGGTTTTAAGGTGATTATTAATAAAGTGTAATTGCACTTCACAACGCTCTGCTCACACAAAGAAGTCTTAAAGGAATCTCAGTGTAAATGAGAATCTTGCCAATTATAGCTTAACCACATTGGCTTAATTGTAATATGGTTCTTCAGAAACATTTTAATCTTTTCATAAATGCAAAGGAATTGATGGTTAAAATAGGATTTTAAATTTCTCTTAGCAGCATGGTAGAAACAGTGTTGAATGAAGAGTCCCTACACTGGAACCCTACATTTCCTGGCTTTATGTAACCCACTGGTGAGCATCTAATACTGAATCTTTTTTTTCTCCTCTGTGTTTTGCCTTTAGGGGAGAAAGAGTGTTCTAGCATTAGTTACTAAGCTTTGAAATTGCTACAACCTGGTTTTTGAGGTTAACAGTCTGATCCCAGACCACTCTGGTCGTTCTCACACTTGCCGTGTTTGAAATTGTTCACTCAGAAGCCAAGATGGAAAATGATTAATATGATAATCATTTAAAGAAAAGACTCACCTGCTGTGCCAAAGATGGGGTACTGTGCATATGAAGGGAACGCAGGCTCCCTATCATGGCTGTAGAGAAACAGTGAAGCCCAAGAAAGGAGAGAAATAGTGGTTTGTGTAATCATGGATAACCTGGACCATTTGCTCTCTCTGAATCTGCAAGCTACTACACCAGTACTGTCTTATTTCTGTATCCCTGTGATAGGGGTTCTTATCCAGACTTTGGACTGTGCCCAGAATTTGAATTATACGGTATTAGTACAATTTCTGAGAGAATAGGAGAGATGAGAACTTCCAAAACAGAAACATTTTTTGTCCCTTTGTTTTCCAATCAAAAAAGTGTCTCTTGGTTCAAATGAGAGCAACTTCTCCTCATTCAACTCCTTGCTTCTCAGGTTGCTTTGTCTCTGCAAAATCACCTTCCTCTAATGGTTCTACCACTATGACAAGCAGAAGATGAGATGGGATGCAAAGTGGCTCTGATATCTATTGGAAATGAATACAGGGAATGAAATGAAATCAAAAGAAAACAACATGAATGCAAATAGGCTGCAGTCTGAGTTCAGCAATTTCTTCCCTATATATAAGACTTTCACTAACAATTCTATCATCATTAATTAGAGGAGGACATTTGCAAACATGGGTATGCAACAGCAATTATAAATGGATACTGCTCTTTTGCTCCTTAAATGACAATTTATGCAAAGAGTACTATCTGATAATGGAAAAGGAGATAAAACATGCACGACCCTTCACACAGATGAACAGCTCTTTGCTTCAAGTCTGAAAACCCTAATTCAGTTTGATTATTTTCTTATGTGGATGCATATTAACCAATTCAGATAACTTCTGGATTTGGCCCCAAGAAAGAAAAGTAACATAAGCAGAGAAGAGCATTTATTGGATTGCCCTAGAGAAAGTTCATCCTAGAAAGTCAAAGGAAGCTCTAATTGTGAGCCTGATTCTCACTGACTCTTTACAATATAAATAGTGGGGGGGAGATGTTCAAAGACATAAACACCAATTAGACATCCAGCTGCCATTAAGAGTCATCAAGAGTCAGATACCTGGCTACCATTTTTGCCTTTGAAAATATCTTCCTACATCAATTACATTTATTCACACTTTTTTTCCCACTTCAGAACTGCAGCACACAGCCAGAGTGGTGTAAAATATCCTAAAGAAATAGAGCACCAGTCTGCATAGGGAAGTGGAGAGCAAACAGTAATCTATAGGGCTCACACAGCCAAGAAGTGACTAGATAACTAGGGCATAGTATGGAAAACAGCAGTAAATAAACGAGCAGAAAAAAAAGAATGTGCAGAAGTGGAGAGAAGGTAAAGATGAACTGGAGAGTCTTTTGAGCTGGAAATGAGTGTGAGTACCCAATGGGTGACAGCAAGGAAGAGAAAAGGGATGCTAGTGGTGAGAAGAATGGATAGGTGATTTCAAATGGCTGCAGATACGGCAGGGAAAATCACAAAGCTCTTGCTGCAGACGGGGCACAGCAGGAAGGACTTGCCTCGGAATGCACATGATGAGAACCAGCTGTTGGACCCCAAACTGAAAACACAACCAGAAGCAATAGCCCCAATCTTCCTGCTCTACCATTCCTCCCAGCAAGGGAACAAGAAGAACAAACTATTGATGCTGTGAGCTTCAGCTCCTAGAGACAGAGCAGGGTGCTAGATGAGGAAATGTTCCATGTGAAGCATCCTTTCCAAGTTCAGCCCCCCCAACACTATACTTTGTGTCTGGTCACCCAAAACATCCATTTCTTTTTCTTTCCTTTTCATTGATTCTAATGTTTCCTTCCTTATCATTTCAGCATCAGCAATGAAGATATGGTAATCATGTATCTTTTGTTCCATAGGGTCTGCAAAGTCTTCCCATGATCCCACAGACACTTTGTTAAGAATGAAAACCCCAGTGGGCTGATGTCTTATCCAACTGATAAAATGTTTACCTCCAAAATATACTTATACGTAAAAAGACCTGCAAGTTCATGCACACAGTGTTTTAATTGCCTGCTCTTATTTGGCAATCCCAACACTATTTTAAACTTAATGAATTCTGAGAGCGAAATTTTGTATTTCTTGGCATTTTTCAGAGATGCCACTCCCAGAGATTGTGTAGAAAGTCAAAGAGGCTTTTCCTGAAAATTCTAAAGTTGCAAGAAAAAAACTCAAACAACAAAAAGGAGGATCTTCTGATTGGACTGTAAGAAAAACAGAGGATTTTGATTGTTCAAAGAGGGCATTTTTGAAGGAAAAGCCCAATATATCAGTTATTTTTTTATTTTGTAATCCACATTCTGAGTACAACTTCCAAAGCAAATTATTTTCAATAACACTAATGATAAACTGGGGCAACTCAGCAAATCAATCAAATTAAGCCAAAGTTCTTGAAAAGTAAAACTGGGTCCTAGAAACAACAACTCAAGGCTAATAAATAATTATCCCATCCCTCTCTTCTGGCAATCCTTCCTCTTTCAATATACTGAAGCCCTAATTGTGTAGTAATACATATTTTTATCACAATAGCACATACCTGTGGCAGCACTCCAGCTGAGTTCAGAGACCTCTACAGAGAATGAGGCAGCCTCTGTATTTAGGGTAAGTCTGAATACATGAAAGTACAGGAAGGATAATCTCCCATCTGTGTGTATTACCTCATTCCTTGTATGCACTGTGCCAACACAAAGAGAACTTGAATGATTTCACTTTGTGTTTCCCTCATTAGGACTGCATCATCAACCATATTATGAGATAATCATATATAACAAACCAAGTGGATCTAAATCAAGGAAGAATGTCAATACATTTTCAGCTGAGATTTGGGGAAAAATGTTATCTGAGAGATGACATTTGACACTTTTGTTACAAGATTTGAAAACCTTGTTCATGTAACAGGTAAGGGCTGCTGAGTATCAGGAAGGCTGTTTGTGTCAGAGAAGGCGGCGCTCACACCATCAGTGCTCAGACTGTGAGAATAAAGGAGGAAAATGAACAGAGACCAGTTCACAACTTGCTATAGACATAATAGAATAACTGGACATATAAGTGAGACCTCAGACTGAAGCCACCACTTTTTATAAAAAGTACATATAGAGTTATTTTGCAACCAAGACAAACAAATGTGGAAACAATGGTTTAACAACTAAGCAATTCCCATACTGCTGTGGAACAAAACCATCAGTGAACACTTCTGTCTTCTATGTCCTTTTGGAGGAACATCTGGATTCAACCCAGGGTAGGTTGTCTTTTCTTTCACAAGAGAAAGGATTTATGAGAAACCACAGAATGCAGTGGTATAGACTGGATAAGAAAATGGCAAGGGCCACATCCTGACCAGTAAAATGCCTGAAATTAGTTGCTGAACTACTGGCTGCCATGCTGGGGGCATTTAAAAGAACTTCAGTTCTTCACATGTGTGCTTCAGAGGTGATAATACAGATGGCTGCTGGACTAGGATCCTTCATTGCTCCTCTAACAATTAGAAGTAATAAAGTATGTGATTAAAACAAATCTTAAAATATTGCAACTGAAGTGTTCAGAACTATAACACTTCATGTGCTGTGCAACAAGGGCTGCCTATCTAACTGAAATGTAGCAGCACGCCTCTGCAACATTTTCAGAAAAAAACATTCACTCATTGTTAAGTCAATGATTTGCCCAACTATCCTAAAATGCCCTTGTATTTTCTTCTAGAACTGAGTATACCTTAGACCATGTCTCACCACTTATAACAAACTTCCAGAACACTATAGATTTTCTATGTCTTATATCTGAAGTACTTGAAACCACTAATTTCACACCTTTTTTATGCAAAGCCATATATAATCTCCTTTTTCATTTAAAAGTTGGCTCAGATCAATTCAAATCTTTCAACAACAGACGGCAAAACCAAGAGAACTACTCAAACCATAGGCAGTGTGCTAGACAGAATAAAAAGCCCTCTTTTAATCTTTGTAGGTACTGTTGAAATCTTTAAATGGATAATTAGTATAGATTCTTCTCTTTCTTTCTGACTGTATGTTGAAGATTTGAGGAAAGTGTATGCATTTTTCTCATAGTTTCTAACCAGCACATAAATGTTATATATTTGCAGCAACTGTTTATGTAAGGTAGAGGTCCAGCAATATTTTAGAAGTAGTATTTGCAAATTAAATCCACTGTAATACAATGTAGTAACCTTCTGAGGTTATCGTTCCAAGCATAAAAGCATTTTGAAAACAAGTATTATATTATAAATCATTTATATGGGTACTTCTAGTAATATGAAGAGTGGAACACAAGAAAGAGGGACATATTTCAGAAAGACTCTAATCTGGTTTTACATTAGAGGTACAAGAATAGAAAGTGAATAGCCATCTATTCCAAAAACAGGAATGGCAGTACATTTCTTACTATGTTTGGAGACAAGACTGGCATGAACTTAATTGCTTGCAGGCTTTATTTACTTATTTATTTTTATTTACAGTAATGGGGTTAAGAGATGCTTTTTAGTACAGTTACAGCTGAAAAATGTCTGGAAATCACTGTTTGAGAAACACTGTATAACAGCGGCTCTTGATATACTTAATCTCTTTTCTACACTACACCTGTCCCAGCATTTTTTGGTAGAAGTAAAACTCACAATTTGCTGGAAATTACATTAATCCTTCCAGTTCTACAGAAGTTGTTCATAGGCAACTTTTAAGCACCCCAGCAATAAGAGTGACAGAATGACTAGTGGGTTTCCAAATGTATGCAAACAGCCATTTCCCCAGAATGGCTATGCCAGCTGATATAACTTCTCTGTCACACAAAATGAACTGGTCAGGGCTGGACAGGATCCCATTTCTTTCATTCCAGCTGGCAGCCCTCCCTGAAATCAGCCTCGACATAAGTCTTTCACATCTCTCAGAAATGTTGCCAACCAGCCACAAAGAGTGGCACCAGCATATGCACAGAAAGGCTCCTGCATGCATGTAAATACAGGACACAATCCATATACACCAGCCTGATACCTTCTTAAGGAGGACTCCTGCTTATTTCACCCACTGTTAAGTTTCTCCTTCCCCTCCCAGCCAGGCTTCAAAAGACTGAGATGCTATGACAAGACTAATCTTCCAACAAAACTTGATGATTTAAAAGGGCAAACTCAGGGGGAATCCATCCTCTATGTAAGCTCCATCTTGGCTGCTTGCCCAGCCAGCTTATTCTAATTATCAAGAGGTATGAAAAACAATAGATTCTCTTCATCACTAAATCAGTCTGATCAGCAAAGGCTTCTCTTAGTAGTGAGTGACTGTAGTTATCTCTGCTTTGAAGAATAATCGTATGAGAGATATATTTCATATGCCAACATGATAGCACCCCCATAGCTAAGCTGATGAGACTTGTCAGCACCCCAGCACTCAGCGGAAGATGGAATTTCGTGCACTTTTGCAGCAGAGAAATAATCTTGAGGGGGTGGGTAGGGCACTGGTATCGCAGGGAGAAAACAGCTAGCTCAGAATAGCTGTCGCATCTATAAGCTTTAACAAGTAAATCTCAAATATCCACTCTACTGACTCAGACATAGAACTTCTCTGTATCTCTTTTTCCATATATCATGAGGTACCAGGGTCAGGTCATATTTAAGCCTGAGCTACATTTCCAGCATCTTAAACTCAACTGTCCTTTTCAGATATTTACATAAAACATTTCAGATGCTACCCAGAGCTACTGGGATCCATGCAGGTCAGGTCAGGGAGGCGGTTAATCACCTAGTTTTACTTACCAAAAAAAAAAAAAAAAAAAGTGTGAGAGATTGAATATGTCTCATGGCTTCATGGATATAGATATGTGCCTAGACCCTGACATTATTATTGCCATTCTTGACTTCACCCTTGCCTGCTATGCAGGACCCTTATGTGAATGTGTTATCTGGAACAGGAGCTTTCCAATAAAATGTCTAGTCTTATTATGGTTATTTCAGACATTCCCAAGCATTTGGTTTGGGCTTACAGTTCAGGGTCATTTCCAATATCTTTTGATGGTCATTGAATACCTGTTCCCACTCCCTCCCACATACACTCACTGACAATTAGACATCAATAACTGAAGCAAGCAAACATGGAGGGTAGTTGAGGGTGCAGAACTTCAGCTGGGAAATGAATAGTACTGAAACAGCAGCCCTGTCCCCACTGTTTTTTTATACAGCATGGGATGAGACACTGACCCTATTTCAGTCATGTTATCAGTCTCCTCTCTGAGCATGTTTTTTCTTTTTCTCATATCCAGTAGTCCACTTTGCACCTGCTCCAGTTTGAATACAACCTCCTTGAATGTGAATAAGCAGAACTGTGCAAGGCACATCATACACGATCATAGCAGAGCTGGGATGGACTAATGCTTGCTGATGGTTATGGAAATATTTCTTCTGGTACACTTTTGCTGTTTCACAGTTGTAACACATCAATATGATTGTGATTGATGTGATGTGATATGATTGTGACTGTTTGTGATATATTTGACCTGTGATTCATTAATTCATGTTTTTTGTTTCATGGCCCTTTCATGAAATAAGATTTTGTCTACAGAAATCTTACCGTTGCCTTTGCCAGTGAATGAACTGCATTTTCAAGTGAAAATCCTACCAACTCATCTACTTTATTCTTTGTGCTGAAGTTAGTTTGAACACTCATTAACAAATTTGCCAAATTTAGTTAGTCAAAACCAACTTTAGTGGCAAAGATACTAGGCTCTAAGACTAGTATCAAAACAGATCTTTGTTGAGCTTTCTGCTAACTTCCTCTAGTTTGGTAGTTCTCTTTTAAGGATCACATGCTGTTGCCTCCATTTTAACTTGTTCTTAATTAAGGTTTAGTTAAAGTTAAAGTTCAAGGTTTGTACAGAATTTGTGTTCTCTCTGGTTTATTTATTACTCTTTAATGAATGCTTTACATTGATCCAGATGAATTGGTTCTACAATATATTATTTTTTTAGAAAACTGATTACTTTATGAAAAATGAGACTGGGTTAATACACATCAATGTACTTTTCTCAGCCCTATATAATATTTTCTTCTACTTCCATGGTCTTATCTGTATTTAATTATTGTTTGATTTAAATTTTATTCTTAGAGCTTTTCATAATATTGACCTCAGATTAACAAATCCATCATCCCAGGCTCTTTTTAATCGACTTTACTAAATTCAGGTACCATATCAGCTACTCTGCAAGAAGATAGTACTGTTTGAGACTGGTGGTTAACTACAGTCTCACTTTTAACTTTTACAATACTCAGAAGATTCAGTACCCTCTAACATGAGTGCTCAGCAATATTTGAAGTGTTCTTCTATTAGGGCTGTGACTGTTTCCCACCCTTGCTTCCATGAGTCTCATTTCTTTCCCAATTTTAGCTCATGCTCACTTTTGGTCATGCAATGTTGCTAGTCTCCTCACAATGTTTCAGTTACCACTTGCAGGAAACCCAAGGCAACAGGAAGACTGAATCTTAACAACCCAGGCCCATTTTACAGACTGTTCAAGTATTTCCTGATATATCTTGCAAGGATTTTATCAGGTATCCTTACATTGCCACATTTACTTGTGTTAGAGAAATAAACAGACAGACACTGCACATTAGATAATTAGATAAAAAATATAAGATTATTTTGAATTATTTTTCACTGTTTTTGTCAACTGAGGCTTTTTTCCATTCCATATAGACCCATTGGCTGCCTATTTCTTTCTGATATTATCCATCTGAGACTTCTGGCCTTTTGTAAAGTATGCCAGCTATGAAGTAGGGACCTCTGTCCCCACCATATTGTTCAATAAGTCTGAATGACCCTTTTTCTATTCAGGATACTGGGACCTAATTTCAAGTGAGTAAAACATACATTTAGACCAGTTTCCTACAGGATTGTGGGAGGTACTTCCTGCCCTCTCTTCTCCCAGATTTCTTGCCTTAACTCTAAAGTATTGTTATAACAGACCCCACAGCGTCTTCATTGTAATAAACAGACTGAGCAAAGAAGTAAGATTTCTATGGTCTGAAAAGCATTGGCAGACCTTTGGTGAACTACATAACTGTGTCACTTTATTATCCAGGCAACTGGTTGCTGCAAGGACTCCAGCAATCTTAATAATGCTCTTGAATTTTTTTAACTTGATTTACTCAAAAGACTGGAGAAGAAGTATATAAAAATGAAAGGAAAACAGTTCTTTCTAACATTCTAACCAATTTTTTTTGTCTGAAAACATAAAAGGTTTAAGTTTCACACTTTGAAGGGCTTGTCAATGTAAGAAAGCTATACTAAAATAGGTCTATATTAATAACTGTCTTCATAAACAATTGGCCATGATAATATCTTTCTGTATTTTTTGTTTGTTTGTTTGTTTGTTTTGTTTATTTTGTTTTGTTTTGTTTTGTTTTTCTCCTCATGTTACTTTGGAAGTGTTGTAATTTAAAGCAAGAAAAGGAGACAGAAAGAAAACTTTTATTCTGGCATAAAATGCTTGTAAGTACAACCTGTAAAATTATCCCTAGTGTCGCTCACACTTGGATGATTATCCAAACCAAACAGTAAATTATTTTATTTTCAAGGATCTGTATTGTCTGCTGAGTATATCCTTTTAGCTTCTTCTCATATCTGCTTGTTCTTTCCATGTCTGGGATATAGCCTTGCCCAACCAGTAGGAAAAACAAGGTTTGGGTCAGAGTCATCTGCCATAGCCCTTACCCTAAGCTAGGGCTGTTCTGAGAGGAAACCGACTTTATTTATGCAATGTGTTTTATTTATAGAGTACCTACATTTGAAACAAAACCATTTGGAAGAAATAGCTAGAAGAAAGTGTGTGTCCTCCCTTAACCCTGTCACTCAACATTGCAGTAGTGCCTTTCTCTTGAAACAACAGCTCATGTACTTCAGCCAAGGTGGCATGAGAGCCTTCTCAGAAATCAGAGGAGTACCACTTCAGTTAAACATGTGCTGCAGCTTCCTCTTGGCTGAGGGCAATCAAGGTTTCATTGCCTGCTTCACCCAGGATATTCTGGCAACACTCGAATTCTCATAATTCAAGAGGAAAATGTGACCATTAAGCATGTTGTGTTTACCTCATGGGACCTACCTCCACCAACAAGAAAACATGTTATCTCCTCTCCTGGCTGAATGTGTAAGCCCCATTTGAACAGAAATATAGGCAAGGAGAACCTGCAACAGCCTCCATATCCATGATCTGTAATTAACCATTGCTCCAAACTTGCACCACAGAGGTGCTATTGAAGTCACTGACTTCAGCTGTTTCCAAGGATATGTAAGATCTTAAATGCATCCATATATCTTTATTGATTCTAATCAATTAAAAAAAAATACTATAAGGGAAGAGTTTGGTTTGGTATCAACTATGTATAAACATGATTTTATATGCCACTTATTTATAAAACTCTTTACAAATTGATACTGTGAAGTACTTTTTCAGAGTTAGAGAAACTGAGACATAGGAATGATTTGCCCAAGATCACAAAGGAAGTTGTGGAAGGATGTATATTTATACACACAGCTCTAGACTTGACTTCGAACACAGTACCTTGTCATATGAATGCTTCAGGCTCTTTCCTTTTGAGCAAGTGCCTGTAGTTAATCTGCTCTTCATTTACCAATGCTCTGAGCACTATGAAAGGATGTGGGAGGAATCAGATTGTGTTTTCACCCTGAAATTTCAAAAGGTATCATTTGTACACTGGGACCTGTGCATATTTTAAGTCTCTTATGTAAACAGAAATTACACACAATGTTACCTTTCATAAATTTTTATTGTAAAATTTTATACCACATACTGTCTTTCTGAATGTATTTGAAGCTGTTTGATCTAAAAATTTCCCTCATCAGGGAGGATAATACGGCCTGTCAAAGACATAAGGGTAAACAATCCTTTTGAAGATATTTTCCTGAAGAGTGCATTGATTTTAAAGACATTCTGTGCTTGAAAAGTTTTAAGTTTGGCTCCAACAAGATGTTACATCACTCCAGCTTGTGATGTCAGCTTCTGCTTTGTTGTGAGACTATATTTTCACATTGGTGGACTATAATATTGTAAGGAATGTTTCAGCAGTTCTTGTCAATAGAGAGCTTGAAGAATAAACTTTGAGTCTCTTATATCTGGGGGGGGGGGGGGGGGGGGGGTCAGAATAACTGCTAACTATTGACTAGTGACTATTGCGTGGGACACTACGTAAGCCTCTGATATCCAGCCAAGAGATAAAGGAGAAGGGTAAAGCTGAAGGATGACTAAAAGAAAAAGCTTGCATGGGACGCTGCGCAAGTCTCTGACATCTGGCCAAGATGAACAAAGGAGGACAAGGAAAAAGCCTGGGAGGAAGACTTCAGCACAAGAGACCCCCAGAGAGAACACCAGAGACTGATATGTATGTGCCAGTGGGAGGGTTCGGATTCTGGGAACTAATTATAATTACCCTGCCTTTTCCAGAAGTAGTAATGAATACGTATTAGCCTAGGAGCAGAAAACACAGCTGTCTGATGTTACTTGTGTGCGTCTTGGTGGAGCAGAGACTCCTGGCGCACCCAGTGCTGTTTACTTACCTCTATTCCTTTAATAAAGTGTAAACTATAATTGCAATCCTATTTGGGACTCAGTCATTTATTACACTCCCCTGGCACAACTTTAGCCCATTTCTCCTCGTCCTGTCACCAAGCACGTGGGAGAATAGAACAACCCCCATGTCACTACAGCTTCCTTTAAGGTACCAGTAGAGTGTGATAAGGTCACCCCTGAGCCTCCTTTTCTCCAGGCTGAACAAGCCCAGCTCCCTCAGCTGCTGGAGAACAGACTTGTTCTCCAGACCCCTCACCAGCTTTGTTCCCCTTCTCTGGACTATCTCAAGCACCTCCATGTCCTTCCTGCAGTGATGGGCCCAAAACTGAACACAGTACTTGAGGTGCAGCCTCACTAGAGCTGAGTACAGGGGGACAATCACTTCCCTAGACATGATGGCCACACTGCTTCTTATGCAAGCCAGGATGCTGTTGGCACCTGAGCACACTGCTGGCTCATATTCAGCCCATTATCAACCAATACTCCTAGGTCCTTCTCTGTCAGGCAGCTTTCTAACCACTCAACCATATTCAGACTTCCAGTACTAGGGGAACACTTTGACTTCAGCCTGAAAGCCACGTGTACGGAAGCTCCCCCAATCTTCTCCCTGCGACCTGCCAGAAAACAGCTGTCCTGATTTCAGCTAGGATAGAGTTAATTTTCCTCCTAGGAGCTGGTAGGGTGCTATGCCCGCCCTTTTTTCCAAAGATTATAAACCCTCTTTTTTCTCCTAAGGTCAAGCTGCAACTCTCTGTTGAGCCAGGCCGGTCTTCTTCCACACTGGCTCATCTTTGGGCACGTGGGGACAGACCGCTCCTGCGCCATTAAGATTTCCTTCTTGAAGAGCGCCCAGCCTTCCTGGACTCCTCTGCCCTTCAGAACCGCCTCCCAAGGGACTCTACCAACCAGTGTCCTGAGCAGCTCAAAGTCAGCCCTCCAGAAGTCCAATACAGCGGTTTTACTGGTCCCCTTCCTGGCCTCACCAAGAATAGAGAACTCCACCATTTCATGGTCACTCTGCCCAAGACAGCTTCCAGCCACCACATCTCCCACCAGTCCTTCTCTGTTTGTGAAGAGAAGGTCTAGCGGGGCACCACCCCTGGTAGGCTCACTAACCAGCTGCGTCAGGAAGCTATCTTCCACACTCTCCAGAAACCTCCTAGACTGCTTTCTCTGAGCTGTGTTGTGCTTCCAGGATATGTCAGGGAAGTTGAAGTCCCCCATGAGAACAAGCACCAACGATTTTGCAACTTCTGTCAGATGCCTGTAGAACTCCTATAGCCGTTCGTTCGCTCAAGGCTTGTTAGATTTGTGCCGGGGGAGCAATGGCAAGGCCGGGGGATAAGGCAATGGCCCAGCTGAAGTGCATCTACACCAATGCACACAGCATGGGTAACAAACAGGAGAAGCTGGAAGCCATCGTGAGCAGGCAGGCTATGACTTGGTTGCCATCACAGAGACGTGGTGGGACCACTCTCATGACTGGAGTGCTGCAATGGCTGGCTATAAGCTCTTCAGAATGGAAAGGCAACACAGAAGGGGTGGTGGTGTGGCTCTCTATATTAGAGAATCTTTCGATGTTGTGGAACTCGAGGCTGGGAATGACAAGGTTGAGTCCCATTGGGTTAGGATTGGTGGGAATGCCAACAAGGCTAGCGTCCTGGTCGGGGTCTGTTATAGACCACCAAACCAGGATGACAGATGAGGAGTTCTACCATCTCTGTGAAATTGTTCTGAAGATGCTTTGAGCTATTAACATCGGCGGTGACAATTCAGAACTGGAAAACACTGGTGGTGCTACTTCCCCGTGAAATTGTTCGGCAGCTGGTCAAATTCAGAAGCTGGCAGGTGAGTGTTCCTGGGTTAAAAATTTTATTTGGGTTGGGGAGGGTCCCCAGTCCCAGTCCCCAGTCCCATCCCAAGCAAGTTGCTCCAATACCTTTCTATGGACAGAGGTGAGGCTTACTTGTAGTATCCCAGATCTTTCTTCCTACCCTTCTTGAAGACAGGGGTGATATTGGCTATCCTACTGTCTTATTGTCTTTATCCTCCTTATTTGGAGACTTGTAGTAGACTCCCACCACTGTGTCTCTCATAGCAGCGACCCTTTAATTTTTACTGACAAGCTGTCCACCTGTCCATCACCCTCCCCCTGCTGGGTCTTTGTAGACTCTAATTGCTCTCTCACATAAAGGGTAATCCCACCCTTTTGCTTCCCCAGCTTGTCTTTCCTAAAGAGGACTCAGCCCTCAATGACAGCATTCCAGTCATGTGAGCTGTCCCACCACATCTCAGTGATTGCAATGAGATCGTGGCCCTGCAACTGAATACAGATCTCAATGTAAGAAGAAGATACTGGACAGGGGATCAGGAATGTTACCTTCTCTGAGGAGCCCTCAGGCAAGTTCCTTCTCTGTTGTTGTTGTTTTCTTTGTTTTCTTTTTCTGTACAGTCTTAAAATGAAGGCCCCATTTTCTGGCCTTTGGCAGATTGTAAGTATGCCAGAACACTTCACATTATGTAGATCATAGTTGTCTGAAATGATATCATACCTATAGTCTGCTGCAGACTGAAATGTAGCCTATGCCTCAGGTATCGTTTTATGCCTTTGCTTTTGTTACTACGTCCTGGTAAGTCTTCAAAAGGGAAATGAAATTATCCTACCCAGAAGAAACACCGTCCAGAAGACACCTGAGTTGTTAGGGCCTGAATTCTTACTGAAACCAAAGGCAGGGATTTTACTAATCTGAAGAAGGAGGCTTTAATCTCTCCTGGTTTATTTACTCCTGAAGGAGTGTGAAAGAGACGTGTCCTTGTATGTGAAGAGGAGGTGAAGGAACAGCTAATGCAAGAAACACAAAAATCCATTGTGCCAGACTAATAGGTGGTTGGCTCTGAGCAATCGCATGATTGATAGCTTTTGTCTTGTGGTATGTGAACTATGAGTGAGAAGACGCATAACTGGATTCTGATATAGATTCTACAGCCTTGTTTCAAATGTCTGGGGTGTAAAACGTTATCAAATTTTCAGTAACCTCTCTCAAAGTACTAATTTTCAAGTAGCTCTCCGAGGACCTTATATGCTAGGTCCTCTGCCTCTTTCCATATGTCTGTAATGACAATACTGTGTTCGACATCTTCTGTTTGTTTTCCTTGCAAGTAGTTTAAAACTGATGCTTATCACTTCTCCCATCTCTTGAGAATCCTCTTCAAAATGCAAGTCTTGACTGTGCATGCAGATGAACCTAGGCATGATGTCTTGCCAATGACAATGCTGAATTAAGTGCAAGTGGGTAAAACCTCAGACATTTAAGGAACTGTCTCTTCCACTACTTCCATGGTTGTATCAGCCACAGTGCAGCACCTGGCTAGTGCTACGACCAGCAAGCTCCAGAGAAGATATTAAATCACTTGTTTAGCACCTGATGCCTGAACATTTCCCTGGGAATGAGATCTGTCCTGTGGGCTGCCAGCTGTGTTATATTACACATCTTTCAAATCTTAAAATGTCCAGATGCATGTACATACCTGCTTCACTGAGCACCCACACCGCTTCCATCACTGGAGATTTAAAAAATATATCTCATAAAGCAGCAATTTACAATAAATCATCAAGAACTGTATACAATGAGGTGCAAATTAGTATCCTGTTAAAGTAAGGAGGCCTGGTGACAGAATGAACATAAATGCTTATAGTACGCATCAGAGAAGGGCTCCTTCAGAAATATGAACTTTTCTCAACTTCAAATGCAACTTATTTTTAAATTTATAAATCTTTTATTAACTGTTTTTTGTTTGTTTGCTTGTTCATATGTTTGTTTGGTATTTGTATTTTATGTGCTTTTTTCATTCCTGACTTGGGATAAGTGTGCGTCTGAGGGAGCTAAAAAACAGCAAATGAAAGTGTCTGAATGGAGCATGAAGTTTGCCTGGGTGCAGGTAACAGAATCTGAAATGTCCTCAGGAAGATCAGTTCTACTGTTCCTGAAGGGCTGGGTGAATGTGTGAGCAAGTAAATATGTAACACTGTGGGGAGGAAAGCTGCATAAGAAACTGAGGAATTTTCTCAGAAAGAAAGTTCCATGCCCCAGTTTTCCCGTTTCCAGTGTTAAGGATTGCCAAAGCACGTCTATGTGCTATATAGAGTTTGTACTGCTTGCACTTCACACATTAGGAGAGATGCACTGAAACTCACTTCTGCATAAGTACCTAAGGTGCTTGTTGAGTAGACCATAATCTACTTCTCATTTTGGCAGTCTATGAGACTTCTCTGACAGCTCCGAAAACAGATCTCATGCCTGGCTTATTAGCAGAGCCAAAAGCAACAGCTAGATCTTACAGCTGATTTCATAGCAAAGCCATCTTGTGTCACTTAATCTTTAAACATGACTCAACTAGGATTTTCAGTCCCCCAGGAAAATGGCTTGTTCTTACATCTAGCACTACCAAGTACATTGTTCACAGGCTCATGAGAAAAATATAAGCACTGAAACAAAATCAAAAACAAAAACCAACAACAACAAAAAACCACTTCTATCTATCATGTGTTAACAAGTCCAGCTCCTTACTGTCTAGTGTTCAATTACTGATGTGTTTCTTGAGAGCAACCATGTCCTCCCTCAGCATTCATTTTGCTAAGCTAGAAAATACCTTCCTGCTAAGTCTCTTCTCACCAGTTAAATTAATGATTCTCCTATCCTTTTTTCCCTGCAGCTGTTCCCATTTCCACGCATACTTCCTTTACGTGACAAACTGGACCTATACTCAGGCATCCCATTTTAGTCTGCTAGCTGCCCTGCAAACTGATGTCTGCAACCCCCTCTCCCTATTGAAAACACCTTATCTCATGCATTCTAGGCTGACATTTGCTTTTTTTAAGTTCATATCACATTGATTATGGATAGAAAAATTTAAAATGACTAACTATATGTGAATATGTTTCTCATTTTGAGTGCATGGTCCTGAATTTATAGAATTTCCTGTTCACATTGAACATGTCCCATTGCATTTTGTATTATTTGCCAATTTCAATTGCTTCTGTCCTGTTGCTGATCCTTTTTTCCTTTTTCTTTTTATCCTGTGAAATTTCAGTCCTTTCCTCTGCTGCTGATGCTGCTCAACCATGTATTATCTGCACATATCATTAGTATACAAGATTATTACAAAACTACTAATTAATGAGTGGTCACAAGATCAATTCCAAGGGAATCCCACCACTAACTGCCTCCAGCTGAATGCTTCGTCATCCAGCACAGCCTGTTTTCACAGCAGAACATTGGCTTAAGCATGCATTTTAATGGCACAGAATATTCTGTCAGTCAAGTCCTCTGTGTGGTCACAGTAATTAGGACCTCTTGGATACCAAGCACCTCCTTACAGGCTACAGTGCAACTCCCACTGCCATCAAAAGACAGTGAAAGCTGTAGGCAACAGAGCATCTCTCAGAAATTTAGCGTTATTCAGGCTCTACCTGCAAGCAAGACAATGTTTCTTGTAGTTTCTATTTGTTCATACCAGGGCTATGTCTGCAACTGCTTCAGCTCAGTGGGACTGATCCTGACCTGCACCATCTTTGGTCAGTCATCATCCCCATGTGGGGATGTCTAGATGTGCCCCAGCTGTCCTCCATGTGCCCTGGCTGGGGTGGTGGGATGTACCCTGCATGGCAAGGCCCTACCCTCACACCCCAGAAAAATCCTCACAGCTCCTGCTCCACAGTCCTCAGGGAACTGTTGGTCCATGCAGTGTCCTGGAAATGACCAGAGTTAAGATGCAGCTATTTGGTGCCAATTGCTTTGCTCATTTCTGTCACAACTCTTGTCTTCATCCACACATGTTTTTCATAGTTCTAGCATTGTATAATCATTTTTATTACCCACATGTCTGCATACCATTTAAGCAGGGGTTATGAACAGAACCATCTGCATTTCTGCATGCTACATTGAATGCCAGCTGGGGTTTTGAATCAAAAAGATGTTTTTTATTGGAACCAGGTCTTTTACTCATTTTATCTGTTCTGCATTCATATACATAAGAATATACTATAAAATTTTCCTGTTAGTATTTAAGATAACTTGAGCTACACTGAAATTCTGCAGTAGAGGAACTGTGAAATTCCTCCTGCAGGGAAGAAATTTCCATTCTGCAGGGAAGAAATTAATAATAATAGTAATCAATAATTGTGACATTTAAATTTGTCTGCAAATCTGGTAGAATACCATCATGGTTCCTGTAGTGCAGCTGAAGGCACTGCAATACTTTTTGTCTTACACCAAGCTTACTACTAGTTTATTTCCTTTGAGGAGTGAGTTCAAAATATATATGTCCATTTGTAAATATAAGTTAAAAGATGGTTTGCAAATATAAGCTAACCGCTGATTACTAGCTTATTCAACAGTATATAAGACAGCCACTTCAGATGTCATACATTCATTAATGAGCAGGAGAGGAAAAAAATCCTGGAAAAGGGTTTTGTAGTTATCTATTGTCCTGGTTTCAGTTAGAACAGAATTAATTTTCTTCCTAGTAGCTGGTGGAATGCTGTGTTTTGGCTTAGGATGAGAAGAGTGCTGATAACACCCCGATGCTTTAATTGTTGCAGAGCAGTGCTTATACCAAGCCAAGGACATCTCAGCCTTTTGCTCTGTCCTGCCAACGGGCAGGCTGGGGGTGCAGTAAGAGCTGGGAGGGGACAGACCCAGGACAGGTGACCCAAACTAGCCAAAGGGGTATTCCATACCATCTGACGTCATGCTAAACAATATATAGGGGTGGTTAGCCAGGGGGAGGGGGCCGGACTGCTCGGGGTTAGGCTGGGCATCGGTCAGCGAGTGGTGAGCAATTGCATTGTGCATCACTTGTTTGTACATATTATTAGTAGTAGTACTATTATCATCATTGTATTATTATTATTATTATTATTGTTATTATTATTTTCCTGTCTTATTAAACTGTCTTTATCTCAACTCACAGGCTTCAGTTTCCATTTCTCTCCCCCGTCCCAGAGAGGGAGGGGGGAGGGTGAGCGAACGGCTGTGTGGTGTTTAGCTGCTGGCCGGGTTAAACCACGACATCTATGAATGTGTCATGAATCATATGAATGTATGGCAATCAGTGCAAAAGCCCTTTTTAACGTACAATGTTGCATAACCAGGAAAAGTTGGTAAATCACAAGCCAGAGCAACAGCTTGTTGCTCTAAATCTCTTTTCTTTATACTTCACGTTACATTGGGTAGCCTCAATTAATGCTTCATTAGAGGATGTACACATATATCTTTGGGAGCATGAAGCAGGACACTAATAAAACTCATCTCTAACTTCACTAAAGTAAAATGGGTTATTTCTCCCAGCAGATGGCTTCTCAGAGAGACAAGGAATCTGTTCTGTTCAGTACAGCAGTTGACTTTAGGGACATGATCAGTATGCATCCTACCCTTGCTCTGCCATTCAGAGTCCAGACTCCTTAGACCATGCAATGCCCTCCTGAAGAAGGAAAATAAGCTTAAAGTGTCAGTAATGGTCTCCTGATTGTCCCTGAGACATGGCTCCATCATTGTTCACCCTATTATTTTCTCAGAGATCTAAAGGTATGAGGGTAAAATCAAAGCCACTGCAGAGCCAAATGCAGCAGCACACTTTTTTTTTTTTTTAAATGAGCATGCTCATATAATTGTTCAGTCATTTTGCTTTCCAGCTGTATAAAAACAAAAAAAAAAAAACAAAAAACTAGACAACAACAACACTTCTTTTCCCCTTTTATTATATTTTTATTATTTATTTTGTATTCCATATAGAGTAGAGACATGGCTGCTCGGGGTATAGACTGTGTTAGAATTGGGAAGCTAACATAATACTAATATAGTAAAATCATGTGACATTGTTAGTATTACCATTAAATATTTGCAGTAAATAAGGTACTCAGTAACAACTAGTCAAAGCAGGAGGGAAGTATTTTTCTGTTATCTTTTTCTTATCATTTAAATTATCTATCTGTCTCAAAATGAGAAAGGAAGAGTTCTTTTCTACCTTGAAAACAATTTACAACAGTCATTCTTCAGCCTTGCTCCAAGACTTATTTAAGGATGAAATTCTGAAAATACTCATGAATTCTATCTATTTGCTCACATAAGTAAAACTTCATTGATATTTGTGGAATAATATGATTGTATAAAATTAATCTACTTATCTATCTATATTCAGAATGGAATATTAAGTGGATAATCTTATTACAGTTGAGTAAATCAGTCCTACGAAATATTTTTCTGATTTATTTTGCTATTTTTTCTGCCTCAGTACTGAGAAGCCCATTCCTCAAGTTTATTGTTGCTTGACGCAGAATACAAACAGTGAACAAGTCTTGAAAGCCAATTCTGCAGTTATTTAACTTTACATTTTTTGAGTGGGTTGCTGACAGCTTGTTAAGTTCAGCATCAGAATAAGACTTCAGAGTCCTAGCCTGAAGCTGCTGCTAAGTGACTCATTAAGAATATTTAACAGTCAGAATTTAGACTGTTCTTTACATTTGATATAAATCACATGATTTTTTTTTTCAACAAACACAAGTATATTCCTAAGTCTACAACCCATAATTGCAAATACAAAATTCACTTTCTGAGTATATTTTGTTTTGAGATATCCAACACAGTCCACCTGAATGTGAAATTCACCCTGTAAATTTGCTCAGATACAACTTGCTTGACATGAAAATCCTTGTCCAGCTCTGGAACAGTGTTCATGAGAAATAATAGAGAAATGAATAATCTTTTGCTGTAATTGCCAAGAAGAATCATGGTGACTCAAAGTAGAGCCAGCTTAATGTCCTTTCAGCAAAAATAAATAAATAAATAAATAAATTTAATTTTGGACTAAAATATCTTGACTCAGAAAGGACTAACTCTTTATTCTTGACTTTTCCAAATTGGAATTTTTCTAATATTAATTTTTAGGAAATTATTTGCCCAGGCACAAGAATAGCAGAAAAAATTGAGATATTGATGAAATGCAGAATAATACACAAGGGAAACCTCGCATGTAAGCAAACTTAAATGATGATGGTTTCTAAATTAGCTATCACCATTCAGAAAATATTTGATGGTTCTCTGAGAATACTAGCACAATGTTCTGCAATGATCATAAAGGCTAATATAATGCTAGAAGTTATTAGGGATTGGATGGAGAATAAAACAGAAAATATCTTTGCACCACTGCATAAAATCACAGCATACCCACATCTTGAAAACTGTCCAATTCAATCCACTTGACAACAGTACAGTGGAGTTCCAAAGTCATGAGAAGAGTGATTAGAAATACAGAACAGTTACCAGCATGCAGCTCTTCATTTTGGAAAAGAAAATTTCAGACTAAAAGAAATCATCAAAGAGGTCTATACAATCTTATCCAGAATCAGTCTGACAAATGAGCAGAAACGACAAGCTATTTTAAGTGAATATGAGAACTATAAGAACCCCAATGCTTTTAACAGGAACAGCAAGCAAATAAAACTACTTTTAACACAACTTGCAAGTAAATTGCAAAACTAACTATTGCAAGATATAGAGGTGAGTGAAAGTTTAAATATATTCAAAATTGTCCTACGTATCTCCTGGAGATAGCTCCACTGGTGTGGTGTAAAACATAATGGAAGTAATGCAATATCTAGCTTTCGTCATTTCTAGGGAAGCTGACTTGGGACACCACTTAAGAGACACCCTATCTATTCCCTGTTTTTTACATTCACCTTAAGTATTTGCCACTGATCCATGTAGTAAGGAATATTTGGAGCTGAACAGACTTTTAATGTGACCCAGAACTCCCAGAGATGTCACTTCCTAGAGCCTCAAGAAATACAGGTAAGTTCCTTGGGGTTTTTTGTTTGTTTGGTTTGTTTCATTTTGTTTTGTTTTTGGGTATTTGATTTTATTTTTATTTTTGGACCCTAACAAATTAGTCTCTTTACTACTAATATACTTGTTATACTAATTCAGGGTTCTCTTTTATGATGACAGCAAACTAACAACAAGTACTTCTTATTGACAACATTTTCAAACACTGCAGTAGTAAAAACAATATCCTAAAACTTGGCAATAAAACTCGGCAATAACTTTGCTGAATATTGTGTGCCTAAAACTGCTAATACAATGGGCTTAATAATTATCACTCATGTTTTGCAATTGTTAGGTCCTGGAGCCAAGCTTCACATAGGTATTTCAACAGGACTTTTTTAATACAGTTGTCTTGTCTTTGCAGAGTGAGTTTTTATTTTTTAACAATGTTTGGAGTCTCTAGGTAGAATTCCCTACCTTGTGTGACTGTAAATTTAAGCAATGGCTTATATTATTTGCTCTCTCTTAACTCTCTCTGCTCTTTCAGCTAGACTGCTGAAATCAGCAAATTCTGAATATTCCAGTGTACTATGAGGTAACTTTTTTCTCTTGTTCTTCACTCAGTGCCTGTGAATCAGATACTCAGATGGAGTAAACATTTCACTCATATCTGTGATGCTGCAACAGTTTATATCAGCTGAGAATCTGAATTTTCCAGTTAGATAAGGAAAGGAACAGAATGGGGAGAGCAGTTGTTCTTCATGCCTTTAAAATGAGTATCTGAAATCCTAACACTGCTATTACCAGAATTTACAATAGGCTTGGTAAAGATGAGCTGCAGTCACATCAGTTTTTTCCTTTGCTGACACAGCTTCCTGGTACAAACTTCATTCACACAGGGGCCAGGGAAGTGCAGACATAAAACAATTATGACTTGCTCCTGCTTTGTGTTGCTTTTTTTTGCTGTCAAACAAACAAACAACAACAACAACAACAAAAGCAGAGAAGATTGGAGGAATCTCATACATTAAGATTTTGGCAGGCTTTTGTTACTGGCTTTGTTTGCTCAAGTTTCTTTTGGACAAAGAATGTGTGAAACAGGTTAGATGAAGAAGACAGGATGCTGAAATCTGGAATCCAAATCATTCATTTAATACACTAGTTTGATTATTTCACCTATTTAAATCCTGCAATCCCCGATTTCAAACCACGCTCAAAGTTTATTATACTTTTTATACTTTATTATACTTATTATACTTATTATACTTTTGCCCTAAGGTTTTTATGCTTTTTTTAATGCTTTTTTTTTTTTTAACAAAAAAAAAAAAAAAAAAAAAAAAAAACACTCCCCCACCTCCCCTTTGCCCTCAAAGCAATACAGAAATGTTGTTCTTCCAAAATAGCAGGCTATGGTCTGCATATTTGCATATATGTATGTTTAAACCTTTTCCCAGTGGGAATAATTTTTATCAAATGTTAAAGTAGAGCCAAAGCAAATCCTAACCACTGACTGTTCTCTCCTAATCTGAAAAGCATGGCTGTTTGGAGCAGTTTTCTGAAAAGCTGGAAAGACTTCTCCCAACATTATTATTGACATGTCTCTCATTTGAGGATTTCCAGTGCTTTCACATCAAATTAAACCCAGTGGGGGCTGAGGGCAACCAACATCTCTCTGAAGAACACTGCAATGGTTAGGAGCCATGGGCTACATTTGCAAAGGTCTTAAGTTGCCTTAAAATGCTGGCAGGTGCCTAGCCAGAAGCAAGTAGGCACTCAGCTCCTCAGGATGAGTAGACCAATCCTCACAGGGTTCCTGTTTGTAAGTTAAAAGACTGAAGTTAAAAATGTATTTCCTACCATGGCAACATCCTAACTTATGCTTTCCTGCAATAGAGGGAAGTTTTCCCAGGTGTCTGGGGAATAATTGAGGGATTCCTCCTGCAAGAGACTGAATACCTCTGCTTTCTGCAATATGAGGGACTTCTCCAAAGACTTGGCTTCTCATTAGCAATTGCCAAATTCTGAAAGTGACCAGTAGTAGTGGGGATTTTCTTGGAAGAAAAGGTTCAATGCTAACTGCTTTATAAATTCAATGTGCTATTTATTACAAGTTTTATTCGTGGTTGACTGTGAGAAATCTTTAGTGGGTAGAACAGTCATATGGCATCAGCTTTTTTCTTTCTTGTGTCTTTTTGACCCAAATACTGCCAAAATACCAAATAACGTTCCTTTGGTTTGATTATTAGTGTCTGCAAATGGCAGTCATGTGTTTCATCCCACCCACAGGTTTTCTGCCTTTTTCTCTTCTAATATTCCCGTGCTCTGCATTGTGAGAACTTGATGTAATCACTTTATTTTTTTTAGATCTCCCCCTCTCTTTTTCAGGGTTAGATACTGATGGTTTTTTCCTCATGTGAAAAGATAAGACCTTCTCTTCTGCAGCATTTTGTTACCCTTTGAGCTGTCATAAACAGTGTGAGGAAGAGCAGGGGAAAGGGAAGCTACCAAATGCCTGCAGCACCAACTGGCACCACAAGTAACCTTTAAATATCCGTAACAGGCCTTACTCGAGAACAACAGTGCACAAAGTGGGGAAAGCTGCAAAATCTTAAAGGTTTAGGAATAGCCTGAATGCCCTGCAATCTTATGTGTTTTGGCACCCCAAAACTCTTGCTACAGACCTCTAGGGACTGCAGCACATGTCCAAGGCACAAGGACTTCTTATTTCTTTTGGAGAGAGGTTTCCCAAACCTGGTGCATTAGGGTACACTTTGCAGCCTTTTGGAAAGCCATTCTTGGGCAGGAAAATGCAACTTTGTACCCTTCCCTTGCTCAAGCACAAGATATCTGTCCCATTAGTCTGCAGAGCCATGCAGGGAGACTCAGTTAAACAGTGCTTCTTTTTAAACTCTTCTGTCTTCTAAAGTGATGGGACTCACACTAAACTATTGTGTGCTAAATGCCCTCTGTAATGAATCTTTTAAAAGATAGAAAATGAATTGTCACATGTCCAACTGGCATGAAATAAAACACAACAGCACCAGCTACAGAGAAAAATACATTTTCAGTATATATGTTCAGCAAAATAATTATTGGCAGTGTTGAAACAGAAATTTGTTACAACTGTCAGGGATTTTCAGAGATGAAATTGTCAGGTAGGGACCCAATTCTTTTTGTTAGACCATAGGTTATATATCACAGAATGGGTGAGGTTGGAAGGGACCTCTGGGGATCAACTGGTCCAAGTACACACTGCTCAACCAGGGCCACTTAGAGCAGGTTGCCCAGGACCATGTCCAGGTGGCTTTTGAAGATCTTCAAGAAGGGAGACTCCACAGCCTCTCTGGGCAACCTGTACCAGTGTTCCATCACCTGCACAGTAAAGAACTGCTTCCTTATGTACATAGGGAACCTCTCATGTTGTGGTTTTGCCCATTGTCTCTTGTCCTGGTACTGGGCACCACTGAGAAGAGCCTGGGTCCGTCATCTTTAAACTCTCAAGTATTTATACGTATTGCTAAGATCCCCCCAAGCCTCTTCTCCAGGCTGGATGGTCCCAACTCTCTCAGCCTCTCCTCACAGGAGAGGTGGTCAAGTCCCTTAGTCATCTTGGTAGCTCTCTGTTTGACTCTTTTATGTCTGGGTCTCTTCTGGAAAGAGTCCAAGAGTCCACAGTGTTCTCTTCTACTAATTGTTATTGTTATCTAGGCAATAAGTGTTTTAAATGAAAATAGTATTTATATTTTAATCTTTGTAATCAGTAGTCATCTTCTTGTTCACAAATGAGGTGCTGAGAAGACTGAGGAAGCAATCCAATAGTCCAGCCTGTAGACATGCCTGTGGCATGATCATTGTGTTCTGTTCAGTCAGACAACAGTTCTGAGTAGATGATTTTAATCCCCCCCCCTTTTTTTTTATTCTTTTTGTCCCCTTCTCCCTCTTATTCTTCCAAAAAGAGACAAAGAAAAGGTATCTGAGACACAAGCCCTAGAAAACTGAGTCAATCAAGGTAAAGCTAAGATATGACAAACAGGAAGAAAATGTAAAAGAGTCCATTGCACAGACTAGGAAAAGTGCATTGAAAAAAGGTCTCATTGAAAAATATGGTTGCTGCATTTTTATTTTTGCAAAATTGATGTCACAAAAATGTGTTTTCTAGGTTTTTCATATGCATTTACTGCAATTGTATATGCTATTCAAAGTCCTCTTTTCGTATGACAGAGGAGTAGCACATAATATACACATGTATGTACACACACATATTTTGAGGTCAAAGCAACCAAATACCAGGGAATACTGGTTAGAGTTACCTGTATAAACTTAGACCACTTGGATATATTAATTAGGGCATATTTATATTTCCACACATTATCCACTGTTTTACCCATCCAGCTTCCATCATCTCTTCTTTGCCTTCCCTTACAACTTCTGATTTCATTTTTACTTTTTTTTTTTCTCTAACATAAATTTGATATTTACTTCACCTGTACCATTTTTTAAAAACTCTCATTATCTTTGTCAGCCTCTTCTTTTTCTGCCCTTAACTTTGTCTTCCAAAGAACATATGTTTTTTGTCTTTCAGTTATGTAAACATGCCTGTAGTTTAGCAATCCATGTCATTGAGTAATAATAATAAAAAGAACCATAAGTAATGAAAGAAACACTTGAAGACAGATTCTTTTTCAGCAAAATTGAAAACTATTTTACTCAATTAAAAATAAAATAAAATAAAATAAAATAAAATAAAATAAAATAAAATAAAATAAAATAAAATAAAATAAAATAAAATAAAATGCTAAAAGGATGTTATTGGCAGTTTGAAGTGAATTTCAGGGAAATTATAGTTTGAATGAAGAGAGATTTGAGGATGGAAGCTATCTGGAAACCTTAACTTCAGCATTTTTGACCAGCATTTCCTTTATAAAACACTCAGTTCACATCTCAAACTACTTTAAATATAAGAAGCTAGAGATCATCTATTGGATTAAGATGATGATTTTGTAAGTGAATTTAAGATATTTGGGGCATATCTATACTGCCTTTAGACACATTAATAATATAGTCTCTCTGTCTCAGGAAAATATCTTTCTATTATATAAAGATCCCTACCCTCACAATATTATATTTTATTTTAAAAATAAATCTCCCTCCTTCTTTCCAATGAGGCTGGTTTGTGGACCCGGAATGTGTCAGTCCCTATCCATGCAGTGTGTACAGGTAAATATAAAGTCTGTACAGGTGTTGACTTTAAGAGGCAGGCTTCAGATGGGATTATTTCAACTGATAGTAAACAACCTTCTTGCAACAGTTATGAAGAGACTACAGGTAAGCCCCGCCAAATGGGCTTTTAAAAATATTATTTAGTTTCTTTAAATCCCTAGTTTTCCAATAGTGCTTTCTTCTGCTTTCAAAGAACAGACTATACTCAGATAGGCCATGTAAGTGAAAGGGGCAATACTGGCAAATCTAGATACTACCCCCCTCTGTTCTTCTCAAAGCTTGGATAAAAACATTGGAAGGTTTTCTTGCACTGTATATACCCAGGCATCTCACTCCTTATCTGAGGAGGCCAGCACCATGTGGCTCAGGATGAAAGATGTTCCACAGATTTTTCTTCACTTAGATTCTGTGAGGACTTTCTGCAGAACAGAATAAAATTAGAGTGGACTTTGCAGTGAACCTTTCTTTATTTGGTTGGTGGTGGCAACCAGAAACCTTAAATATGGTAGCTTTTGGCTCTGGTAGCATCCAGAAGCCTGAAATATGTACTTGAAATTACACAGGTTGAAAAGAAACCCTTGACTTGGAAAGGTTAAGTACATATGACAAGAATACAGAGAAAAGAAGAATGATTCTATTTCATGGATGAGGAGCTGAGGCTCAAATACTTAAGTTCAAATTTCTAAGTCTTCTTTGACATCTAAAGACAAAGGAGGACTTTCAACATTCAGTAGTTCATCAAAACCATTTAGATCCTGTGCATCTTTAGGTGTCTGCACACTTGCACAACTCCTACCCTGAAGTTTGCATTCATCTCCCCTAATTTTCCCTATCTAGAAATGAGGTGTGCAAAGCAAGCTAGATGCCTAAATTCCTGCAATAGGCTATATGGACAGACTGGTGTCTCTGGCAGCCAATTCAGTCAATTCTGTGTTGTTCACCAGAAACTGGCCCATGATTTTCATTAACTTCTGAGATTTCTCGGCCATCAAGCAACAGATCACAACTGTACACCACAAGTTCCAAACTTCTGACTCATTTCATAAAGCAGACTTTGTAGTCAAGAGGTAACCTTTCTAAGGACACAGAAACTTGGTGACTCCATGTTAAACCATGTAGATAAGCAAAACATGGATTATGACAATTCATACAAGAGGCCTAGGCCTAGGGACAAGAGATGTCAGGTGTCTAAGCCTATGTGGAGACAGAAGTACTAACAAGGCAGAGATTGAACTAATACTTTAGTCAGACATGGGAAAAAAAAGCATCCTTAGCAAAGTGAAGTGTTTTGCTTCATCCCATAAAATCATAGAATCACAGGATGGTTTGGGTTGGAAGAGACCTTAAAGATCACCTAACATCTTCCATTTGACCAGGTTGCTCAAAAGTGCAGACAGTGGTCTCATCTGTCCTGGCAAGAGGGCTGGGGGATTACCATAAAATCTTTTTTGATGACCATCTGTGATGCCTTGGAAAAATGTTTCCTGTTCTATGGGTCATGACCCAAAACTGCAACCTACATGTAGTTGCTGATCTACTCCTCTTTGGGTTTGGGTTACACTCCTAGCCCTGGCTTGGGTTCCTGATGGGGTTGGTTGCTCAGCAACAGTTTCTGCTGAGACCCCCTTCATCAGAAACAATGGCTGATTTTTATTGTTGCAGTTGTATATTTATTTCCCGTAAAGAAGTAGCAATTTGTTTTAGCTCAATTCGGTTGTAAAATCAGGCACCGCTTAATTGCAATGGAAAAAGCATCTCATGAAGAGGATGGAATTCTTTGCCCAAATCACAGAAAAAGCACCTTTTCTTAAGATAACTTAAAGCATATCACCAATAACTAGGTTAAAACCCTCTTAAAATGAAGGTCACCACAATCCTTATTGGACAGAGCAAATTACTCCAGTGCCTTTTTCTTTCAGCTATGATTTTGTGCACTGACCTTTGGAAAATATGGTCAAATAGCCTTTAGCAGCAGTTTTAAAGCATAAGATCACTGCATGGACACTGATTTCATTAGGCAGCCCTGTATAAATTAGCATTACTTACTGGGGGGTATGTAGCTAATAGTACTGAGAAGAGGTAGGGTTTGTACATTCTGTGCACTGCCTCTCAGTGAAGAGCAGCCTTCCTCTTCATCTGTAGAGAGACAGTTTCCTTTTTGTGCTTTGCTGCTGATGCTGATATTACACAGTGAATCCCTGTGAAAGATTATTTTCTTGCTAGGGACAGAGTAGCAACCATGGACTAAAATGAAGATACTCTGATTTATCCCAGAAAAAGATCTCATTTACTGTCAGATGTGGCACTGACAGGTAAAAAAAATCAGGACAGATTCGACTCTCTCTAAGGTACAAGCACCTTCCAGGAGAAAGAGAACAAGCCACAGTGAAATCCCTAACAGACCCCAAAGCCTCTGGCATCTCTCCATCAGAGAAGTCTGCCTACAGTTTGGCCCTTCTGGCTGTTTCTTTTTCTTTTAGCTCATTAGGTTTAGACATGAAAAGCATTATCTATTCTGGCAAGTGCTATTCTCAGGATGGCAACATTTTTTCAAAAGAAAAAGCTGGTATGACACATCCTAAAGATTTTTAGAGCTTGGATTTACCTGATTTCTTCCAGATTTTTCCCCCAAATGACTCCCATCCTCTAAGACTGTCAGTGTTGTGCCTCCAAAATTGTCCTCAACATAGATGAGCTCCTACCATTTAAATATCTCTAAACATTTAGACACCCTGAAACCTCCAAGCAGTTTAAGATTAAATCTGTTTTAACAGTTGGATTAGCATTCAGGGTCATTTTAAATTTTTATGGACCAGTTTGTTAATCACCCATGAGAAAAGTCAGCCTTGTCTGAACCCCATGGTAGAGGAAAGAAAATGAAGGATTAACAATAAGAATAAAATTAATCAGAGGAAATCTTAGGCAATGAATTATAAACAAACTCCCAGTTGTGGCATCTGTGGAATAGTTAGCAAAATTATGGAAGAAGAAATAGCACAGTTCTGCTACAAGCATTAAAAAAATCCCATTTCAATAGCAGTCCCGATACTCAAAATTGTCTATCCCCTTTAAACAATCCTCTAAGTACTTCCTCTTCTATACTTCAACAGAACAATATGAATTAACAGATAGGAAAGCCATACTGTGCTATATCCCTTTGCTTGAACACATGCAAGAAACCAATGGGCCTTAGGCCTCATGAAGAGGATTGATGTGCTTTGCCTTTGGTAACAATGACTGAAAGCATCAGAAGGTCAATATTCTGGCGGCTTCCATGCTCTATGTACTTTTTCTAGTAGCATGAAGACTGTCACTTGAAGCTTTGTTATCCATGCATGTAAAATATGATATCTTACAAGGTAGAATGACATTCTCTGCTATTAAAGAAGAAGCAATTCTCACTCTCTGCTTTACTTCCCCAATGACAGACTTGATCCATGATTTAAAACAGTGTAGTGGCAGCAGAATTATCTTCCTTGCATATTTATGTTTGCTTTTAAGAAGAACTTTAAACTGCTGTGGACTGCTTTCCATTTGATTATGCTGTGGTGGTGGCAGATGAAGCAGGGTACCCTAACACAAAACTTGGTCATGTACAAACTTCAATCTATGAGTTTACATAAGCACAAAAGCAAGTATGAGGAAGAAATTTCACTTCTTCCCCTTTCCATGGAAGTGGAAACAGGAGCAGCAGGGGCTGAAGTGGGGACAAATGAGGAAATCAACAGGGTCCTGGTTTCTGTATTTAGATAAGAGGATGACCAAGAACCTTGGGCTGGTCCCAGTGTTTGGCTGCAACACATGCTGCCATAATCTTACATCTATATTCTGTAACTCGTCTTGATTTAGGATAGGCTTTTATCAGTGCCTTCATTTTCATGTGTAACCTAAAGAAATGTGATCCAGGTTACACTATTGTTATAAGGGAGTTAAAACTTTTGTTCAAAAATTTTCTAACTTAAGTTTCTATTTGGATCCATTAGCAACTGGAAACACTCCCATTAACTCCAGTCTAAGGCCCACAGAGCAGCCCAGAACAAATTATGTTCTCTTCCACTTCAGGAAAAAACAATAGTTTGAATCTGTTTGGTTTGAGGTTAACCAATGATTTCTTAACAATAGTTTTGGTTGAGGTTCATTTTAAGAAACGGGTCATATTTCAGGATTTCCTTGAGAGTTCGGCTCACTACATCCTGCCTAACTATTAAACAATATTTGTTCATTGTTATAGATCTGTCCTAGCCAATTCAAATTCATAGTATTTTGTCATACTGGAGTATCTCTCAAGTCCATTTTCAGAAAGTCTGGTACTATCCTGCTGTCTGTACTTCCATTCATAGACTCACTGATGGGATAGAGAGCACTTACTAAATTTGCAGATGATGTCAAGCTGAGAGGGGCCGCAGCTCTCCAGAAAACACTATCAGAACAAGAAGTAATGTTTCTAAAAAGGGATATCAGTCTGAAATTAAAAAGGCAACTCAATAAGCTGAAGTACGTGACAATTTAGTCAAGAAGAAATACTCCATTTCAGACAAAACAGAACAGAACTGGTCAAGAAACATGGTTAAGACCACAGTGAGTCATGAGGTAAATTTAAGTCGCTAGTGTCAAATTATGGAAATCAACAATATTCCAAAACTATAATGTCATCCTTAACTGTAAGAAAAAGGGCATGACATACAGGAGGGAGAGAGAGAGGGAGAGGGAGAGGGAGAGGGAGAGGGAGAGGGAGAGGGAGAGGGAGAGGGAGAGGGAGAGGGAGAGGGAGAGGGAGAGGGAGAGGGAGAGGGAGAGGGAGAGGGAGAGGGAGAGGGAGATACCTTCTATTCATAAAACTTCAGCTGGGACACCGAGTCTCATTTCAGACATGAGATTTCAAGAAGAGTGAATCATTTGATCTGAGAAGATTAATGATAATCAAAAGGCTAGAGATCTAGATCTAGAAAAAATATATAGAAATGAATAAATAAAGTAAAAAAAATAATAATTATTATCCATCTCAGAGAGATGTAAGGAAGATGTAACTTGGAATGTAAAAGCATTCTGCAAGAACAAGGAATTAAACTGTCTGTGAACCTGGTAGATAGCACAGGAGGCAATGCATTAGGAAGTAAGGGAAATTAATGTTAGTGAAGGACTGGGAAAGTTTCCTATAGGAATCAGTGCTGTCTTCATCACTGTAGTTCTTGAAGAACAGACAAAGCAAGCACTGTTAGGAGTGCTTTGGGTATAAATAATTCTACTTGGGAGTAGAAAAATGGGTTAAGATGACCTCTGGAGATGGATTCCAGATCCCTCTTAGTTCTAGCCTCAGCTCATTCTGTCATTTCTGTGTACCTACAGCAATATGTCTGAAGGCAGTTAAAACATTAAAGCACACATTTCATATTTTTCCCTCCTAAAACTAGAAAAATAATGATGCTAATAAAAATGGTTTACCCACTGGGCTCCCTTAGTGCACTCTAATTACAACATTGTGAAATATTTGTGCTTCATATGGGAGTTCTGCTTACCATTGAGATCCAAACTTGTCTCATCTGCTTTTTCACAGCTAAATCTGCAGGCAGCAGTAGGCATGGAACCCAGTCCAATCTTAGTGAGACAAACAGCAAAGGAAATATGAGCACAGCCATTAGTGATCATGGCATAAATAAGTATATACCTTTCCCAGATCGGCAGAAGAAATCATTGATACAAGATACACCATCACAGCCATTAGTCTGTCTACCCTTAGCTTGCATTGCCCTTTACCAACTATAAACATGTTAGTCACGACTTATCTTTCCCAACGTTTCCCAGTGCAGCTCTAGCAGGTAATGCCCGTGTTAAATGGTGTTCTTTCACTAGTACTGTCTGGTGGGTGCCTGAATTATGGCAGCCTGAGCCTGCTTGCAGGGACTCCAGGCCCCAGGAGACTCAGCCAGCCGAAACTGTTTGGCTTCTGAAGGCAGATTTTTTTCATCTCAGCTATGCAGAAACTGCTCCCAAGTTGGCAGGATCCTGCTCTGACACAGGATTTTCTTGGTTGTACTTGCAAAAGGCTCCCAGGATGATCAGGTTATTAGAGCAGAGCACAGGCATGAGACAGCATAGATGTCAGAGGGGCTTCATACGATGAAGGGCATCCCTGATCCAAGGCCAAGCCTTGTTTGCTCTGCCCCAACCTTTGTTCTGTGCAAAAGGCCCTTCCAGGCTCATTGTTTTCTGCTCACACAGTAGCCTCATGCCACCAGGAACCCTTGAGCATGACGCTATATTTGGTCTCTCTTAGACATCAGCCTTCCCAGAAAAGCAGCACTTATATCACCCTTGCCACGTCACTGTGAGGCAGGTATTACTTCCATCATAGCCAGGGTGGAAAACAAGATACAAGGAGATGAGGGTCCCACACGTGACTGGGCAATGTATTGCACCAGTTCTGCAGTCAGCTCCTGTGGTCTTGCTTCTGACATCCAGAACCCTGCCTGTTTAATGTAGACGTTGTTTTGGACTATTTGCTGGGGCATCAGCAATAATATTCCAGCTGAAATGAAGACAATGCCTACGGCATAAAAACAACATTAAGTATTCCCAGCACCTAGTGTAGGGCTGTATCAAAGCAGTCTTCTTGCACCTCTAACATTTAACTGCTCACATACTTCCAGTAAACAAAACAACTTTCTGAACTATTACTGTCCACTTTTACTCTGTATACAGTTCATTGCATGGCCAAGAATAATAAATGAAGAGAGGATGCACCAATCTTTTACATCTGGAGGGTAAAAGAGAAAAATAAAATAAAATAAAAATAACTGTTAAAAAATCCAGCTCTGCTAGCAGCTAAAATACAGAGTAAATGTTGGGAGGGCATGCCTCAGAAGTTTTGTATTTTATATGGAAATATGGAATGTGCTGTTAAGAATAGATTAACCGGTCTGAATTAATAAAATACAAAACCTAAAAATATATTCAAAATTCAGGCCAAACTTCAAGGTCTTTTGAGCTTCACAAACGAAAACAAAGGCTTGTACCACCTCCACTTAACATTATTTTTCATTTTTGCCCTGAAATACTTCAGTGCCTGGATTCTGTCTCAGCAAAACCCAGTCACATTGGAATGTCACCAGAAAATCTTCACACATCCATCCAAATTTTGTACTCTTGGGAGAGTCAGGTAAATGGGATAAGCTTGCAGATTCTTTCACCTTTCAAAAGCATTCTTGTTTTCAGTAATTTTTCATTTTTTAATATTTCCCTACTTTTGTACAGAGAGCAAATGGTAAGGTTGTGCCATACATATTAACCACTAGTGAAACTAGGTTGAAAAAGATAGCTTTTATCAATTAAGTTGCAAGGGGCATTAAGGGGAGACAGTTCCTATTAATCAAGGGAAGGCAAAAAAAAATTATCCTTCCTTTCTGAACATCAGTGTTTTGATACAGACAGTAAACTGATAGTTACTATCAGTATTAATTAAACTATCAGTTTAATATTGATAGTAACTACAGGGAATACCCTGCATGAGGGTGCACTGAGTGGGAGAGATTATATCAGAAGGAAGAAATCACAGAGAATTTTCTTTTATATTTTAATATTAGCTATTAAGATATAAATTCCCCAACACTGACTACAATTAAGACTGTTTTGGACAGTAAGTGCTGATGTTTACTAATTTTGCTCCTTTTTAAATTTGAATACATGGGAATTTTGAGATAAAGTGAAAGACAAAGTGTGAGAACTTCATATAGTATTTTGCTTTCCTAGATGAGAATCAACATTTTAAAACTCGAAAGACTGATTCAGAGCACAGACCACTTGGTTAGGGCTGCACTAAATTAAGTGTTACATCTGTGTCTCATGCTTACTAAATAAGAGGACTTTGAGTGGTCTGTCATGCCAATGTCATGGTGGAAGGCAAGCCAGTGTCTCACAAATGAGATCATCCTCACAAGGCCCAGCCCCAGGGATGAGAGAGGTTCTGCCTAACAGAAAGAAATGGAAAGGAAAGGCAAAGAAAGGCAAATGAAGGCAAGGCAAGGCAAGGCAAGGCAAGGCAAGGCAAGGAAAGCTTGGTGCTGTGACCACTTCCTTGGGGAACCTGTCCCAGTGCCCAAATACCTCAGTGCAAAACCTTTCCCTAACATCCATCCTGACCCTCCCCTGTTCCAGCCCCATGCCATGCCCTCGGGTCCTGTCGCTGTCCCCAGAGAGCAGAGCTCAGTGCAAGCCCCTCGATCCCTTCCCTTAACTGGCTAGCAATGTCGTGCCTGATGCACCCCAGGGTATGGTCAGGCCTTCTGGCTGCCAAAGGAAGGAGAGAACATAGTGGTAATGAGTAAAGGGCCTGCAAATTATACATCACTGTGAATTCAGGTATGAAAACAAAATTTAGGTATAGTGAATTTACAGGAACTGCAGGATGCTGATATTAACAAAAGAAGAGTAAGGTATGTGTATATAGCCCACTCTGGCCCGGGGCACCACTAAAAGGACAGCACTTGTAAAAATGTAGGACACCGAAGGTATGGGTTTGGTGGAATTGATGGCTAAGGCAGGAATTACTGGAATTAAATACTAACTAAAGGTATAAGGTCAACAAAACAAGTGCTAGTGAGAAAAGAGTACACAGGGATGTGGTGGGAATAAGGAGAAGGATTTGCAGGTGAACAAATGGAGAAACAGGGAGTTTAAAGAGAAGCAACTCATATGTCTCAAATGGTTTCCTGGTTATGTTGAGCAGCCCAGAACCTATTCAATGCAGCTTGAAGCAGGACAAGAAACCTGTGTTCTGTGTCTGACCTCCTTTTTTGTTTGGAGCATATGAGGTGCTCGCCCTTGCTGTTGCTGAATATCAAGAGGGTGTGTATAAAACATCTTGACATGCTAGTCTACTTCTTTCCTTATTTCACAGTTGCCAGAGCACAGGCATTTGACAGTACACTGAAAGTCATGGTATATCTCAGTGTTCAAAAAACAACAAACATTGTACTGAAGAGGCTGTGCTAAATCAATGAAGAGTTTGCCCACCCTAAGAACATAAAGACACAGGCATGTTAGTGCCTGAAAGAAATGGATAAATTGAAAAAAACTCTGGGAAATGCAGCAACAAATGATTAAGAAACAGATGGACTGACTCCTGATAAATAAATAAGTAAATACACACATAAAAGAACTGAATAGTTGGGGTAAAATGAGGTCAAGTAAGGCAAAGAATATAAATAACAAGGATCAAATAAATTATTTAGGACTGTAAAAGGAAATATAATCCAGTATCACTGAATAATACTGAGCAGAGGAAAATCCACTCAGCAAATCTGGAAAAAATATTTCTTTTATGTTCCAATAGCTTGAAGAATAGCCTCCTAAAGAACATGATGGATACTGTATGGCTTGAAGAAATTTAAATTTAGAATCACAAAAATCAAGAAGTATAAAAGGCATCTGGGGAGACAAATCAGTCTGGAAGTAGAGAATGAATTATATTTGCTATCAGATTTCTCATTTTTCTTTTTTACATCTTAATTGTGGCAACAGTCAGGAAGATTGTATATTTACATTTTGTTGTTATTATTATTTGTCATATGTGTTAAAGGGAAATTCCTTAACCTGCTAGCTAAATATTTGTCATGAAATTGTATTACCCCCAGTAGCTTTTGTATTGTAGTGTATTGTAATGACACTATTTCATGTTTTGAACTTGTGGATTGATTACAAATATTCTCAAGTTCAACCTGAATATCTTTGAAAGGTTAATGTTTCCTTTTCCTTGATTGGTGGATTGCTTGCAATGCACATGTTAGCATGTGAGGATAAAATTTTTTGAATTTTGGAAAAATGTGTTCATGTAGCTTTGAAATTTTCCTTTCAAGTTTGTGCTAGTAGCACGACAACAAGGTAGCAAGACCGACTGAATACACAAGAGACATTCACTTAATCTTAATAGAAATAAACTGATTAAACGTATTTATTCACAGAAACTTTCCTGCAGTGTTTGCCTTGCTCTAATTTAATTATACAGCACTCTCATTCCTGCTGAACAATAAAGATTGCTGCAATTTTTCAATAGGCACACAATGAACCAGGAGGTTCAGTATTGATTTGGGTACAGGGGAGAATCTGGAGTAGAACCTGTGGTCTCAGATCAGGAATGCATTTAAATCCATCCCTTTCCATGACAGAAAATATCAAATATTTTCTCAGAATGAAAGACATTTTAAACTTCATCCTGAACAAGGGAATTATGACTGTAAATTGCTAAGTGTGGGCAAATGGGACCTGTTAATGCCTGATGCCACCATCATATTCTAATATAATAATTACACAATTATATATAATAATATAATAACAATAATACATTGTTAAGAACTTTTTCATAGGAAAGGAACTTGGAAAAAAAAAAAGGTATCTCCTGAGGAATTAAAACAAGACTTTGTCAATGTAGACATTGTGCAAAGTGCTTTGGAGGATGATAGCAGGATGTAATATCACAAAGAACCACTTCTCAGCTTCATGACCACAAACATGGTCGTATAATTTTTCATCTGCATCCTGCAGCCCAAAATAACCTAGCCATTTTCCTAAACCATGGTGTGTGCCTGTGCTAGACTGCGGCATGCTCAGCAATGAAGGAACAAAAGATACAGGAACAGTTTTCTGTAAGAACTCCAAAGGTATATTTATGCTGTCCCTACTACATCAGCTAAAATGAGATGGATAGACTGATGTTGTTCATTTTAACCTACCAGAGATTAAAGAGTAACATTAAAATCTTATTTAAAAGAATTGTTTTCTCAGCTCAGGCCTGAGAGCTGAGTCACTTCGGAGATGATTATATCCCACATGGACAGCTGATTCCATTGTTTTGGGATCTCACATTCCATTTTAATTGCAAAGCATATCACTAGGTGTAATACAGAAATGATTTGTCAGTTTTAGCCTCCCTGTTCCCTTAAATTAGCTGGTTTAAAGTATTTTTTAACTTTTTATTTTGTCAGCAAGAAGCTGCATTCTATTTACCTTTGCCTTAAGGTAAAGCCAGAATTACTCTGGCAACTTTACCAGATTTATTCCCATCAGTGAAACTGAAGGCAAAATTTGGTCCTTCAAACTCAGATGCTGCTTGCATACAAAAGAGTCTACTATCTCTACAACACTATGGTAGAAGAGAAATAATTTGTACTGTAAGTAATAGCTGTAATTCAGTAATGAGTCCTCTATAGATAGATTCAGTAAACAGATATTTCACTAAGAGTACCTCAAATGCTCACTCAGTTATATAAAGTGCCTCTTCAGCATTGTTGGGCAGGTAAGCAGAAAGAAATAAAACTGAACCTAAATGGCATGATGGCTTTGATTTCACTTTTAAGGTGAATGCCCACATTTAAGTCAATTAAAACAGTGACTGCACATCACCTCAGAAAATCAGCCCAGATATTTAAATCCTTAGTTTATATTGGTTCCATATATACATGACTTTCCTAGAGACAAGGAAAGGTTGAAATCCCCATGCAAGGGAGTGGCAGTCTGGACTGTAAGTAAACTGTTTCATCTACTTAAGCATTACAACCAATATTAGTCTGGATCTGGAAGTAGTAAAAACTTTTTGCATGGCTCTCCATACAGACAAGTCAATCCAGCTTTTCTAACTGCTTTATGCACAGCTGACAACACAGACAGGACTGCACTGTGCCAATGGTTCCCACTGGGTCATCTGGAAACAGATCAAAACCCCCTACAAAACATTATTTTGCTCAGCATAACCCATGTAGTGTCTTGTCTTGGAAGCTGGGAACTGAACTCAGTTGTAGACACCCTCATGATAGCTTCAATTGTAGATAAGCAGTTTAGGAGTGGACAGCTTAGTTATTTCCCTCTTTTATTCAGATGATTATTTTAAACCGGTAGCTGCTCTTTGCAAAGCTAGAAGTGGAGATGGGCAATTTCAGCACTGCAAGGTTGAAATACCTGTAGCTTGGTGAGCAGTAGAGTGCTCTTTGTGTCTATGTGTGACTATATGCAAAGACAGGGAAATTATAAATGTATTCTGCAAGATTTATTAAATAGCCAAAGCAATATCATGTGCAGACGGCACAAAACCTCAGTTTTTCTCACCATGCCATGATATTAGGGTAGAGACTGATTGACAAGGAAGACAGCATCCAACTGAGTCATGAACAGTGCTCTCCGCATGAGTCTCATGAAAGCTGGGCTTTCAGAGACTGAGCATTACCTGTGACATTCATCTCAATCATCACTGTGACAGCTTTTCCATCATTGATTATGGTTAACTATGGCTGAGCAAACTGGAGGAAGAGAATAAAGAGAAAATTGAATGTTTGGAATGGTAATAGCAAAACTGGTGGCCAAAGAAAAAGGCATCTGAAAAACACAACACCTCCTTTAATAGGGCAAAAACTATGCACAGGAAGAGATGTCTCCAAAGGGAAATAGAACATACTTTTCTTCAGCCTCCCTTCTCCTTTTCCCCACCAGCCAAGCTGAGATGTTCAGCTTTTTCTTCTGCCTGTGAACTAACATGGATGTACCTGCATTTGTTTTGTTTTGTTTTGCTTTGTTTTGTTTTGTTTTACAGGTGGCAGGAACGACTCTCTAAACTTGCTCCTTCCTAGAGCCTGTTAGTTGATGATCATGTAGTTAGGGCACAGCCTTGCTTGTTCCCTAAAATCTGGGACAATAGCATAGCCAAGTTAAAGTCCTCAGGACTGAGTGGCTATGGGGATGAACAGATGAGCTGAGGTTCTTGTAAAAGAGCCATCCACTGCCTAACTCTCTCAGTGCTCCTGGGTAGGGTAAGATGTGTGAAATAATCAAGATTAACTTTTCTTCACAGACAGGAATGGATTAAGGTCCCCATCTAAAAGAATTACATCAGCATGTCAAGTAGAAAAAAATAGCTTTGGGGACTGTTAGATTTTCTTAATTACTATAAGAAAAAAATATATCTTTTTCATTTAAGACTTCCAAGACTTCCATTCCCATCCTTGTTTCCCAGCTCAAAGGCTCAGACATACCAGAGCCTTAGAGCTGTCTTAAACAATGTGGAGACCTCCATTTTCAGGAAAATGTCCTGTACCCTGTGATTCTCATTGCCAGTTCATAGCTGTGTAGTTACCACCTAGAAAAAGTTAGCAGTGTGGGTAGGGTTTTTTTTGTTGTTGTTTTTGTTTGTTTGTTTTTCTACTTCAGTATGGAACCATGTTTTAGGAAGAAGCTGTCACTTGCACAGTAAAAGAGGTTCTACAGTGGGATGACAGAAGAAGTGACAAAGAACTATCAAAAGCTGCACATGTACTGCAGTCATAAGTGAAAATCCTATTGCCTCCAGCTCAGCTGGGTTTTCACCTTGCAGATAACATGGTAGCCACATACTTTACCAGCCTTATGTGTTCATCTCCACCTTGATGCATTCCCTAGTGGGAAGATGACATTGGTTTGACACTAAGCCACAGAAGTAAGATCCATCTCTGATGCACAAAGAGGGTGAGAGGGTGATAGAGGTTATATGTAGGTGTCAATCGAGTTGGAAAGATCAGCCTTGTATGCAAATCTAGGAATCTTGAAAGTTTGGGTGAAGTTAAGTAACACTTTTAAAATCTAAGGATAAAACCATAAACAAATATTATGCTTTGGAAGTGGGTGTTGGGAGGAGAAGCAGAGGGGAAATAATTTAAAAATCTCTTCCCTGTTAACATGATTTTAGAAGAAAGTTCAAAAATAGCACTCACAAGGAATGAGTAAAAAAAGACCCAGCTTTCTGTATCTTTGAGAGATAATGGATTAAGGGAAGCGACAGGCAGGGTATGGTTTAGGAAGCTGTATTTTACTTGATATTTTATTTAAAAAAAAATTTAGTGTGAAACATCTATGGAATGCCCTTTTGTATAAGGGCATGTCTGTCTGCCAGATAAAGCAACATGCAGGACAGAGAAAAATGCTTTGAAGCCTCCTAGGAGACAACAGCTCTACCTTAATGAAGTCCATTACGGAGCTCTGCTTTCAGTATGGGAAGGCATTCTCAAAACACATCTAGCAATGAAAATAAGACTCTCTCATGAAGTGTAAAAGTTGTGACAAGTCAGGTACAGATTGAGATGACAAGGTTTTGCGTATCACAGACAGCTCAGAAAACATCCCAAAGTGTACTGGAGTCACAAGAAGTTACTAGGTTTCAGTCAGGGCTCAGTGAAATCAAACACAACTGAAAATGCATTAGCTGTACCATGCATATATTTACAAAGTAAGAAATACATGAGTATTCTGTTTCCTTGGCGTTATCCCTTCAAATGAAAAGGTTGTTACTACCTGACCAATTCTGGAAGTTTATATTTAGGATGAAGGTATAAAACTCAGGAAAGCTGGTTTGTTTTGCAGCTTTACTTGTCCACTTCCTGTCTGACACTTTAAATGTTCTTTTAGTGTTGTTTTGGTTGGTGGTGTTTTTCTTGGTTTTTGGCTCATGTTTTTTGTTTGTTTGTTTGTTTTGTTTTGTTGTTTTTGTTGTTGTTTTAGTAGGTTTTTTTAATGTTTCAGATCCGTCTCTGTAAAATAAGGACAATACTGTTTCATTTATTTATGTGTTTATTCTTTTACAGCATGAGTTTTTTTCTTAGTATAATGGAAAATTGGCTTTATCTTGAGATTTCCAGACTAATAAAGTGGAAATAATAAAAAATGTAATAATGCTCAGAGTTAATTCAAAATGGTGCCTCCTGCTGACTTTATTAGCTCTGATATTGCTTGGAACAGAGTGAAATCATCCTAAGCTGAGAGTTCTACTTTCGACATTTTGAAGACACAATTGTTGAAACCCATTATAAATAAAAGAAGGTCTAGTCTAAAAAGCATAAACATTTAATTGAATCTTTTGACAATACTAGATGTCATTAGATTTGCAAAACTATCCATTGCATCTCTTACATCTATAATATTTCTTGTTCCCAATGGGACCAACAGACATTTGAAAATGTTTCAACAGTTGAAATCCCCAAAGGAAAAACTCTACCAGATGCACAGAAGGTCTGGCACTTTTTGACTTGGAAAGCCATACTGATGTGATTTCAAATGCATTTCTGCATGTCTTATAGACTTGGAGCACGTTCAAACATCCACAGCCCAAACTCCATCCATTTTTTCCCATTATGAAAAACAAGTTGCATGAACCTGTTGTGGAAGAGGAGTATATTCAGGTTCTTTCAGCTGTCTGGTATTACTGTGGACACATGACTTCTGCTCTTTTCCCATCTGTAAAAAGGGGATTGGAACTTCCTGCTGGACTCCTGTGAAGCTCAGAACACAAGATCTCTTCTACCATGACAACCTAGCAATACCTTGCCTCCAAAAGAATTAAATGTGCTCTATAAATAAGTTCTGAAGTTCATACAATGTTGACCCTGGATACCAATACACAAAATGTCTGTGACTTTTATCTATAGCAAGAGCCTAATGGTAGAGGCTCCCCTGAAGAGCCACTTCTGTATCTGAAGACTGAAGGAAAAGAGAAAAAAAACATTGTCATTCAGCCTACTGCAGACAGATCTCTTTAGTTCATCTACAAACTGCAGCTCTGACAGTGTGAAGACTGGATGATTTGGGGATCTCTAGAATAAGAGATCCATGCTTCTAGAAATCCTTTGCATGGTAATTCTTTGTTTGTGCTCTTTGCAAGCAGAACTCAGCTTCATATTTCCAATGAATTCTCTCTTTCTTTCTCCTATATTTTTTCTCCACATTCCAAACTTTTAAGCCCAAGTCATTTTATTATTGATGAATAGAATTTGTATAATGTTTGTCATGAAATTTGATCTGAAAGATCATAAACTTCATGTCATAAGTTTTTCAGACAATACTGGAATGCAGCTCTCTCCAGCATGTAACAGAGCAGTGGCCTGGAGATACATTGGAGATTGGGAGTGGAAGAGTAAAAGCTTGCAACTGAAAGTGATCGTGTCAGTTAGTGCTAGGCAAAAATGTAATTATCTATTCAGACTTTGAATTTGTCGGTTTAGCCAAAACACTTTAAGTTTTTCATAAAGCACCAAGAACTTTTATCCAGTTATACCAATTGTATAATACTTATTCTGCAGAGCACATGGAAGTGCATTCTGGCAGCACCCAGGCTGTACAGAGCAGTAACTCCCATTTGGAGCAAGGAGGTTAAATCATCATCATGGCTTATGGCCAGCCTGCAAGGCTCCATAGCACCATTTTTACAGCTTCTGTGGGATGTTTAAAACAAGTCAAATGCCTGAACATATCTAAACTTTCTGTCACTCACACCAGTTGAAAAGTTGAGAAGGTGACAGGGAATTTAATTGGGGCAGGAAGAGGACACACTTTTACAGTCATTTCTTCAAGCTCACAGCTTTTTCCTTTCTAGGACCAAACCATATACCTGCTGAGAACCAAGTGCTGTGAAGTATGCATGACAGTTTATGCCGTTTGGCCTTCAGACTGGAAAATGGTCCCTGTAGATTTTACTTAGCATTAAAATGTAGATTCTGAATTCCAACTACTAGGAGACTGACAGCATCTTTACATTAGATTTATTTGACTCAAGCAAATATAGACAGAATTCATTTTTCTCCATTGCTGTCATATTTAACAGATGATCTCAGTTGATTGTGGATTTAGGAGATTTTTTTTTGTTGTGATAAGGAGATAATCTCACTTAAAGATCCTCCCCCCCGCCCCCCCTTCATTTCTGATTCTCTCTAAAAAGCAAGCAGAAAAAAAAATAAAGTCTAACCTTACAATAAAATTACCATAACCATAACGATAATAATAAAAAACTGGAGGCAGTAAGGAAGTATGACGGCTCATGTTTGGTTTTGATCTTTGCATCAATAAGGAGCAAAGCAATATATCATTAAAAAATGGTGGAGTTATCTAAAACCACACCTCCTTCTGGAACAGAAGGAGGTTACTATGAAATCTGGGTTAACCATAAATTTATTGTGTCAGGAAATACTGGATCTAAGACCTAGTGCTCATGTCAATCAACTTTATTTTTTCACATACATTTGAAAATATGTCTTTCCCAGTGTGCAATATTTAATTAGACCTTCATGAGATTTTAAAGCAGGCTCCAAGGATTTTCATAACTCCATCATCTTGCAAGTTCACATGCCAAATTTACATAAATGGAGACAAAGAGATTAAAAAAGCAGGGAATGTAATGAAAAACGCTGTCATCTAAGACCTTAGAAGGAACAAAAGATCCTTAAGAAAAAACAATAAATAAATAAAAAATAAAAAAACAGATTTAATGAAACAAATATGCATGAAAAAAATATTTAAATAAATAGCCATACTTTTTGAATGGCTAACAATAATAATAGATCTTTTAATCTGTAGATCTTATACTTCAGAGAGGAGAGGAAAGTTCATTATTATAATTTTAGTAAAGTAGGAAGCTGAAGTATCAATTTCGGTTGTCCCACTGAGGGCTGTGATTGACTCAATGACACAAACAGCATGTCAGCTGTAGATAAAGAATTGTCTTTTTGATCTCCCAAGTATTGCATCTATTTCCTGCTGCCTGCACATCCATGCTGTCTTCAGACTTCTGTCTCACTGAGTTGCAGTTTTTCAGTGGTGGATTGCAAAAGACTCCAGATAACAAATCTTGCATAAATATATACATATATATAGGGTATGCATAAATATTTTACCTCATATTCTTGTAATCATAAACTTAGTTTCTCTTTGAATCATGAGATCTCTCTGATTTAAATTCTGTCTCAGGCAAAAGACAAGGTTGCTGAGAGACATCATATTTCTGACCTGGCCAGGGTGCTTACATGGGACTGAGCTTGTTTATCTCCAACACAGAGCCCCACAGAGATGGAAACCTCTTTCCTTATGAAAGGTCTGTAGCCCCAGACACTTCTCAAATCATAAATATTTCTATATAGCTAATAAGCAGAAGGTAAGTAGAAGAACAGTAACAAAACAGGCCCTATGAGACTTGCCCATGGACAAACAATCAGTAGCAGAGCTGGGCTTGTTTGAAGGCAAAAGCAAGAGTGATGGATTTGGGGTGAAGAAAACACTGTTGTAGAAGAATGCAATCACAAAATGTTTTGGGTTGGAAGAGACATTAAAAGATTATCTAAGTCCAACCCCCCCTGCCATGTGCAGAGACACCTCCCACCAGACCAGGCTGCACAAAGCCCCATCCAGCTTGGCCTTGAACACTTCCAGGGATGGGGCATCCACAGCTTCTCTGTGCAACCTATTCCAGTGCCTCACTGCCCTCTGATTGAAGAATTTCTTCCTAATGATTAATATAAACCTACCCTTTTTCAGTTTAAAGCCATTATCCCTTATCCTATCACTATACTCCCTGACACAGACTTTCCTGCTTTCCTGCAGGCCTCCTTTAGGCACTGGAAGGCTGCTGCAAGGTCTTCCCGGCACCTTCTCTTCTCCAGGCTGAACAACCCCAACTCTCTCAGCCTGTCAACAGCCACCTGATTATTTTTGTGACCCTCCTCTGGACTCACTCCAACAGGTTGTATTGTTGTACCACATAAACAGGGTTTATGTGGCCAGGTTTTTGGTAGCAGGGGTCTGCAGGGATGGACTCTGTGAGAAGCGTCCAAAAGCTGCCCCATAATCCATGTTAGATAAAGGCCAGTTGCGGCTAGCTTCAAAAGGGACCTGCTGCTGGCCACAGCTGAGACAATAAACGTTGTTGTTTGCACCTCTGTGAGAGTAGATTTTAGAAAGAAAAACAAACAAAAAAACTGCTGTGCAATAGCAGATGGTAGAATCAGTCCTGCAGCCCCCAAGTCCAGTGCAGAAGGAGGGCAGGAGGTGCTCCAGTCACGGAGCAGAATTTCCCCTGTGGCCTGTTGAGAGGCCTCTGGTGGAGCAAATATGATGGACAGTTCCCTCAGAACTTTCCGGTGCATCTTATGAGTTCCAATGAATTGAGTATTTTCAGGTTCCTTGGTTGGGCTTGCACCTGATCTTCTCCTACAGTGGGCAGTTCTTTTTAAGGATCTCAGTTCTCTTTAAGGCCTCAGGAATAGATCTCAAAGTTTGAAGTTTGACTACTATTCTTAAAGAAAGATCTGAATGGGACTGAGTTTTTGGTAGTTCAGATAGAGAAGTGTTGGGACCGGACTGGAAGACTGTAGAAGAATATTGGTATCAAACCAACATCATTGTCATAACAAATAAATAATAATAATAAAAAAATCTTTACTTAGCATGCTTTCACTGTTCCTTTCTACTGAATTACCAAAACAGCTCACTAGCTATTGACTATTATTTCTCCAGTTTTCTTATTTATTTGTTCTCATAAGCTCCTGTAAATCAAATATTCTGAATACCAATATCCCACATCTTTTAGAAATTATAATCCTTTGTCAACCAGAAATAAACAGTAAACTTCTTGTATTCTGTTTACCTTATATTATCAAAAGTTGTATGTAGAGATAGCATTCACAATAGCTTCCATTTAAGTAGTGAATATATTACCATACATTCCAAAATAAAGTAATAAAACTGAAACAATAAAAATCAATTTTATACTTTCAAATAAATCTGGGCAGTAGGTATGTTTAGGGAAAAATAGTGAGTAAGCATAGATTTTAATAAAGACAAAAATCAATTCCAAATAGCACTACTCACCTTCCCTCCTTTGGAGCAGACTACACTGCCATCACTGTCAACTCTGTCACAGCAAAGACTAGCCTACAAGTCTGTAACATCTCCCATGTGCATATCACTAATTAGCTGCAGCGCAGAAGCATGTTCGGATTTTAGCTACACAAAATAACAACCCAAGCGTACGGATTATGACAACAGACAAATTTTAATGTCTTGGAATCACAAAGTGTTGGTAGCTGTGGCATTCCCCAGCCCACACAGAGAACAAGGAGAATGTTTTGCTCTGTTAATATATCTTCTTATTTGAGGAAGCCAGGGGTTTTACAAGTGGAAAGTAACATTCCAGCTCCGAGGAAGAGTCACAAGATCTGGATATCACTTAGGTTCTGCCTAACTGTTAAAATGGGGTGTATGTTTTCTGTGCATGGATGGATTGCACTTTTAATGAAGTGTGCCTCCCTGGGAAGTAGGTATAATTAAACCCCATATGCACATGAGGAAAGGAAACCATTAAAGGGTGAAATGACTTGCCCAAACTCAGAATGAGCCATAAGAGTGCTGGCTAAGAAGTCAAAAATCTGCATAAACTCATGAACAAAATCATAGAATGGCTGAGGTTGGAAGGAACCTCTGGTGGATCCAACCCCCTGTTCAAGCAGGGCCATCTGTCATTTTTGCTGCTGCTTTTGTCTTGTTCCATACGAGGCAATGTAACATGCTGCTGTGAAAATAACCTTCATCATTCCTTGACACTCCCATATGAACCTCTTCTTCATGTTTTTCAGTGACATAAGTTTCTGTTGCAGCTGAGAGACCAAGAGAGAAGTCTAAGGGGAGCAAGGATGTGGCAAAGAATATTTAGAAATAAGGAATTACATCATACTCAGATTCTGCCTTCTGACTCTCCATAATATCCTTCCACTCAAATGTGAGCTCTCATCCATACCTCTTCTTTCTCTAATTCCACTGTTTGCTCATTGCTTCATACATTCTTTCATGAAATAAGTCTCTGTCCTTCAGTGTACATAATGACAATGATTGCCTTTCACATCTATTTAAAAAAATACTTTTTTTTATGATACATTGTCATCTCTTTGCAGTTTTCTCTCCTTCACTTCCCCCATCTTTTTCCTCAGTGGTGACTCAGTTTCTGGGAGCACTCTTAAGTGATGCAAAAAATGACTTTCAAGAACTCAGCCTAGTGAGAGCATTCTGTGGAGAGCAGAATTTGGCTTTATACATGTTTGATCCCAGCGTGAGCCAGTGGGAGGAGAGAGCCAAATGAAGCATGTTTCTTTGCTATTCCTGAACTAAGAAAGCCATAGAAATCCTGTTTGTTCAAGGGCAGGAGAAATCCCTATGTAACAGGGAGAACATGAGAATATCGTGTCATACTTATTGTCACTATGTATGTCTCTTTTTATGTTTAGAAGAGATTAAACAATTGGTTTAAAATCTTTTCTGGGGACTGAGAGAGGAATGTGGAGGTAGTTTGACTCTCATACGCCAATGTGTTATTTGATGCATTGTGTACTGTAAGTGAGCTAAGCTGTAGACTTGAAGTTCTTTGTCAGAGACAACAACAACAACAATCATTGATTGCACATTACTTTTGAGATCTGATATCTGCTTTGGAAACAGTGTTGGAAGAAGATGGTGGTTAGAACTTGTTTTTCTGTTCTGAAAAATAGATGCTGATGGAAGCAGCTGACAACTGGATGAGAAGAAGGATAAGACAATGAGGCAAAATGTTTTCTGCCTTTGTAGCCCTGGAGATATGCATCTTTTTGGCATGAACACATCAGCATTTTGTCCATCTTTTACTGCTGCTGCTCCCTGACCTTATAAGAAGATGAAGTCTCTTAGAGTCTCCTTTCAACGGTGTGAGACCATTGACTCAGAATGAAAAGAAATTAAATGCTAGAGAAAAAGCAGTCACCCTTCTGCAGGTAATGTGCAAAGAGGTGACTCTGAGGGTACTGGAGGAAGATCACGCATCCCAAGCATGAATAGAGACTCTGCAATGAGTAGAGACACATACACATGCATAATGAGTCTTAATTCAGCTCTGGAACCACAGCACAAGAAGGACATCGACTTTGTGGAGTGAATCACAAAAGAGACAGAGGAGGATCACAAAAATAATCAGACAGATGTTGAAGACAAACTGAGGGAGTTGGGGTTGTCCAGCCTGGAGAAGAGAAGGCACCAGGGGGACTTTATAGCAGCTTTCCAGTGCCTAAAGGGATCTACAGAAAAGCTGAGAAGGGACTGTGCATCAGGGAGAGCAGTGATGAAACAAGGGATAATAACTTTAAAATGAAAGAGGGTAGGTTAAGATTAGTCATTAGGAATAAATTCTTTACCCTGAGGGTGGTGAGGCACTGGAACAGGTTGCCCAGAGAAGCTGTGAATGCCCCATCTCTAGAGGTGTTCAGGGCCAGGCTGGATGAGGCTTTGTGCAGCCTGGTCTAGTGGAAGGTGTTCCTGGCCATGGCAGGGAGGTTGGAATTAGATGATCTTTAAGGTCACGTCCAGTCCAAAACCTTTGCATTATGATTGTACGAAAGTAGATGATTTCATGGAGAATTTTTTTTTTTTTTTTTTCAACCACAGGGCTGTTCCTTTATTTTCCAGTGTCCAGGAGGACAAATTACTCAAAATCCAAATAGATGTTTATGAAAGGTTCCATGCACCAAACAGTGAAGAATTTGGATGTATTGAGACCTTTTTAGGTCAGGGAAGATTAGATTTGTATTTTATGAAGACTGAAATCCATTATAAAAGAGACACACACATTTAGACATAGATTAATATTTTAATGGTCTTTATTGCCCAACAAACCAGGTACATTTTAGTCCTTTGTTCTGATATGCCAGTTAGTGATTGTATTATGAAACAAGATGATAAACTTGATGCTTCTGTGGTGTGATCAAGCCACATTGTATGTTCTCCTCCACAGAGAAAAAGTGTCACTGCCTAATTTTTACCCGTTCAAAACGAGTAACCCTTATTTCAAGGACAGTCCATATCCACTGTCTCTCCCTGTACAGTTGTAGAGAAACCCTCCCACTTCCAACCTACCAGATCCATCCGTGACAGTTCTCATACCTTGCAATATGCCATCTAGTGACCTCTGAAAACGAATGGATGATTCTGTTTGCTTTGCTCCCCCCTAGAAGTCAAGACATGACTGATGGCTTAATCCACTTTTCTATTCCTAAAAGGAGTAACCTCTGTGTTTGCAAGCAAAAGTAGTGTTTTCTTTATGCTGAGTTTTAGAATCTGGAAAATTAAGACAACTAATGACCAGAACCCTCAACACTACACAGCAGTAATCATGACTCAAATGTAGATTAGGTGTGTCACCTATGCTTGATGACTTCACAGAGAAACATCCTTCTTATTTCCTTGTGTTTATTGTTCAGTTTTACATGTATATACACCTAAAGTTTTGTGTAAAAGAACTGTAACATCTCTAACTATAAATCTGTTGACAAGGTTTCTCTCATTACCTGTATATTCAAAATTGACTCAAAGTGCACTATCTGCCAACAAAATTTTCTTCCCATTGTTCATGAGATCTGGGATAAATAATCATAATCACATCACCCATTATTTGAGTATAGCTATCTGTGGACTATGATGGAGAAACTGAGAAACTTCTGTACTCTTAAGCTAAGAGGACAAAGTACTAATTGAAGTAATGCCCTGTTCTAATATCTAAATATTACCAATGACATTCAGAAACATGTTTAAAAAAAATAATAAAAAGAATGAAAGTAATGCAAAAGACATAGCTTCTAAAAAAAGGAATGATACATTTCATGTATACATATTATCATAAATACTATCTTTCAAGACTTCAGAAAGACTTGCTAGAAACAAAGAATGATAGATATATAATAGCTGTGCAAACTTCTTTCCCTTCTTGGTAGGATTAGTCAAGCTGAGCATTATACATAGTGCTAGAATACATAATCATTGTTAACACTAGAAAAACACTTCTTAGATGGAGAGGCCTGACAAAGTACCTGATAGGATGTACTGTGTAAGTACAAATTCAGTGTGTTCAAGGACTGAATGCAATCTTTTAGAGCTCCATGGCTTGGTCTATGTAGACATAGACATGGTTGATTAAAAATGGCACAAAACTAATAAATTATTTGATTTTCAAAGTTTTTATTTGCATCTCCTATCTACAGATGTTGAGACACTGCACATTGATATAACCATTCTTTAAAAAATTATCAAGCAGAGCCTTTTGCTTTGTTAGAGAAAAAAGCCATCTTGAGGAACTGAAGACATATTTTTGAAAAGGACTACCGGTAGGAGACAGCAAGAAAAAAGAGTGAAGTCGGAGATACCAAAAAACAAGGACAAAAATAAAACATAAATATGAAGACTTGTAAAAAAAAATATAATAATAATAAAATAAATAAATAAATAAATAAATAAAAATCCATTCTCCTTATGCATTAAGTTCTGTGCTTACCCGTTCATTGAAACAGATTTATCCTCACAAATGGCTCATGCTTTTGAACGGAATGTTTTTCATGAGAATGAAGCCAAGGGGGAATCGAAGTATTTTCATGGCAAACAGGTTTGTTCTATCCTATTCTGAGTAGAACTGATATTAGCTGTGTTATGCAAAATGGCAGCTCATGGGCATAGGAATAGACAATTTTCTTGTGAGCAGATGCAAGTTCAGCCTGGATCCAAATGAAATTACAAGTCCAGAGGCACAGTCAAGAAATAGAGAAAATATATTTTTTGAGGGAGTTGAAAGAGGAGGAGAGAAGACAGAAGTGAGCAATTTTTGCCCTTTCTTTAAAGTCACACAGAATGGGTGCACATTCCAGTGATTCCAAGTGAAGCAGAAATCCTTGTTGTGAAATTATGGGGAAAGCAGATGGTTCTCATTGTCTTGAAATTTCCCTTTGAAATTGGTTTATGGTAGTACCAGCAAAAACATTGCAGATAGAATTAGGGAACAGACATGAACCAGATTTACAGTGAAGTGAGGTAGAAAACAGGTGAGGATGGATTTTTTCCTAGCTCTTCCCAGCTTCATAATAAAAGGTTTTCAGAGCTCTAATTATAAATCAAAGCTCGAGTTCTTCCATGAATCAGCCTTTGAAGAAGAAGCTGCAATTTTTCCCTTTAAAGCATTTCCTCAACCAGATATTTGGATGGAGAAAGGGCAATTTCCCACGTTTTACAAGGTGGGCAGAGACAGTCAGCTGCAAAGAATAAGGCAGCTAAGATGACCCACATTAAAGAGAGGCATGAACAAGCTGGTGAATAGCTCAGTCTGGTGAATTCATTTTTTCTCCTCATCCAACAGCTGCGGTAAGACACCAAATGCAAAAATGAGTTTCACTGCTAACAGAAAAAGATGTTTGGGTCCAATCTATGACACAAAGATGTTGTGTGGGGAAAGGACAGATACATGTAGAGGATCCTCCACATGATTTGGATGGAAGGATTTTGGCTCAGTCAGGGGGTTGATGTGTGATGTTAAACACATTGCCTATCTCACTATAATTTTACTTTCTCTAAAGTGTAGCTGATAGAGGTATATTCTAACACTGGTGTGTAGGGAATATGAGATCCATGGAGGGTTATGAAATATTCAGATACTGAAAACTGAGAATAGAAAAATTTAGCTATGTAGAAAATACATGTATTCTCGTTTACCACAAGATGCAAATAATTTCTTGAAAAAGAAAAAGCATAATGATTCTATCTAGATGGCTCTACCCTCTTTATAAAACTCTAACATCTGGGCAAAATCTATATGGAACTTGTCACAAGTTCTGGCATTTTAGAAGGCTCTTTGTGTTTTACAGAGCTCATTCACTCTGTTCCCATAACGGTTTCTGCTGCACTTACTTTTCAAGAACCAAAGCTTTCAGATCGTTAATTGTAGGAAAAATTCTACATTAATGATATTGTGAGTAAAGCAGTCTTGTTATTCAACTGTATTTTTGTTTTGACCTTACTAAAAAGGTCTTATCTCTTTGAAAATGGGATAGATGAACATCTGAGACCATATTTACACTATGCCCCACAGTGAGTGTAAGTTAGGAGCAACTTAAAAAAAAAAAAAAAAGAAAAAGAAAATTAAAAAAAAAGAAAAAAAAAAGGAGCAAATTTACAAAAACAAACAAACAAAAAAAAAAAAAACAAACAAAACAGTTCATATGAGACTTAGGTAACCAACCTCTGGGCTATTACATTTCACAGAACTCAAATATTGTTAATAGCAAGTCATGTGTGTAGTCCTAGATCAGTTATAATGGCTTGGATTTGTACAAACATCAAAGGATACTTCTGAAGTACCACACTTGAGAAGAATTAAAGAGAAGTACAACTATGATCAATGTCTCTGCTTTACCTGACAATTTCATACATTTTAACCTTTTCCCTAATAGCTTTCCAATACCTCAAAAGCTTTCCTCATCACAGGAGCCTGGGGAAGAAATGCCCTGCAGGAACAGCTTTCTGTCCTAAGAATGGCAATGAATGTCTGTTCTCAAAGCTGTGTCCAACTGTAGGCAGTCTTTCCTTACAGCAGTAGAAAAAAAAATAAAAAAAAATAAATAAAGTTTACCTGAACTGTCTACATCATTCACAAGGCACCTCCAGGAAAATACCTGTAAAAAGTAATATCGTCATTAGTACAGTATGAGGAACAGAATGATTGTAGGATTTTATTTTATTTTTAAATCATACTTAGTTCTGCCATGGAGACAAGCTTTGGCAGGCTTAACAGCCTAGATTCCAGAATGTCTCCCATCTGAAAATGATAATTTCATTCAAGGGGATAAGCCAATAATAAAAAGTTATAAAACTGATTAGAAGAATGGAAATGCTTGTCTCTTCATTTTGCGAGGTTTATTTTTCTCTCTCCCTCCCCCCCCCAAAAAAAAAAAAAAAAAAAAAAAAAAAAAAATAATAATAATAATAATAATAATAATAATAGTGACAGAGCCTTTATTTGGTCTAAAATAGAAAGGCAGGAAAAAATAAAAATGGGATGCAACACTTAAGCAGAAAAAAAATCTTATGTACATTGTATATTGAATTCATTTTTACACCGCAAAATGAGGAATAAGTCCTCCAAGCAATGGAGGATAGTTCAGTTCAGATGGATTCAGGTATAGTTTCCAGCTGGCACCAAAGTCTCCAGTTCACTCAGTAACATAAACTACACTTTTTCCAGTACGTTAGAGTCTGATAAGTACCTCTGGATCACAATGAATGTCATCTCATTGTGCTGTAGAATATGAATTGAGTTCATAATAACTAGAGTGGGTAAAATAATGCTTAATGAAAATTTCTTCTCATTCATAGACTCATTTTAAAAATATGTTGTTCACACTGACTATTTGCAGCTATTTAATACGTGACTTATGGGCACTTACTGTACCCTATGGACAGCATCTTTTGTTGACTAATGCAATGGCTACTGAATCTTGTAGGTATATAATATGTCTATTCTTGTCTCACACCACCTTAGAAAGTGTTTTAAAAGAATGTAACACCCTTTAAAATAAGATGTTTGAGTGTACCACCTCCTTGGCAATGTAAACTCTGCTTAAAGCAATAGGGCAGAAAGGTAATTATTGATTCTCCTGTAGATAAATTATTCAGTCGCCTCATAGTATGAGTGGGCCCCTGAATTGCAGAGAAACAATAGCCAGAACACACTTTATCTGGAGCAGGTGAGTTCACATACAGCCTTGCTCTGTGAATAGGAGGAGACCAGCCATCTGAACTAGAGAAACAGGCTGCCACTTCATAACCACCATCTCTGACAAACAGACAGCATAGCTTCAGGAAAAAGTGACAACGGGAAAAGAGCTTGATCCCAATGAAAGTACTGAGACAGATAAATACTGTTATCTACATGTATAACTGATGAGCCAAAATATAACACAGAACACAGTGCAGTTTTTTTCTTCTGAACCATACCACCATAAAGCCTGTTTTTCAGTACGTAGAATACAATAAATGTTCTTCCCAGTTCAACATTTACTTGTATTAAGAAAAAAAGAAAAGTGAAAATAGAAGGACCAGAAACACCAGTATAATATTATCTATTAAGCTCAAGTTCACGATATTTCTGTAAACACTCTTTCTTGTGGGAAATCCATCTGAAATCCTCAGCTACCAGGATCTGCAATGCCAGCAATTTCTGCAAACACTTAATAGCACAAAATCATGCTTATATTCATTTTAGTGTAAAACGCGGTGTTTCTACAGAGGGCATTTAGAGTTTTCAAGTATAAACAGCAATTGCAGGAGGGACGGCCAGCAGGGAACATTTGTCTCTGTAATACTCCCATTGTACTGCAAGGCCCCACTCAGACCCTTATTTCTTCTGTTACATTCTCAGATCAATGTGCTAATAGAAATATATATATTTTAGAATAAATAAATAAATCCTGTTAATTGCACCGATATTTTTATTAGGTCTTCACTTTCCCCTTGCCATAGCACAGCAATGGTCTTCTGTACCTCCACATTGGAGCACAGGAAGAGTCACAAGGACAGAGGCTAGGCAACACCAGCACATGAAGCATTACATCTATCCTGAAAAACAGCAATTCCATGGGAATGGCTACTGGGAACTGGGCTTCAAGGAACAGACAGTAATCACTTTTGCATTCCCTCTCTGTCCATTCCCTCTGCTTTCAACATCCACCCACTGCTCTACAACACCCTGCAAGTGCTCATCTCACAGAAATCAAGGCAGCTGGTTCTTTGCCATCACTTCAGACCTGTCTGGACACTCTTATTTCTGTTCTCCACTAGAAGAGTGTACTACATCTTATACACTGCATCCCAAGCCTCATGAATACTGGAGATGGTTTCTCTCTGCTTATACTTAATGAACGATCCTCTGATTTTACTTGTTTAAATGCAATTTTAAAATTAATTGTTCCAGTAAGTAGTTAATTCCCCCTTCTGTAATGGCCTCATTATGTGACAGTAGTTTAAAAATTACTTGCTGTTCTTAAGGAATTTTTAATTTCCACTTATTAAAAGGCCAAATTATTTATTAAAATTAAGTGCCTGTAACTTTTAACCAGAAAAATATTGGACTTAGTCATTTATTGCCCTGCTACAATATAGCAGTGTAATTGTGGAATTTGTAATATGTTTCTCACTCTTGAAAGTAATTACTACACCTGGAACAAATAGGGCGAAGAAATTTCTCTTACCCCATTCAGTTTGGCAGACTTCAAGGTAGATCGCTTAAATGTGAACATTTCTATTTCATGTTGTTTGCTTTGAACAAGAATAACAATATCTCAGATTTACATAACAATTTTAATCTAAAGCAGTATAAAACCTCTTTAAAACAACACAGTGAAGATTATGACATAATGTTAGGAAAGAGGCAAGTAGATACATTAGGATATTTATGCACAAGCATACATTTATAAATACATTGACATATTTACATCATGCAGTGCAATGAAAATAGACACCTATATTTATAAAGGTGGGTAAATGCTTTTAAAATAAATCTATACGAAGTAAAACAAGTAACATCTCTTTCTGTGCATGCAGTTTATGCACGGGTGTGGATGTCCCCCATGTGGATGACTTGCAGTAGAGTTTAAAGGAATTAATAAAAGCCTACAGGAAAGAATGATGAGATGGAATCATCCCTTAAGTTTAAGCTTGCACCTTGAGTGCTTTCCTTCTCATCCCTTGTATCCTTCTCTCCCCTCATCCTTTCCTCTTGCTCTGCTCCGCAGTCTTCTACAGCACATTTTCTGCTCTTTGGCACATGGCCCTTCTAGCAGCCTTCCCTTGCAGCCCTACACCATGTTATGCAGCAATCTGCAAGTGAGCACCCAATAAGGTCTCCACTGGAGCCAGAGTCTCTGGAGCTGCATTAGAGTGTTCATACTGACATCAAAGCTGTCATTTCTCTCTGGTGTTGCCTCCACACAAAACAGGCATGCCCACTCATTCAGATTGCTCATGAATCTCTGTAAGTATAAAGGAGAAGGACTTTTTTAAAGTCCCACCAGAAGAGAAGCTGTTGGTCTCACGCGCCCTCTTTGCCTTCCCACATCCTGCAGGAATCCTCCTCCACCATTCCTTTCAGATTCTTCATGTTTCTTCCCAGGTCTTCAGGACACCAGAAGGTTTTGCTTTCACCTTCCCACATTTCTTACTCCTCCTCAAGGAAGCCTTCAATCTTGCAAGTCTTTTAGACTGTGTTTGGCAGAAACTTGAAGACTTGCTGAAAATCAGAGATAATGAGCAGAAGTAGGAAGACTGACTGTGGAGAAAGAGAGAAGGCCTAGAGGCAAGCTCATTTATGCAAATCCTTTGCAAAATGTTCTCTCGCAGCTGGGCTAAAGTTGGCTGCATAAGATGTCACAGCCTAGATAAAAACTAGGTTTAGGTCCCAGCCTCAAAAAAAGAAAAAAAGCCAAGAATAGGGATTCCAAATAGATACTGATGGAATTTATCCTTTTCAGTTGCCAGTTAGTTTTTCTGAGACAAACTCACCACGTGTCACAGGCCCTTGTGTCACATGTCAAAACATCTGTGAGCAACAATATATGTTAAGATGTTCTAGCAGGAAGCAGAAAATATATCTGCTATGTTTCAAAGTTATGTCTTCACTGTTTCTTTCTTTCACTTCAAATTAAAAGATTTTTATCATGTTTGTTTTGAATTGAGTACAAACTTGCTTATTTTTTTTGTTTGTAAATGTTGTTCTCTAGGAATTGTAAAATCGATTAAATAAAATAAGGGCAAGCTAGACACACAACGGCAAGCTAAGCCCAAACTTCAAGGTTAAAACACTGGTTCTAGCAATGGATCCAGATTGTTATGAACATATAAGCAAGTCCTGATATCCATGCTCTGTTAAATGAAAGCAGATGCATCACAAATGCAACAGTGAAGTCCAAAGAAGACACCAATTCCATGCAAGGCTATGGTGTCAATCTTCATACCAGACCAGATTCATAGAACTCTGACTGTTCCTTGATACTAGAAAGGAGTCTTCCAAACAAAACAAGGGAAAATATTCTCATCGTATTCCAAAACTGCAGTTAGAGTACTTGATTCATGGTCAAACTGGAGAGGATTTTGCAGTGCTATCCCACAGGCATTTGTCCTGGTTTTGGTTTTATTGATGATCCTGGAACAAGGGCACTTACAAAAATTGTGTAAAAGGTGAACCAAACAAGATTGCAAGCTCTTTGGAACACAAAATGCATTGAAGAAGTGGACAGCCACTTTGAAATCTATAAGATGAAATTCAGTAGGCACAAGGCAGTAGTCAACCAAGTGAACAAGTGACTAAGTTGACTGCACAGAGGAGAATCAGTGACTACAGCAGGTCACAAAATGCATGTGATGACATAAATGGGATGTTGTTGCAGAAAGGGAAGGTCTGATACTGGAATGTTACTCAGAATTGCTGTGCAAAGGAAACCAGTCATTACTTCAATTCACTTCATGCTGGTGCTACAGCACAGATGATTATTGCCTGTTTTGAATGAAGTTTTCGGAAAGAAAACTAAGATGAAAAGTAATAAGAAAGATACAATGATGAACAGACATTGCTTATGAGGAAAAGCTAAAGGAACTGAAATTGTTTAGGCTAAAAAGACTGAGTGGAAAAATATATTAACATTATTCTATTTTACTATTAATGGCTATAAAAAGCAGACCAATTGCTCTCTAGCCAGTGAAGATAAAAGATAGCGTAGAAATGTTATTTGGTTTTAGAAAAAAAATCTTCCAGTGGGACACCAAAGGAAATCTAAACCATATAGAAGCCTGGGAAGACTTTCTAGGGAGAGCTGCAAGAGGCATTTCCATGGACCTTTATAAGAATAGGTTGAACAAATATGAAGTAGTGATGTTCTCAGTATATTTTGTGAGATAAAGAAGAGAAGGACATTTTAGTCTCCTGAGGTCTTCACTCATTTTGTATTTCCATGATTCAATGTTCACAGCTATCTGGAAGATTACTCTTAATCACAACCTGTCAGCTTGGGGGTACATTCAAAATTATTTACTGCTTTAAACAATATATACTGGTCACCTCATGCAGTAAGTGGTCATATACATACTACGGTATTAACTCTGTTCCTTGATGATTCAACATTCTCAAATATTGTTCAGTCAGCTTCTGCTAGAAATGCATTTTCTGTGTGTTTGAAATTGCTTCTCAGAGCTGATCAAAATGGTGAATGTTATCTATGGATTAATTTACTTTTAAAATTCTGATGAATTTTAAGTATCTCCATAAGTTGTTTAAAAATTATCCTAGATTATCAAATTCTTATGTTTCAAAAATATCTGATGCATTTTTAATGAAAAATCAGCATGATTGTACTTGTTTGATTTAATTAAATTAAATCTATATTTAAATTTATTTTTAAATTAAATTAAAAAAAATAAATTTAAATTTAATTTAAATTAAAAGTTTAATTTCATTTAATTAACATTTAGGAGTATTTTAAATGGAAACAAATTTCAGCTCTACTTCTTGTAACCAGAGCATTTCTCCCATGCAAAAAAAAAAAATAAAAATTGCTACTGGCATAGCAAAAGCAGAATGTTACTTGCTCTAGATGCTTCCAATTCATTTCTTCCCCTATTAATCCAGTTTTCTTCCTAGCAGAAACAACAACTGAAACAGTAGAAAGAAACAAACAAAACTGCCACTGCCTGGGGGAATTTAGGTTTTCCCTGCTTATACTTTTGAAATGGTATTTTCGTAAGCTGTATTGTTATGTCAAAGCCAACCCCAAGAGTGTCTTACTTTTAGCACACAGAAAAGTGCTCCTGCAAATGTGTATAGATTTGTAACAGCACAATAGAATAGTCTATTATGATAGAAAAAGACACAGTTTTGCTGGTATAGCTAGATCAACTGCCGGATGAATGTTAGCAGAGCTAAATCTGCTTGGGATCTCACTTCTTCCCAGGACTAATCTACACAACAGTGCTAGCAGGAGCCTGAGGTGTTGATTTGGCTTCAGACATTCTGCAGTAGGCACCTGGTTCATGATCTGGAAGTATCTATCTATCTCAATAGCCTTAAAAGGAAGCTCAGTATGACTGAATTGGAGTCACACAGCAATCTTTTAGATACACAAACAAAATTGCACTCTTTTCACCACTCTGAAATGGAACTAGAATTGCCGTCACTGTCTCAATATCAAACCTCACACAATGACTGTAAAATCAGAACAAAGCCTTGTGGACTCTTAGAAATATTACCAATGGAGTTGTTTCTTGATGAGGTGTGCAATCCTTGATATCGTTAGAGTGAAATAAGAACAGACAATTTCACTAAGATACCTGAAAAGTCATTTGCATTGTTAACACTGATCCTCTAAAAATAACAACAAAAATGGTTTCAAAGAAGATTCTGGCTCCCTTCCTTTAAAATGGAAAGGAGAGAGGTCCAAGGCCACAAAAGATACCTACAATGTACCCAATGACTGTGACGTCTGAGACTGCAGATCAGTCCTATCTAGTGCTGCAAGAGAGAACAGGATTGTCTACTTGAGTCTAAGCCTACCAAGGCGTACTTGTAGAGGCTTCTCCCTTTCATGCAGCAACAAAAGAACATTGTACTTGCAAGAAAAGACCCATTGCATTCATTTTTACCACACAGTGCCTAAAACTATACTCAAATAAAACCACCTTAGGATTCTGACTGTTGGTGAAGACAGTGTCAAGAAACTTACCAGTCTTAATGAAGGCCCCTGATGCGAGTGTTGCACATGGCAGTTGAGCACAATAAGTTATTTAACATGAAACACTTGAGTGCACTGAGCATTGATTTATTCTAAAAGCAGTACAAAAGGGCAAGTCAAATACAGCCCTGGAGAGCGGGGGAAAGCTGCCACTTCACACCTTCACACCCTTCATTCCTCTGCACTGTAAATGTCTGTTCTATCAAGAGTCTGACCTGGCATGCCTGCCAGCTCATGTGCTTTGAGATCTCTGTCAGAAACACTTGATCCCAGAGATTTAAATCAAAAAGCCTGCCATGTTTTGTGACAGGTGAAATTGACTTATTTTGAAGCCTGGTCAATTTATCAAGTTGTTGGAATGGCAAGATTGTCACTTGTTATTATCAACGACATACAGTTCAGAGCAAAGCTGGCCATCAAGTTAACTGCAGGCAAATTCATTGGGATGCCAGCCTCAATACAAACAACATCCACCACCCTATTAATTGAGGTTTTTAAATGTAAGTGGCTTCTGGCTGAAAGCATAAAGAAAATCATAAAACTCAGGTAACTGAGGAAGAGAAGGAGAAAAATTTGACAAGCTTGTTTTATTCAGAAGTCCCTTTACTATGTCTTGTTTAGAAAACATTGGTCATGGCAGAGGACATCAGCACTAGATAAGGTTGTGTTCCCCTTGTGTTACTCCACCTATAAGTCTCTGCGATACCACAGATGTCAAGGAAGTTTCATGAGTGCAAGGCAGTGAAGGCCAAACAGCTCCATTGGTTTTGTTTTGATGCATTTAAAAGGCTTTATGGGGGTCTTTTTTACCCAAGTTAAATATATTGCCATAAATTTTTCATCTGTAAAATATGCAATTCAGTGGAAAATTAGATCTAAATATCTCCGGTATTTTGAAATGTAAGTTAGCCAAATATTTTGGTTGTCAAAGAGCACAGTAGCCTTATTTGTAATTCCCATCCCAGGCACTAGTGACTAGTTGTGAGGTGTAGGATTTCACACACACACACACACACACACACACACACACACACACAGGGATCAATAGACAACAAAACATGCTTTCAAAAATGACATGACTGCTTCACTTTTCTCTGGCAGAGATAATAAATTACTAGTCTTAAAAAGATTTATGAAATTTACTTATTCAAGTTAAAGGGCTTTCAAATCTTCAGGAAGTTGAAGCATAGTTATTGCTGAAATAAATGCAGATATAAAAGAGCTGAGAAACAGCTTGTTAGAGAATATTTCCCAGGTAAAGAGGCAAAAAGGAACAACCTTCCCTCTCAAAGGATTCAAAATATTCAGTTCAAATAAGGTTTCATTGTAGAAAGCTTAAAATTCCTCACACTGATAGGACTGGATAACTTATCCTTCTTTTAATGTTAGAGATGGTATTGAAAATGATGAGGAAGTTCCCAAATCATACCAATAAGTTTCCAGAACAGTGGGAGAGAAGGACTACACCCAAGACAGGTGCAAAGCTGCAGTAAGTGACACGTCTAACAACAACACCAGAACCTGAAGAGCAGGGAAACAGAACATGACATATGAAAAGGAGACATTTAAAATTTCGTTCTCTTGAAGTCATCTCTCAGAAAGCATAGCCATGCCAAATAAGGAGACATATATGGTCACAATATTTTCAAAGAAAAAAGGCACAACATATTTTTGTTCTGGATTTAAAATTAAATCAGAATTGCTCATTTTTCTTTTTCTCTCCTCCCTCCCTGCTTTCCTTTTTTTCAAATGAAACTTCATAGGAAATAAAACAATATGTTGCTGTTATGTATTTCTGTGTTTGTCTGGCTTAAAATATCTGAATTGCATTGGATACAAATCAGTGGGATCTTCCACCTCTAGTTCTTTTTAAGACTTCATTTTAAAAGCAAACTATTATGCATACAGGTCACTTTTTTTTTTTTTTTTAATAATTCTCCCTCCCACATGCTGTTGTTACCTGTCACCCCCACCTCCTCTTGAAGTTCTCCACTTTTATTTTTTTTATTTCTGTTTGACAACTACAGAAACTTGTAAAGGACATTACCATGCTGTTTGACTCTTATTAGAGGAGACGTTGCCAAGGTAAGAAGAAAAAAGTTGCACTTTCAAAGTCAAGAAATCAAGCTCTTTTCCTGCAAAAACAGTTTGATTGCCCCGTACTAATACTTCCACTCTTTCCTTGTCCAGCTAGCATACGAGCAAGAAAACAGCCTGGCGAAGAGGAATCAGGTTGAACCCAAATCAATAAATAATTGCTCATCAGCTAGAGTTGAAATTTATAGTTGACATTTTCATTAGTATCTTGTTTTCTTTCATGTACTGCTGCATGTCATTAATTACAAATGCCACATGGATTTGTTACCATGGGTGTCTCTCCAAGCCCCAGATGATTCTATAGGTACCCATCTTTAAAATAAATCCCTTTGACATCTGAGAAGATTTTTGGGATTCATCATAGTGTGCTATCACTCAGCCATGCTACAAAGGCCTGAGGCTCAGCCCTTTTTCCTTCTTTTTTCCCCTAGTTAAAACTCCAAGCACTTGGGGTCCATCTGTCCTGTCATGGGAATATTTCAGATAACCCTTAGCTAGCTTGTTGTGGAATCCTGCTCCCACTCTTCCAGCTCATCCCTGTGATGGGGGGAGGAAGATATCCAACTCTTCTGTTGGAGACTCTCACAGCATCATTGTTTCAGACTGACAGATTGCCATTTTTGAGTGCTAGCCAGACAGGAGAGCAGAATCTCTTCCCTCTGGATATGTCTTTCCTCTAGCTGGAGCCTAAGATTAGCTACCCATTTCAGAGGCTTTCTTCCTGTTGCCAACCTTCAGATTGTATAGAGAACTAATCTGTTTTAGGCTGTTGAAGATGCAAACAGTGTTCCGTCAGGAACACACACTGGCAAGGTGAGGAATGGTTTTTCCTCATAACCTGATTGTGCAGAATTATTGTACACTGTGTTTTTTGCTTATATATGTCAGTACTGCTATATCATGCTTTTTAGCAAAAGAAGAAAACTTATAGGTGTTTATAACAGTTGAGCTCTTATTCTCAAAAGAAGGCAAAATTACCGACTCTCTCCTACCCAAGAGACTCATACCGTTATGAGTGAAAATAAATGTAAATTTCAAAGGAAAGTATTCCTGCATTAGATAATCACAGTAGCTAAAACACAGACGGGTGCAGAGACTAACTAGTAAATCTTTTACTTTTGTTCTAAAATAGTCACCTCCACCAAAGCAGAGGATGCCACAGTTGTTCTGAGCATGCATCATCAGTTGGGAGATGCTCATTTGATAGAGCTGCTCAAAACCAACAGCGACACTCAGTTTAAAAGAGAACTACAAATTTTGAAGACATTCTTGGTCCTTCAGAGCAGCTCTATCTTTACCTGCATGGGACACATGGGGAACATTAAGACAGATGATTGATTGTTAATATTTTATATGGAAAAAAAAATAGTTGTAAATATCTCCTGTTGATCAAGGCCTAAGGAAAGAACAAGGACAAATTATTTCAGTCTTGCAGATGTTCAGCTTCCATGGGTTGTTCTTCTGAAATATGTAAGGTATGACAGAGAGATGATCTAGATGTGGGTCAAGGATGGCCAGTATATAGACTATGATACTGCCAGAAGACTTTTATGTCTGTCTACTGAATTCAACACCCTTCCAGGTGATGAGCCATGTTAGGATATTAAAAAGTACCTTGTCTATATTCTCATTAACATGTCATGCCTAGAAACCTACTGAAAACATTTCATTTCTGGCCACAGATACATGGACAAAAAAAGTTTCCTTGAAGACTAGAATTTTTTTTTGCTCCCCCTCCCCTGCTCCAAAATCCAAATCTCCAGTTAGGTATTTCAGAGGATTTTCTTTTTCCCCTCTCAGCTGAATTTTGTACACACAATATGGACATCTTCCCATAACCCCAGATCTTTGTGAGGCTGGATTAATTTATCAGTCATTCAAAGAAACTGATCTATTCAAAGAGGGAGGGGTTCTAAGCATAACAGAACAGGTTCACAATAAATATTACATCACTCTGGTAGAAAGCTTAAAGGTTTTTTTCCTTTGTCATGGTACCATTAAAAGAAAACAGTATCAAGAACACCAGCCATGCATTGAATCTGTCCCCATTTAAATGCATTTTTCTGACTCAACAATGACTCATTTGTGCCTCACAGAGCAGGCAGGTACCATGCTCCATTATCCAAAGGAAAGAACTGATAAACAGTTTTGCTCTGCTCCAAGGCAGGGCCAAGGGACTGGGATGACATTCAAATATACAGCAAGGGGAAGAGGGTGAAGAGAGAAATGGGAGGAAAGCAGAACTCTGTATCTGTAAGTGGAAGAAAGAGTTGTCTCATGAGCAAAGCATCAGTGATACATGAGGGGGAGCAGAATTGTCCAGAGGCAGCTTGGTGTGCAGCCATTCACCAAATCACCTGAACTGCTTATAGTAGAACTTGGACTTCACTACTCCCTGTCCTCCACCTTCCTACCACCAGCTTCATTCCTTCTCCTTTGGGCTGGATTTCCTTCTACCTATAGGTTCCTTGTACAGAGAAAAACTAAGACTTTCTTCTGTAAAATACCACAGCATATTAAATATCCCCTCAGGAAGCAGCACACATACTTTCCTCTACCCCTTAAGGTTTGATACAATGCCCTTTCTACAGATACTGTTCTATTAATCCACACAAACACACCATGCTTCTCATTATGACAAGACAGATGAATCATTGAGTGCCAGGAAGACCTACAGAAAGCAAGACCTATGCTTTAATATGTGCACATGAGAAGGATTTGGGTAGCAGCAATGAAAAGGCTTTCTTCCCATCTCATCCCCACTAAACCCTTAGGCTGGAAGAGTTGTGAGTAGGACACAACTCAGGGAAAACACATTCTCACAGCCTATATGTTGATCCTTACTGGCTCTTCCTGAGCAAATAATGTTTTTTCATGAAAATGCATATACCTGCTTGTGTACATCTATCGTATGATTAATATTTGCAACCTGCAAAGAAGATTAACTGGAAACCTTGCCTGTGAATCCAGTGTTAATCTCCAATGAGCTCACACTTCCTCACCTTGTTAACCTCAGCTTAAAACATCTAAGATAAAATCCTGCCTAGCAGGCCATTTCAGCTGGGTGGTTAATCCAGGCTTCTCACATTGAAGGTTTAGGTTTAGATGAGGTCCTTATTCAGTACATCTGAAGTAATCTACCTAGGTAAAGGACTTTGGAAGCCCTTCCTCAGCCTGAGGGTAGGACTCTTCAACCACCTATTCATCTCAGCATCCACACTTTCTTCTCTATAGAAGAAGTTCTTTTATAAAAATATTTTTATTTATTTAAAAAAAAATAATCCACTGACATTCTGTTTAACAACCTTTTACAGCAAATGTGGAATGTATCATTTGCCCTACAGAACTACAGCTATACTAAAGAGTTCCTTCCTTATAGATAAAGGACTCAAATAATCCCTCACACATGCTTTTCCTTTCTGGGACAACAGAAAGTAAAAGCCAACATATTTAAAACTTTCTTATTTCATCATATTTTAAGCATTTATTAAGTAAACAAATAATCCTTCTTATTATTCCTTACCTTGGGTTCCTTACCACTTTGATTTTTCCTGTTGCTAGGAGGTACAAACCAATATTTTTTTTGACACACATTTCTAAATAACCAAACTTTTTGGATTGTTGCCCTCACCTTTTGTAAAGAGTAGAGATGCTAATTGATTTTCCACACACCTTGCCTTACCTGCCTCCTAGAATAATCTAAGGCAACTGCATCTCTCCATAACAAATAAAAGATTAACACCACCACCACCACCCTATTTTCTCCTCAGTAACCTGTGCAAGCAACATGGGTTGTACTTTCTGTGAGGAATATATTACATTTTGCAGGATAAATGCCAAAGATCAAATTTCTTTCAACCACAGTAGCTGGGGGAGGTGGTTCATATTCTATCCCCTATCTTCTTTTTTTTTTTCTTTCTTTCCTTTTCTTCAATTGATAAAATTCACATATTGATGGAATCTCAAATTTAAACTTTTGAGAGTTTTTCATTGTTAAAAGAAAACTCTCTCGCTTTCCTTGTGTGCTGTAAGGGATCATCTGAAGTCAGGGAGTGCTCCTTCAACTGGAAGAGTGAACAAATAGAGAGAGGAAAACAAATATATGTTAGGATATGTTTTACCTTTTGAAGGTTTGACAACAGCAGCAGCAGAGAGTTTTGGCTGACAGATATCCATGCAACCAGCAAAACTGTTCCAGAAGTTCCTTCTCACAACATCTTTTGTCTTAGAACGTTTCAGTGCTATTTGTTGGTAGTCAGTGATAGATAGAAGGTCTCCCTTCCTGTCATGAGTGAAGCAGAAAAGACTACATCCAGATATATAACCATACCCCACGTGGAAGACCATCCTTTTCATGCTATGCAAGGGGAGTCTTTCATGACATCTAAAGGCAGTAGATTTATAATGGAGAAAGGCATTATTTTCTAGCACAGCAATCAGTAAAATTAATCTGCTTATTATGCTGCTCTCAGTTCCACATTGTTATTTCCCTCAATAAGGCTAAAAGCTTTGTAAATTTGAAGAAAGGATTTGGCAGGTAAATGCATAAGATTAGCATCTGCTAACTGTTATCCAGGAACATATCACAAGAGAAAATATCACCACTCTATGTTTCAAGACACAAAACTGACTATCTTTGGAGGTCGGGGAGAATTTTCTTTATATTATTACATAGTTACAGAGCATTATTGCAGTGGCTTTTATATGAGGACTGGTCATGTATATTCAAAATGTGCAATTTTGATAAAGCATTCAAACAAACTGTTAACTCCACAAAATAAGCATTCCAATGAAGACTATTTTCCATTCTGTTAAGATTTGCTAAATTTGACAAGAAATCCCTGTATGTTGTATTTTTAGATGATTTTATAACATATCAGAATACTTACACAAAAATTGAAGATGTGGTGGTGGTTTTACTCAGCTGGGCAGCTGAGCTCCACCACAAATGCTCTCTCCTTCCCCATCCTCAAAGGGAAAGGGGGAAAAAATACAATGAAAAGGGTTCAAGGGTTGAGATAAGGACAGGGAGATCACCCATGTCCTCCATGGGCTGCAGGGTTGAGATCTGCTCCACCAGGGCCCTCTCCAAGGATGCAGGGGAACTTCTGCTGTGTGCCTGGAGCACTTCCTGCCCTCCTTCTGCACTGACCTTGAGGAATGCAGGGCTGGTTCTCACTCCTCTCTCTCCCAGCTGCTGTTGTACAGCAGCTTATTTTTTTCCCCCTTTCTTAAATCTGCCTTCACAGACGCTCAAACAACATCGCTTATTGGCTCAGCTCTGGCCAGCGGTGGGTGAAAATGGAACCAGGTGAAACTGGCCCTTATCGAACATGGGTCAGCTTCTGGACTCTTCTAACAGAGTCTACCGTGCAGCCCCCTGCTACCAAAACCTTGCCACAGAAATCCAATGCAGAATATTTTCTGCAGATTATTTTGCTCCGACTACTGAATGTTTACACAAAGCTTTGGAGACAGGGTGGCCACACAGTGACTCTTTCAGAACAGATTACTTATTCTGTCTTTTTCAGGAGTATGTCTTCCTGCCTTTAAACCTGTTTATGTATGTACCTCAAAATCTACTTGCATATCTGCATACCCTACAGTAAACACATCAGTGCAAGGACTGGTGTAGGTTTTGGCTTTACGTGTCTGATTAAAGGCAGTAGGCTTTAGCTTAGCATCAGGTTATCATTAGTATTTATAGCTTACTATTGTATGCTAATAACGTCTATCTTCTATCTTCTGCAGACCCCTAAAGAAAAGTGAGAAAGACAAAAAGCCAGTAGGGGGGGAAAACAGTACATTAGCATTTTTTCCTATTTTCTTGTCAGTTATGACTGAAGATTATTTCTGGTTTTGCCTATATCAGCATTTGTAATTATTTCAATTCCATACCTTGTTTGCTCTGTCTTTTGATACAGCTGGAAACAGACCATATCAAAAAGTATAGATTGGCTAACCCATTAAAGGAATCCTATGCTTGCTTGTAACAAGCTTTTTTCTTAGCAGATTTCTGCTAAGGAATCCAAAGGACAGTTGGGGTCATATCCTTATAACTGATAACTGATATGCATATGATATAATTAATTACTGAAATGCACCCAGTAGCATGTATCCAGACACTTTTGAACTTGGTATTTTCTGTATCATATGTTCTCCATAAAATTACCTGGATACTAAATGGTAAATATATATCTTGAAAGATGAATGACTTCTAGGCTTGATACCTCTGATTTCTAGAAGTAGGAGACACTGAAGTTTTGCTGTGAAGAAAATTCAGCTTTTAAAATATTGATTTCCTCTTGAACTCAAACAAAACTGTCATATATTCTCATTTCTGATAGATACACAAATTTCTGAGGCTTTTGGAACTATCAAAATGTTTTATTTTGGTAGTGTCAAATTGTTTTGGTTTGCTGGTGTTGAAATGTTTCATTTAATTATGTCAAAATAGTTTCTTTTGTTAATGTGAAAACACCATGGCATTATCTTAAATCTTCAGCATAAAATACTGCTTAAAATTTCATATACATTCAACATAAAAAATTAATAAGTATATAACAAAAATCAATTAATCAAAATGGTGCAGTCAAAATGAAATGTTTTTACCTTATCAAAACAAAATGTTTTGACATTACTAAAATAAAACAAGACAGCTGAAGTGATTTGTTTTAGCTTTTTTCCAATGAAAATTTCATCAAAATTGACATATTCTCGAGGAACATTTTGACGCTGATGAAACAACATGTCACAATGAAACACTGTTCTATTTAAAATGTTTTTGTCGTCCTTCATTTTAGGAAGGGGAAAAAATGCATCCAAAGAGCTAGCCACAATGACACAGCAGATTTTGCTGCCACAGTTTTACATGTGCCTGGAGGTACCAGCAAAGTATCTCTGGCTACATATGCTTTGACTTCTTCCAAAAATAACCCAATGGGCTTTCTAGGTTGTTTCTTAAATGAAGACGATTCTAAAAATCCTGCAAAGGTTTATATTTCTCTGTTCTTTGCTACAGTGAAAGAGCACAACTATAGCTGTAAGCATTTCATGCCATCTCTCTCTTGTCTTCTTTACTTTATGATTGGAGGTGATTTTCCCTCCTGCACACTTACCCTTCATGCCCCTTTCTTTCCTCATTTCCATGGTACAAAGGCTTGGGCACGCTCCCTTTTACCTTCTCCATGAGTATTCATAGTTCTAATTAAGTTAAATTCAGCTTGTCTGATTTGAGAATTCTTATCAGGAATACTTAACCTGTGCAAATAATATGCATAGACTGAAGTATTCATTCTGAATGCTAATTAACTATCATACAAGACTTCATACATAATCAAATGACAAAATACACGAAAAGCCTTAAAGCAAAAAATAAAGAAAAAAGCTTAAAAAAGGTAACAAACAGAAATCCTATGCTGGCACTTGAGCACCTTTCTTGATTTATGTTGTGACACTGGCTTCTAATTTTAGCTGGGAAAAGAGGGAGCCTAGCCATTCCTCCACCTGGATGAAGTGATTAAAAAAAAAAAAAAAAAAAAAAAGCTATGAGGGTCATTTAGCCTTCTTCATTTTCCAGGACCATATTTTTAAACTGAGTCTTGCAGAAAGTAAGTGATAATTAATTCTGTTTAGCTCTTTTTAGAGTGACTGCACTCCCAGCTATATTTTCACTTCAGTCTTTTTTTATCCTTTTAGAGCTTCTTGCCTTATAATATGTCTGTCTCAGGCCATAGCTTCTTCTTTTCATGGGATAGTCCTAATATTCAGAGAGGGGTCCAGCCAGGCAGACTAAGACCCAAGGAGCAGGCTGCCATGAACCTGAAGATCACTGAGGAGACCCCTAGAACTTAGCCACCACCACCAACTTGCAGGGGCACTTTGAGTGTGGCAGTGTGATTCATCTTGCCAGACTTAAATGTGTATGTTGTACATGTCAAAACAGAGCCTTTTGTTCAGGTGATGCCTACAACAGGAAAAGATAAATTTTGGAGCAGGAATCCAGACAGCCTGTTTCTCGTATCTGTATGTAAGTGAGCAAATCATGCTCCCAAAGGCTTCTTTCTCTTCTGTGGTTATATGGGACCTTAGCACAAATGTCTTCGAGAATTATAGAATAAAATCTGAGAATGCTTTGGGTTGGAAGGGACCTTAAAGATCACCTAATTCCAATCACCCCTTGCCATGGACAGGAATACCTTCCACTAGACATGGTTGCGCAAAGCCGCATCCAAGCTGGCCTTGAACACCTCCAAGGATGGGGTACCCACAGCGTCTCTAGGCAACCCATGTCAGTGCCTCACCATCTTCAGGGTAAAGAATTTCTTACTAATGAGTAATCTAAATCTGCCCTCTTTCAGTCTAAAGCCATTCCCCCTTGCCCTATCACTATGCTCCCTAACAAAGAGTCCCTTCCCAGCTTTCTTGTAGCCCCCTTTAGGTACTGGAAAGCTGCTGTAAGGTCCCCTTGGTGCAACAACCCCAACTCTCTCATAGGAGAGGTGCTCCAGCCTCTCCAGATCATCTTTGTGGCCCTTCTATGAACTTCTTCTTATACATTCATGTCCTTCATGTGATGAGGGTCCTGGAGCTGACATAACAACTATAGATACCTACAGTGTTAATGCGTGAAATCAGTCAAGATAATTTCTTCATCAGGCTTACTAACTAGACCTATAATGATCCATGGACCTATATTTATCCACGCTGTGCCAAGCAACTTCAGTCACACCAGGATCAGGCATAAGCATGCCCAGGCTCTCAGTGTCCCCGTGCATGAGGTCTTCTTTGAAAACAGGATGATGGATATGAAATGGATATGATGCATGTGAAAGGGCTGACACACAATGGGGCATGCCCGAATATGAAGTCAGAAAGTCAGGGATACAGTGTAACAGCTCTTTTGGACCGTCACAGACTTGTATATCCTGATGCATGAAAACCTGGAGCACCAAGAGTTACAAAGTACTTCAATCAACATGCCTAAAACACCCGAAGTCTTCTTTCTATGTATGTTTCTCATTATTGTCCAATTTCTTTTACTGTTAAGTAGGTCAATTGTTCCTCACTGTTAACGCTCCATCTAATTTCAGTGGCTCTGTACTGTAAAAATTCAATTTACAAATCTTTTGCTACTATCAACCTTATTTTTTTTCCTTCCAGAGTTTCCAGCTGTTTCTTCTTTATCCTTTCATCTTTTGATATGGTGAATTAGTGAATTAGTTTTTCCCTTCCATCATTTATATTGCTATTACGAATGCATCAGGTTATGACCACATCCTTTTCACCTTCCAATTTTATCAGCATTTCTTTTGTCTAAATCTGTATTTTTTCCCTTTTTTAAAACCATTTATTCTTTCTCGATCAAAGCATGGAAAAAAAAAAAAGGATTTTTGCAAGGCTACACAGGTCACTGTTATCTCCACAGCTTCACAAGAGGGCCTATAAAATGTATAATCCAATCTATATGGTCCAGATAGAACTTTCTGTGTTCTGTTACATCCTCCCCATCTTCGGGCACAAAGAATCTAGTTGTCTTTTATGATATTCTTCCAACAACATAATTTTTTTTTATTGTAATTCTTCAGTATACAGACATAATTGCCCATTACATCATGAGACAAAAGAATATGTTAAATTTTATTCTGATGGAAATTTTGTTTTTGATTTGTTCTGCTCTAAAGATTGGCTTCTTCAGAGGTGAATTCTAAAAATCACGGTAGGAATATACTATGGGAAGACCTACCATCTCATTTTGAGCAGGGACTGCTTGGCTTTATGTTCAGTTTTCGTTGCTGTATGTATTTCTAATTTTGCACCTAGAAATAATCCTTCCTTCTGTCTTCCTTTCCGCCCTTAGCTCAGTAAATGTTCTAATATGTAATGGTTTTAATCACGGAGAAATGTACATAATTAAGTGTGAACTAGAAGCATACAATATTACTGTGCATGAATGCTGATATATTAAGAGCAACTGGACAAAGCCTACAAAAATATTGACTGATACAAACATGGATGAGAAGACTTTGACTGATGGCTATATGTGAATGACTAATATATGGATGCATTAAAGGGATTAACTGTAAGTACAGATGGATGAGATGAATCAACAGACAAATGGATTGAAAAATGGACTGTAGCTGTACTGAAGGCAAAGACAGATAAATAAAGGAATATTAGAGAGAAAAGGAGTGCAAGCATCCTTGTGGAATTTGTTCTGCTAAAATGATCCCTGTTGGATCTCTTTGGAAATCAGCTAGTTAGCAGTGAAATTGGTTTCACTTCACAGAGGTGTGAGGAAGATAAGAATAACCTTTGAATAGTAGAGGGAATCAGAATTTAGAAATGAAAGCACAGAAAGGTCTTAATGAAAGGAACACTAGGAAAGGATTACATCTTAGCAGAAGACTTAAGGACATAATGAAGAAAAAATTTAGAATAAAATAATAAAGTTTCACATAAAATGGAATTCCTTTTTTTTTTTTTTTTCACAGTCACATGTTACTGACATTGAAGCTTGTCAAGAAACTGTGCCTTCTGTTTATAAAGGTGATGCAGTAATCTGTCTGTAGTAACACCAAGGGTGCAAGAGATAATATGCTCTTATTCACCTTGATGCTAGTGCTTGCAGCTAACCATTTCAATTAACAGAACTATATAGCTCAGGAAGCTGAAATTTAAAAAGCTTCTCCTCTAAGTCTCTGCTTTACATCTCCATGGTGTCATAGGATTGTAACACTACATGTATTGATTTATCATGTTTTGTTTTTCAATATGCATTTCTTCTCTGTGCACACAAATTGCGTAAATATTTGCAAGAATTTAGCATCCTAGGTCACAAATCCTGAATATCTCTTACTCAAGTCAATCACATGAAATAACCAGAAGTTACCACTCCTTAGAAACAGTAGCCTTCCCTGTGTAGGACCCTGCTTGTAGCTCTTTAGCAATCCACTTATTTATGCTACGGATAAAGTACAACTTCAGCATTTAGTAGCCAGTGACTGGTCAAAGTCATTCTGCACAGAACTTTTCATAAAGCTCAGAGTAACTATTATAAAACCAAAATATTTTTACATATTTAATCCAAGTATGTGACTCTTCTATTGCAGTGGATGTAGTCTTTGACCAGTATTTACCAAAAGACAGATGTATATGGGGTTGGCTATGCCAACTCACAGTAACAGAAGTTAAAGGGCAAGTTTCCTTCTACACAGAAGAGCAAGTAGACCTTTGAGGGAATAAATATACAATGGCAGAAATAACATTTTTCAGCTGACTTTGCTGAATTTATTCTCAGTTACTGTCAGACAATGTTTGAGGCTATTAATTTTAACATCATTTTAACATCTGGTTAAATGTGAGAAGCAACACTGCAGAAATGAACCATGGTACTTCCCATTATGTGTTCTCAGTATGTCTTCTGAGTCATTTCTGATTAGCTTGCTGGAAACATTATATTGTCAACAATGCAGAGAAAGCCAGCTGAGTTATCTTTTTGTCTTCTGAGCAGTGCAGCATCAATAATGACCAGCTGACTTCTGATTCTTCTCTATTTTTCACTGCAGTAGGGAGGTGGTGTGCTTTTCCTGCACTTGTCAAGATTACATTTCTAACAGGATGAAAAAATTAACTTTGAGCTGCAAACCAAAGCATCAAATTCACTGAGAAAGTATCCAGATAAAATGCTGTTCCATAGCCTCGCTTTTTGGCTTTAACTACAAAGAAGGGGAAAAAAATTTAAAAAAATATTTTTTTAGGTCATATATTAAATGTAATTTTACTGATGTTCCTGTGATTGCTGTGACTACAGATATCTTTTTCTTCTTCACAAGTCAACAACATCAAAGCTCTCAGCTTTGGCATCTGTTCCTTCATTGAAAATACCTTGTTCTCTTCCTCAAAAAAAAAAAAAAAAACAAACTTATTTTCACCAACATAGTTTCTCTTCTTTGCCTCTATTCTGCTATGAATGGACTTCTTCCCATCTTGGAAGAATAATTAGAATCTCATATTCCCAAATATTTATGTCCACCATTTATTTACAGTCATACCATAATTCATAAGAACAAATCTGTTAACCACAAAGTTGTCTGTGTATAGAAGCTTATTTCTGTTACATATAAAAAGCTATCAGACATTAATAATTGCCCCCACAGAGCTGACTCTTAAACTGTCAACTAAAATATCACTGAAAATTATCAAAAATACTTTTAGTTTTTATGGAAACTATGATGTTGTTGAGTTTTGAGATTTTACTGTAAAACTCAAAAACAAAATATTTCCATTTCACATTGGATTCCCTTTTCCACAGAGAATATGTTGTTGAGAAGTCTTTAGTTCCTTTTTTTCCCTAGTTGGACTATTTTTTCTTATTACTGTGGTCTTCCCTTTTGGCAGAAGAATTTGTCCATAATTTACTATGCCATTTATCACGCATTTATCTTAAACCTAAATGAAGATTTATAATATTTTTTATTTTCCTTCTCAAAATTTATTTATTGATTTTTAACAAGATTTTCTTCAGGGGTCAGACAGCAAACATACACATACATGTATATAAACAATACTAAAAGAACACCACCTAATCAAAAATCCACTTTCCTTAGATATTTCGAAGACTACTTTTCAGGGGAAAATTAAGATAATTTCAAATTTTTCAGTCTTCCTGAAAATGTCAGTGCCTGCCCAGCCTGGCTTTATCTGAATAACGCTTAGAGCTGAATGCCATCAAAGTGATTGCCAAGACTGGCAGAAGCAATGGTGGCATCTGGTCAACCTCTGGTTTTAAAAATGAATGAGTAGTGGAATAATTACACTTTATTGTACCTGCTAATTTCTCCTGGAAAATGCCTTAATAAATTGATTGCATGTTTCAAGCAAACCTGTAATGAGAGGATTATTTACAAAGGCCACGCAGAAGCTGCTATTAAAAAGCAATCAGAAAGAGAGAGAAACAATGACAGGAGGGCTCAGTGGGGGAACCTTAATAGTGGGGGGTTTAGTATTTGGTTTGTATTATCTTGCTGACATTTTAATTAAAATGTATTTCTCTCATTTCCTTACTGTCTCACACTTTATCTGAATTAACTTTCACACTTTGTTAAGGAGGAAGACATTTTCTTTATGCACCAGGACGAGGCAGTGCCAGTTGCTTCACTATCATTTTTCAGACCTGAGCCTGTAAAATCTATATTTTCAAACATGGATTCTGTTGACATTGAATTTGAGATTGCTGGGTGAAGGGTTTTCCTTGGGCATCTGCAAGCAGAAAGGTCCAACAAAGGAGTAGACTTATTGCTTGTCAAATGGCTCCTGCAATCCTGAAAGAAATGGAGGCTTTAGCCAGACCTTTGCAGACACTGAGTTGAGACTATTAGTTGATAGTATGGAGAAGACAACCAAATTATTCAACCCTGATCTGTTTTAAATGTTGAAATTTTCAAATGGTGACTGAAATAGACTTTACACTAAATAAAAATGACACGTTATTCCAAATTACCCTCTCTCCCCCTTCCAAATTGTAAATAGGTTTAAAAAAAAAAAAAGAAAAAATAGCAAGTTGAACAATTCGAAGTGTAAAAAAGAGATTAAATAAAGATATATAATTAGCTATAATTAATTAGCATATGTTTGCACTGGCCCCAATAAACTCAAGCACTACATAATTGTGATGGGGGAAGGAGGTCTAAATTATTAAGATAACTTTTATCTTAAGGGTTTATCTTAACGTTTATCTTAAGGGTTTAGGATAGTGTTACCAGCATCTGAAGAACTTAAAATTCAAGGAGGAAGAAGTATACAGGATATGAGTAATGTTCCCAGAAGAAAACAGCAGAAGGACTGGAGCCTGAACCCTGTGTGGATGCCAGACAGGCTCGAAGCCACTTCCCTGGGCAGTGATCTCACTTCTTTCCCCTGCAGTACTGCCACCAGATGGGCAATGATAGCTTACCCTGGGCCTACATGTAGAACTAGCATAAAGGATTTCTTGAATTCTTCTCAATGTGTATTTGTAGGGCTCACTAAGGAAATTCTTATAAAACATTTTTGCTTTTGTTTGAAAATAGTTGGAGGAGGGCTTCAGGGGTCAAAACAAGAGGGTTTTAACAGTGAAGTGATGACGCAGCATCTCATGGGAGTTGCAGATCAGTTGTGTCCTTTTCGTGTACATGCGTAAGACTGACAGGGCAGATGCTTGCTCTGGTAGGACACCATAATGAGAAACTGCCACTTCTTCGCTCAAGGAAAAAGACAGCAGACTATCATAGGAAATATGCACAACCACCTGCTCCACTCACAAGGCTGAGAGGGACCGTGAGGCCCCCAGATATTCTGGGGGACATGACAACTTTCCTGTACATAGTTGGCCAGTCTGTGTTAGGATATCTCTCAAGATAAATGGTAAGGTGACAATATCTGAATCATTTAAAAAGAGGCTGCATATAGTACTCTGTCACCACCAAGACCATTATCAGTCCAGCACTTTTTTTCTTATCCATTTCTAAGTTGATGTCACACTGTTTGTGATGCTAAAAATAAAACAAAGCAAAACAAAACAAAACAAACAAAAAAAGGTAGACTATAAAGCCCATAAAGTGAAAGCGAAAGAGTTGCTGTATGTAATGAGACCATTACTCATAAAACTCATTCTGTGTGTAGCATCCTTCAAACTAACTGTTGTCTAAAATGATTCAGGATTATAAATTGAGAGACAGCAGCGAGTATAACATATAGGTTACTTTAAAACAGTCTATAAATTGAAAAATTAACATATCTTTCCCCTATGAGTCTAATAAGAGACTGAAGAAAATGAGAAAAAAAACAGAAGGATGATGAAGCACAGTCCTAGCAGAGACTCAAAGTATGATAAAGACACAGCAATGTGAAGAGAGACAGGACCTTCTTCCAGGTAGCAGGAACTACAGAGAAAGAGCTCGCATTGAGAGCAGCAAGCCAGGAACAGACAGTGGTAAAAATAAGGAGGGAGAAGCCCTGGAGGGCTGCTGCAGCAGATCATTGGAGGACAGGTTTGTGTGGAGACTGTCAGCAGACAATAGTGTTGTTTCCCAAGCCTAAGCTCCTTCTGCAATGCCAGGTCTGAGTTATAGCAGCAAACCTGCCAGATATTCAGAGCTGCAGTAGCATCAAAGCCATCTGCAATCTTTCAGCAGCAGTTTGATAGACTATGGGTGGATGAAGTCTTGAGATATTAGAGTCTTGGCAACTAAATAAAATTGGAGGTTGAACTCAATGAAGATGACCCTCTCTGGCTCTTTTGATGCAGCTTTTCCCTCCAGTATACCTGCAAGCATATTTCCTGGCTACTTTCTTTTTTTTTTTTTTTGTTGCTGTTGTTCTTTAAGGTGAAAACAAATTTCACACCAAAGCAAATGTCACTCCCACTTGCATGAGTTCCCTTATCACCAACAGCAATTTTTCCAACAACCTATAAATCCTCAGAGACACTAAATGTGACAAAACCTTATATCTGGCAGTTTTCTTACAAAATGCACAGGCTTCTGGCAACTAATATAGTAGGAAATGATTATCATCGTTACACTGCTTAGTTTTATGGTATGTTAAACTACTGATATACTGATTCAGGAAAAATGCCCTTAGTGTATATTTGCATGCTGAGGCATTCTTTGATTTACAGAAAAGCTGATTGTACCAAGGATCTGCAGTACTGTACAATAAGCTCTAATCTTTACTCATATTAGAATCTGTCTATCTACTTCTTTACTGTAGTATCTAGGCATCTTTTATCATACCAAATGTGTAGCAATTTTTCAAATACGCATGACCTGTATCACTCTACACACAATATTGTATATAAGCCTAAAAATCACTGTGCAACTTCCCCTCTCCCTAAAACCTGGAGGGATGGATTGCAGGATATTAAACCGAATCATTGTAAGTCCACACTACTACTGCATGACACTTCACATGAAAATACATTTAGTGGTCAGCGCAGTTTGCTGAACACTGATACAATCTTCTGGTCTTAGAAAATGTAATTTTGACTTCTGGGGAGCTTCATTCATTCCCAGGTAGTTTCAGGAGCAGAGGAAAAGTACTTAATTAGTACACAATGATGACAAAGGTTTGACTATCTGGGACTAGATTTTCTACTGAAAATGCCCCAGCTGGCTTCTAAGCACCAAATAACATCATTGTCCAGCCAGGCCACTGATTCTGGCCTAACAACAAATAAACAGTAGGGTCATGAAGGGGGTTAAGAAATGCAAATATCCCCCTCTAGACACATTGCCTCCATTAGTAGTGGCAGAAACACAATATTTCAGGTTTCCAGGTTTTTGAGTTTTCAGGTAATACTGACATTTCAAGATTTCACCTGAAACCCTCTCAAAATGGTCAGATGTGACAGCTCCCCACCATCCCCCAGATTCAGAGTTGTCTGCAGCCAAAGATCTACATGTGACAGATCTAAGCTGCTGCTTCTTTTCTAAAAAAAAAAAAAACAACAATAACAACAGCTACAACAACAAAAATCCTTGTATTCTAGAAAATTGCATTTTTCTGATGCAACTTGATTTTGTTTGCTAAATTGTTTTCAGTGATTTCCTCTGGCTGTCTGCCATCCCCTGTTAGACAGTGAGCACCAATGTTAATGGCTTGTTTCGGACACCTCTGAGGGAGACAGCAATCACCTCATACGGTTCACTGAGTGCTCTCTTCATGTGCAGCAAGTAGTATCTTGCCAATTGCAAAGCCCTGGCAGTGATGGACCATCACACAACTTTTCCTCTTGTCCTCCTGCCAGCCTGCATGTCTGTGCTGACTTGGCATGTTGTGCTATCCTTAGGATTTACACTGAGTGATCCTTTTTAAAAGGGGAGATGATAAAAAAGAGGCTGCCAAGTAGTGTGGAAACACAGTTTAGGGCACTTCTACAAGTGAGACAGTGCAGAGGTGTGTTCTCAGCCCAGGCCTCTTGAGCCAATGTAGACCTTTAGCAGATTCCTTACCTCCTTCCTTGCACCTCTACAAACATCAAAACAGGCTAAGCTGCAATTCCCCTTATCCAAATAAATAAATAAATAAATAAATAAATAAATAAATAAATAAATAAATTGGATTAGCCATTAAGGTATGTTGGAGGGATACAAAATGCACTAACAGAGGTATAGGAGCCCACCCAAAATTACTCCACTGTCTTAATTGTGATATGGAAAGTTTCAAATATTTCCTTCCACATTCATAACTAGTAAATTCAAATAACCGTCTTCTCTCTCTTCAGTATCTTATGACTTTACAAAACAACCTCAAATCCTGCTAGGTATGTATGTATTTTGGTCTGAGAGTGTGTGTGAGTGCAGGCTATTTCTTTGTAAAATAAAAAGAGGTGTATACTTGCAAGTATATGTACAGATACATGGATCCAGATGTGTCCACGTCTTTTTTATAGCTTGTTTGTATACATACATGTCCAAGCAGGATCATATCTATCCACAAAGGCTAGATTATCAAAGTGACCAACAGCTCAGTTGTAACCCTTCATTTGTAACCCTTTTTAAAGTACCTGGAATTTCTAGACAATGATCCTTTGAAAATCTACCCCTTTTCTGATTTCTTAAGGCTGGCATTCAAACAGATAAAACCAGGATCAATAGGTCTTTTGTACAATGAATATTTATTCAAAAGCGCACGTAAGCAACACAATGTTTATGTGTATTGATCAATGTGCTAGTATATACATGTATGAATACCGTTGTGTGTCTATGATTTCGATCATGTAATGACATGATCTTTTAACTGAAATCTTGAAAGCTCAGGAGAAATATGGATGCATTTTATTTTACCATTTTAATGAAAAAAATGGTTGTGACTTAAGGGGCACACAGCACAACAGAGAAAGCTCTTGACATACAGTTCAAGCCTCCATCATTTTACAGCTGTCTGTGACTTTATAGTACAGCTAAATGGACATGTAAATGAAATGTAAATGAAATGATTAATAATTACAGTTGCAAGTTTACATCAGCATAGAGGAAATACACAGAAATTCCTGGATTTGAAATGCTCAGGAAACCAACTTTTTTAAAGCTGTTAACTTGCTGCAGAGTCAACACCACCCAACAGTTATGGCTACCCATAAGAAGATAACATTGGACCATTTAGGAGCTGTTTTGTTGTGATTTCTTTTTTCTATTTCCATTTACCCATATTAACAGTTGCTCCTTTAGGGACACCTGCAAGTTCTCTCTTTTGTGATAATGCATGGGCATGTGTGGCTTTGAGAGCTATTTATGTGATATTTCCATTAACAAGCTGTAATTAAACCATCTAATTAAAAAAGCAGTAATCTATTTAACAGGTTTTTTGTTGTATTTTTTTTAAAGAAAGCCTAGCAGAACGGTGATTAAGTTCCTCTGTTAGATGAGCATTATGGCTTTTCATAAGGCTCTTAATTATTCAACACAAAATGTTAAATAAATTAAATTAAAGGCATAATTTTATTTTTCTGGGAAAAAAAAATAATAAAAGAAAGAAAAGAAACAACAAAACACACTAGAGTAAAAAGCTGTTCCAATATGTCCATTAATACAGTAGGGATTATTTTTAATGTGTTGTGCATTTTGGCCTAGACAAAAGCTGATTAGAGATGTAAAATACAGTGAATAAAATCTTGCACTTACTAAACAGGGAGCTAACTGTACTTTTATCCCCAAGATGTATTGGAGCATAGGAATGGTCCTTCTGGGCCAGAGTGGCAGTGCCCCAGCCCAGCAGTCTGCTCACAGTCTGCTGGGACACAAGGAGAGGCTGTCCAGGGAGAGTGCACAGCCCCGGCCTCTTCCCTTTCTCTTTCCCTTACATTTCCTCAGCATTTACCTTTGTTGGGGCGGGATTCCCTTTAGCATCCATTTAGAGATTTGTTGTCTGGGAATTCATCTATTCCCATTTGGAGCCTGCTGATGCTGTTTGCTTCTGGAACCTGCTGGGCCAGCAGCTGCCAGAAGTCCCCTAGCCACTGTGTGGAGAGGTGCTTTCTTTCACTGTTTTAAACTGTTGTCCTACTAGTTTTTGTCAAGTGTTCTGTAGTTCCATTGTTGGAGGATTTATTGAATAACAACTCCACATTTACCTTATCTGTGATCTGCATTTTATCATAACTCTATCAGAAATACTCATTTTCTTTTGCCTCTGAAATGAGATTCTGTTATGCGCTAATATCAGCCATACAATTCCCACCTCCATGCCTTGTATTCAAACTGAAAGACATTGAGAAGGCCAAAACTTCTACCCACTGTAAAAAATAAAAATAAAAAATCCTTTAATGTGTTTGCTCAAGTACAAAGCTCTAGGAACCATGTTCAGATCATTTCCATCTATGTATTCAAGTGAATATCCTAGAAATATAAAGTTGCAGTAGACAAAAGAGAGGCGTCAGGTTGCACAATTGCACGCACAAACAAGAGAAACCTGCCAACTACACTGGACATCAGGTAACTGAAAATAAATTCTGACTGGCTTTTAGGATTTGTCAGGGACCCTGGAGCTAATTTTGCTAGCTATTAAAAACAAAACCAAACAAAGCAAAACAAAACAAAGAAAAACTTCTATAACTGTTATAATTTATTTCAACGGTCTCACATTGACTTCTGAGCATTACTACTAAAGCTGATAGCACTGTCTAGGATGAAGATAGTGGAATTCTTCCCAGTAAAAGTCCATGCCAAAGAGAGCGTATTTTCAGTTTTCAGTTACTTTCCCTAAGCATGATCACTTTCGTCAGTGTTTCTCAGGCTGATCATCTCCAGCCTCATTCACTCACTTTCACTAAGACAAAAGTTTCTGAGGCCAAAAGTCCATCAGCAAAAATAAGGTGCTGCTTCCAGGAAGGAAATTATGTCTTTTGCTCAGTCTAATAAATAAATAAATAAATAAATAAATAAGTAAACAAACAAACAAACTTGTACTTTACTAAGATACTTCAGTACCTCTGCTTTTTTATTTTTGCAAAGTTTAACAGGAATTAATTGCCTTACAGGAAAAATGCCTGCCTAAATCTCTCAGGCTGGTCATACTCAATACTGACATTGTGGAGCTCGGTGTTTTAATTTGCACAGGCTCTTAAACTCCTTGTGTGTTTGAAGGGCTCCTTGTGCTGCACCCAGTCACATGCTGCCTGGGGCTCTGGGAGCTGTGGTTAAGATGGAGTTTTTTGGCTGATGCAAGGCACAGTACTGCAGCAGACCCAGGGGCTGAGAGGAATTGGTTTCTCTCACCGCTTTCAGTCTGCCTCTGCATTTTACACACAAGTAGCATGGAAGAAAAAGAGAGATCAGCCTACTCAGAATGCAGATGGGAGAAGAAAGACAGAAAATGAAGAAAGAGGAACTACAACGGGAATTTTCAGAAACAAAGAATAACCCCAGAGCTCAAGTATATTTATGCGCCTGCTTGGTTGTGGTGGTTTTACCGTACTGGGCAGCTAAACCCCACAACCGCTCTCTCACTCCCCCTCCTTTAGATGAGGAGGGGGAGAAGTAAAGCAAAGAACAACTCACGGGTTGAGATAAGGATAATTTAATTAAAGGGAAATAATTATAATAATTAAATAAAGACTACCATGAACTAACAATTTAACTAAGGGGAAAATAAAAAGGGAAAGGGGAAAGGGAGGGGAAAAAAGGAAAATAAAAAGAAGGGAGGAAAACAAACAAACAAAATAAATGAAGGCTATATGGAAGTGCAGAGGAAAGAAATTACTCTCTACTTCCCACAAATGAGCGATGATTGACCACGTCCTTGAAGCAAGGCCTCAACGCACGCAGCCGGTGTTCGAGAGGAGGACCGATGTCTTCCAAACGAGAGCCCACCCCTCCCCTCTTCTTCCTGTTCCCACCTTTTATTGCTGAGTGTGACATCACATGGTATGGAATATCCCTTTGATTGGTTTAGGCCAGCTGCCCTAGTGATGTTTCTCTCCTCACCTTTTGCCCACCCCCTAAGAGGGTTAGAGAAAGGCCTAATACTGTGCCACTGCTGCTCAGCAGCAGACACAACACTGGTGTGATAACACTGCTGTTCCAGCTACAACTGCAGAGTACGGCACTGTATGGGCTGCTGCTGGGAAAGTTAACATTCCAGCCAGACCCAATACAACCTCCACCCCTTATTCCATAACATTTGTGTCACACTCAGATCCCCATACTTTAGCATACAAGCATCCTCATCATTATTCCTTGTCTTTTAACAGGACAAGGATTTAATAGGACAAGATTGATAGGCAGGTGTATCTTCTCATTCCATAGGTCTTTCTTGGAAAACGTTCATAAGAACTGTTGATGATTAGGTCTTCATCTGCCAAAGTGGCCACTCAAGGCAGGTGGAGTTGGATGTCTGGACGCGAGCACCAGCTTAGCTCAAGTCCTTGTTGCACTGCCCGGCTCCTTGCAACGTTGACCTGTCGTTGATCCTACAGCATCTTCCTACAACATATAACTTAGATTACAGATTAGTTTTCTCTCAGTGCCAAATCTCCTTGAGGCACACACTTGATATCCCCATTCCTTTGCATGACCCACCAGGTATACCCTGGTCCTTGGGCGAAGACAATCCCACGAGTGGGTTTGCCTTTTCCCGAGGCAGGAGCAACCCACGCTGCCTTCCCCATCCACCTTCCTACATGCACTACGGGAACTTTAGCTCCTTTCACAGTGTGTAGGGGTTTTGTTTCGGCAGGACCAGCACGGCTGTCAGACCCCCTATTGTTAGCTAGCCAAGTGGCTTCTGGTAGATTTGTGTCCCATTGTTTCCATGTCCCAGCACCTAATGCTCGTAACATAGTCTTTAACAGTCCATTGTACCTCTCAACCTTCCCAGAGGCTTGTGGGTGATAAGGACCCATAGCTTTTGCAGTGTTAGGGTTTGCCTCATCAAACCCCAACAAGAACAAAAAAATTAGGCCAAAGAAGGGTGTTTGCTGTTTAATTTGAGCACAAAGCAGCGATATGTAAAATGAATTTCTGTATACTTAATCTTAGCCAAATGGGGCTGTCAGATGTTTTTTTCTCTAACCTGCCTCAGCACTTTATAGCACGACAAAAATGTTCCCAGAGTGTAAAGCACAAGCAAGTGGAAAAAAAAATATAAAAACACCAAGAATGCAAATATTTATCATTTTCTTTCTCATTAGCATCCCTTGCTTAAAAACCAGAACATGCTGCTTGTGCCTCCTTCATCTCTGTAAAGGTCTGGCTCCCCTCTCGCTCTTCCTACAGGCAGCAGATATTTGAGGCCATTGTGCAGGCTATTCCAGTGCTCAAGGGGAGTATGACAGGGTGCCAGGGTTGCCCTGTGACTCTCACCCAGACTTCCAGAATCTGGCACTTGCCTTACCCTGCAGCAGGAAATTGGGTTGTGGTTCAAGCCACATGCTCCCACTTGGTTTCAGGAATATTGGCCAGGCAAACAAGAAGATGGTAGTACCCCAGGCTCTTGAGTGGTCCTTCAGTACCAGCTAAAGCACACACACACACACAAAAAAAAAAAGATTCTTAGGTGCAGCTCAAACTGAGGAATCCAGTTCAGTCAGTTTTCACTGCTGACCTTGTGCAGGAGATTGGGATGAAGGATGCAAATGCAGTCCTTGACAGGTTCCTATTCTCCATTACAAAACAAGAGTACCATTTATATAGGACTGATCTACTCACTTAGGCATAAATTCACTTTTCCCAGTATGAACTTTCTGATGCCAAGTGAATGGCAGGTTGGTTTCCAGTTCAGCCTGGGTCTTTATCCATATTGATCCCTCTGGAGAGAGACCTTCTCCTACAGATCTCCCACACAGGGGGATATCACATCTTCTGTATGAACTGAACCATGGAAGCCACATCCAAAACATCACAACTGTTTTCTCTATGCATTTGCCCCTCCAGAGAAATAAACTTGGAGTGAAATGCAGAAGATATTGCTGACCCAGCAATGTCCTATGTTCTGCTGCCAGACAACACTGAAGAGAACACAGCAGAGAGTGAAGCATAGAATAGCTTAGGGTGGAAGGGACCATAAAAGACTAACTAGTTACAAGCCCCTTGACATGGGCAGGGACACCTCTCACCAGACCAGGTTGCTCAAAGCCACATCCAACCTGGCCTTGAACACCTCCATGGATGGGGCATCCACAGCTTCTCTGGGCAACCTGTGCCAGCACCTCACCACCCTTGAGTACAGAATTTCCTCCTAACATCTAATCTAAACTTCCCTTCTTTTACTTTAAAACCATTTTGCCTTTTCTTACCATTCTCTGCCTTTCTTAGATTGCACTCTCCATCTTTTTTGTAAGTTCTCTTTAAGTATTGAGAGGCCATAATGAAGTTTCCCTGGAGTCTTCTCTTCTCCGGACTGGATATCCCCAGCTCTCTCAGCCTTTCTTCATATGAGAGGTGTTCCAGGACTCTCATAATCCTCATGTCTCTCCTCTGGACCCACTCTAACAGGTCCAGAACAAAAAAAAGGCCTGTGTTTGGATGGTAAAAGAAAAACAAAAACACACACACACACACAACAACAACAACAACAACAAAAACACACACAAAAACAAACAAACAGAAATGTAGTTCACATGTTCTTTATTCTCTCTCTCTCTCTCTCTTTTTTTTTTTTTTTTTTTTGTATGTGGGAAGACGAGCTTGTTCCAGTTTCCTGGGTCATCACAAATGAGCACCGAAAAGCCTAATCTAGACTAGTGAATCATAATGCAAGAGTATCAGCTATATTGAGTTTTGCTAGATATCTCAAGGACAAGAATACATTGTACCTCCCCATGTCACAGAAGGATTCATACAGCTCATGTACTTAGGAATCTGCTCTCAGAAATTGTTGTCAAAAGCAATTGTTGTGTTACTATACTTGTCCAAGCCCCAGTATAAGACTCTTATTTCCAGTGTGGTATTACCTCTTTTAGCATTACTGGGAGAATCTTAAAAGATAATGGCCTACTTCTCAACTTGTTATGGTTTCACACTGTTGATTTCAATTAAGTTATTGAGGTTTGAACTGATGTGATGTGAGGTTAGGGCAAAACTACTCCCCTACAAAAACATTTAGACACAGTACAATGAAAGAAATTGAGGTTAAACACCAGGAAATAACCTTATAACAATAAAAAGACTGTACAGGAACAGATTGCCTGAGGAAGTTGTGGAATATCCAACAGTAGAGACTTTAAAGCACATATTAGCTAACATTTTCCAAGCATAAGATAGTTAGATGAGATTCTGCATTGGGGCAGGAGCAACTGTATTCCTGAGGTCCTTTCCAGACATGTTTTCTGTAATTACTCACTTTGTGTTAACCATATTTAACCAAGTTGGATAACAACTTTGGCAATAAGTCAAATTTCATATCTGACATTTGAAATTGATGGACTGCTTTACTGTCCCTAACTCCTCCTGCACCGTTTCCTCAGCCTAAATCTCACAGACCTGTATACAAATCTGATTAATTAAATTCTTCCAAGGATCCCAAGGAGATATCCTTTTAAGACCCAGCAGTGTAGCGTTTGAATTACTTTGTGAAACTTCCATTTTTTTAGTAGCAGGCAATAAAAATATGTCATCAGAGTCTCACATCAAAGAGAATATTGAGGGAGAAAATGTCCACACCGCCAGCTGGTTCTTTCCAAATCTCATTCATATACTCCGTATGTGAGTGCTTGGGGGAAAAAAAGAAAGTACAAGGAAGGAAGTTTTAGACGGAAGCTGAAAGTTACATAAATCTGGAAAAAAGATGAGAAATAATGAAGCTTTTAATGCTGCCAAAGTCAGGAAACCTCATAGAAGGCAGAGATGAGTTTGGAAGTTGTAATTATATCACTGTGTTGCTGAATATGAATTCTTCCTTTTCAAATACGTTGGTATTAAAATGTACAGGAAATGGGAAATGAAACAAATTGCATACAGAAGGTGAAGCAGGTTTGTCAAGTTTCTTTGTGCAAAAATGTGAAATAGAAAATGAGAAAAGATTTGACAGTGGGGAGGGGAGGGGAGGGGAGGGGAGGGGAGGGGAGGGGAGGGGAGGGGAGGGGAGGGGAGGGGAGGGGAGGGGAGGAGAGGAGAGGAGAGGAGAGGAGAGGAGAGGAGAGGAGAGGAGAGGAGAGGAGAGGAGAGGAGAGGAGAGGAGAGGAGAGGAGAGGAGAGGAGAGGAGAGGAGAGGAGAGGAGAGGAGAGGAGAGGAGAGGAGAGGAGAGGAGAGGAGAGGAGAGGAGAGGAGAGGAGAGGAGAGGAGAGGAGAGGAGAGGAGAGGAGAGGAGAGGAGAGGAGAGGAGAGGAGAGGAGAGGAGAGGAGAGGAGAGGAGAGGAGAGGAGAGGAGAGGAGAGGAGAGGAGAGGAGAGGAGAGGAGAGGAGAGGAGAGGAGAGGAGAGGAGAGGAGAGGAGAGGAGAGGAGAGGAGAGGAGAGGAGAGGCTACAATAGAAATAAAACATAAGTTGTAGAGAAAGACAGCCTTCCTTCCTTCCTTCCTTCCTTCCTTCCTTCCTTCCTTCCTTCCTTCCTTCCTTCCTTCCCTCTCTCTCTCCCTCCCTCCCTCCTTCCCTTCCTCCCTCCCTCCCTTCCTTCCCTCCCTCCCTCCCTCCCTCCCTTCCTTCCTTCCTTCCTTCCTTCCTTCCTTCCTTCCTTCCTTCCTTCCTTCCTTCCTTCCTTCCTTCCTTCCTTCCTTCCTTCCTTCCTTCCTTCCTTCCTTCCTTCCTTCCAGTTCCTTTATATTGTTAGGGAAAGAGTAATTTTTTGCACTGGTAGCTCACAGTGTATAGTAACCGCATGCATGCATGGTTTCTGACCATTAGTTTACAACACTATTGTTTTTGAAGACAGATTTCAAGCTAGCTTATTAAATGCATGTGTTGTTGTTAGCATTATTTCTTCAAAGGAAATTAAACCTTATATCTGAATTTCAACTAATTCTTTACAACAACAACAACAAAAGACACAATTTGATCCAATTCTGCTCCTAGAACGTCTGGACAAATCCAAATGCACATTGTTATTGCAGATTTAAACTAACTGAAAGCTCTTGACATGAAATGGGAACAAACATTTTGTTTCCATAGAGGGGATAGAGAAACAAGACATTTGTGCATTACAAGATGTTTTCAGTCCTACCTGGAGCCTTAACAGAAAGGTGCACTGAAGACTGAGAGTTCTGCTTGTCTAGGGAAGGGAGCTGGGGGAAGAAAAGAGAGAGAAAAAGACAAGGACTCTTTTGGGGAAGAAAAGAAGAAAGACTGTCAAGCCTGCATACCGATTCATTTTTTGAAGAGCACTGCTTTTGCAAAGAAGTAGATGTATAACTCTAGGGAAAGTATACAAAGGTGCAGGAATCAGAGCAGTGTCTTTTTCCTTCTTATTTTCTCTGAGCTGTCACAATAGAATTTTATATCTGGACTCTGATAAATGAAAAATCCATTTCCCCTTGGATTAATGACACAGAAAACACTTTGGCTTGGTACCTAAATCTAAATAGGACTTTATTCCATATGTACTCAGGAAGTAGGAATAATCAGAACAGCAGTAGCAAAGCTAATAACCACCAGACCACACCAATGCCTTTGCCGATGCGAGATCTCCATTACTGATTCTGCTGCCATTGCTTTTCTTGGATTTGGGATACTGTAGAGAACTGCAAAACCATCTAAATTTGCTTATTTTGGAGGTGCTACATGTTTCATAAGCAGATGACGTCTGAAGCAGGGAAGCTTTCAGGGCAAGAATAATTCTTCTGCAATGTCTGCACGGGGTCTGGCACAGTGGGTCCACAGCCCAATTAGATCGCTTGCAGATACAGGAATACTGCACCAAGTGATAAGTAGGATGTGTGAGTGACACCCACAATATTCTTCAAATGCAGATTGATCGCTAAGTTTCATTAGTGTTAATGGTTGCTGCCTACAGAGAACGATTTATACCCTTAAGCCAAAAAAATCTTTTAGTTAGATCACGGAACAGTAATAATGTAGAAATGTACTGAAGTAAAATACAATAGCACATACGTGACCCACGTGTGTTTTCAGTCACAAACTGCCTGTGCTTTTTCAACATAAAATGACAGTTGTCTCTGCAGATGACAGAAATGAAAGAAAAAAAAAATATGAAAAAGCCTGATACACAGAATGCAAAAAATCATAATACTTGCCTAGCTTCATACTGCAAAATCACATCGTGTCACATTCCAGCGTTTCTCCTGGGTCCATAGCTGAGCAATTTTTGTCTATATTCAGCTACCGCAGCTGCAACAGAAGGATACCTGTGATTTGAACCTCGGCTTTTGTCATAGATGAGAAATATGTAGCTAATAACCCATTTACTTAAAAACATACATGGTAGGTAACAGAAGGGTCATCATATTTTTCTTCTATCACCTGGCCAAGGGATTCCAACACATTGTCATAAAACTCATTTTATTCAGTTGACTATAGAAAAGTGGTAAAAAAATGTCCATTGAAAACATTCCTTATAATCTTAATGAAGTATGGGGAGATAACAAAGACTGCACCCTTATCAGAATAATACAATTAAGCAAATTCGGCCTGCAGCAGAACATTATTTTGCATTTTGAATTATTTTTAAACAGCTTCCTCTCCTGCCTAAGGTATTAGTTGATAATTAAATGGTCATTCCACATGGTATCATGAAAATAACAACAGAGTGAGTACTGGAAAAGTTTTAGACCTCTTCATTTTGTGCCAGAAAATTGGTTCCTGTCTTTGACAACATAGTGGCCTTAGAGAGGTGTATTTTCCACAGCCAGCCAACACATCCACCTTAAATTGTCAGTTCTTTAGGAGGCCCCATTGCCTTCAGTAAACATAAAATGTGTTTCTGAAAGGTCTGTATTGATTTTTCATTGCATTGGAACTGAAGTGACTCATTGCTTGTAAAATTTTGATTAGTCAGACTTATTTTTTAATAATGGTAGGCATACATGCATCTTTCCTGATTTTTTTTAATAAAATCATGTAGGGAGACACCCTGAAAGTTAGCTAAATGGGACTAGTATAAAACTGGAACATCAGCATCTTCCTGCATAAATTTACAAGCACTGATTCCAAAAGGTTAACAATACGGCAGATGGATATCAAGATGTATCAACTCAGAAAAGTGAAGAACTCAAGGTTTGGTTCCAAAAGCACTTATAAGTTCAAGCATTTCCCCAGTCCTCTTGAGCAGGCTTTCTTGACTCATGAAAACCACCTGCTGCTTCAGTTCAAGCCAAAACCAGCCCAAGAACGGCACTTACATGTCTTCTGCTCTTCATCTCATTGAGAATGTGAAAGCATGAAAGCAGAGGCAAAGATGCACAAGTGTGAGCTCCCCATTTAAACTAATAAATGTCAGCCTCTAGAAAAAAAAAAAAAAAAGTTAATCTAGTGTCCTATTTTGAGTTAAGGTCTAGTGTTTTCAGTACTCATTTTATGGTGAGATTCTTTCACTTGGAGAAACACTTTTGTATACCAGGAAAAATGTATTTTCTAGATTCTCAGTGCAGAAGTTGTTCCTGCATCCACATACCTATGATTTCACACTGTGCAACTTTTCTTCCTGTGGATGCTCTCTTTTCATATGGACAGCCTGAAGCAAATGCAGAAAGCTAGAAAAAAATGTTGAAGCTAAAGAAAAAAAAATATTTTTCTGATTTTCCTGTACTTTTAGTGTATTATATTGCTGTGGTTTTGTATTGTCATCAGGAAGAGCAAGGGTAATTCTCAGTTACCTTGGGTAAATAATTGCTGGTAATATGAGGACACAGGATAAAGCTGTGCTTTGCAGATGCCAAGGTGGGTATGAATGAATGGTAATGAATGGTCTAACTATACTCTCTAAGCCTCCATATATCTTGGTCTTAGGTTGTGTATGAAGTTGAGTAAGATTAGCATCTCAGGCACCATGGAAAAGGAAGTCCTGGAGAAAAAGGCTAACAGTTCTTAGACAATCACGTCCTCCACAGAGTAGACTTACCAATACATTTCAGATTTTCCACTTCAGGAAAGCCAAACATGTTACTCCTCCTCCTCAGCATGGGGCTGTGTTTCCCTCTGATGGTATCTGGGCCACACTTTCAGGCAACTGAACATATTGATGTCTTGCATTACAGAGGAGTTCTTAGCTCAGTTCATGGATATATTTAGATCAGAGGTCCTAGGTTTAAAACCTACTACTCCATCAAAATGGGTTTTGTTTTTCATTCCTCTAGTGAATGAAGTCACAGGGACAAATTTTCAGAAGGCAGAGTTCTCAGCCAACAATTTAACTGATTTTTTTTTTTCCAGCCCCACAATGATAGAGGGACATTTAGCAGTCTGTACTTACCAGAAAATCTGTAAGGACGTTAGACGTTTCAAAGTGAACACTACCAGGCTGCTCTGAACATCCAGTCTGTCTCAAGACTGTAAAACTACTATAAGAACCTATAATGTCCCTAAGTCCCTCAGGACTTCACAGAGTCACAGAATCACAGAATGGCTGAGGAAGGGATCTCTGAAGATCATCTAGTCCAACCTCACTGCAGAGCAGGATCACCTAGAGCACGTTGCACAGAATGGCATCCAGGAAGGTTATGAATATCTCCAGAGAAGAAGAGTCCACAAAGTCTCTGGGAAACCTATTCCAGTGCTGTCACCCTCACAGTCACCTGACAGCAGACTTAAGGTTTGAAAGTCTTCCTAGTTACCTACAGCTTGTAATTGGTCACCTGAGGACCCCAAAGAAGCTTTTCAGCCACCATGTGCTGCTTTACTGTTCTTCACACACTATATCCTACTTACCTTTGAATCACCACTTCATCACAGCTGGCTGCAGAGAGGAGTTCATTGGCAGTAATCTCAAGATTATTACTTTGTTTAAAATCCAAGTATTTAAACCACCTCTCAGTCAGTAGTAGCTCAGCCCAGCATGATAAAGAACTAGTTAAGTTTGTTAAGAAAAATGAACTGTGTGCATTTGCTGGTGATCAGAAGACTTAGCCATGAAGTGTTGAACCTTAGGAGAATGGTCGCCTTAAGACCCACTTGAATATTTTTCTGTGATTAATACTTCTCAACAGGTCATAATACGAAATTTTGACTAGTAAGTGTTTTTTCATTGGTAAAATGGTTGTTTTGGCTATGCTGAAAACCAACGGTATGTTGAGGACCACATTGCTTTATTCCAAGAAGAAACTATGTTTATGTAGTGTTAAAAATGCCATCTTCTTGTATGATGAAAGTACAGCACTTAGCAAAATGTCTTAAGGTACTAAAAACAACAGAACAGTAATAATCTTCACATAATGAAAACACTTATTAGTCTAGGATCTGGGGATAAGGATGAAGCAAGTATTTCTTGTTACAGGACTCATCATTGGTATGTTCCCAGAAAAAAAAAAAAAAAAGGAAAAAAAGGAAAAAAAAAATAGCAAAACGTGATTAAGATTAGCGGCATCGCCACTGATTTCCATAAAGTCAATCATATTTTTTATTATTTTGAGGAAGTACCATTGAGCTTCAGACTGAACAGCAACATCCTAGACCTGCTTCCTCTAGGTCTGAAAACTTTCATCAAATCTGAATCTATACTACTCCTTAAAAATAAATAAATAAATGAATAAATATCACCAAAAATAACCTTTATAACACAAAAGACTGATATTATTAAGAGGAGTTTGGAATGCTAGAAATGTCTCTGCAGGAATCAAGACTAGTGCCCTTTTATTCTGCTGGGGGCATTGATACAGAAATTCACAGGAAACTGTCTAATCAGAAGTAAATGCTCTTTCTGCAGAGCATTATTTTGTTTCTCTAAGCTATGTGTTCATGGAGGGGTGACTGCCTGGTGCTAATGATTAAGCCCAGTGGGGCTCAGCGTCTTCATTTGTGTACCCATACAAATTTCCCAATGAAGGCGGAGTCTCCTTTAGAAAGTTCACATACAGAGATTGCTGCAAGCATGTATGAATCTACTTTTCTTTGCCACTTCACACAGAACACACAGAATTAGTTCATTGAGCACCTTATTGAAAAGTACTCTGATGGTGAATGTTTTTGTATTTTGCAGGTGACATAAGCTTGTTTTTCCCCTGCTGTGAGGGAGAGGAACTCCCTTGATTTATATTCAAGCTGCCTATGAGTTGAATCCTGCAATTAGATGTTCACAGCAGCCTGACCATTGCTGTGTTTCTGACAAATGGCATTGGTCTCTGTACAGCACCAGAGACATGCAGATGGAAATGTGTTCCAGTTAGGGTAAAATTTATGCCTTGGTTTAAGATCTCCCTCAAGACTGCTGATGCTTAATTGAAGAAACTGTTTCATTGGCAAAGGTTAAGACCAGTGAGTCTTCACCTAAGCCAGAGTGTTTTTAACTCTAGGAATAGCAACCAAGACCTGGATTCCTTCCCTGGCTGGGCCACTAGTTTGGATGCTTCTCTGGAGATATCAGATACTCAGTTAATGATGTCAGGATTTCTTCTGCAGTTTGGGTTACTTTGTATAAAAGTTTATCTATATCTTCCTCTCCCTAAATTAAATAAACTTAATTTTATCTTCTGTATGACAGGCACTAGTAGGCTTAACTTGTGAACAACTTTATGATGATCATAGACTGATATTTGGAAATGTAGGACATAGAAATGATGACAGGCAGTAGTAATGAACTTGCTCTGGCAGGGCAATAATAAAAGTCTTTTGTGTCTTCCAGTCATTTGTTCTGCAAAAAGTATAAGTACAGGAGCATTGTGTAGGGTACAGCTGAGGAAACATTAGCATTTGTTAGGCTACCAACCCCTATCTGATTAACCTATTGCATTGAAGTGATAGAAGACCAAGGTACACATAGCAAGGAAAAGAACAGCTACAAGAAGCTGAGCACCTTGGAAATTGGGATGAGCTAGTTTATTTTGCTCAGATAAAAGGAAAATATCACATCAGGTAGCTTGTGAGTCAAAATACCACCAAGAAGAAGGAACTGGTCAGAAACTGCAGGACCAAATTAAAGAGGGATCCTTTGGGTCAAATACCAGCAAACACTTCCGGTCAGGGAGACATAAGGAATTAGGCTGCCAATCTAGATCTCAGCTTTTCTGCTCAGAGCATACCATATCCTCCAGTTTTATTCAGAACAATGTATGCCAGGACATGAGGAGAATATGTGTCCCCACTGGAAACCACAGGATTTCGTTATTCACTTAGTGCACCAACATACGCATATTTATCCTGTCACTTTCTCTGCTGCCATCTTTCTCTCTTTCATACACTCACCACAATAAATAAATAAATAATTTAAAATAAATTAAGTAACACACATAATAATCCCAGTTTTTGAATATATGAACTGTATGATAACACAGGGTACAAAAGGCTTCTGATGAAGGCTGTCTTGGTAAGAGCAAAGTATTGCTCTGTGCACAAAGGCCATTAAGCCATAGGAAGGCGCACATATGGGGGGCACTAGGCAGGCTTACACATTTGGAAAGAGAAATATGTACAGGCTGCCTTAAAGGGAAAAGCAAAGAAAGCAAACCCTAGAAATAAAATGTGAAAACTTCCGAGCTGCATAGCCCAGGAGACCACGGTTGCTATAGCGTAAGATGGCACTGCTGCTTTCACAAGTAACGATTAAGATGAGCTCCAGTCTAGATATGAACCCTTGAATTACTGTGCATTGTCACAGTGTCAGTGCCTAAGCAATCCACCCACTCATGCTTTATAGATTGTACAAGAACAAGGATCACATTGGTCTGTTTCAAACCCCTGAACAGTTAATCTAACTGAGGTTTTTAAGGTTTTAGCAGGTCCTTCTAATAGCTGCCGTGGTAGTGTGCAGTTAACCTTTATTGCCGTGAGGGCCCTATTAAGAATGAGTTATGTTCATCTCCTTTAAGGAAGGAAGGATTATGTTTCCAGATGTGTTGATACACTTGACATATGCCCTGTGATTGCTAGGACTCTCAGGCACCAGAAGACTGCTGTCTTCACAAGTCTGCAATTTTTGTTTATACAATGTATACACGTTTGTAATGGTAATTTGTGCACAGCACTTAGAAATTGAGTAATGAAACTCCAGAGAGAGAGAGAGATTGAGCGAGGCAGTAAGACCACACTGTATATAACATTGCATACTGAAAACCCATCCTCACAAGCACAGACTATGTAAAACTGGTTTCTTTTTGCTTGTTCCAATTAGAATATCCATAAACATTTTCAGTTGTTGCTATCATCACATCAGCTTGAACACATAGAATAGCTTGATTTGTAAGTATATGCAATTATATTTGTGAATGAAAGCATCGAATTTGGTTCATTTAGGCTAGTAGATGCACATTGTGTCTTGCTGTTCACCATTCAGAAAGCAGCAAGTCAACTGCGTGACTGTTGATGTTGCAGTTGTTACCACTAATAATTACTCATCCAGAAATCCATACCCAAGCCAAGGGATTTTTTTTACCCTACACTTTTTAAAAAACATTCTCATCTTTCTATGAGAAGAAATATAGTGGCTACATGCTCTACTCTGTAGGCTGAGGAATCTGGGAGTGACCTGAACCCCAGAGTCCTGCCATCTCATCTCCATATTTCTTCTATAGGAAACATAAAATAAACCTAAGTTCATTCAGCTGACATCTCCCACCCTGGTGTGCTTCATGGAAGGATCCTGGGGCATCCTCTGTGCTTAACACCAGGCACTTAACAGTAACAAAAAGCAGCCGTAGACAATGGCTGCTGAATGAAGCATGGGGTGTTAGGTAACATCCATTGAGGAAGAGCACATATCCAGCTTCAGACAGGGGAGGACCCAGGAGAGGATTTCATATGGGTCATCACTGGGTTAGTCATGAGATCCAAAGTTCATGTGGATGTATAACTAATCTAGCCTCCAGACTGTCCTTGCCCAGCTATAATATGTCTATATGTCCTCCATAACATGGTAGACACAACTAATGGGACCTCAGTGATCAATAGACAGTATGAGTTGGTTAATAAAGAATACGTTTTGCAGGCAAATCTGTTCTTCAGCTAGCTCCATAATTTATCTTAGTGCAAAAAATATTTCCAGACAAAGAGCAAATATGCTTTCACAAATCTGGATCAGCCCACAAACAATGTGCTAAACAAAACAAAAGAGAAGGCAAGAGAGAAACGTATTATGAATCCCTTATTGATGGTACCTGATCAGCTGAGATAAGCATTAGAATAGGAACTTGAAGGTAGACCCTTTTATGAAAAAGATGGTCCTCTGCTATACAAGTACCATATTTCTATTTATGTTTCTACCTCCTCACTTCCCTGTATCTCTTCCTTGTTTATTCATTGTTTTATTGCTTGGTTTTATTTTAGTCATTCTAGTTTGGTTTTATTTTAGTCTATGTAAACAGAACATCTGTGCTCCTCCAAACTGCTGCTGCACCACAGAATAATGTATGGGTAACAAGCCTGCTTGGGATGGCAGAATCAACATCAGCTGCCAAAGGTGCAGGTCCATCAGTCTCTAACACTCCCAAGTGAGAACTTTGAGCCAGCAGCCCAGCCAAGTAGCAATGCCATTCCTGAAGAGTTGTGGGCTCCTGCTGCATGCACCATGCAACCAGCAGAAGGGGAAAAACTGTGTGGTGAATAGATGAATGAAATGAATCCATGCTCCCAGAGATGCTTTTGAAGTGAAAGTATGGAGAGCACAACGTTTCCTCATGTACCCAATTTTTTTCAGCTGCGTGTACTTCACTTCTGCAGCATTAGCCCTGTTGGAACAGCACTGCAGCAAGATAGTATTGATAATATCATATGACATATTTTGAAACTAAAACAATGAGCTGATATCAGCATTGGCTACATAGGGCTTGCAGGTTACCTTCACATATCTATGACACCAGTCATATGTTTGCTGTGCCAGGGCTCCAATCTGTGAGTGCAAAACAGCTCAGTCTTGGAGGCTTTGTGAATAGGTTATCCCTGCTGAAGAGCTCTACTGTCTCACAAAGCATACCTATCCAGAGTAAGATTGTTACCATTGCTCTGCCTAGATTTGTCTCCAGAGACCCTCTGAAGTATAAAGCTGGCCTGCAGGGTAAATAGCAATGACCTGGAACTCAGGGCACAGTGCTGAGCTGTGACCACAAACAAGCCACTTACAGCTAGGTTTGAAGTCATTTAAGTTCCCATCAACAGGAATCAAGAACTTCTATTTTTCTTTTCCTGTCTGCAATTATGGGTATAATTACGCTATTTCATAAAATCATAGAATAATTTAGAGCAGAAGAGACCTCTGGAGATCCTCATATGGAGTTTAAATTGTCGTACATAGCTAATTAAACCCACTTCTTTTTTACGTTCAAGCTCAACAGAGACAAAACTGTCTTGTACTGCCCCAACACACAAAAAAAAAACTAACCTCAATTAAATGTTCCTACAAGTAGTGAATAAATAAAAACAGGAAACAGGAACAAAATAGTCTCAGGGGATCTACCTGGAAGACTTAATACTTTTTGAACTTATCTTCCATCTGCAAACCCTACTATTTTTGTCTCACTGTGTCACTTGGAATGATATTTAAATGTCAATGCAAAATCTGTGGTTGTAGTATAGGGCAAAAATACCCTACCTTATTGTGCCTAACCTGACAACAGCCAGAAGACAAACTGAAAAATGCTGAATAACATAGCTCACAAACAGCAACACAACTGTTGTATGAACTGAGAATATGGTTGAAAATTATAAACCTGACTGACCTGTATGAAGAATAGCTACTCATTATGAGAATGAACTTGAGAGAAAAAGTACCATACAGCTTAGGTGCTGAGTCAACAAAAGGAATCCAAGGCTGTTTAATTGAAATTACCTTCTGAAATCAATGCAAAAAAAAGCCCATCTGATTCATTTTATTTGGAAGCAAGTAAAAGCTGGGGGATCACTGCAGTTTTGTCATCCTCCTGTTAAAGACAGGCATATCTCGGCTGTGTGAACCTCTGCTTTGCAGTAGCCTCTCCACTCAGAGGCATGTAATGATGGATCTCATCCCACAGTGGGGACAGAGTGCTTGGAAGAGCCCAAGGAAATATTCAGACAAGCAGTATCTGAGGAGTTAATGATTCTGCAATATACCCATGGAAAGGTCAAATGCATATGACCATTTTACTGATTGATCAATGGATTACAGGTACTGATTGCAAACAGTCTAAAGAATATGATCTCTCCTGATTACAAGACAGCTGCAAATGATGTAAAAGGGTATTAGAGAATATGAGTTCACAAACGTTATTTTTTGATTCTCCTGTACCTCAGCTCCACTTAGGATGACAACACTGAGTCATAGCCTTTGCTTTATTTTAAACCCTGTGACATTTGTGATTTTCCTTGTAGCTCAATGGATAGTAGGCAAGAATTGCATGAAGAAAAGCCTGAGAAGTCAGATATTTAACAGGCTGTTAAACCCCAAAACTGCTCAAAAAGTCCCTGTGACTGTGGGGCTGGGAGTATGACCATACTCTATGATCACATCTTCCTACCGTCCTAGGAAGGACAGTAGGACACCGGTAACGTAGAACGTAACCGTCATAGGATGGCAGGACGGTAGGACAGCAGGTAAGACACCATCCTAGATGTCTGAAAGGGGCCGCTGATGTAGATATTTAGCTAAAGATACTTTTGGCTAGGTCATACTCTAGATGTTATTGGAAGTTTTGGCTGGCTCAATTTCTCTGAAAACCAAGAGTTGTATTCAAGTCTGCTGAGCAGATTTTGGGTGCTCATTTTAAACTATGGCTTTTAAGAATATTCTATTCCTATTCTGACCCTCCCTCTTTTTACTGTGTTGGCAAGTCCTGTTTCTTCCATAGTGCCTTCCAGAGAGACCAGGTTAAGGTGCATGTTGATAAAATAGTGGTTGTTCCAAAGCAGAACACGCATGCATATATGTATCTTTCACACTTAACTATAGTTCTTCCCTTTTTATCTCTTACTCTGCTTTTAAATCCTAAGACAAAGATTCATACACGGCAAGTGTGTATGAATGTGAACATCAGGTGATCAGGTGGGAAAAAAAAAAACAAAACACAATAGCACAAATACCAAATAATTATGAGCATTAATAATTTGATTAAATTCCAGTCCAGTCACCTCTCACTCTTCAGCAAGCTCTGAAGTGTATTTCTGATGCTAGAATGAGCATAATTCATTTGCTGAATAGAAGTAGGCTTAAAGCATGTTTTAATGTGTTCCTGACTAACAACCACTACCAGTATTCCATATTAGAACCATGTGTTTTTTTCCTTTTTTCCTGAACAAAAGTAAAAGAAAAAAAAATAAATCAATCAAATGGTAAAGCTCTTCAGAGTTTTTAGATAACTTAAAGTATAACCCTCAGAGTTTTAACCTGAATATACTAAAATAATTTTTTCACCTCAACACAAAATATTGTTCTGTTTTTGAGTAACTTGCTCTTTCTAATATTTTTTCTTTATTTTAGACTTTTGTTTAAAATGAAATAAAATGTTCAAAGTAAAAAGGAAAAAATCATTTATAAAATGAAGAAAATTCTATTTCTAGGATTTCTATACTTGCTTTTTTTCTATACTTTCTTTTTTGTCAGTAAGTTTGACACAAATCAGCAAAATATTTTGTTCTCCCTGAAGTCTGTCTATGATTAGTTTGGCAAATCTACTAAACAACAAAGCTTTCCAATTGTTATTTTATGGTTCATTGTATTTGTTCTTCTTGAACATTAACACAAGAATATTTGTGCTCATAAGAAAGTTTGAGTGGCATATGAACATGCTGCTTGTGTTGGAGCTGACATCATAAATGTTGCTTGGGACCTATACAAGTAGCATGCAGTAAAAAGCGCAAAGTGACTGCAGTGATCACTCACCAAGTAGTGGCTAGCTAGTGAGAAATATGCTGCTGAAACACATGCACACCAACCATTGATTTGATCATTTCAAACAATGAGAAAAGCCTGTTTGTAAACACATACTAAAAAGAGTGGCTAATCCATCAAATAAATTGTTTGCTCCAGATGGTTCCCCCAGTGCTATCTATAGGTGTGCAAATAAAAACAGATGACCATATAAGCATGGCACACAGACCTATTGGGTTGTCTTGTCTACCTGTTTATCATCAGTCAGGGAGCCCCAGCATGCACACGTGAGCCAAGAGTACTCATAGACTTCTGATTGATCCTGGCAAGGTTTCACTTTTATCTTTTCTGCAGGAGTGTTTCTTATCCTGTGGGGTCTCGTACTTACTTGCAGCCTCAGGATCTGCAGCATGAAATGATAAGGAGCCAGGAAAAGTAAAAATAATGCTTTTTTAAGACTGTGGTTTCAAAGAAACAACAACAACAACAACAAAGGGCAGACTGAAAATGACATTATATGACTAGCTGACACCAAACTATCAAACAATACTATCCAGTACTAACCTTAAGAGACAGAAAGTTAAAGAAATTAAGACAAAAATGTTCTTCACGGAACTGTTACATGTTGTCCTTCAGGTTGCCTGTGAGCACAAAACCAATGGCAGTGGCAGGTAACATAAACTTACTGATAAATCTTATAAGCTCTCTTGTGCTAATCTACTTGCAGCTTTGTGCACCTCCTCTTACAGAATTCAAACGGGGGATGCACAAAGGCATAATAGAAGTCAATAAGGAATATGGTGGAAAGGTTTAAAAGCTGACTGGTTTTGTGTTTAGTGCCAGTGGAACATTATGGTTGGTACTGAATTCAACATCTTGAGGCACGACCATACTAGTTATGCTGTGAACACCCAGGAGACACCAAGAAAAAGGCTACAGGCATCAAAAATCTTAGATCCATGTTCATTAGGCGTCAGCAGCAAAAGCCAAGGCTCTCTCTGTAGTCAATGAAGCTCAATAGGCAGGGCCACAGCGTGCTCCAGCCTACCTAGGGTCTGATACATCACCAGGGTTTTCCTCGTTTCCCTTTACATAGTCCACCAGAGCAAGTAGTTTCCTAATTGGGTCCCTCAGTTAGGTATCTAAAATTGCACAGGATAAGTGTGGGCTTCCATGATGATGTGAACAAACTAAGACTTCAAATTTCAAAAACTCAGAGAAAGCTCAGTGTTGAGATATATTCTAGCAAAATGATGCATTAGTCAGAGGTAATCAGCAAAACCCCAGCATTCCAGTTATTTAAAATTAAGCTCACAAAATCATTTCCAGACATGCCATAAGGAAAAATGCTGCACAGGAACAGACCAATCAATCTGGGGCATCACCCTTGTTGCCTCCCAAGTGCAAGGCACTTGCGGCCTTGCTATCCCAGGAACAGAGGCTTCAGGCAAGCTGGCCATGACTAACCATGTGAGAAAGACTGGGGGGACCAGGCAGTGTAACTCCTTCATCTGCAGGTAGAAGGTGAAGCAGGAGTCCAGGCTGGGACACCATTCAAGCAGCAACAGTCCTCAGTGACGAACAAGCATAGAAAGGCTCCTATTTCTGTGTGCACCCTGTATACTGAAGGCACCTTTTCCTGCCCTCAGTAACCACACCACAGTTATCCAGGACAGAGGACTAGACAACCTGCTCTTTCCATGCAGCTACACCTCAAAAATACTCAGTCTGAAGCCAGCACATCATGCTGCAGCCTGACAGGCTGTGCACTGGGAGCAATTTAGACCTTGCTCCACACATTTCACTGACCTCTAGTAAGCTTCCAGGTGGAATTCAAGGTGATGGCTTTAAACTACACAGCTATCAATGTTTTGAGACCTTTTTAGCTTAGAAATGCCCTCCTTTGTCCATATCATACACTGACACTGTCTCTTAGGGGACCTGTACCCGAAAGGTGTGTCAGATCCCACCATTGTTTCTGTTATCATTCTATGCAAGACATCAATTTTGTGCTTTCTCTAAAGCTACGCTGAGCAGCAGTGGATCTATTCAGAGGTACACCCCTTATTTAGCCTATGATTTGTAACTGATTGTTAAGGTGCCTGAAGCACAGAATAAGTTCCTACACATATATTCTAAAAAGAGCAAAAAATGAATAAAAGAACAGTTGTTTGCTGCTTTTGCTGTTAATTATCCACAAACTTACTTTCCTCTCTCCCTCCCCAGCACCTATGCAAGAAAACTGAGCTTTCACATCAGATGCCAGGTATTTTGTGCCCACTGTGGCGTGGAGGAGCTTCAACAACATGTGTTCACCACTCAACTGCACTCATCATGTTCAAAATTTAACATCAAACAGCTAATGAAGGAAAGAGACATTGATTCCTTTGACTGCCTTCTTATATATCCCTAACATGCTCTTTCTGCTCATCTGATTTCCATATGATTTTCTGTCACTTACCAAGCTATAGACTCCTCAGCACTTGCTTAGAGGTCTCCTACGGGCCATACCATTTTCTTTTTGTTGCCAAAGAGCTCTTCAGAGCCTCGGTCCCCAGCCTAAGCCCACACCCTCTCTGTAAGCTAAATTATAGCCATGGAGCTGAAAACCAGACAGAGCAACTCACAAAGCCAAATAATTTGCGCACACTTTGATTTGTGGTGCTATGTTAAGAATAGACCGCTTCAGCGTTATGTGAACAGATGCCTTTTGAAAGAATAAGGAGAACATTTAGGCCAGCACTTTAAACACTAAACTGATAGGTGCTTTAGAAATGAGATAAAGGGTGAATGATACCTTCTACAGCTGTTGCAAAGCCCAGCTCTCTGGATATTTAGGGTTCATAATAATGGCAGTTCGATAGCTACCCTTCCCTGCATTCAGAAGTGTAGGCAGAGCTGGCAGATGCCTTGCCTGTACATTAGGATACAGTGAGTTGACTGTTTGTAGATCTTACCAGAGCAATCAATAGCCTGGAGACCTCCAACCAGCTGGTTATGCAGCTGTCTAATAACTGTCATATGGCTTCCCGCTAGAAGAGAAAGGGAGCTGAGAAAGATGGAGTGAGACTAATTAAAAAAGAAAAACATTGAATATGTTGCTTTTAACTTCCCTCAGCCTGGTAATTCAAATTCCTAAATTAGCACAAGATAATGGAAAAAGCCAGGAAGTGATCAGGGGCAATCAGTGAAATGGCATTAGAAATCTATCCAATGTCCATGTCTTCCATATCTTTCATTGCAGTCATGACCATTATAGTATTTTCAATCTTTCATGCAGTCAATTCTCCAAAAATAGGTGGGTGGCAGTGAAAGAAATAAGTAGAAAGAGCTACTTTCCTCTTGAAGGTTCCCAAAATTCTACACACATTAGAGAGGAAGATTACATTAAAGTGGAGAGTGCATTGGAGTGAAGAGAAGAGCACTTTATTAGCACTTCACAGTTGGAAGGGGAGGGATTATGCCTAAGGATGTGTGGAGGTGCTGAGTTTTGGTCTATGGCTGAAATAGAAAACACATCATGTCAGCCACATTCTTTTTTGAAAGGTTGAAATTATATTTGGGGTTCAACAGTACCTTTCTTTAGAAGTAGAAATAAAGCATTTTGAAACACATTTGATTAAACAGAGTAGATTCAGAAAGTGAATGAAAAGAAAGAGTGCAGTACAGAATGGCTGTTATTCACCTACACTTAAATGGGGTTGAGGCTTCCTCTAACACTATTCAAAACAAGGATTTCAACCAAAATCTACTTTTTTTAAGCACTGAACTGAATGACAGCTGAAGACTTGCCTATTTCACTCTTGTCTTTTGAAGATAATGCAACAGTCCTTTAGATACTGGCACAGAGTCTCTGTGACGTATAAATATAAATATATGTAACCTTAATCTTTTGGCTAAAAGCAGTTTTTCATTTTGTGTCAGGGAATATTTAAGGCAGACACAAAGTAGTTTCACTTTGAGCTTCAAAAGGACATCTCAATTCATAACATGCAATAGCAAGCAGTTAGGCCACCCTCCAAAGGGACAGACTTACTTAAAGTCCATACATTCTCAAAGAAGCAGGGAATGGCACGGACAAGTCTTGTATCTCAGACAGCCTACCCAGATACGTTTTAAAAGGACAAAAGAACAGATCCTCCTGTTATATCTGGAGTGGTAATTCGTGTCGAGAAAATGGTTGATATTAATAAAGAAGGGGGAGATTTGGGAGTATGGCCATGGGGGTGGGCAAGCCCCGTGGTTGAGATAACATTAGACTCTTAATGATGAGGCCATCAGGAATGTAAAAGAGTTTAGAGAGAACAAAGAAGGGTGATTCAGGAGACTCCATGCAGTCTTGGGTTTCTTGTTCTCCAGCTGGTTTCTTGTTCTCCAGCCCTTAAGACATAGAAGTTTCTGGGTGTTTGCTGTTGTTATATTCAAAGTTGTTTGACCAATGAAAAGTTGTTTTGAAAAGAACTGCTGTGGGGTGAAGGGTATAAGAGAGGAGCCTGCCCTCAAGATAAAAAAAAAAAAAAAAAAAAAAAAGGCAACACGATGAAGTTATGTCATCAATAAAGAAGCAGGAAAGAGGAAAGAGGACGGGAACAGGCACATTGATTGCCTCATGAAGATAGGTTCGGCCAAACTCAGCAAACTGCTCAGAGAAGCTCGCACTGAAAGTCGCTGGAAATAGGTGCACCAGAGCTGGAGAGAAGCTCAAGCTGAGAGAAGCGGACCCATGGCCACAACTGCCCCTCGCTGGTAAGCAGCTGTGCATTATGGGGAATCATACGCCCTTAGAAACAAAGACTGTCCTGGTAACCTTACAGCTTATTCTCCTTATGAGCAATCGGTCAGTTTATGATCCTGAAACATGGAACCAAATTGATGTCAAGGTGTGGGACTCTGCAACTAAAAACACGATTGCAGTGGGATTGCTCGGCACCTGGCGAGCAGTCTCTGAGGCCTTAAAGAGCCCTGTGGGACCACAGTCAGACGTGTGGTTTGCCAGACAGTGAGGGAACTGCGGGCTCCTTTACTGATCCGACTGCTACACCATCGGCCCCCCCACTGCTACTGCCATCGAAGGCTTTTGCTGTTACGCCCCCTGTTGACCTGAACGTGCCTTTTGACCCAGGCCTTATTGGCCTTGAAAAGGAGATGGATATGCTTTTCTTTGGTCTGGGAAGAACAGGATACATAAGGCCCAAAGACCGAGTTGATTGACAACTTAAAGCAAGACATATTGTTCAAAAGGAATGGAAAACTGAGACTTGTTTGTAATTAAGAAAAGGAATGGAAAATGTAACTGTTAAGTCATGGAACTTAAAGGATTGTTTGTTACCTTTCCTGATTGTACGTATGTATAGGCATACTCGGGTTTAGTATGTAAAGCAATGTTCTGTATATTTAGAACGTTTGATGTTTGTGTGTGAGTGTTGGTGGAGCATAGACTCCCCACACACCCAGCGCTGTTTACTTGCCTTTTATACCTTTTATACCTTTTATACCTTTTATAAATATTTCTTTTATAAATATTACTGAATTCAGATTGAGATGAGACTTCATTTATAACACTCCCAACTTATTTTTGTGGATGATACTTAAATCCACAAAGGTTTATTTGTTAAAAATTATACAGAGAAATGTGTATGGGTTTGTTATTAATTTTAAATGGACCTGAATTTTTTTATTTTTTTTTAATGGAGTATTTTTTTGTGCGTGTGTGCATATTAAGCCACACATGATTGTCTACCTTTAATTACACTGAAATCCCCAGATCTAAATTAGATCAGATACAGATTGCATTCAAAAGTAGAAAAGTCAATTCTGGAATAATTAAATATCAGTATAGTATCTGTTCCTAGGAGGTTTCAGACCATGATGGAAGAACCCGATATTTAAAAACCCTAATGATAAGTACTGTAAAAAAGATAATAAAATAAAATAAATAGAGAAGAAAAAAGAAAGGGCAATTTACTTCTTTCAAAATCATTTGAAACTCAGAAACCCACCACGAAACTTCATCAGACTAAAATCCCGCCCCAAACCTTGTTCTGCTACAGTCTCAAATCTCTCTTCAAGCGGAAACATTGGTGTAAAACCACTTCCAAGCAAGAAACAAGGGCCTGCAGGCAGCTTACTAGGTCTTCACATTCAGATAGCTCATTTGCCAGTTATCTGGGGAGTGGAATCAAGGGCCAGAGAGAAAGCATGGAGGAAAAAGCAAGTTTCCTTTTTAAAAGTTAAATTGAATTTGTGCAGTGTTTTCATGCATTTTATGACAAAGTGAGAGAGGATGAATTAAGTTATTTATGGTCAAGCCCAAACATAAAATATGCTGTCTGGCATTTCCCTCACCTTTTTATCCCTTGAAGTAATTTACTTTACTTCAATGTAAACAGTATTGAGTGAACCCACTGCAAAGCTGCTCAGAACCAAAGGCTCCACAAAGGTCTGTGCTCAAAAACAGAGCAGAACATGAAGCAGGAAATAGAAACAATACTTATCAAACATTCGTGCCAGGAAGGTGCACAGAAGACCTCCCTTTTAGTGATTCTGGGTCTTTAGGGTTTCTGAAGAAAGGGTGCAAGTGGGGTGATAATGCATGCAGGGATGAGAGAAGGGAAGAAGCTGGGGTGAAGCCTTCTTCTCAGGACTCTACAGATGAAAATCTTTTCAGGACTTAAGATGTAGGAGTTAGTGTTAATTTTCCCTTAGAAAACTGGGGCTGGACCAGGTTGAAAATACTTGGCAATGTTTCAGCCCTGAACGGTAAAATATCACGAGGCAGGATGCACAGAAGTCATGAGATTTAAGATATTTTTTAAAAGAGGCTCCTCTGATTTTTTTTTCTACCTTTGGGACACACAAACATGGATTGCATTTTCCAGTTTTCCTCTACAAATATGAACAATAAGGACTCTTTTATTGAATTATTTATTCTTAACTGAGGGCTGATATTTGTGCAGCAGCTCCACCTACACTCCCTAGCTCCCTTCCCATTATTATACCACCAAATATCACAACTTCAGGATCACCTTTTTAATTTTCTTGGAAATCATTCATCCTTCCTCAGCAGCAAGCCAGTAGCATTTACTCTTCTCTGTGGGTTTGCCCCAGACTGTCCCAGCTCCCTCTCTTATGTACAATTGACTTCCTATTGCCTCCATTACTTCAAAGACTAAATCGTGACACTAGAAGTATGACTATTAATAGAAAAGAAAAAGAACTCCAAAGCAATTGGCACTTCTTGGACTATTATTTTTCTTGCTGAGCAAGAAGTTCGTGGGATTTATTTATTTATTTATTTATTCCGCTGGTATAAATACAAAACACATCCATTGAAAAGGAATAGTAATGAAAGACTGCTCCCTGAGTGCCTGCAAACCTTTCTGAAATTAGATCACAAAGGCCCAAAGTCTCCTTTGCAGTACATCAACATAGCCCCTTTGAATCTCATGGTGCTGCGTACATTTACAATAGCTTTGAATCCACCTAACAACACAGACAGATAGCCTGATGAAGAACTGCATATGGAGGGTATGGGTATGAAGTTGATGATGGGGAGTATTAATTGTCCTAACATTCTGTTCTACAATTTTCTTCCCTTCCACCAGTAGCTGTAACACCTCATTTTAAAGCTGGAGGTGAAAGGAAGGCTTCTTTGTGGCTCTTGATGTTCTTGTTTTATTTACTCCCCACCTACTCCTGTCATAGAAATTTGTTGCTCCTATCAGGAAACATGGCATGGAAAGCAGCCAATAAAATCTGATGCAGAAGGACCTCAGGAGAAACAGGAATGGAAAAAACATCCAATGCAGAGTGATCAGTATACTTCTGGGTATTGAATATTTGATGACACTGCCTGTTCAAAAGAAGAATTAGCTTTGCTTATTTCAACCCATAAAAGTGCTTTAATGGGTTGAGAATAATTTGCGCTGAGACTCTCTCTGTAATAATGTGCTATGGGGAAGAGATCTGCATTTTCTCTCTATTCTTGCCCATCCCCTCACGCACGTATACCTATGTAATGTCCACCAAGACGTTCAAAAAAATGCAAAGAGTGATTGCGTCAATTTTGCAGAGTGCAATATTTCTTTCTATAGAAGAAAAAAACACCCACTATATCATCTTTTCTTGAAAGAGAGATTGTGATCCTCATTAGCTGTATCATTGTTGGCTTCTCCATCTCTAATATTCCTAAGTTGCCAGCACATAAAAATACCCCTTGCAAATTCACTGGCAAGACCTAGTGTAGAATGCATTGTATCTATTTGCGTCTAACTGATAAATGTAGTATTATGGCAGGAACAGCAAGCAAGAGTGTAACAAACCAGCTCTTCATCTCTACATTAAATATAAGTTTCAAGTTTTATTGTAAGAGTTCTGGAAAATGTCAGGGCTGCAGGAGAATTTCAAGTGCAAAGTTCTTGTGGCTTTCCTACAAGCATTTTTCCTGAATAAACTTTTTTTTTTTTTTTTTTAATTTGGTTGGAAATATTTGTGCATGTTCATTATCTGAGTGAATCTAAGTATTGTAAAAAGAAACTCCACTTTCTTTAACTTCTTGTCAGTGATGCTGGTTTTGGAAGTTTCTGTCTGAAGAAAACCCTAATAGACTCCCTAGAAATTCTGTGACACTATCCAACAATGAAAAAAGAATGTGTTCTGAAAAAGATACATGTCAAACTGGTACTTCCTCCATGGAAAGCTGAGTTTCCAGTGGCTTACAGTCATAATCTAAATCTTTTCAGTGATAAGTTTCACGTACTTTTTCCTTCCTGTACCTCAGAGACAATCCTTACAAGAGAAAGCACTGAAAAATACCTGACTCATGTACCATCATCAGAATTATTAACTGATATTCAGCTATAATGTCAAACTTCACCCTATGTCAGTCATGTGAAAAGCCTCTAAGAAAATGGGCATTTATTGGGGACAGAGGACAGAACTTCATTCTGGAGAGTTAACACAGAACAGAATTTGTCTTGCACAATTTACATGACTGGCAAGAAAGGTAAGTAGAAGAGCTGTTCCTTCAGCTGTTAAGCAGGCAGCCTTGAGGTGAGTATCTCTACAAGAACCTGACCATGGGACCTCTGAAGATTTCCAAATAAGTTGAAATTTAAACCAAGCATCTGCTTTTCTTTTCTCTGTGGTGAGGGAATCAACAACAGTCTGTGATCTAATCGGGCTCTGTTGGCAGGAATATCAGCAAGGGCACTGGGTGATCCTTTCATTAGTACAGAAGTCTCAGCTTTCCAGGAAAGAAAAGACAATAAAAACACAACAGAACATATGTCTTACTTCATATTTCTCCTATTCAGAATAATTCTGTCTGTATACTTATCAGCTGGAATAGTAATAGTTGTACAGTAATTACTGGTGTAAAGACAGTAGCATAGTAGTTTTTTGGTCAGGGTTTTGTTGTGCTTCCCTCCAACAAGCAGTGTCTGAAAAAAGGACAACATAAATTTGTGGGCATGCACAATAAGTTGGATTGCTACCAGAATAAAAAGAAGAGAATTAATGGGACTTTAGTGCATTTCTATATGTATTTCCTCCACTAATCCCAGTCAGTATAAATGTAAGCTTCTCTAAGCGCATTTCTCAATTGCGGATTTCTTTTTTTAAAAAAATAAATAAATAAAAATTAGATTGATCTGAAAGACCCTGAGTACTGCACACTGTAGTGACAGTTAAAGAGTGACAAAGGGAACAGGATCATACCAACTTTGGGAGTGCTGCCAAACCTGAAGAGTAAAAACACCTTAATTTGCCATAGAAAATTCTATTTCTGAAAAAAAAAGAGACAGTTTGTGATACTAAACCTTTAGAAGACAAGACACTAGTGTCCTGACTGACATAAAGACCAGATTAAGTGTGGGCATCAGAAATTGAAGAGAAGCTGTATAGAGGGGAGCAGGTGAAAGCAGAATGTTGGTCAGCACGGTTCCTACTTTGACAGAGCTAAATGATGCTGAGGATCAAAGTCTATGGCGAATGCCTGTAGTGAAGCACTCGGACCTCAAAGAGATGTGGGCAGAGGTGGGCATAGCAGATGATGAATGAGGTGCATAGGCTGGCACTGTGAAAAGATAAATAGTGCAATGTCTGTCAGGCCAGCCTCCCCATGTGTAACCACTACAGTCAGCCTCCCATCAGCTGTAAGATCATTTGCAAATACTTTATAAACAAAGGAAAGCATTAAAAATTATACTTTCCCAGGAGAATTATCCTGACTTTAGTATCCACAGCATGGTACCTTCTGTTTTGCTGCCTGTATCCTGCGCTTAATGAGCAAATCACCCTAGTGTGAGATACCACTTAACCAGTCAATATAGGCAATATAGTAATGAGCATAATTAAAACACCTTATGGCATATATGTTTCTCAAACAAAAACCAGGGCTGAGACACAGAGGCTGCTGGTGGAACAGAGAACAGCCTGCCTCAGAGCTCAAAAAGAGCTCTGATAAACAGATCTGATTATATGATGCACCAAGAAAGTGTGAGACTACCAAAACTGCTAAGGATTTGCATGCTGCTACCACAATCGATGGTAGCCTGGCATTCTAACCAATGACATCTTTATTTTCTGTAACTTGATTTCACATTGAAGCACATTGTTATTTGTCTCTTAAATGTATTTGGTTGAGGAGATTATTTATGAATCTCATCTCTGTTGACAGGAACTTTCCTCTCCCCTTGTAGCTTCCAGATGGATTTATGGTATCACCATGGCTGGCTGCCCAGCCTGGTCAAGAAGTTTAGTGGGGAAGATAGTACTCACACAAAAAAACAACCTCCACCCACTCCCAACAGAAAAAAAAATAAATTAAAAAAAAAAAAATGAAAACATCCTACTGGCAAGCTCTCTAAATCTAGATTCAGTCCAATTAAATGAAAATCAACAAGGGACTGGGTGGCATATGGATTCAGTAATGGCTCACAGAACCCTTCTTCTCCAGGGGGTTGGGTTAAAGAAGTAAGAGAATGATTCACCGTGGTTTCTACTTAAAGTTACATGCAGAAGTCACAAATAGAGCTCAGGATGGAAAATAGCTACAGCAAGCACAGATGTTTTTCTCTATAACAGCACGGCAGGGAGAAAAAAAAAAGACACCATTTCAAATCCTGAAGTTTGAAAAGCCATGATCATTCCCTACACATTAACTCCAGCCTTGCCAGCTTGTGAAGACACTTAAGAAAACAGAATGCAAGAGAACTGTTGTTTGTGCTACAAGATTATGAGGTGCTATAGTTACAAATCTTCTTTCTGGGACATCAGAAGTGCTGCTGATAAATCTTGCTGCCTGTGCCCAACACCGGAATAACTGAGGTATGTCAGACCACCCGCCATCCCTGAGATTCGGTGGTTTTCCATTGCCTAAAGAGGATCCGGTAGAATGGGGGACTGCAGGGATGACGCTGATCAGAATTGCCTATTTGTTTCCTACTTGGTGATTTTCATTGCCTTTTATATTTACAGTGCATGGAAAGGTGCCTTGGACAATAACAATAAGGCAGCCTTTCCACACTTTGAAAGACTACTTGCTGGATGTCAGGCATGGAGCAGATTCAGCACTTGACAAAAAGGACACCAGCTTTGAGGGAGCTGGCAGAAAAGTGGTAAGAAAATGCACTTCTCCCTGCTGTAACCCAAAAAAGGAAGTGACTAAGGAGTCTGCCTGAACAAAATGATGATCCCTATTTAAAGACCATGCTCCCTCAAGGACCTTAGGTATTATTAGAGGAGAGCAGGAGGTGGCATCCTGAAACAGTGAGCAGCAGTGTACTGCTTCTCCTTTATTGTTAAATTCAGAAAATATTAAGGAAACACGTTCATCTTAAATTTTCAAACTCAGTACAGGCAACACAAGAGAAATAGTTTGCTATGCTACAAGTGCATTTTGTGTGTGCATGTAAGGGTTTTAACATGGGCAATGCATTCATTATTTTCACAAACCTGCAAGAAGAAAAATAAAACAAAAAAATGAAAAAATAAGAACTGTTTGCTATAGTAATACCATTTTTTAAAAGTACCATTTTAATTATGGGCTTGAGTTTCCAGTGCTGGGCACCATTCAAAATCAGTGCAATAATCGTCTACTGAATACCTTTTGCCTTTCAGTTCTGTAAATAAGAAAGGACACTGTTTGGGAAGCACTGTAATAGGTAACTGAATGTTTGAGACACTGAAAAAATGCACTCACTATGACAATGATTATTCATGTGAGTGTGCTGAATAAGGAATAATTATCTATATTCAGTACAAATAACTTTACTGGTCTACACACTGCAAAATGGAAGACACTGATAAAAGCAAAAAAAGAGAAGTGCTAAAAGCCCCTAAATATGCAGCAGCCTTTAGAAGCATATTTTTGTGTAGCACAGTCAGCATGTGAAGTTTCACCTTCCCTGCCAGAATGCTTTACCCTACCTGGGAAAGAATGAGCTCTTTGATGTCAAAGACGAAAACAAGGTTTTGGCAAGTTTAAGCCTTTGTTGTTGTTATTCTTGTGAACTATCATGAGGCTCTGGGACAAACATTATTCAGAATTATTCCACCAACATTTTCTGTTGAAATAATACATGATACAGGCTTTTTGAGTGTTATCTACTCTAACCACTTACAGACAAACACTATCAGTAAACCATTATTCAGGTTGGGTGAACAGTCATCTGCAGAGTGTACTATTGTTACTGATCTCTAGCTGGCCAACATATGTCACTTAAAAGGTGGAAAGCTTTAAGAAATCATAGTACACACAGCCATGTACAAATACACCTACTGTATCTAACTCCAATATTTATAGGTTTGTAAAGATTAATGCCAGAAAGACAATATCTCAGCTTACCTGACCTTGCCTATTACAGGCCATTCAATTTTAACCATTTGCGCCTGCATTAAGCCCAATAACTCATGCTTGACTGAAGCATACCTTTCAGGAAGGCATCAAGTCTTGATCTGAATATAGCAGAAGATAGGAAATACATCTCTCCTTTTGTAATTTTTTCCACTGATTAATTCACCATACTTTTATATGTGTCCCTCATTTCTCATTTGAATTTGCCTGGTTTCTATTTCCAGCCATTGGTTCTTGTAATATTTTTCTCTGTTAATCAAAGTGCCCTCTCACATCTAGTCCTCTCCCCGTGAAGGCATGACCTTTAATCACCTCACCTCTCTTTCTGCTTCTTAACGAGCTTACCAGCTCCAGCTCATGTGGGATGCGCTGCCCTGTTCAGCAGTGCTTCCAGGTCCTTCCTGGAGCCCCTGCTGCCGAAGCTTCTGCTTGCAATTCCACACCGAGACTGAATTGCCTCTTCCTGTGTAGATCTGACTTTGTTTTGGGCTGGGAACATACCCAGCTGATCCAGTGAAAACTGATTGCCCTGTGTGACTAGCAAGCCATCATTTTTACCACTTAACAGTACATCTCTTATGATTTTGTTATTATTATTATTATTTACTGTCACATGGTTGATGAAAATATTGAATAGAAGTGGATTTAATACTGAACCTTCTGGTATTCCATTTAGAAACACCCTCACTCATTGATGTTTTCTTACTGATAGCTAGCATTAAAAATTGTCAGACAGCCAGCTTTCATCTCTTCAATGTTCACTTTATGATATTGCATAGCACTTTTTGTTAAAAGAATTTCATGTGGTACTGAGTCAAATGCCACACAAAAGTCTATTATGCCTGTGCAATTTCTTTCATCGACCAAACTTATAATCACATCAAAAATGAAATTAGGTTTCCTTGACAAGATCTATTTTCCATGAAAAAGAATATCGACTAGTATTAATTCTATTACCACACTTAATCTTGTATCAACTGACTCTTGTATCAATTTCTTCATTTTTTTTAACAAGGAACCTTATCAGGCTAATTGCTCTACGCTTATCTTAGCTATCACACTTGCCCTTTGTGAACACTGGGACAGCATTAATAAGCATCCACACTTTGGGAATTCTAGTAATATTCTTATAGTTAGGAAAAAAAAAAAAAAGTCATTGAAGTAATTGAGCCAGCTAGTTCCTTGGCCAGTTTCTTTAGGATTCTTTGGGAGAAGTTATCACCATTGCTGACTCTAAAGTTACTCTCATACACAGTTTTTACCCCTCCTTAAGATATCCACACAAATAGATGTGAATAATCACATCACCATGATAGCCTGACTCACTATTAGTAGTAACCCTTATTACAAGTTGACCCCACAAAATCAGGTTGGCTATCTAATAAAGCAAAGTAAGAAGGGCACATTTTTTCTATTGCCTCAGATTAACACACCTCAAAGCACCAGAAACAGAAACCTGTGGGGACTCCTCATACAAAGTGAGACAAGTTATGCTTGTATACAGTGTGGTAGAATGAGACTGGGACTTGGAAAATACTCAAGGAGCCCACAGACCATCTCCTCTTTCCATGGAAAATGTTTGTCCAGGGTTGATAGCCAGTGAAGAGACAAGCTACAAACACTGCTCATGGAAATGTGGGGTGATTGCTTGCTCAAATGTCCAGCCAACCACAATTCTGTGTCAGTACCAAACTCACTACTACTTTTTCCCCCTTTTCAATAACTTTCTCAGAAGTAATATAAACCCTTCTGGCATTGTAGGGTGATGATAAGATTGACAGAATACATGCTTCCTAACCAATATCTTTTTTATGAATAATCAATAGATGGAGCCAAGCTGATTCCCACTAGACTTTCCTGAGGGGCAGAAACTGAATTTGTTTTCATTGAGATCCTGTCCCAAACATAACACCTCCTGGGGAATTCAAAGCAGAGGCATATGATACCAAATTTCCTCCTACTGATTTTTTTAAAAATAACTCCATTTGGTGGACTGAGATCATTTCAGATAAAACCCAGTGTGATAATCACTTCCCTGCCACCTGAAGGAGCAGGATTTTGCACACTCCTGCTTCTCCTCTTGCACTCCAGCAAGAGGTGCCCGCTGAGCATTCTACCAGCATGTATGCCATGCTGACATGGCTTTACAGCTACAGCTCTCTCTGAAAACTCTGCTCATCTTTGGATTCATAGATCCAGTGATACCTGAACTCATTAAGATATCAAGTTCCTGGATGTCTGGACAAATTAGATCGTGTTGTCAACTCTCTCTGTTCCTGAATTTGGGCAAGAAGGTGGAGGTCCAACTAAAATTGAAGTAATAGAACATGAATGCAGAAAGCCATAGGAATGACGTACATAACACTTTCAAAATCAAATAACAAACATCCAATCTATGCAAACAATTTCCGTTACCTTCAGCACTGTACAAAACAATTCAAACCCTCATTAAGATGAAACAGAGTTAGGAAATAAAGGGTAGAAAGTGTTTGTGATTTGTCTGATGTCACACAAATTTTCTTCAGAGTTCACATTTGGACTTCTTTGGCTGTAGAACACAGGATGATATGCTCTTATCTTTTGTCCTCTTGCACATTCTCTGCAGACTAAGAAAGCTATGACCACACATCGTGTTCATGTCAGTATATCAAGTCTTCCCCAGGTCAAGACCTGGTGATTGGATTGAAGCCTTTCAGAAGAGAGGAACTACTTATCTAATTCAGATCTGGATCTAACCTGGAATTTCAGTTCTCAGGTATGTATCTTCCTGAGAGTTTACAGCACAAATAATTCACACCGTATGCTGAGACAACTATGTCTTCACCTTAATAAAACACAACCAGAACTGAAAAGAGAGGTTGCAACTGAAAAGAAGACAGAATTATTTCTGTCATAAAACCTGCAGAAGACCCAATTTCTTCTCAAGCATGACAGCAGAACTGAATGTCTAACTGGTCAGCAAAGTGTTGTTTTTTTTTTTCTTCCACCATTCTCTCAGGCTACTAGAAAACAGCACACTGGGTGGACATAAGTCAGATTTTAGCTACAGTCTTACAACAGGGTCACATTAAGCGCTAAAAAAACCTGCAAGCATTTACCTTGCAGCAGCTCAGTATTAGTATCTTCCTTATGACCAGCACCTGCATGTTCTTCCGTTCAGTAACTTCTCTTGCCTTCATGATCCAAGCAAGACACTACTGTATTATAAAATATATATATGTTTTGCTTTGTTTTAAAGTGAGTTAGAGATGACATAACATTATTTTCTGCTGTAAAATGCTCTGTGAGCAGCTGGGGGGAAAAGGTTTATTGCAGCTTTATTAAAATATATTAAATAAATTGAAGACAAGCTATCCAGCCAGCTGATTGAGGCAGAGACTCCCTGTAGATATTTTGGTTGCACATTAAGAAAGTTGTCACAAGTAATTTGGACTGGAGCGTGGAGTTATAGACTGCCAAATGTTGATTAATTAAGCCGATGTTTGGATTAGTTCTGCTAGATTGTTTCATTAGGGAAAATGACTGAAAATATGGAATAAAGCAATCAGGGGGAATCCAGGAAGGATTTACATGTAAGTGAGACCTCCAGCAAAAAACAAGGGACTGGGCCAATCTCTCTGTGTTTTATGATGCTCTATAACCCTCCTCCTTCTCCCTGACTGGGGCAGGAATAGCAGTAGGAAAGCCAACTTGTGTTTGCTGTAATAGACAGTGATCTTGCCGTAGTCATTCTCAACAGCCTAGGAATGGAGTCCTTTCTTTGATGTGTGATGTCTCAATTTTACGGAAAACTGTCATCTATTGTTATATCCACAATATCAGCCTAAAGATGAAAAAGAATATATGATCATAAAAGTAATAATTGCATAATTATTGTTTATATTAATATCAGATTTTTCCTCCATATGTTTTTCCCCTGTAGTACTGTAGTAGAAAATGCCTTGATGAGAAGACCTCCTGCACTGGGAAATCCTTTTCTTATTTTCTTAGGCGCCTGTAATTGGTCTGTAAATGCACTGCCATGAAACTTCACTGAATTTAGCTGCATTCCAAAAATAGCAAGACAGTTAATAATAATAATAATAATAATAAAAAATCCAGCATGTCAAATTAAATTAAAACAAAATAATCTGTTAGTTTCAAAGCTGAAACAAACTGTTACATACTCAAAGTAAATAATACTACACTGTCTGAGCAGTCCATTAAGAGAAGCACATTTTCCTCCAGCACATTTAGCTTTAAGGGCAGGGAGAGAGAGGTGGGAACCTGGACTGGCCCCAGCCAAAAGTCTGGCCCAGCTTCACAGCCCTGCAGGGGAGAGAGTGTGCTTGCCAAAGGACAGAGACCAAATCCAAATTTCACGAAAGAAAAGTGAGTGAGGCAGTAGCTGAATGCCAGAGTGCCTCAGCTGGAGGAGGTGATGCTGCAGGTGCCCAGCACACTGCCCACAGAGCCGTAAGATCCCAAAATAGAGCATCGCGTGGCTGAGCCGCTGGCACCATCATAGGAAGCTGGTGCTTGTACCGCATAAGTGAAGTTATAACACGGAAAGTGAACTCATCACGCTTGTCATGATTCATAACATAAATCACTCTGCCTGATTCTAACTACATTTCACAGCCGTTGTGCTCCTGCTCAGCCAAGAGAGGCACAGACACAGCTGAAAGGAAGGTGCTGGGTAAGCTCCAGTATCAGCCTCGGGAAATCAGAAAAAGACAGGCCACCAACTTTTGGCTGGCCTCATAGCATGGTCCACAGGTCTCATTGATGGTTGAGGTGCATAAGAGGTCAAAAGTGTTCACATTGTGATAAATCAAGGTGAAATAAGTAACTGGGCTATTTGGCCATTTTTTACTAAAATGAAGGAAAATAAATAACACTTGTATACTATTCACTCTCTGAAAATAAATAAATAAATAAATAAAATCACAGCTGTTTCCAGGTAGTCAGTTCAAATAGTCAAAGTCCTAAGTCATTCTGGTGAACATAGGCTCTATTTCCCTTCTTTCCAAGCTTGCTTATACTGCAGCTTAGAAGATAAAGACAATGAAAAAAATCAAGAGAAAAATTCTAAGTCTTATATAATATCATCTCTATATATCAAACCCCCAACTTAGACTAAGCAATCTAATAGGACTTTCACCTCCTGAAGTCCATTGTCAGTTAGACTCACACACCAGGCTGGCACAGAGAAGAATCACATGGAGCTCAGGAGCATTCAAAGAGGATGTTAAAAAAAAAAAAAAAAAAAGCCACCTGCATTCTCACCTCCAAAAAGAGAAGTGTGAGATTAAGCCAGTAGAATATCACTTTTTTGTCTTGGCTAATGCAATTTCCTTCCATTTAATGGATATGGAAAATCAAAGTGAATGGGCAGAGAAATTTTTTGATATGCTTATTTGCTCTGCTCACATATGTCACACTGCTCTTATGCTGGGCATAACCCTCTGATGTTATTCTTGTACAAACTTGTCACAAAAATCTGTATTTCACTCTGAGGTTACTCCAGGAAAACTACCTCTAGGTCAGTAAAATTACACTAGCAATTAACTAGACTAATTCAGCTCTGCCCCAGGTGGAAAATATGTTAATGTTTCAGAAGTTACAAAAATATTGTCTCTATTCATCGCTCATGCTACTCATCAAAATTCAAAAATAGATAAAACAATGAACAAGAGAAAAACTTCATGTTTAACCCAACCCACCTCAAAGTATCCACCAACCATTGTGTTTACAGTACACTCAGCCACTCCGCTATGTGACTTGATGCCACAAAAGCTGCTACATTTGTGGCCTACAACAGAAATGTAGTAGGAAGCAGAGTGGGTTTTTTTGTTTGTTTGTTTGTTTGTTTTACTTGACAGCAGGTAACTAATTCTGAATCCAAACTATTAACAGTGTATCAGAAAACAAACAAATAAAAAAAATAGAATTCTGAACCACTTCTTAAGATCTGTCCAAATTGTTCATATATCTTCTGTTAATTTAAGTAACATATTGTCTAACATATCATAATTTTGGCCTGCTTCTAACTGGTCAAATTTGATCTACAGCAACTTAGATAAGAGGCAGAAAGTGTGATGGGCAGAGCAAGGATAAACTACCACTGACTGCAAAAAAGAGATCTGCACTTTTCAAATGACTTGCCTTCTCACATTACAAAGGATTTGTACATGGGCACGTGCTTTGGGATATGGAAAATTCAAATCTGCTTTTGAAATTATGGATCGCTTCTCATCAGGAGCTGGATTCAGTGAACTGTTTAAACATGCTCAATACAGCTACTTTTCCAGCTGTTATTAGCTGAAGGTCTTCTGCTGACCGTACTTTTGCATTTATATCATCCTTTCAAGCTGAGGAATTCTAAAGCACCAAATAAATCTCACATATAGATGCAGTCCAAGTTGAGGAGGAGGACAACTATCAGCTAACATTCTTTCTAGAGCGTTTCCAGTTATGACAACAGTACAGATTCCTAGTCCTAGTGGTGAAAAGAAAGAAAGGAAGACAGACAGAAAAAGAAAGAAAGAAAGAAAGAAAGAAAGAAAGAAAGAAAGAAAGAAAGAAAGAAAGAAAGAAAGAAAGAAAGAAAGAAAGAAAGAAAGAAAGAAAGAAAGAAAGAAAGAAAAAGAAAGAAAGAAAGAAAGAAAGAAAGAAAGAAAGAAAGAAAGAAAGAAAGAAAGAAAGAAAGAAAGAAAGAAAGAAAGAAAGAAAGAAAGAAAGAATTCACATGGCAAAATCTCTGTAGTTGACCTCTTTATGTACTGTATGAATGGGAAACACAGCTGAAATACCTAAAATTCTGAGAAGTGCCAGAACACCATATCACAACTTAACAGTTCTTTCTACGCATCCAGAAGGCAATATGAAGTCACAACCTCAGATTGGACCTCAGATCCAATTAGCATTATTAACTTGGGCCAGAACTCTGACACTGAAATGCTCAGGACTCCTCCAATACAGGGCTTGGCTGACCTGCACAGGATGGAAAAAAGGTGTTCAGTAATTTCCTTGCAGCTGCTCATCTGGGAATCTCAGAACACCTGATTTCTTTGCTCATACAAAAAGCTCCTCGGTTCCCATTTTCAAGGCACTTACAAGAACACGAAGGAAATACAGATTCTAAAAGAGAGTGAATGTACAGTTTCCTCATTATACCTTCTTGTGCCGGTGCTAGTGTTTTATTAACTGCAGTGATAAAAGCTGCTTAGAGGATTGGCAAAGGTCATAAACATTTCTCTTTTTCCCTCTCTCCCAGTGTTGCCTCAGGGACCCACTCTGGTGGTGCTTCAGCACATGGCATTGCTGAGCAATGATGGAGGATGGTGAGGAACAGGGAAAAGAAGCATCAAAAGAGGCAGAAATTGCTACAAGTGCTTCAAATGTGTAGGAATGAGAACAGGGAAATCAAAACTGGACCTCTGTGCATGTTTCACAGCAGTGACCAGAAACGGCTCACATCCCTGGTGCTGTTCAGAATTCACCCAAAGGGCTTGCAATCTTCAGTCAATGAGTTATTCCAATGTCTTGATTGGAATCAGCTCTCAGGGAGACTGACAGAAGACTCACTGTGGAGATCCTTAAAAACAAAAAAAAAAATGGACAAAATGCTGAAAACAATGTGCTGGGTCCTTTTCCTGCTCTACCTCAGGGTAAAGCAGAATCAATGTAAACTCGGGAGACCTTTTTAATTCCACATCTAGATTTCCAGCAAGAACAATGAGGCATAAGCATAAATTTACATTCTTTCCACATTCAGGAGCTGTGTACCCATGAACTAAATGTTGCATCTGTAGTCCTATAGATTTGGAAGAATCCTGCTCCTGAAACAAATGCTGTCAGCAGTCAAGGATGTTGTACAGAGTGCTAACGGTATAGATAATGCCAAAAGAGGGCTTGCAACCACAGCAAAACAAACTATTGAGAATGAAGCCTGCAGTGGTGAAAGGATAAATAATTTATGCTTTTAGGCAGAATAAAGTTTTCCCCATCTTATTTCAGCAGATTGCATTTCTGGGAGTAAAATAAGAAGGGAATTAGCAGCTTTCTGTCAATCACAAGATTGTCCTTTCCTTCCCTGCAAGATACAGTCATCAGGTGTTCTGTATGAGGAATAAGCCAGGAGAAGGGAGGGACATGATATTTTTCTCTATTCACTGATTTTTATTCCGAATAACATGAGACTTCATAGCACAGATGTTCATTCACTCAGTTTCATCAAGTCATAGTACTCCTCAAGCCTGTGACAGAAGAATCATGCAGAAAACTGCATGTGCAATCTAGTCAGGATTTTGGTTTCTGACTGCTTTTGTGCAGATACCCACTTTTTACTGTTTTATTTAAGTCCCAAAATGTAAGGTTTTTTTTTTTTTCTGAATTGGAGACACATGTCCATTCTCCTATTGAACTGAAACACTGATTTCGGAATCTAATTTAAGGCTAAAACAAGTCAGTGTTTTGATTTGAACTGAGCATCAGTGTTTTGGAGATTGTTTTTAACATTTCAGGTAAAATAGAGAAGAGAGTATTAAAATTGTTCTAAATGCAAATGTCAGAAAGTTTAATTTTAAAAAAGGCAAAACAAAAATCAAACATTTTGATTTTTTCAGTAGGTGTTTCTGTTGATACATCAAGTAAAGAAAGTGAGCAAAATCTTGTTGTGAAATAAGTATATTTGACTAGAAAAATACCCAACACATTCCCATAGAAAAAAAAAAAAAGCTGCAAATTCTACTGCCAAAGATAGTCTAAATATTACACTGACACTGTCTGTCTCTGAAACTTGAGGTCAAGGTGCTTCAAATGTAAAAGGACAAACCCTCTTGCCACCTCTCTGCCCTCTTGGTATTTCTGAAATTAGCAGCACACTGGGCCTGGTGATGTTTATGATGTTTGAGCTGTAGGAACAGGAAAGCTGCACAGGAGCAGCAATTTCACCCTAAACAATCTAACTGTTGTTATTATTACAAACTATACCTTGTCAAGGATACATATATGTGTAATTTGGGCTTCCTCGGGTGTCATTTCCAGGGTTCAGAAACTCATAGATGGCAGCCCTGCTCGGTCTTGCCCTTGTATGTTTAAGGTCACCACTTGCATTACCAAACTCATTTTACGGGGCTGAATTTAGTACAGCAGATGGCAAAGCACTCTGCTGCATAATGTGCCTTTGTCCTGAGCCGGAGGACTCAGGGGCACTCCAGAGGCCATTTCCTCTGACTTTTGACCTGCTTCTGGAGGCTGGTAGCAGTCACACCAACTTCCGTGGGCTGCAGGGACCTCTCCGGATGGGAGCAGTTGCCTTGCTGCCAAAACCTACCAACCCACACCTGGGAAAGACTTTGCTCTCTCCTTCCTTCTTAATGACAGGCATTTTGGCTGACTGCTGCACATTCGTGTCAACAAACCCCAGAGGGGCTGTAGGCTTTGGTCTGGAGGATTACAGAGGTGAAAACTGCTGCCAGGTGAGCATCACAGTGGTGCATTTGCTGCTGTTGTTGTCCTGTTTGAAAAGATGTTGTTTGCCAAATCAAGGTGGGGAAGAAGCATCACCAAGGGGCTACCAGCTCCCCACCCTGCAGCTTAAGAGCTGCTTTCTGCTCCTTTTGTACCACAGAAACAGCACAAAGAGCTGTGGCTTCTTATTCCCAAAGAATAGTTAAAGCAGCTCTGTCTGCAACTATCTTCTGTTTTGGGTAATTACCTTCTAGCTCCCTTAATTCCCATGCACTTTCAATAGAAGTTATTCTTTTCTTCCTATAAAAGTTTTGTTGCTTCATTATGCCCCAGAGATGACTATACGTCACTGGTGGCTGAGCGATTCCATTATATGCAATCAGCAAAGAGCTTAGGGTCCCTTCAAGATGAAAGATGCCATCTAAATGTAAGTTATATATTTCAGTAATATGCACTAAAGTGTAAATTCTGCTTTGCAAGGAACACTTAAGGTCTCCATCAAGCTCCATGGAGTTAATAAATTGACAGCAGTGGCAATCTCATACCATGCTTATTTCAAAGCCTCCAACTTCTCACAGGCAACTGCACTTTGCCAGACAAAAAGCCTTGCTTGCTGCAGTGCCTCACTGTTATTGTAATGCTATTGACATCTTGGCTTTTTTGTTGCACTCAAACCTTATTATCAGCACTGTAGTTTTAACATCCCCCAACTGCAGCAGAGAAAATTAGCCCTTGTTTGCGAATCGATCATTCCTTCAGAGGTGGACACCACCACTGCCACCACGCTGGTCTGTGGGAAAGAGGTTGGCAAGCAGAAGCATTCATAATTTATTTAACTTCTTGTAATAATCTGAACAGTGGGCCTTTGTTTCTTTGCTTCATAGGGTCTTTCTCAGTATTAGGAAGACAAAAAAATAAAAGGAGCAGGGAAAAAAAAAAAAAAAAAAAAAAAGCCCTTCCCCTTCCGACCTGAGAAGATGCTCAAGGGATTTGTATTTATAACCCAACAGTGAGTCAATTGCTATGGAGATCCCTGAGCTGGCTCATTTCCCTTCTCCCCCTACCTCTATTTTGTCAGAGTCTTACCTTTGCCCTTTTGTTCAGAGATCTGGATTCCTTCCAAAGCCTGTTTTGAAACACGGTCCATACTAGTAGAATATAAGCTGGCTGCTACCAGTCCCTGGACAGTTAACCTCAAAGCTGGAGGAAACAAAAATAAAAACTGTTTCATCCTCTTGGGCTAGACAGCTGCTTGGTCAGCATATCTGGAGGTGGTTTCTTGGCTGAGTAGCAAACTTAATATCTCAGTTGCCAAGTATTACAGAACATAAGAAATCCCAGAGCAGAAAAAATAGTCGGTGATGGTGGCAGCAAGGCAGATCCATTTTAACCCCATTGTGTGATCTGTAGATGGTCATTAATGCCTGGTGTAATGGCCAGGCAAATGGACTGGGTAGGTGGTGAGGTTGTTTAAGGCAAAGAGTAGTTTGCTGGGGACCTAAAGTTGTGGCTGTGTCCTATACCTGGGAACAGCAGGTTAGGAGAAGCCTTATTCATTTATTTGTTCTTATTGAACTTGAATATAAGTTATTTAATCATCACCCGAGAATCACACTTTCCCCTGTGTGGCTCATGTCAGGCTACATTTGTCACAGAATTTTGTAAACCTTTTCAGAAAGGCTTTCAGAGCGCAGAGTTCATTTTGTTTTCTGTGCATATATTTTAACACATTCTTCTCAACACAACAACAAACCTGTCTCTCCCTGCTTTAAGTAAGCACAGACCTCAAAACCACACATCAGCTTCTGTGTGAGTTAGGGTTGAAATGTATCCATCTGAGGTACAGAAAGCTTCCCTTTGCCAGCCAGCACTGAGGGGACTCTAATGTTTAACTGAGCAGCTCCACTTCCTCGGGTAGGGTGATGGAGGCCTGCACCCACACATCCACTGCAAAGCAACACAAACTGCAGGCTGAACAAAACCTTTTTGGTGAGAAAAGCTAATGGTCAACTTTCAAATGAAGGGTGCCCTTAGCCCAAAGGTATGCTACAGCTGAAACTCCTCCAGCAACACAATGACTGCTTAACGTGCTGTGCTGCGTGTGGAGGAGCTGACCAAAAAAGCACACTGAGTTTAGTGGCAGGGCCTCCATCGGCTTCGGTGCCTGCAGACTAAGCCCTTTGCCTGATGCTGCCTCATGTACTAGGCTGCTTGGTGAGCTTCACGCCACGTCAATTCCCCCCCTCCCCCCCAGCCCCTTACTGCCTGACTATCCTAATTGCTCTGTGGGAATTGCCTTTGGAAAGATCCATAAATAGTTGGGAGGGGAAGCAGGGTGCATGCTAGGCAAGCCTTACCCAGCCGAGACAGTCTTGAAACTGTGACTGTTTGCCACCTTGTGGTGAGCAATTTCTCAGCTTTCATTTAGTTTTCCCCTGCAATGCTGCATTGGTATTAAAGTATCAAGCAAATTTTCTTCATGTCATCCTTTTTCCTCTTCTATGAAATCTCCATCTGTTGGAAGGCCTTTGTTCTAAAGCTCTTTTCTTTTTTTTCCTTAGTGATTTAATGATGTCCTTTAACTCTTACACAAGTCCAAGCTTAATGAGACAGTCCTTCTGTTCATTCACGGGTGTTAGCTAGCAGGTCCCTCACCTCAGTGAACGGTCAGCTGTATGAAGTGTGATGGTGCATCTGTTATTGCCTCAACATAGGCTTCTTTATTCTGGTTCTAAAATAATTTTCCTCCAAGAATACTTTTTAATTGCTCAAGGGTACTAAGGATATCTGCCCTGATTTAGGTGGCTGAAAATGCAAAGGAAAATCTAGGCCTCTCTTTCTCCCCAGATTGAAGGAATTCTTATGATTTTTTTTTTTTTTTGCTGGTTTTCCTTATTTTCATTGCTCCTCTGAATCCTTGCTTTCTACATTGCTATGTCAGTCTTGGTCTTCTAGCAGTACTCTAGCAGAGATGCCTGCAGCCATACCACCATCTGACACTGCCAAGTCCAGACTGAGAGGTACATTGGACTACTGTTGCATGCATCTGGACATAATACGGATTGCATGTGTGTATGGGGGTTTGATTTGTCTCTGAGCTGATGGAGTCATGCAACCAGCTTGGTATTTCTGAAATAAAATCGAGAATAACCTTTCTTCTGCATGGGCAGGAATAATCAGCAGATAAAAATATCGGTACAACCTAGTCCTCATATATTACAATCATAAGAAAAGGAAGCTAATTTCCTCTTCTATTTCTAAAGTTTGGCCATGATTTCAGATGGTGATTATGTCTATACTGCTTGATGAAACAAAGTCAAGGACTCTGCTTTTTGGTACTGAGGCCAAATAACACAGAGCAACTGTGTGCATGTGTTCATGCACTTATGACACTTCACGTTGGGACTCCGATGTGTCCCATGTAAGGCTGTGTGGCCCTATTATTTCCTTTCCTTTCATTTAATTTCAAGGTGTTTCAAATACCGAGAAGTCTGTGTTGCAGCCCATCAGAAGTCAGCATTGGGATACTTCTTACAGTAGAAAATCAGGGGATATTTCTGCATGCCCAAGTGGTGGCACAAAGGAATATACAGATGTTCAAAGGCACAGAGTCTCCTGGAACTGGGCTGGAAGACTGTGGAGCATGGAAGGACCCAAAGCTGGCAGCATTGTGTTCACACAGCTGAAACAGCACTTGGCACAGCCCATCCCAGTAACCCTTACCTGGACATTATTTTGAAGACTGCAAGCTGGCACAAGGCAAAACTGCCAGGATGCATATTAGCAGTGAAACAATTTGGACAATTCACTTGTTCAGCACTGAAGCACTCCTTGCTAAAATAATAATAATAATAATAATAATAATAATAATAATAATAATAATAATAATAATAACAACAACAACAACAATAACAATAACTGTAACAATAACTGTAACAATAATAACAATAATAATAATAATTTTTAAAACTGCCAAAAATACTTTTAAATACATATCTTAAGAATTTCCAACGTCTTCTGAACTCTTATACACAGATGTCCTAAACTGTCACAGTGACCTTACCTGGGTTATTTTTTTTTACTACTCAGTGGCTAATAGTGGCCGTAAAACAACAATTTTTCTGCAGCTTGGCTTGCCCCCACATGAAACTTCACCCAGCTCTGTGGGCAAATGGATCCTGAGGGACCACAACAGGCTGGACTCGTGCAAAGGAGCCACTGCTCTTTTAAAGTCTCCACTTAGAAGAAAAAGTACTCAGAGAACAAAATTTCTGTCCTACCACAGTTCACTTGCATTTATATTTCACCCTGCCCTTCTCTGCTATTTCACCCCTTTCCTTACAGAATTTGTATTATGCCTTCCCTCCCCCTTTCTCCCTGCCATAGTTCTTCACTCTTTGGCAAATACAGCCTAAGACTGGTTATTTCAGCTGATCCTTCAGTTACAGGCTGTTGAAGAGTTAAGCAGTGGAAAAAACTTGCCCAGTATTAATTTCTAATCAAACGCAGACATAAACAGTGAGAGTGGAGTTCATTCAACATACTTGAAGCAAAGTTCCATGAATAGAAGTAGAATAAAGCTGTGCAAAAAAAGCAATAAAGCTGGAGGAATAACACAGAGAGATAAAATCTATAATCAGAGAATACATTCAAAGCCCTATTTTCGAGACTGCAATGCTAAACAATTAATTTAATTTCAAAGGATGAAACATGAAGCAAGATGTCACCAATGGAGACTACAATTTTTATGCAATTCAGGAGTATCTGTGTTCTATTTAAAGATGAATAAATGTGTAAGACAAGAAAGATATACACATCAAATTTGGGTATAAACTAGGAAAACTTACTTTCTAATCAGAGGACTAAACCCAGTCAAAATTCTGGATCACTTATGGCTGCCCAGCCAGCTCATCCTGCAAATTTATACTAGTTTTATATAAGTATTTTGGGGGGGATTTAATCCTATCTTTTCATGAAGTGATACTTACCCACAGAGGAGAGAGGTAAATTCTTTAGCTAACTGAAATTTGCATCACTTCATCACAATCAGTGGTGCTATGCTGATCTACACCATCTGAAAATCTGGCATAAATTATTCTCTTTAGATCATTAGTCTGATTTCCTTAAATAAATTCAATGCGTATATTTAAAAATAAAATAAAATAAAATCAGCTGTCAGCATCCTGGTACTGCAACTGACACCAGTGATTTATTTTGTTCACTAAGATTGATTACTGTCCCTGATGTATAAGCATCCAAGGGCAGAGACCATCTCTTTTTGCATAGTGGAAAGCCATTCACTGCAACAAAGTCCCAGTCTGCTCTCATTGTATGGTTATCATATGCAGGTTTGCATACAGAAAAGCAACTAGAAAGGACAGAGAGAAAATTCACAGTAAGGCAGAGCTGTGCATGTCTAGACAACCAGCAGAAAGAACAGTAAAAAACATTCTACCTTTGTTTAACATTAGAGCTAAAGTAAATACACAGCATAATGCTGTTTTATTTTCTTTTTGTTTGTTTCTTTTGAAGAGATGCAATGAATTCTCTAACATTTGAAGTTTTAAAAATGCATATGGATCTACTTCTTGAGAAAAGCCATCATTCAAATGTTATTGGTGGTGGTGTTTCATTTTGTTTTGTTTTGTTTTTTCATTTCAGCTCTATAACCTATGTTAAATGTGCCAGACAGAATATTAGATCTCTTGCTGGCCCTCAAATGCATGAATTTATAAGTTCGGCAAGATGGCCTGAAAAGCATTATTAGTATTCCCCTGACTACCCGATGGGTACTAAAGAACAGCCCTGGAGCTTCCTAGTGAAAGGGAAAAATCTCAGCCCAGCACCATTAGCATGAAAGGCTACTGGTTCTGAAGGTGTTAATGTGTTATTCACATCTTCCTTTTCTCCAAAAACATTAAACAGTTAATTGTGGTTCAAGGTTTCTGTAACAGGACACAAGCCTACTTTTACCATAGCAACCAATGGTATAGAAATCCTTTCTCATATTATTAATCATAGATGAAAAGTAGGCAAAACAGAAACATTAAAATAGTTGGAATTCAGAAGTGATTTTTTTTTTCCTAAGTTTGGAAAACCTCCTTTTTCTTTCATTTGCATTCAGTAAAGTCCTTCAGAAAGAGTAATGCTTAAGAAGTCTGCCTAGTACCAGAAGTTTTTCTTGTTAAAAATAACAATGTATTTTCATTTACAGTGAAACTGTCTTATGCAGCTCTGTAAGTAGAAGAGGTCTTCATAATACACGAAATGTATGAAGTCCATCTTAAGCTAAACAACTTCCATTTCCCCAATTAAATGATTTCTACTTCTTAAAAGTTCTTTAATGTACCTGTGTGTCAGTTGTAAAGAGTTTATTAATTATTGGTCTTTGGCTCAGCAATAATGCTTCATAATGTCATTCCTCTTCTTGAAACAAACTCAACAAAATACACATAAGGGAAAGAACAATGGATCCCACCTCACTGGGATGATCACCACATGACATTGGCACGCACAGATAAGCCAGTAAGAGATGAAGCCTCCCCTTTTATTCTCACTTGTGCTGTTTCACCTTGAGATTGTATTTCCTGTGTACAAATGCATAACCTTGCATAACTGTGACTCCGAATTTACCACTTCTCACAATCCACAATGCAGAAGTCAACAAAGAGACTCAGAAAGGAGTCGCAGATGCAGGCTTCAAAATCTCAAAGGTGGTTATTGCTTGTCATATCCAGGGGGATTAGCTTGCTGCTCCAATGGGCACCTGCTCAGCTTCAGCATTCAACAGAAAATCCCTCTACAGGATGAGGTGGAGGCACCCTAAGACCTATGCCTCTTACCCTAGAATATTATAGAAGATTTGTAAAAAAAAAAAAAAAAAAAAAAAAAAAAAGGAAATAAACATTTCTATCTGTTCCATCCAACACTGGTTCTGAATTTATGACCATCTCTGACATGAGAAGGTTCTGGGAACAACATTTTGGACTAAACAGTCAGTTCATGCAGTCCCTGTGACTACAGTTTTATGGTTGAAACTTAAAGGGTGAAAGTATCTTTATGAATCTGTAGTCTGACTGCAAGCTGTAAAATTTCATCAAGTGGTTTGTTTATCAAACTTATAACTTTTTTCTTTTTGAATTACATGTGTTTTAGAAAGCTTTTCATGTAAAGAATTCAAGAGACAGTGCTTACATCAGAGAATTGTATAAATTCTTCCAGAGTTTAATGAATGTCTCTGAAAAAAAAAATAAAATAAATAAAATCCATATTTTTAGTTTGAATTTGATTCATTTTGGCTTTAGGTGTTAAATATTTCTATGCATCTCTGCATTAGGCTAAAATAATCCACTACTCTAAAGATCATCCTAAACGTATATTGACATCTTTAATGCCATAAAAGGTAGTAATACCAAGTCTTCATCTCTGTTTATGATTCTGCTACCTATAAATATTTTAAATTTCCTTTGTTCCACACTAGAAAAACACCTAGCTGGTCATCTGTTATCATCTACTTTTTTAAATTGGTGTCTTTTCAAAAACTTTTTTTTTAATGTCCAAAGCTAGATATTGTTATTGTTTTTAGAATTTCTGTATTTCACTCAACTCATAAGCCAACAGGTCAAGGTATACAAAGAAAAAGCAACTTTTTTTTTTTTCCCCCAGAATAAGCAACTAACAACAAAGGTAGCCCAGAGTCCTTTTTAAAATACTGGAATATGCTAAAATTTTAAGCATAATTTTCCCAATTCTTCCATATCCAAAAGAAAACAGACTGGGGAGAGAGCAATACAGATTGCTAGCAGAACTCTTCACAAAATACAGTATGTTCTTAGCTCCTGATGAATTGCAAAACTTGTCAGTCATTAGCATAAACTAAGCCCAAGAGTTTATGGGCCAGCAGTTGAGAATATCAATCAAATTAAAAATAAAAATACAAGTGGCCATGTAAAAGGAAAAAAATACCTTACCAAGAGATGTTTGTTGTCTTTAACTGTACAATCACAGCTTGAAATTTTCAGAGTATAAAGAAGGAGACTTGCTCCTGATTAAAACAGATAGGGAAAATATAGGGCAATATGATCTATTGTAAATAAACAAAGCATAATACACCTACACCACCTTCCTACAGACTGTGTGAAGTCACGTTCATAGAGAAAGGAGATAATCTCCTCGTGAACAGAGGGAAGAGAATGCCACTCTCTTACACTGATAATTCAAGAAAAAATGTTTTACAGACAGGAGGGACCATGACTGGCAAGGAAAAAGTGGACTCAAATTCACTCTATTCTTTCATATTGTTTATAAGGAGGAAAAGAAGATTACAGGAGGGTAAGTAAACTGAACTCTCACAGAGCAAGGAAATACTGCCTTAGCCAGTAGTCCAAGAAGTACAGAAAAAGTAAGCAAATTAGCTTTAAGGCTAACACTGTTTTCCTTGCTCTAAGTAGAGCACTTGCTGGTAATAAGATGAGAGACTTTTTGTGATATATACAGGACTTTTTTCAATTTCAAAAAGATTGAGTAGGAAGCTGCATTTTTGTACAGAGTTGAGAGAAGGTGTATTCTGAGATGATACTGAATATATATGAGCAACTGCTGTAGAAACCCCTGATAAATTGACTTGGGACACATTCACCACTTATGCTTTCTGTGGCCATCACCCTAAGTAGATGCATTGTTTATTCCTGAATCAATTGCATTTCAGCTCCATTTCATTCTAATCAGATAGTCAATAACCCCTGGATAGCATTTGGCAGCTGGGAAACCACTAGCTCTCTATTTTTTTTTCCTTCTTAATTGCTGTTTGCAAACTAGTGTGTTCAGGTTTTGTTAGTACGGGTCTTCAGGATTTTATTTTTTGTTAAATGTATCATGGAATTGCCACATCAATTGCAGTGGAAAAAGTCCATACTACAGTCTCTTTTTTAATCTTTTTAGAATTTGTGCAAATTGGGAAATCTGCTAGTCTGACATGCTTTAATGTTTATAGTAACAAGAGCAGATCAGGACAAAGTACCAAAGGGATCTAGGCTCTTCAAGCTATCTTCTATGGTGACAGACAGCCATTTAAGAAGGATGGCTGTAAATTTATGTTGAGTGCTGTTGCTGGGCATATGCATTGAAAAATGATGAAAGCTGAAACCAGGAATGTTGAAATAACAAACTAGTAAAATACAGTGTCTACAGGAAAGCTTAAATGATTTATCTCTAGATTTCTCCTATGGTCAATTTTTGCTTTTTTATTCAAGAAGGGACAATTCTTACAGAGTTAGTGACTAACTTTATTACTTTTGCCTACATGAGTGGTGCTTACTCAAAAGAGTGACCCTAATGTTTGAGAGACAGCTCCTCTTACGCTTCCCCATCAGAAGTCTTAGAAAGGTAGTATCACTGAACAGATGGAGGTTACATTCATGCTGTGAAATCCCTGCAGATCACACAGCCAGTTCCCTGCTTTTGAGAAAAATGGGTAAGTCATAAAGGCCAAACACAGCTGCCTTCTCCAGTTTCTCAGGCAAGCAGATATTGGTCTGTACCACACAACAATACTAAGTGACATTTCCTGATTCATATTCAGCCATCCTCTACACACAATAGAGTGTTCCACTTGGTGTTAGTGTACTGGGCATCTTGTGTCAGTGCAACCAACTGGATTTTGAAAGAGTTTTGTCTCACAAGAGGATATCTACCACTTTAAACACAGAAGTTCAAAATTATTTCATGTTCAATCAATTAAAATGAGTTGGCAACCAAAGGGAAGTTACAGAAACAAACAGACCTGTGGTGAAAGAAACTTTGTCATCTGGGCCTGAGATGGGGATGTTCCAGTCCCAGTGACATTCAGAAATTAGGGTTAGGGTTGAGTGAAAAAGTGAGTTTAGAGGTACCATTGGAGTGGACCTAGCATCAGGTAAGCACAGGAAATTGGAGCACCAGAGTGATCTTTGTTAGGAGAATCTTTGTGGTGGGGCATCTTAGTTTTAGTCTAAGACAACAGTTAGAGTCAGCATTGAGTGAATGAGAACCTGGAGGTGCTGTTTGGGTGGGGGTAGGATCTGGCATCCAAAGGTGAGTTTGGGCAATAATGGGATCTGTAGTGAGAGGATATTTTTGTTTGGGGCCATGGGCGACTATCTTTTACTCAGCCTGAACTGGAAGTTAGTGATAGTGTTGAACAGAAGACCAAGCATAGGAAAGTATTCCCTGCCCCAAGATGATGGACATGTTTGGTTTTGGGCCAAATCTTCTCATCTCAGCTGTCCATGGTCTGCACCCTACATCTATGCTAATCACCTCTGCCACTGGTATAGCCAGGCCATAGGCTGATGCTTTCATTTTCTTTTATCATAATATTAGAGTTAAATGTGTTGCAATGCTTCTGGGAAGCATACGTCTTCCCCCTCAGATTATACAAAATGATAGCCTAAATGCTTAACTTTTTGTTACCTAGGTGAGAGGGGACTATTGAAATTTTCTCAGAATCTTAGAGCAGAAATTTCTCCATGGCCACCATCATTTGATAACACCATAGTTTTTTGTTTTGTTTTTTCTCTCTAGTTAGAGCCTGTATAGGCAAAAAAGTACCTTAGACCCCAGCTCAGCAGCCCAAAGATCCAGATACAAAAAGCTGTATGGATCCACACCCAGAATTCAGTGCTGCTTGCTTCCAAGGTCTGCATTGTAATCAGGAGGGCAAGGGTATCCACTGTTATATCTCAGTCAAGGCTGAGAGCAGTTTCACCTGTAAACAGAATTTCAGCTTCTGTGAATTATATCTTGCCCCAAAGAGCAGCACTTACACTTGGAATATAAAATCAAGAGGCAGAGCCCAGCTCTCAAATTAATATCTTGTCTCAGGTCATGTTGGAACATAAAACTAAGCTAATTTCCTGTGACTGCTCTTTAATAAGTTTTAAAAGACAGTTGTAAAGAAGAAGATGACAACACAAATCTATCCAATCAGCATGTACCCCAAAACAGAGCTATACTGGAAAAGACCACTGCGGGAAAATCACAGCAAGGACTCTGCAAACAGCCAGAGACTCATCACCCTGCCCTGCACACCTCAGCTGTCCCCACAGAGTACTATTTCCCCACACCTTGTTCATCACCACACAGTGTCACTCCACTCAGCTGCCAGGCACAGGAGGCTTGAGTGCACGGACTCCTGGTGCAGCACTGACAAAAGAGTTGAACACAAGCCGCTCCACATGTTGGCATCACTCAGCAGCGCATGAGAGACATTTCCCCGCCACTTCTGTCTCTATTTGGCATCACAGCCTCAGAGTACACTTCATGAATAACATGAAGGCTTTCTCTTTAAACCTTAAAGTGCCACTGATCTTAGGATGAAGTGATTATGACGTGCACATTTTCAAGTTTTACAAATATCAGCTATAAAATCTATCAAGGTAACGCTGACCCCAACACATGCCTTTTCAAGCAAGATAGCCAGTAAAACTTAGCATCTGATGTTACAAAAAGAGGGTCAGGAAAAAATAAATAAGTAAGTAAATAAACAAAGATAGAAAGGTTTTGCTATTCTAACACTTTGTTAGTGCTACTAACATCTTACTCACAAGCCATTAGCTTGAGTTTTGTTTCAGGAATTTGCCTTCTCAAACCCTTTTTTTCTTCCTTTGTGCAATATAAAACCAACGTATGTGTATCAATAGAGATATTTACATGCACTTTTATTTAGCCAGCATAAACAGCATGAAATAATTTACATTAGATGAGTAGATGTGCACTGGTACATATTCCCCAGATGCACTTAACTTAATCTATTTTAATTTTAAACTAAGCTATATTTTCTTTGAAAGTAAAATTCTGGAGCTGGTTGAAGAAATTACTTTGGATGTAATAAAAATGCATCATTACATTAGGTTTTGCAGTTTAATCTTCATGCTGTCTAAAGCCCACCTGCCCACAAGACTATATAGGAGTCTGAGTTATTTTACTTTCTGGCAGATTCCACTAAATGTAGAACCTCCTCTAGGGCACACGTTTAGAAATCAACTAAACACTTCCAATTTGAATTTTCATTTTTCAGTTGGGTGAATAATAGTCTAAGTAGGAACTTACAGATTGCTAAGAAGCAATGCAGCTGTCGGTAAGATGAAAGGAAAAAGTTCTCATTTTCAGGCAGGAGAAGATGGGGTCCAGCACCAGCTCTGGAACACTAGATGACCAACGGAATGATGAAAAGGGACATCATTTTCTAATAGCCCAGATGAGCTGAATGGTTGTTGAAGGCTGTTAACATCTGCCAAGTATTCACATGAAGCTGTCAGGTGGTTTGTTTGGTCTTTCCTAGGAGAAGAGTTGTTTATTTGACTACAAAGCATCTCGTAGCAGGGTAACAATTTGTCTGAAACAAGTTGGCAGAAGCTACTTATCCTGTTATCCCTTGAGCTGTGCTTGCTCTGTCAGCATCCCTGATGTCTAATCTCCAGGGCAGTGTTGCTGTAGTCCCCTGAATCCACTCATTCCCATCCACCATCACTTTTTTCTGAAGAGTACAAAATAGAAATTACAGTTTTTGTTATTCAACGAGATATCTATCCAATGACTTTCTATGCACAATAAATTGATGATGTCACATAGAATCGTTAAGGTTGGAAAAGACATCCAAGATCATCTAGTCCAACCATCACCCTACCACCAATATCACCCATTAAGCCATGTCCCCAAGCACCATGTCCAACATTTTCTTAAACACTCCCAGGGATGGTTTAAGAAAACGTTGGACCTCCATGGCTAAAGCCTATCCAGCAAAGTCTTATGTGGTCTTAATAAACAACAAGCCCAATCAATCTTTACTTTTTAAAAAGTAAAAACATGTAAAAGCATGAAAGTGGTAGAGTAATATAGTAGAGTATAACTGTACTCTAAGTATCCCAAAGCCATAGTGTTGATTCACGTTTCCTGAAATGGGAGACTGGCCAGCAATGTTGCAGAAATTTTTTCTTACAATAGATTCTGAGAACTTCTTGAAGTTTCATATATCAGAAATACTTAACTTTGGATTTTCTTCTTGGCATTTCAAACTGGATGAAATGAAGAAGAAACTTGCTTCAAAACCAAAGAAACCAGAAATGTTTCAGGTGAGCTTAGAGAAAAGGCCAAAATGCTGTTTATTGTGTTTGGAGAAGTTTACATGTCCCTGTAGCAATAAATTTTATAAGACATGAATATTTCAAGATAGCAGGAAACTTGATGAATACACAAAAGGCCAGACCGGCCTTGTCATTTGTCCGACTATACAGACAAAGAACTTTCTATCTCATCTGTCTCAGATGTCTCACAGTGCCAGAGTTCTGTCCTACCTACAGTCCAACAGAAATGAAATTTAAGTAGACTTTTCAACTTACCCAGCTCCTTTTAAGACTTCCACCAGGCAGGTCATAGAATCATAGCATATCACAAGTTGGAGGGAACCCACAAGGGACATCAAGTCCAATTCCTGGCTTCCCACAGGAGCACGTCAAAATCAGACCCTATGTCTGAGAGTGTTGTCCGAATACTTCTTGAACTCCAGCAGGCCCAGTGCCGTGATCACCACCCTGGGGAACCTGTTCCAGTGCCCAACCATCCCCTCAGTGAAGAACCTTTTCCTGATATCCAACCTGAACCTCTTCATGCCATTCCCTTGGCAATCTTCTTTCACATCTGCTTCCCTTTGCCTTCTACTCTGTCAGACCACTTTCAAGTGTGCAGAGTGGTCTTAAAACACTGTGTATCAATTTTAGTACAGGATTAATGGTTTCAACCATCAACAGCTCAATATCAACATGAATTCACTGCAATCCACATATATAAATCCACTGCATAAATCACACCACCCTAGCTTCATGTGGACTAAGAGTCCAGCATTCAGCACAAGCCCTGGAGTTTCTTCATATGGTGCCATCTCTCCCTGCCTCACACACACATTCCCATAGAGGAATGAGAGGGCTCATAGGCAAAATTAAGCTTCCAGCAAATTGTGCTGAGTCAGACCCAGAGCATATAACACTTTTATTGTACACAGAATGCACAACAGCTGCAGGGAGGCTGTTCTGGGATACCTGGAAAATGAGAAACTAAATATGACACTATTTCAGAAGCACAGACACTTTCAGATTCAGATCACCTCCTGTTTTTCTTTCTATCCACGTGGTTATGGAAAAAAACATTTGTCTATTTCCATGAATTCTACTAGGTAGTGTAAGGCAAAGAAAGCAACAGCAAAGGCATGTAGTTCTTATCCTTTTACGAGATGATAAAAGCAACTGAGAAGTTGTTGCAGCATGAGTCAATCTAGTATAATACGTCACAGACAGAAGGTGTCTGAAATATGCAGCACTGTATCTAAAATGCATGATAATATAAAATATAAAAGGGTATTACAAAATTGTACAGTTTAGATGACAGATAAAATATATGATTTGACACACCATATATTTTCATCCTTCCTCTCTAGGAAAATTGTAATCTGAATGTATTACTTGTAGAAGGGAGTTGAACTATTCTGCTGTAGAGTCACACAGTCTAGAGACAACAAGGCGAAGGGAGAGGAGAGAAGAAGAAGAAAAGAAAGGAAGGGAAGATTTTGAGCTCACAAGTAAAAAAGTAGCAAAATGAGTTGCTTCCTATTTTTCACTCCCACTAATGAGATGTATATCTGGCCCATGTATCTTCCTAACTGCTTATCAGATCCTTTGCAAAGTGTTGGTGCAACATGGGAGAGCATCTATTAAGTGCACAGGTAAGCGCAGACTCTGCTTACACTGGTTTACAGAACGCAGAGAAGTTCAGGCTCTGGGGGATGAAGAAGCAAGGAGGAGAGGAAGCTGACTGGACTCTGAACTCCATTTCCTTCTTGATCTTTCATCTGACTAATAAGCTAGACAAATAAACCATTTGTGGTTTATTATTTAGACCCTAAGATTGAAAGTACTTGGGAAGCCACATCAGGAGTACAGGTTGGAGAACATGAAAAGGACTGGGAATCAAAAATCTGTGACAGAAGAGCCACGAGTGCATTCTCCAATAAAGAAACCTTGTTGATACTCAAAGGTCCTTTAACAGAGTGAGTCTTCAATAACATGGCCAGATGCACCTACACAAAGTCGCTTAAAGGGATCCTGTTCTGTACTACTAGTACCCAAGCTTTAAAGAGGAGTTTACATAGAGTTAAAGAATTAAACACTAGAAACACAGACAGTAAGAGACTGCAGTGTGTGTTCTTCTTAAACATTTTTAGCTCCACTTCCATCCCACACTGAAGTGACAAGCCTCTGAAAATAGTGGCAGGGTCCTGTGACACATTTAAGTCACCTGAAGTCTCAGAGGGGTATCAGACATGACAGCACAGTACCTCTGGGAAGCCAATGCCATCACTTCAAACAGTTTTCTGTTCTCTTAAAGAGTGATTGCAAAAATAAAATAAATGTGGTAACATTTCCAAAAACCTTTGCAAGACAAAAACATAAGGCTTATTTGAAAACTCATGGAGGGTCATAGCAAGTCCCTAAGACACAGTCCACCTTGAAGGACAGCATATAGTTTCCTCCTCCAAGAAAAAAACGTGGTAAAAGAATGGTTCCAAAGAACTACTTACTCTCTGTTTACTAGTGCTTACATTGGTACATCCTCATTATACCGGCTTAACAGATGTCTTTAAGCATCACAGACTCATTATCAAGCACATACTCAAAACATAATGCCTGCATTTACTTTTCTTAAAGGCTGACCATGCCCATGGGTGCATGATTATTGGTTATATATGATTATATGCATGATTATAGGATTACGTAATGAACTATTAAGATCATCACCTTCCTTCAGAGGCAAAAGCAACATATTCATGCTGGCAACCAACATGGTGCTGTGAAGATGCATCACCAATCTAAAGAGCATGGGTGATAAATGCCAGGTGGAGACAGAATCTACTCAGCAGGGACCCATCCCAGCTGACGGATGAAGGAATGGAGAGAGGGAGTACCTGGATTTAATCATCTCTGGAGGTACCTTTATCTCATTTTGACTCTTGAAGGAGTTTGGGGGCAAGAAAACTCCCAAAGAATGTGCTTATATGTGCTTATAGTTAGGTGAAATGAATTTTTGCTGTACTTTTCTGTTTCAGAAAGGGCATCTTTGTTAAAATGTCTTTGCCTAATGGCATAAATGTTACCATGGAAATAAAGTGCTATTTATTAACACTCATTAAGCACCTGTCTTCCCTTTTTCTTTCGTGGGTGAATGGGCAGAACAGTGTCTCATCAAACAGTTTTCAACGGCTTGGGAGCAGGGAAGATTGATTTAACTCAAAATAAAGCTCTCTCTGGGAGGCTGAGTTGTCAGTGGGACCTCAGTTCATCCATCTCCCTCGTGCAGTCAGCCACCATCTAAGGAAACCCCTACCCAAGTGGCCATAGCCCCCACAACCCTAACCAATTCAGTTAGCAGAACTGACTCCTAGCACTGTTTCAGTCACTGTAAACCTTCCTTTGTTATCTCCTTTTCCTGCTGCATACTGGAATGACACAGGTGTGAGTGAGTTTTCTAAGGTGCTGACATGCAACTTTGCCCCTCTGTGGTTTTCTTCTCCCTTTATACCAAGGAGATATTTATATCTTAATAATCTGGATGTCATAATAGAATTTAACATTTAGGAGATGTTTCATCTCCTTGTGAGGGGTGTATAAGTGCTTGCATACCAAATGAAGAATTGCTGGCAAGCCTGTGAGAGAAAATGACCAGCAGAGCCTAAAAATGCAGTCGAGACAGGGCAATAGATGCAGTAAAAGTGACCCACAGTAGGCAAGGTCAGAAGCAGCAAAGGCAGAAAAGGTGAAGGGTGCATAGAAAGGGGAGAAAGAATAATGTCTCTTCTAAACACTTCCCAGTCATGCTGCAGAAGAAGATTAGTTCCTAATGAAGGGGTCAGGGAAGACATTTGAGTGTGGCCATTCAAGGAAATTTATCCATTTATCTACTTGATTGCCTCCATAGTTACAGGGTGAATCTTTATGGGCCGTTGTTTCCCAAGCATATATAACTCATTCCTATCCTCACACTTATGTAAACTGAGCAGTGCCAGAAGATGACCTAAATCCCTGATTAATTTCCCGGTTAAACATTAGGTGTGAAAACTCAGGCACCAAACACAGGCAGTCATGCCCAAAATGCAGGACTCCCATGCACCAGCGAGATCATCTTTCCTCTCTTTAAAAATTCCCTCTTAAAACGTTTTTATAATAGCCTCCAAGAAAGATGGAGGCTGAGGGAGACCAAAGAAAGCAGCATATCTTTTTGTGAGATTAGCAGATGAGGGGCTCTCAAGCACAAACACCATGAGCCCTTGGCAGAGGGCAGGCAAAGCAACTGCCCTCTACAAGGTGAGTGTCAGCACGGGCTCACACCGCTGCTGGAAGAGAGCACAGACTATGCTCTGAGATCCCCCTGTGCCCTGCCAGTTTGTTTCTGGGAGCAAGGCTGGCGAGAACAGGTAGCACTGTTCTCTGCTGAGCCACCAGCATGCAGCCAAACACCAGCCCTTGCAGCTCAACATGCAAGGACATCCACAGTGGGTGGTTTCAGCATGGGCTAATAAATGCCATTACTGAGCCCATGCTTTCATCAGGATCTGTCACACCCACAAGCACAACCTGCTTCCACTGCCAGTGTCTTTTTGTATCTGTTGTTGTTATTATTATTAATTTTATGGGCCTTTACCCATAAAAGGTAGAGATGATTTCCATGTGCTTCAAACCACATTCTGTTACCACAGGTAGGCCATACACACACAAACAACCCTTACCTATTAACGCCCAGTTTACCATGGCTTCTCTCATCCCAGCTCCACAAGAAACTCCAACACTTGCCCTTCTTATTCAACTCCACCTCTAACCTGACCTCTTTTTCTGTCTCCACACCCCCTTACATGACACACCCCTATTTTTTTTCTACCAGTGTGCTTTTATAATCATATCCACTTCTGCTGTATTCTCAAGTGTCCCATGTGCACCAACTTCCTTTAGCCCAAATAATTGTGCATGATTCCCTTTTCGTCTTTGCACTTTATGTGAATTGTTTGGGGGATGAGGATGAGGTAGAAGAAGCCTAGAAGCTCAGGAAGAAAATGGTGTGGCAGACAGTTCTGCCCAAGAGCACATGTTTTGCTGTGCCTTGAAAGCACGTGGCTGTCTGTGAGGAGTACTGACAGGTGTAGGTGGCCTGCCTAGCAGGATATCCAGCCTTCTGCCAGGCACAGAGGTGTGGGCAGAGCCAGCCTTGCTACGCAGCTGTGCTCTGTCTGACATTCTGCAGGTGATGGAAGGTCACTGAAGTGCAACTTGCTCCTGAGCATCCTTGGCCAGCCTGGCTTGTGCTGCCTGGGGAAGATCCGCAGAGGATATGATTCAAACAGCCCTTTGCGTTTTCTTGCAAAGTGCACTTTCATAGACACCAGTAATGACCTGGAAATGCCAACAACAACTGGTTAAGCCACAGGTTTCCCAGCGGAGAAGGAAAAAAAAAAAAAAAAAAAGCCTTTCTCTCCATGTCTTTCATTACAGCTATTCAGCACAGCTATTGTTCGCGTGGGCCAGGACAAACATGTTTGCTAAGCAGAGCAAGAGGAAAACACAGAAATATCCATAAAGCACACACAGCAGGCAACTGACTGGCTGTAGGAATATGAAGGAGATGGGTATTTGCAGACAATGCAAAAGTTATTGTGACAGCTGCAGAGTGCAAGCCTTCTGTGGTAAACTCAGGGCCCAACAGAGAGCTTAGGAAAAGGAGAGGAGAGGAGAGGAAAGGAAAGCCTTAGGAGAACTCTGCCAGGCCCAGAATAATCCTCTCCTGAAATGTGCAGTAAAAATACCGTGGTGCAGCAGAAATGGCCATAACAGCACAAGGACTTTGTGGAGATCAGCAAGGAGATACATGTAATTCTACTTGTGCACTCTGAGAGTCAAACACCACTGGTAGCACAGAAACCTTTCCTTGTCCATCCTTCTTAATGTCATGGCTAAACTTGTTTAGGGAGGGGATTTTCTCAGACTGTATGTACTCAGGGCAACTAGCAGAGAATTTGTAATGGGGACATCTCCTCTGGGTCTCAGCTGGCCCCAGCAGACACAAGGGTCTGCAACATAGTCATGTAGTGTTTTCTCAGCTCAGAAAACAGCAAGTCATTTCTGGTGTCGTGAGTACAAGCATCAATTTCTGCTGACTTACAGCACCCACAGATGTGCTGCCTTAGCTGGTCACAGTGACAGCTGGCAGTAGCTCAACAGAGCACTGCACATCCCAGGGGAGCAGGATAGTTGCAGGGAGATCTGTGTGTTACCTTATTTATTTATTTTTCCCAGATGTTAATTTTAAAAAGTTTGTGGGGCGTTTGACTGCATACCATTTGATAGCTTTGCCAGCAAGGAATCCCAAGGTTTCACACAGATTGCACCTCAGACAACATACAATAGTCCCCCATTCCTGCTATAGCTCTACTAGATACACTGGGTTAGCAGTTACCATGGCTTGGATTAGTGGTAAAGTCATACCCAGAGTAGATGCACTGAGTTTTAATACATCTCAGAAAAGAGTCCCACTTCACCATAGCAGTTTCACATCCTTGTGAGTGCACAGAAAACTCATCCATGACAATCTCTTTTCCACCTGATGGCTTTATTGAGGTACTGCCACAATTGTCCTCCCATCAACATCTTCAGCTGTGAGTAGACTACCCATGGATTGCCACAAAAGCTGGGTTAGAAGCAGCTCTGTCACAGACAGCCACCTGTAAGAGCCTGCTGCTGACTGGTAATGAAGCAGAAGCACGTTCCCCCCAGGAGCGCCAGCCGGCAACCATGCATAAAATCAGCCGCATCACCACAGTGCCTACAGTGGAGCGTTCAGTTAGTCAGTGGCACGTTCTGCATAATAATTAATACTTACATTATCAACTTAGTCTTGGGAGCTAACAGGCAGCAAAGACTCATCCGGATGACAAAGACATCAAACCACGAGAGGAAGATGACTGCCCCTGCCCAGTTCTTGTTTCAATGTGCACCTCTTATTGCTCTCACCACTCAGCTTCTGAAGGGCTCTCAGGCTCCAAAATGAAATGATAACACAAGTGCACGGCTGCAGTTTAGAGGAAGCTGGCACTCACTGCAGACCGTTAGGCTGGCCCTAATGAGCAGGGAAGCAGATGCAGACCTGCATCTTCTCTGCCCTGGCACACTCATGCTGAGTGTCCTGGGCAGCCTGTGGCTCCAGAGAGGAGGAGGGAAACACTGCAGTGTATTGGAAACCTTTGGAAAAGCAGTAGTTGTTTGCTGGGAGCACCCTGCCTCATGATACTCATTGAGGGACAGGCATAGTATGGTGTAGGTAACAGAACTCAACCCAGCCCCAGTGCCTACAGCTTTGTGTTCAGGGGCTGCTTCCCTCTGGCCTTTACCTCTGAGCACTGTTAGTACCTCTCTGAGAAGTCAGTGAGAGAACAGCCTTGCAATTTCTCTTAACTTCCCATTCTCATTGCAAATCCCATGTGAGAATTTCACTTTTGTTCTGTTCTAAAACATCTTTGTTGTTCTCTCTCTTCATATACATTTTTTTTTCCTTTTAATTGTGCCAGTACTTTGAGGGAGGAGGACCTGGGCAAAAGGGGGGAACATTCTGTAAGGTGAAGTAGTGTTAGGTCACAGTGTTGTAGCTTACAGTTCTCTGCAAGGATCGTGTCATGATCCATGTTAGTTGGAGAAGAAGAGTGGGAGAGGATCTGGAAGTGCTTTTCCTCTTTTCTGATTTATTTTCAGTTTCTTAGGAAGATATGTCATTCTGTAACTAAAGAAAGATGTAATTAACTATCTGTAAAAGATCTGAATGCCCTTCCTTGCTTTCTTTAGGCTTCTTCTGCAGATGTTTGTGGGCTTTGGACTGGAAACAGTAAATCATATATGCCAGCCTTCCTATTTTTCCAGTGTATAACTAATAGTTATACAGTCCAATCAGGGAGATCAGGGCTGGGACTGTCACACAAAATAAATACACATATCTGCTGCAGAAACTGTTCTTCATATTTAAGGTCCCATACAAGTGCTGCTAATTACTTTAAAGTAAACATTTTAAACCAAATCTTGTGGTTAAGGATCTGAGAGGAAAGAAAAAAGTCCAAGGTACAAGAAGTACATGGGAAGAAATCAAATTGTAAAATTAAGACTCCATGTGCTAAGCTCAAGTTTCTGAGAAGATCATTCCTCAGTAAAGCTAGCTGAATAATTGGTAGTAAAAAGTGCCTGATGGTCTTCTCTCTGTGCTAGTATAGACAGCCACTAGCAGATTGTGATCACTTCAGATGACTTTATTATTCAAAATTATTTGATGACATTTTTGCAAGACAACTTTTATCGGCAGCTTGTTATTCACAAGAGAGCCATGCTTAGTGGTACTCACCATGATTAGTGGTAGTGTTTCTATTCCCCAGTTGCAGAAGCATAAGTCTTAGTTATCTAATACAAATACTTCCAGAATGTGAATTTAAAAGTGGCTTTCCCTGGGTGCAAGAGCACAGAAGCTTCAAACTGGTTTTCCGTGAGTGAATATACAATTAAAAGTACCTTGCTACAGTTTGCTGACAATGGTCCTGAAAGGGCTGTGTTTGCAGCCTCTACCAAATCATTTAGAAGGTCAAAAAACTACAGAGAAATGCTCTTTATGTCATTCAAATGGCTCTCACCTCTTCCATCGTTATGGCCACCCAGACTGAAGAACAAGATTATTCTCCCTTAAGTAGATTTGGAGATATAATTTGGCTTTAGCTTTCCCCTTCAAGGTAGCTCTATTTTCATACATTCAAATTATGCTGCTTTGGAGTAGTGAATCATTTCAGTTCCAAGAGTTAGTTTCTATGAACACTGTAGTAGTGTGCTGTGGTATTGATCACTATGTTTTCTTCAATTCAGACTCTTCTTTTCTGTCTGCTTGCTTTCATTTTCTGTTCACAACTTTAATTGTGCATCATGTTCATCTGTCAGGATACAGAAAAAGAAGAGACTGTCAGGCACAACACAGGCTATTTGTGTGAAGATTTGCATTGTCCTTCAGGTGATTTTCTCTTGAGCTTTTAGTATTTTCATTATCATCCTGAAGGAAAACAAAGTGTGTACCATGAGTATACGTGTATGAAAGGAAGGTAAGGGTGAAGGCTAAAAGGGAGTTGTTCTTTCCTTGTTACTGAAAGCAGAATGTAGACAGATATGCATATGGCTGTATATTTCATCTTGCTAGTTATACAAAAGACAATAACATCTGATGGAGTTAACATTGAACTAAAGTAGCTGCAGCATCAGTGTGCATAACTTTTCCCCTTTCTTTCTTCCCCTCATCAATACAGTTAATGACATTTGGCTGTTCGATAAGAAAAGTGTTTGGGGACCTATACTTTGCTGATGTGTAATAGAAAGCTTCAGGTCCTGGTAAGCCTGATTCATTCCTCCCATCTGAGTAAAGGCTAAATGTTCTACAAGTAAAGGTTGAATGTTATGAAATTGTTAGATGAAGCATGACCAATTCCTTTGAATGGAAAAGGTATCATTGAATCAGGCTCCATCAGGCTCTTAGGAGAGATTTCTATCCCCAGATTTGAGCTATTTGAGAGCAATACATCCTGTGTAATCTCTAAGTTTTCCCTATAGTCAGAGGATAGAGATAGATGCCTCCAAATGGGCATGCATTTTAGTGAAATGTCTAATACAGATAGGATGACTTGCAGTTAGTTGACTTTTTCCTCTCTGGGAACCTAAAGATTACCTTAATCAAGTTACCTAAGATTCAAACTATGGAAGATAAATAAGATGAATCATGCATGAACTCAGAATTTGCTCTCAGCTGTGTTTGTTCCAAAATGTTCTGTTCCCTTCTCCAGCTTGGAGTACTGCTCACCAAGTAAGGAGATTCAGGAATTTTTGACCCCATTAGGCTTGCCAAGCCCAAAAACACATACAATGGGAAACTAGGTTTCAACATGTCAAATGAATTGATGAAGCTCCACTCCCAGAGCCTATGACCAGCAACAGTGTTGGAGCCAGAAATAATCCAACTTTCTAACCAGGATAAGATTTAATTGCATTTATTGAATATTTCAGTGCTACTTAAAGTACATTTGATTGAAATGTCTTCAAAGGACAATAAACACAAATTCCAATAAGCATTGACTGCAGCAACATTATGTTCATATTATGTTCATAGAACCATTTTTGTAACAATTGTGGCTTCATAATGCTTGACCAAAATTATTCCTCTCATCCATTTATGCATTAGGTTAAAGACTTTTTGACTTTGCTGTTATCTCTTTTCATTCCCTCCCTCCTAAAAATTGTAGGAATCTGGAGGTGTTGCAATACAAGCTGTACAGTATTTTGGAATCTCTTTTAACAACTTGTAAGTAAAAAAAAAATAATAATAAATAAATTAATTACATTTGCAGTGTGGAACTTGTCTGTCAAGAAATTCAGAGCTAAATTGTATCACTGCACACAAATATAGTGTCTCAGTTTACCAGGGTATACATTAAAAATTCTTAAAATACTGAAATACAACAGAAACCTCAGTCCCTCTGATCCTTGTAAAAATTCATCATGTCAAAAAAAAAAAAAAAAAAAGCCTCTAGCAAATGGTTACCTTTCGAACTTGGACCATTTGCTATCATGCTGTCAAGTTCCACCTTGGCTCCACCTGGCAGGATTGTGCAAGAGTACAAGGAATTTGTGTGGGTCACTTTTAAAATGCTCAGACCTTCATGCTATGTGGCATGCCAGGGATCATACCTTCATCACTTCTCTCTTCCTCACTTGCAGAGTATACATGTATCTCTGTTATGATGCAGCTTTATGGACCCATGTTGACAAATTTCATATACCATAGTATGAGGTATGAAGCTCTTAGACTTGTTGCCAGGTTTGAACTCCAGATCCTAAGAAGGAGCCCCAGATCCTAAGAAGGATCACTCTTTGAACTCAAGAAATTGCCTTTAAGACAAACTAGAGCAGAACCTGAGGTTTTTTTTCCTTTAGTTTGTTTCACAAATATCAGCCATTGGAGCAACATGACAGCAGCTGTATGAGTAAGAAATTGATAGCACCTCAACATTTTCAGGGCAAAGCAACTATGATCTCTATTTGTCAGAATGGAAGTAAAGGCTTAGTTATTCCCTGCAAATGTAAGAAATAAAGTGCAACTAAGATTTTCCTGGACAGAACAAGGAGACAGACTGACACTGCAGACAAAAAGGAAATAGGCAAAAGCAAATAAGAATTGGAAAGAAATACTGGTCAACACAAATGCTCTTATATTCTTCCCATGGTAAAAATGCTTGACAGAGAACATTTTCCAAAAGCACCTAAATAACTGTGGAGACCAAATCCATATTTCAGAAGAGATTTAACCCTGTGAAACCCATATTTCCTTGACTTTCTATGCTGTTTTCCTAAGTGACTTAGACACAACTCACGGTGAATACTGTCACTGTGGTAGTTACAAAACCTGTAGACTGGCAAAGTTGGGCATGTTAAGGAGCCAGCTCATCAGCACTGAAGCTGACCTGAACTCATCATGACCTGCAGAACTCAGAATGAATAAACACCTAGCTATCCACTCAGGCAAAGTGCTGTGCTGCTCTGCCTATGCTGAGTAAAACATCTACCAGCTTGTGTCTGTGTTTCCAATATCCTTTCTGAGAGCAGGACGTCAGCTTGCAATCCTCTCAGATCAGTGTGGGAGGAATCCCTGAAATACAGCCATCTGAGGAGCCGTGTCTGCACAGCGCAGCACGTAGCAGGTCAGCTCTGGAAGCAGTCACATCGGTGAACTGCTGTCAGTAGTCTAATAATCCCGGTTTCCCAACACCTTAGCAAGTCAGCAGGGTTAGTTGCTCTCTGACTGGATTGTCACCAAATTGGGAACCCCTATGTCCTGAAAAGCTGTGGCTTTTCAGCAGGCATCAAAGCAGCAAGCCTTCCTATACTGCTGCAAACCGGAGCAGGGCAGACCCACAGCGCTGTCCCACAGAGAAGCAACTCCTGACACAGTTGTGGAGCTTTTAAATGTTGTGCATGTATCCCATGACAGACAGTTTATGGGGAAGACATTGCTTTCAAGAGGTTCCTTATTATCTACTTAAAAATACATAGATAAAGATTATTTTTTTCCAAATTCTAGTCTTACTGTATGTTCTCTTGTTTCTAAGGACATAACATACTTTGTTAGCTGCTAGGTGACTTTAATGATCTATTTCTTAACGATATTGCCTCAGCCCATTCAGAAAAGATGTCTTTTCTTTTATTAATCAGCGTGGTTTTTAGTTGACCTCTGTGAAATGCTTTCACTAATTAAATTCACTGCTCTCCCTTGTATCTACAACCATTAAGTATTTGCAAAATGCCACCACATTCTGTCCATTTCTCCAGGTGTGTTGCCAATTAGCAAAGTGGTTCATGTTTATCTGACTTGCAGTCCATTTCACAAAATGCAAAGACTGATGTATATCAGCCTCTGTATCAGGCCAAGATCTTCCTGCCCCAGTCCCCTAAGACTCACACCTCTACCCCTATTTCATACTTTCCCCCTTTCCTTTCTTCCATACCCCAGATTTCTCTCCTGAAGAGCCATGTCTGCTTCTCAAGCTAACTTTTCTATAATTTTTTGAGTTCAGCTGGTTTTCTTCTGAAACTGTTGCTAGGCAAAAAAGAAAAAGGACTAAGGTATCTGGCAGAAAACTCCACATATCTGAGTTACGTGGATTAGGAAGAAACTGATGCTTCACATTCAACATCTACAGAAAGTGAAACGAGGTGAATATGAGATAGGTAATCCTTGTAATTCCTTTTGAAGGGTTTATTGTGGGGATATGCTGTTCAATTACCTATAGGCCAGCAAGGAGATTATCAAGGGAAAGATTTTCCTCTGTAACATACAAAGGGACTTAAACCTGAAGTGCAAGTGAGAAGATTTTGCAGGCGAGCACTGTCTTTTCTTAAAGTAGGAAAGGTGGACTTTTCCCCTATAGATCCACAGGTTTAATTTTAATTCAGTCTGTACATTTTTAAAGTCTTGTACAAAGTGGGAAGTGGCCATCCCACTCCTACCCTCTCTCCTCTTTCATGTGACTTATGCAGCATAAACTTTTGTACAGTCACTGCAGAGACAGATAGGCTTCATCATTTGCCCAGGGCTTGATCTTGGGAGGAGCTGAGCTGGAATAGTAGAGCAAATTCTTTTTCTTAGGAGCCTCAGGGAGTGTCAGTATCTTGGATGAGTATTGGTCTCCCATGAGAACAGGGAATGCTTTGAGTTTTGTGAGATTCGAAGGTTGAGCATAAAGTCAAAATCTCCATCCTTTTGTGGCACATAAGCGTAGAACTTTCCTGCTTCTTGTAAGAAACACAATATTTGTGAAACCCACAGATGGATAACCAGAATCACCTACCAGCCCCTTCAACAAATGGCTATTACTCTGGTAGTGTAAGACCTCAGTAAGTCTCTGGGCCTGTTCTCACTCTTTTCCCTGCAGTCTCGAGTCAGAGGGAGCACATGCACACATGAGCACTGGAATCAACTACAAAGCTTTTCTGCTTGCATAGCTGAATTTAGTACTTCCAGAATAAAATAATTGCTTGTGGAGTGAACCAGAGGAGGGCCTCAGCTCAAATACAGTAACACCTTTCCCATAAGCCAGGACTCCCTGTGCTGCGCTGCACACTGACACTGGGAGAAGAAGAGCAATGTTCTAGCCCTTGTCTCTTTGGCTGACTACGGCTCCTTTCTGCTTGGCTGCCTCTGGCTTTGTTTTAATAACTCAGCTCTCTGAGCATCATTAAAATGTCTCTAACTGGAGCCTGCAATAAGATAGCAATCAGCATAAGAACCAAAGCAACTCACTCCACAAATAATATTTGCCTCTACTGTTATGAGAATAATGAAACCACCACTGTAAGGCTTGCAGGAGCCAGGTGACAAGGAGAGAGTGGAAGGAATGGTTGTGAATCTTCCTAGAAAGGTGGACAGATAGGGACTTTGCAGTGCTGGCCATTTAATATAGTAGTTTTCCTCTTGGGCAGTTTTGCATAGTCATACACGTTGGAAGCTTCAAGCAAACTCTGTGTGGATTACAATTTCCCCTGAAGGAAAATCAAAACCAGCACGTCTGAGTCCTGTTGAAGGCTCTGATGCACACTGATGTGAGTTAACCTCGGCAGACATCCAAGGCCCACCCAGCCACTCACCCACTCCTCCCAAGTGGGATGGGGGAGAGAATCAGAATGGTAAAAGTGCCAAAACTCATGGGAAAAAATCTCATAAAGAGAGTTTAAAGGTAAAGCAAACACTTCATGTGCAAGCAAAGCAAAATAAGGAATTAATTCATTGTTTCTCATCAGCCAGAAGGTGTTCAGCCATTTTCGGGAAACCAGGGCTCCATAACAGGAAGATTAACCCCAAATGTATCCCCCCGTTCCTCTTCCTTTCCACAGATCTGTTTGTTTTTTTTTTGGGCACAACATCTGCTATGGGATATCCCTTTCATCAGCTGGGGTCAGTTCCCCTTTCTGTTTCCCCTACCAGCTTCTTGTGCACCCCCAACCTACTCACATAGAAAGCTTTGGTTCTGTGTAAGCAGTGCTCAGCAATAGCTAAAACACTGGTTTGTTATCAACACTGTTTTTGTCCCAAATCCAAAACATAACACCATAGTCACTGCTATGGAGAAAATTAACCCCTTCCCAGCCAAAAGCCAGTACACACATGAATATGCATAGTGAATTCCTATGCGTATACTATGTTCTCAGGACCGGCTGGATCTTGGCATGCCAGAGGGTCTGTGTTTTGGAAGACAAGATGCAGGCTCACATGGCTCTAATTTAATGGTGCTTCTTTAGCAAGACAGAAAAACTTTCCTATTCACAAATTCTCTGGCATTCCTGACTTTCTGTATCTCCAAGTAACAGGGCTTGTGTGCTCACAGTTCATACGGGATTAACTGAAGCCTGCTTTGAACTTGAAAATACTGCTGCTGACCCAGAGCCCAAATCAGCTGCATTGGAGTTGAGGCCAGATCATATCAACATATGCCTATGCACAGTAGGGCTGAAATGTCAGGGCAACTTTGCATGGTCCAGGCTGGCCTAGTATTTGCCTGTGCTGATGCTGGCTTTACCTGCTGCTCTTTTTCATGAATACCAAATTTAAGAGTACAGATCAAATAGCAGAGGCATGCCTCCTGCTCTGCCTGTGAAGGGACATCTCAGAACATCTTTATTTGAACTATGCAGATATAATTAGTCAATCAGTGATAGGAAGAAGGGAAATATTCCTTGTTAATAACCTGCAATGTGCCAGCAGAAGCTCTCTGAAGTCCCTAAGAAGCCATTTCTTTGAATCCTACCACAAACTGCAATAAAAGTAGGGGTGTTTCCTTGCTTCTGACAGTCATCTACCTCTTCCCAGCACAGTCTTAGTCAATATTTATCAATTGTTCAGGAGTTTCATAGGTGGAATTCAGAAAAAGAAAACCCAGTTTCTGTTTGTATAGATTTTGTGACACCTCCCATCAACACCAAAGAGTATCCCTGTGGAGAATTTCTCACCATCTCCAGTGCTGATGCTGCTGAGCCTGTGCCTGCTGATCTTGGACTTTTTTGTGTATTTTTGGTGAGTCCCTCAGCCCTCTCTGGCTCCTTTGCTTTTTCTCAGTATCATGGTACTAGGGGTACTGATGCAGCATTCTTGTTGCTGTTACTTGAGGGGGATAGCTACCTTTCACACATTTCTGCCTCCAAGACAGAACTGGTACTAGAATTATGACTTCCTTTTTCTTCTTCCCTTCACTACCAAAAACTATATTCCCTCCCTCTGTGCTTGCTATTGCTCCTGACTTCAGTTCTTTCTGACTCCTTTCTTCTTCTTACTTAGGAAAGGAGCTGCAGTAATAGCATCAAAAGCATTCTGCTGATACTCCAAGAGTAGCTTTGTGTAAACAACTGGGCTACTGCTCAGGATATGTGGATTTAGTTTCTTTTCCTTGTGTGACCTTGGGTAAATTAATTCTGCTCAGATCTAAAAAGGAACATGAGCACTTAAAGTGGGACATAGGAAGATTTTGCAATGCTCAAAACTGCCACTCATCTGCTACTTCATATTGAGAGGTTCCTCAAGTTTTTTCAATATTTAAATCCTCTTCTCACTCCATCTTGGCCAGAGATGACACAGTCTTGACAAGGCTTACACTGATGCTCCACCAGAATCCAAAGGCTTGTCTGTCTTCTCTCTGCCTGGCCAAAGCCTCTGGATTCAAAAACGCATTGCTAAAACATTTAACAGAACAGCCTTTGGGAAAGGAAAAGCAATTCACTTTCTTCCGGGTGACGGTGGGGATGCTCTGCAGTGAACAGCCACCCACCATGGGAAGTTTCTTTGAGCAGTCTTAGAGTTATTTCTCCCTAGCTCAACATCCAAAGCTCAAACCAAGGGCATCTGAGCTTCCTATAGCCTTTCTGTTGAAGATGGTCCTTCAGGCATGAATAAAAAAAAAGATTCACTAGCCCTGAAAACGAAGCATCAGTGAGACTGACTTTTCTACTAATGGCTTTCCTGGAAGGGGAGAACACTGCATTTGAGTCCCTCTTCCAAGAATGACTTCTGCATTGTACATTGAATGGTTTGTAACTAGCTCATATGGACTAGTATGAAGAAAGGCTGGGACATACCTCTATAATCATCCTAACACATGGGTTATATTGCCTGTTCTTGCATTCTTTCACCTTCTGGCCCTAATAATCTTTCTTCAGTGCATGGGAGGTGGGACAATTTCAGCAGTCCATGAAACAACGGAATTTGGATTGACCAGCCAGCCGGCCCTCAGCACTGCTCCACTCCTCTGCCACCTCCCTTCTCACCAAGCACGCTTCTCTAAGATTTAAATCCTCTGAGACAGAAGATGACAGTGTAACTATTTTATAGCTGTTGAACACAAAATCTGAGGAATAACATGAAAGACTGCCCCTGACAGAGCCTGGAGTGAGAGGTAGCTGCTGCCCAGTGAGACCTCATCTCCCCAAAATCTCCCATCATAGAAAATAAAGATATTTTTCTGTTCTCCCTGTTTCTTTATCAACTGCCCACTTGGTTCCTTGCTGAGGCTGCTGGTTATTTTCAGTCTCATCCAGGGACTTTGTGCTTCACCTCCAGAGTTCACTTTGGTGAGCAGCCAGAAATTCAGTCAGCTGCTTGCTCACTCCCCCTCCTCAAGAAAAGAGGGTGAGAAAATAGGATGATAAAATCTGTGGGTCAGGATCACTCACCAATTACTGCTGTGGGCAAAATAGACTTGGAGAAAATGACATTTATTGCTAACTAAAATAGATTTAGGTAGTGAGAAACAAAGACAAACTAAAACAATACTGTCCCCCAACACCACCACCACCACTTCTCCCCATGCTCAGCTTCACTCAGCAATCAGATGTCTTGTGATGCCAGAGTTTGCACATCTACATTACTCATCATACATGTTTGCCCTCAGGACCAAATTTCCCAGTTATACAGACTGTCCATACATCATCAGAGAGGAAAAGCTGGGGAGAGGAAGGGGACCATTCAGCCCCAGGCCTCCTGCCTGACTGGCAACATGGGTGCAACAGTCCCAGCCTCCCATATCAGCTAATGTCTTCACACACAGACAATGAGCTCGGTGTGGACGCAGCTCATGGGTTTCACCTTCCCAGCTTGAAAATAGGAAAAAAACTATCCTCTCCGTTTAGTGGTACCACTCTAAATCATTTAGTTACTTCATGCAAAGTGTTTTGGTAGGGATTGCCTCCTACTCTGCGTGTGTATAATATCTAGCTTTGTGAATCCATAAATTATGCTGGAGTCCTAACGTGTGCTGTAATATAAATAGAAAGGGTGACTAAGTGAATTCACCTCATTTTCTTCCCCACCTGTTGTTCACAAACAACTTCAGAGACACAATCACTGGAGCAAACAGAAGAATGTGCATGCATGTCAGAAGAGCATGGAATAACAACACACGACATCTTTCCAATTAAAATCTGCATTTAGTTGAAATTTTGCATATTCATAGCAAGCTGATCAGAGAAATGATGCAGAATAAGGATTATTTACAGAAATTATTCATCAGCAAACTAACCAAGAAAAAAAAAAAAAAAAAAAAAAAAAAAAAAAAAAAAAAACGTCTGCAGGTAGTTCAGGAACAGGAAAAGAAAAAAAAAAAGATGTAGATCATCTAATGAATTATTCACCATGAATTAACTAAACACCAGTTTGTATTTATACAGCATTTAGTAACACAAAGTGATGTGTAAGCATTATCTTTATCTACAAAAAAAAAAAAAAAGCTGGATGGGTTAAATTAAACCAGAGCTCAAAGATATGAACAAAATGCATCAGCTGACCCACATAAAAATTGTAATTATTTCTAAAAATATATAATTTTCCTATTTATCATTTAAAACCTGGATGCTGAATGCTTCCTAAAATTACATCAATATATCGTTTTCCTGCCCATCTCAACTGCAGATGTAAAGGGAAGTTATTGATGCAGAGTTTATGTATCCTTTGTAGGCTGTTATTAGAGTTCCCTCTGCTGCTGACTATGCAGCTCTACTTGTGCAGCTCAGGTGCTGAGTACTAACAGAGGTAGGTTGAACAGTACATATTACTGAAGTGAATAATGCCTCAATTACAGACTGCTGGTCTCCAGAGATAGCGCAGGAGCAGCAGGAATAAAAATCCTGAGTCTCTTCCCCTGGACCCATGGGTCATAGTTCTGGTATTTGAAATGAAAAAGAAATATGAGTAACAGCGCGTTATCATTTATTGTATTTGCTCATCTAACAGTCATGTAGTTTTTATTCCCCAGACTTTAAAACCTCAAAAATTATTGTGCAGCCACTAGACACATTCCAGAAAGTACAGTGCAATGCTTGCTGGCACCCCAGCAAAACAGGTATCGTATGGAGCTGCATGATGAGTGTGACCATCACACAAACAACCATATGATGAAATGTCTCAGAGCCCATACCTCAAGTCTCCTGCTCTGGAGACCACAGCACCACCAAGACCCCAGAGCTGGCAATGCATGCTCTGCCTACCAACACTTACAGATCAATCCTGTAGGAGAAGGAAAGCAAGAGAAAAGGGAGATGACTTACTGATGACAAAATAGAAATCGATCCCACAGTAATGCTCTTGAGCCCCTTTGTGGTATGCTGGCCTCAAAGGAGTGCTTTTAACTTGTGATCAAGATAGAAATTTGTCCCAGGGAAGAGATTCTGACTGACTGATCTGCCAGGATATCAGTGTTGAATTATTTGACTTTCACTATCTTCCAGGAAAAAAATAAATAACAAAGGGATAAATGGCCCTGAATGAAACCAACAATATTTTCTTAAGAGACTTCATGGAAAAAATGTATTTTCCTATTTCCACATAGACCCAGTGAGGTAAAATTCAGCCAGCTTCTGAACACAGAGAAATTCTTTCACTCCTCCTCACTCTACGGCATTTTCTTGGTCTCATCCTGTTTTCCCTGAGATGTTACATTGGTCTTACTTTTGCAATTGCTAAATTCTACCCAGACTCTCAGAGCATGAGAAATCTGTGATTACACCTGGGTGTAAATGAGGCACAGGCACAAACTGTCCCAGGAGAACAAGGACGAAATGGGAAGAGAGATCCAGAGAGTAAAGTCTCACGTGCCACAAGTCTTGAGGCACCAGAATGAAAGTCTGGAGAGCATAGGCCAGCTTGTGTTTGGAAGATCAGAGGATGGGGTCCATCTGGAAAAACATAGACCTCTGCAGCTGAGCTAACCAGACGTAGGTGCTTCCAACGTGCCCACACAGGTATCTTAAGTGTTACTGGTAGTGTCCACTGGAAATAGTCCATGTTAAAGAACAGAGACTGACAGCCCATTAACACCAAGAGTTTTATTGAGTTAGTTTGATTCCTTACAATGAGAGAAATGCCAATCCATCCACAAAGAGTAGCATCGCTGTCCTGCAGGCAGCTTTGAGGAGGATTTGGTTATGTGTTACAATAAGACATTTAAAATTGCACTCATCAGTTTTCAGAAATCTCACTCATTTAAATTGTCACAGTTCAGTAGCCCTGGGATTTAAGTGTTGGAAAGGGTAAGAAACATCAGCAAAAACTCCTTACTAATTTATCAGAGAACAGAAAGAAAGCAAATTTTTTAGTGAGAGTTTAGAAGAAAAAGAGGAAGCTGGGTATGTTTTCCACCCTACCTACTGGATGCCAAGTAAAAAAACACAGTGGTATGGCTGCTGCTAACCTCGGAGGGCTGACAGCAAGGACCCAGGTTGTCTGCTGCTGGCTTTGGACTGGCAATGCCGGGGGAAGATGGGTCTAGCCGTAAGGAGGCCTCACACTGGCTCAAATCCAGGTTGCTCTGGTGAGGTGTAGCTCAGCTCCTGAACTGGAGCTCCTTTGAAGTGTGAATGATGGTTTTGGGAGCAAATCTCTCTCAACTACCCACTGTTTAGCTATTTTTGTCTTGACTCTGTGGCTTCAGCCCTGTGCTAAGGGACAAATTCAGCCTCATGGCCATCACTGTCTCTGGTGGGTGAGCATCTGTATGTCTCCCCAGGCCTCTCCAGCTTTCTGCAGATGAGGTCTCTGACCTGCAGTATCTGTCAGCTGTTTCTCAGGCAGCTTCACCCCACCTTGCCCATCCTGCATTTTAATCTTAGAGACATGTCACTTAATTTTTTCTTCATCTGCAAGTCTGGTAAACATCAGCAACACAGTCCAACCTCAGGCTTTGCTATATGAATGTGTTTCTCAAATGATAAGACTCAAATTAAGGTCTTATTAAAAGCTTATGCAGTATGTCAGCTTGGGAATATTTTCTTCTTACTTTCGTTTGATTGTAAGTTAACAGGAGGTGACAAGAAAGAGCTATGTCATCTCTGGATGGAAGACAGGATGGAAGAAAGGTGAGATGACTGAGAAAAAAAAAATCCCTGCTGCTAGTGTGTTAAGAATTCAACAGATGAAGAATTCCACAGTGAGGCATGGGAGATCACCTGTGCCCAAGACTCTGGGACATATCACAAATATATATGAAGAGAGATAAGGCTCTTTCCCAGAGTCAGGGAACAGCCATTGCACCAAGGACCGTGATAATAAGGGATAGAGACCTAATAAAGTCCAAAGGCTAACAGAGCCATCCCTGTCTAGTTTCTAGTAGGCAGGAGTTAGTTACCTGCAGGCAGTTATCTCTTTGTCAGTATGAGGAAAAAATAGGCAGAAGTTGATTTAACCCTGCCAGAGAGGGCTGTAGGGAGCAGACTAACAGGTGCCAGGGCAGGAGTGTACCTTACCACAGCCCTGCCACAGCATTCCTGTAGATAAACAGGAGCTGTCTCCTGGTTTCTTCCGGAGGGTCAACCTAACACCTTGTAAAAGCTCTAAATGCACTTACAAGAAGGATGGAGAGCAGAATGGCAGTGTGCAATGTTGGTAAGATGGGTGAGTAATGAGCCACAGGCGCACCCCTAGACTGCAGCATGGCTCCTCATCAGCATCCACCCCATGAACACTGGTGGAAATAGCCTCTAGCCACACTGCTGGAAGGACTACAAAGGAAGGGAACCATACGAACAGGAGGGTACCTTCTATCTCTGCTATTTGTGTTCTTACCCTTCTAATCTGTTGTGCTATTACATACATCTTGAAATTAAACTAATAAATAGGACCCAGTTGTGGACCACCTCCAGAATCCTGCTCCTTACACTTCTGCCAGTCCCACTGGCCATAAGAAATCACAGCCATGTCTGAAGTGGGCAATTCTGTCACTCCAGCTTGAAGACTCTGGAGTTTTCTTGTGCTCCAAAAGACTCTGACTTAGTTTCCAGATTACAGCATTTTTAGGAATGAAGAATAAATTATGGTGTCTCTGCTCAGCTCTCTAGCAGTGCTTCACAGGCTTTGTACCCTGCTGCTCACTGGTTTGCATGCCATTCCCTACAAGGCAAACGAAACAGCCAAGCAGGTATTCGTAAGAATGTGTAAGGGAGTAAAATAGGTTGGAGGCATGGGGATGAAACAGGACATCTCTTCAAGACTTGCGAAAAATCTGTCTGTAATGTTCTTTCCCAGCTCTGCTCAGCTGCAAGCAATGCAATTTTTCCTCTGTGTCACTTGCCTGTTAAGCAAGGAGCTAATACCCTTCATAAATAATGAAAGAAGAAAAAAAAAAAAAAAAAGAAAGGAAAGCAAGGCTACTTGCATTCATGACTAAGTCTTCTTAACTCAAACTCTTCTTCCCTTTGTGTGAAGGAAAACTTGGCAGGCCTGATTCAGGACTTCATTACCTTGGATGTATGGCTGTGGCTGTGCTGCACAACATGAAGGCAGGTGATAATTGCCTTGCCCTGATTCAGGTGCTCACATTTTCCCAGTTATTTCTAACCAGTGCTGCAATCTGAGCTGTGCTACTGCAACACCAGTAGTGTCGGTGAGTCTGGTGTGAAGGCAACTACTCTGCTCTGCAGTCCCAGTCCTTTATATCAATATCAGGAGTGGAGCTCAGTCTTTGAGATACTACTGAAGTTGTACAGTGCTGTAAAATGCATGATGGTTCAATATTTCACAGCTGCAGTAATTCATTGGTGTAACAGACTTTACATACACTTTAGTGATCTTCATATCTTTGTAATGCTAATACTTGTGGTAAGTAAAATAATAGATAAATAGATTGGTTTTGTGAAACGTGTTTACCCTCACCACCCTCATATCTGATGGCAAACTCTGTACTGTCCTTTTACTGATTTCTGGTTTATTCATGATCATGAATCACCAAAATTTTATAAACTTTAGCATGAATTGCCATTCGGCTGATTTTGTTGTTGTTGTTGTTGTTAGAACTGTATCATTTCTTAAAAACTGCTGGCTGTATTTTCACTCATAACTGCTCCTAGCATTTACACAACACAAAAACAATACAGTATGAGTTCAGAAGTTAATCGCAGATTGCACCAAATAAACGCTGCTGAAGCTCTGAAGTACAATAAAAAGCGCATCACCATTGCCAGAAACAGGTCACATGTTTTGTACTGACTTTTCTAGGCCTCAAAGATGAGGTTTGTCAAGCTTTCTTTGTTTGAATTTGTCTTAAACTGCCGGAGGCTTAATCTTACCTTCTCTAGCAATAACAGCAGGTTTTATAAGGTTGCTTTCTTTATTTTGTTTTATTTTTGTTCATTTTGTGTGTTATACCCATAATTTGTATAGATAGAAGCTACAAGTAATTATTCTGTGTATAATTAAATATTTATGACTACTGTAATGCTTCATTGTGGAGGCGTACAGGCCTGGAATGATAGCAGATTACTTGGAAGCAGGGATGGAAGGAGTACTGGTTTGAGATAATAAGATACAGCGTATAGGCTGGAACTAGAGACCCCAGGCCCACAGGAAACTTAACAGTGATCAGTCAAAGTAATATGGGCCTGGAGTATTTAAGTATTTAGCATACATAAAATGCTCCCAATATAGTAAATCTACATGTAACATGAACCTGCAGACCAGTGAAGAAAGAGCAATGTATAAAGTGTGTTATAAACACATAAAAAATGCATCAAGTATATACTAAAGTGCAGAGGAAGAAACCATCACCATCCCCAAAGGAGCTAGGATGCTGATAACTCCCCATAACAATCCCCCACCTCGACTGAAGCCATCAATATGAGGATGCAGAAATGTGTGGTGTCTGCCAAGATGCAAGCTCTTAGAGGGGAGCCAGGAGTTTTATATAAATTTTATTATCTTCTAGCTCCTAAAAGCAGACCAAGAAATTTTCTGAAAAGGCAAAAAAACAAGGTCATTGTAGTGGTTCAATAGCATGAACAAGGTAGATAAAAACTCAGAAAACGCTTTATGCTTTGTGTTCCTTTGGACCGGCTCTAACAAAAACTGAGATGAGCTCTGGTTCTGCCATTTACAAAGCAAACTCAACAGCTTTTGCACCAAATCAGTGTTTTCTGAACATTTCTCTAACCTTCTACAGATGTTCATAAAGACCACGAAAACATTCCTATTCAGATGAGATTCCGTAAAATCATTTCATTTTACACAGCATAAGCTGTTTAGCAGTCCTTACCACTGATTCTTTTCAAAGTCGGTTCTCTTTTCCCTGTCCTCATAAACAATTTTCTCAGTGTCCCCTCATCATACCTAATCTCCTGTAAGCAGATTGTTCTTCCTCGCAAATTCACAGTTATTGAGGGGCACACATCTATCACATCCCAGGCAAGACACCTGGGAACCGACTTTCATTTGCAGAAGGGCTCCTTTTTATCCTGTTCTGATAAGGGAAAAAGGACAGCTGTTTCTACCCATTTCAGGGTAAGAAGACTTTATTGGCTGTAAGACGTAGGTTCTTAGTTGAAATGAAATGGACCCCGGTAGATTATTTTCACTACAAGATTGTGTAGAGGTCTCAATCTGAAAGTGTGGCAGTGTTCACACAGGTAATGAAAAGACTTTACGAGTATATGATCTTGTAATTGGACTCTCGTGGCTGGATGTTGGTGTCTGCACTGAATTTCAGTGAAAGAAGGTAAAACCACTTGTCCACCCAGCTTCAGTGATTAAACCAAAGTAAAAGCTGAGAATTAGTTGAAACTGCCATTAGAAAGAAATAAATGGGCACAGAGAGTCTGGGAAAGAAATACCACATAGTCAGAAGAATATTTTCAGATTGTATTCAGATCTTAGCATTACAGTCTAAATTGAGTAAAATCCTTGGATAGCCCAGCATATTAACCAAGCAAATATTATCAAAGTTATGTAAGAAATGCATTACTTAAAGAAGAAAGGATTGTTTGACTATGCTATTGAAGTATGGTGAGCATTTATGAATTAAATATTGTTTTCAATAGTATCAGTATTGCAAGAAGGGCAAGGAAACTATCAGCAGGAATCAATACCATTGTTAGACATAACGTTAGAAATGTGAAGGCCTCCACTGAAGTAATAACTAACATTTGCTAATTTGTCTTTAATTAGTACTATTGAGATACCTTTTTCTTTTGTCCTTGATGCCTTGCAGTCATGTTTAAATGGGGCTTTGACAATGCAAAATCTTCTACGATGATATAAAAAGACTCATTCAACAAACTGCTGCTGTAAAAGATCACCTTTTCTGCCAAGTTCCAGAAAGCTGTATAGGTCCTTCTGTGAAAATAGCACCTGTAGGTTTTCAGTGCATTATCCCTATAATATGATGTTTGCAAGTCAGGAAAGCATTGTAATTTCCATTTCACAGATGGAGACAGAGAAGTGAGAACAGGACTTGTGGCCAGCTGGTCTCTCCCTCACATGAAATGAGAGACAGCAAAGGCACATTACCAGACGTGAGAAATAATAAAGAGCTGCCTAGAGTGAAGGACAGATGTAGACCAGATGCAGTGAGTGCAAGTGAAGAAATCAGGAGAAGTTTCTTGGAAATAGTCGGAAATTTAGGTGATGAATTGAATTCAAACATGTAATACAAAGTATCTATGCAACATCCACTTTTGGGACTGCAAAATATAACTTAGTGCCAAATGCTTTCAGAGAGAAACAAATTCAGAGCAGAGAACAACCACCTCTCTGCATCTGTACCCTGCATCTACTTACAGACCAGTTGCTACTAGAGCAAGCTCTGAGAAAAAGGTTATATGTGGGATTGCATTGCACAAGGGTACCAAACCCAGGTGTCTCACATTTCGCCAACACTGGAGAGCAGAGGCAGCAGTTTGGAAAGAATAGAGTTTCTCAGAGGAGGACTTCAGTATTGTTCCTCCAAGGGAATGCTCCTTGTGCAGCTCTTCACTTCATGAAGAGGAAGAAATTCAGACAGGCCTTGTGTCCAGCATTTTGTATTGAATACTAAGTGCAGATTAAGGGCAACATGACTCTCCTCAGTGGATGTCCTATGCATGTAAATGACTCTTTTAGACTCATCTGCAACCCGTCAGGATCTTGACCAGGATTATAGAGGAGGTTAATAATAGAGCTGAGTCAGAATTTGGGTTATGCAAGCCCCAACCCACCCTTCTTCATATGTAAGACCTCTTTTTTTCTTTTTTTTTTCCTACATATATAAACATGTTCCAAAATACCAGATGCATAGATGGTTGGAGCTAAAGTATTTTTAGGCCAGCTGTGGATTTATCAAGCTCACATAATTTTAATTGAAACTGTGTGCTTGAATTCACTGGAAGTTTGAAAAACAAACAAACAAACAAACAAAAAACCTGCCTTGAGTTTTCCCATTCTTGATTGTGAGTGGAAATAAACAAAACAAAGTAATAATAATAATAATAATAATAATAATAATAATAATAACCTGGAGTTTTTAGTCTGATATATATATATATATATATATATGAATATCCCATACATCTTTTTTCTTCTCTGTAACATTTTTTTTTCTCTTTTATTCCCTCTTTTTAAATATACCAATTTTGTTCATAGGCTGGCCCAGCTGGTAGACTTTTAAGACAATAAGAATGAGAAATATGATAACACCTTGAATTATTGATTTTCTTTTTTTTAACTGAAATGGAAGTGGATTTGTTAGTGGAATTTGAGATCAATGTTGTATTTATTTATTCATTTCTGACTCTGGGTGAGTGTAATCTTATAGTCCTTGGCACTTACACTTAGACCATTTGTTAAGAAGGCTGTTGAAGATGTTACAGTAGGATTTACTATGCACTTTTACAGATTTATTTCCTGTTAGATAATTCATTGGTGTTTCATGTACTACATACTGGATAATAATATAAAAGGACACCGTGCTTGTAAAATTGAACTGAGTCTTTATTAGTTGAATAATTTACTGAGACACTGCAGCAGCAGTTGGCAATCTCCCCCTGCATATCCTCACTGACTTCCCAACACCTTTTCCAAACTGTCCTCACAACTCTTTCCACCACTTTTCATGCATTGGCCACTCAACCCTTCCACTCATGTGTACTAATCACTTGTTTCCTATGTACAAGGGAAGCCACTGCTTACAATAGTGTTCACTGTTGCAAATGGTGTGGACCAGTAACAAATAGCAAATGAAAAACTGTGGCAGTGAGGTAATTAAAGGGAGAGAGCCAGATGGAGTCAGTTACAGCTCTCTCACCCTGGCACAAATTAAAAGATGCACAGAAACAGCACACGCCTATGGCAGTAGAAAAAAAAAAAATAAAATAAAAAAATAGATGTAGCAGCACTCCTTTCAGCTGTACTTACCCCTTCCCCTATTCCCTCCAGTCTCTCTCTCCTCCTCCTCTCTAAGGGTATGTGGCAGCTGGACCTAAAGGCAGAACAGCTGTGTCTGCCAACTGTCTGCTGAAGGTAAAAAGGTAAAAGGGCTGTATTTCGTCAGTAGAAGGTCACCTTACTCTGCTTACATGGGAACTTCAGGAAAACTGTGGAGGCCCACTGTCTCCTCTTTGTCACCCCTACACCAACCAGAAGCAATTGCAAGCAATGCCAGCACAAGCATATCAGGGTCAGCACCACAGCTGAGAACAAGTCTGGCACATTCTAAAAATGTATTTTGGGCAAAAAAGTGGATTTTTGCACAGGAGAAGTATTGTTTTTTAGACACCAAGTGAAAGCAACATTACAGAGGCAGTGAAATTGTTTTTCCCCTGCCTGGCATTTTTTCAGAAAGAGTGAAGGTAAAGTGAGACACTTCCTCCTGGCCTGCTGATATATCCTTGCTTTACAACATGTGAATGACTGCATGGTGCACAAAGCAGAGGGAGGCTGATGTTACGAGCCACTGCGTTGCAGGGGGATTCTCCCAGCACCATGCCCTGAACCTTTCCAGGTCCCTTGTGTTTTCTTCATGTGCTATTCACCTGGGAGAAAAGAGGAGAGCAGAAATGTTCAAACAATACCATCCACAATGTATTTATCGCTAAACATAATTGACAGAGGCTTTGGAGCAAGCCTTAATTATCTTCAAAATACAACCCACTTCTCTTCCAGGACTTCAGTGCATCACAAAGAGTCTTAAGCCAGATTTAAATGAGCAAGTGTTACACCCAGAAGCAATCTGAGCATTCCAGTACAGATCGCAGGGTGGATCTCTTAGCAGAGGCTAGGTTGCCAGCCAGATCCTCAACTGACATCAAACTCCTTGGAGTCCACTGGGTTTCATACCTCAGTAAGAATCTGGTGGTAGACTCTTGGATAAATGTCATGCATTGGACTATGCCTGTGAAACTGCAACCTGAATCTGACAGTACCAATCATAAGCACAGCCTGGATTTTTTTAGTGATATCTAGTTCATCCCACTGAGCACAGTGAGCATGCGACACTATATAAGGAAGGGCCTGGATTGAGAGGAGCCATGTGCCCAGACACTGCCTGCCTGTATCCATGCCTCTTCCAGGTGCTCCTGCATAGAAGCAAGAAAACAGCAAGCTGACCCCAGCAAGAGAGGCTGGGGTCACTTGGAAGACCTGCTAGCAGAGTCTCTGAGGACCCACAGCTACACTAAGTGACCCATGTAAGGGAAACCTGGTGCTCTCATGGCTGGAGGAGGGAGTACAGTCTGCAGAAAAAATCTGCAGTGACTGTGAAGGAGCTGGTAGTGACCCCTTGGATCAGGCTGAGCTATTTGCCTCCTCTGATGCAACCTGCTGTGGACTAAATTCACAGTGTTTTAGACCATCAGAATATATTCCATGTCTTCTCCATTCTTTTTTTCATGTCTCTTTCCTTCTGCTAGCCCTCTGATCGCTGTAGCATGCCAGCACTGCTTCATGAGGTTTGCAGTATTGCTCCAAGCTACACACCACATCTTTCCACCTTATATTGCTTTCCATCCAGTATTGCTTCACTACAGCAGGCTTCATCCCGGGTATTGCAGAGGTACAGTTGCTCCCCACAGCATCAGCATTTGGCAGGATCTGGCCCTACATTGCTTTTATCAGATTGCAAATTGCTTTCCACTTTCCCTCAGTAATTCTTTAGCCCTACTAGTCCTCCCCTCCCAGTGTGACTCTTCTTTTTCCTGGCACACGTACAGCGAGGTAGGCACACAGTAGATAAAGCAAAAGCTAATTGCAAGGCATGTAAAACACAATGGATGTGCTGGGAATCTATATATCAATACCGATGGGCATCCTTATGTGCACTGCATAGCTAAACACCTCTGATAAGAGGCTGGACTGGGAACACATCGCACAGACAATAATGGATTGCTAGCTACAGCCCCAAAACTAACTAAATAAAGGAGACAGGCTTCTGAGTTTGTTCATTATTCTTATAATCCTAAGTTAACAAAAACTCAGGGCTGTGGTGGGGATAAGACGTTCTCCCACTGCCCCCTCCTACCTCCCAATTACAGTTTTGGATTAGTGCAATGAGCTGCCTAGGGTGGTTTGGCAAGGACCCAGACTCTGAAGTCACTCGTCCCTGACAAATGCTGAAGCAAGTCTGAACGGCAGCAGCTGGGAAATCTTGGAACTGGGCTGGCAGCCTGCCTGGAGAGCAGAAGCAATTTCTATGTCTAGATCTTGCTCCTAGGAGGGTCAGGAGTTCTGCCTTCTTCTGTCCTCCCTCACTGCTGTGTGTCCACAAGAAAGGTAAGCAAGAAGACCTTCAGGGAAAAAAAAAAAAAAAAAAAAAGATTAAATAAATTACTCTGGAATGCCACCATGGGGAGTGGTAGGGTATCTACGTCATTATAGCTCCAGCCTTACAATACTGTCCAAGAGGATAGGGATAGGAAAGGTTGTAGACTGAACAGCCCCTCAATATTCAGTCAAGAGGAAAACAAGAAAAAAATATCTTACAGAAAGAACATAGTGTGTACATATGTGTGTCTGCACTGTAGTTGTAGCTAAATGTAAAGTGGCAGCTGCTTTTAGAGACAATCAAGGTCTTACATCTAAAATTCAAATGCTGTTGGAACAGCTACTTCACTCAATGGTGTTAGCTCTTAAAAAACCCTCTCTTCTACAAAGAGCGTGAAGGTTTTTTAGTTGTATTTGCTTGCTACACTCAGCAACAGTTTCCAGAAAAGGGAAGAAGAAGATGAAAACTGGGTATTTACCAGGTTGGTTTCTTGGAGGACCCCTCAGTTTGCCATGATGGCGCATGACATCCCCCAGCACCTCCCCAGCTGCCTGCCTGGGGCTGACACAGCCAGAGCAGACACTGCTCCTAGCCAGGAGCTTTCACGTCATTGGACATAGTCACTGCCACTTCAGGGCACAGCTCTTCCCTCCTCAGCTTTGAGCAAGGCTGCTCTGCCCTCAAGCTCAAACATTCTGGTTTCTGCTGTACAGTGGCTTGAAATGTCCCTTAATGAGGGAAGAGCTGGTTCTCTCTAATGGTCTCTATTGAAGCGAGTAGCTCATTCAGAAAGTCCCACCTTTACAGGCAGGGAAATATATCGATGCTGTTGAAAAGCGACTATTATCTGGTTTGGTTACTTTCTTTTTGTTGTCTCCTCCTGTCAGTCTCAATGTGTTCTGTCAATTAATTGGTGTACCAGTAATGAATAAAGTTTCCCTCATATTGGGTGTGGACAAGTCAGACAGGCAAATAATGCCCATCTTTTCAGACCTATTCACGGTGCCTTTTGCATTCAAACAGAAAATGCTTTGAGTGTGATTGCAAGATAAATGTTTGGACAAACAGACCGGTGATACCACAGCTGAATATAATGAGCCAGACTGACCTTGGTTCTAACTTCTCTAGCTTTATGTGGAACTACAGGTGCTCTGCATCTCTGTAAGTCAGGTCGCAAGCACCTAGCATTTTGGCAGAACATATTAGGAGCTTAAGTTAGAGCAGAACAGTAGCATATCTCTGTGATAATGTGGGCACTAAAACCACCCTGAAAAAGTTTCTTTTTATAAACTGACAGCATATTGACTGAATAATTATGGAGCAGAGCTTGTTAACAGGGCTTATCCTAACTGCATAGCCTGTGTGTTTCTTCTTACAGGCCCATTATTACCATATTCTTTGACAGACACACACAATCACAAATTCATCCCACCTTCCCAGCAAAATCCCATGAAGCAAGGATGTTTTATTCCACACAACGATTTACCTGATGCCAGGGAGGAGGTAGGTTCCTGTCGTCTTTTTAGGCCCTATTTATCCTTCTGCACCCCAGTTCTGGCCCCAGCTAGTCCTCTGCAGTAGGGAGCTTCACAAAATGGGTTCTTTCCCTGAGGACAAGGGGCTGAGGTCTCCCTCTACCTGGTGATGGGCCAACTTTCCCTACTGACCCTAACACACAGAAAAGAACAACAGCCCTGTGGGGCCTCACTCTTTCACTCCAATTTACATCAGGATGCATCATTTTGAAAAATAGGTACCCAGGACAAAATAGAGATAGCAGATTGAACACGTTCCCTCTTTCTTTCCCTTCATGTACAAATTAACAGCACACAAAAAAAAAATAAAAAAAATAAAAATAAATAAAAAAATAAATTACCAGTGGAGGGCATCCAGGTTTGAACTCCTGTTTCCCATCATTATTTGCACCAGTCACAGACTAATTTGGCAGTCTCAGTCATATCACACCTGACCACAACATCAAGGACAACACCCTATGGACATAGAAGACAGGTACTGCTTCTGAAACTAAGGCCACCCATTTCTTCAGACCCAAGTTACACCTTCAGATAATGAGAAAGACATGCACAAGTCATGCAAGGAAATAGCAAGACTTCATCAGCATTTGTAACAGCACTTGGAAGAGCCCTGGATGAAAGGGGCTACAGCATCCATATGCTTAGACAGGAACAAGGAATATGAGGAAGAGGGGGAGGTAACTCAGAAATTCCCTTTTCTAATATAATGCCAAAACAAAAAATAATCTCCATGAATGGCCTGTACCAGGGGCTTCTATCTGACAAGCCAAATGAAATATGAGAAGCTTCTGAAGCAGGATGGCAAGCTTATCAGGGAGGAAATGAGCAGAGTGTATATCTGGCTGTCACCAGGAGAGGAAGAAGGTGCCAAGCCCATATCTGCTCCCAGCACGAGGAGACGATGAGCTGCCCTGAATGACAATAGCTCTCATCAGAGAAGGACACAAAGTGCCTGAGAAATGATAAAAAGGCAGCCAAGCTTTTCATTTTCCTAAGTGCATCCCCTCATTATATTTTCTTTTAAAAAACATCTTTTGACCAATTTTAATGCAGATGAGAAGTTGCCAGATTGACAGCCCTGGAGACTAAAGACCTTCCTCATTATCTGTAGCGTAGACAAGGGCAAGAAAGCATCCCTCAAGCTCTCTGCTCTGGCAATGAGCCTTTTGGCCAGCAGGATACAGAGTGGAGGGAAGGGAGCTCTTTCTGAATACATGCACAGCTCTTGACCCCTGCATGGAGCTACCTGCTAGCCAGCTCAGATTGTAGCCTGTAAAATGTGTGGAACAGGACTGTACAGAGGATAATCTTCTCATTTTGTATTGCAATAATATAAGCCCTCGAACACCACGCAGTACTTTGTGGACTGCATTTCACAAACACAGTGCCAAGAGAATAAACACTGTATGAGCCAACATCTCGCACAGTTAGCTGTATTCCAACCTCTGGACCAGGAGTAGTTTAGGGGGAAAAATAGATCTCTGCCCTGCCCAGAAGTAATATATTGCCTATCGGTTGGTGGGTGATGACTTCACTCTGAACTGAGCAGGGCTCAGCTGCCCTGTACACTGCCAGGGGAGGAACTGGCTGTACACAAGGCAGAGACTTTCCTTTGAGAAACAGAACTGTACCTTTCTTCTGAAGCACTTCTTTACCTTGCTCCAGCTCTTGCTGAGTTTTGAACATGCATGAAACTGAGGGAGAGTTTGCCCATTTTCATTCAGCAGGGGAATTTGGCAGAAGCCAGGAAGTGATGCTTGGTACCAAGATGCTGCCTATCAGTGCTGACCAGAGGTCACACTATAGTGCAAGGCAGCAGCTCCTGGCTCCTGATGAGTTAGGGACCATACTCCCCATGAAGCAATGGTTCCAGCTCACACCAAGTGCTGAGGAAGACCTTTTATTTTTTCCTATTAACATAATAATCAAATTTCTTGAACAAATTTTTGAACAAAAAGCTGTGTGTTCAAGTTGAAACAATCAGAGAGCTGACTTCAATTGACCCTCCTCTGCTAATGAATAAAATTGGTTTTGAAAGGCTTACCCAGGGAGAGGAGAGTAAGGGAAGATTACCTGCATTAGAATCACAAAGCCACCACTTTTCGTGGCAGTAATGGCTATTGTTATTATATCTGTTTCCACAGATGTTATTAATGCTACAGTAGTAGTAATTATTATAGTTAATATAACAGTATTATAGTAATGCTATTATATAGTATAGTAATATTATACTAATAATTAATATTATAGTATAAGCAAATGCTGAGGTCCAAGTTTTCTTTGTTCATCATAGCTGGCTATATCCACAAATGTATATTAAGAAACAACTCCTAGCTCAAAGAGTAAACTTTTTTATATATATATATATATAGCTGGAGTAGATTTAAAGTCCTCTTTACTTTCTTATAAAATGGCAAATTGCTAAAGAAAAAAAAATAATAATAATAAAGAGTGTGAGATGGAGCCAGTGATGTAAATCAGATAATGACATGCTGTTTGCATCACCTCCCCTCTCTGTAAATGTTGTACAAACACCCAGACATTTAGCTTCAAAATGTCTTAGAGACCTTGGTCTTCAGAGACAGGCTTCGATCTCAGTGGAATAACACAATCTCTTCTTCTCTTCTGGGAGTTTTATCTTGATTGTTCCTAGCCCTTTATCACAAGTCCCAGAAGATTCAGTGCATTTCTAATGCCTGGCTCTTTCAGTCTTGAGAAAAAATTCTAGCCAGGAATTTTATTTGGGAATAGTTTTTCAACAGAAAGTACAGTTTACACAAAACAATTACTTGCCTGAAATTTCATGGTCATCTACTATAAGTTTATGGACAAAATATATTTCAAGCAATCAGAAGGAACTTCAGGAGTTTTTATGTTTTCTGAATCTACATGAAATGCTTTGTCTGCTTCAACTCAGTGTTAAATTCCATTCTGTCTACCGGCCCAGAAGCCTCTTTTCCAGTAATTTTTTTGCTGGCTCAACCATGTGGCATGGGTAATGCATTTAACACCATTCAGATGAAGGCTGAAACATGGTAATGGTGGAGGCTAGCATTGCTGCAGACCATAATTTAGGTATGTTTCTTTACTAGCTCTTTTTTTCCATACTAAAATACGGACAATTGGTTTGAGATGTTATAGAATTTTTTAAAATATAATATTCTGGTATATACAAAATGATATAGGCCAGCAAGTTCAATATACATAAACTGTTGCTGAATAAGCTATTTTAACCCCAGCATCCATGGCTAAGAGGTTTTGAGCTCTGCTGCAGTAGTTCCAGGTATGGGAAGGAATAGACCAGCCTTGCCCCTGGTCTTGGGCACCAGAGAAGGCTCCAGAAACTCCAGTTGATCTCAGATGCTATTAGGGCAGCAGTCAGGGATCACTGTGATGCATAGCTCACCCTTTACCTATCGCACCTTCTGACTTTCTACAAACGTTACAAGCTACAGCTTAAACAGATTGTTTCTTTGTTTGGTCAATTAAGTAATTTTGGGGCCTCTCTGTAATCTACAGATGTTGTGGCATAAACAGCACAGCCAAAGTTTAAAAGACTGTGGCAGGAACCCAGGATTGTACCTGAATGCTGGTGTTTAGCTTTGACACTGCTTGGTTCTCTGTATTTTGTGCTTATCACATTTTTTCTTTACACCTTCAAAGCTAGCTATCATTCCATATGCAGAGAAATTGTAATTATTCTCTTTGGGACAAGACACAGATGGGATCTCAACACTTTTTTTTTTGGTAGTGTTGGTACTCCTTTGACTCAGCAAACCAGACTTCACTTCTATTTAAACTGCTTTAAATCTAGTTTTCAAGCAGTATAAATTAGAGCAAATTGTCTATGTTTGCATCCAGAAGCTACATAATTGCTTTTATGTTCAGCACAAACCGTTCAGAAAGTGAAATTCTGAAGGCAAAGTTTCTCTGAAAAATTTTTATACTACTAAGAACTTATGAAAAGCACAGCTTTCAGGGTGATGCATGTTTCCAGGAAAAACAGCTCCTTAAGCTTTAGGGATTTTTTTTAGGGTGGTATCTGATTTTCTTTTCCTGTTCCCTAGCCACAAACTTTTAACAAGTCTCCAAAATTCTCATAATACATTTTGTTCCCTGGAGGTACAAGGGACATTTCTAATGGCAGGTGCGGGGGTGTTTAGTTGTGTGGTTATTTTATTTTATTATTTTTATTATTATTTAATATCCTGTGGATCTATAAAAATCAGGCCTCTCAGCTGCCTTTTTTTCACACATATACATCTCCTCATTAGTTGTTCAGCTCACGTATACTTTGTATGCTATGCTATGTAGTTGCATTTGATTGCCAGAAAGATGCTATTTTCTGACGTGGAGGTAGTTTATCTCCCCTGCTAGTTGTCATGGCATTTTCAAAAGTTCTGACAAAACATTGTCTTCCCCACGAGATCTCAGAGGGCAGGGACAAGATAAAACAGGTTGCATTTCATTAACCTACTAAAATGTTACTGAATTCTGTCAGTGTAAACACCAGTGCGTTACCAGATATTAATTCTTTACATAAAACAAAAGTGAAGCACAGTTTTCATGGCACACCTAGTACTAACCTAGGACCAGTATATAGCTTCTGGTCATTTTTACTGTTTCTATATCTTACATGGGCCTTCAAGACTGGAGGCCATATTCTGAGACACGGAGTAAGCTCTAGGTTGTGCAAACAGATAAAGTTTAATTAGGAAGTGGCTACTTAATTTTCATCCCAGAATGAGCCTCCCAGGCACCTGTGAACACTGTAGTCCTCGTTAGCATCTCATTATCCAGCATCTTGTTGTTATCCATTTTGCTTTGCCATGAGTGTAATTCAAACTATGACAGAGGCACTTGGGGAGGGCTATTTAAAGACTGCTGAGGACACGCTGCCAGGCACTGGGTCAGATCCTCAGCCGGCACAATCGGCACCAGCAATCTCATTCACACAGGGCAAAGGCACCAGCCCTTTAAATTCTACAACAAATCCAGACATAATTTCCTTTGAAATTCTGCAACTTCAATGCCTCTTTTTTTGTCTCTTCTACCAACTCTTTGCTCTCTTCTGACTCATCTCCTTCAGCAGCCCCCCTCATTCTCACTTATTGTCTCCATTTGCTTGTACTCATGATTTTCCTTTTTAAATCTCTTCTCTAAGCAGCTTCTGCTAAAGCACTGTCCAAGCTGCTTTCTCTGCTATCTGCCCAATTACATGTGCTCAGCCTTTTGGCATTTGTGGCATTTTATGTTTCCATGATGGCAGATGCCAAGTGAGCCCTTTCATTTACTGCAATGAAAACATCATTGTTTTGAATTTGTCCTCTGAACTAGCTGCATGTTTTCAATTCTTTGTTTGTTTTAATACACCCTGTGCTTGATAGCTCTGCTCATAGGCTTATTCAGTTTTAAGATGTGGTCTTGCAAGCTTCTGCCTTTACGGGTCATGTATTAAAAGGACTCAGAAACAAATCTATCCTACCCGTCAAAAAAACTAGTTAAAAACTATCAGCATTGGAAGTACATTCCCATTTCTCATAGCTTAAAGAGTATCCCTGAGATATTTTTTGTCTCTCCCAATTAAATGGAAACATTTCTGATTCATTTATCAGCTGATGTAAGTCAACACCACTCAAGTTAGCAGGGTTGTACTGATTTATGCTCACTGCGAATTTGGCACATGAGCCGAGTTTAGTAACTTCTGCATCAAATGCACTTTCACTGTAACTGTCTCCAACAGTACCTCTCTTAATGACAGAAAATTTGGACCTGCTATTGCTCTAACAACAAAACAGCACCATCTTTTCTCTGTGCTATGTGTATGGTGTCATCATTTAGCTCAGCATAAAATATCACTGCCGAAGAATCTGACACTTCAGTCTGACAGCTTTTTATGCCAACTTTGTGATGGCATAACTCATTTTACGAGTTGCAAGGAAAATAAGCTCTCCAAGGCCAGCATCTCCTCAACTCACCCTCCTCACAGTGTCCCTGTGCAAATATCTGGGGATTTGGCAGCTGCAAGAAAACATTTTTCTCTCCTTGTATGTAAAAGCTACACTGGGGCGGAGCCAGTCTCATCTTGGCACTGTGTGCAGTGGTGATGCACAAAGATTCAGGGTCACAGTTGATCACTGATTTATATCATCTGACTGTAGAACCTCTTCTAGCACCTGGCTCCAGAGAGTCCCTGGCTGAGTCCCATCTCCATACTAAGATGTACATGTGGTTCCCTCCAAGGCGTGCATATTATCTCATAAACCTGTGAATTCAAGGCTGATGGCAGGAGACACCTGGGTGAGAAAGGGAAAAAAAAAAAAAAAAAAAAAGACAACAGTTTTTAGCAGCCTTAACTAATTCCTGCAGATCTGGAGGCTTGGCCCGGCTCAGCCCCTACACAAAGAAAAAAGTCTTCCTCTTCTGACTGATGGCTGTGTTCCTGTAGCTATATGCCAGTATAATTCAAACCTGTTTCCTTTTTCATCTGCTTTTCTAACATTACTTACAGAAAGGGTGTCAGTTCTCTTTCCCCATCCCGGCTCAGCCTAATCTTTATTATCCCTTTTCACACATGCTATCATTTTCCCTCATGAAAAAATTTTAAAAAATATATCAAAATACCTTTCTTCTTCTTCCTCTTCTTCTTCTTCTTCTCCTCTTCCTTCTCCTCCATCTTCTTCGTTATTCAGTAGACTCTGAGGCTGTTTCCTTGTAGTATTTCTCTCTCAGGAAATAGAAAGCAGTCATTTATTGACTTGCTCACCCAAGCTGTTCAAAGTTTGCTTTTTTTTTTCTTTTTTTCTTCAGTCTAAGTTTTTAGCTGAGAAAGCAGTGTTCATAGCAAGGCAATATCTCTGCCTCTCCAAAGATTTTTGTGCTCTGTTGACTTTGTCATAACAACCTCACCTTCCAGACTTTGCCTGCTGGCCTCTTTATTGCCCCCTGAGTAGATGAAAAAGCACTGAGAGACTTCTGCTGCCCACAAATTCCCTAGGGCTGACCGCTATATTTTTACAGGTCCAAGAGGGCTGTCAGTTGCACGTGTCTTCCCAGGCAAAATTCTGGCACACATGTAGGTTTGAACACTGCATGCCTGTTTTTCTTCCTAGTGTTAGGGTCTCCAAAGGAACTGTTGAAGTACATGTACCCTGAGCTCACCATCTGTGATTTTGCTGTTTTAGTTGCTGTCTCCCCATTCTGCAGAGCTCAGGAGCACCAGTCCCAGTCCATAACACGGTTTTGCTTGTGGCTCCTTTCACTGTTTAGGCACTGAGGACAAAGCTCCCAGAACTGGCTTCCTCCCTGCCAGGTCTGAGCTGCACACCACAGTTCCACGTCCTCGCTCCAGCACCACCATGCCAGGACCAGGGACCACAGACTGAGCACTGTGGTCAACCAGCCACTTATCCCTGACACTTAGGGGTTGCACAAGAGAAAGAGGCAGTGATCCTGTGCTGTGTGACAGGGCTACGTGGTTTAGCAGGACCCCAAACTCGATGGAAACCTCTTAGCTTCAGCTTAGCAGAGGGGTTTCTCTCCCATCAATATCATCTTCTTTCAATATGCAGAGCTGTTGCAGGGGGCTTTAGATGTGTAACTTATCAGAAATGCAGGTTAAAGATTTTCCAAAATCAATGGAGAACAAGTAAAAGAAATTCAAGAGAGAAGTGGACCAGAGCAGAAAGTGCTAAAGGTAGCAGCAAGTCTCAGAAAACCTCTCTGGATTTGAAATCTTTTTGAGGTTTCAGAGCCAAGGGAGACTTGCAGCAGTGTTACGATGGAGAGCCAAAAAAACAGGTATCTATGTAGAGTTTTCTCTTCTCACACGTATGGGAAGTGCAGGATGAAAACAAGAAGTGCTCAGTGGAGCACTTAAAAACCGGACACTAAGAGAGCTGGGCCAGTTGGATGTGTGGGAATTGTTTATGTTGTATCTTTTCTGCAGATGGAAACTTCTACTAGCAGGAGACTGTTGGTCACTTTTCCCCATCACCTCTCCCAGTTGTACACCTTTTGCTTTGACGTAGAAAGTAGGTAATTTTTTTTCTGCAGATTAAAGGTCTGGAAGAACACTTTGCTACCTGCCGTAGGTCTCAGCAATTATATTTGCTTCATTTGAACTGGTAACATTGCACTATGAGAATTCACAGCACTGTTGCTGTTGCCTGAGTGGCAGTAGAGCAGCACTCCCTAACAGACGAGATGTGATGCCAAGGCTTGCTAGTTAGGCCTGCTTAGAGATTTGTTTGGGCATCTGTTCCTAATTTTGCAGGACCACAGTGATTCCTCATTCCTGGCCCATGTGCAAACTAATGATCTGTGCTGCAGTTTGTCTTTTAATTAACTTCCAGAGGGGCTGCTCACTGAGATGTAGATTATGAACTGAATTACTTACAGAGGCAGAGAGCTAAGGAGGTGCATGCTAGCCTCCAGTGGCAGGATGCAGTGGCATTGAGCCACTGAGTCTGAGAAACTGGGAAAGATCTTACTTGGATGATCTTATGAACAGGGTAAAAGTGCTGGAAGCTGTCCAGATACTGGAGGGGAAGGATTACTTTGGATTTTCTTGTATAGCTTCTTATGAGGACATTGCTGTCTATCATGAAGGACAGGGTACAGGGCTATGTGGGCAGAGTTCTTCTACCAGGCTAAGCCCTCTCTAAATGACCTCCTTTCCCTAGATATTCAAGCTGTTATGCATTTTGAGAGAGAATTACTGCATAATAGCATCATTGCCAAATGACATAAGGCCATCTTACCAAGGAAGTAGGCACTGTCCTTGTGTGTAAAGGCATGCTGTGACTGAGAGACTTGCAAAAGCCAGCAGGCAGTATGAGGCCAGGCCATCTGCCTGATGCCAGGTTGCAGACAGACCTAGTTATAAGCAAAACAAAGTGAAGCCAAATACTTGAAGTCCAATACTTTGAAGTCCAAAATCTTCTCAGATTAATACCGTGTCAGCATGGACCTCCTTGACACAATGACAAACCAGGTTTGGAAGAGTGTGCACAAAGAGCATATATGAGCTGGGATAGTCACTGTGAATGCAGCTCGTGCTGTAGTCACTACGGGTCTTGGTTTCTCCAGGATGAAAGAGGTGGCTTTGGGAGCACTGCCAGGCTGCTCTGACCCTGCTTGTTCCCATAGCCCCTAAGGATGCCAATTCAAATGAGATCACTTCCCAACAACCTCCCTCCTACCAACCAAATATTTCCGACAACTCCTGTTTAGAGCAGATCAGCATGCCCTTCCTGGGGAGAGCACATTGATGTCCTTCTCCGTGACACATTGTGGCTGAGGAGAGGGCAACAAGGCAGGCCATGACAAGAAGTTTGCCCACAGAATCAATTCAATTATACAATACGAATAATTCAACTCCTGAGAATCAGGTGTTTTACTGACCTGGCACAGGAAGGATCCAAGCATTGCCACCACTGTCCTGATTCTGGCACTGTGCACCAGGAGCAGAAGTATGCAGGAAGTGTTTTCTTTCTGAGAAGCTCTTCCCCTCACCTGGGGACTTTGCTGCTCTATCTTTTTTGCTTTTGGGATCCCAGTCTCAGCTCTGTGGATGGACTTCCACTCATTTTAGCCATTTACATGTGAAATATGCAGGCAGGCAAAAGTGTGTGGTTGTTCCTCTATGACATGGTATGGACATGGTGGCATTTCCAAGGAGGGCTTACCTGGGATTATGGTAAGTGCAATGAGTTTCTCTGAAGGTGCTGACTTCTCTCTATGGACTGCAAAGGGAGCCTAGATTGAACTCCTTACTGAAGCTATGGGAGAGGAAGCCATGGGTCAGACCAGTAGTTTCCACAAAGAAGATGAAAGCTATTCGTTCTGCTTAAATTGAACCCTCACTGCACCAAAAGGAGGTGTCAAGCTGAACTTCAAAGAGAGAGAGAGAGAGAGAGAGAGAGGGAGGGAGAGAGAGAGCAGGGATGCTTGCTAAGTCTTAAGCGTATAAAAGATTTTTAGCCTCCCACCAGCTCGCCATTGGAAAGAACACTGGCTACTCTTGGCTTTTCTTTCCTTTGTCATGCAATGTGTCATCAAATGAACTTACTCCTAAATTTTGGCTAAGAAAAACTGGAGCAGAAGACAGACCTGTTAGGTAAAGAGCAGGGGAAAAAGGTGAGGAAGAGGGAGAAGGAAAAAGAGGATACAAGAAGTGAGAGACAGCAGAAAGAAATGTAACAGTATTCGGAGGATATTACAGATCTGGGGAAAATTATATGTTGCTACATTGAGGGGAAGGGACTTCTCACTCATGAAACAACCAGGCCAGGAGACTGGAGGGCCTTCAGAAAGATAAGATGATGCTTTTCAAACATAGCCTGGAACACGAGTAGCCCCGGGCTGCTGGTTAAAATTGATGTGAGCAATCCTGGACTTCTGCTGCTGCAGATCCTCTTCATTAGTAAGACACTATATTTAGGTCTCTCCTGACAGGTGGGAGGACCAGAGATTGTCAAGCAAACTGCAGTGAAGAAAGAAATTACTAAACTTTTCTTGTATCACAAGGTGAACTTGAACTCAACCTTAGGGGAAATTCAGGAAAATTGTTTGTTTCTCTGTTTGTTTTAATTTTTTATGTGTTGCTAATGAAAAAGAAACTCAGGTGGTTAATGCCACAGCTCAAAATATGCACACAAAACACCATAAGTTTCTAGTGCTTTACTCGTAAACCGTATTCCATTAGCAGCATTTTTTACATAGTTACATCTTCAAAGCAACAGGGATAGAGCAGGAACTTAGCATATGCAAACCATTGCTTTCAGAATTTCTTGCACCCTTTTTTCAGAAAATAAAATAAAATAAAATACTAATTTAAAAAGAGAAAAAAATACATGGTACTAGCATTTGTTCATGCATCTTTGAACGAAGTTCCATGTGTTATACAGAAGATTTAGTTCTCTCTGAGCTGACTACTCAGATCCCTAGGGGGGAAAAAAAAAAAAAAAAAAAAAAAACACTTTTATTTAATTCTCTGCCAGATTATCACTACTTGTCTGCTTGTTTGTTTTTATTTATGAGGCAAGTTTGAAGGTAGATAGTAGAAATCATAACTATGTTGTTCTACCAAAAAAAAAAAACAAAAAACCTGGAAGATATGACTATGTTGTCTACGACCATGAGAAAATCTTATTTTCCTTATAAATATAATGATGCCCTCCAGATGCCTTAAAACAGATTAAAAACAAATGGAATGATGTTTTTGCTAAAGAACACAGTGCTGTGGAACTCATTGCCACAGAATGCTTGTGGAGGCCAAAGGTACAAAAAGGGCTGGGAAAAGGTTAGACAAATTCATTAAAAGGTTGATACTTCAAATAGCTATTTAACTTCATGCTTTGGGTTCTCTGAATCTGCCACACAGAAAGTGAAGGTTTATGCTAAAGACACCTTATATTTGCACCTTTTTTTTTTTTTCCTCAATTGAGAGAGAGACAGAGAGAGTCCACATTATGCATTTCTGCCAGAGACAGAATGTGGGTCTTGATGGTCCTTTGGTCAGTAATAGACAGCTATTCTTGTGCTTCTGCTTTTTTGTCTCTGTCAGCAGAGAAATACTCTTGTCGGCCCAACTAGTGGTATTTGAGGAAGTGGTGGAGCTACACAAAACCAGCTGAAGAAGGTGTAGCATGGAGAGACCCTCAAGAAAATTTACTCTGTATTCAGGGGAAACACTTTTTTTTTCCCTAGATACAATATTGGAACTAATAATAAGTTAGTTTCAGGTAATGAACATCATTGCAAGAATTACGAGAAGGTACAGTTCTTGCAAATTTAATACTTTATAGAAGCAAATAAATCAAATCCCAGGGGAAAGGCACTGGCTGTTTTTTAGCTCCTGTGAGTGAAGAAGAAAGTGTTTATGAATGAGAGGTATGTGGGAACTTCACACTTCGGAAATACGTATTAAATTTGCACAGAACTGAAATACAAGCTGAACAACTTGATTAATACTATCATATGTTGCTTGAATGCAAACTTCATTATAAAATAGAAAGTATTTTGCTTTCTTTTCTGCCCCATGCTGAATGTATATAGGGCTTCCTGTTCGAAACCAGCTATCTTCCTGTACAACGGTCAGAAATTGTTTTCTTCTAATCTTTGAGCAAAGCACCTGGGATGAGTTGAATTTTAGCTGTAGATGAATGTAAGGTGAACTCAGATTTACCTATCTATACTAATTTGTGGACATTTTAACCCACTCAAGGGTGAGTTTATTGACAGATGCTCAGGAGCACTTGCCTCTCTAGGCAGTGTTGCTCAGTCACTGAGGCAAACGTGCAGGGATTTATCCAGAGATTTATTTCTTGAATCAGGATAACCCACAATGGCCTTCACCTTACAGACTAATGAGACAGGAACAGAATGTTTATTTGTTTTTCTGGCTCTGCATTTTACCTAAAAGAGGGCATTCCTGAGCAAAGAATTCCAGATAGGAGAATTTCCAATATCATTAAAAATAACACTCCTGGATATGCCATGAAAAAATGTAGAAAACATTAGGTTTACAAAACAAAGACTTCTTCCCTCTGAGCTTAAATGATGTAAGCAGTAAGTCATAGGCCAGGTCACAGACTTTATGCTGAAACCCTGCCTAAGGGTAAGTTTCACCCATTGCAATGCAGATATCATTAGTCTGTTGAAAATTCACCAGATTTTTTTTTCCATAGTTGCTAAGACTTAATCATGAGGGTAAAGGGAGAAGATATCCTTACTGACCTTTTTCTATTTCTTATTTCTCTCATTCTGTGAACAGAATTGTTTATTTTGCTCTAGTAACTCAAGTAAAAGCTCTCTCTCGTCTTTTTTATGTCCTTAGCAATTAAGATCATTTATTTTCTTTCCTCTTCTACCTAGAATTAAATCAGTTTCTTAAGAAAACCATAGGCAAGCAGTACCAAATGCATAGATTTGAATAGGAGATCCCACAGGGAAAATATTCTGGTTTTATTGGATTTAGAAACGAGTACCTTTAAAATAAAAGAATGTTTTAAAATGTTGGCTGTTGAAAAGACAATGGCAAACAGATCAATAAGGGGACATAGTTTGTATGTTGTTTTGGAATATCTTTTCTCACAACAGAAGATATAAAAGCAAATATTGATTTACCCTGGTTGGATTTTGATGGCTAAAAGGAGCCATCAAGGAACTACCAAAAGTTTGAAAGTCACATACAACACAAGTAGTAATTAAATACTTGGTTAGACAGCATGCTGTTTCTGAAAATATAGAAATATATAAATAAACAGAAAGGAAGGAAGGAACGAAGGAAGGGAGGGAGGGAGGGAGACAATGAAGAAGATGTTTGGTTTGCTATCCTCACCTTAGTCTGAAGCACGCTTGACTACTTCATCAAATCTCAAATGTGCAATGCTTTCCAGAAAAGAAGCCAGTAGCTCTTCCCTCCTGACAAGCAGACTTATTAAACACCACTCTCTGCTTAGCCATTAAGCAGAGGCTCTGTCCTAGCAGTAGGAAAGTACTACTGACTTCCTGGAGGTGGCATCTTCTGTGGTAATGCGAAACCAAAGTCCTAACTACTGATTTTCTTCCCACTGTACTGTTAAACCACCCGGTTCCCATGATTCAGTGTACATGGAGGTACGGTCTGTTTCAGTGACAAGTATATGACAAAGTAGCACCCATTTCTGGACATATTCTCCTTCCCTTCTTTTCACAAATACATCAGACTCAAGAATCTGATCCCAAGCAGACTTGTGACTCCATAGGGAAAAAGTGCCAGACACTGCTTGTCATTAGAAACATCACTGCTGCCATTGATTTCAGATGAAAGGCTTACTATGTAAGACAGCAATGGATGGCAGGTGGATACACAGAAACTGTGACATCCATTTTAGACAGGGTTTCCCGGCCAGATTCCAAGATACTTCATCAAGTTGTCTGCAGTCTCAGCGGGATTTCACCGGCTATTTCTTTAGCTTCCCTAAACAGTAATGCAGCTCCCCTTACCTAGGAGAAGTAACCCAGAAGGCCCTGCACTGCAGACCTGAGTGAGATAAAAGAGTTACAAGCTCAGCAACTCCAAGATTAACACTGATGAAATGAGTCCCTGAGTAAAGAGATATTACAAATCATAAGTATAGGTTAAATCATAATATCAAATAACACCTCCTAAAACCTCACTTTTGGAAATTCTTTTTATTTGTCGTCCACAGATGCAGACTTCAGGATTTGGTACTTCCAAGCTTTTCTAAGCACCGTATAGCTAGATTTATTTATTTATTTATTTTCCAAATGAAAGGTGAATAAACTGGGCAATAATGTGATTCCAGCTGCTTGAGCTTTGAGGAAGCCAGCCAATCTCAAAACAGAGATGAACATGATGGATTTAAGCTGTTAGAAATCAGTGTATCCCCACTCAAACCAATTATATTTCACCACTGCAGGATCAGCCAAACATCTGGCCAATTATTGTTAATAATTATCAAGTTGGATCCATCCTAGGTATTGAGACCTGCTCTGTCTCCTGTGTATTTCCATGAGATCTGCATTTTGCTCTACTGAGTGACCCAGCAGTGTGCTCTCTCCTCCTACAAAGTGAGGACTTACACCAAGCTTGTCTCAGTTGGAGGCATTTCTGCATATATTGCTGAAAGTTGAATAGGTAAATACAACTAGGTTTTGTTCTTTTAAATATTCATCATATAATTGCTAAGTGAAACAAATGCATGGTCCTTTTGTTGCAAAGTAAAAAGACTGAGCAGAAGTATGAAAATATGCAAACACTAAGCTGAGACAGACCAAGAGCAGTTGCATCCTTGCCATCGTGTGACAGGCAAGTAACCCCTTAGGAGCCATCCCCACATGCAAGGCTGGCTCTGGCACATACAGTTGAATCTCACACTCCACTGTCTGCCACACAGACAAGCAGAAACTAGTACAAAAGCATGTGGTGTAGTGGGCAGACTGCTTGCGGTGGTTTTACCCAGCTGGGCAGCTGAACTCCACCACAGCCGCTCTCTCACTCCCCCTCATCAAAGGGAAAGGGAAAGAAAATACAATGAGAAGGGCTCAAGGGCTGAGATCAGGACAGGGAGATCACTCAACAGTTATCATCACATGCAAAACAGACTCAGCATACGGAGATTAATGTAATTTATTACCTATTACTAACAAGACAGAGCAGTGAGAAACTCAACCTAAAAACACTTTCCCCTATCCACCCTCTTTTGAATCTTCCACCCAAGTGGTGCAGGGGAACAAGCAATGGCGGCTGCGGTCATTCCCTAACGCTTTGTCTCCACCGCTCCCTCATGGTCACTCTGTGGCCCTGCTCCATGTGGGTCCCTCCCACGGGATGCCGTCCTTCCCAAACTGAGCCTGCAGGGGCTGCCACAGGCAGCAGCTCTCCAAGAACTGCTCCTACACGGCTCCATACCACGGGGTCCATCCCCCAGGAGCAAACTGCCCCAGCACGGGTCCCCCAAGGGTGGGCAGCAGCTCCCCTCAGAGCCCCTGCTCCTGCGTGGGTTCCTCTCCACGGGCTGCAGCTCCAGCCCGGGGCCTGCTCCTGCGGGGGTTCTCCATGGGCCACAGCCTCCTCCAGGCCACATCCACCTGCTCCACCAGGGGCTCCTCCACAGGCTGCAGCATGGAGATCTGCTCCATGTGGGACCCATGGGCTGTAGGGGGACAGCCTGCTCCACCAGGGGCCTCTCTACAGGCTGCAGGGGAACTGCTGTTCTGGTGCCTCAAAGCACCTCCTGCCCTTCTGCTCTGCCATTGGGGGCTGCAGGGCTGGTTCTCACTCCTTGCACTCCCAGCTGCTGTTGTGCAGCAGCCTTTTTCCCTTTCTTAAATCTGCTCTCCCAGAGGCACAACCACTGTCATTCACTGGCTCAGCTCTGGCCAATCGCCTTTGGAGCCGGCTGAAATAAGCCCTTATTTAACATGGGGAAGCTGCTGGACTCTTCTCACAGAGGCCACCCATGCAGCCCCCCTGCTACTAAAACCTTGCCATGTAAGCCTAATACACTGCTGCAGGTACAGCTCTGCAAGGGAAGGTGCTGACAGATACAGCACAAAACTATGGTTTTGATACAACCCTTATAGATTAATATTTTCTCTTCCACCACCATGGGTTAACTCCCATATTGATAGTGAAGTGACTTACCTGCTTATCTTTTGGCACATAGCATGAGTTGCAAGTAAGAGATGGCACAGTCATGGCACCTCCCCTTCTCTACAGCACACAGCTCCCAGGGTGCTCACTGCCACCTTCCTATGGCACGTTAGCAGAATTAACTTGTCCCTGCTTTTGTCAAGTCCTGTCACCACCTATGCCCAGCATCTCCCAGCACTAGTTCAGCCAAAGTTTGATACAACTTATTTTTAATTCCCTCAACACTGCTCCTTGCCCCCACTGGTAACACTGCACTGCATACCCTGCCATCTCTTCCCTGCTATCCCTTCCTGGCTCCCCATCATGTGCCTCTGCCTGCCCATGAAGTGTTACGACCACTTCCACCCTCCACAACTTCCCAATATCCCAAGCTTCCCACTGTGTGGATAAGCCTGGAACCAAGCAAACCTCCCTCTGAGAGATGAGTTGATGATGCTCAGCATAAACTGTTTGCCTCATGTATATTTCCTGTCATTTAAGGTAAAAAAAACATATGTGCCTCAGATGGAACAAGGCTGGGAAGAAAAGAGACTGTGGCAGCTATAGGGGTGTTCCTACATTAAGTCAGAGAACATGCCAAAGTCCAGCACCTTCAAGCAACGAGACATGAAGATAACAGTCCAGCTTTTAAGTCTGCTGGCCCTACAAGACCCTGCATAGTGACAGACTCCTTTGGCTTATAAACTTGAGCCAATATGACATGATAATTGGGAAGGGAGCAGACACATGTCACACTTAATTAACCAAGAGACTATTTTTTTTTCCACCATGGCAGAGTACTTTTAAGTCAAACCTTTCCTGATTCTCAGCAGTGATGGCTCAAGGACAGTGACAGCTTGCTTTGGTCTTCTGTCACACTCATTGTTGCTCCAGAGAAGATGGGAGCACAGACCTGGCAAATGTTTCTTCAGCTATTTTAGTGAGTCACTATGAAAGTATAAAGTGGTGATGAAAAGCCCCATATTTGCACCTCAATTAGCTGAGGTCTTCTGCATGAAATAATGGTGTTGGCTATTGGAAAAAAAAAAAATCATTGGCTGAGGGGTCAAATGGAGGTTCTCATCACAGTGATGCTTTGTCACTGCAGAAGGGTTCATACAGCCTTCCTTCTGGCTCTAGCTAGAATTCTGGCTTGAACACTCAAAAAATGATATGTTGACTACCTTCTCGCTCCCATCCCCAGCTTGTATAAGATATCGCCCTTTGATTCATGCCCTAAAACTCATCATGGTGTTGCAGGGACCTGCCACGTTATTGCTGCACTCCCTGCCAGAGTCTGTGACATGAAAATTCAGCAACCCAATATGTTTTACAGTGGGGGCATTTTCCGAAACAAAAGTTTATTTGGAGAGAAACTGAGTATGACCCTTACAAAAATATTCTTCTGCTCCTTGTATGCCTCAATAACCACAAAGGCAGAGACACAGTTTGGTGCTGGAGCCGATGGACAGAGCCAGGCACCCAGCAGCTCTCTCTTTTTTCCAGCTCTGTCAAAGCAACAAACTGCAACACAGAGGAAAACGTTCTCTCCAAAAGCCTTTCAAATGCCCAGATATGCATTTATGAGTCCTCTACTATGCACATAACACCCAGCTCCCAGAGTCATTCCACCTGACTCCAGCAATGCGGGGGCTCGATAGAGGGGTGACCTAATGGGGAAATGCATGGTCCAGAGGCATGTATTTGACTGCGCAGCGTTGCTGCTTGCCACCTGTGAGTATGACAACAGGTAGAGAGCTCAGCATAGATGGCAAGCCTGTTCCTGCTTGCTGCCAGCAGCAGAAATCTGCTGCTTCCTCCCGTGTCTCCATAGAAACTTCCCTGCCATCTGCAAGAGGCCAGCAAAGAGCTTGATTTCTCTGCAGCAGTCCCTTAGCATAACATACAAGGGAAAAAAAAAAAAATATATATATATATCATCAGGACTTTGCAAGTGGTGTAAAGGAACTGCTGTACACAGCCCTTGGGTTGCTACTGTATTACCTCCCTGCTCCCTCAACAAACTGGATGTGTCCCAGTTTAGCCTGGCAGCTTTCAGTGGGGTTAAGGCAGTGCTAGTGGGACAAAATCAGCTTCAGTCCAGAATTCAGGCTGGGATGCTTCTCTATATCTCTTGGCTGCAAGTTTCAAATCCACTTAAGGGATCTGGAGGCTCAGTTCCCATTCATTTTCAATGGGAAGGGACCACCTACATCCTTCAGGCAGCTGTGGAGTTATAGCACTTGAAAAAAACAAGTCATGGGCTACAGGTCTTCTGAGAATAAAATTCTTCTTGAGATTTATGGCAACTTGGGTGAGGCTGGAAATTACTGAATATAAAGCCAGAGTGCTTCTAGACAGAAAAGCAAAAGCTAAAAACGGGCAAAAAGTGATTAAAAAAAAAAAAAAAGCAAAACTTTTTAAAACTCTTTAAAACTCTTTTCTGAACTTCAGTAATCTCCATCAAACTTGGGGTGGAAGGACAAATCAATCTGCTTTTTAATCCAAATCACTTCTGTAACATATATAATAGCTAATTAAAGTTTTTGCAAAGACAAAATTCATTGCTGGATGGCTTTTCCTTTAAACACACTTCAAATATGATATTAAAATGTCTGTTTTGTATGAGGTGTTGGATGGCATTCTTTATCACACTCTATGAATACTGCAATGGTAATCAAGACTTTATTTCTTGTTTCATTCATAATCCTTGGTGAATTATTTTTTTTAATTTTTAGTAAATGAACCACAACTTTTAGAACATATTCTAAATAAATAAATAAATAAATAAATCAGTGCACTCTAAAAATAAATACATTGAAATTTTAAAAGCTTATTTTGAACTCAGTAGAATGGAAGCAGTTTTGATAGTCTCCACAAAATATATTTCTCAACTATAAATTTCTTTCACTAGCTTTTCTCAGGAAAAGTTTCCTGTATATTTGGGAATGTTTTATCATATTACAGAATAAATGAGTAAGTGAAATAAATAGCAACACCATTCTAGCAACAGCTGAGCGCCATTTGTTCAGTTCACACATTTCTATATTCCTAATTCACCCACTACCATAACACCTGGGCTGATACTGTGTTAGAGACTGGGCTGAACAGAAAGGGCTCAGCTCAGCTTTTGCCTGTAGCCTTTCCTCCAGATCATCCACCTAATATCTTGTAGCCTGTGCAGAGGATAAAAAAAAAAAAAAAATAAAATAAAAGAGGTAATGAAGGGAGGAAGAAATATCCGTACCCAAAAAGTGATGAGAGAGCAAGAGTGAAAAATATTTCACAGAGATATAAATATTTCCATTTACACCATTCTGCATGTGGCACTCAGATAACAGGAGGAGAAACACTTGAAATATACAAAAAGGTAAGACAGATGGGTCAGAATGGAAATAGTTTTTAAAATTTACTACTCCAAGGTTTCAGTGGGTAACAGGAATTTACCATCCCTGCCAACCTCCGCTTCCTTCAGAGACCTGAACACACGGTGTAGCTCATCTAGGCAAAGAGCTTCAGACAAAGAGGCAGGGCCTTTATAATGTTATTGTTCTCAGAGGTAATTAAAACTTATATCAGACCTCATTGAGAAGCAAAGAGGTACTGAAAGCAAATGGAGGAAAAATAATAATATTAAAAGAACCTCTTGCCTGATCTTCAATTAGCTATGCCGTCTCTGGCAAGTTAACTGCATGGTTCATTACTGATGAATAACCACCATTAAGGTAATGGACTCAAACCTGCAAGACTGGGATCACTCGTCTGGGAAATATTTAGTACCAGGCCATTTGGCAGAAGTTTTTCCAACAGAAAACAAGGGGGCAAAAGGGAAGCAGGCTCCCCCCAGAACAGGTATCGCCAGCATGTGGCCCAGCCACGTAAAGTTTTTCCTCCCAAGAAAGTATTGTAAAAATTCTAACTGGCTTTGCTGGATTTTGTTTGTTTGTTTTTGTCGGTTGGTTGGTTTGTAATCAAACCATTCCAGCCAAGAGGGGTAGAAAAGGGGTGGTTCTGTTCTCTCTTACTACAGCCAAACCCCTGGGAAGGTGAAGACTCTTCAGGATACAAGGGCTAGCTCATTCACCACATTTGCTTTACTTCACTTTAAAGCCTCTGAACCTGGGATTCTGATTTCACTCTGCTGAAGAAATAGAGTGGGTTTTGCTCTTCATTAACCTCATGTAGGTCCAGATTTATTGAATAAACACAGTGATCCATAGCTACAGCCTGAGCTTCCTCTCTGCTGCCCCATTGTGATTTTTGCCAGCTCACACCAGGGTTTTCCCACAGACAGAATAACGAGGTGGGAAGGACTCTGTAGAACTGCTTCAGGAGCCAGGAGTTTCAGTACAAGCACCATCTCAGATGCAGAATGTTCATTTAAAAGATCGAGAAAGAGATTAAATCTTTCAGTGGTAAATCTTGAGAGTGCTTGTGCGATCACACACATCCCTAACATGTAAAAGAAAGAAATGGGAGTCAGCTCTGCTCATTAGCTGATCTTCTATCCCATCTCCCTAGCAGCATAAGCAATGCCCCAGCTGGGCAGTCCCAGGAAAGCTCCTCAGCATGTTTTACAATCCACGAAGCCCATGGTGGCTGTTCTGCTTAGAGGAGGGCTGTCCAGCATGGCCTTGCAGGTGGCCATGCCTCTGGTCAGCATGGAAAGGAATAATGTCACCCAGTGGCAGGCCTAAGGCCTCTCCACTAAAGTGGGGAGTTTTATTCATAAAGATGATAAGGATTTCTGAGCTGGGTCCATACCTCTTCACCTGCTGTAACACAGAGATCTCTTCTTCAGGAAGACACAAGCCCGGCTTTGCTGTGTTGAGAGGGGATGAAAAGTCATCTGGCTGAGTGCTGGGGAAGTGCTTTCCTTTTGTCCTCTGCACAAGAGGAATAGCTAGTAACAGGCAATCAGCACTGAAGCATGTTCAGCACAGTGTCCAACGGGCAATAGAGGGGGTCATGACAGTGTAGTGTCATGACAATAGTGAGGAACTGCCTGGGAACTCCATAATACTTGTCATTACAGTTCCTTGAAGCCCTGAGGAGGTGGCAGAAGAAGCAGCGTGGTCAGAAGAGGCCCTGGAAGCTCAGCCCTTGGCCTCGTGAGCTAAAGAAAACCACATCAAGAGGACTGCCATACAGCTTGTCCCAGCAGCAGGCTGGCATGTGTGTGCAGTGCTGTGGTTCGGCTCTTTCTGTGCCTTCCCTGAGCATGCATTTTATCTCTTTCTATACAGAGCTGTCTGTAGCACTTTTACCCTTCCAGAAAAAATATGATTTCTTTAAGATGTTTCCCATGCCACTGTCTGGCACTTTTTATTCTTCCAGGAGCTAAGCCTTGACACTTCTGCTGAATTTTAAGAGAAAAATCTTTCTTCTCGTTTCACCTGAATGGGAAGCCTGTGACAGAAAGACTGCATGAAGGGAATGAGCTTGCTGTGAAAGGAGGGGGAGGTGGGGAAGGAATTGACTAATTTAAGCTTTGGAGTGGGCTTCCTCCTTCTCCTCCCAACAGTGAAGGGCTTGTCTCCACTCCTACCATCCCAACCTCTTTTCTTTCAATACCCCACGTGCCAGCACACCCAGAGACCCAACCTCTCACCTCCTAAAGCTGTCTTTTTCCTGCCCCTACCCCCATTTGTTCCCTGACCCACAGCACCCCAGAACCTGCCCCTCTTATGGAGGAACAGAAGGAACAGCTGATGCCAGCATTAACCCAGAGCATATTACAGTCAGTCCAGCAGATCTGACTCGATCATTGCATGATACGAAGAAATCAAAGTCTCCAACAGTGGCTACAGATCTCAGTGCCCACAATGAGGTTATTGGCACAGCAAGTAACCAGACTGATGCCATCTGTACCAGACTGTGTGGTACTTGGAGCAGCATGTTAAAGGAGTCTTTTTAGTCTGCCAGGCTTCACTGTCTATATTAGCATCCAAGGGAGATCTTGGAATAAAGCCAGCACAAGAGCAAGCCTGGGGAAGAAAATCTTTGGGGAAAATGGCTTTCTCAGCCTCTTGTATCTGGTTCTGGACTAAACTGCTCTCTGTCTTGATGTTTCATTTTCAATTGGCTGCTCAGAATTGGCAGGCCATTTCAGTGAGAGATGTCATGTTGTTCTCTCACTTTCCTGGAAGTTTCAGTGCAGAAGCCTTGATTCAGCAGATAACTTTGGCTGTCGGCAAGGAGTTAGAGACCATCGTGGAATTTATGGAGCAAGAACAGCAGAGTCTTTAACACACAGACATGGAATGAATGGGAATGAAGTTCAACACTTGCCTCACCCCTTCCTGAATAAAAGAATGAAACAATCAAAAAAAGCAAGGTTTTCTTACCCAGACTAGGATCAGCCCTCACTCCCCTGGCAGGATCATATCCAGCCATCAGACACATCTCACATCATACCATAAGAACCATAAGGTCATCTAGTCCAACCATCAGCATCTCTGCCACAAGCAAGGCCTCAGAACCACAATTCCTCTTCCCATGATTATTACCCCATATCAACTGCCCCACAAAACCTCAAATTCAGCCTCTTTTCTGCCAGAGCCTGAGATGGTGTCCTGTGACCATGGCATGTATGATCTGCCTCAGTTGCTACTTGTGGACCTCAGGGGCTCCCCTTCAGACACCACACGCACATCCGCATCCCCCAGAAACTGCCCCAGGATCTCTATCCCACACACTCCAGGTTAAGGTTCCAGAAAATCCACTGCTTTCACCCTGATTTCCCCAAGACCATCCCAAACAGTTGTCCAGGTCATACTTTTACACACCAAAGTCCTCACCTGCATAACCCCAGACTCCTATGCCAGGATCTCCATCCTCAACAGAACCACTGCCACCCCCCACGCTGCTCTGGGATGACTTCTCACCAAACTGTGTCCCTTCTGCATATCTGCTCTAGCAAACACTCTCCACTTCTCTAAAAAGCCTGTTTTCCCACCACCAGGGCGGTCATATCACTCACCCATGCTATTAACTCTACTTCACCTGAGATCACCATGCCCGTAACATCTCTCCTCATTGCTTCCTGAGAGCATCCAGGTACCTCAGATCCCTCACATACACACACACACACACTCACACTTGGGATCTTGCTATGCTTGCTCCTAGCATTAGTTCAGAGCCTGCTGAGCCACGGGGTTCTGCTGCTCACCCTCCTCCCCTCTACAGAAGCTGCACTTCTAAGTAGGAAGGACACACTATTCCTTATACCACAGCCACAAATCTCCAAGTGCTGACACTCGAAACAGTTTCCATCTGCTTCATTAAAGAACAGAGCTGTGGGTCAGGCTGTTTATTAGGTACTAAAATTTAAATTGAAGCAGTTTTCGAAAAGCAAACTTTCCCAATGTGGCATAAAAGTGCTTAGATACCAAAAAAACGCTGCATGGACAGATTTAGAACCCATCTCAGGTTTTGTTTGATTATTTATTTATGGTACTGTTCTTTTTAAGACAAGAGCAGCTTATCTTCTGTATTAGTTTCTGTTGACTGGGAGGATAGAGACCTACCTAAAAGCACATTCACCAGCCTCTGCAACACCAAAGGTTCTCCTGCTTCTCCAGAAGGACACTGCAAAGGGACCTACAAACAAAAGTCCCCAAGGCACCAACATTTAAGATTGTTGCCTAACATTTCCCATTGTACAGCAGCTTCTCCTCCATGTATGTAACTGACCTAAACTGTAACTGTCTTGACAAAAAAAAAAAAAAAAAAAAATCCTCACAGATCTCAGCATCAGGCTGACAGGGACCAAAAGATGACTTTGCACAGTTCACTGCCATTGATAAAGGCACAGAACGACTGAACCAAAAGCAGGATGGAAGGGAGCAGTGGGCTTGGCAAGGCCACTTTTATTTCTATTTATCTTGACTCTTGAACTTTTTCAGATTACAAAACAACAGATTGAAGTCTTTTTTGTTTGTTTGTTTTACTTTAAAGTTGTTTTTTTTGTCTGCTTTGCTGTGCTTGTAAAACAAACTCCTACTTATCGCCATCCCAAAAGCTCTAAGCCAGGGTAATAGGAAATTCTGATTACACTATCACCACTTTCTAAAAAGCCGCACCCATTTCATGTTCTGGAGCATAGATCTGAAACTTAGTAAAAGGTTTCATCAGGGGCACAGAATGCCATTAGAGGTGTAAGTGATTGAAAGTTAATATACGTTGTTTCAGGTAACATTTAGGTTCTCAGCTGAAGGTTTCTGCTAGTGCCACTCCTTGCAAAATCTGTCTTCATATTGCCAGAATTAAATTCTCAGCCATGACCCAGATTCTTATGATAAAATCAATTCCTAGATTTTTAAATTTCTTTCCAGAGATTTTCAGAGGTTTTTGAAGTCACAATGTTTGCCACAGACATGAAAGCTAGCAACAGATCTTCTTTATTTCAAATAAAACAGGAGATCATTCAGAATCGTGCGTGCAAGCAGTAAAAAGCAGTAAAGCTGTATAATACATCATTACAATACAGCAAGCACCACAGGAATAGACAGTATACAACACCTAAAATGCTAAAAAACATATCCTTTAGGAGACAATTTCTCCTCAGTGGTTTTGAGGTCAGTTTTCCACAGATATAATAGTATTTCCATTTTCAGAGAACAGCTTGGACCTAAGATTCCTATGAGGAAAGTGTCTTTTTCTTATGTATTTGTTTATTTATTTTCTATATAATGTTCTTAATCTATCTGGGTCTTGCAGGCTGGGAGCTGTTGTATATATCCTCTGCCTTGTTCCATTTTTGCTTTTTCATTCTAACCTATACTATGGCACAGTTTCTCTGTTTCCTGTCAGCCTTTATATTCTCACGTTTAAGTTTTTTTGCTGGTTGACCTGAAAGAAGGAATTTTGGTCTCAGGCTCCATCCTTAGGTGTCCATGTGAGCATTATTCCCACTTTAAAGCTTTCCTGCTCTCCAAAGACCCCTTTTCAGCTCAATGAGAGGAGTTAAACACAGAGTGGCAGAAGGCAAAGTCTCAAAGGATTAGGATGCCTTTGACAGCTTTGTTGGTCAAATTCACTCTTTTCCTGAGACCCATCCTTCTCCCACTTCAGTAACCAAAAATAAGCAGTTATCTTCATGAAGGTTCACCCTGGTTTCAGACAGACCTCTGTGCCATGGAATTGCATTGACACGTGTCCAGTTACCCAATTCTCCCACCCAAGGAAAGCAACCTGAGCCCAAAGGGGCTTCTCTGGGCTTGCTTCAAGTAACAACCAACAGACGTGAACACCAGTTCAAGCCTGACCATTTTGGCAGCCAGCATTATCTTGCAAAGACACCTGCAGAGATGAGGGAATTCAAGGTCGGATATTAAGACCTTTTCAAAGACATTTAATTAGTCTGACAATGGCTCAGTTTCGCAAAGTGTTTATTTTTACCTAGTGGCCATTAGAAACCCTCATTCATTCATGGCATTATAATTTACTGTTATGGTTCTGTGTCCTGGTGAATAATTTAAGCTGCATGGGCTATGAAACTTTTATTACTAGGTTAACTCTTCATGTTTGCTTTCTATGGCAGTGCTTTGAAATGTAAGCCACTGATGCTGTTACTGGTGACTCATCGTCTTAGCTAGTATTTTTGATGTAAAAAAATCAATTATTAAATGGAACATTTTTCTCTTCAGAAACCAGTCCTTTGAACTGTTTCCTATGCAAGGCAGGCACCAAGCTATTTATGGACAGGAATCACATTCCCTGAATCTGCTGATATTGCTAAGCACCTAGATTTATTGAGCACAGGAAAATCCAGACTGAGCCCCAGTTAAAAAAAAAAAAAAACAAAAAAACCTGCTAGGGTGCTCCTTCAGATGATGAAAAGTTTTTTCAAGCAGGTGAAGTCAGCTGAAGTGCTTGACCTTTCTGTGACTGGACCAAACAAAGCCTTCGATCTGTTGCTTGCAAATTTTCATAGCCATTATAGCAACATCACTTTCTTCAGTGTTGGCAGCAGCAGAAACAACAGGATTTGCATATTGAAGCATGAGAAAGCATTTAACATTCCTGTCCTCGTGTGCCACTATTTGGCACAAATCTTCCATAACATGCCAGTTCTTATTGTGTGTTAAACACCTGGTATAGCACAACATGTGCGCCAGTAGTGAGACACCTCACATGGAGAAGAATTCACTGACAGTAGATAACTTAAAATAATTCTCAGTGTGCTAAATGACAAAAGCTACGAGTTCTACCAGAAGCTTTTTTTCCTCCATCACTCTTCAATCTAGTGTATTTGCCATTAAAGCTTTAATTACATCTTTTAAGAGTACAATCCTCTTCTCTCTCCCTGCCTTAGGGCCTTTTATTGGATTAAATGGAATTTCTGGTGCACAATTGCTGCAAGATACCTATAGGGCTGAATTGCTTTCTCCAAGGAACAGCTGAAATCCATAACCAAGCCTGGATTGCTGTACAGACTGGAAAACAGGGTAATTTCTTCTCTGGAGTAGTGATTTGAGTCAAATTCAGGAAGAGCTGACAGAAGAAAAATTATAGGTTTTTACCAACATACCTGGTGGCTCCACTTGATTTAGTGGATCTGTGCCAGCTTTCCCAGAGTCTGGCTCCTTTGCCTTCAGTGGTGTTACACTGGCTGGGACGCCAGCCCAAGGCAGGCACCAATGCTTAATGCCCTTCATCCTGGGGGTGAGCAGGAACAAATTAATGTGCCACCCAACCTGAAATGGCAGGACTCAGCCTTCTATACAGGATCAACCAGTCAGAGGCTCCTAATGCTCAATACCTCTGTCTCATGAATCCAGCTCCATAATGTTTCTAAAATGTAAGAGATACTTTGCCTTGATGAGGACAAGGTATGGCTAGGACAGTCAGCGTTGAGTGTTCAGGACTGCGATCCTCTGGCTCCCATAGGAAGACATGATGGCAGACCCTGCTTGGATTTATTGCTAAGGCAAGCAGCCAAGCATGCAAACCAGTGATGAGGTTTATTTACAGTACAACAGATAAAATCTTTTTTTTTTTAATCATGCTAATCCTTATCCATTTTATATCTTTCTTCAAGGACTGCTTCTAGGATATTAGAAATTAATCATTCTCTGGGGGTAGGGCTGATGAGAGCCTACCCCGCGCACACAAAGGACATAAGCACTTCAAGTGCTCAGACCTGTAGAAGGAATACAAATACGGCCACAAGAGCTGAGAAGCCTGTGTGTATTTTTGGATTTCACTCTTTTTTAGTGAAGCAGAAGCTCTCTGGGATATAGATTAAGTTCTGTTGCTCATTTTTCCAGCTGCCTCAAAAGCAGGGATGACAAAGTCTCTCATAAACAGATTGAAAGGTCATTTGGTTTCACTGTTGCTTTATCTGAGTACCTCTGTGTCCTCCACTGAAATGTCACTGTGTGCCTTCTTCAGAGCCACTCCTTGGTGATTACCAATTAATACACGTTAGGTGTATATGGAGCATTACAGATCACAGACCAACATCTCTTCTTAATTATAATGGCATAAATTTAATAACCCCACCAACTTCAGCAGAGACATTAACAGTTCACAGAAATATAAATGAAAGCAGGATATGGCCTTTACAGTCTAGACCTTAAGCGTAAGGTCTATCTCTATCTTCTACTGAAAATTAAGAGTGTTGGGAGCAATGGAAATATTGGTAACTCAGTATGAAGTAATACTATTTCTAAAACATTAGCATGATATTCTTTTCCTTACAGTACACCAGTGCTGGTGAGTGATAAATGGTAAGTGCTCAATTTTCAGTACAATGTTTCCCTCTCCGCTGCCGCCGCCTTCCACCCCCACCTCCCAGTAAAACCCCTTTTCAAATGAAATTCAAATTTTTGGTAAGGATAGAATGATTATGATGTCATTCTAATTGTTTTTCCATTTCAAAATGGTTTCTTATTTATCACACTATAATACAAGGGTAAAAAAAATAATTGAATTTAGAAGACATTTTGAACTTCTTCAGGGTGAGGTATTAATTTGTCTAGAATTCATTTCAACATTTTGGTTTGTTTCTCATTAAACTCTAACACTAATGGTTAGAAATGTTAAGACTTCTTATGAAAAACATATTTTATAGGAATGTCTATCTAAGTATTGTTACTCTAAGGGTTTTGCTTAGAAATCTGTTGCATTTGTACTACATGCTTGCGAGAGAGAGAGATTAGTATTTTCACAAATTGTCCTTTTTACCAGAATTTTTTCCTCTTGTATTCATAGGTATTAACAAAGTAGGGTGAGGAGAGAGAGGAAGAGGAGTGAAGAAAAAAGAAAAGAAGCATAATCAGCAGGAGATAACGTGTTTGTCCAAATGAGAGGAACAGGAGAGACATAAGATCTCTAACATCACTCTAAGGCTAGCAGAATAGTATAACCTGCCAGCAAAAGGAGGAACAGAAGAAGGAAGAACACAAAGCTCAAGATGCAAAACTTGCCTCCTCAGAAGCCCTGTCCTCACTCATGCAAGAAACCAGCTCAGAAATACATCTTCTAAATTTAAGCACTGGAGATTGCATAGCAGCATGTGTTAGGAACTCTTGAGCATCTCATTGGGTGAGCCACCGCCATTAAGTTCTCCACATCTGAGCTCCCAACAGGGCAGGAACATTCACACTATGAGGTTAAAGGATGAGAGAGAAGCAAGTCAACAATGGTATTTACCTTGTTGGCTGACATAGAGCAGCATCCCTCAAAAAGCTACAGACCACACATTTCTCCTATGTTAGCAAAAGAAGGTAGATGTTAGCAGCAGGGCTTCAATTCTGCAAACGCCCAAGAATATTTTTGAGGAATATCTTTGGAGGGCTTGTTGGGTTAAAGAAGTGAGAAGCTGCTCAGTCAGTCTCTAGAGAGCCTTGTTCTGTCTCTCTAAGGAACCTTAGGAACAGGCACTCCAAGCAGAGGTTCAAGCATGGGATCAATTTAGAAAGAAAATTAGGGGCAATACGCAATCTGTGGGAATGGTAAACGATCAAAGGTACACATCATGTTGACACATTTCATTTGAGTATAAATAACAACAAGAACGGGAGAAAGTCATGCCAGCAGAGTTACAACTTCACAGTGTTTGCTCAGAAGTTAGAACACTACAGTAAGTGCTTTTCACTGTGTTTTATTTCAGGAGTAAATTTTAGGTATTTTATGATTCTTCTTCCTCTAAACTTGACTGGAAAATATTACTGTCTTGGGTTTTAGATACAATAACAACTTTTATAAGTCCTGAAATAAAAACAGAACCTTATTCTGTGTTGACAAAAAAAAAAAAAAAAAAAAAAAAAAAAAAAAGTTAAAATTAGATACAGAGAAAAAGAAATTGTAAAAAAAAAAAAAAAAAAAAAAGTGATTGATACTGCTTAGCATCTCCTTCCTTTTTGTTCAGAGAATAAGGAAAATATAATGACAAATGCCTTTTTCAAGCCAGAAAAAATTTTGTTTGATGCAACCTGATGCAACCTAGGAAAGACCTATTAGCTTATTATTTCCATGACTTATCCTATCTGTCTATTTATCTGTTTATCTGAATGCCCCTCATCTCCTCAGCATTTAATATCTGATGACCTATTAAGAGTCCTTGTTCCAGATAAGCAATAACAGAGTTCATCTCTGTTTCAGGTTTGTTTATGGGTGATTCCTTTATTACCACTGCTGCCTGATATCTTGTAATGCCCAGAACTGAGCATGATCTGTTACGTTCATTCTAAATTTTAAAAAATGAAGGTATATATAGGGGCTGTAGAGACAGATAATTATAGAAAGAGCACCATCTATTGTCAGGTAAAAAAAATATTAATGCTGTTTATGGGCTTAGAGCCTCAATGGTGTGGTGACAGCTGTGAGATTTGGACCTATGCCAGCAGCTAAGGAAAAACTACGCTGAATGCTTTTGGCCCCAAGATGAAATGGCCTAGGCAATATGAATGTCTTGTATTGTGTCTCATAAAACATAAGACACTGAAATTCACATGGGGCCAGGAGTTTTTATGCAGCTTTCTTTATAGGAGCCTGTTAGAAGTGGGCTGTGAATGAAAATTGAGTGTAGCGCCATGAATGGGGAAGGCCATGGCATTTATCAGGATGTTTGGATGGCATGGGCAGATAACCAAGCCATGTGAAGCCTCAGTTGGCTGCAGGAAGCCCTAAGGGCTTGGTGCAGCATGCAGTGTGGGTGATGCCCAAGGCAGCAGCATAGCACATCAGCTGAGGCCATGGGCCTTGTCTCACAGCTAGACCAAGGAGACAGGGGAGCAGCACTGCTCCCACAGGGCCAGGATACTGGTTCTCTGTGCCATCCTCCATCACCTGGTACAGACAAGCTTAGAACTGCTCTTGCTCTGCCTTGCAGAAGATGATGACAAAGACCCTGGGCTGGCATTTTGCCAGGTGAGGGGCAGAGAGGAAGGAGAAGATTCCTCGACAGTTATTTGAAAAAACTGATTCATCTCAGGCAGCACAAGTTGTTATGCCAAGCACTTCATAAATCATTTATTCAGCTCTCTGCATTTTCACTAGACAGCTTCATTATTGTTTTAATATCTTAATAAAAGTGAAGGACAATGACTCCCCATAACAGCTTGTGTGGCCTTTGCTGGTGGAAACAGAGAGGGGAGGCAAGAGAGGAATTGAACAGAATGAATAATATCCATAGAATACAAGTAACTTCCTCCTCCTTCCCTTCTCAAGCTTTCCCATGTAACTGATCCTGCCTTGGGACTTTCCACACAAGGCAGCAGAGAACAAAATAGAATATAAGGTTACAGTCGGCAGAGCATCTCATCAGCTGCATGAAAGCTAATGATTCAGCTGCTCAGTACAGACAGTGGTGTCCCTTGGAAGAGCATTTACCAATAGACAAGATTTTCAGTTATACAGAGGCTAACGGAAGGAAAATAGGTGTATTCATAAAAAAAAAAAAAAAAAAAAAAAAATTACTCTACCTGGCCACTTGCACATGAGAGTTGAAGCGTGGAGTAAAGCAAAATGCAAACACTGTCACAAACTCCTGGCCAGAAACTAGCTGTTTATAGGGTTAGCGGACAGCAGGAGAACAACAGGAATCAGGGAACATGAGTCCTGTATAGTCCAGGAAGCCAAGGGGCTACTAACACCTACTGACTACTCCACAGATAGACAAGCACCGTATAGTGTGAGCAGGGAACAGACAACAGATGTGGAGATGAGGGAAAGATTTATTCTTCTTCAGTATTTGCACCAATGGTCTCTTCTTCCTCCAGTGGTACTCCTTTTGAAGGAAGTAATACAGGAGTGCAAATCAAGGCAAGACAAGCAAAAAGTGAAATAATTATGCTCTGGATTCAGCATCCAAACCACACCAAATACAAGAACCAAGCAAATTCCCACTGTGAGCAGTGAAAAGTGAATTCTTAACCACTAGATCAGTGTATTAAATCCAAAGAAGGATTATTACAGTGGAAAGAATTTTTTTAATTTTTATGTATGCAGGCTGCACAAAGTCAGATCTTATCTTTCCCTTGAAACATACTGAATCCAAGGTGGAGTGGGATTAATCTGCTTCATCTCTTCTGTAATCTACTGCAGCTTCTTTCTCTTTCACTCTCACTTTCTTTCTTTCCTCTTGATTATATGATAGTCTTACACAGCCTTTTTCATCAGGAGATAGTAAAGCGCTTGACAGTGATGAGGAGTGTTATAGTCTGTATTTACTGATGAGTGAACTAAGAAAGAGGAAATTGCTGAAACCAGCCAGCAGCAGAGCTGGCAGTAATACCTAGCCTTCCAGTCCCTTATTGGAGCCACTCATCTACATCAGCTGATATAATAGGTTGTGAAGCAATACAATGGAAATATTCAGACTCTCATTTCCTATCTATTGTATGTTTCATTTGCAATTGGATTATATAAACCTGGTAAAAGGAGCAGCAAAACCATAATAATAACAATAATAAAGCCCAAACGCTACAGTTGGAAAGAAAAGGGAAAAAGAGTAAGGTTCAATGCAACCAGAAATATTCTGATAATTCATAAATACCAAAAGTAATGCACAGGAGAAAACAAAAATTTCTTCCCTATCTAGTAGAGCAAGCTTCAGCTATACCGTATTAATCTGAGGTTTATAATGAAGCTTTTTTTTACGTGTGATAAAGGGTGAATTTTCAGAGTTGACTATTTGTTTATTTGCTATTACATTATTTTTTTTCTAGATAACATTAAATTAAGCTTTCTTTCCAATGGAACTCTAGGATGAAGTATCTGGGATTCAGGGAAATTATGGAGAAAGGGGGAAATGGCAGGTGAATGCTCAGACTTGCACAGTGCCAAGTGCAGCAGCTCTGGATGTGTGTGATTGGCTCAACTGTTTTGGAAGGAAATGCTAGTGAGGTGATCTCACTTTTGAAACAAGAACTAAGGAAGTCATGGCTGAAAAGGGAAAAGTGAGTTTTAGCTTTGATAACTGCATTCATCTCAGCTGCAACATGTTTCATAAATGCCTATTCTAGTAAGTTTTAAAAGTAGTACACTGAGATGAAAAACCAAGATCTTTTTACTCCTACATCACTTTTTTCTTTTTTTTTTTTCATTTTAAAAATGCATTAAAATGTTATGTTTTCCAAATGGAGAAATAGTACTACATGGAGATTAATTTCTGATAAATCAATATTCTGATACATTAGCTCCAGTGGTGCTGAGTAAGAGCCGACACTCTAAAGACTTCCATCAGTATGGTTGTGGGGCTCTTCACAATGACAACAAGAAGTCTGTGGATCTGGACTGTTCCCTGTCTTCAGGGCAGCAAAAGAGGAAGCTGTCATTGAGCAATACAGATGGCAAGTGGTATGCTAGCACTCAGAAGAGCTGTATTCATTTCCTGGTGCTCCCTCAACTTCTTCTGAGAGTTTAGGAAAAAAATTAAACATGCTCAGGAAAATGAACAGAAGGGATGTTTCGCTAAATGCCATCTCTTCTGTGCTTCCTGTGGATATCCAGTACCCGGCACACATGATGGGCACTGGTAGAAGAAAAGTATCATGTCTACAGTCTTGAGGTCTCTCTTAAAGCAAGGCATTAAGCAGCATGGCAGTCAACAGGCCTGAACCATCTCTGAGGGAGGAAGGTGGCAGCCGTTTCAGTAGCAGCAGCAATAAAGGTAAATGTTTTAAGAGAAGAGAAATAACTCCCACACCCTTGGTTCTGCTTGCTTTTCTAAGCTATCCCATTAGCCCTCCACAGGATATCTTCAACAAAAATGTGCTTTCACAGTGGAGCCAGCTATTCTGGATGAACAACACCAAGCTTGCAGAAAGAAAGCTCTTAGAAATAAAAACAAGTCACGCTGATCCATATGATCAGCCTAGAAGCATTTTCCTGTGCTGGTAACTGGTGACCTGGGGAGTAAGGAAGTCAAGGACACTGTCTGTAAAGAAAAGATGCAATTCCCCAGATGACGGTACCACGTAACCGCAGCCAATGCTTTTTGAGAGCACAGCACCAGCAGAGCATCAATGAGACCTGCTTGCCCTAACCTCCTTGCATTCCCACCTTATCTCTTGGGAAAATAAATAAACAAATAAAAACACCAGCTTCCAAATTTTTCTGGACTTCACCCAGACTTAAATTTATGACAAAATCTTGGTGATCATGGCATGACCTCTGGACTAGTGCCCCACTCCCATTAGGTGGAGTCCAGATGGGGTTTAGAAGGAAAATTTTGGAGCAGGAAAGATATTTCTCTCCACTTTTTCTTCTTTTTATTTTCCCCTTTAAATATATGTGTCTCATTTTGAAGCCTGACAGAAGGAGAGAAGACGGGAGGGGAAAAGAAAGAGAGGGAGCTGAAACTGAGCTGAAAATGAAGGGAAGGTTATGGACAAGGTGATGAGAATAAATTGTATGTCCAGGACTGGAGGAATTATGGCATCTCTGCACGTCTTTAGGCCTTGAGGGACTGCATCTTTTCTGAAGGAATTCTAAAGAGATTGGAGGCTTAAATGGGAGGGGAATAAGAGCTTTGCAGTGTGAGGGCTTGAGCATGCATGACCGTGCGCATCTGGCATGAAAATAATTGAGTCTTTTTCCCTCCAAAAGAGGCAAAGAGAAGAGCGGCCCAGGCCATGCCTTTGGGGAAATCAGCATATGCACAGAGCAGCAACAGTAGTATCTTGGGCATCTGCTGTTTCCAGCAGGGAACCAACTTACTCCTTTGGAGCTGCCCGGTAATTTTCTTTTTCAAACCAAAACCTTTCCAGGGGAGGGAAATTTGACGTGGCAAAAGAGCACTCTACTAAAATTTGTTTCCTCAAAAGTTGGATCTGACATTCACCGACCATCTGACGTGTTCAAACACTTCTCTCACCTCCAGTAATTAATGCACACACATATAACGCTTTCACTACTTTGCTCTTCAGTAATAGTATTTATATGAGGATTTCAAGGCTCTTTATGAAGAAATGCTGGTATCACCATGGGGAAAGACTAAAATCCTGGAGTAAAGCCATTTCTTCAAGGACATACAACTTCAGTGCAGCAAGCTCAACACTTGATACCAAATGTCCAGATCCTCTAAGCCTGCTCCAGCGCATCCTTCTGCGTTCAGTCTGCAGCTGCAACCTACTTTGAATTACAACAAAGCCAACACCAAACACCCTTTGGCAAATATTTTGAAAACACCCCTTAACAAACATTTTGAAATTCTGTTCACACTGAACTACTTTGAACTGACCCATTTTTAATGTTCTTTTCAGCATTTCCACAGGTTTTAATCTTATTTTCCAAGATTACCGTGACACAAAAGAAAAAGTTGTTTTTTGTTTTCGTTTTTTTTTTTTTTTTAAAGAGAGAAAGAGAGAAACAAGTTTCTCTTATGTGCTTAAAAATAACAGGCTGAGAGGGCCCAAAGCTGCAGAACCAAAGCCCCAAAACCACATGCTTGAAACTTGCAACATATAACTGTGCAAGCAACCCAGAGCTCTTTGTTACATACGCATACTTCCAAGACTTGCGAAAAATATTCAACAGCCCAAAGGAATGAACTAAGCCTACTGTTAGTTTCAAGACAATTTCCCATAGCGAAAATGTTGACAGCAAGGCAAAGAGTCTAAAATATCCCTCTTTTTTCCAATAGATCTTATTATAGTCAGAAGCAAGCACGTGAATCTTTACCTGCCACTTGTTGGCTATGTAACTCCTCTGAATTTCACTTCAAATATCTCTGAAAGCCCACTGGGGATACTCCTCTGCCCACACCATGCTCTGCTTCATGCTTTGACTTTCAGGGAGAAAGAGACCCCATGGCCACAGCTGAAAGGCAGTAGCTCAGGATATCACTTTAGGTGGATGACTGCCACCTGTGCCCGAAAATGTGTGCCAGATGCTTAGGAAAAGAAGCTCTGCTCTCTTCTCTGGGGTTTTCTGAACCTCACTGAGTCTCTGCAGGTGCAGTAAATTGCCATTCAGCTAATGGGATGGACCCATTAGTGGGAGCTGGAAAGACTTGTCCAGGCACGTAGGTTTATGTCCACGGGCTGCTAGCCGTGCCTTCAAGCACAACTAGCACAGGGATGATACAAACCTGTGCAAAAGTATTTCTAGCAGAGCAAGGGACAAGTCGTCACACAGTTGTGATGCAAATGCGGTTCAAAGACCAGTGGGAAAAGGCTCACCATACAGCCATGGAGTGTGGTAGCTGCAGAGAAGTGGTCTCAGAACAGTCTCAAAGCTGTGAGAACACTGAAAAAGAGGGAAACAGTCCATATTGCTGCTCGTGGTGCAGCCAACAAAAAGACCTTCATGAGCAAAAATCTTGTGTTTTGGATACAAGAATAATTAGAGCTTGAAAACACAAAACCCTTGTAAATGTCAGAAGCAAAGCACAGACACTCCATGTCTTTGCACAGCCCAACGTGGAACAGCACAGGGACCAGCACCCAGGTGTAACAACAATGAGGACACCCTGGCCATCCTGTACATCACATCAGTAAGTGGGTGCAATGCAGGGTCCCCTAGCCCCGGGGAAAAGCAGAGCAGCTGTCCTCTGGCTTTCCTCCCAGCATGTGCTGCTGCCAGGATGGCACGTGTCCACAGTTTGTCCACTGCTGCACAGAGGCTTGGGCAGCCCAGTCTGCCAAAGCCAGAGCACCCCCCAAGCACCACCGTCATGCTGATACCACATCATCTCTGATGGGGATTCAACATAGGGCAGGCATTTGTAAGCCTGAATCCTAAAGGACCAGTTTCCTTTGTCACACACAGTGTTTATCTAACTAGACCCCCACAGCAAGAACCCTGCTGGAGCACGATGCTGAGTCTCAGCTGGGCAAGATGACCTCCGACAGAAAAGTGGTGAGAAAAAACTCAAGTAGTGCCCCAAGCAATTGCTCATAACCCCTTGCAGCTGCTGCTACTTATGCATCTGTGTCTGTTCTTACCCTAGGATTTTTTCATGGTAATGTTTTTTTTCTCAGCCTAGAAGTCTTGGAAATTGCTGCTTTTTCAGAACAGTCAGAAATATATGGACTGAAGCAAGGTTTGGGGGAAAAAGTTCTTCACCCCAAATGTCAAAGTAAGGAGAAGAAATGCCAGTGGTAAAGCAATGGACAGAAAAACAAGAAAGTTGGATCCTTTGGAGAAGCAGTGGCAAAGCTGCAGCATTGCTCAAACTGAGGAAGAAGCCCTTGTAACGGGATTCTTCTCCCTCCTGCTGAACAGAGTCCAGAGCCTGGACTGAATGCCTGATAGCCTACAGGGTGTGACAACAAATCTGGGCTGCCCAGCATGGCATCACCAGAGCAGCCAGCTGAAAGCTCTGAGGCCTCTTTCCCACTCTCAAAGAGCCCACAACACTTGCTTTCAGCCTGCACTGAGGCACACCTCTGTTTTTGCAAATCACCAGCCTGAATTGCCCTGAATTCCCTTACAGCCATAGCTTTATTTCATAAGGCCCATTCTGAGCAGCTACTGGAAACTGCCTTCTTTCTCTACATGCACATGCCCTGTACAGCCACTTTGGGACAGGGAATATTTAAATCAGTCATGCAGAAGCAGAACATATTGCACCGGAGGGGCAGAGAGCTCTCACCCGGAATACCCTGGCACCTGATGGCTCAAGCAGCAATATTTTTGCTGTCTTGGGGAGAGGGATTCAATTCCCTCCCCTGCCCAGAGAGGTCTGTGTTCCCTGCCTCCAGCATGACTGCTGTGATGATCAGCCTATAGCAAGCTGCAGGGAGCAAAGGATTCCCAGATCCCAGCTGAGCAGTGGCTCCTGTCACATCCTCTGATGAACCCAGCTGGCATCATCTCGCAGGAAGAACCCCTGTTCCTTGCAGAAGCAATTTCTGAGAAATTATCTCACCTCCTCTTTAGTGTACACAGTGAATTTCAAGTACCAGTATTAAAAGACGTTTCACTATCAATCTGTACCTGGAAATCATGGCCCTTGCTGCTAATCTATGCCTCTACTGTTATTGCAGTGAAGTAGGTATAATTCTCTGACGGTGCAAAATTGCAACTGCAGCGCCAGGGGGGCCCAAATTGAATCAACTGGCTATACTTTGTCTTCCTTTTTACTTTATGGAAAAACAGGATTTAACGCTCTACTGCACAAATAAGGCTCCTCAGGTTTACAGAGCTCTCCAAAACAGAAATTAATGATGACACTCCTCATCCTTAGGTACCAAAGCACGCTGTGCAGGTGGGTGATTACATCGTTTCCTCCATTTTAGCAATGGAGCAGCTCTTAAATAGACATCTCTGTGATCCGTTGAAGATCAGACATCACGTAAATGGCAGATGAGCTAAATCTTCTAATTCCTAGTCTGTGCTCTGTTGACTGACATTGCAAAAGCGGGGGTGGGAGGCTGGGGCAGGGAGGGAGAGGTGAAGAGAGCTGAGGCTATGTGTCACGCATTTCAATCAGAGTTTCCAAACACTCAGGAAAATATCCTCTGCCAGTGTGCCCACAAGTGCTAAATGGCAGCTAAGAGCTTTCAGGGAGCCTGACAAACATGGGCACAGCCATCATTTACTGGCAATTAAAAACAGAAATGCAGTGTGCAAGTGAACTGCCTGCCTCTTCGTAATCGAAGAGCACTTTGGAGTATTTATCAGTTCTATGGCCAAGAACATATGAATTTTTTAGTAATTGCTCCGTTCATGTCCTCACCACTGCATAATGAACTCAGCCCATTTAAAAGCCATTAATTAATCATTTATTACTGATTACACTTCACAATGGCATCCCAGATTGCTCCTCTGGTAGTGGTAGTAAACATGTCATGTCAGTCCCTGGCTTCACGTTCAAGAGGCCAGCACACCAGCCATCCCTAACAGCTCATTGCTCATCCAGAAGTGTTCCTGTGACTCTTTATTACAGCAGCAACTCTGGAGTTCAGGGTAGCGTAAGCTCACCCATGGTGTAACCTTGATCCCAAGGATGCATAATGTGGCAGTAAAACTCTCAGCCAAGGCTGGAGGGGGCTATTGGGCAGGCTGCTGGGAACCTGCTCCAGGACCAGGTAAAAAAATGATGCCTTCCTGGACTAGAGAAGAATTGTGATCCCTTCTTGTCTAGCCTTTCCTGGAGATATTGAGAAAGTAATCCGCTACTCATGCCAACGTTTTGTTCCAGGTAGCCATTTATGGCTGTAAAGGTTCCTGGACTGTTCCTGAGCCCCTCATTAGACTATTTCCACCCCAGTCAAAAATTGTTCATTCCACAAGTGTGGGTGTCCTTCTGCTCTAGAAATTTCTTTTGAAGCCATCTGAAGCAGCTTCCCAAGTCTGCCTCTTCCATTAACTCTTCAGACCTTTTGTAAGACCTTCTCCACTTTTTTTTCTTTTTTTTTTTTTCCTCCAGCACTGGTCCACTTTTGCTCTATTCTAGTCTTTGTAAATTATTCACCATGCAATATCCTTCACATGACCATTTCCTGTAATTTATAGTGTCTGCTATATTGTATTATTTAACACTGAAAAGCATTTCAGGATCCAGCTTGAGATGTATTAGGGAAGATGTAATGAATTGTGCTGTGTTGTATTAAAGCGTAGCCAATAAAACAGAGAACTATTAATAGCTTAACGTTTGTTGCTAATGTCTCCGTCTTTTGTGTTCATCGCAAGCTTGTCACATTTATTCTACTGCAAAGGGGGCAGGAGCTTTTAAACTTGTTTGCCTTCTCTCGGGAAAATTGCTTTGTTCTTTTCAGCTAACATCGTGTGCTTGTTAATGGAGCATTAATAATATCCATGTGATAAGCTTCTTCCATCAGACAGTGACGTCCACCAAATAATCTCCAGCGAAGTCTTAATTCTAGATCATAAGTGCAGAAGGCAAGGCCACAGCTGCTAGTAGTTTATTCAGCTTTCACCATGTCATATCAGGCTAAAATATTGATAATGACTGGCAATTTACATATCTTCTCTCAAACTCAGACAAGCTAGAGTTCCCATCACCACATTACACTTCACTGCTTTTATAGATCTAGACCAGTAATTCAACTTGTTTGCTTATTATGTAGTGAGACAAATGCAAGATCGAGTTTTATTTGGCAGGTGTGGAAGCAAGGATGCTGGTTCCAGACAGAAAGCATAAAGTCTGGGTCAGCACCTTATCCCTGATGAAGAATGTGTCAGGTAAAGCTTCTTAACCCTTGTGATTTCAATGGCCATATCACTGACACTGTGGGAATTTGCTTAACATTGCTGGGTTTCTCCATCTTTACACCAGATCAAGAAAGAGGAGGACTTTGTTCATTGCGAGAGGAGAAAACAAGTTATGAATCCAGGCTAGTTTTGATCCTGCACAACAACCAATCTATGAATTGTGCTGTGAAATTCACACTGGATATGTTATAAACACACAAAGTTCAAATGCCTTCTGGAGATAGATCAGGTATCTTCTGTGCCGTGGCTGTGAAAGCAGAATGTCACTGGCTTCTGTTTCACACCCATGTTCCGAAAGGATTTGTTTAAAGACTGGGATAAAAACAAATGTATTATTCAGAACTGAGTAATAGCTTTCACCAGTCACAGTGACAGACAGATAGGATACATGTGTTTTCTACGTGGCATGTAAATGTTTGGTACAAATCTAGGTCTTCAGTAAAAATCTTTACTGAGAGGGGGATGATGGAATTTCAAACCCAACTCCTTAATGAAGATATCTAAATGCAGAACCTACATCCCTACTTAGGCATCCTCATTACATGGTTTCATTTTCAGAAAAGCAGGTCACACTGGATCTGATTTTGTCTCATAGATCCTGAAAATCAGATTGCTTCTGACACGTCTTGTAAAGATATTTTATGGTTTTATTCAGCTATTCATTGCTTTCATTGGGAGCAATTCACACCAATATTTTTAAATAACTTGAAATGCAAATGTAACCAACCTCGTCTGAAAACATCACTGTTTATGGGACTGTTTATCAGCCACATGATCTCAGTTTTCAGTTTCTCTGCAACAGGAATACTCATTCCACAGGGAAGTTATGCTCTATAATTCCTTGAAAATAGCATGCATCAGTTTTGCATGTTTTGAACCACGGTGAATTATGTTTTATTTCTACCTATTATCCTTGATAATTAGTCAGCTTTATGTTTACTATGCCAGTTGTGTGTTAGTTTGGTTAACTACATTTGTTTAACATGGGAACTGCTGCTCATCATATAAGCACACTGCCTGATATTTCATTTGCCTTGATGTTGCTGTTATTTCCCTTTCTAAAGCTAGAAGGCATAAAGTTTAATTAACTGACCAGTATCTTAACCAGGAAGAATCTTGAAAAAAAAAAAAAAAAACAAAAAAAAAAACATTGCAAATGTATTAAAATGTCTTAAATATATTAAAGGAGGGTTACGTACAGAGAAATTAATGACAAGAAAGCATAATATAAATTACTATTTTCCAGAGGGATTTCAAAACTCACCATCACGTAGAATATCCCACCTGAGCCCTACCCTCAAGTAGTTGAGATAAATGGACAAAAAAATAAAGTGCATAAAAAAATAAATAAATACAGCACATGATTCCACCAGCAATGTGCATTAGAAAAGTCATAATTTCTTACTGTTAAAGCTTTCCTTAGCAAATTATAAGAACTGGGGACAGATTAATCCAGCGTTATCCCCAGTAGAGCAGTAAGTAAGGAAATTACAAGATAATGAAATCTACAGTTAAAAGTAAACAGCACAAGGCTAGATAGGTACATTGTCTTTGCTTTTTGTCTGTGAGACTGCAGGATATTATCGATTGCATAGTACTAGGCTAGGGAAATGAAACGAGGCAGCAAATTGCAGAATCGGATAGTAGCTACCCTGAGTAGTCCAAGCCCTCATACTGAAAGGCATCCCAGGGGGAGATTTTCCCTAGGTAGTTTCTCCTCCCAGCTTTCTATAGCAAAATTCTCAGAAGAAAGCTGGATGGATAAGTGCCAGGACACAGTGGTTTACACATACATTTGTTCAGGCAGTGAGTTTGTGGCTGACGAAAACCTGTCAGTTTAGCCATTTTTTCTCACTAAATAGGCCAGACTAATGAAAGCTATTACCTGTCCTACCAGCCTGACCTCTCTTGTCCCTGCACGTCCTCCCCCCCGTCCCTCTGGTGTGAGTTGCTGTCCCTTCTGCTCTGATGCATGCGCTGGACGGAAAGGGGCACAGCTCTGCTGCTGGTAATGATTTTGCAACAGCAGGCTGAACCACCAGAAGGCAGGAGCTTTTGTGTTTTTCTCAGTCTCTAATTACCTCCTTTCTTTCCTGATGTTCTCCAAAGAACATGGACAGAGAGAAACATCTTTGCACATTTGGTGTGGGAGAGAGGGATCAGGGAATTTCTCCTTGAACAGGACATGAGCCCTCTTTGCCTCTCTGCCTCCTTCATCTTGAAAACTACCACAGACGCCATGTCCAGAAAACAAAAATCCTGGAGTTTTCTGGAGAAGGCAAGGCTTGGATAAATCATTGTGCTTTTTCAGCTAAATGTATCCAACTCCTCCACACACAAAAAGACTTTATGAGCACAATTTTAATAAAAGCAGATTTATTTCAAATGGGTTATGAAGCAGAATCATAAACACTGAAGAGTCAGGGTACTGGAGGTTAAATCTTTTTGACTTTGCTTATGCCATGTCAGTGAAGTCAGGAAATAAACAATATTTTTACCAGAACTGGTGTGTCTGTCAAGCTGTCCAATATAAGGTTAGGGAGATGCTCAGTTTTTGGTAGATGCAGTCTGTAGACTCCTCTTCTGAAAGACAATAAAAGAGGGGGAAGAAGAAGGCTTCCAAAATTTAGCTGTCAGTCTTCTAAGTGGCTCCACATAAGAATCACCACAAAGATAAACCAGAGACAGTGAATGCATCTCAGCCATTATAGACACAAAGAAATGCTGGGAAGCAGCTATTCAATCTACTTCAAATTGTTATACAAAGTCATTCAGAAAGTGAAGTGATACTTTAGTCCACAGAGAATCACCTTTTTGTGATATTGTACAAAAAATATTGGCACAAATATGTGCCATTTTATGATGATGACGACCCTCAGTGTAAAAGCTGCTTTTACCAACAATTTTCTTATATATGTGCATCTATCATTCTACATTGTCTCCATTTATATCACAGAACTGAGCCTAGAAATCACTACAAATAAGAAGGAACATTTTACTGCATGAGATTCAAAGAACCCAAATTGTAAAAATTTCACACATTTATCTTAGGTTCTCCAATCCAGCTGCAGAATGACAAAAATTAAGTAAATACCACCACATCAGCACTTAGGATGCTTCCTGGCTGAAAAGGAAAGAGCATTGATATAGTTAAAAGGAGTTTTATTGCGGATGGTAAAATGACAAAATTATCAAGACAAGAAGAACTGGCATTTCCACTGGTAGCTGGCTGGTGGCTGGCAGTTTTTCAAGGAGTATCTAGTTCAAGGCCATACGTTGCAAGCCATCCTGGAAAAAAAAATATAATAATAATAATAAAGGATTATAGGTGGAGGAGATTTCAAGAAAAGTGAAGGACTTGGCAACCTATATTCAGGGGATACCTGAGGTACTCAGCAGACAACATTCTGATGCAGCCTGATATAATACATGCTTGCTCAGCTGGTGTCAGCGCATCAGCAGATTTCAGCCCATGTCCAAACAAATGATCACTGCACCAACATAGCCAGAGCAGGCAGACAAATTCAGCTGCATCTTGTCTGCATGAAGTATGTCTTCAATGACATACAGCAAAGCAGACTCTGCAAAGGATGAATTGCACAGCTGAAATATCAAACACACCTTATGGCAGCTATGCCAAAGATTTCCGAAGTCATACTGGTTCTTGACTTCTAGGCTGCTTTCTACAGAATATCAAAAGTCAAAAGTCTGTATAGGAGGGAGTTAAGCAAGCAGTGTTTAATAACCACCAGCAAGTTTTTTAGTTTATTTTTATGAAAATATACCCTTATGTGCTATTTCTAGGTAATGTGAAAAGTCCTTGACAAGCTACATGAAGTAGAAAAGAGCACAGCAACATACTAATTTTAAAAATGTTAATGGAAAGCAAGTTGCTAGAAGCTGGTGATGCAGTCTGCTTTTCCTTTCAGTGAGACACTTGAAGATGTATCTATTCTTCTGCCTGCACTGAGCAGGCAGCCAGCAGAAGCAGAATGGCCATCTTCCCCAGCCAGCACCCCCAGGGCTACTCCTCTCTGGAATTAAAATGCCTCTTGTCTTCTTGAAAACAGAAGTAGCCTTGGACTGAGTGCGATGGGAAGCAGCACTTTTACACGATTTCTCTAATTCATTTCCTTCTCTCCTTCATCAAGGAAAGAAAAACAAACCAAAAACAGAGAATGCAAGAGGTGCCACTACAGGTCAATTCTGGGTAACTTTTTTAGGATTCAGGGATTGGTAGCATTGCCAAAACCACATGTAATTGTGTTAGTAATGCCTAGCAATACATTCATTTACTTACCTGGAAGAATGGACATGTATTTTGGACATGAGCTCATGACACTCAGATTCAGTTCCCTCTCTTTCTACAGCTTTCTTATTGTAACCATGATCCAGTCACCAAACATCTCTGTGCACCACTTCCCCATACATAAATGATGGGTTCCTCATATCTCTAGAGGATATTTTTGTGTGATTAAAAATGCATGCATCTGTCCAGATTTTCTGCCAGAGAGAAAATAGGAAAAAAAAAAAAAAAAGAAAAAAGTAAAAAGTGGAGAAAAAGTGATACCATATAAATCCTAAATAGAAACATCAAGAAAGAATACATAGGCCAAAGTAACATCACTGAATTGGGGAAAATAAAAAATTATTTTTTTTTTTTTTAAAAAAAAGAAAACCTAGAAAATCAAATACCAGTCCTGATTCAGAGGTCCTGGGTATAAATCTAAATCCAGCATCAGTTTGGCAAAGATATTAGTGCAGGATAAAAGGAGGCTTGTACAGCCCTGAGTCAGCACCTGCATGGTGAAGGGAGCTAATCAGATATGGAAATGATCATGCTTATTACAGAAGACTTACAAGACACTGGCAAGACAATGATGAAAAATGTTTATAGTTGGGTTGAGGTCACAAAAGGTTCAGTAATTCTGAGAGAAAATAGCAGCAACAAGAGAGGAAAAGATAAGGTAAAGTAAAGATTAAAAAAAAAAAAAAAAAAAAAAAAGATAAGGTAAAAGGAGAAAAAGCAGGAAAATGACAATAATACCAAAAAGATTTTTAACAAGATTTTTTTAACACACTGGGCTTTTTGTTAGCTTGTACATTAATTTCAAAACAAAAAAAAAAAAATCAGTTTTGCTTGTCATAGAGCATATCATAGACTTGGCTTCCCCAAGTAGAGATTTCTTTTTAGAATAAGTTCAGTCAGGACCTTTTATATATTGTTGTTGTTGCTGTTGCTGTGGTGGTGGTGCTATTGTTATTGATATTTTTATTATTATTTATATTATTATTATTATTATAAAATATATATTTATTCTGTGGAAGTCTTGGGTGAAAAAGGCTTAAAAATCTGACTTCCAGATGAAAAACATGTAATAGTATCATCCTCACGACTTGGTTTATTTTAGGATCTTCTTAATTTTCCATCTCCTTCTCATTTTTTGTCAGAGTTCTTATAGTATCTGTGTTGTTTCTTTAGCCAGTGATTTTGCAACTGAATAAATGTGTTTGTTCCTTGTACACTGGGGAAGATCAAGCACCACACTGCAGCAGTCAGTGAAGGTGCCTCCACTGGCACAGAGATTTTCTTCTTGCACCTACATTTTTATCACCTTCTTTCAGAGCTGGTCCTCTGTATGGTAGATGGACTGATAGATAGACTGATAGCTAAATGAGGATTTGGGGCATAGTCATCAGTCTCCAACTCAGCCTGAACAACATGCTGTGACTCTGTAATAAGCTGGGAAAAAGAAAAAAAGAAAAGAAAAAAAAAAAAACCTGCAACTTCTAGATCCTGCTTCTGGTTTGCTGAAATCCATGAAAGACAGCAGCAGGTTTCTCTTCCCTGGGCATATGTACTGAACGCACACTAACCCAGAGGTTCAGAAATGAGGGGACAAGTGCATAAATGCATACATTAACATCTGCAGGCCTTAATTTTATTTTTTTTTTAATGAAAAAAATAATTTTTGCATTTGATTCATTTTCCTGAAAAGGGGGTTTAGTTGCCAATGGCACTAGTACTGCTTTATACAAGTACTAGAGCCTGATCACGTATGGCATTTGTGTTTGAATTAGAAATAAACGGTGAAACAATTCCTTTTCTTTATCTTTGTGGGTTTTTTGTTTGTTTGTTTGTATTTTTTTCCTGCATAACACATGAAGTGCTATTAAATGTTGCACCAGAAGAAGAAGAAGAAGAAGAAGAAGAAGAAGAAGAAGGGAAGGGAAGGGAAGGGAAGGGAAGGGAAGGGAAGGGAAGGGAAGGGAAGGGAAGGGAAGGGAAGGGAAGGGAAGGGAAGGGAAGGGAAGGGAAGGGAAGGGAAGGGAAGGGAAGGGAAGGGAAGGGAAGGGAAGGGAAGGGAAGGGAAGGGAAGGGAAGGGAAGGGAAGGGAAGGAAGGGAAGGGAAGGAAGGGAAGGGAAGGGAAGGGAAGGGAAGGGAAGGGAAGGGAAGGGAAGGGAAGGGAGAGACTATTAAGAAGGAAAATGTTAAGAAAGAAGAAATGAAGTAAAGCAGAGTATTTTGTATGTGAACAATAGCTGATCGATTACAAAGTTCATGCCATACTTTCAGGATACCAAAACATTAAAGATTTTATCCTTACTGCACAGAGTGCCTTAGAGAGTTACCTATCTCTTTGCATGAGCACATGAAGCCCTTTTCTGGTGCAGGGGTTATTATTACAGCTGCCATGCTCCCAATGAAACAGAGACACAGCTTTATGTGCAATGCTTTCATCACATTATTTCATTGCAACTCATCAGAAGAAACCATATACGATGCCTGCCTTAGAGACTCACTGTAACTTTAAACTTTTTCATGATTCTTAAGGTTCTTCCTCTCTTTCTTCTCTCTCCTCCTAAAGGACAGACTTTCACCAGGTCTAAGCCCAAGGTCTCTTTGATCTCATGTCTTTCCTTGAGAATCCTTCTCTGTTTCACACATGCTTTGTCTGTCTTTACCCTTTAGAGCATTATGAACCTCAGAGATGCGGAGGAAAACAGATCCTCCTAAAGGAGGTCAGACATCACATCAGGGTAAACATTATCCTCCTATGAGTTCTGCATTTGTTTCTTCCTTTAGCTTGGTGCTCAGAACAGCCCGTCACTGGAGAAGCTGGCACCATTTTGTATCAGTACCTCAGCTGTCAGACTGTTACAGTATGTTTTAAGACTCTGGGGATTCTTAAACTCTATAGGCTGGAGTTTTTATATAATGAACCAAATGCTGATCCACTAATGTGTTTTCACCCCAAACGTACCACTTTCAATCGCAAGGTGAAGAATGAGAGTCAGAGACAGACAGTGTTGATGTTCACATTCCTTTGGAGGGTCCATCCACACCTCCAGCAGAAAGTCTGACTTGTTAAGGATGAGAATCACCTCTCCTAACCACAATCACTTCAGAGTTAGACAAATCCCTAAATGATTTGACTGAAACAGGAAAAAAAGCACCTCAGGAAACAAATTCATCACTCCTGTACTAGGTTGTTGCGTCTCTTCACTGTCTAAACAAGCCTGAATGATGACCGCAGACTACCTTTTAAATGGCTGACACTGAGGAAGATGAATCCTGCACCTTAAAGAAAAAAAAAAAGAAAGAAAAAAAAAGAAAAAAGAAGGTTCCACTTCCAAGGTCCTACAAATCTTTACCATCTGGGGCTGTCCATACATAGGAAGTCCCTCTCAGAATGTTTTTCTGATAGATACTCACCAAAGGCAGAAGTTGCAGCTTCACAGCAGCCATTTTGTGATGGCTGTTGCTGGGATCACCATCCCCTCTTTCTGACATATTTTGGGTCCTGCAGTCACTCTTGTACCCTTTTCTCCTGCTTGTGTAATACATTTGACTTCAAGGGACAGGCATAGTTTTTCTTTAGAAAATAAATGCCGATTAGAGGTTAATAAATGATAGAAAGAGGCAACTCTTAGTAGCTACATTCTGTCTCTGGGATGGTATTACTAGTCTGTATCACAATTCTACTTAAGCATTAGCAAACACAGAAAGGCTTCTCTTCAGTAAATATATAATGTCCTAAGACTGATTCTTCACTCCACTGTGCTTCAATAGCTATGCAGAGTAAATATAACATACCTACTATAAAAGAATAGAAAAAAGGGCTCAGTGATCTGGATTCTGGTCCTATAGCTCCCAGTGTGCACTGAAACCCAGATTTATTTTGGCATAGCTGAGATCAGGTCTGTTCTGGTTCATGGTATGACTGTTTCAGGAAACTATTGAATAAATATTAAATATATTTTTCTGATTATTTGTTTTCCTCCCTTCACACAAATTCTTATAACTATTCATAGACCTGCTAGCTCACATCTCAGGTTATTCACTTGTTTGCTTGTTAATGACTAAACATAGCTGAATGAGTTACACTCGGGGGCCCTGTGGGACAGGCTAGTGCATTTTCCTCCCCTTCCTATTTCTGTTTGTCTCTCGTGCTTAGAAACTTTAGTACTAAAGCTTTCCACCGTCTGCCTTAGCAACCCACAGGTTGCTTTGAAAGCTTCTGACAATCCTGCCATCATCCTTCATCTCTTCTTTTTGCGTCCCTCGGCAGTGATGATCTGTAACAGTGACTGTAATTAGAAACCACTCTTGGGTAGTACGAGGTTGCACAGTCTTGTTCTTTTGGTTTTCTGAAAAAAAAAAAATCACATCTGCGGGTGTTCAAAAAAAAAAAAAAAAGAAGCTGATCTACTTCGCTATAGTATAACAGAATTATATAGAAATACAATTCATACATATATGTGTGTATTTGAAGGTATGTAATGCATGTATATATGCTTTGCATACATTTGAAAACACACATTCAGATAATTATATTGATGTGTCTATATGCATGCACATAAATATAGTTATTTGAATGTGTATGTGTTACTCTATCTTCTGCCATATATACGCACAGTTCTCTTTGTTAGTACTTAAGACAGCAGCAGGCAGGCTGTGATTTTGGGCCAGCCTCAATACAATGAACTTCTTTGAAACCAAGAGTAATTTCCTTCTGCATTTAGTCTCTTTTTTCTTTTTTTCAACTCAGGCTGGTCTTTATCCAGATTGCTCTTGCCTGGCATGAAATATTTAGTAAAATTTGGGGTGGAATACATCAGTAATTTTCCCCAAGCACAGGGACTGGCAAATGTGTGGGACTCCAGTACTAACCTGCAGGTCCCCAACTGACACAAGTGAGAACAAGGTGGCCCAGGAGCAGGGTCTCACGGTGCTGGATCCCATCACTCAGGAGGGACATGACCAATAGACCAAGTGTCTATCCCATTCCTAAGAGTACACTTTGCTCTTTATGGGATAGGTCTAATGGGGAGCATCACAAGGGCTGTAAACCTTGAGGCCGAGATTTGGTTCTGCAGTCTCAGATGGATGTCTCAGTTTAAAGATGTGACCTAACAGTGCTGGCCTGTTTCTGGTGCCAGGGCCCATGGGTTTTGTGGTTCAAGGTGTTCAACTCCACCCGGTGGCTCTGAACTAGTACAACACAGCTGATTTTGTTGGACTTCAGTCCTTCTTGGTTGGTCTCAGAACATCTGCTCCCTATGTTCGCATCTGTAATGTTGCCTGAAACAATACCTTTTGGGATTTGTGTGCTGTCATTTGCAGTTGGTTTCTTGCAAAAACTCTGCTAGAGTTGTTTTGGTGTTTTTGGTGCGTTTTGTTTGCTCATTTCCACTGGGCAGCAATGAAGACACAGAAGATGCTCTGGGGCTGTGAACAAATCCCTGTTGTGATGTATAGACTGTGTTTGGATCCATGTTTTTGGCTCAGCTGTCTACATCAAATCCATATAGGGATTCTCACATGCAGGGTGATGTTCTGTCTTAGCAATGATAAAGAGGCAGGGGACAGCACAAAACACAACTACAGTTCCAGCCCCCTCACCTGACTACAAATCTCAGGAATGCTCAGGAATTGCAGAGCTTTTCCTGCAACTTCTTCCCTGGACATCAGGCTTGGATACAGGCTGAGCCCTGAAGTACTGTGTGGTGAAGAGCAGTGAAAAACACTATGGAAAGACCTATCACCTGGAGCATCCCAAAATCTTGATCTCAAGATTGGCCCCTGCTTCCCAGTCACTGACAGGAGCTACAATTTTCCTGATGTCTCTCAGAGAATTTGGGTCCTCATCTGTGTAAGGAAGCAGCAAGACTGAGTCTGCTCATTTTGCTCACTGTCTGAAGTGTGCCCTGAGTCTGTCACAGCATAAGCAGCTCCACATTTACCACCCCTTTGAGCCAGACCCCAACTCCCAGGAGGATCTGAGGCAATACTTCTTCATATTGGGTCATGCTACAGAGCAAGTGGCCTAGAGTAGTCAAGCAGTGATAAAGTGATCTCTCCCCACATGGCACTTACTTTCCCAGCGTCAAATTTATTTCAGTTATTACGAAGGGTGTGTATGAGTCAGGGACCATCATGCTATCCATTGCACCACAGATGAAATCTGCTTTCAAAGAGAAGCTATTTTGTAACTAATAGGAAATGGTTTGAGCATTGTCCACTGACAGGTAACTCTTGATGTAATGCTTGCTGTACACAAAGCAGAGGAAGAAAGGGTTGGAAGCTCAGTAGAAATAGGTTTTTATCTTGAATCATAGGTGATTACTTTTACTTTATCTTGTGCAGCTCAAGTAGTCACGGAGTATCTGTTCTTTATCAAAGTCTGAGCTTGCCTGAGTGGCTTTCCGTAACAGAGTCCCACTGGACAGCTATATGCTGCCGAGACAAATAGTTGTGTCAGGATTTTTGTCTGCCTTTAATTTCATTGAGCAACTTCTTGTGCTCATGTTACTGACTAGTGTTGAATGGGCCAGTGATCTGAAACTGCAGAATGCCCTCTATTATGTATAAAATAGAATATGTAATAGGATACTACTGTCCTTCTGTTACTGGCATTTGTGTTACTAGCAATGGGAGCCTGAATCAATGGACTTGTGCACATGAATGAAAGGTGTCACATCTTCTGCTCATCCCAAAGACTATTCATCTTCCACAAAAGCAGCAGCCATCACCTGCCAAAGCACACAGTGATTTAGGGCAGCAAGACTTTGGTTACTTTCCTTTAAAAAGAGCCTAATTTTCAGAGAACGCTCAACATCTGGCAGATAGAAATTCATTCATTTTTATGAGATTGTCTATTTTAGACCCCAAAATGCAGATCTTTAAGGATTTTTAAGTACTTAAAAATGTTTGTTAGAGTATTCAATGAACTAAGGCTGCCAGTGTTTGATCATATGCTCATCACAGTCTGAAACACCAGGAAGTAGCTTCCCTCCCTCCAGGAAAATGTGTTTGTGGGCACTATTTTCTTCCTTGCCTCTTAAGCAAGCACCATTAATATTTTTGGGAGCAGTACAATAACAGACTAGATGGATCATTAGATAAGGCAATTGTTTGGTCAGTAGGTAAACAGACAAATGTTTGCAGAGAGTCTGTGAAATGTAACTCTGTAATGGTTTCTCATAATATCTATACAGCCCATTCACTTTCAGTCTCCTTTTTAGTTTTGAAAATACACGATCATGTTGCAAATGGTTTTTTAGAGCCTCAAGAAATATTTTCTTATGCACCTCACAGCACTGTCTTTGCAAATGCAAAGTACTGTGTGCCATGCTACATTTATGCACTTCAGGTTTGATAGATGAGGGATGCTAATGGAATATAAACTATCAAATTAAAAACTTTCATATTAGGGATGCCAACAGTGTTTGCTGTACCTAGGAATGTGAGATGGTGCTTGCAATTTTTCTCTGTTTTTTAATATGATCCAATATGCACACTCTTATATGTCACCTTTTACAGAATGGTGAAAGTACAATTTTAATCAGGAGGTGTTCCAGATCCACAAGAAACTGCATTATTTTTGTATTGAGCAGGTTCATTATGCAGCCTGCAGAAACTGCCAGCTGACTGTAGTTCTCACACAAGCCTAATTCTCCTCTCCCCACCTATGTTAGCTCTACCGTGCTTGCACATAGCTCATCTCAGTAAATACTCTGCCTTTGTCCTGCAACAGGGAGGAGCTGGGCTGAGGCAAAGATGCTGCAAATATTTGAACCTACCAATATACAGGTGTGTGAGTAAGGCATTTCTGCTCCAACCTTGTCCCTGCACATTTCTTACCAAGCTAGATACATCAGGTGTATTGGACTCTCTCTGCAGCAAGAAGTATTTATTTAACTGCTGAAAAATACCTTAAATGTCATGATTCTGTTCCTGTAAATGTAGTGGGAATTGTTATTTCGGTATCCAGCTAGGAAGATACTTTTGGACTAGAAGAAAAAGCAATAGAAACACCTTTAACCTGTGTCCTAGGGATGTGGATCTAGACCCACCTCTCATGTCCAATGCTGTCTCTCCTGTACATGCCAAGGACTGCAGAGGAGCCAGGGAAAGTCAGGAAATGCTGAACAGATCTGAGTCAAAACCTCAGCCCATCAAAACCAAACCAACATCATCCTTGCTGGTAAGAAGCAGGTCAGATGTTGGCTGGGATAAGAAAGAGGCTAGGAGATAGGACCAGTGACTGACATGGCAAAGCACAGCCTCCAGATTTGCCATGGTGAGAGATAGCACTGATTTGTATCCCACCTGGAAGTGACTGAGCCAGGAGAAGGGGGTTAGGAGGGGAGCTGGATACCCCCCCACCTCTAGCATGTCTACATTCCTTCTCTCCAGCTTTTCTGCCCTGCAGTTTGCTGATCAGATTGCAGCCTGCTCACTGCTTGTCCACCAGAAGGCAAAGGAAGGGAAGTAATAAGTAGGGATCTCTTTCAATAAGGAATTTACAAATGATGATGAGGACAGATGATTTTCTGGTAGGGGATGTCAGCTCTGTAAAAGGCTCCCCAGATTAGATTACCAGGGACTCCAAAGTGGGAAGAGAGGGTAAAAACATTAGCAATGTGGTGGTGGCTCTGGGTACTCATTCCTCCAGCCGTCTCTGGGCTGGGTAATGCAGTTCGGTGCAGCTAACTGCTAGATTAATGGAACTGTTCAAATATTTAATCCTATAAAGGTATTACATGAAATGCTGACAGTAGTCTGCATGTTTTTCAGCTTGCCAGCAGTGTGTGTGTGTGCATGTCTGCTCATGGGCTTCAATATGAGGTCAGGGTAGGGCAGGGAAAGAGGAGAAATCCCCAGCAGTTACTAATGAATAAACATGGTCACAGCTTCATATATCTTAAATGGGACTGGAGCAAGGAGAAAACAGCTGTGATGTGAACAGTGAGAATGCTGGGAAAGAAGGACAGATCTCTCTCTATCTCTCATTCTTACATTTTTTAATTTCTGGTGTGGAAGTATGCCCCTTGTCTAAAAAGGTTTTGGTCAGTGTAGGAGAAATGGCACAGGAGCAGACAAATGCTCCATCGTTCCTACAGATCTTGGCTTTCACACTCCTCACCCCATCACAAACTTGTTTTCTCATCTTAAACACTCTCAACAAATTGAATAATTCTTTAACTTGCTCACTGCCAGGGATACCCTGAAAACACCCTCCTCACCAATAGCTAGGGCAGGCTGTGCTTTATGTGACTGTCCCAGCCACACCTGAGCATGGTGCTCCGCAGCACAGCTGCAGTATGGACAGCGGATGCCACTTGATAACACCATCATTGTCACCGTCACAGTGCCAGCATCATCCCCACTTGCTCACAGCCCCCACAGGAACAAGCCAAAACCCAGGGCAGCCCTGCATCAGAGCATGTACAGGAGGCTGGACAGCAAGCTGGTGATGAAAGTCAAAAAGGAGCATCTCATATCTTCACCTGGAGCCTCCTCCCAGCCCAACCCACCTGCTGGAGAAGAGCATGGCTTGTTCCTTTAGATCTTCGTTGGCAGCTGTGTGATGTTATTTTGGATAGTGGCTGGCTGGAGGACATGGGAGAGACACTGCTCCCTGTGGGGCATACAGCCAAGTGCCACCAGGGGAAGGGAGGATTGTGCCTGCAAGAAGGGGCAGACATGGGAAGGGGAAGGTGGGACCTGGCAGGGGGATCAGAGCTGCACTTTGGGCAAGGTTGATGAGGTGGAGGGCCAAAGACACGGTGGTCAGTGGTCACTAACTGCTAAAGTCCTTAATTTCTATTTTACCTTACCTACCTGACTCTGAGTTTCTTCTTGTCTTAGAAAGTTATGTGCTTTAGTCAGCATCTGAAAACAGCCTAGCTTTTTGAGTCTAGCAGCCTTACTTTGGGGGCATCCAATTAAAAGTAAGCAGCCATAGGCATAGAAAGTTCTGCCTCAGCTTCCAGTCTGGCTGGAGGTCCTGTCAGAGCAGAGAAATTGGAAAGCATCTTCTAAGGCAAAAGATTTTCATGTGAATTGCAGCTGCCTGCAGCCCTCCCGTATGCACAACGTGCCTGGCCCAAAGCCTCCAGCCCGTTTCGCATGAGGGGCTGACTGGGCACCAGGCTGCTGTAGCTTTCTGCTCACTCCTGAACGACCAGCTGTGGGCTTATTATTTGCAAAATGGCCTGCTCTTGCTTTGGACTTTGCTTCACTGCTTTTCCCATTACCAACACACCACAATTTATTGCATTTATTCAAACTCCTCGTGCTTGACAAAGCAGAGATTTAGGACGGCACCACTTAGCCGTCCTAAGCCATCACTTACATACTGCACAGAGCAAAGGCCTCCAGGAGATGGGAAACTGCTTCTGGTGGTAAGAAGTAGCTGGGACATAAGACAAGGTGTTTCCACCCTGAATGACTCTGGGGAGCATTTTGGCTCTCCTAGTGGCTCCACTTAATTGATGAAGCCACAGACAAATGCAGAGACAGCACAAGCCTGTAATGTATTCAATATCCCTTAACTCACAGCTTCCCCACAGCAAGTTAGTTGAACCTGTTGCATTTTTTTTCCACAGCTTGCTTGGCCTTGCATGCTTTTCTTATGGCAGGTTTCTGGTAGGTGGTAGGAATGGGGATGTATGACAGAGGCCAGCTGATTTCATCTGGGTTTCACCTTGGAAAATCCTAGGAGAGAGAGAGATGTTCAGATGTGACTTTGCTTACCAGTGTCCCCACCACTGGGACAGAATCCAGCTACTCCTGAGCAATCCCAGGATCATGCCCTCTTTCGATGTGCCCCCACAGCTCTGCATGTGTTGATGTGCCCCACAGCCCTCCTGGGACCCACAGATTCATTCCCTTTGGTGACAGCACCCTGCTGTCATCCCAGTTTCAGGACCACTGCTGCCATGTGGAGAGGCTGGCACAGCTCCCCTACAGCAAGCAAAGGATGTGGCTGTGGGAGAGGCTGCTGCAACACATCCAGATGCCAGGCATCCAGCTGGAAAGCCCAGGTCAGAATCTGGATGCTTGCTCCATGTAGCACATGCACAGTGTGGCAGCATGTTCTGGTCCCAGACATAATTGTGGAGGCCATTTGCACAGGACTTCTGGGCTTAACGCAGTCCAGAAAAAAAAGCAAGTTGTCTATTTCCCTATGGAAAATTTTCCAGCCAAATGGAAAAGACAGCTACATCAGGTAATGTTAATAGGAAAAGGGAATTGTATTCCCCCTCCTCTCAGCCCTCTGTTCCCAGCAGTCTTTCCCCCATAGAGTGAGTAGGGCAGAGGAGATCTGGGCAAGGCTCCCCTCCAGTCTCTGGTGCTTTCCTGGGGGAGGGAGTACAGAATAATTCAGGTTGTGAGGGGCTGCTGGATGCTGCCTGCTCCAATCCCTGCTCTCAGCAGGGCAATTTCAAAGCTACAGCAGTATGCTCAGAGCCTTGTCCACTTGAATTTTGAGCATCTCAGGCAGTGGAGATCCCACACTCTCTGCCCCCCTGTTCCAGTGCTGCTCTTTGTGCAGCCATGAGTGCCCACAGCTGTGGTAGGAGCGAGAGGAGCAGAGCTTCCCGAGGGTACTGGAGATGCAGCTGAAGCCCCAGAGAAACAAGGCAGTCCAAAACAGATACAGGGAGAATAACAGCACCCAAGGTCTCCAGCAGACAAAGAGGGGGTTACCGCTGGGTGGGGAAATGCCATTTGGAAAACACATTACTCATCTAGTTTATGTAAGTACAATAAATCAGTGTAAACCCAAACAGCCAGGCAATCAGAAAGCTGCAGAGACCTCAGCGAAGGGCAGGGCAATGACAGCCGATAGCTCTTTAAATAATAACAGTGTTTTTCCTAAGGGACTCCCGGTTCATATCATTGCAGTCTGCAGCATGCAAAAGATAAGGCTCCCTGCGCCCCACAGATAGCTCCAATTTCCCCAATAATTGATAGCTGCAGCTCTCCCTGGAGAAATGAAAAGGAGCATCATAATGGCTGCATTTTTCATTCAGCACAAAGCCAGGCTGGTTTGCACCCTGGCGAAGCTTGGCAGTGGCTGCACTGAAGCAGTGGGGAAGGGGGGACTGACAGCCCAGTTGCATCCTGAATCTCCTAGCAAACAGCCCGGACCTGTGCCTGTGAACAGCTACATAAACAGCTCAGGCAAAACGGCTGTGGAGCAACAGAGATCTTGATTTACTTCAAGGAAATTAGCATATGGACTCCTCACACTGTATTTCACACCCGCAGTCAAGCTGTCTTTAGAAGGAATGAGAGGAAATGTGAAAGGAGGCATGGGGTGAAAAACAACTTAACACAAATATATGAGAATATCTTTTTTTTTTTTTTTATCCAACACTAAAGAAATGCAGAAGACTTCCAATCATGGAGGAAAAAAAAAAAATGAGAGCAAATCCCACTTTATCTTCGAGCTTCCCTGTAGATTATGATGAGCTTGGCAGGGGATGAGTTGGGGAGCAGGGGGATGGTTTTCTCATCTTGGAACTACAAATCCAAACCTAAAAGGACTGCAGTGACAAAAACTATTCTCAGAAGGGGGATATCTTTTCTTTTGTGTTGCAGGAATGTGGGGTCAACACTGTGTGGCACGAGGCAGCACAGACTGTGATAACCAGGACAATTTCTTGCTCCAGCACCTGACAAACTGAAGCATAGATTTTCATCTGTTATTTATTCATTCATTCATTCATTTTGGTAGTTTCGGTACTCAATTTTTTTTTCAGTGAAAGTGGAAAATGTGGTAGGTAGATAATTGTGATCCTAGTGACAGGGCACTTGCTTTTTTTCAATTTCCTAGGCATCTTACGAGTAGCACTTAGGCTCTCAGAGCATGTCGCTGCAAGGAGGTGATGCGGGCAACAGGATGGAGAAAACCCCTTGGAGCAGGCCCACCTGGAGGTCACTCTCCTGAGGCCATGTGGACATCTGTATTAAATCCCTCACCCCTAATTTGTTCCCTTAACCACAGACCCCAGCTTCTTTCTGAGCTGACGGCAAGCTAAGCAGGTTCCCTTTCCTTTTGCCAGTCCCTGTGTAATACATGATAGATGGGCTCACATCCCCCTGGGATGGCATCACAGGACAGGGAAAGTGAGGAGCCAACCCCACCATGCCCTGCCCAGGCCAGGTCTCAGCATCCCAAGCAGGAGATGTGATGAAGAGGGAGCAAGACTCTGTGGATGAATGTGCTGGACACAGGTTGGGGATTGTGAAAGAGGCTGCTTGAATTGCAGATGTGGTGTGTAAGGCATGGCATTTAAGCACATGAATGGGGACAGGTCTTGTACAATGGTGGCAGGGAGAATGAGGCTAATCTATTTTAGCAGCAGCAGGACTGGGGAAGCAGCTATTCCCAATTTAATTCTGCTGCCTCCAACACTTCCCATTGCCCATAGTCCAAGTGGAAATGATTCAAGTGTGGCTAAACCTGCATCTTGGCCAAATTAGGTTGTTTTAGTCTGCTTTTGTGTTGGAGAGGCAAGTTATGTAGGAAACAAAGGTAACAGCTTTTATTAGCTCATATTATTTTTCTCTCCCACTCTCCCCAAAGGAAAGAGAGTGCCTTTATGCTGAATTTTCATTTGTTTCTCTCTTCAGATCTCACAGACTTCAGAGCCTTTCTTGCTCAATGAATCCCCTAACAGCATCATCTCCTCCCAGCCACAATAGCACTATTGTCACAGCAGCAGCACAGCAGCTGCGTGCTGAGGCTGAGGCCATGATCCTCCGCTCCTGGAAGGAGCATGTGTTTGTTAACCAGCCTGAGGAGGAACTTGCCCAGGCAGGAGGTGACAGCAGCAGTGGGCCTTGTATCTCTGCTGGGCACACAGGTCTGCAGGCAGCATCAGCCTGCGTTCATGCCTGTGTGTTACACAATGCCCAGCAGAGCGACCTCAGTTTGCCACATAAAAGAGCAATGACATCCCAAAGAGATTTCTGCAGAATTTAGAGGGATGGTGAGCAGAAAAGCGTGTTTCTCTGACCCTTTGTGACCTTTATGGATGGATGTGTTTTGGATCTGTTGCTGGATGTGTTTTGTCCACAGAGATTGAGTGACCACTCTGACCCTCTACTCAGTCACAAAGAAAAGAAAAGGATGCACCCAAGGACTTTCCTGGGTTTCCATTTCTCTGCTCTTCTCTGGAAACAGCACAAATAGAAAGTGTTTAATTTGTTTGTTTGTTGGAACCATTGGCACAACATCATGTACATGGCTAGGATTGTTGCAAAGCATCTTATAAGGATCAGAGTAATACCACACCACCCAGAACAACTGCAGATGTGCACCACATGTGAGGCTGCAAGGCACAGAGAGGGGCAGCAAAACTATAGGGGGAGCCCAGGAAGCAGGAGGAAGGCTTGCTGTGACCACTGCTCTGATGAGCAGGGGGACAGGTATGATGGAAAGCCACAAAGTGAGAAAATGTCCTCTCTCACAGTGATAAGACAGAGGCTTCAGCTAAGATGAGGAATGGACACAATCAGTTCAGGGAGAGAAAGATGAGGCGTGATGAACTCAACACAATGGAGACAACATGTAGGTGACCTCAGGAAATTAAAGCAGTAGCTGAGGAAAATAATAATAATAATAACAACAATAACAATAATAATAAAAGCTATTTTGTCTTAGATGTAAAAGGGCTGAATTTGCACCTCAGAACAAGCAATGCAGCAGAGAACTGGTGGGGATGCTATCATATGGGCTGAGTCTTTGTAGACATCCTTCCCATGTTCAGGACCTTTCAGATATTGCCAATCCCCATATAATTTCTTCTACGTTTCCTCTTTCTTGTAAATGCAGGAAGCTAACTATAGGAAAGGAGTGTCCCAGACTGATTTCTGCCTATTATAGCTTATGGAAAGGTATCATAACACAGGTGTGCTATTATGGGAACATGACAAAACAAGGTGGAAGCAATGACCGAATACCAAATGTGGAGGACAGTGGAAGGTTCAGCAACAGGAGGTAAGGGCAGAGGTGCTTTGCCTTCAGATGGGTGTCCTGCTCTGTGAGAATTGAATGTGAGACTAAAGGTTTGGGCATGCTGTGAATCGTGGCCTCACTAAATTCAGACACTTCTCCTGTCTGCCCAAGCCTCCTGTTCCTGTCTGCTTGGTCACAGAGAGTTTGTTGTAATTCTTTCCTGTTGCCATCCCAGCCAAAGCTCAGAAGGGGAGAAGAAAATAAAGGGAAAACTAAATTTACTCAAACCTCAAAAAGCTTGTTTTTTAACTTGGGTTTTCATCTTATTTGGCTCTGGGTTGGAGGGAATGCCTTTGATCCCTTTATCCAGGCTGGCTTGTCCATCTGCAGAGGGTGTCACTGGAGGCTGCAGCTCCCAGCTTCATCTCTGAAGCACTGGCTGGCCAGCAGCTACACACAGGTGTATATCCTCTTTCCCAAAATCTCTCTGCAGGTCAGACACTCTAAGCAGGCAGTGAGAAGTATATGCAAATACCAGAAGATAGGGCTTTTTAGGGCTCTGAAGGGAACAGGACACTGATAATATTGTCTGTGTGCTTAATCCCTCCAAAATCCCCTGGTTGAAAGACAGCTGTGGCAGCTGTGTGCAGATGGGTGAGGGAGCACCACAGAGTGCTGCTTAGATAGAAAATACCCGAGAAAGAAAAGAGCAATGGAAAGGATAGATCTGCGGTGAGGAAGGGAAAAGACAGCTTCAAGCACTCTGATTTGTGCTTATTGCATGGCATAATTAGAGAGAAAAACAGCCAATGGCCCTGGCAGTCTTTTCTATAAGATATTTCACCCAAAAGGAGGGTAGGCCTAGGCCAGCAAGCAGAGGTACATGCTCAAGCCTAAACCATTCTAGCTCTGCTGAAAAACAGGACTGCTTGCTGTTTCCCTGTATGTCCCTGTATAGAGGACTTCTTATGATAAGGTGGAAGTGGCAAAAGGCTGGATAGACAAAGGAGGGACAAGCAGGTGAGGTTGATACTCTGTCTCAACACTCTGACACCCACCTGCAGTAGGAAAATACATGGATTTCTCCAAGAAGTGATGTTACCAGCTCTGTGCAGGAGGAGATCGCTGGGTGCTCCAGGTCTCACAGCTGCAGTGAGTGCAGGAATCACAACATCTCCCACTGTGGAGGAGAGCTCTGACAACTCTTGATGAGAAAGATTGTTTATTGCGACAGTCATTAAAAAGAACAGGGGAAGAAAGAGCTCTTTGAATTCAATGTTACAGGCTGAAACAAAGTAATTGTCCTTGTTTTCCAAGAACTGAGTGACTCAATAGAAAAGTTAAAGTGGTGGAAAACTATTTGTCCATTTATAGGGCTGTTCATTCATGCAGCATGCAGGGACAGTCCCCAGAGAGCCTTGCCATGTCACCTTGGATTATGAAGGATATGAGCTTAGCTCCGCTGGATCAACAAGCAGGGCAAGAAATGGAAGTCTCAAACAAGTTTGCTGAAGGAGGAGAAAAATCTCTGCTCCCTGGTACATGCTGCTCCTTGAGACACGGGAGTAAGAAGTAATAATAGCACAGAGGAGGAACACAGGACAGTGAGCAGCAAAAAGAAATCCAAATCAATGGGACAGATTCTCCTCTGGGGCTGGCTGACTTGGGGGATGAAATTTGTCTTACAGCGCATTGCTGAAGCTGTAGGTTTCTTTATGTATGCCCAGGTGGATCTGGGCTACGGGACCAGCCTGCAAGAGGAGAGCTGCTGGAATAATGATGGCTTAAGAACATAAGTAGCTCTGCAGAAAGTACTCTTTTTGTAATGCTAATGGAAAGTACCATATATGTAAAGCCAGCCAGAATATTTTTGATTAAGCGTTTTTATTGAAGTGCAGTGTTTTGCCAAAGTTGAAACGTTTCATGGAACCACTATTTATAACCAAGGGTTTCTTTTGGCAGGAAGATCTCTAAGAGGCAGTCTGGACCCTCCCATCAGGCCAGGAAATAAGCTCTAGTATGAAAATAAAAATAAAAATAAAAAGTCCTCCATAAGCTTTTTCAGTTTGAAAAGAAATGTCCCTACACAATTCTTTTATGGTGGAAAAAGCATTCACAGGACTTTTTCACCCCCCTCAAATAATAAAAAATAAATAAAATAAAATAAAAATAAAATGAAAAAGTTACTTCTGAGGCATTGAAGGTGGCCTTAGAAGAGTATTCTCCACCTCCAGCTGCCTTTATATACATTGGTCCATGCGCATCTTGAACCCAGTACTTCATATTCCTAGGACAGGCCATAGAGTAGCAGCAAAGCTCCAGCCCTCAGTAATTGCAATGCCTGTGAGGATAACTGAGGTGCAGTAAATGATGAGAATAAGAACCACATGTAGATATATGCAAGAGTAACAATTCCCAAAGAAAGATAACCTGCAGGACACATAAGAAAGTGAAATTTGGGGCTGAACTTGAGGACAGCCTTTGTTCACAGCTACCAGCCTTTTACAGCATCAGCAGTGAAGCACGCCCATCATAGCAGTGACATCGGGTCTTGAAAAATCTACTGCAGGTGCGACTGGAAGTTGTGTTGCTGCCTCCAGGCCCTTTTAACTACTCCTCAGTCTCATCTTCTGACACACTCTCACCTCGTCCTTCATCCTGACCATTTTTCCTTCTTGTTGTCTGTTTGCTCTGAAGTCCTCCTTTTGTTATGTATCTCTTTATTTCCCCTGAGTTTAACACAAACATTTAGAACAACCTTGAGCAACCAATACAGCAAATAGACGGGATGAGATTCATCAAAGGGAAAGTGTAATACCAGAGATGTGTTATACCCTGGTGTGCTTGCCATAACAGCACTGCTGTTCTTTGGATATTTTCTTAGAATGTCTGGACAACAGAAAGCATTGCAGTTTGCATTTCAGCATGAACATCTGAGGTTACTTTGGAGAAGAAAAACCTTTCTCCCTTATTTTATTACACAATAGTGTTCATTATTCCAAAGATCAAACAATCACAAAGGTTGTATGAGCATGCATTGTATTGAGATCCCATATATAAAGACAGAGGCTTCCTTGCTGGTAACTACTCTCAAAACTTACATTTTAATGGCTTGGACCCTAAGTCTAATAGGCATGAATAAAATGAGTCCAAGTGTTGTCAGTATTGCATTTTGTTTAAGAGACATGACTTGCACTCTCTTCTTCAATCTTGTCACAAAGAATTTCTGCAACGTATGAGCAATGCAGGGACCAAGGGATGCAGTCATGGCAATGCATGTGCAGGATGGCTCTCTACTTGGAAATCAGCCCCCTTCTACATAAAGAGACAGATTATACCATGGTAAATGATTGCTGCAGGAAGGCTGGGACCCAGGTGCTCCCAAGGACTGTCAAAGCCCACTTTCTAATGCCAGCAGCACAATTCTAGTAGATAGATAGATAGATAGATAGATCGATCGATCGATCGATCGATCTGAAAAGGAGAAAGGAAACTGCTTAATAACTGAGGTTAAATTACATACTGCCTATATTTTAATGGGATTTGTCCCAGATTTTCCTCTAAAGTACTTTTCTTCAAAAGATGACAAAAAATCCTTACTTACTACTAGGTGAAGCATACCATCAATATACACCCATGTACAGTAAGTGTCCAAATCCCTATCTGGAAAAGAGGATGGGAATAAATGCAAACAGTCCTGTTTGAAAATACTGTCCCCGGTATCTACTGAAACATCATACATGGAGATGCCACTTTGAGCAGAAGGAAATTAAGAGGTCCTACAAAAAGGGAATTCCACCTCCAGAGCCGGGGGCATCCCACAGCACCCCACAAAAGGAGTCTGCCCTGTATTTTGGACACAGCCTTCACCACTGCTGGAGTGTGCCTATGGGAGAGGTCCCCAGGAGATGCCCAGCACCACTGGAACCCACAGTACTGACAGGCGGCTGCCCATCCTGCTTCTCTGTGCTCGCTCTCTGCAGAGCAAACACTTCAGACTGGTAAACCACAGCCTGCTCACAGTCCCTATACTAGTACTATCTCAACTATTTAGCTTATTTTTTTCTTTTTAATCCTCTTAACTATGTTCACTAATTCAGCTTTTAATCATAAGCCTATTTATGTAGATACATTTTTTTCATCAGCATTCCTCCACTAATCTGAGTTCTCCAAAATACCTTCTTATTCTACTTAAATAACTCTCTTCATTCCTAATGACTTCTATCTTCCCTGCTTTAGTTCTTTACCATTATTACTATTAGTTCCAAAACGAGTCTCTTGCCAGGTCCTTTCTAATAGCTCTTCTGCAATAAGCATCTCTGTAGGCTGAGCCCTTCAGCTTGAGAGAGACCACTGAAGACACTTCTACACAGGATCCAATTTGCTCCTGTCCAAGGCAATCCATTAAAAACATTATTGCTATTTGTGTGTACAGTAGCGGGGCCTACACAGATGATAAAATCCCCTCTTGAAAAGCACTGACCACTGTACCAAGACAGGAAGGTGCAGCAGAACACCTTGGGGTGCCTGAGGAAGCAGGGAGGCAAAGGCAATGGTGCAGCACAGGGAGAGGGTAAGGGGACTTCTGTGGCACTGTAATGATAAATAGTGAGGGCAGCATCACTGTACAGGAAAGATGTCAGAGAGCAGAGGGGAGATCATGGAAAGCAACATAAAAACATTCTTAATTCACACTTTGGGGTGGAATATTTGTATGTATCTTCATTAAAGCCAGCCCAAAATAGAGCATATTCCTTGAGACAACTTTCAAGAGAAAGAATGGATATTCATTTTTATGAAAAAACAGTCTTCAGGACATTTTCTGTTTCTCAAACAGTGCTTTTTATTTAAATTGAAGCAGGTAATTTCAGTCATATTCCAATGGGAAAAAAATAATAATAATTTAAACATCTGTACTATTTTTCCTTTTTCATTGTTTTATCCCACTAAAAATGAGAGGGGGAAAAAAAAAAAAAAAAAAAAGAAAAAGAAAAAGAAGGAAGGGGCATGACTAGTCACAAGATTCCAAACAGTACATCTTATTAGGTCCTAGGATTTCCCTTTTTACTGGTAGGGAAACTGCCCATGTTCACCACAAGAACCTCAAGAGCCTGTGGAAGCCCAGGCCAAGCCTTCAGCCTCCAGAGAGCATCTGTGGACAGATGCTGAGCTGATGCCACAGAGCAGAGTCCTGCAGCAGCAGACCCCTCTATGCCACCACTGTGTCTTGTTACGCTGGAGCACAACCACTTTCCAAACCATGGAGCTGGAACCACAGAATTCCCAGAAATGGCCGAGGTTGCCCCAAAATCACAATCCATAACATTCAGCTCAGGGAAGCTCTCTGAAAACCACCCCTCAATCCCAGTCCTATGGCACAGGTCTCTGCCTAATATCAGCCGATCCCTCTGTTCCCCAGCATTAGGACATGATGCAAGGCAGTGGTGCCTGAAGAATAAGGGAGCAGGAGAATCCTGGCAGCACATCCAGCAGCTGCCATGGAGCCATGCTGCATGGAGGACATGGGCACAGCAGCTTCTGTCTCAGAAACACTGCAGGATTCTGCTGCTGGAAAATGTCAGTGATACCAAAAGGTAATTGTACAGAATCTGAGGAGACCGACAATATTAACATTTTTTTTTTAATCCCAATCAGGATTTTTATTTTTCAAAAGTAAAATTAAATTACTCAGTCAGTTTTATTAAATATTATGAAATTCTGCTTAGCCTGTTCTGCTGTCAGAGAGAAATATTTCTCAGGAAAATAAACACAGGAAGAGGTACAGGTGGAAAAACTAAATAGCGTGTTTCTCGTGGAGTCTTTAACAAACCATCACCACAGTGTATCACTGCAGACAAGGGGCCTGCTGCTGACACAGAGGCGTTTCAAATGAGACACAAATCCCACGTTTTCTTACCTCTTTAGTATCACTAAAGGCACTTTTCCATGAAGAATATTATTTTCACGAGCTTTCCATGCAGCGAGTTACATTATTTCCAAGCTAAGTTGCCCAGCCAGTTCACTGGATAATCTGTTCTCCTTTGCTTGGACTATTGAGCAGCATTTGCTAGACAATTGTGATTCAATTACTTAATTTGTGATTATATCTGATTTGGGTTAATCGTGCAGCACTTGTAGGACAGGCTGCTAGGAAGGGCAAGGTATACACAACTTGCATAGCCAAGGAGGTGCCTGGTACGGTCTTTCTCTCTGTGTACACAGTTTGTAGGGAGACCTTCAAGAAATAAAACAAACTGCTGAAATGGCAGATATTTATTATTCTCTGAATGTGCTTTGTATTCTAACAAGATCAGAGCCTGTTTTGTTTGCTGAATTGATCCTTCATATTCACCCAGTGCAATTAGGCTACCATTTGTTTCACTTATGCACCACCAGCACTCCGAAATACGAGTGCAAATAAATTCTAACCCTCCAGTGGATTACAATTTGTTGTGGAATGTATTTTAAGAAAGAATCACATCCAAGAGCAAGAAAACCATATGACTTTCCTTTAAGTTGATCCGGTAGAAGCAGACATAGTTAAGCCTTAAGCTCTGGTGCTAAATCTCCATCATCCCTGGGTTTGAAGTGGTCATCTGTACCACTACAAAAGAACATGAAGTGCTACTAAATTGTCTTCTTTAACTGGTGAGGAAACTCTCTCCTTTCCAAAGCCAGATTGCTAATGCCACTTTGGACAAAGACATAAACCTACCAGACTAGAGGGGTCACTCATGCTTCCATCCACTATCGTTTCCCATCAGCTTCCCACTCAGTAAATCCCCAGAAATAGCACAGTTCTTTCCCAGAGCAGCACTGAGAAGTGGGGCAAGAATCCCACCTGGCTAACTCCTCCAGCAGACCAAGTTATTAAATTCTGGTTGTATGATGCCATCGCTGCAGGCTGGAAACTAGTCTCTAGTTTTATTGTCAGCTTGCTGGTGGCTGTGGAATTGATTGAATCCATCAAGGTTTTCTTGAGATGGGAAGGCAGGACTAACTGTACAAGTACACACCAATTTTCCCATGCTTAACATCTCTTCTAAGAGAAGTGTTGATTGTTTGTGCACATATTTTGCAATGGAGCTGCAGAGGGAGGGCACCTCCAGCACATCCTAGAGTAAATAATTACAGTGTTTGACAGAAATGTCCAGGCCCTTGTATACGTGCAAGTCACCCTTTGCATACACAGAAAGCCTGACATACCCTGAGATCACAGGTATCCTAAGCAAGATATGTGTGTGTGTGTGTGTGTGTTTGCATTTCAATCTAAAGCCCAAGGTTTCAATAAAGTTTATTAAAAAGAGGAAGCTTACACTGCAACTGCCCGCATCAGCTACTCGCAGGTAGGTGATGTCAAGCAACAAAATTCATGTGAAAACAGGCTCTGCTAACCACAGGGAAAACAGAGGTTTGTTCTGAATTCCTGAGTGGGTATTATATTGACCCAGGAGTATAATAGAGGGCATTGATGGGTGCCCATCACCCACTCTGAGTCGCTGCTGAAACCTCCAAGGCTTTGTATGCAACACCAGTGCTTCCTTCCCCCAGCCAGTGAGATGGGCAGCCAGATCCTCAAGGAGGCACGTCCCACTCTCCTGCAACAAGACCCCCAGCCCTTGCAGAGATTTGTTTTGAGGCTTCTCTTCGCTTTTCCACTTCTCAGGCAGTGTTTAATGGAAACTAAAAAAAAAAAAAAAAAAAAAAAAGATCCACTTCTCCACTTCGTTGCTTTTCAATTAGATAAAAACTCCCATTAGTGATGCAATTAAGGCGCCGATTTCAAGACTGTTGCTTAACAGCCTCCTTGACATTTCACAGAGCTCATTTGTTTTGCTTTGTTTTTTCCTTTTCACAAAAACAGATGCAAAAAATGATTCACTCACAGAAATGCAGACAAAGCAGAAAGACTCAAAAGAGTGGGAGCAGGGCAAGGCAGGCACTCTGCAAGAGTGAAGAAGGAAAAAAGAGAGGAAAAAAAGTATTGCTTATGCTGTCCTGTAGGATAAGCCCTATGTAGGAGGAATAGGACAGAGCAGAGGAAAACAGAGTTCTCCTGTGATCCTAAAGGGCTGGTAGTTGCTGGATAATAGCACAGGTGCTAAACTTGCAAAATACAATAGCATAGAATAGGGCAGAAACTTTGCTCAGTAAAACTTTCCATTGCATTTCTTAATTAGATTAAAAAGTTAAAACATGATGAAAATGCATCAAAGCAGGTTATATTTTTCTTTGAATATATATATATTTTAAGACCAAATACAGTAATTTCATTTGAAATAACATTTTTAAAAAATACAAAACACTGGTCTTTGCAGTTGAATAAACATCTCTAATCACAATATATATATATATATAAATTATGTTTTATGAAGAAAATTTGAAAACCAAATTGAATCTGAGGCTTGAAAGATGAGATGTCTTGGAAAACACTTACAAATCACTCTCCACTAAGATGCAGAGGAGGGACAGGAGGGCAGAGCCTACCCAAACAGCAGTACCACAGAGGTAAAGTGGAGCAAGCTCATTGCTCTGTGGCATACAGCACTTAATGCAACAGGGATCGAGAAGCATGCCCCTTACTGCTCAGGCATACCAGACTTTTTACATGTTTATGCTGCTCTTGCACCCCCATCTTTTTGATTGTCATTATCTCCTGCTTTTTTTCTTCATGCAGATGTTTGAAAAGCATTTATTCTTGTCATTCAGAAGGAATTATTTTGCATAAACTATATTTGAGAGCTGATACTTGCATCCCTCTGGGGAAAAAAGGAGAAGAGCCAGGGTTCAGCACCTGCTGCCTTTGAACTTCTCTGGCATTTGAGCTCAATCAGGCCAAAAAGCAGCAAACACAAAAATTCTATTCTGAAAATACTTTTTTTTAGTCATAGACCAGCGTGGCCAGAGCAGTTGGTGAATATAACACACAGCCAGCTAGACACAGATCTGTAAGATGGACAAGAAGCTCTCATCCACTTCATGACCTATGGTCCAGGGGCTATGAGGAAAAATGTATTTGTGTGCCAGGAATAACATTCCCCTCTTGGTTTTGCCACTCATCCTTGCTGGTTCTGTGCATGAAATTCCTACCCCAGAAATGTTAACATCCACTGCCTTCAAAACCCTTCTTAAAAGTATTCACACTTTTGCAAATCCTGGATGGGCCCTGACCCACCTCCAATGCTGAGACTTCAAACCCCAGTGCAACTCTGGTTCATCTCTCACTCTGGTTAACATCTCAGTGCAAAAGAGCCATTGAATCTGAGCTCAGCTCGATGTGGCAAACCTGGTGAGCAGCCCAAGGAAGGAAACAGCCAACGTGCTCTACTCACTGCCTTATTCATTGTCCGTCACTGCAGGCAGATAATGCTCCAGTGCTGCTGTTAGTAGTTTCCTGGATGATCTATAACAGATTTGCACCTTCCCTCTCTTTCTACTCCAATCATGCAGCATTCTGATATCCTTCTCTGATTACCAGAAATAGCTGCTCACAGAAAAGGGTCCCCAAATCCCCAGGTGATGGGAGTGGGTGAAGTACTGTGCAGCTGGAAGCATCTCTCTGTTAACTTTTGTGCCCTTCCTGACCAGCAGTGCTAGGAATGCTACAGGTGGGACAAGAAAACAAGCAAACAAACAAACAAAAAATGCCCTCTTTGGAAACAGGAAACTCCTTTGCAAACACATCACCTCTCAGAGAGGGGCTGCAGCAACACAAGGATCTGAGTGATGCTGCTACACTTCTTTGCATTTGCAGCCTGTTCCTCTGATTTCTCCCACCTCTTTTCCACCTGCAGGAGCTTGCTCCCCTCCTTGTGTTGGCACACAAAGTCCTAATCAGCAGCTACTACCATCCTCCTCTGTCACCCCAGGAGAGAGGCTGAGGGGAGCTGTGGGAGCAGTGACTGGAGGCATTCCCACCCCGTGGCCCTTTTATACACATGTGTAGCTGAAAGGACTGATGGACTTCTCAAGTGCAGTGCAGTACGTTTGCTGAATGCTTTGCCTGAGGGGTCTTGCCAAGCTTCACTCTATCTGGCTGACTAAATCCAGATTAAAGATGCATGGCTCTGCCAACTGCTGCTTTTCAATTTAGATGCTCACACTGTATTCTTATTTATTTATTTTTAGAATATTGATTTTTTCAGGAGGCAAAGCAAGGGATGTAGGAAAAAGTGATAAGTCCAACAGTCAGTGGTGTTAGACTTTTAAGGGGCTAAGGAGATTTGTTTCTTAAATACAACTGCCAAACACTCCAGTTTATCTAAGCTACAGCATCCTGAGCCTGCTTTCACTCAAGGTCAGTAATAAAGTGTCTTTGACTTTGTTGGGAGCAAGTCTGGGGCATGAAGGAGCTGCCAATGAGGGACACCCTGGCAGGAGTGGGAGTGAATTATCCAAGTGCTTGGTTGTTACTTTTCTGGGGTTCTTTCTGGCAAATGTCGTGTCAGTATGGTATCCCCATTAGCTCCTCTGAAATGAAAAATCAGTGTGGATTTGTTGCAGATGTGTGCCTGGTGGTGGGAGGTAACCCTGCGTGTACCCAGGGCTGCCCTCCACAGCAATGCAGGCAGCAGACCCAGTGTTATCAGCACAAGTCCAGCCACACAGCATGAGCTGGGGACACCTGGGTCAGTTTGGAGGGGTCCCAAGGTGGCAGGGCAAGGAGTGATATGATTAAAGTAGTCCAGTTCTTTTGACATGTACAAGATAACAAGATAAAGAGCACCATTTTACCAATCCCAACAAGCAGCACTATTTTACTTACACCTTTTCTAGCACTAATTGTACAATTACTTCCTTAATCCATCAAGAGCAAAAGAAAAAGTACTTACATTTAGCAGACAGTTTGAATCAAGGTTGTGGGTCTTTTTTCCTTTAAACCTTTAAAACTATATTTGCTTGAAGTGCTTCAAATGTTTTATTGCTCGTACTACAGTACATAACAAAGTAATTGTGTAATTAAGAGATAATGTCAATGCAATAGAACATTGTTGACAAGATAATAGCCTCCTGCTGCTATAGAAAAGCCATGGCAATGCTAAAGAGTATGCAGGAAAAATATACATAGAGAAAATTAGATGGGATTGTTTGTTTTTAAACCAAACTGGCAAGCTCTGATTGGCCCAGCTGTAGTTTAGTATAGGTTGGACTCCCTCTACAGCAAAGTGCTAGTTTGTTCAAAAGAGGGCTCAGATCTTGTTCAGCAAGAGGGTGAATACATCAGAGAAGTGAAAGGAATCCACCCTGGGGTCTGATCTCCCAGGAAGAGCTATAGCAGAAGCATTAGCAGAGAGACAATGCCTGAAGCTCCTGGAAGGTATCTCCCTTTGCTATCCTGTTGAGGCTCTGTGAGACTGGAGACCACTGGATTATTTGGCCCCACATCTTTCATGCACCTGCAAAGAAACAAGGACAGAAAACACCTAAACTTCAGTTGAATTGCATCCTAGTCTCATTTAGCCTTGGGAATGAACACTGACCCTTGGGCTTAGAAGTTCATTGCCTCCTGTTTGCTAGTTCAACATGTGAATACATGATCCTATAGATACCCAGGGGTGAAGGGGAGAGGGGTTTGGATACAGAGGGTACACAAAGTGACTTGGGAAGGAATATTATATCAGGGAGTACTAAACAGGGCCACTTAATGCACAGTACTCTTGGCAAGGTTGCACCAGCACGTCACTACCAGCCACATGACTTCCAGCATTCATCTTTTATGTAACAGGACCATTTTCTTCCCTTTTATATATATATATATATATATATATATATATATATACTTTGGGTACCCAGACACAAATAGAGTAGCTCTTTGAGTTGTGTCTGGGTACAAGAAGGTTAAAAAAAAAAATAAATCACACTCGATGAATTAAAAGATGGTAAAGTTACAAGCTCGGAGATAACAATAAAAAGAGGTCTGTGCAACCTTGCTTCAGGTCTCTGTGGGCAAAACATGTGGCATGGTCTTTAATTTCATGCCCACAAATGCCACCTCCAATCACCCTCACCACTTGGAGTGCACAGAGGATCTGCTCCCCGTAGAAGTGGCTGCTCAGTATTTCATTTCATCTTCATTTTTCTATGTACAGCCCCAGGCCTTATTTATGTACACTCTGAAGACCTAGTCTGAATACAACATTAATCATGAGTTCTTTACAGCATTCATCGCTGTAGCATCTGAGTGGTTTGTAAAAACTGGTTAATTGATATATGCAGCAAATCTTGAGAAAATAAGTGGTATTGTTACTTCCAATTGGATTTGGCTAACTGATGGACTGAGAAATTACCTCTGAAATGTCCACCAGTTCTGTGTGTTTCATATGTAATGCCTGATTTGGTAGGGGACACCAGGTTTTGTAGTACTTTAATTGCTTTGGAGTCCAGTTGCTGATTTCTTTCTTGTATTTTGAAAAGCAGACTCCACAGCTCTCATAGTGTGCATGCAGGATATGGAAAACACAACTGTCTGCCTGGGATCACACAAGAGCCTTGTGTCTGCGGCACAGACAGCATCCAGTCCATTCTTCCAGGCATTGCACTGACTACCCAGGTTGATCCTGCCCACCATCTCCTGCAGTTCCCTATGACACTTGCTGTGAACTTTCCTCCCAGCTTCTGCAGCAGAGAAATATGGAGCTCATGTAAGCTGTGTTTTGCTTTAGCTGAAGAGGCACTCAAACCCCTGCCCCCCTGATTATCCACATCAGGCACATTTTGGGGAAATATAGCAATTTTCTTCTTTGTTTTATGTATCCGGGCATGAGAAGGGATGGATATACAACCAAGTCTTTCCCTAATCTGCATTCTAGGCACAAAGTTTATACCCAGACTCTCAGATTCACAGGCCATCTGAGAAAATATACCCAAGGGAACCCCACAAGGCAGGCCTAATCACACTCACTGATGAAATAGAAATCCAACTGAAAATCACAGCAGACCAGCCTACAATCCATCCTAATGCACAGATGGACCAAATTAAGATTGTAAATCACAGCAACCCTGAATCATTAGGGTATTTTGTCCATAATATTCTTAAGTTTTCATAGGAACTAGGGACATAACTCAGACTCAGGCAGAGTAAATCATGGCAGCTAGAGCCAGAAGACCTCAACCAGGCTTGGGAAAGTGCAGCTGCCTAGGCCAGTGATGATCGGCTGCCAGAGGAGACATGCAGGAGCTTACTGAAAGGACAGGTGATCCCAGCTGTCATCAGTGTCCTACAGGGACATCTGTGTGTCTTGAATGTGAGTTATTCCTGCGTGCAGACCAGGCCCAGCAAGCAAATGTGGTTCTTTCCAGAGCAGGGAGCAGCAGACAATGAAGAGAGGCACAGTAGCTGTGTCCATTCTCCCTGCACAAGTCCCATGCTGGCCACCAGACCTTGTCCAGGATGAGGAGCACGTGGCTTGGCAGACCACAAGTAATAGCAGCTGTCAGACATGCACTGGCCTCTCCTTATATCACCTTCCACTGCAGACCGGTGTCTCTGTAGTCCTTGATGGGAGACACCTCTGTTTATTACTCTCTGCCTGATTTTAACTTCCTTCACTTTATAGCACCACCAGTGCCTATATGATAAGCTGTGTGCATCTAGATAACCTGTCCTCGATGACTGCATTGAATTCTTATTAGAACAACGCAAGAGGTTCATTAGTCTGACTTCCTCCTTGGCACACACTGACTCCTGCAGTTTGGCTCCTAATTAAAGAGAGCAAATGCCTCTCACTCCAGCAAATGACTGAACCTCTTCCATTCCCAACAGTTCACAAAAAGGAGGCGCTGATATTTGTGACCAAGGAAAGATATATGCAGAGTGTGCATGGGATCACAAAAAAAAAAAGTATGAAAACAAAATTAGCATACAGAAAAAAAAAATAGTGTTTTTAACTTTTTTCCTTTTTCACTTTTCTTCACTTTTTAAATAATTGTCAAAGTTACATTGTTTTTTGATTGCTAAAGTGCAGCAGATCTTCCAGTAGATAAAGAGATTGTAAATAAAGCTGAGCTGGCTTTTCTGCCAAATCCCGCTACGTGAAACACCCACATGTTCAAACTGTAAAAGGATCATCATAAAGCCTGTCCAGATTTCAAAGGTGATTTCATTTCCTTTGTTTTCTTTTCCTTAAGAAACTTATTGCTCTAAATCAGCAGTTCTTGAGTTTCTTAGGTCAGGTCTTCCTACCTTAGTTCTATTATCAGTTTATCATTTTCCCACTTTAAAACATTTTACAATCTCTATAAATATAAACTGGGCAGATGTCTAACACCCAGGCTGTGCCATTCAAGTACCTTTATGACAATAGGCAAAGCCCAAGCACAAAGAGACCAGCAATGCAGTCACAAAGAGCTTCAAGCACAAGGCAGAGCACAAGATGGGAATCCCGCAGTATCTGGGAATGGGGGTAGGTGGCACTCACACCAGCTACATCCCTACTTGATGATGGGTATCCCCCATTGCTGTCTCGAGCTGAAGGTCCCATGAACATCCCCTTGAGTGCTGCAATTTTTTCCAGGGGCCTGCTCAGCACGCAATGGGATGCCCAAAGTCTGGCACCACACCTCTGCCACCATTCCTTGCTCACAGTTGAGGAGGTATGGGAGGACAAGAAACTTAACATCAAAGGTGCTGCAGCCAGTGTTCTTACAGGGCAGCCAAGGTACAGTTCCACTTAACCAAAGAGGAAAATCTATTCTAAACGAAGATTGCACTCAGGACTACCTCTGTTAATAAATGTCATCATTCTGTTGTTATGGATGGTACTTCCTGCTTCATTATTTCATATTTAGATTGGATTTGTAAAAGGTCTATTAAAGCAGTAATGAATTAAGTGCCAGTTCAGCTTAACTCCAAAGAGTGGGCTGTAGCAGGATTTAATCATATATTTAAGGGCTCTATTAAGTAGGGATGTCCATAACTGCACACCTAAGTTAGTGTTGAATCAGGAACATAATCACATTTTTTAAGGATATAATAATTATTGCCTTAGAAGTGGAAAAGACCTTCAGATTATAAATTAACTAACCTTGGAACTGACAGATTCATTGCCCAGCCTTTGTATCTGTTTACGGGTTTGCAATTTTGCTTGTGTCTATCAGAATACAGACTTTAAAAGATGTGCACTTCAGGGACAGAAAGCTCCTCCCGGAGAAACCTTCTTAACAAGGACATTTGTGGGGGTTGCAGCAACATGCAATAAAAGGTGAGGACATGAAGCACTGACAGTAACTCGCTCAGGAGGCGAGCCAGTGAGAGGAACTTCTGATTTGTGTGGCAGCAGCTCAGTGACACACAGCTATGCTGACAACATCTTTGCAAAGGCGGTTAGGGGATGTTAGATCAGCACATTGCCTTGGGCTTCTCAGATGCTTTGGAGATGCTCTTCCCCAGTTGTTCACAATTCTTTTTCCCACTGAAAACTTTGGGGGAAGTTCACTGGCAGTTGGTTCAGACACCATTTCAAAGATAATAATGATGTTTTTGTTTATTAACCCACTGGCCACAGCCAACTAGACTACTTCGCGTCCTACAATCAGAAACCTGCTTAGGAAGAACTAGCAAATATAACCCAAGCTTCCAAGTTAGACTATGTCATACATTTCTGCAGTTACCAGTTATGCAGTGTAACTTAAAACAGGATAGCAGGGGGAATATCCAGTGGGTGAGCAATACTTTCCTCCCACATCAGCTGCCATTTTATGATGTGTGAGACTTTTCCTGCAGCCGAGATGCGTCTCAAGGCAGGGGTTTTCAGTTTGATACGCTATTAGTCAAGCCATGTGTCATGGCCAGTGTAATCATGTTTGTTTGATAAATTTGAAGACTATGTGCAGTGGTCTCCATCAACTCCAAATGAGTCAAGAACTTTGGTGGGTTTAGTAATTAACCTTGGGAATCGTTCCAGTCACTCACACATACACACTTGGACATGAGTAGACACATAGCCAACAGTGGCTAAATATGTAAGCAGGGATTTTTTGAAGAGTGCAATTTACTCAGTTATAACCTTATACTCAAGGGGAATGTCTTAGACTTATTTAGCTGTGTGTGTTATTAACCTCTCCAGACCTCTCCGTAGTCACTCAGGAAGACAGTGCCTCTGCAGACCTTGACTATCATCTTTCAGCTCTATCTCTGTTTCCATCATGAAACTTTCCAGGACAGATTAAGGCAGCAATGTGTGCAAACGCCCACTCCACAAGCTGTGTGAGTGTCTTGCACAAGCAGGCACAGAATCTGCCAAGACACTTCCATCAGACATCTTAGCACTTCCATCAGATCTCTCATACAAACTGGATGCCTGGAGCTGTCCATTTCTTCCAGTCAAATTTATCATACTTCTCCATGACTGAACAAGGGGTTAATACTGTTACCCTTTGCAACCAGCTCAATTGGTACACTAGCTTGCATAGCACAAGGTTGTGCTTATATCAATAACAGTGCAAGAATTAAGAAAAAAAATAGCAACCATCTGTTACTACCCCATAGCTCCAATCTTCTTAATCTTAAAATTGGATCTTCCCACGAGGCGATCAATATTCTATAGGCAAATGCTGTCTTATGTAATAAGCCACCATGGCTTTTATGGATTATTTCACTCAGCTCAAACAGAGGCCCAAATTATCACTACTTTCTGGTTGCCTGACTATTTCTTTCAATGAAAACTGGAGAAATGGAGAAGATGTCATTAACCAACACAGGATAACATGAACTAAATAGAAGTTTATTTTGCACATCTAAATGCCTCTTGAGATTTGCACTTGTGCCACAACATTACTTGTATTTTGATCAATATCACCTCTTGACACTGAAGTCACTGCAAATGTGTCATTTATGTTACTCAGAGCAAGAGGAGGCTCTGTCTTTTCATTTATACATAAACCACTGAGACAGTTCGATCTTCTTGCTCACTTTTCTTGCAACATAATACACACTGATATGTATATTTCACTTTCAATGTTCTCTGAATTGCATCTTTCGCTGTTTCATTACGGAGGCCTTGATTTGATAAACATGTCGATTGCTATGGCAACCCCACCAACCTGGTTCTGCCTGAGGCCACAGCAAAAACACTTCCCCTCTTCTTTCAGATCTGACATGTGGAAGCCCAGGCTAATGTTCCCATTCAATTTCAGGAGATTATTTCCTCATTATAGGTGGCTTCTTTAGGCTGTCAAGCATCTGTTACCTAAAAGCATGATGCTTTCCAACTAGAAACAAGGCAGGGGGCCAGGGAGGAGCTGGGATCATCTGCAGTCACGACAGAGACTGAAGAGGAATGAAATATTTTGACAGCACACACTGGAAACAGAGAAGAAAATGTCACGAGGCCAATCACCAGAGAAAGAACAGGGATTGGTTTTGCCACTTTTCATAAAACCAGTGTTTTACTTCATGCTCCAGCTCCTGGAGTCCAGAGATGGATCTTTTTTGTTGTTCTTCTTCTAGTCTGCCTAGCTCTCATAGTTGCTGAGATGTGAAAATATGGCCCTAGATATACACATACTGCTCAATAAGCAGTCCACAAACTATTAAATATCCCCAAAATATATAAGATTTTTTTAGCAGTAAATAAAAATAATGATTTTAGGGTTTGGATTTTTTTCTTAAAATTTGGAGCCACCCTGGAGAGCTAGAGCTGACAGCCCTCACACAGTATTCTGTAGCTGAAGAGCCAAGAGGAGTTCTGTAGACCTAACTGACAAAGAGACTACCCAGGGCCAGCTTCATTTTTGACAATTAGCACAGTGTTGGATCTCCATAGTTCCCTTTAAATAATGTTTTCTTGTCAGGCTGCTACAGGATCCTGACTACATGCATTTTACTTATCTGCAGACACACCAGAGATAATTCAGGACACATGCAGGTACCAAACCTACGTCAACCCTACATATTTTTCTACTGCTTCATTTGGAGGTTTTAAAATTCACAAGGTCCCAAAGGGAATGTTGTGACTGCCCAGCATGGTTTCCTGCAAGACAACACACAAGCACAGCCTGGATGTGATGATGGGATTGCTGGGTACCAGTAATTTCTGTTTGGTATAGATCTTTTTTAAGAAATTTATTCTCTGTTTATTCTCTCTTATTTTTCTACTGCTTCTGTGCTTCTGGAATCCAACAGGGACTGGAAATACTAAAATGCCACAAGAAAAGCTGTTCTTCTTGTATTTTCTGGCTAGATTTGAAAAAGGAAGCTCTGGATATCTCATGAGAAAGTCTGTTTTGGTTCCACTGCTGTTGGCTTGGTGTTATAGACATGGGAGCAGAGCCAAGTAAACAATTCACAACAAATAAATCATACAATGAATGTTGCCATTTCTGGGCTTATGAATTGTCCAGGGGCAGATTGGAAAACTCTCAGATGTACCTGCTATTCACAGTCATCCACGAACTTTTTTGGTGAATAATTAGCACTTGGCAGCTCTTTCCAGTTGTAAGCAGTGCACCGTTAAATTCACAATTTGCAACTCATGCCCTAACTTCCATAATCACATACAAAAGTAGGGCAAGGGTGGGCAGGAGGAGATGCTAAGGAAGGCAGACCATGTTTTGAAGCTAAATTCATAAAGTTTATACAGCATTTTGGAGGTATGCAATAAAAACTGTTCAGAAGCATTAGGAAATACCACTGTGAGCAATAATCATTTTTGTAAACAAAGTAAAACTCATTTTGCCTGCATGGATGCACTGATTTCTCTGAAGGTACTATCTTAGTGTCTAATGCCAGGGTCTCCAACACTAATCCATGAGCCATGACCCTCTGATATAAAGGGTTTATTCCACTGCCATTAAGATAACAATACTCACAGTTTTGTTTTCCTGGCATCAGGTCATTCAACAGACAAAGACACATATGGCCATGGTAAAGCTCATGGCATGACTCCAGTGGTCTCTAAGGCATGGCTGCAGTGGTCTCTAAGATCACCTGCAAACCTGCAAGTAAGGAGATGAGCTTACTAATTACTCCATCCAGTCCTATGCATAAGCCTGCCTCCCCTCTGTCCTAGAAGCCACAGCTAAACCATACTTCACCCCTTATATCACACATTTTTATTCTGTCCAAAACCACTTGAAAAGCAGTACGGGGAAGGCACATCAGCCAACCCCCGTCACTTCTTCCCTCACACCACTAATGAGAATTAGTAAATTGACCCAATCATCCTGCAGCCTGGTTTTGATTTTCTGATTAATGGAGTGATTAGCTGATGCTTAAACAGCAATAAACTGCCTTATCACCCTTTCCTCCCAGTTCCTACAGTTCCACTCTATTGTATGATTTTCATTTGGTTTCCTCCTTCCATCCTTCCCCCATTTAACATCGAGCTGCATCACTGATCCAAGAATGAACCCAAATAAGTATTTTACTTCCTAATCTTCAGTGAATTCTTGACTAGCCAATCAGGCCAGCAGGTATGTGTAAATAAGTTTAAAGATGGCACAGAATCTTTGAATACATAGATTTCATGGAGTTAATCCCTCATTTCATGAACAAAATTTTAAAGCTTTTGCATGCTCATAAGAAAACATTTTTTTTTACATCCCCATACCACTCATGTCTAGGCAGTCCTAACATAGTTCAAAAGCTTTTCACAAAATAGAGGCAGCACAAGCAGCACCGGTGAAATTATCTCCTCCTTATCCTCTGTGCAACATATTGCTTTTGTAATAGCAATCAGAGGCAATAAGAGGATCATCTCTCTTCAACGATCCAGGCTCTGTATGATTGCAGGAAGCAGTTTCTGTCCAGAAATGTGACAGAGAAATCCAAAGCTAGAAAGAGACACAGCAACTAAGGGAAATAGGAAATGCCTGTGCCAAGAAGGTGATAAAAGCTCTTGGAATCTCAACGCACTCAACTTGCCTTGCCACAACACATGCAGCATGGCAGAAGCATTTCTTAGTGACAAGCCAATTGATTCTCAGTCTTCCCAGAAAGCCTACCGCTAGGACTCACACTTAGGGAAGTATTTACATGAACCAATTCAGCTGATTAATCCATTTAGGCCCCTTAAAGAGACCACAGAGAGACAGAGGCTTCTCCATTGGGCAGTGCAGAGCCTTCTAACACAAGAGGTCCCTAGGGAGATTAGCAGACAAATTAATCCCTTATAGTAGGTGTGGCCCTAATGATGTGAGCATCCTCCCTCTTGCCCCCAGTGTATACTTCTGTGGTGCAGTTTGCTGCCTGGATTTCTCTCTTATCCTTCCTATCCCTTACAGTTCTGAGAAGCAAAGAAGTTGTCAGATTGGGCTGAATCTGAATGGATGACCTTCAAGGTGAAAGCCTTTGTTCACTTCTATTAATCAGGCCCTTGAACCATCCACTATTATGGACAAAGATCCTTTTCCATGGTCACGGCTTACAAACCCTCATTTACAAAATGACTCTCACAAAAAGCCTGCCGGAAGGTTCAATAAAGAAATCTGTCATAGCCTGGCTTCTGGGCCACGGCACATGGAATACAAAATCAGATTCATTAGTTCCCCAGCCTTTTCCAGGTTCCCCACTATTCTCTTTAACAGGAAAAATTATGACACTATTATGTAAAAAATGTTTTAAAAATCAATGTTGATTAATAAAAGTAATTTCAAGAAGCTGTACCAAAGAGTATTCAATTTTAAATTCATTTCCCCTGCTTAATTGTCTGAGAATATCTGAGTGATGGTATAGGAATATGAATGTGTTGCTTATTCAGTCCTGGATGAGCCTGTCTTCTCTGATGGCAAAAGCCCCTCACTGGTCACCAACCCACCTCCAGTTTACAGTTGGTTCAGGGCATCTGACAGGGACAATAAGAATTTGTTGATCCTATTTTAGTTGCAGACATCTTTAAAACTTACTTTTTAGGTGAAGCTCTAGATATAGGTATAGTTTTAAAACATCCCATGAGAAACAAATGAATAAGCACACCTGATAACTTTGGAAATTATAGTTACCCTTAAAGGGTAACTCTTATCTTTAAAACCCTTAAAATCACAAGCAACAAAAAACAGGCATGGGCCATTTATTACCAAAAGACCAATCTATCAGTGAGTTTTCTATAAAAAAAAATAAAAATCTCCAGCCCTTCCCTAGTACTATGGCAGGTTCTTGTACATGGTCCTTCTGAATGACACTGATAGTCCTCGAGCACTGCCAAGGACCACTGTACCAGCTACAGCAATTATTTCCATAGAAAAGAAATGCTGTGGAAATACTCAGTACCTTTATTAGATTTTCAGGATATTAAAAAATAAAAAATAAAAAAAAATGAGAGAGAAAGGTATCAACATGAGATCTATGCACAACACTCATGTACAAAGCACCATCAAGATCCTCAGTGTTGAAACCATCCAGAAAGAGTCTCCAAATGTGGACACTGGAGCCAAACATCAAAGTTTTGGAGTTTCTGTCCAAAGATTCAGCTGCTTTTTACTCTATTGTGTTATAGATTTAGTAACATTTGGACTCAGAAGTGCATTCAATGTCTAGGTCATTCTGGCACAGTTTTATCTCCAGAAATAACTTCTAAAACCTCTCTCTTTTTTTTTTTTTTTCTTTTTTCTGTTTTCAAGAAAAGCTTTAAAATGCTCTACAGTCATTGATACACAGGGACAATTTCACCAGCTGAACCATACCCCTTCAGGAAGGAATGTGTTAGCTGTTTAACAGTACATCAGAACAGTACAAGAATATAAGATAGGAAGGGAAAAATCAGGGAGGAAGCAGAGAGAAGGGAAAAAAAAAAAAAAAAAAAAAAAAAAAAAAAAAAAAAAAGCTTTCTGGGGAATAAGGATATGTAGCAAAAGACCTGAACTTCAGTCTAGAGTTATCCTAGAGTTTTTCATTTTCCTCTTTAGTGCCAAAGTTTTCCTCTGTAAAATAAATACAACAGTATTATTTCTTCATATTTGCACAATAATGTGAGATCTACAGAAGAAACATGGCTCTAAGTGTGAAGTCTTATTATGATCAAAATCAGCTAAGATAATGATGGTGAAAAGGTTTGCATCTTTTTGTTAAATGTGTTTTAATATATACATGATCCATTGCAGGTGGTACCATCTCCTTAGGGCAAAGTTATAGACTAACATCTGTTATATTTTTCTAAACAGAAATTTGGTCAAGAAAATAAGTCTACCAAGATAAATACAGTTTCAGCAGAGAGTTCATGATCACATGTCTTCAGGAATGGGTCTTATTTCTGAGGTCTGTTCAGTGATGGCCAATACACCGCATGGAAAAGAAAAACAACAAAATCTGCAGTCCTTAAGTTCTCTCTGCAGTTAAAGGTTTCCTGTGTCATTTGGGATCATGCCTGGCCCCTTAGTCTAGCTACAGTGTGAAGCACTGTGTCTACAGAAATGTGATCACTTTTCCTGTGCAACAGCATGTCCCTTAGCCTGGCACTTCGTCCATAAGTAATGGGTGAAATGTTGCTTTCAGCACAGGCAGGCAGCTTTTCCTTGGATTGGAAAATGATGCTCCAGATTCTGTTACCAACAGCTTTCAGTCATCTGTATGGGGAGTGAGGGGAGGAGACAAAACACTCTGGAAATAAAAAGCTCTGCTGTACTCTAGTTATCACTCTTAGCTCTTCTCTTCAGATGAGAAATGACTTGAGTGGTTCCCCTTGCCATTTTAATAGGGAATATAGAAGACAGACAACACCAAAAGGAGTCAGTACAATGCAGCATGGGACCAGAGGAGAAGGAAAAGGAGGGCTCAAAGGTTACGTGTGATTGTCAGTGGCATGATGCGGGGTCACATTTGTGATGAACAAGGTGCCACACTAGCCACACTGTTATGATTGCCCATGCATGTGTGCACTCTTAACTTTAAATGAGAGGCAGCTCATTCCCCGTGGTAAGAGGGGCACACCCTTCTGCACACACAAAGGGAAGATATCCTATGCATAGGCAGCTGTTGTGAAGTTACTGACGTATGGCAAGACATAAGGTGTTTGTGTGCCCCTAACCTTAATCTCCGGTGTTCAAAAGCAAAAGCAATGATTTGCTTTGCAATCTGTATCCTTCAGAAGGCTATACAATAGCCCCTTGAAAATTTCCATATGGGAAACTGAACACATAAACCCTTTGGTTTTATGCAGCATCCTTGACCCTCAGAATAACGAGATGCTAAACAGAGAAACAAAAGCTGAGCAGGAGGAAACGTGGGTTCAAAGGAGAGATGAAAGTGCCTGAGAGGGAAAAGGCTACCCAGTGATGAATACCATGTACTGAAAATTTTTCTCAGCTGTAGATAAATTCAAGGACAGAACAGGTGAAGGCATGGCCAGGATCAAAGGATAAGGGGAAAGCAGGAACACAAATAGGTGGCAGTGTTTAGAGAGAAAACTGAATTCAGGCAATGCAGCTGGGCCTCTTCAGCAGCAATTATCTAATCAGAACTTATTCTGGAAAAAAAAAAAAAAAAAAGATATGTTTTTTTGTTTGTTTCATTTTCTTACTTTTTTTTTTCCAGCTCCCACTAGTCAGTCTTACCCCCATTCCTGTGCAAGAAAGCAGAGCTCTCCAATCTCCGCCACCCAGCTGCACGTGGGAGGCTGCCGCAGAGCAGTCGTGGCTCGAGAGCACTCCCAGACGACATTATCTGCACCACACCTCCACTTCTGTGCTTGCTGAAAGGAAGAGACAGACAACTATGGAGCTAAACATTTGTGGAAAAATGATCGCTACTGCATCGACAAATTTCAGAAGGGACCGTTTTCATGGGTTCTTGTATTCTTTATTTACAGATGAGAAACAGTGAGACAAAGACTGGCAGTTCTCTGGGACTTCTGCAAATGTGCATAAATCACAAAACACTGAATTTATTTCTGGATTGTTTTAGTCTGTTTCTTTTCCAAGAGTCCAGTGGTACTGAGGTTCCTAGGTTTAATTGCATGCCCTGAACCTCTGGTCATTGTTTGCAGTGAAGAAATGTGTTAATAATAATAACAGCAGCAGGAAAAGCAGTATACCTGAAGTGACATGGCTTGCACCAGAGCAGTAGCTCAGGTTTTGCCTAGGTTCAGAAGACTTTCACAGGTGCAAATTGCAGTGATGTGGCTGCACCAGACAAAAACCTCAACAAAGATACCCTGCAGAGGTGCAGAAAGACGATTGCATTCAGTGTGTCTCACACGATAATTTAATAGTCCAAGTTGCCAGAGTTTTTGCCCCCATCATATGCCAGTTTTGTTCATTCATGCAATCTGTTCCCCATGTTTATATACATGGATATAAGAGATCTTAGCAGAGGGGTATACCTCTTACAACACCCTGTAAAGCTTAATCAAATCAAGCTAGGCCTTGGGACAGTGACAGATGTCCTAGTGGTTCAGATTGCAGCAAGAAAGAGCCTAAAACCATGAGACAACATAGCTTTCAGTCATTCATAATATTCAGAAGTTTTCCAATTAAGATTTCCAGGCCCATTTTCTGCCTATGGGTGGCACTTCTATTTTATTCTTCATTAGAACTCCCTGAATAAATTATTCAGCAGTTTTTGAGGCTGAAGAAAAAATGGACAGTCCCTAATACATAGAAAAAGCTTGAACTACAACATTAAAGAGAATTATACTGAAAATTAACTACTAACATGAATCACTCCTTTTGGGTGCAGAACTATTTTGAATCCAAAAGAAGTAAGAGCTTGAACTTTGAGATATTTTGCAAACACTAGAACCAGAAAGAAAACACCCTGATCACCCAGTCCAGCCTTCCACATTACAGGGCTTTCCTGATTCATTTGTTTGGTCTGGTCTTTAAAAAAACACCCAATCTGTATTGCAGTAGTGACAGAAGCAAAAGCCTTTCCCATAGCATGTGGTATTTGTGCTTTACAGCTCTTGCTGGGAGAAATGTTTGCTCCATTTTCATATCAAACCTTTGGAGGTCCCAGCCTCAGTGCCATGGGGTGCCTCCTGCTGAAGGCTCTGAAGAAAACTTGCTGAGGAATGTACCCTGGATCACACACCAGTGGACAAGGGCAGGCAACAAGCAATAAAAGCTATGAATGTGTGGTTTTCACTAAAGATAAATTTACTTCCAGGAGCACTCAAATCCCATTCTTACTGTAGCAGTATCAGTGTTTTGCAGTCCTGGAGAAATGCTTGCAGAAACATTACTGAAGATCAGTATATTAAGTCTCCCCCCATTTTGTGCTGAAGATGAAGTAGTAAGTAATATTTTTCATTTACTTTCCAACAGACATCAAACAGTGCAGCCTTAAACTGCTGCTATGTGCCACCATAGAGGTGGCTCTGTGCTCCCTTGCTCCCTGAATGCAGTCTGCAAACCTCTCTGGAATGCTCTGGGATAAAAGGAGCCTTCCAACAAAGTTTATTGTTTTTAATTATTGATTGTTTAAAAGATTAATAAAATATGACTCCCAGATCTAGTCATGTTAGGCAACCCAAGCAAACAAAGCCGTGAATCTGAGACTGCCATGTTCAGAGCTGTGACAGGTTCTGATAAAACTGCATTGAATATCTGAGGTAATAATTCCTCCTGGAGACTTGAGGCTAAGAAGAGTCTTGTGCCTGGATTTCCCCTGCTTTTATTTAGGAAAGAGGAAACATGAAAGAGTCCATTGTATGCCTTTTGGGGTACATTAGGACTTCTTTAGATTTCCCTTGGGGCATCAAGTTCTTGTACTAGGTCTGAGATACTAGGCTAGATGTATCTCTGAAGGTAAATCGTTTGTTCCTACATCCAGTACATTTAAACCTACCAAAAATCCTTCCATTTACACACTTAAAGGCATCAAATGGGATCAGAGAGAATTCCCCTCAGTGTGTTGTGCATCTGGTTGTAAAACTAGCTCGTGCATTACAGGCAAATCTGGCACCTTTGAAGCCCATAGGAATTTTGTCACTGATTACACAATTGGCATTTCAACCCTATGTTTTTTTCCCACAAGTATCTGATGCACCTCCTAGGGAAAAGATAGTGAGTTTTATGTCTGCGTTTGCTTTCTGGCAAAATGCACCTCCTCCCTGGTAAAAAACAGGAGCTATTACACATCAGCAGTGGTGAGTAGCAGCAGCCTGCTGATGAAAATAACTGCTTCCATCTCACCCTGTGGGGTCAGTAGGAGGTATGTATCTATTGGGATAGGCACAAGTGTCTCGGTATTAAAAGAAATGCATTTAGTTGATATTTTCCTGCTTAAGTATGGTTAATACTGGTACCAGCTTCCACCTCCACAACCCTGCAAACTACGGAAAAGCAAGAGTAGACCAGAAAAACCTTTGCCATGTTAACCAGCATTCTGCAGCTTGATTCTTAAAGGATGATCTCTAGCAATGAGACGGGAGGTCAGGCACCATGGATCTCTCCATCCTCGGTACCTCCAAGGAGCCTGCTCATCAAGGCTCCTCATCAGGGTCAGGTAGTCCTGTTTCTCCTGATAGATTCTGCAGAGAACATTTGAATCCAGGACAAAAGCAGAAATCAGAGTTTTTCTGGTCAGTATCAGCAAGTACATTCAATCAACCACTAAGAAAAAGCTCTTTCAGTCATCTACCAGCTAGGTGGGTGACTGAAAACCAACAAACCTGTATGCTCAGGCTCACACATGGCTTCATTTTTCTGGCTTCAGTTTGGAAGAAAAGTCACACTGGTTGTACAAGACAGGACTCTTAAGCAGTTAGAAGGTGCCTGATTTATTAAGGCCTGATTTTAAAGTGTGTGCACAAAGTGCACCACCATGTGACCAAAACACCGAGCAATTCTGCAAATCCTTCCTTCTGCAGTTGTACAGAGTCTTTACAGAAATGTTGCTTCAGGACACCAGAAGAGCTCCCAATCGATATGGCTGTGCCCTACAGCTCCCAGATGAGTAAACAACTAAAAACACTTACCAGTGTGGCTCATTTGTGGGACTGAGGGTCAGCCCATCATTTAGAAACAGTGAATCCAATAATGTCTTGGTTTGTCGTTCTGAGTAATTTAGTCCCAGTAAGCACACTGAAAAGTTGCATTTGCATTTGAAACACTTCCTGAGCAGGACTCCACAAAAATCATAGAGCATCATTTAACAGTCCATTTTCCTGGTCTGTTTTCTTCCTCCCCCCCACCCTCCCCCCAGCTCAGTTTTACTTTTTGGTAAACACATAAATCAGCATCATCTATATTCATTAGGTTACCCGACTTGTTCTGTGCAAAATTACCCGTTTTGCATGATTTTTTCCCCTTCTGATTAATATAAATGCCTTAAGTTAATTATGTTTCTCTTCATAGAAAAATGTATTTGTCAAACTGTGAGAGCATCAATAAAAATAAACATGTAGATTTTACACGGGGACAGATGTGCAAACAAGATCCACATGGATGCGTCCCATCCCCAAATCTTATTTCAGGGGTGGTAACAATCCCTTATCTCTGCCAAGGAGGCCTTACGCTCACTTAGTTGAGAACACTGCTTTGACCAGAGATTTATGAGGTCAGCAGAAAATAATTAACCCTCTCAGTTTTACACCATTAGGCTGGAGCTAGCATTAGCCCTTTGCCTTCCCTGCCTTGCATTAGATCTACAGGAGCTTTAACCTGGAAATCTCCCTGAATCCTGGATAGGTCTGAGGCATCTACAAGGTCAACTTTATTTCTTTGTTCCTTGTGGTTCTAAATCTAGATGACTCCTGAAGCTGTCCCTGGAGACTTTCTCAGCTACAACTCCTGTTCATTTTTTACTCTCAGGGATACCCCATAGCACAAAGGAGAAAGCGTTACAGGAAAACGGTATTTGAGCTTCCTCTAAACTGTTCTGGCAGTTCTCATTCAACATTCCTTTTTCATCTTTCTAAAAAATAAAATAAAATAAAATAAAATAAAATAAAATAAAATAAAATAAAATAAAATAAAATAAAATAAAATAAAATAAAATAAAATAAAATAAAATAAAATAAAATAAAATAAAATAAAATAAAATTAAATTAAATTAAATAAAATTAAATAAATGAGAGGAAAGCTACTAATAGACTAAAATGGTAGAATTCCCATTTAAAATTGGGGAGCAGGGAACAAGCCAACCATGGCCAAGTGTCCCTGTGTCAACCCAAAGACAATTCTTCTCTCCTGAACACAGGTGTCAGAGGAGGGCTGGTAATATGGGCTGCAAATATGACCCATGCTTGCCTCCAGATTCCCATGAACTGCAACATAGGAAGAAAAAAAAGTGTATCTGTGTTGCTGAAGAGACATCTCTACATCCTCAGCCCCTGAAAAACAAAGGAAATTAAGCTAGGTTTGTTTGTTTGTTGTTTTGTTTTTGCAGGATAATATGAACAGCTGCATCAAAATCCTTTTCAATATCCCATTCCCCAAAGAAAGATCACCCCAGATTGTAGGTGCATCCCAGTAAGAGTTATGCCCCTGTGCAGCAGCATCCAGTGTAAGCTGGAGAATGCAGAACCAAGCACAAAGACACTTTCTTTTCACAGCTTTCACAAATGTGAAAATCAGTACCCAGACCCCATCCATGCACCGAGCAGCATAAAGTTGTGTGACCAGCTCATGAATCTGTTTCTCTGCTTTGAGGGGCAGCACTTGCTTAAGAAGCACCAATGTATCTGCCCACCTGTGGCCCCATATGGGACAAGAAACTTGTGAGGAGCCTTTCAGCCCACAGGATATGCAGAAAAGTGTTTATTCATCTAAAGACTCCTGTAGCCTCCAAACCTTGTCGAGCCAGGCTGATTATTAAATCTGAGGGCTGGGACAGTTTCTATTTGTTCCAGCCTGGTTCTCCCACCCTTGCTTTATTCCATCTGGCCAAAGCAGCTTTACAGTGTAGGAAGCCAATGTGTCTGACATTGAATTTACTCAGCCTGAAGCCAAAATAATTATTGAAATCTATTAAGGGAAAAGAAAAAAAAAAAAAAAAAAGGAAAGAAAAAAAAAAAGTAGGAAAGTATTGGCATCTGATTGACTTAATCTCTGTTCAAGCAAAAAGTCTGCAGACCTGTGTTTGGAAATCAGCTTTGTCTTCTGAGGGAACAAGACCTGGTGTGAGTTGTCAGTCAGGGTCTTAAACAGGAGACTTTTGGTCCAGAAGTGCTTGTTGTAACATTTTAGCATCCCTGAACAGCTAAACGTGGAAGACATAAAGCTCATATATCTGATAACAAATGCATTGTAACTGCTGCTGCCTCAGACATAGGTTTTCCTTTTTTACCATGAAGTGACACTTCTCCATCTCTGCTTGAATAGCTATTCATCACAGGTGTTCAGTGTTTACTGCACACAACTGCTTGCCTTTAGCTGCTCTAAAAATAACACAATAGCGCTGGTTTCTTTTATTATTATTAAAAAAAAAAAAAATCCTATTTCCTTGTGCTCTCATAACTGAACCCAGGACATGATTAAACTGCACACACACCTACCACTGCCACCACAGGCAAAAGTGGGGGTCCAATATATCCCACAATGATTGTATTTCATCTGTACTGCTCCAGTGCGAGACATGGCAGTCTCATTGCACATGTGACATCTGTTCTGGATTTCTGGATGGATGCTATTACAGAATGATGGACATAGAAAAGACAGGAGACCACTGGCCGCACCAGTGGGCTGGGATATGATTTGTAGAAAACACAATCTGGTTTCCAAATCAACATTTACCCAAAATACAAGTTTAGAGCAAGAACTGTCTGACTGGTAACAGGAAAGTGTCTGGGCTGGAGCCAGGAAATGACACACTGAACTTTGAAATGCTACAGACTGGGATTTGAAAACAGATGTTCCAGCTTTTTACCCCTGGTCCTTGTACACCGTTTTCTCTGTATCTCCTGAAGTGTGTTTTGGAGAAAAGTGGATAGTATTACAGCATCTAACGGTGGTGGGACTCTGGGGCACAGCAATGCAGGATGTATTTTCAAAATTACACCTGGGACTGATGCACCAAATTCTCCTTGACTTTCACCTTCCCAGGAGTGACAGGTCCAACCACACAGAGAATATCAGCTTCACAGCTACTAACAGGATCCAGCATCCCCTGCTCCCTGTCCAGAAACCTCTCCACAGGACCATACTCTTCCTCTGTCTGGTTTCTAACACGATCCATACAATGTGTCTCTGCAGGTCTTAGCATCCCTTCAGCTTCTGATGTAATTGATATTAATCTCTCAGTATTGTAGACACTTGCAATGCACCAGATGGGCCATTGTTTAATTAATAGTGCTGCTTTCATTCAGTCTGAGCTTGATTAAATGAAAACTCCATCTGTGGGGAACCAAAACCTGCAGGCAGGATGCCGGAGAGTGATGTTGCTATTAGTTTCGATGATTTTGAGAGAAGAGGTTGTATGGGGCAAGGCTACATTTCCAAATGTTTTGGGTTAGGAATAAGGGATTTTCTGTCTCTATATTGACATTAAAAACTTGGTGTTAAAATAGCCTGGGAAAGAGGCAGAAAGAGTGGGTGGCTGGCGTTGGAAGAGAAAAACAATAAGGCAGGAAACATTAAGCTGTGCTGTGCCTGAAGTGAAGTGATCCACAGAATAGCAGGGGACAAAGAAAGCCAGAAGTCACCTTTGTGCCTCCAACGTCTGGAGGAGATTGTTGAATGAGCACGACCCTGAGTACAACTTACGGAGCCCATTTCTCACTCATCCTTGGCCATGCTCCTTAACAGCCACTGCAGACCTGTCCCAAGGTTAGGGTTCCTTATCCGGGCAGCACACCCTGCCATCCATCTCAGACACTCCCATCCTTCAGGAGAAGCGTAGCATTACCCTGGCTTCTTCCACACTCAGAAAACCAACCTGAGGCCACCACAGGGTGTGAACACCAGATATCAAGAGAGAGCAGGAAGGAGAAGGTCTGCCAGAGAAGGAGGCAACTGCTGAAGGAGTAGACCTGAGAACACAAGAGCCCCTCCATTGTCTGCCAGCTCCCTTGGGGCTGGGCTGGGGGAGCAGGGCACCTTCTTAGGGTCAATCCATGCTGCACACCCTGCAGTGTGTGGAAGTTGCTCAGATGCTTAGTGCAGCACAACGTTGTCCAGATAGAGGTACCAATTTAGTTGCCTAAAAGTAGTCCTCTAAACGCCTACGGGTATCTGAGACATCTGCACAACATATCTGTCAGCTTCATGTGAAAGTCTTGAGTGCATCAAGCAGTACTAGGAAAAATGAATCATGCCCATCAGTGGGCTTTGGAAGTAGCTTTCCCGTAATGCAGAGCACACTCACGGCTTCAGTATCTTTCCTTCTGACCCATCTTCTTTGTTGCAACCTCTTGGTACTCTTCTAAAACAAAACCAGTTAAGCTCTGAGAAAGAAATTATGTAAGGTGTGTATTTTTTCATCCTCTGGTAACTGACCTGCATTGCAAATCACAGCAAACTACTGCTGCCAGACCTCAGAGAGACTTCTTTATTCCAAATTACACAGGTCTTCATCCTGAGGCTGATTCAGGCTTGTACCTGAGTCTGGCAATCCAGGGAAAGGGCTGTTGTACATACTGTCTTGCGCTCTTCCAATTGCAGGCAGAGTTTATACCTCAGTGCATACTGGTGTAAGGTGTGCATGGTCCTTTTCCATGGACAAATGAGATGGGACCTCTTTTGGATCTTACTCAAAACTTCTGTCCACCTTGCCCAGACTCTAGATGCTTTAGTCCTACGTTCTCATTTAATATAAGCATATAAAATACTCATATAACAGGATATTGATATCAGCTGGATTATAATTATAGGGCAGCTTGACAAAACAAATGGTCCTGTGCTAAACTTGAAATATTTTTTCTTGTTTTAAGAAAAACAAGAAAATCTCTTTTATGGTGAGAAACTCCTCAGGACCCTCTGGACACACCATCTTCCTTAGCTCCCCACTACCAGTTTTGCTCTGCTACTTGAGCTAAGGGTTGCCTCAGCTTCACCAGTTCTGGAGAACAGGCAATTTCTTTCAAACTCTTTGTTCAAAACATAATATTAACTAATAATCAAGATCTTTCCCTGATGCTGCTCCCCAGAAGACCGCATTACCTGTCTGCATCTGTTTGGTGTTTCACCAGCAGAGAACCTAACAAGTGAGGATTTCTGAAAAGGTTTCACAGCAATATTGCAAGATCACAGGATCTGTCTGGTGACACTTACAATTCAAGAGGGGAAAAAAAAAATGTTCAAAAATATATTGAAAAAGTCCTCACTATCCAAACATGAACTGTCACCAACAAGACAAGAGAGTCACCAAAAAACACTCAATTATAAAGAGAAGTGTTATGATTTCTTAAATTCAAATGAAGTCTAAGGTTTCTAAACAGGCTAGATATCAGATTTAGAGCCAGACATGCTAACATATGTGCAACATGAACAATCAGGAGGTCAGGAGAGAGGCTGTTTGTCAGTGTAGCAATTTCCAGAACCTGCTCTGCTTCTGTATCCCCAAAACCTTCTTTTAGAAACCAAACAAATGAAAGTTGCTGCCTGAAGATGATAAACATGGCACAGATGCCTGTACTTCTGTGATGCCTCCCAGGCAAAGCAGGCAACTTAACCTACTACCCCAAATGTTATGCTCTGAGATCTTTCAGAGCAGCTTCAGTCCTCCCCTCAATGTGTGCATGGATTTCCAAAAGAATTTGAAATTTCAGGCCTTAGCAGAAAAGTGGCTTCAGCCTCCATTTTGCTTCAGGCAGTTCCCACCTCATGTTGAGCATACTGCTGTACCCAGGCTATCACGTGCTGATATTAAAAAACAGTGAGACATTGAAAAGCAACAGGGAAGAGCAACAGTAAAAATCCTTGCCTGAGCATCTGGAAATACGCAGTTTTGTCTTAGATCTGTCATGAACCTTTCACACAACTTTGATCAAATCTCTTACAAACCTTCTGGCTTGTTTTCTACGTGCACAAATAAGAGCATTTTGGCTTATTTTTAAACCTCACTCCAATCTGAAAAGAGCTCCAAAGGTGTAAAGCATGTTACAAGTGTTAACCATTATTCAAAAAGATAGAAGAACTAAAGTGAGCAAAGCTCTTTGTTCAGAGAGTGCTCGTTTTCCCTGTCCCCTTCAGGTCTGCACTGAGGAGTAACAGGGGTACTTCCAGTGGTAACCCCATGGTCAGCGTGTCCATGGGGTTTCCATAAGAGCCAGCAGGCTACAAGTCCCCATGGTTTCCTCAGTATCATCTGTGGTACAAGCACCCCTCAGCAGGCTGCACAGAGGGACTAACAGGTTGATTTTCCTCTGCATGCTCCCAGAGTCATCCCCTGGGCTTCCCAGCTGGCCTGGTTCCCAACTCTCCTTCCTCTTGTTTTCTTTCCCCCTCTTGTGGAATTATATTTCGAAGAATTAATTACTGTCATCTTACATTATCCTTGACTCATTACTTCCAGATGGTTCTATTTCTTTTTTTATTATTATTATTTTTATTTTTCCCCAGCTATACCCAGAAGTGTTGTGGCCTTCGTTGAAATGGAAACAGCAACAGGAGGGTAAACAGTCACTCATCATTGCAACAAAAATGTTAAAGATGGAAAAGCCTTGACAGCTTTTATCCACCTCTTCATTTTGACTTCTGAAAGGATGTTTCTCTTTTCTGTATGTTCTCTGTTCTGGCATTTCCCAGTGTTTTCCTCTGACTGATCCTATACACTGCAAGCCTCCGATTTCCCTATCTTTTTTGCTTCACTGCTACACTAATTATTCATAAGGTGCTCCCTGATATTATACTAACTACTCCTTAGCTTGCTTTTCACATAGTCTTTTTCCTCTCCCTTCCCAAAAGAAGGGTAATTGACATTACCTTCATTGTACAGGTGGGTTGGTGAAGACATCATCAGAACAAGCTAGAGAAGAGAAGCCACCAGGGACAGCAGCAGATACCACAGCTCCTGTCCACCAGCAGTGGTATTCAGACACAACTCTGCCACCTCTCACTATCAGCCCCGTTACTGCAGCTGCACAGTGCTGTGCACAAACCACAGCCCTCTAACAGCAGCCTTCTGCCTCACATTCCCTGGCAGCTAGGATGGTGCCTTGTCCTCTGTCTTACCTCGGTGGCTGCCCTCCCACAACACAGTTTTACACACCACTTGTGTGCAAGGGGAGCACTCTGTTTTGCACAATCCCTTGTGGCAGATACATCCCCAACACTGGACTCCATCTCATAAATTAGAAGAAGATGCATGAGATGTTTATCAAATTTCTAGTTATGTCTCTGCTTAGATGTGAATGCAGGACACCTCCTGACCCTCATTTATTCCCATCTCACCCCAGTCCTGCTGGAGAATTTCTGTGAATCAAATTTGGGCTGCAAGGACATGAAGAGATTTTCTATCTGGCCAGCCTGACATTATTTATACAAGCTATGAGTGAGGGAATACTCCAGCATTAGAGGGATTGCTGTGTCCCATCCCAAAGTTCATGGGAGGCTCTTCCTGCCTCCAACAGTTCCTGGGTCACTTCTACCTTTTCCTGAAAACAATGAGTGAGTTTGTGAAGAAGAGATGTGATACAACTGTGTTGCAACAGAAATACATGAGCAAATGGGCATCCACTGTAGTGCTGTGCTGCAAAACTCTCTGCAGTGTATGGATGTTCAGAGTGCTGCTGCATGAGAATTGGCTCCTTGGATGATCTGTCCTTCAGGGACTAAATACATCACTAGCTAGTCCTGGGAGCAGAAGTAATATTCGAAATTAAGCTTCCCTTGAGACTTGTAGCAGATACACCTCTCTGGCAATTCCTCTATGTACCTTGGGTTCTGTTATGTCTTAAGGAAAATGGTGGTTAAATAAAACCCATGAAAGCAAACATTTTCCCAATTTTGCTCTGTGTGTGTGCGCTTGTGCTGATGAATCATTCATAAACCAGTCAAAGCATTCAATATTCATAAGCAGGGATTGAAGATGGGAAACTCAAGTGAAGGAAACATTCTCAAGCTCTGCTCCTCTAACAGACTCATCCTACTTGTAAATCGCTGCTTGCTCCGTCTTTTCCTGGTCTTTCATGTGACCATCCCCCATGCACACATTTTATGCAGTCTTTAATAAACAATGAAATACTAACTATCAAAGTGAAATACTACTTTGGTCATCACTGTTCTTATGCTTTTGAAGTTTCACATTCAGAGTTCAACTGAGATAAATGAGATAGTTCATGTGTCTTGCAGAGACGGGGTTATTTGTGAGTTCTGGAATACATTACTGCATTGGCTATATTCTGCTCATATTTTGAAGAGTTTTCTCCCAGTGTCTCAGGAAATAGACTAAAATTTTATGTGTTTATATATCATGTATCTTAATGGAAAGTGAAATTCTTGGACAGATGAAGAAAGCATTAGGGAAAAGCACTGACTTGTTCCAAACATGCTTAGTTCAACTCATGTTTATAAATCTTTGCCAGTTAGTACAGATAAATAATTTTCAAAATGTAATTTGTTCACAAATGGCTCACTTTGATTCCCAGTCACTCATGATGTGTGAATAGTCATATGGCATAACTTTTGCTCTTAGACTCAACAGCTGAGATTTGTATGTGAGATATGTCTCCAACCAGGAGACCAGTGAATAACAAATAGCAAATAACTCATTTCCAGAATGTATTCTTGAACATTTACTATTTGCAAACATTTTCATAAATTCCCAGCAACCACTGGGATATTGGTGAATAATGAGTTGCAGTGCCTCTGAGACTATTCAATGAATCTCATTCAGGACAACAGATTCATACAAGTTTTCTCATTAGTCAACCAGCCATGCCACATAATAGCTCTGGAGCTAGCCACTAAATTCCAGAGGCTGATTTAAATTTTACTGGCAATGATGTGCAAAAATGTCTGGGTTAAATTATCAGATGCTGGTTCAACTTAAAGAGGTTGAGCCCAGTTCTCTGTGTTTGGAAAATTAATTTGCAAAGCAGAAGTCAAACATTGCCAGATCAAGCCAAAAGCTTTTCACACTCACAAGTGAAAAGGAGGTAAAAAGGCTTTTTTGAGTTGAGCCTACACAAACTGGCTGTAGAAACCAATGACAGTTGTTTTTGTAAGCCTTTTACTTTTTACATCTACATGTAGATGGTGATAGAAACCCATCATTTTTTCAGAGACATTCTTTATCGTATAGAAAGACATAATATATTTTGGTTTTTATCCCTTTTACATGGGTGGGAAGTGTCCTGAATGCACCTTCCTGTTGAGCAACATTAAAATGGAAAATACAGACCCTTATGAAATAAGGAAGTTTGAACATCAACAAAGAACAGATGTCCAGTGGAAACTGAAAAATAATGATAATGATAATACCTTCACTGACAAGTGATTGTAAAAAGATGAATGTGTTATTATAAAAACATACACACACTAAATCATATTCCCATATCTATCCCACAAGAGGCAGAGGCATCAGGATGCTCCAAGCTTTCTGGTAGTGCTTCCAGAAATTCACCAGAGGCTGATACAACAGCAGTGTTTATTTAATAACAGAAGCACTCAACCAACTGAGCTAGACAGGGTAATTAGCACAGAAACAGCTGCAATCACAAGAGGGAAGGTAGAATCACAGGAGAATGTGAAGCTGCGGTTGTGGTGTTCTCCATGGGACTCCAGGAGGTGACAAGATAAGAATTACAGCTTATAAATATAGAAGGGAAAAAAAAAGGGGGGGGGGGGGGAGGGGGAAGAGGTGGGGAGGGATCTTTATTACTTGATACTACAGAGACTGAAGAACATCAAAAGTTACTTTCCTAAAGGAAGTGGAGCAGGTGAGTGGACTAACACCACTATTTCCTCTTTTTAGCACTAGAGGTAAGAATGGGATGGAGAAAATGGTCCACTTCCCCCAGTGGAAATCAAGATGTTTGCACCTGAGCTGAAAACTCCCAGCCTTGTGCCATCTCTGGAAAAAGACGGCAGGCCTGAATGCTCACACCCAGCTCAGCTCTGCTGCACAACTGGCACAGGAAAGGGGATGTGGCACTGGGAGCCACTTATCTTATGGATATAAAAGAGACAACATGGGCTGTCTGTGCAGGAGGTGGTGAAAGGCCGGTAAGTCCATGGGGTAGCTCACATCAGCAGAAGTAGACACCAGAGAATGCCCTCACCTCGCCCAGTGTGACCCGTGAAATACTCCAGGCCCTTCTCTGCTCCCATCAGCACCAGCAAACACAATCCTTCTCCACACCCACCTGTTTTTGTAAGTGAAGAAGAGACATCCCAAACAACCCAGCTGTGTATACACATTTTGTAAGCCAAACTTTTCATAAGGGACTCATGAATTTTACATTTCATCTCATGAACACTTTTCTTGCAGTTGTCTGAGGTGCCTCGAGTACCCAGCAGCTGTGGTCTGCAAGTTCAAGAGGTTCTTGCCCTCTTGCAGGCTTAGCCACAGTGCCTGGGGAACTGACGCAGCAGCAGCAGCCTTGAGGCCAGCCACCAGGATGCTCTAAGCTGACATGAGGCTTTTTAAACCACTGGCCCTCCGCAGTTTACACTAGATGGAGATGTGACCCCATAACCTTATTAATGTCTGGTTTCCTCCAGCAATCGCATCTATTATATTATCTGCGGCAGGAGGAGTGTTAAAAGTAGGCTCTGTCGAATGCCACTGTGTGCACTGATGCTCTCTGAGTGCTGGTACAGCTGCAGCTCCTTTGTTTTTGTCAAAGCAAGCCGCTAATAAAGGCTTGACGCTCCATCTACTTCAGCTGTGCAGTAGGGTACATCCCTGGGGTGCTCTCATTCCTGCTGCTCTCACCCAAATAACTGCTTTCACCTCCAAGGAAGAGAGCTATTCCTCTCTCGCTCTCTCCACTTGGTAAGGAGGCAGCGGGCTGGCCATTAATGCAACTGTGTACCTGCCTGCCCTCCTGCCACACAGCTGACCTGCAGACAGAGGGTTTCATTAAGCACCCAGCTCTACTCAAGCCCAGTGAATCATGCAGTCTGCACAGCAGGCAAGACTCAGATGGCCCTGAGATGCAGGATTAACCCACCCGCTGGGACCATGGGACTCACAGAGACCTAGAGAGCAGGGTCAGAATATGGTGCTTGTTTAGCTTAATGTTCAATATTTATTTATATGGTGCCTGTTTAACTTAATCTTTGGCATTTGTTTAAGAGAAGATAAATTCTTTTACAAGCAAACTAGGGGAAACAGAGAGAGAACCCATGCTGCTATACAAAGTACGTAAGGTAATACAACAGCTACCTTTTCAGGTCTTTCTCGTACACTGTAAAGATAGGGATGGTACCATAAAATGATATTAGTGCCTTCAAAAAGTAGCTTGCATTTCCACTGCGGTGTGGATCTCTTTCATTTTGCATTGAAGCAAAAAAAAGAGAGTGAAAAATATTGTTATAACTGAAGTCACCTTGCTTTGGGATTAATTTACAAGTTATTATTTACCCCTACTCCATGGCACTGCCTGAAGCTTCCTTTTGTAGTTCAGGAAGAGCAGCAGGGACTGTGGGGAAAGCAGGAACTTCAGTACAGAAAATAAAGCAGTTTAACAGCAGAAGACCCTGATAACTCATCACGGCTTACACTATGTTCTGCAGTGGAAAAAAAAATAATAAAAAGTTAAAAATAAAAGCTCTGAATAGCACAAGGAGCTGATCTTGTGCTGACTTGACTTGAAACAAGTGTCCATAAGATTGACAACCAGCCTGTGGGACACAACACAGGTACCGGTGGATATAATGGCCATGCCAAAAGCCCTAAGCTTGGAGCATCCTATCACACTCCTAGTAAGAATGAACTCCCTTCCAGAGGACAACATCACGTAAACCAAGTGGGAGCAGGCTTGTGAAGGGGCTTGAACACAGCAGTGGCCACTTGCTGGACACCACTGCCACCCAAAAACTTAATACAGGCTCGAATCTGTTGTTGCACTGTGGCCCTCAATTTAGCACTATTAGTCTGAAATGGGTAATGACACAATTCAACCCCTCTAGCATGGATACAGCTAATAGCACTAAAAAGTTGTTTAAACCATTTTAGAAACCATAAGCAAATGGGTACAACATTTTTTTCTAAGAGATGATCTACCTACATCAGTAAGGTGGGGAGAAGGTGGTTTAAATTTCTATTGCTTATGCTGTGGAGAAAGGGGCTAATTTTCCAAGATTTTCATGCTGCTGCTGTCTTCCATCCTGGAAATATTTCTAAGATTTTCTATTTGTCTTCAGGATTGAGATGAAAGGGAATACCGAGAGAAAGAATGGGAACTGAAAACCGTGCTAAGGTCCATTGGGCAAAACACCTTGAGAAGAGAAGCAACAAACCCACCTGCCTTCCAGCTGCTCACCTGAGAATTCATATATTTATTTACAGAGGGAGGAAAACAGTAGTCCAAGAAGATTAACCTGAAAACTATCAGTATAACAGGTAAGTTTTTTATTTTTCCCTAAAGGGAAATTGGGACTTTGTGATTTAAAAAGAGAAAAAAAAAAAAAAAGCGGAATTTACTTTTGTCTGAAGAATAGAGAAGTGCCACTGGAAACTTGAGCAAGGAGGATATTATAGAGGGGACCGTAATAAAAACAGGCAACTTGGTTAAAGCATTGCATGAACTGCTACAAGCATCCATACATGTATCTGTAGCTCGCTGCCCAGAGTTTCAGCCCATGTCTGAGTATGCCAGCTCCAAAGGGTTATTCAGCAATTCTTCCCCACTTCTGCCTTCAGTTTTAATTTCCATGTTCATCAGTTTTACTTCGAGGGACTTTCATTTCTCTCTCTGTTGTTATGTGCCACATGTTGTTTCAGAGGTTGTCAGAGGGCTCCTGGCTTTGCCATCTGCCTTCACAGGCAGGAATCAAGAATTATATTTCCAGTGCATCTGAATCAGCTTGTTTCCTGTGGTGGTTTCTCTCCCATTCTGCCTCTGCCCACTGTGTTTTGGCAGCGCCCAGCAATGTGCCCGACGGCACGGTGCAACACCTGGTGTGCTCGTGCTCCTGGTAAGAGCTGAGGTGCATCTCTTCCTCTGAGCAAGGTCAGCATCAGCCTGGACTCTGCTCCTTGCTGCTGAAGCTGGTCACCTTTCAGGTACCCTTGCTGTCCTGTTCAGACCATATACACGCACTCCACAGCAAAGTAAACCTCTCCTTTATGAGCCGCCAGCGATGCTCTGCCTGAATCTCTCCAAGCCACAGGCTAAAAGCCTGGTAGCCAGTAACCCTGACTGCTCTTCCTGGGGGTGAGCACAACAGGGTGGCTCTATAGCCTTCTCGTATTAGACTTTTTTAGTTTTTTAATAGGACTCCCTTACAGTGATGGTTTGAATTCTGAGCCTTGGGGAGCACATGTGTAGTCTGCCCTTCCTAGAGATTGAAATGCAGGTGTTTACTCCACCTTGCAGATGTCAGCAAAGGCTTATAACTTGCACCTAGACAACATGAGACAGTGGCATTCAATTTTTTCTTTCTTTGTTATTAATGAGATAGCTTCCTCTCTGGGTATTGTGAGTGGCAGGAAGTAGAGACCTGCCAATCAAAATGTTAAAAGGACATTGTCAATGTCACGCTTCCTCCTCAGCTCTCCATCGGTTTGAGCATGGAAACAATGTTCAAATTACCGCCCTGCTGTGTGCAAGGTGAGCACGTGAGGTCTGCCCCTGTGCATGCAGAACCTGGAAAAACTCAGGCAGTAGTTTTCATCTGAAAACGTCAGAGAATACAAAATAAGGTTTTCTCATGACACTTTATCTTCATAAAAATACAATATTAAGCAAACAGTAGGCAACATCCTGCCACTGGTTAAATCTGCACTCAACACCTCAGCAGCTTCTTCAGCAGAAACATTTACTGGTGGTATACGGCACCATCTGGAGTTGTAAATATTTATTCCTAGGGAAAGAATGGGGTAATCCCCATCACCATGCATGTGGTTCAACAGGCTTGGAGATTTCTTACACTTTCTAAATTAATGGTTAAATGGGTCATTTCCATCACAGCTTGTTCTGCAGGAAGGCTATCCACATCCCTTTTCACAGCTTCATAGGCTTGGACACATGGAGAGGAAAATACATATTAATGAAAGGAGGGTCAGAAGCCATATTTGGTGTAGTGTTCTAGACACATGGATGTGGAAAGCTCTGACTCTGGAATAAGCAACACACAGACTTGGATTTCCTCCCAGGGACAGAGATTCATGTTGGGGGCACAGCAATTCCAGCTACCTCACTCCCCCAAGGGGGCACCATGAGAAGGAAAGACTAGAACACAGTGAATGAAAAGGGGCCAAAGGAGATGTGCACGTGCTTTCCAAAAGCAATAGCACCTTATTACAGGCAGGATTGTATAAGTATGTTCAGAAGCAGCCTCCTTTTTTCCCCCCTTATCTTTATAGAAATTGCTGTCATTGCTACCGGTTTATGTTAATATGATGAATGAGTTCCCTAACAACCTATTGGTTTAGGTATAGTTCCCCAAAAGGAAAGCTTGGGAGTCCCTGATTTAAGCACAGTTGAGAACATTTTCCATGCAGTTTTTTTGTACAATAAGGTAGGAAAGGTACAGCATAACCTTTATGTGCTGTGGTTCAGTCCTCTATTCCAGGCTATGCTGAACAGTTGTTTCTGTGTTGGCATTCTGTGTTGACCCCTTTAACAGGTCCTGAATGGGGTTTTGCAAAGTAGTGATGCTGCCATGGTGACACCCACAGTAGATTTTGCAGCCAGTCTTACAATCTCAGGTAACTTCCACCCCAGCTGCTGCCGGGTCCCGTTCTTTTCTGGGGACGTGCAGAATTCCTCAGCTGCCAGCACCAGTTGTCACATGCTACACACAGCCAAGTTTTCTCTGAGATTGTTGAAGTGACCTGCGAGGTAGCCACTTTACATATGACATTATTAAAAGTAATGATATTTTCTTAGCATCTACACTGCTCAGGCTCTGCAAAACTCAAGGAGGTGTAATCCTTGCCCTTCTTCACATCCAAGTCATGCATGGCTCTCGAGAACAGTTTGCAATTCCTAGCACAGACGCAGCCCTTTCCATCCTGGTGCTGTAGGTACATACCTTAAAGCTGGTGGCCCCCAGGGACATGAGCAGGGCCCCGTCAGGATCATCTTTGTTCCTGTGGGCTTTAATTTATAAGCATTTTCCCTGAAGACAAGGTACTGCCTTTTTTTTTTTTTTTTTTTGCCTTTTTTTTAATCCCTATTCTTTTTTCTTTTTAGAGTCCCTTCTTTAAAGAAGCAACTCAGCACATCACCATCCTGCAGGCATGAGTTAGTAAACTTTTCTTCCCTGCTTTGTCTCAGACCATTTTTCCTTTTTTTTTCCCTGACCCTTATCTTCCCCTGAAGGGATTTTAAGCCACTCTGTTCTCTTGTCAGCCAAAGGTGACACACAAAGTGGTGCCATTTAATGCCAAACAGCATCTTCTTTGCATTCAGTGAGGCCTATGTCTCTTGTCTATCCAAGCTTTTATGATTTTTCTGTTTTCAGTAAATCACTAGCACAAAGCACAAACATCTTTATAAATGAAAAAAAAAAAAAAAGTGAAAAGAATTTAAACAGGTCATTTAAGCTGGAGCAAAGGAAGCAGATCTTGAAAACAGGTATCTGACCTAGGAATGGTATCTGATCTAGGAATTTTATCTGTATTTGCCTCCTGCTTTCTATCAGACCCAATTACACTTCCTTAAAACAGAAAAGTGAACTAAAAAATACAGCATCCTGACTTTCTGCAGTGAGAGAAAAAACAAATGGCATTAACAATTAGGTAAGACTGATCTCTAGGTCGAGGATTCTCATTTCCCATGTAAATCATATCTCCTCCAGCAATGGGACATGCTCCTCTGAACTCTACCAAGTTGTTATTGCTACTTATATTAAGATTTAATTACTGATCAGTCTCAAACAACATCCACCACAATCAGCCCCTCCACAAGAAAGACTCCATCAAGGAAAAAGCACGTTAAAAGTATTGTATTGTCAGAACAAACACTGGTAGCCTATTTCCTAAAATCTGTGTATTTTTAGGTAACAGCATTCAAGGACTCCTAGCTTGTACAATATCGTGATTGATATAGCACAATTGTCCTTTCTCTCAAGGACAAAAGCAAATGGGTAATGGAGGAATCCTGATGGAGTTCACCCAGCCTGACCGCAGTGTTTTTGCTGGTGATTCCCATCCCACACTACCCAGAGAGCATTTGAGAGAGAGAGGGAGGAAAAAGAAAAAAGCAGGAGTGACGATGCTGGTTATATCTGAGGCGGAGGCAACCAGAATGTTGTGAGTTTTAGGTAAACTGCCATGGAGCAGGAACTTCCAGGATTATTTCTTCAATTAAGTCACCGGTTCCTACTGCCCGGCACTGAGAACTTAAATGTACAAGTGTACTGTGTCATCTCCCCTGCTCCTGTGGCTGTCACCTTCCCGGACTCCCAAAGACAGAGGTGAAAAAACAGAACTTCAGCCTTGCAAGATATGCCAGGCAGAAAGGCAGATTTTGCTCCAGGATTGTGCTTGGAAATGTATTATCATTGCACTTTCATACTGTTTCTCACTCAACAGCACCTTGGAAGGCCAAGCCTGACCACAATTTTGGGTCAGTGAGTCAAGTTCACACTAGTTTTATTGTGCTAAGCTCTGATCTACCATTTCTGGCAGTTTGGGTGGTTCTAGCAATATATCTACAGTACTCATATGCCTCTCCTTCCTGTGTTTGCTATTTCCATCTCTTAACTCCTCATGTTGTAAAGTACTTATCCTCAGTTCATGGGAAAGAGTGGGAGCAGCTCCTTTGAGGTTAGACATCTACAGGTAGATACAAGTCACACAGACTTCGTCATCATCTTTTCTGAGGGGAGAAAAAAAAGTATCTTGGTTTTGGATGAGGGTTAATTTTCTTCATGGTTTCTTGTATGGTGCTGCGTTTTGGATTTAGGAGAAAAATAGCATTGATAACACAATGTGTTTTAGTTGTTGTTGAGCAGTGCTAACACTGAGTCAAGCTCCTCGTGCTGCCCTGCCAGCCAGCAGGCTGGGGGTAGACCAGGAGCTGGGAGGGGACACAGTCAGGACAGCTGGCCCTGACCGACCAAAGGGATGTCCCACACCACACAGCTTTGTGCTCAGTGATAAAACCTGGGGGGAGTTGGCTGGGGAGGAACTACAGCTGCCTGAGGACAGGCTGGGCATTGGTAAGTGGGTGGTGAACAATTGCATTATTCATCTCTTGAGTATTCTTTATTATTGTTTTCTTTTCTATTGTATAAAACTGTCCTTATCCCAACCCATGAATTTTAACTTCTTCCAGTTGTCTCACCCATCCCAAAGTGTGGTGCTCAGCTGCCTGACAGAATAAACTACAACAAAAAGGGGAAAAAAAACATAGAAGATACGTATCAGGTGAGACAAGAGCTGTGAATGGAGAAAAAAATGATTAAAAAAAAAAAAAACAACATTGCCAAGATATTATTTACTACTGCTGACTTCCCAATGGCAAATAGCCTTCAAGTGGTCCAGGAAAAAAACCCTTCTCCTAGCTTCCTCCATAGCTCTAAAACAACCACAGAAGCAAGCTAGGCCTTGCCCTTTTTCGAGACTTTCTGGGGTTAATTCTTCATTGCTTGGCACCAGAGCTCGTCCAGCACTACAGAGTGACAAAACTCCACATACACTGTCTAGGAGAAAGACAGTCTTGCTCTGACTTCTAAAGGTGGAGCCTAGAGAAAATAAAGGGTGAATACATGCAATTTGGAGTGGAGATTCACAGGACCATGTTCCTGCTCATTTCTGGTCTGAGAAGGAAAATGCAGAATGACTTTGTGCTTGCCTTGTACATTGATCAGAAAGAACATCATGAGTAACCACTGTGCACAGTGATAAATTTTATTGTTTCTGCTCTGACCAGTCACTTGGAAAGCTGTGGACTCATTGTGAAAGAACCATTAGATCAAGCTGCTAAAATGGGAGATGGTTTATGGGCAATTCAGAGTCTATTTAAACAATGAATATTCATGATCTATCTGGACAATTTCACATTCATGCTTAGATAATGCAGATTTATGCTCACACACAACAATGATTTGTGAATATTTATAGGTGAACACCTGGACAGTATTTGACAAATCCATGAATATTCATGATTACATCTGAAAGAAAGAGAAAGGTTCTACCTGAAGTTTGTGTCTGAACTACAGACACAAGAAGCTAATCCTCAATCTGCATTGTGCCTTAATGGTGATATGCAACAGCCAAAAATAGCATGACGGAAAGAGTCAGAGGTAGGGATCTCATCACTCAAAGGATCAGTAAAAAGCCAGGAAGCTTCTCTGAGCTGCTAGTAGAATTCCCATTGGTTTCATCTTTTGATGGAAATTAGGTTTCTGGTGCAGCACATTTTCTATGCGATAATTATCTGATGGTTGTATTTTGTTTACCTAAGACTTTTTTTTCCCCAGACAAAAAAGACTGAAATACTCATTGGGGAAAAAAAAAAAACACAAAAGTGTGAGTGGATATGTGTACCCACACATGTATATGCATGTTTAAGGGGTCTTTATACCAACCTAGCCTGTGCCTTCAAGGTTCATACTTAAGTTCATGCTGCTTCAAGCCAGCTGTGAACACTGAACCACTGTGTTTGGTCCTCATAGAGAGGTTCTCAAAGCCAGCTGAGATGAGACCAGATCAATGCCTGAGGTACATGTGAGTCCTGAGAAAAATGATTTAGCTTCAGAGAGGAGAATCACAGGATACGGATCACTTTTTGTGATAAGGAGATTTAAAGGCAGAGATACAGATTGGGACTCCAGGGAAAAAAAAAAAAAAAAAAAAAAAAACAACACACATTGATAGCAGAGACACCAGCTGCTAGGTTCACATGTGCTTATTCACATGAATTATCCTCTTAGGAGATAAAAGCACCCTGGCATTGGAGTTCCCTCTAAGGGAAAAAAAGAGCCTTTTGTTGAGGGGTCACCCAGGCACTGGAAGACTGAGACCTTACCATCTAGCAGATGTGACAGCAACCAGTAACTATCTGCTGACAAAACCCATACGTGAATTCTCAGTCTTAAGCCTGGGTGCCATCTTCTAACTTCCTCTATATCCAACCTCTAAAACTAATCATGATGTCCCCATTAATAAGATCACCAAAATCTCCTCTGTTATTTCCACTGATGCTTAGCTCCTTTTGCAATATCTTATTAACAGAGAAGACATTAAATTTTCTCTCCGTGTTCACTGGGAGCAAAGAAAGCAGCAATGACCGGTTTCAGAGGCTTGCTGGCAGCCAGAGCATGGAGGTTGAGCTGTGTCTGGTCACATTTGGCCATGTTTTGTCACATTTCATCACATCAGAGACTGTCTGCGCATGAAATGTGGAGCAACAGAAGTACTAATAAATGCCATCACCCTTACCCTGATGTCACCCAACAAGTGCTCTCTACAGCCTGATATTGTCTGGACTAAGCTGCATAGAAGGCTCTCTGACCTAAATTCATTGAGACAGTTGGAAATTATAGCAGTTGAAAATAAAAGCATCTCCAGACGGGTAAATAGCCCTCTTCTTTCCATTTCCTCAAATTATCTCAGCATCAGGCACTTTTCTGCTGAGACTGCCTCCCCCTGTGAGGAACAGACAACTCAGGTCTCTTGGGATACTCAAATGGAAAGCAGGCAGCACTCAGATATCAGGCCTGGGGACTTGTTCCTGTCCCAGGCAGAGATGAGTTGCCTTGGCTCCTCTGTATCTACGTTAGGTTTCTACTCCCATGCTCCCAACTCACTCCAGCATTACCTCTGCTTTCAGAAAGCCCCTTAAAAGTGTCTGTTCTCAGCTTGTGTTGAATAAACAGTCTGTGAGAGGTATTCAAATAGACCATACCTCTTTGGTGGGCTCTGGAGACTGAAAATGGATGGGTGAATGGTTTTGCCTTGCACAGCTCCAAAATGGGTTCCTCTCAGCAGCAGCTGGACATGGGGCAACTGTTGGTGCCTTCCCAGCTCTGATGGGGCCAACTCACTCTACAGGACATGGCCCAGCCCTCCTACATGCAGGGTATTGACATAGTGGGGAATGGCAAAGGAAGGCTGGGCTGGCTGCACCAGCTACTGCCCAGAATACAGTATATATTTATATTTAATCCTTGGTTTAATCCCAAAGGATTAAACAACTGAACACATACTACACAGACCTCCACGATTACCATTTCAAAGCCCCCTGACTTTTTAAAAGCAGTCTCGTTATCACAGCAGGTAAATCTTAATGTTAGAGTGGTCAGCACTGGAAATAAAACACCATTTGATAAATACTATCTTCGCTGCCCCATTTCCCCACAGTTTTCCCCCATGTTTTATTTTCTATAAACAGAAATAAAAATTCTGTATCAGGCTACAATGCCTTTTGTCCAGTCTCTACCAAAATCACCTGCAACATCAAACAAAAAGTAATGTCTTTGGATATGTCATTATTTACAAGGAAAGTTTCTTCTCAAGACCCTTTTTGCTTAGAAAAATTTTAAAAATGAATTTCAAAAAACAGTATAGAAAAGAAGAAACTACAGTGGCATTTGGCTACCAATATTTCCATCTCTTTCTTTGAGCATGTTATGTAGATTTTTAATACCATGCAGCTGGGACTGACTCTCTCCATGTGCCAGTACAGCATCTGCTGCAGTGAAACCCCTGTTAAAGATGGAAGTTCCTCATTGATAAATGGTAAACAAACAGTGGATGCCATCTCTGACAGAGTCAACTCGGGCAAATGGACAACTTTACTTTTCACCAATGTCTCTACCAGTCCTTTGAACCCTTTGCAAAAATCTATCCTGTAGCAGTTAATTCCACGGGTCTGTTGTGTACCATGGAACAAAACATATGCTTTGTTGCTTCAGTAAGTGCTGCCCTTCAGTTTCACTGTGTGTTTTCAGTGTTTCCTGCCATGAAGCTAACAATGGGAGTCCTTGTGTCTTCTGTTAAGGCATTTTCTTCAGTGAAGCCTTTCAGCTGACACCTTGTAAATGCTTGTGATCACTCAGGGTTAAATCTTCACCTGGGCATGCAGCTGAAGGCTTTGTCAGAACCCTCTGTTCCAATGCTGCGTAAAGACTGTGCAGTGCAGTGTGTTAATCATGTTTGTGGAATACAAACACCAGCAAATGCCAAACACTGCTATGCTCTAATGAGAAGGCTCTGCACCTGGGGGCTCTTTTTCTTTTTTTTTTTTTTTTGCTGTTATTCCTCCATGCATCTCAAATGTAAAGAATTAGCAACATTGCTGCAATCATCACAGTATCTTTAGAAATAAATGCAAGGGGGAGAAGGTGCATTCTCATCATGATCTTATCCTTCCAACCCCACAATGTACAAACCATGACAACACATGAGCTTGCATTGATCTCTGGAGACCCCTGAAGACTAAAAGGAGAGCCATTACCTTCATCTTCCATAGGAAAGCCTGCAGAAAAGTGCTAACCTGCAACACTCATGTTCACACCAGCTGCCAGCCATCACAGCAACAGCTTCCTTCACCTCTGGCAGATGAAGGCATGGAAAGGCAGAACCACCCCTGCCCAAAGCAGGATGCACCATCCTTTTCCAGCTGCCAGTCCCCACACCCGCTGCTCTGAAAGCAGCAGCAGTTCTAGCTGGTGTTTGACCAAGAGCAGCAGTGACTATCAGCCACCTCCAGCTACTGAGCTCCTGCCTGGATCTCCACAATCACTTTTGGTCTCAAACCCTGCACATCCCTGCCGAGTAGCAACTGAGCACATCACCTGAAGCAGGAGAAGCTTTAGTGCATTTATCTTCCTGTGACACCTGAAACAAAGCAGGCTGGAAGGCATATATTAATGACTTTGTCCTCACTACAGCTGGTCAGGAAATGTTTCAGTGCAATCAGCTTTTCATTGCAAAATACTGATTTGTCAAAAGCACTATTTTTCATGTATGGGCTTAAACTCAGTCAAGTTCTGGCCTGGAAAAGCTTTTGAAATCTAGAATTAGAGTGTCAGGAGGGAAAGGGGAGAGGGAATGGAGAAGACACAATTATCACCCTATTGATTTCCCAAGGCCAAGCCCCCTGTATGGATAAACATCTGTGTCCTGGGATGCTGACAGGGCTCATTCTGGGGACAACACCAAGCGTGGGGGCAGGATTAGCACACCATGAACAATCAGAATTCAGCCTCCAACTCTGCCAACACACTTTGCGAGCATTAAATTCATGTGCACACCAGGAGAGAGATAAAGTACCACATTTACTCACAGATTCTTAATAAAAATGCCGTTCAAAGTTTAATTAACATACTTTTTGTTTGCAGAATCACCCCACAGCTGCAGCAAAATCTGCTTCTCTACAGTATTCCAGGGCCAAGCTCTGCAGCAGGTTATGCCCAGGTGCATCTGCAGGGTGGCTCGTTCAGACCAAGCCAGTACTTACACCAGCACAGCAGCGCAGACTCTGTCCCCTTAAAGTTCATCAGATATCCTTTCCCTCCCACAGTTGGATTTTTATTTTTAGCTTGTCAGCAGCAAAGGGAAAAAAAAAAACACACAATAAAAGCCTCATATTGCTCCAGCCAGCTGGCAGTTCTGCTTCCTCTTGTCTATCTGGCTGTGATGTACCTGTGCTTGTGCATCTGCATCCCCCTGTTCCTGGGGGCAAGATACACCAAGAAGCAGGGAAGAGCAAAACCAGCTGCTTATTGCTCTCAGGGTGCCCCTGCTGCAGTACCCAGCTGCGGCAGATCTCAGCTTCTTCAGCCCCATGATCTGCTCTGCCCGGAGGAGTAATATGAATTCAGGGAGGGGAAACAGAGCTGCTCGGATGAGGAACTGAGATGCGGGTTGATCGTTTCATCCGTATTGTCTGGGTGCCATCAGAATACATTAACTCCTTCATTTATCACGGCGCTATCATTAGAAATCTCAATTATTTCTGAATGCCACACTGACAAAATGTTTAATTAGCTACTTTGTTGCATTAATCACTTTTCGGATACAAGGAAAAACTAGAGGCACAAGTGCAGGGCCCCGTTATTTTTTATAGAAATGTGTGCAGAATGAAGGAAGCTGTAATAAATGTCCCCATTGTTACACAGAGATAAAGGTCAAACATTAACACAGCATCCATATATCTTTAGCCTTTAACAAGGAGCACATACCTGTCAACTAGAGCCTTTTGTACCAGTGATGAGAACACTACGAGATGCCCAGAAATCAACATGTAGAAGCAGTTTAGGGGTTGTTTCCCCTCTGAGGGTGCTGCTGCTCTGGTGCACTGGGGTATCCATAAACTGAGCAGGTAATCAGTTCAGATATTGCCATCAGGAACCTTTTACAGTTAGGTTTTCTCAGGATATTCATGGATTTTACCTGCATTTTCAGGTGACATTTTGGTTTATAAAATTAATCTAGCATGGGCCTGACAATATTAGGAGTCAAAGACTGGGTTTCTTTCTTATATTGAAGTCACTCAATCCACTACCGAAAAGCCAACAACCATGGATAAGCCTGACCAATATTCCCACATACATTCCCAGTACAAGCATAGGATGAAGAACAGCTCTTGGATGCCCCATCAGATCTTGCAGACGTAATGCACTACCATGGAGACAAGTTTGCTTCGGAGCCCTAATTTCCAGAGTTTTTTCCTTTTTTCTGGCCAGAGGCAGCAGGCATTGCAAAGAGCACAGATTGTTCTGTCCTTTTATATTATACCTGTCTAGCTGAAAATAAGACACAAGGTCACTTCTTGTCATGGAAACACATGCCTCTGAATGGAGTGAGATTATCATTTCATATAAATCACAACCATTGAGTGACTTCAGAAGACAACAAAGTACCTCAGTGCAAGACCATCTGGCCTACAACCCAGTCAGTTTGGTGGGTGGACATTTGGCATTCTAGGCACTCAACACCCTTCACTCAGCTTAAGAGCTTCAAAATCACATCTCCTCTTTGCTAGGATCCTCTCATTTCCAGGCGTCTCCTCTGTTCTCACAAAGAGGAGAGGCAGCAAAAACTCCACAGCCTGTTTCTGAGACACTTCGCTAAGAAAGAGGTAACCCAAGTGCCAGCAGTTCCCTGGTGCTGTTCATGGGTTCGTGCATTGAGTTAGTGATGAAAAAAATAATCAATAGGTCTAAGGTGACTGCCTTATGTATTCAGCAGTGGCCAGTTAAGAATTGCCTCACTTTTTTCAAGCCCTGATCATCCCCATACATTTCCAATGCATCTGTAAATGGCTCAGGTTCAAGTTGCGCACAAAACCCTTCCTGATACCAGCAGTCTTCTCTCCACTGAGGCAGTAAGGCCTGCCAAACTGGGAAAGGATTTCTGGCTGGAAATGGTGTATCCAGCTCAGGATGGCTGCTGAGTGTCTGAGGAGACCTTCTACAATGTGCTTCACTGCCAGTCTTCCTAATAGGTGCTTTTATAAAAAGTCCTTAGGTCCATAGTTCTTATAATCATTTCAGGAGAGGTCCTCAAAACAGTTTGCAGACAGGGAAGAAAAATGTGTTGGTTTAGCTCAAGCCATACTAAACATTGAATCCATGGAGAAACTTCTAGCTCACTTATTGTTTCAGAAGGACAAAATAATGCAAAACTGAGAAAGAATATGCATGGGGAAAATGGGTTTTGACTTATCAGTCATTTCCACATTTCTTTCTTTAAAGCATTCTCCCTCAAACAACCTCAGAGCAAAGCCATTGAAAGCATCTGATTTCTGCAGCAGACATTTTTAATGCAGGGAGATGTTCTGGCTCACAAACTCCAATTAGTTCTAATATTAGGCCTGCCCATAAAACATACAGTCTCCCTCATTTTCCACAACCACATCGATAAACATTATTGTAAGGGGATATAAATATAACTCATTAGTTTGTTGACACTCAATGGCTTATCTATATATGTAATGTCATCCTGCCATTATTGATGCTTTTTAAATGGCACAGTATCATTAAGGAGTAATGTTGTAATTCTATTAATATCATTTGGGCTGGTTCTTAATAACTACACCAAAGTAACTGCAGCATCATCCACAGGACGTGGATGAGTGCATAATATATCTCTCAACACATCATCTATAATGTTCACCATCCTCAATGGCCAGCAAATCACAATGTCGTTAGCACTCCAGCTGCTCACTTCAGTAGATGTGGGGCTTGTAAAGGAAAATCCTGCCTCCAAGCTTGCCTGCTTGTTTCCTGAAATCCATGACATAAAAATGCAGCAGCAGATTACCATTGTTCAGTGGGCTGAGGTCCGCTGCACCACAATCAGATGTGCACAGGAACCAGCTAATGGCTGGCAGGGTGCTGCTGTGCAGAGGTTCTTTCATGGTGATACACAAAAAAGGAAGCAGTTGGGATATCTTGCTTGCCATATCCTGACTTTCCCTGTGGTCAGGGAAAACTTTCTTAATTTCTGACTCTTCTTTCCTGCTTGTCTCCTGATAGGTCCAAATTTTCTTTTGAAAATCTGTTGTTTTCTTTTAACAAATGAAATGAAATGTTGATTTCTTTTAACAAATCTGTTGTTTGCCCACAAAAAAAAAAAAAAAAAAAGTGGACAAGCAGCACATTTGGCTCCTCTCTTGTCACAAGTCAGATTGCACAGGACCAACTTCTAAGGTTAAGATGCCTTCATGTCCTTACCCTTCTGTGCACTGCCCATGTGTTTTCTTGGCTCCAATGCCATCCTTTGCCAGCTCAGTCAGAGAAAAACTGGAAATTGCTCCAAAAGCCTGAGAAAAACACCCTTTCTGCTAAGTCCTCTCTTAAATGCAAGAATTGAAGGTACCTCCCACCTGTGTTTGAACTTCCAGGAACAAATCTTTGCATCTAGCTGTTCACCAGTGGCTGTCCAGGACTTCTGGTGGGAACCAAGAGACATCATGGCCAGAAAGCCCACTCTTCTGCAGGCAGAGCATTCACTTCAGAATGTTTCTCAACTTCCAACAGGAAGACAAATCGAAAGGCTGAAAGCAAAAGACAATCTCCCCCACAATAACACTTCAAATTACGGGAACACAGATTAAATGTAATTGCCTACTAACCATTAGCTACTTAATTACATGCTCTGGGCAGTGTACAAAGAGGTTGATTGCTGATATCATTTACCCCACTGAGCCCAGTGAGTCATTCCTGACCTATACCAGCTTAAATTAAAAGAGTTTTAGGCCTCTTTTGCTTTATCTGGGAGAAATATAAGCATCAAAAACAAGCATGTGTTGGGTTTTGTGCAAAGGGGGCTGATCAGAAAGGCTGCAGGGAGCCTCTTCTCCCAGCTGAGCAGAGCTGAGAGTGAGCCAGGGCACCAGCCACCTGTCAGGACTAGTGGGAGCTGGGAGATAAATCCCTGGACCCCAGCTACAAGGCTGATATGATACTTTTCTATCTCTACCAGGATCAAAGGCTACTACATAGTAACCTTTAAACCCACCAGCTGTAATGGCTCTGCTGAACTAACAGGTTACTGCAGTTACTTCAGCACACATGTACATGGTGCTCACCACTAAGCCCCCCTATAGCAGCTCTATAAGTGAAGTACATTTTGCATGATATTGGCACTCAGCAGATGAAAAAAATGCTGTCCAGCCATTTAGGTCTGTCATTTTTCAGTGCAACATATGGGTACAGATGATAAAATAACCTTTATTTTTAAATAAAGCTACTTTTTAGTGAAAACATCATAGCTTTATACATCACATCATATTTCTTTTAAACTGTATGAGAGATAATAGTTTGCTCATGCTACCAGCTGGGGGAATTGCTCTTCAGTTCAAGCTGTAAGAAGATGTATTTTGGTATTACAGTCCCTGTTTTAAAACCTGTTGCTCTGCAAGGCAGTGTGGGATGTCATTAAATAAATCATTTTCTGTCCCTGAAAGCCAGATATCCAAGCTGATATGAAGCAACAACTACAAGAAATACACAAAATGTCCAAAAAATAGAGGTGATATTTTCCAAATTGTTACTGCTTCCTATAGCAAAGCGCATTTGTAGTGGTGTCAGGCTATGTGCAACTGTGGGCTCAGTGAAGTTAAGAGTGAGCAAGCAGCCCCTGGAACAGCCCAGTAGAGAAAGAAAATCACAAAAGGCTGGAGGAGATGCTTCCCTACCCCATCCTACCAAAGAGCCTGCATGAAAGTCCTGCAAACACACCATTGGCACAGATTTGTTCACTTACACTAAGACAACCTACTCTTGATTGCCTCCACTCTTCTGAATCTGGTCTGAAGTTCCCCCTCTACAGACAGGATAGAAGATCCTGACCATGAAGTGGCCAAGGGATCCAACAAAAAGAGAGGTCATTACCTTTGCAGCTGTTTGAGGTAGCTGAAGTAACTGATCACTAACATTTTTAGTCTCACATGGCTTTTATCTCACCAGCACAGAAGCAAATGGCTTTGTAGCACCCAAGCAGTCATTTATATCCTCCCCACAGCACAGGACTTGGGAGTTTCTTTCCCTTCAGCTGCCATTGCATCCATCTGATTGGCACGTCACAGCATTTATTTACTTTACTGATAGAACCTAATTGGGTGTAATTGCTGAAGCATCTTAAATAATTCTAAATACAGGAATTGATTTGGGGATTAAATGGAATATGATAATTGCATAATTGAACAAAGTAGCTGGAGTCCTCACCCAGCTAAGTGGATTTCGTGATTGTGGCTGATTGCATCAGAATATAAATCAGCCTAATTTGCATGGCTGACATGAGCTTTCCCTCCTCCTCTCTGGAGCTGGTTTTAAGTAGGTCACATCCAGCAGAGCAGAGGGAAGAAATAAAGACCTTAGAGAGAGGCACCCTTGGTGCTGGACTGTAGAGTGCTCTGTGGTTTCCAACATGCAGGAGCTGACTTGGGCAGGAGTTTTTCTGAAGTATTTGGGGTGTCACTGGCCAAAAGCTGTTTGAGCCCTACCTAGGACTAGGGGAATTCATGATGATGTTTTTTTATCCTTACAGTTCTTAATAGTTTTGGCCAGGTTTTCTAGGGAGATCTGTCTCAAGATCACTCTGTTAAGGTAATTTTTAGCAGAAGTAACCTCACCCCAAGGGAAGCTGAGTAGCTGGTAAGGTATTTCTTGAGAGTCTTTTTCTTTCCTGTGCTTCTAGTTCCAGATGGGTTCATCTGCAGCTTGGATCTGTTACCCTTCTTGTCCTGTTGGAGAACTCCAATTTTCCAGTGGGAGTTGGCCCAAAGAAAAAGCTGGCTGAAGCTGGGATAGGGCTCTTCAGCAGGATTAGCTCTGTGGACACAAGCCAGTCTAATCAGGAAGGCTGTAAAGTGTGCAGTACTTACAAGTGGCTCTACGGGAGCTGTTGAGGTTCTGTGGATTTTTTGTAAATCAGCGAAAGCACACGTAATTCTAGGATGGGGGCTTTGCACTGTCAAGATCATCATTTATGTTGTATAAGTAATAACACATACACAGTGAGATTAATTCCATTTGAAAAAGCAGTATCTTTCCCAACACATTTTTCTTTTCATATTGTCTGTGCCTCCATGTGTAACTTAGGCTTCAGCTACTGGTTCACTACCTTACCGTGGCAGTTTATATCCATAACGCACCCCACATAAATGTTTATTACCATATTATTGTATGATGGTACTGGCTCTTAATCATTTGTTAACACAGTAAAATCAAGTGTGTAAGATATGTACCTGTATCAGAAGTAATGTAAGGAATTGAATTTCACCTCTACAAATAAGTTGTTTTTAACATTAAGAATGGCACTAAACTCTATTAACTTTATTAATTATGTGCATGCATATCACTTTGTTCTCAGTGAAGCAAGACAGCATTTAGAGGAAGGTGGAAGTTTCTATTGGATCAATCAGTCTGAACTTGTCATTGTTCATTCCCAAGTCTTTGTGTTGAAGGGAAAATTGTCCTTCTTCTCCCCCCAGACTGGCATATTGATTGCTTCAGTACAATGAAGGCATTAATCAAAGGAAATTAAGTCTGAGGTTGTGAAGTACTGAGCTTCTCACTGCAACAATTCCGCTCCTCTTTGTGCTCATACATGACTGCAGCTCTGCCCATGCCAAAGCTGCACCAACAGAAACAGAATTCTCTCCTGGGCCCCTGTGTCAGGTGGTAGGAAGGACCTGATGTCCTTCACTCTGCCAGGCCTTTCTTTCCAGAGGGCAGGATGTCAAGCATTTGAAGGTGGAAGTCAGAAAAAGTGCATTATTATAGCCTTGCAAAACCATTATATTACAAAATCTCAGACAGGCTAGAAGTATGGACATTTGTAGGGGTGTGAATTCAAATTAAAAAAAAAAATAACATTAATAAAATGAAATACTTTGTCTGATGCGGCTAAAATCAACCTCAATTTTTAGGGTACGCTGTAATTTGGACTTAGAAACAAATGTTTGAAACAGGAGAGGACATGACGGCTAGTTGAGGATCTCATGGTATGCTGAGCTAGGAAGAGGACTGGTGTCAGCAGGGAGATTCACCTCCTTTAGCTTTGGCACGGGAACGGGTCACACCTTTATGTGCTCACAGCACAAGCAAGGAATGAACACCGTAGTAGGCTCACTAAAAGCAAGCCTGAGTAGCTCTCAGAACCTGCTTGCCCAAAGTGGGAAATGCTGTCAGCAAGGGCTGGTGGCTTATGCTTAGAGAAGGCACTGCTCATCTGTTTTCAGTTATCACTGAGCTAACAGACCATGGTGAAATTTAGGGAAAGTTTCTTCCTGCTAGGCAGGCTACCTCTTGGTGTTTCTTTACATCCTGGGATATATTCATACATATGTATGTAGTAGTGTGCGCTATTTCTATTGCAATTTTTTATTCATTTGCTGAATTCCTCAGCTAACCTTTTTCACTGAAGGTCTTTCAAAACTAGTGTTTTGGAGTACTTGTTTTGGGGGATAAAATTTACTTTCCTTCTCTCAGTTCACAATTCGTGTCAAGAAGGTCAGTATATTCAGTGAAGGTATCAGCTACCCAGCTATCATTTTTAGGCTTAATTAGGGGTGGTGGATGGGAAGAGGAGGAGAGAGAAAGGTAAATAAACCCAAAAATATAGGTTTCTTGTCAGGTTCTCTGTGGTACCTACCTCAGAGGTACCTAATCAGTCAAACATGATTAATGACACATGATCCATTGTGAAGCACTGTAGAGCAGATACTATCACCTGTTTCATATTTTTAGCTCATAATGGTGTCAGCGCTCATATAAGAGGATAAGAAAATAAGATTTGAGATATTCCAAATTTCTGCTGTGGTACACAGGGCTATTGTAAGAAATCTTAGGATTAACAAATTTCAGGCAACTCTACTAAGGTTTTCATTATGTCTAAGACTGTAGTTTGTGTAGAAACCAAGTACATAGTTTGAAAATGAAAGGGCAAATATTTTTTGGCTAATTGATGAATCTTCTTGATTTCACTGGGTGCTGATGAACACTTGTATCTGAAGGGTGTAAGTGATACTTCAAAATTTTGGTGCTCATTACAAAATTACAAAACCTAGGTTAAGAACTGGACATTTGAAAAGTAAAGAATAAGGATTCCAGTTCTGTGTTGCATCTTTTTCAGAATCTGCACCAGGAATGAGGGATGATGTTTGCAAAGGCTAAAAGATTAAGAGGATTTTCATCCGTCTTTTGTTATCCACCCTTAAGTAAACCTTAACTCTAATCTTCAGCTTCACTTAAAACCTATCAATGGTCAGATGATCAATACAGGTACACTAAAAAATCCCCTTGATGAAGTGCCCTCAAATTCAGTCTATTGGACTTAAAGATTTGTCAAGAAACTAATGTTTTTAAGCTCTTACTTTTGAAGCCTTAATACTTGGTCTATGATAGCCAAAACAGAAATATACATTCCTTCCTACCTGCTAAAATGAACTTTTATACTAAAAATAGAAACCAAAGAAATACAAGAAGGAAATGGATTCTTCAATGTTTCATTGTAGAAACTGCTGACTATAAGTTCTATTAGGGCTTAAACAGATCAATCTGGATTAAAAAAAAAAAAAAAAAAAGTTATTCAATTATTCCTTTTCAAAACCCTGTGTAGGACCTCCCACACAGGCCATGCTTTACAATTGCAGGGTGATCAGTATAAATGTTGAAATAATAACTCTTCCTACTCTAATTGAGGCACTTACCCCAGTGCCTCAAATATTTTAAGTGTACCATTAGGTTAGTGACTATGACTCTGAAAGCAGAAGGGATCCTGTCCAAAGTGGCATAGGCTGGATCCTTGTGATACCTGATCTACAGGATTAGGTTTTGGTTTATTTTCTTGCATAGATCACCTGGAAATTGTTCAGAAGTTGATTACTCATAGAGCTATAGCGTCTGTTTTACTGGTGTTCTCTGAAGCATTTGTGATAGATGAGAGTCAGGAATTTGATTAGTTTTAGTGCACCTATATTTACACTGCTTCTGGATGGTCCTACTGTAAGGATGGTCTTAGCAAAGGGCTTGAGGAGAAAAAGGAAGAGTGGAGACTTCTTTCTTGCTTAATTTGCAATAATCTCTGAAAGCAGAGCATCAGCAATCAGCTGTGAAAGCTGGAAAGTTCAGTGGCTACACTGGTCTTGCTGGAGCATTGATCAGTTCATGTACTGCTCAGATAAAGGATTTTCTAAGGCATCAACCACAACAGGCCTTACACAAGTTTCAACAATAGGTGAACGTTTAAGATATCAGCTTAACCATGCTAACAATAACATAAAATGGAGTATAAACACCCTAAGGATGCAGGTAAAACAAAGGGAAAGGATTATTGAAGGAGGTCATACTAAAACAAGAGGTCATACTTTTTTTTTTTTAATAAGATAACTCATTTTGATCACTCTATGGAAAGACTAAGAAATCACACAGCTTTGTTTTGATCTGTGGGATGTAGTTTTGAGTTGACACTTCAGTGTAGGCATCCATGTGTTAACATCTCAAAAGAGCAAGTGTACTCATATCTTGATAGCTGTCATGACTGAGGTCTGTGAGGCTACAGCATGTATTCAGATTAAGGTTTTAGACACCTGAAGTTAAAAAGGCTTGTTTATACCCACCAATCAGGTTATTGTTGCAATCAGAGTACTGAAAACAAATGACTGAAGACCTATCACTGCTCCATCTGGAAGGGTCCCTGAGATACTATGATGCCAGCTGAGAGCTAAACTTATCTCTGAAATATGTGGCAATTTTTTTAATGCTTAGATATACCTTCACGCCAGTACCAGCTCCTTGACTGACCATTTTTTTCTCTCAGATGGTGTTATAAGCAATTAAGTTACAGCCCTGTGACAATGGGCACAACCTCTTATGTGTGAAAGGTGATATAGCAAGTCCTGAGAGGTAGGGCTGCAGGTTTCTAGGCACTGGGCTCTGATAGCTTCTCCCACACACCACTGCTGTTGGATAAATAAATAACTGTTTTTTCCAAACAAAGGTGGCCTCAGAGTTTTAAGAATTGCTTTTGGAGCCAGGGGCTGTTAACACTGAAGGTCCTGTTCCCATCTTCAGTTAGTGATAACTAAGACCTCGTGTTATCTGTCCACTGCCTTTTCAAAGGAGCTGCTTAATGATGTGTTTTCATATCGCTGTCCACACACTCAGGTAGACATTGTTTATATGCAAATGAGGCAAACTCTCGTTCATGGTGCTGTCTTTTCGCTTGATTGTTTTTATAGCGTTCATTTATGTCTTGCCCTAAGGAATATTTGGAGGCTCCTGAACTCGGAATGGGTGCCTTCTTTTTCCCAAGCACATCTCTAAATTCCAGCAAGATCAGGAATTGGTAATGCACAGGTTGCCACTGGGGTAGCCACCAGTGGGATCTCACTCATTCTGCATCAATTTCGGTTCTCATTTCAACCCCTCCAAGTCTCAGGCTGAGAAGCACACCTAATGAGAAGAGATCAGACCCTGAGATTTTGTGACAACTCATTTTCTTGACGAAGACGGTAACAAAAACTGAAAATGACACAGCCCTAATCCCTTTCTCTGACAACTTTAAAGCTGTAATGAGGACAGACAGCTGCTGAAAATGTTTCTCTTCACTTCTGAAACTGGAAACTTGTGTCCCTGCTATGGAGCACTGGTGGCAAAGAAGACAAAAAAAAATATTAGCACCAAAACCAACCCCAGCCTAAGCCCTTCACGAGGAAGGTCACTGGAGTTTCTTTATTATGTATAGCCTCAAGCACAGCTTTGGTGGGCAGATAATAAAGCTAGAGCCCCTGCCTCCAGGTGGAAGTTCCCCATTCCTTGCATTTCAGCTGACTCAAGAAATTTCTTTCCTCCAAGAAATCCTTTCTGTTACTTACCAGGCTGGGGAAGAAGATGGAGCCACAAGGAGCTGTATCAGCATAGATGGGATCTGATGTTAATTGCATTATTGTGGCCTGTGAAGGTAAAATTAACAGAGCAACAAGGCCACAAAAAGCATACTTAAGCAGACAATTTAATTGTCTGTAGCAGATGTTGTTAGAAAGAATGATAAAAGCCAGAGAAACTAAAATATTGGGTATAATGTTTGGCAGGTAGGTAGGCTCTGTGAAAAAAGAGATCTGCAAATGGATGGCCTCATTTGGAAGTTACTTAACCCTGGGAAGGGGAGAGGGTTGGAAGGAAAGTTTCAGTCTGGAAGGAGAAGATCAAAACGATAAACTGTGTTAGCATATACAAAAAGGCACTCTTGGTAGCAGAGAGATGGTCTGGGATTTATCAGGGAGAAGTTTTACACCAGGTCTTTTTTTGATGTCTTCAGGATGAGACCATTTATAAAGGTGCATGAGCAAAAGGAGTCCCCTATGTATAGACACAGATGAATAAAAATATACCTATACACACAGTGTGTAATAAATATTTCAGTAGAGTACTCTGACATATGAATGTGGAGATTGGTCTTTTTTCCAGTCTATCCAAGACAGTAAACCATGAGTCAAACCCAAGATAGCACAGGGAAATAATGAGACAATACTGGTCAGTGCAAGAGGTGGTGGACCCTATAAATCAGGCAGCCTAACCTTTCTGCAGGCAGTACAAAGGCGAGCTCTAATGAAAGCCCTAGCAAAGGATAATGAGTTATTTGTGCATGTTTACATGAAGTCCTCCCTCAATGCAAAGCATAACATGGGCAAAAAAGAGCTTGCTGAGTCCTGTAACCAGCAACAGAAGAGACTGGCTTTGAGGGCTGATCAGAAACAAGATGCAAATTCTCAGCTTGAAAGGGAAGCCAAGCTCACATGTGATGCAGGAAGGCATGGGGGTCGCACAGCTGCCCCAGCATTCTCTGGTTACTTCCAGTGTCTGTGCCCTGCTCTTTTCTTGTTTCACATCCAGAGTGACTCTTCTTAAGTTTGATCTTTGCTCTTGCTAGTCATCATTGCTCTCTGATCCATGAGCTGGATCAGAGATTTAGCTATTTTAGCTATTATTGCACATTTCCTGGGCTCAGATTCAGTGTTTGGGCCCAGATGTGTACATGGGTCCATGCAGGAGGAAAGAACAGAAAGACAAAACCATGCCTGCAACTTTGCTGGGGAGGGCACATCTCCCAGAACATATAAGACTCCAGTTCATGTCAGCTCCTGAAACACTGAAGAAAACAGCTTCCCATTCCCATTCATATTTCTCTGCAAATATTTACAGACAGTCCAGACTGCTGCAACATTTCTTACTGGTGTTTGCAGTCTGCTGACCCACATAGTTTTGGTGCTTACTGAGTTTCACCCAAAGGCTGGGGTCTTTTCACAGGAACCAACAGCACAAGGATTCATTTAGATGGATCCATAAAGAATCTATCCAAATAATATAAATTGGCCTCTGATTTACCAACAGACAAAGGACTTCCTCAGATTCACTATTGTGTGACCAGACACACTGCTAAAACATAAATAGCCTGCCTAGATTTTCCAGTCTACAATGGGACAGAATTCACCATGTTCCTTTTATATCATTCCTATTTTTGATTACCCTCATTGTAATAAACCTACTTAATAATATTAATTATAAAAATATATCATATATTATATATAAAATATATTAAAATATTATTAATATAAACCATACCAGTTGTAACTTCCAGACCTTGGCACTTTTTGTCTCATGGATACCCACCTGGCTGAAGGTGGATCAGACCATAGGTCTGCATCTGGTTGAGCCTCCTGTATTGTCAGGATGAGAAATTGGCCCTTTTCCAGTGTGGATCACCTCAGCTCTCAGAAAGACACCTCTGTGCACATCTGTACTGCAGAGCCTGAAAATTAAATGACTGCCATGATCAGACTGCTCAAGCCACGCTTTAACCTTCTGTCTTGGAAAACCCAACAGATTAACCTCCCAGAGGGGATGTTTTCTCTAATCATCCCCTAGGCTTTTCTCAGAATCCTTTCCCAACTTTTCTGCCTGAGTTTCCTGAATACCTTTCTTATGAAACACATTGATCACAGAATGCAGTCCCTTGGATTTTATACAACCTGATTCTTTTCCTTCTGGGCATCACAGATAGCTCAGTAAGAGATAGATTTAAAAGCTAAAGCAATAGGTAAATAAATAAATAAACAAGAATATTGCTACATCAATTGCAGTTGTGGTGAGGAGTCTTGGTATGGCAGAATAAATAACATGGAAGCCAGAAAGAAACTTGAGCCAGGCTCCACGTGCTCAGGGCAATTTGTTGTATTGTACACGATATATTCTGCATCCACAGGTTTTTATTCCATTTTAAATGCCACACAACTGATGTTGTTAAAGTTAGAAAGGCATGTGAAATAACCCAGAAATCCCTCCTGGCTTTTTGCAACAAGGTAGCTGAGGAGATCAGCTTCTCCATAAGACCTCTATCACAGGATAAACAGGGCTGGGATAGGCAGTGCCCCTTTCCTTCTACCTGCCCCCTCTCCTGTGCTCCTTTCAGCCCAATGGTCTGGCTGCAAATGAAGAAAGCAAGGCAGTGCAAATCAAAGGGAAATGGACAGACTTCAAACATCCAGTTTCTCAGAGATAACAAAATTATTTTCATTTGGAAAAGTAAAATCTCACTTCCAAGAAAATGCCACGTGCATCCCCCTGGGGCTCCCCATCTGCCACACCAGCGGAGCAGAGGATCACTCCCCGTACCAGCCGCAGCAGCAGCAGGGGTGACGGATGGAGCACCAGCCATCTGGAGCGCTCCTCTGGGATCTGGCCTGTATCAGGTAATTATAAGATGTAGCAGGCTTCATCTTCAAAGCACTTTACAAATATTTATTAATTAGCTCGCACCACTCCCGGGTTAGGGACAGAAGTGGTGCAGTCTCCATATGTACAGAGGGGAGGAGCAGATGTAGACTTGATGACTTTCTCAGGACCTTCTGAGGAGTCAGTAACAGGGCACAGGTGTGCCTGGCATCCAGTCCCGTGTTTGCTCATGTATAAAAATTCGTTTCAACCTAACATGTTCTTACTCCACAATAAATGGACTGGCAGGCTTTGCTCTGCTTCATCACCAGAACACAAGATGTTGCAGTAATCCAAAATCTGGCTTTGCACTACAAACAGCAACAGCAACAAGTCTGCATGTGCAGTAGCATATATACTTTTAGTTATCAGAGCAGAAAGAGTGCCTCTTGCTTCACAGGGAAGTGAAAGAAGAACCTTCTGTCCTGAAAGCCTTTTATCCAGTATAATGTCATTTCCTCACAAGCAACATTAAAGGTTGGGAAAGTGATGGGCAGATGGAGGACTTGACCAGTGCATTGAGCGAGGGCTCTCTGAAGTGCCCTGGTTTGGCAGGATGAGTCTCCATCTTGCTCATATTCTACTTAGCAGTAAAAGAGTAGTGTCATTCACCACTGAGTGTATCCCTGGGGAGAAAGCAGAGCTTGCAGGAACCTGGGAAGAGGGGAATTTTAATGAAAAGCTTGAAAAGAAAACCTGTTGGCCTGAAGTCTTCAGAGGCAATTTAATAGCTGGAGACCAGAGACTCAGATAAGGTAAATCAGATTGCAGCCGTTCACACTGACTGACAATTTTTCTGTACATGTGTGTAAGAATCATACATCTGCTTTAAAATGCAACTGCCACAGCCAATTTGCACAAAGAGCTTTATGCAGTGGCACGTTTTAAGAGGAAGAACCAAGGATAACATTTTTCTTTGAAATTACAGGGGAAAATTTATGTAGGAAGAGAATATAATTAATCAACTCATGGTTTGAAAATAATCTCAGAGTTATATGTAATATTAATAAAAAAGTGAAATTCAATACTCAGCCAGTCACAGCTTCTTTTTCCTATCACACCTGTCACATGGCAGCATCGGTGCCACTGCAGTCTCCAGTCATCTCCTCAGGCATCTGTTCCTCCCCAAGAAGGCTGTCATCCCTTGCAGTCAGCCCTCAGCTCCACAGCCCCCTTGGAGGACCATTATTCATGGACTCACCCTGCACCTCCTTAGGTTCATAACTCTAGTAGGATCACCTCTGTGACAGCCGAGCAACAAGAAGCAGAGACCCAGATAATCCTGGTGGTGCCTCAGGAGGACTCTGTTTCATGGCAGGAATGCACACAGGGGTGTGAAAGCCCACACTAGGAAGATCAGAGGTCCCCAGAGTATCCCTGCCTCTCCACCCTGCCCACAGCTCTCCAATTCCTGAGATTAACCTCAAAAATCTTCCTGTCACCAAGATTGTCCTGCATATTTATCACCTCTACCATAGCAAGAGTTTCCATCTGTTACAGCACCTCAAGTTTTAAATGAAGTGTCACAGGTAATTTGAGGGGTAAAAAAAGCTACAGCATCCTCATGATGTTTCCAAAGCATTTCTCTGCTGTGCCCAATCTCTCCACTGACCCCCCCCCTACCACAACTCATGAGCAACGAGGTTGTATCTCAAAGAAAAGACAAGATATTTCAGTGACACACGAGGCAGTGCTAGGTGATCTGCTGTCACCGAAACACTCAGAGAAAATGACAGAGGTGTAATTCAGAAAAAAAAATATTGGCCTGACATCTTTCCAAAATGTTTTGATCTTACACACCGCTAATCACTTGTGATATCCAGGCCTTTCAACAGCGCGCAGCAGAAGGCTCATCAGCTGAACTATCCATCGGATTAAATTGATTGAATTATATAATAAAGAGGGATTTATTCCTGCCTCTAGACTCCCATTTTGTTGCACGAGCACTAGGCAGTAGTAAGATAATGCCTATCAAGTAGGGAAGATCAGAATTTCCCTGTCTTCTTTATTCAGGCACAGTTGCAATCAAGTAAATATCACATAGTCTATAAATGTAAATACTGTGCCTGTGCATGCGTCAAATTTGTTTAATCATCATATGCAGTTTTTAAGTCCATTCAAAATCTCTCCCCAAACACCTCATTCTTCTGAGGCACCTGCAAATGCTGTCTCTCAAGAAGCATCCTAAAATAAATGTCAAGCTCAAATACAAAATTATTGTATTTGTAAATAAAATAACTGTTTTTACCAGTCAAGTACTGAAAAACTAGCTCATGCATACATTGTCCAGGACTCTCCTTCTGACCTTAAGAAGAAAACCTCACCCTCAGATGTCTTCCCTGAATGTTAAATGACAAGGTCAGATAATAATATCCTGCACCAAGATATCAATTTCACCACAGAGGACAGTCATCTACGCACATAGGAGGGTCAAAGGCAGCTTCTAACACAACAGAGAACAGCAACTTGCAAATAAATTGTGCGCTGATAATCCGTCCAAATCCACTGGAAGATCGGAAAGCAGAATCACTCCTAGCTGGGAACTCTGAAGGGTTTGATCAGCTGAAGCATCCCCTTCAAGACAATGTGGATCTGCCTCCCCACCCCTTACACCACTGCCATGCCCCAGTACTGACATTGCTGCAGCAGGTTGTAGATCAGAATTTACACATTAAGCTTAATGCTTTGCAGCTTGTGGAGATATATGTAAGAGCTTTAAAATGTGAACACCCATCATCACAAAGTCCCCATGGTTTAGAGATGGCTTTCATTTTAAGAGAATATTTTACATTTCATTTTACATTTCCTGTTCAGTTCTGTTTTCACTTCAGCTGACAAGAACCTTTGCTTAAATTAATAACGAGAACACTGAACAGTCCCTTGATGTTTTCCCCATCAAGTCTTTTACAGAGAAAGTTGGTATTCTCACACCTGATTCAAAAATCATTATCCCAGTCATACATATGGGCTCTGTCGGAGTCCCTCTATAAACCACATTTGTGTGAAGGGATGTCATCAAATAAGTACAAACACACTGGGAGAGGTCTCAGTGTTAGCTACTAAGTGATATGGTTTATTTCCAATCACAAAGACTTCCAGAAAGGCTTCTGCTAAAGCAAAGACATCTTTTGGGAGCTTGCATTGTGCCATGTTGGCATTCATGCCTTCAATAAAATTATTCCTCGTTTACACCTCTATAAGTGATAGCGGAATCAAGAGTAAAATGTTTGAATTGATGTTTATTGGGAAATCTTTGAAGTGTAAATCACTTGTACCTGGTTCTTTAGCCTTGACACTATGCTCGGATTTCCTGCAATTAACTGCAAATGTTTGCACACAAAGCTGCCACCGTAATACAAGCCTTTGTGAAATCATAGGCAGTGTTTAGCCTTGAAGTATGCCACTTTTGAAAATACATAGGTGCAATTATCAGGTGGAAAAGTCAGCCTTCCTGAAATACCAGGTTTAATAACCACCTTTTTTATAGAATTTCTTTGCTCGGTGCAAATGAAAAAGAGTTGCACCAACTGCAGTGAGGGCCAAAACCAGGCTTCTCAAGTGGTGTAAATCAAATTATCACTCTTGAGTTTGTTTCAGAGATGAGATAATTTGTAGCTGAGGTGTCCGTCTTCCTTTCTTTTTCTTTTTTTTTTTTTTTTCTCCTGTCCTGTAAGTAAGCAGACATTGTTGCCTTTGCAGTGTGAACACAAACTTCCTGAAGTTTCTGGGTTGAAAGATATAAATGGATACCTTGTGGTTAAGACCTGGACTGAGATCTCACATTCCTTTTTGCTTTGCCTGATGTCCTTTTGCACAGGACATGAGCAGCCGGGACTGGAAGAGCACTATGACCAAAGTGTTGAACAAAACTTGAGGGTGCAAGTTTGAGGAACTCAAAAATCAGAAGTTAAATACCCAGAAATCACAAAATGAATTGTAAAAACAATGAGACTCCTGAATAAATCCTAGTCTCTTTTTATCTCCTTTCTGAACTGCAAGAATTAACAAACAGCTGCATCAGTCTTTCAAGCTTATTGTTACAACCTGAGTAGATCAGACCTTAATTCTTGCTTGATTTCATTTATAAGGATGGCAGAGGCTCTCATGTAATGGCATGTCTCCACCAGCTCTGGCTTGGAGAGGCACCCTGCTGATCACAAGATTCCCAATAAGCTCACCAGTGATTTAAAACTTAAACCTTGGAGCTACTCAGTTCCTGGAAAATTATCATTAATTAATTAGGTGGCAGGTGGTGAGTTCCAAGGGTTTTATTACTATTAATTCAAACTGGAAATTAGAAATAAAAATGAAGGAGCAAAATAACTGAAAATCCAGAAGAGAGGTTTTCATTAATCCTTTCAGTTCAGTGCTACAGAAGATTAATGAGTTCTGTTCAAGCTGAGATAGGCATCCAATACAAAACCTTCCAAAATGTATATTTCAGAGGTAAGCTGGAGAGAAACAGCTTATAGAAAAAAAAAATGTCTCAAAATACATTTGAAAATGAGACCAACACTGCTTCAGATTTATAGTGATCACCTGTATTTTCATATGTATACCCAGTGGTTATTACTAGCAACATAAAGATTCTTCTCCCCATAACTCAGCATCACTGTGGGTTATATATAAGATTGAAGGAAACACTAGGGACGTTTCCCCCAGAAGTTCCCCCATAGTCTCCTCCTTTTTCTCTGATTTTTTGACCTCTGATTATTTTATCATGCTTTGTTTCAAACAGGGCAATTTACCTGCAGGTAAGTTTTACCTAAGATTTTATTTCAAGTGCTAGTATTTTGAAGAGGTGGAAATCAACTGAAATATGGGCATAAAAATATAACATTTCCTTTCTTTCCCTTAGGTGCATCCAGAATAGATCAATGGAATTTGTCAAAATTACAGTTCACTGGTTTTGTCAAATCTAGGATACAGGAGGCAGCTACTGCAAAACCCATTCAGGACTCAAATCCGAAGTAAAACTCCAAAATCTTCTAGCTGAAAATGAACAAACCTGACATTCCTATTGAGATTCAAGACTCTTTGGTTCCATGACATCCTATTCATTACCAGTAGCAGAGTAGTGCTCTTCTTCTTCGTGTTTGTCCAGAGTACTTGTAGAGCAGCCAGGAGATGACTTCCCGTGGAGGCAACGTCTCTGCGCAAAATGCTGAATGGTTCCTGGGGGCTTGTAGCAACTCTCTCAAAATAAACTTTCCTTGCAGTTTTACTTTTCACAATAAGCATGTCTCCAAGAAACAGAGGACACATAATGAGATTCACAAACCAGGCAATAATTTAAATCTTAAAGAGCTGAAAGAGAGTGAAGATGGAGTAAACAGGAAGACAAAGCCTGGTCTGTTGCAACAGAATCAGCTATTCACAAGTAGACTCTTAAAGTTACCTTGGGTCACCTCAGGGAAAAAAGAAAAAAAGAAAAAAGAAAAAAAAAAAAAGAAAAAAAAAAAAAAAGAAAAGAAAAAAAAATCACCTGAAAACTCATAGTAAAATAAGGAGATGATTTATTTAATACCATGCAGCAAACCCCTTGACATCAAATGATGCTGTCTTCATCTCCTTAGGCAACATCGATTTCCATAATGAACTCAAGATACAAGTAGCTAAACATTTCACACTTCATGCCCTGCTCACATCTCTGCTCAAACCTCCTGCCATGTCCTCTCTCAGCCGCTTCCTCACAATCTTTCTCACACTTGTAATGCCATCTCAGTGACTTAGACACTTCTCTCAGCTGCCTCCTGTCCTTGTTTCCCCACCTCTGCATGTATGTCCTCCAAGTAGCGGCCATATTCTTGGTTCAAACATGCTCCTTCAGCGATACCCCCTGGAAGATAGCCAACATTCCTGCTGGAGCCGCAGGATGGTCCAAGGAAAGGCAACACTACCAAGAAGTACCACAGCTTGTAGCCTTGTTCTCCATCACTCTTTTTGCACTTCTTCTTGTCTCTCTGTATCCATAACTGGATTTTTAGTTCCCGTTGCCATTATTTCTCCATGGAACCCAGAGCAGCCTCCAACCTGTGAATATAACAGTGATTAATAACGGAGACATGCAAAGGGGACTACAGGTGAAAGGAAGAAAAGTGATTCCAGATTCATCCTCTGTGAGGCTTCTACTCTTCCCTTGAAAACCTCTCATACCCATGAAAACCATTTAGTACATTAATCATAACGTAGTCCTGACAAGGTCTGACAACTTCTGCTTTACTACATGAACAGATAAAATGATTTGAAAAACCTACTCATAAACACTTCATTGCTGAATATCCCTGAACATTTTCACCAAAATGCAAGGCCCTCTCCCCATTCTCTAGGAAGGACAAAAAGCAGATGTGGGATCATGGGGTTTCAGACTCCCCTCACAATATAACTTGTGCTTCAGTGGATTCACTGGCTCACTGTCAAATATTATGAAACACAGGTTAAACAAAAACACCTTGTCAAGTCAATTCCTAGTATAATACATCAGCTTCAGATACAGTTTTCTTTAGGGGTCGCTGTATGTTTTCCCATGTATATTTGATTAATCAGTTCACGAATGTGTCAATGTGCCCTGGGACGTCTGGTCACCAGTGGAGTTTAATAAAACTCTTCTCCATATAAAATGAACATTCCAGCCAGCAGTAACGTTATTTAAATCAAACCTCCAACACTGCATGCTTTTGAAAAATACTCGGCAAGCCCCACAAGGAGAATAAAGAAAAGAAGTTCAAATCACAGATCCTTTGCCACATTCAGCTGTACTTAGAAAGTTCCCACTCTCAAGTATTTTTTTTCCTTTTTTTTTTTTCTTGCTTGCTCTCCCTTTTTCTGACATGGCAGACTAAGAGGATATAAAAATTTCTGTCTTTCACCAGCAGAAGAGTTAGAAGTGGTTGCTCCCAGCAGAACACCTGGCCTTGAGAACCTTGAAGAGGAGCTCATACTGCCACTGGTGCTGTGATGCAAGGAAGGATCTGAGAACACATGTATGTTGGCAAACTGGGTGTCTCTCCTTCCCCTACAGAGAATTTAAGCTGACGATGACAAGCTGCTTCTCTTGTCAGACACTGCATTAACTCAGGGGGCAGATGTGCATGCTGTGCAAGTGAAATGCCCCAAGCCTTGTGGTGGTTCATATGCAGTACTGTATTGCTACATGATGGAAATCTTGTTTTCAGCTACTTTGTTTTTAAACTTAGGAAATGGCACACATACTTGCATGCATATGTGCACACCCATTTGCAAAGAACATTCTTATGGCTTCAAATTCACACATGCAAAAGACAAAAAATGTTAGAAATGAAGGTGCTCATGCAACCTGTTATGCACAATTATAAAACAGTCCCTAGCTTGTTAATTTAATTTGATTTTTTCAACTCAGTAAGGATTTTGCACAAGGTCTCTTACGCCCCTTCATTTTCCCTTTTCATCCAAGATTTTTGTGTGAGTTTCTCTATCTTTTTTTTTTTCTCTCTCTTTTTTTTTCTTTTGGGAAAAAAAAAAAAAAAAGTTGAAGATTTGTAGAGAATGAAAACAGTGATTGCAAGCACGAAAGGGCACTGCACTGGAACTTAAAGTACTCTATACGCATGTGGATATTTCCTGGCTCCTTGGTACATTATCTGAGATCAGGAGGTTGGATATAGTTGATACTTAAGGTCCCTTCCAACACAAATGATTGTATGATTCTATGAATTACTCAGGTCTCTTGCTCCAAAGAGTGGAAAATAGCGCCCCAGTTCAATTCATCACATCATCTGAAGACAATTTACAGAGAGAAGTGTTTGGTTACATCAGTAGCAGACGCTGTTGAAAAAAAGAAAAACAAAACAAACAAAAAAAAGTGGAAATGATTCATTCTGTCTTCAGAGTAGGGTTTGATTAGCTCCCAATAATAAGGAAAGAGGATCTGTCTTCAGCAGCGATGGTAAAGCAAAACATTGCACAGCTGCTCATTAAATGGACACTGTCTATCCAGAAGCCTGAAAGGGATCATAGGACATGAGGTGATGTGATTAAAGGTGCACAGACAACCAGAGGAAGTTGTCTGGGCAGGTTTAATTTCAGAATTGCTTCCATTTTGACTGGAGGCTTTTGTAAGCCTGCTAATATTCTCTTATCATGGGTACGATTGTGTACAAGCATACATACGTGTGTAAATAGCTTTTATCTGCAGACATAGAGGTAATGCTGTCTTCATGAGGTTTCTAATGACAGGTGAGTTATGACCATAGTTAAGAAGCAGTTTCATAGCTCCTACATCCAAATGGGGCAATTATGATCATACATCAAATAAAACAGACCAAAGAGATGCACTTAAATGAAGGTGATTACACGCAATTACCATTATCCCCTCTTGCCCTCAGCCAGGGGCTCTGCGTTTTCAGTTCAGATGGCTGCTGGTTGAGCCAGCTCATGCACGGCTTGGCCCTTCTCCCAGCAAAGCAGTCCAGTCTCGTGGGGCTGCAAGACACAGGCACAGATCTGTAACCCACACGCACTCCAGGACCACCTTTTCCAAAGCCAGCACTCAGCTTCCCTGCCTGCTGGTCCCTACCCAGACTACAGCTGCTCCAGCCACCAAGTCAAACCACAAAGTGCTTCCCATTGTGGCACAAGGCACATGCTGGTTCACTGCCGTGGCTGTGTAATGCAAACAATTTCCCCTTCTCCAGCTCACTGACTCCTGTTGCAGGCAGGGAGAAATCGAGGCTGTCTGAATGTCAAAGCGAATTTACACAGCTGTAATGCGTAGCTAAGAGCCATGGTGCCTCTCAGGGCTGTTTCTCTAATTAGTCAGCAGAGAGATCAGAAGAAATGACTTGAAAGAGAGCACAGCAGCAAGAGCAGGTAAAGGAGTATGTCAGGGAAGGAGGGAGGATGATGCAGGGAGAAAAGCAAATAAGAATTTTTGGATGCCATGCTTCAGTTAAATGCTAAATACACAATTGCAACTCATTGGGCTGTTTTATTAGGTAAGAAATTTTTATTTGGCATTAAAGGCATCCCAGACTCAGTAATAACAGTACAAGCATGTTTTCTCAAACACCATGTAAAAGGTAAAGATCTCATTGCACAGGGTATATCACAGCTTGGCAGTCACCCAGCCTGTACCCACAGGTGGCCACTTTCAAAAGTGACAGGGACTTGGGGGACTAAGGCCAGCCCTGCACTTTGTGGGGTTGTTAAAACCAGGCAACAAGCTACCAGCTCAGAGCAGCAGTACCTGGCTTATGTTTAGCACTGATGCAAGTCACTGCATGGTGCTTGGTACCAAAAAAACACTCCAGGCTGCTTGACTCCAGGTGGAGTAATTAAGTCATTTAACAAAGCCTGGCTATTAAGGGAAAATGTGGAATTGTTTGTTTCCCACACCCCCATTTCAGAAGTGATCCTCCTGACTATCTCTCAGGGGATGAAAAGCAGGTGGCTCCCTGTGACCATGCTGGGAGCCCCAGGGAGCAGCATGGTCTCTACAGTCCATCATCCAGCTCCAGCTGTGCCATGGCCCATATCTACATACCTTTAGGTTGATATTTTGGTGACATCACAGGCATGAGGAGGAAAATTTTACTCTCAAAATAAATCACCACTGCCAGTGGTCTTCCAAAGGCCAAGGGGGGAAACCTGCTCCTGCTGAAGGTTGAGGAATCCTGCCCCTGGATTCAGCTGCTCATACAGAGCTGCACAATCCATGCTGACCAAACCATGACAGCAACAAGCAGACACGGGAAAAGGCCAAAATGGGAAGAAAGAAGCATTGGGGTACGTAATGAGTCAGCTTCCCAGGAGAGAAGAAACAACGTGGACCCAAACTCTGTGATGCTAACTCCTCTGGCTAGTGCCTATCAGGGTGGAATGGTGAACAACTGTAGAGCTGTTCACCACTCGTGGGACCAGCTGGGGTCTCCTCCGGCTGCCCTGTGAGCTGTGGCCTATCTGGCTGCTCCCAGCACCTCCCCGTAATGAATGTTATTGCTCTGAGCATCCCTTTCTCTGTCCTCACTGCACCGTGGGTACCAGCTCACCAAGAACATGACAGGTGAGAAGTGCCTCTCACTGAAATGAAATACAAAATGCTCCCACAAAAGCCCAGCCCACAGCTAATGACAGCACCTTGTGCTGACAGCAGCTGCTGCAGAGGGAAATGTCGATGGGGCTATTACAGCCAGCGATTTCGCTTAGCTGATGGCAACCCTGACCTTTGCTGTACCCAGCGGCAATTTGTTTTCCTGGCTGCTGGAAAGCTGGAAAGTACCAAGAGACATTACAAAAATGGTGCGTGCCCTGACCCTGTCTCATCATCATTTGCTGTGAGATGTCTCTCTCCCGAATGCAGTGGCTGCCAGCAGCTGTGGCACAGTCTCCTGCTGGCTCCATGGGGTGGGCACAATGGGGACTCGATGGGACCGTCCCACTGCTGAGCAAGGAGCAGGGGGACTGCAGGCAGCAAGGTTCACAGATCTCGGTTCTTGGCTTACTATTTAGCTAAGGCAACTTTTCCTTAAACTCTGGACGCTTCTGCAGGAATGAACAGTGAAACATCAGCTCTAAATGGCAGCTAGATGAACGCCTCCCTTCTGCTGTTCCCAAATAGCCTGAAGGACTGCTCACCACAGCCACCCAGAGGGGATTATATAGGTGTGGGCCACCCAGAACATATTGCTTATGAGAAAAAATGCTCCTCCTCTTGACAGACCTGATGAAGAGGTGCTGAGGGAGAGGAAAGAGAGAGGTCCTCGTCATCCCATGTTTTTCGCTCAGTGTCATGTAGAGGATGACTCCCGTCCATCTGTCACTTGGGGTGCTGGTATAAACCAGCAGCATAAACCAGCAGCATTAGGTCTGACTTCAAGATGCTACATCATTTGTAGCTACTGAGGGGCTGTGTCCCTCATATTCAGCTCTAGCTTCTAAAATTTGGATGTGAAACAAAGAGCTGCAGAAGCAGGGGGTCTGTGTGAGCAGGCAAGATCATCAACAGCCACGAACAGAGTTGGAGAAATGTTTGGCTAAACTTCACCTCTGCTACAGGAAGTTTGAGTTCCACAAGCCTGTTTCTAAAGCTTTTTTCCTGACATGCTACTTTTAGTTTCAGGTATTGGACAGGCTCCATCAGACCTCCCATGCTAAGTCAGCCTTCATCCCATTTCCCAGGGAGAAATACACTTCTACCAGAATTAATTTTCAGAGATTTTGCTTATGGGAGCAGGACTCCCAGCAGTGTGCGAACAGCAAACCCCACAAATGCTGCCTTTCAGTTCTGCTGACGCTCCTCAGCTGGTGGTGTGCAGGGCTCGTTGCCAAACCCAAGCTTCCTCAGCACCCTCCCCACCTCACAGGCTGAATTCGCCACTGTGTCAGATCGTACTTGTTTGCTGTGTGCCAGGGTAGCTTCTGAAGTGAGGTCTCCAGGAAAAAAAAAAAAAAGGTAAAAAACCCCTGCCATTCCTACATCACCTCACTGCTATATTGCATTCAGCAAGGACAAAGGAGCATCCTTGCCCAGGTACCGAACTATGCTTACCCATCCTAAGATCAATTGTAAGCCATGTCCTTAAATAGAGCAATTAGTCCTCTGCCACAGGTGAAAAAGAAGGGAAGAGAGGATGGGTTTAGTCTCCTGGCTAAGCTCTGAAGATGTGTGTCACAGGCAGGAGGTGCAAGGTCTGGTATCGATACTTGCAGGGATGCACAAGCAAGCCCGCACTGTCCCTGGGAGAATAAGCTGCTTGGCTCCTAAAACTCTCTTTCCAAGGAGCTGTACTGGAAGTCTCAGAAGCTGCCGTTAGTTTTTGGTTCTGATTTCTCAGTCTATAAATGGCAGAGCTGTAATCATTACTGTTCCCTCTTACTCACGTGCCACTGTATGCTGCTCAGGGTGCCCTGCCTGCAGAGCCTGTGCTCTGCACGTGCAGCCAGCCAGCTACAGCCCTGCACAACCTGCAGCGAGCTCTGATCCCCTCCCTGTGGTCAGCCCCTGGAGGGGTGTGTGTAACAACAGGAGTGAGAAGGGGAAGGCAAAACACTGAAAGACTGATAAGGCTCCTGTTCTCGCTCCCTTCAAGCACGAGGTAACACCAGACCATCGGGATGCTATTGCATGAGCAAGTAACATCTCCCCAGATCTATTTTCTGCTTGGAAAGTGGAAAGAAATAAACAGGCAGAAGGCTTCAGACAACAGCAATATGCATGGTGGCTGTGGTGGGCACTTCAGATTATTTTTTCCTTGCTACTTCTATGTTTTTTTTTTCCCAGAGGAAGAGTTATATGACTTGAAGAACCAGCCCCTGTGGCAATCAGCTCCCTCCTGCTGGACACATCCCACAGCTTCCTTTGCCATGGGGCAGCAGTGCCCGTGAGGTGTCCTCCACTCCACTTCCCAACCCTGTCCTCACATCCCTGCAGCAAGAGGGCAGATCGCCACCTCCTTCCCAGCTGCTCCGTAAGAGGGCACTGCAATTTTTTCCTGGAGCTGAGGTGAGCTTGCTCAGGATAGAAGCTAGAAGCTCTCTGGGATGGCAGAGTCTTTTGCCATTAAGCTGTCTCACTCGTTGCAGAGTAGATCCAGACAGATCAAACGTTGTCTCTACTTACAGAGGGCACCAGCACACCTTTTATGTCTGCCATGAAAGCCAGTTCTCTGTGGCCTTTTTCTGCTTAGACATTGACTGAGGAAGAATATGTTTGCTTTAAACAGGAGTGCATATAATGAGAAAACATTGCATCATTTTCTCTTATTTATATTTTAACAGAAAAAAAGAAAAGTGAGAGAGGGTTTTTTTTTTTTTTTCATGAGGGCTGTCACATTTTCCTGGACCTTTGGCAAATGTAAAGCTTCAGTCAAGGCAAGTGTTGGTGAGGTGAAAAACAAAACCAGCCTAACAGCCCCCACAGCTGATGGCCCCTTGCCCCAGCAGCGTAGGGCAGGCTGAGTCGGAATCCCTACAGAGCCGCGCCGTGCTCACGCACGTGAACCCTGCAGGATGCGGGCACGGGAAAGGAGCTGTGGTTTAATTGCTCCCAGAAGTGGTGCCTGTTGGGATGGGGACGGGGCTGGGAGTGACAGGTGAGGAAAGATTTATTAAATGAAAAAGCGATGTCTGAAACCTGAAGCACTACAATGAGACTTAACGAGCTTTGGGCCTAGCCTGGAATGACCACGTGTCTGTACAACTGACAGGGCTTAAATTCAAGCCCAGAGAAATGAACTCCTGAGCTACCTCGGAAGGAAATATTTGTTTTCTTACCATCAATCTTTGCATTCAAGGCTACTGGTCTGTCAAGCCCTGCCATGACAGCGTCCCCCTGTACCACCCCTTTCAAAGGACACTGATGGTCTCTGAGGATCTGCCCTGAGGGACGTGGCCAAGCCACAGGGCACACTCCAGCATCAAGGCAAAGAAATGACCCAGCAGTAGGAGATCTCTACATTTTTGTGCCTGGATGGAGCCACACATCCATACGGAATGGCTGAGGCACAGCAGAGCAGCAAGGGCTGCCCCAGGAGTGAACAAGGGAGGACTGCACACCCTCGGGCCTTGGAAAAAGGAGGGCACATGCAGACCCAGACACTCACCTCACCATCTCACCATAAGTACCTCAAGCTCCCACTGAAGATAAGACATGCCTGATACTGATATTGCCTTGTTTTTCACTGATGGAGGGGCACATACTGGCTAGAAGTCCCTTTAAGACAGAAAGAAATAAAACAATACCAAGAAAAACATCATCCTTCTGCTGCTCAGAGTTTGGTTTGCTCAGTCCTGATTTTGGTGCAACCTACATGACAAGAAGAAAAACCTCCTTCATCTGACAGCCTAAGGGCCAAAGCTTCTGCACAAGTACTTTATTCTTCCCTGGGAACAAGATTGTCACGCAAACACAACTGCCTCCTGGAAGCTCCCGGAGCTGCGAGGGCATAAGTATTCAGCAAATAAGCACACATCTATACATAACAAATCTGCATCTATTCAAGACGAAGCCAGGCTGCTGGCTATCCACATAATACTGCATTCATGCCTACGCAAACCACTGTCATATTGCTGGCACTTTCACGCGATCTCAGAGCCGTGTAGAACTAAATCTGTATAAAATCAGATAATCCGCTCTGAAGGGAAAGCAGAGAAATTGAATGCAGCTTGGTGGGGGAAGGTAAAAGAAGGCTGCATAAAATAATAATAATAATAAGATAAAATAAAAAGAAATGTAAGCATATTCAAATAACTGGTATTCTTTTGGAGCTGTAGCAGGAGAAAAAGGAAGAAATAACACCCTTCTTTGGTAACTTATACAGCCCGTCACCTATCTCCCCCATTTCCTCTTGCTCAGTTAAACGCTGGCTCCATCATTTCCCATTTTATCTATATTTAATTGGGACTGCTCTATCTTCTGATTTCTTCACTGTTTTGACCAGTTTGCTCTTGTGGACACTCCTGATAACTGCCAATAGCTAGCACCAAGGTAAACAGTGTAAGGAAAGGATGAAAATAGAGCAAGCCTTTCCCAGTGACGCTCTCCTCCCTCCAGCAATCTGCTGTTTAGAAGTTCCCTGTGACATTTGCATTTAAAAATAGCCTGGGACAGAATTTATTCTCTAACTTTTTCTAACATTTGGCTGCCTTCTGTGCACGGTGCTTAGGGAGAGCGTGGCCAGGCAGCAGCAGAGCCAGGAACCACTCACTACCTGGGCTGTGATTTGCATGAGAAGGAGCAGCTCTGACACACGATACATTCACTTTGGTCACTTTGGAGGTGAGCAGATACCTGGCAACTTCGAAACGAGGGGGAAACTGGAATTCAGATGGAGTACCCAGGCTGCAGACGCACTCAATTAATTTCATTAGACAAAGGATCCCCCCCAGGCTAAAAGGCTTCAAAGTGGCGGGGGAGATAAATTATCCTTCCAATTCAGACTCATGGCCATCCTTCGCTCGGGAGCCTGCTTGGATTATTATTAATTTTTTCCCCCTCAGTAACAGTGAAAGATGTCTGCAAATAGATTCAAGAAGAGGGGACATTTCCAGAATATAAACTCTGAGCTTTCCCTTGATTGCTTTCAGACTTGCTCCTGTAACATCCTCAATTCCCCCCTCCCTGCCCAAGCCTATCAGGTTTTTCTTGATGTTTCTGAGGACTTGTTTAAAAAGGCTGCCAGACATAATACTGCCTCATCATTTCCTCCACTAGATGAATTACTTTTGGGGGGCCAGAGTACAGTGATTTTCCCTGACCTTACAAAGGGACAAAGATAAATAGCCTTAAAGGGGAAAAGTTAGCGTTCTGCCATAAGATGACATCAAACCACTTGGCAAAGTACAAATTGATCTGAAGTTAGGAGGACAGCATAGATGTGGAATGACAATCAATATCTGTAGGAAGGTATTGTCCCATTTTTCAAGGCACAGAAAAATTCACCTGCACTGATGCACAAGCTATATCTAAACATATTTCTCCTGCAGATGGTCTAGGATCAAAACAGTGGGAAGTTAAAGACAAGAGAGGGAGGGTTGTGTTTTCTTTTCAGAAGCTTCATAAACTTCTTCCCTTGTATTTCATTATGAGACAAACCCTGGGGGAAAAGAGGGTGAGGTTCTCATCCTGTTCCGGCTGCCCGATGTTCAGAGCAAAGGCCAGGCCAGGACTAGTGGGCTGGCATGGCTCCCCTGCTGCCAGCACGGCAACAGGCAGGGGAGAGGGATGTGGAGAAAGACAGGAGGTCAAGCGAGGGCTGTGCCCTTGCCTCTGCAGGGCTATGATGACCCCAGCAAGTGCCAGAGCCCTGAGGGCAGCCCTTCCAGCTCTCTCTTTGCTGTAGGTGAATAAACCAAAGCAGCCACCCTGCCTTCTCTGCACGGCTGATACCTCACCTGCTCGGCAGCAGATGCCCTGTTCCTCCTTGCTGCAGGAGACCAGCAGGGCAGCCTGGAGGAGGTCAATTATGTCCCTGCATTCCCTGTGGGAACAATGGGACACAAAACCCAACTGTTGTGACTTGCAGTCCTGCTTATCCCCCCTTCTCTCGGGCTGCATGTGTGCAATCTACAGGGAACCTTGAAATGGGGGTCAATTTTGCGTTAGTCACATGCACATCACATCAACATCCATTATGCTATGATAGCACCAAAAGAATTTTGTTGTTTGTTTGTTTGTTTGTTTTAATCCTATGAGCTAGGTTGCTGCTGAGGAGCTGGGAGAGCAAAGCAGTTCCATCACCCATGACTTGGCCAGCCCTGTACCACCACTTTGCCCAAGAGGAGGTCTAGCATGTAGGCAGGTTCCAAAAATCGAATGGTTCAGCTGAAGATCAAAGAGTAAAGACCAGGAGAGAAGGGGAGCAGAGCTGAAGAAGGACTGAGCAACAGCAGGCAACAGGAATTAGCTTCCCAAGTCACAGACAGACCATGCAGCAGAGGATGCCACAGCACTAGGGATCGGCATCCTTCCCAGCAGTCAGCTTCAGCTCACTTCTGCTCCTGGGGGAGGCAAACCCAGGCAGTGCCCTCCAGCCTGTTGTCCCCAAGGGAGGAAGGGAGAAGTGGCCACAGCGGCTGCTGCATTCTGCCAGCAGATCTGTTGTCTGTGGCCCAGGCTCCCTGGGGCATCCGCACACGGCCACACATATATGCATGCACACACGCGCACAAACGCCGAGGATAAGCTGCCATACATTAATAGTGCTATTAGTAATATGTAATGGAATTGTCAAAGTCGCCCAACGCTGGCATAATAGGTAATTCTTCATCATTAACAGGAACTGCCAGCAGAACAGCTACCAGCATCCAAATGTTTAATTTTCAGACGGAGGAAACACAAAGCTCTCAGTGGGCAGCTCAGCAGCAAGCCGACCCCGTGGCCAGTAACTCTTGGAGGCATCAAGGAGGTGTCACTGGTGGAGAAAATTGCAAGCTCATATCGACCAGATCAGAGCTAATCACCAGACCCCAAAGTGAGACCTCACTAAGGTGGGAAGAAGTTACACCTACAGTAAAAATGAAAAATAATGAACACTTTCCTCACCTTGTCCATGCCTCCTGGTCATGGCCACGACAGCGACGTGGCAGTACTGGGACACCTGCACTGCCAGCTCAGCAGACACAGGTAGCTCAGCAGCAGGACTGCCTGGCAAACCTAAATATATCACACAGTCCTGTAGGGAACAGGATTGTACTACTCCATCTCCCACCCCACTGGATTGATTTCCTCCGCCCTGTTTAAACCTCTCCTGGATATGCATCAGGAGGGCAGAGACAAGGAGAGAAGTAAGTAATGCTCCGCTTAGCAGTACTTTAAGTATGGATATTGGTTTCTCCTTTTCTTAGTTCCTTCCTCCCACCCTCAGAAAAATAACTGCTTGTATTCATAGAAGTAGGGATACAATTGATCTGAGAATGAAAAGGGCAAACATATTTACCTGGCTTTTTGGAATGCAGCTGGTAGCATCCCAGGACCTGTAGGATGGGTCCAGGCACCTTCTGGAATAGCTGGTGAAAGAAGGTAAAGAAAAAGAAGAGGGGTAAATTGGACTTATCCAAGGGAAGTCACTAAATTATAGAGCTAGCTAAGTACTTTATATCAAAGCCATTTTACAGAAAAATACACATTTTTCCTGAGAAATGTAATTTTCTTTAAGTTTTAAGGGAGTTATTGTAAACAAATACTGGACAATTTCCAGAAGAGGAGAAGGAAAAATAAAAAAGAAAGTGGTTGTTTTGTAAACCGAAGCATTTTTAGTTTATTGGGAAACAATAAATTTCATGGCAGACACTCCAATATTGAGGTTTTATAGATCGTGTGTGAAAAACAGTTGATAGTTTTGACTCATTCATTGCCCTTTAGCTACCTACAGGACCCAGTTCTGCTCCCAGACTCACACAGATGGCTGCAGGAAGGGTGCATCCACAGCATAAGCAACAAAAGCACATCCCTCAGTCTGACCTTCCCACGTGTGTGTGATCTGTGGTCCCTACGTGTTCGGGAGCACAAGCTATAGGGAGGAAGAATGGCAGTGACAACACATCACTGGTGGTGGTCACAGCAGGGATGCTGGGGTGGGAAGGTACGGACTGGCCAGGGTGAAAACAGGTGGAGGAGTGTGGAGGAAGGAAGGAAGGAAGGAAGGAAGGAAGGAAGGAAGGAAGGAAGGAAGGAAGGAAGGAAGGAAGGAAGGAAGGAAGGAAGGAAGGAAGGAAGGAAGGAAGGAAGGAGGGGAGAGAGAGAGAGAGAGGGAGAGAGAGAAAGAAGCCAATCAGTGAGTTTCCTCTAGTGCAGGAAGGACAAAACTAAGGATGAGACAAAGAGAGAGTCCTGCTGCACCCCATCCCAACAAGGAAAACCTGAAGCTTGGCCTTTTTGCATTTAGAAATTAACAGATGCAGTAAAAGGGCAGAACTGCAGCTGGCAATGTAACGAGAAACATTAGAAAAGGAGTAGAAGAGAGACAGGCAGCATGCCAGGTTGCTTAAATGTTCTGGGGACTTGTTTCAAACAGTGAAGGAAGGTGCTGGTGGAGCAGCTCCTCTAGGCTTGATTGCAGTCAGCAGGTAGCTAGTAGTTAAAAATCCCAGCTGGAAAGTCATTTGGGTGCAAATAATTCAGAAATGTTGGCACCCTCTGGTCTTCAGGAGCTGGGCAGAATTAGCAGGAGCCCAAAGGAAATGCAGGTTCTCCCTCCCACACTCCAACAAACTCAGCAACGTGGCAGAAGAGGTCTCCAGAGAAGGGAATTTCTGCATGGAGGAGCAGAAGAAAATTGGCAGTTACTGAGAAAGACCATGTTAAAGCACAATGGTAACCTATCCTATTGTGCTAGAAAGATGGGAAGCAGAATAAGTGACCATTAGAGCTGCATGAAGAGCTCTTTAGGGACCTGAAAATCAAAAAGAAATTACAGCAAAAGTGAAAACTAGACCACATAGCTAAGGACCAGCGTAAAAGAATAATAGAGGCATAAAAATCAGAATGGATAAAGCACAGAATTAATTACAATTAGTAATGGACATCAGACCACAATAAAAGTGCTAAGGTATCAGCAGAGGCAGAAGAAAAGAGAACATGCAGTCTATTATTTAATGGAAAAAGTGGAAACAGAGGCTGATATAGAGAAGGATGCAGTAGCCTCATCCATCTCTGCTTCAGACTTCATAACATACTTCAAAAATTAATTCCAACAAGGAGACAGAAACACAAGCCAGAGCACAGAAAGAACAAAATCTTGAGATAAATGAGATATGGTCAAATTATCAGTGCCTTCTGAAATCCACCCTCAGACATTGAAGGTACCCGCTATAGAAATCTCTGATCCGTTCAGAAATTATCCCTGAAATTCATGATATAACAGTGATCCCAGAAGATTCAAGAAGGGCAAATATAATATCTTTATTTAAAATAAGGCAAAAGGAAAACATGGAAAAACACATACTAGTTAACTCTCCCTGGAAAAAATACTAGAACAAACTATTACATGATCAATATATAAAAACCCAAAGGAAAACAAGTGGATAAAAAAAAAAAAAAAAAAACTCAACATAATGAATTTATCAAGAAAAAAAATCATTTCAGTTATTCATTTCAACAAACATTGAACATTGAATCAGTTGTTCTTTTCTGAGCAAACTAATTTTCTTCTTTGACAAGGTAACTAGCTTTGTGGGTAAGGAAGAAGTGGTAGAAATATGTTTTAGCACAGCTTTCAATATTGTCCCACATGGCCACGAGCAAATTAAGTCAGTACAGCCCTAGTTTTGCAGTACTTTGGCTTTTGGGGTCCTTGATCATAACTGGTCGTAAATTCTCTTGCAAACACTGTCTGGATTTACTATCAGACTTTTAATAGGAAGGAGGAGTGCTTCCTTGGATCAAGTGCAGGGCATGTACTATGGCTTTGCAGCTCATCAGCAATTCAAAGATGATAATGTGGAAGTCACTAGCCTACATGAAATTGCCTATAACTGCAATTAGGTAGGAAAAAAAAAAAAAAAAGAAAAGAAACCACTAGTGAAGAACTATTGGTGTAAGATTTCTTGTGAATCCTGGAAGAATCTGTCCTCCTCCTGGCTCTGTTCCAGGTTTTTACAGTAACTTGAGTAATGGAAGACAGCATGAATTACAAAATCTGCAGATCAATCCAAGGTAAGAGGACATTTGTAGAACAGGACCTGAATTCGAAATGATCTCAATAAATTGGAGAAATGGTATGAAATCAACAAGTCATAATTCAATAAATCCTTCAATAAAATATTAAACTAGGAAAGAAGAAAGCAAATGCTGAGCCTTCAGACAGGGAATAACTGCTAAGTCAAAGGTATATATTTGAAACTACAGTGAAATACAAACTCAAGATGAACACAGTCTCATTTTTGCAACTCTTACCGAGTGTCATCTCCAAAACCATAAGGAATTTTTTCTGTGCTACTCCGCTTCAGTGGGGCTGGGCTGTGGTCTTGTATTCAGGTCAGTGCACCTGAGGATACTAAGAGAAGAAATGTAGAAGACAGCAACATTAAAGACAAAGGCTAAGGAAGTGGCACCAAAGTTGATGGGTTGATGGTGAAGGGCACAGCATTGTTTGGTCATAAATAAAATAAAATAAAATAAAATGAAAGAAACTTGGATTTGGAAGGAAACTGGATTTGAAAACTGGGAAATCCTTTGTTAAGGGTGAGTCCATCACAAAGGACAAAAATAATGCCCCTCCTTTCCATTGCCACCTTCTTGTTTGCAAAGCAGTGGGTGCTCCCTGCAGGGCTGGAGAGGTGTTTTGTGGTGTGCATCATGCTCCAACAGGAGACAAGTGTTGGGTTTGTGGACCACTCTAGGCACTGAAGGGGCAAAATCACAAAGTCCAGGCAAAGAGAAAGTGACCAATGTCAATAAGGGAGAAACACGTCTAAAGACCAGGGCCATGGGGCAGCCATAGGGCCGCTGGCTAGCCAGGCCAAAGGGTGTCAAACCCTGGTGTCACCCTGTCAGCACCTTCCCTGGGCATGGCATCATCTGCAGATTCCCAAGCATTGCCTAACCCCCAGCATTAAAATTTGTCACCACATGTATTCGAGTCAGTCAACATTTCTTTTTTATATTTTTGAATGATAACTCTAAGAAATTGGCTTTTTTCACCATTTTGGGTGCATTTTCATTGCTCGAAAATAAATAAATAATAAATTTAAAAATACGCATTCTTTCATCATTTCTGATGTAGACCTCAGTGGAGGATTAGATTCACTCCTCTGTTATTTTCCCTTCACCCAGCTGAGGGGGAAGAAAAAAAGGATGATGGAAATGAAATGAGCAGACGAACAGGAAAGAGACATTTCAAACAGTTGGAACTAAAAACCTGGTTTCATTAATTTTCAAAGATGGCAGTCAAACGTGAAATTTAAAATAAATATTGTTATTCACTTTTCTTAATTAAGAAAAAAATAAGAGTAATACTTCCAGTATTTTTCATGAAAGCTTAACTGGTATCTTTCACCATCTCTGTACATTCTGCCCTTCATCTGCCTCAAGAGCTGAGATTACCCCACCCTGCCACCAAGGATGAGAAGTGCAGATGTCACAGGTCCTTCTCCATGACATGCTCTCCTCAGCTTCCTCGAAACCCAGCTGAGACTTTCTGGCAGCCACATGGTAGATATTTTTTTGCCATCATTCTGTATTGGTTTGGTCACCCTATTAGCAACAATATAGTTCCTCATCAGAGCTAATGCATCGTCTTTGATCATTGTTCTAGTTTACATTTCTCATGTCTTTTACTCACATATCACAACCCTCATTATTAAACACATTTCCAAACTTTCATCTCCCAAAGGTCAGAGAGGGAATAACGGGGAAGTTGGAATTTAACAAGATTTGGCACTAAGCTTTGATTTATTGAATCAAAGGCTGGCGGGAAGGCGCGCAGAGAAAGGAAAGGGCAGGAGAGGAGCAGCGCACAACAATAATTTGCAAAGATCTTAGGTGCCAGTGAAACCTTGCTTGTTAATGACTGGCTGCTTCCTGTGATATTGATGGACAGGAGAAACCTCCCCACCTTCCTGGCTTCCTCCAGCACAAGGAGTCCAGCCGGCAGCTGAGGTAGAGCCCAGCGAGCAGCTTGAAGGCTCTCACCCTCCCCAGGTGCAGATGCTGTCCTGTGGGAGGGGGACACCACAGGCAGCTGAGATTATCATCTCCTGCTCCTCTCTGCTGTGATTTCCCCCTCTGACTAAGTGACACAGGGAAGAGCACCACCAAGCAGCCCACAGGGAAGGAGCCCCCAGTGCACTACAATGGCAGTGAAATAGGGCTACACGAGAGGTGTTCAGATGGGGCAAGAAGGGGTGCCCGCTCCCCATCACTCTCCCAGCTCCCCAGCAAGGTTGTTGCTGGCCCTGAACAGCTGAAGATGGTGTTTTTAACATGAGTCTGTCCTCCAGAAGCGTGCCAGAAGAGCAGCAATACTTAAGGCACCATACAAGCATCTTGCTTCTCTCCTGGTAGGAGTGGGTGCTCCCCACAAAAGCTTGCTGACTTCGGCCAGCCCTCCTATAAAGATGCCAAAACTGAACCCTACTTAGAAATGCTGCCTGCTCCAGCTAAAGGAGCAGCAAAACCCGTGGCTGCCCCACAGCTTTGAAGATGTCAGTGTGGAGGGGACAGCCACCAGGAGCCCACTGCGGAGTGGCAGAGCAAGTCAGTGTTGGTGCTCCCTCTTGTACAGCTATCAGCCAAGGCAGAATAATAACAACTCCATCCACATCAGCCCTCCAGCTGTTAACTCCTGCAGATACACAAATGCTTTGCAAAAGGCTGACGCATTTTACAATTCACAGATACCTAACCAAGACACCAGAGGTACAGGCAACCAGCCTGCATGGCAAAAGAAGAGAGAAATAAGCATAAATTTATCAAAAGCTTTGAGGTACTCTGCACAAACTTACTAACAAAATGTGAAACATAAAGGATAGGCTGATCACGGGCAGAGATGGCATTACTGCTGCTTGTGTTGTCCCTGTTTACTGGATAAACAAAGGACTCCTGTAGATAAACAAAAGATTGTCATTCTAGCACTTTTCCCAGTGCCAGATTTGGAGATAAACACACAGATGAAAAGGGTTTCTTAGAAAAAGCTCGACTGTTTTGGCTCTTGGCACTGGAAATGATAGGGATTTGTGTCAGTGGGGCATTAATCCTTTATAAATGTTTTTTTTAAATAATACATGTGCCCTGAAAGAGTATGTGAAGATTGCCTTATCAAACTGAGATCTAAATTTAACAACTTATTTGGGGAAAGGCATCATTTATTAAGCTGTTGCCAACAGCCCCTCATTCCCAACACAAGCATCCCCTTCCTGTCTGGCTGAATCCCTTCCAGCCCCAGCAAAGCCCATGCTGTCCTACTGAAGACAAAAACAGGAGATCTGCATGGCCCCAGGGCACTGGGATGGTCTTCCCATGGCTGTGGCCAGGCCAGAGCAGCAGCCCCAGCGTGGGGAATGCCTGCCGAGCCTCCTGTCCACAGTTTTGGTGCGGAGCCCAGCAGCAAGGGAGACTGCGAGCAGCCAGCTGAGCAGTCTTTGCTTCTGCCACCAGCAAGTCGATACACAGAGCAGTGTGCACTAAGACATCCCTGTGACTTTTGTCATGGCTTTTGTTGTCATCAGCTTTGGCTTCTGAACTTCCAAGCCAGCAAACTCTGTTCAGCACGCTTCTCTTCAGCACCATCCACAGTTTGCCTTCCTAAGCATGCCCCATCCCTCACCAGGTGAGAGGGACACTTCCAGGTGTCTGAAGCACACCTTGTGTGATCCAGCAGACTACGTCTGCTTTTCAGATGCTGAGTCTTCCTCTCCCTCACTGGGGTTGTGGGGTCCTTTAGCAGCGGGCACATGGGGCTGAGGACTACCTGTGCCCACCTTTAGTCCACTTGTAGTTTACTGAAGCCACAGACCCACACAGATTGATTAAGATCTGGTACCACTGGGAATTAATCCAGGTGGGGACATGGCATGGATGGATCTTCTACCTACCACTAAGCCATACTCATGATTCCCCTTTATCTCTGGCATGACCAGAGGGAACTGGGGCCTCCTTTTCCTAAAGAAGAAGCCTCTGGGCAGAGGATGCATTTGGGGATCTCCAAGGGCTTGGGCTTTACCCCCACCAGACTGGAGGAAACACTAGCCCCGTTTTATTCTCCAGGGATCAGAGCAGTCAGCACCCAGCCTCCTGCAACAAGGAGGGGAACAGAGCTTTAGGGCTTTGCACTGCAGGACCTAAACCCCTTTCTTGCACCGCTGCAGGGGCTGCCCTGGCCCAGGGCTTGCTGACAGCACCAAGCACCTTGGTTAATTTCCCTGCTCAGTGACAACACTTTTGACAGCTTTTGCTATCAAATGAACAATCTCAGACCCAAAATAAATAAATAAATAAATAAATAAATAGAATAAAGCATTAAAAATAGAGACAGAAAAAGAAAATCCTGACGTGGCCTAATTTGAGGTCTAACACCAAACAAGTCTGCAATAAATTGGAAATTTTCTTCACATAGTAGAGATCAATAAATGTAATTATTTGGACTTAAACCTCATGAATTCTGAAGAGCTTCTCGGATTACTTGGAGAATAAGTGCTATTTTATACGATGTCAAAGCTGATCAGAATAACAACGCTTACAGCAAAGACCCCATCAAGAGGAATGAAACCTTACAGTATCTCACTGCGCCTCACACTTCTTAAAGGAACATTACCAGGGCAGAAATCACGTTAAAAGAATTGATGTCTCCTCTCTCAACTTATTAACAAAGCAAGCCGGGCTTGTAAACCTCTCATTGTTGCAGTCTACATCTCTTATCTTAAACCTAACACATTCTTCAAATTTCGTTTGTTTCCCTCGGAGAGTCTGGCTGTTAGCTTTTATGCTTTTCTTTGAGACGGATGGTGAAGTTAGATGGGACCGACTGGCAGAGATGGGGCCCAAATCCAAACCGTATTTCCACAGACCTGTGTTCTGGGATTTGAGAGGAAATAGGATCAGCACTGAAGTCACCCTTGGTACTGGAAAATTAAAATGTCAGCAGCAAGCTAAGTCAAGCACAGGTTTGGTCTCTTTCCAGGACCTTCTATGTAGGCTGGTGTGAATTGGGGTAATTCCACTAAAGTCAAGTTACTGCTCAGCTGGAAAACTGGCATTAGAGGAGAATTTCTCAGGCCTTAGGGTTGAATCCCTTTCACTTCCCATTAATCCTCTGCAGTTCTCCGGCACTGCACAACGTGGCTGCACTGAGCTCGCAGCAGTACAGGAGAAAGTCTGAAAGAAATTCATCCCCAGCAGCAGCCTGAAAGCCCAGAAACCTATGCATTTTAACCAGGGCTATGTTTTGGAGCCAAAATCCCATCCTTAGAGATCAGAGCATTTAGACTGCACTTGCTTCAGATGCAGCAAACAGGATTTTGACCCATTTAGATGGCACCCATCCCCAACTAAGAAGAAAAAAAACAGCTCAGGTTGTGAGCCCAGACCACTCCTTGCTGCCAAACCTACGTGTCCATCCCTGCACACCAATCCCAGGCTCTGGCACCCACAACCCACCACCACTGCCCCAGGGGACTGATAGAGCTGTTGTTTGGTTAATATTTAATTGGACATAAGACGTGATGGCTTCTGTGGTCTCCAAAGGGAGGTGACAAGGCTCCAGAGAAACACTTCGTAAGAGCTGTCCAAAGACTTCATCTGCTCATGTTCACTTGTCCGCTTCAGCAAACTTTCAGAGCACTACGGGCTCTCAATCAGGTGGTGCTCTGACTGATGCAGGGTCTGTGATCTACACCCTTCTCTAAATTATTGCCTTTAGGTCACAGATTCACCAGGGCAAGCTTTTAACTAGGTTCCTCAGCTAGCAGTGTACTCATGGTGACACAAGGCTCAATGTGGGTGCATACTGCCATTTTTTCTGACTTACCTATTTCCACAGTAGCTAGTTTAAAATCAGTAGCAGCAAATACAACATTACAGCCACTGGTAGGGCTCTAGTGCAGATTTACACATATTCCAGGACAAGATCTGAAACACTCAAGCAGAGACCCTGGCTTTTATAGATCTCATTAGGCAAGCTTCATGCCATGCTATGTGTTCTTTTCCACTTAACTAAAACACATGGGAAAAAGTGCTTCCCAGTCCTTTGGCTAGAGCCCAAAGAAGCTGTCACTCCACACATCTGAAGTCTTCATGTGCAGTGACAGGGGCTGGTCAGCATAGGCATGAAGTTGTAAATATGCCAGCAAGTCTTGCTGGTAGAAACACAGACTCTCTTCAGTTTTCTCTACCTGCATCAGAGGCATTCCCAAACGAAAATAAGTGACAAAATCCACAAAATCCACTTTTTTTACTGGTAAAATGGCATCGTTGGCTTCATTCATCCTCCCCACCTGGCTGCAAGGACAAAGAGCACATCCCTGTGAGACGAAGAAAAGGCTGGAAATGCCTGGAATTCCCCACACTTCAGGAAGCAAGATTGAAAAATCTTCAAAGGAAGAGCAGACATGAGGGAGAAGCAAGCTAAGCAGTGCCCATTCATTCCCAGCCACCACAGGAGAGGCCTCCACATCAGGCTGCTATTGAAGGTTCAGGCAGAGGAAAGGGAATCAATTTACTTTGTGCCAGAGTATTTATCTACCCCTGGGAAGTCCTTCATAGCTACGATACTGTGGCAGCTGATGGTGACCCTAACATCCCCTCCTCGAGACTGGACATATCTGCACATGCAAGTTTCACTTCTTGGGGCCAACACTCAAACCATCACCCAGGGTTCGTAAAGTAGCAAGGCTACGTCCATGCTATCAGAAATCCCATATAACAAGGAGCTCTGTGAAATGCCTGCTGCTCACTGGCACTTGGCTCTGGGATGCCTGAGTCTGTATTCAGCTCTTTTCAGGTTTCTCATTCAAAAGCAAAACAGAGAATGTTCCTGCTCGTTTTAACTTCCTATAGCCATTAACCTTAACCCTGATGCGCTTGGACGCGAGGAGGTGGAGAGGTCAAGCAGGCATTTCACCCCTGTGATGCTAAAGCTGCCTGGTGTCCAAGCAGCTTCACCTGGCATCTGTTTACCCATTTCTATCAGCAACCTTTTCACTTTCTCCTCCCCAGTGCACACTGCCTGCTGCTTTACATGGTTAGCCGAGAAATTCCTGGTGCCTTGTCCTCTCCCGTGCACTACCGCAGCCTTTAACCACTGCCAGGTGGAGGGGTCCTGCCCTTCAGCACACCAAGGGCACCAAATTTAAGCACTCCAGTCAAACTCCTCCAGTTTTTGCTGTGCATTTTAGTAGGGCTGCCCCAGGCAGTTGGTACAGTAGAAGTGGAAACAGCCCCTCCATGCAGAGACAACATGATGAGGGATTTTAGAAGGAAAAAAAAAAAAAAAAAAAAAAAAAAAAAAAAAAAAGATTCAAAAGAAATGTTAAAGCAAACACAGGAAAGAAGAGTGTCCAAGCAGATAACATTTCTCCATAAAACACTCTGGCAAACGCATGCTGTTACTGGTGTTTCTGCTGGTTGCACTAACTGCTCTTCTGAGTCACCAGCTTATCATCTACAAATGTGCCTGATAAGTCAAACAGTCTGAAATGCTTGGTTACAAAAGCCCTCAGGAAGCGGGAAAACAAATCGGGTAAAGCAAAATTAATGGAAAGGAAAAGCTTTCTGATTTTATTTCAGTTTTAAAAGGAAGAGACCCAAAATGCCACAGATAACCAGACCAGGAACTTCCAACCTTGTGCACTGCACCAGTTTTACCACATTGATCATATTCCTTCCAGACTTGGGCAAATGCCTCCTGTAAGCAGAGAAGTGTGAAAGATGGTCCACGACCTAACTGCCCAAAGCAAGCCCTTGACAGCCCAAGGGGAGATGCAGAGCAAAGGTCTCTTTATTTTTTAACGTGGCTGAGGTGGGAATCGGGTTCAAGGACTGACACAATCAATTAAAACACTCTGATAAAATTAAAATATGACAGCTGATACCCGTCATTAGAGATTACATCTCATAGGATATCCACAAGGACGTCCAGCTGTGTGAAAGAGGTCAGCTTTCCCAAAACCTTGGAGATGGCAGGAGGGGGGAAGAACATCCCATTTCTCCATATGCACAGTTCTTTCTGTTTCTGTTGTGTTGTGTTTTTTTTTTCATCCCCAAACAAGTAAATTGAGTTTTTCAGCAAATAATGACAGAGGATCATTGGGGGATAGATGTCAGTAGCATCTCTTTATGTGTGTGTTATGCTCTCCTTTCTATTATTTCTCTTCTACATCTACTGTTTCAACCTGTCTGCATTACAGACAGATACTGTGTTTTGTTCTGCGGAGATCATTACATTTGTAATTGGAAAGCTCAAGAAATTTTTCCCTCACCCCTTTTCAGGAACAGCTGACAATAGAAACTTTGGTGTTAGGCTGTCATTCAGATTCTGGGAAAGGAGATACAGCTATGGAAACAACCTAGATTTTTTCCCTTTCTCAAAGTACAATTAAGAGCTGGCAAAGAGGTTACATTTAAAACCCTGAGTAACTGGGACCAGGGTGAGCACAGCAGTGGTAGGCAGAAACAGATGTTCTCATTGAGTGAGGAGCAATCTTAAAATCCAGCTGATGTTTAAATGCAGATGATTTTCTTCTTGCTGTCCACTGTAGGCCACTTCTGCTCCAGGGTTCAGCTGAGAAGGAGAAATGTCCTTCAGCAGGGGAGTCTCCCATCCCTGTGATGCTGAAGCACAACTGTTTCATGGTGTCACCCCTCTCTGCGTTGTACCACATCATATAAATGGGGATTGTTTGCATCTGGCATCAATAGTTGCCATTTTGCCCTGTTGCTGTGCAAAGCATGGAAGGGGCAACTTTGGCTAAAGACAGGGTCTGCTGGATGCTCTTGTTCTGCCAACAGCTGTATTTCATCAGCCTAAGTAATTGCAGTAACCATTAGTAATAGTGATGTGTATTTGGTATTCCTTCCATTACTGGTTTCACCACCTGCTGCTAAAAGCCTCTGAGGGTATCAGTGGAAAAACAGAAACAGTGGAATATGGAGAGGATCCTAATGGAAAGGTCTGCCCCAGGGGAGGTAAGGAAAAGAAATTCTCCTGGGTATAAAAAGGGAAAGGTGGAATGGAAACAACGTATAGGAAAGTTTTCTGCTCTATGAAGAAAAAAAAAAAAAAAAGGAAAAAAAAGATTAAATTAGGGTTTTAGAGCCATTTTTATGCAAACTAAATTGAAAATTGAGGGAAAAGAGCTCTCTGCCTAAATGTGGTGGAAGAACAGTGGAAATACTTAAAGACTTCTGTATGGCTGAAATATAGCATACAGACTGAATTGAGGAAAAGAAGAAAACATTACATAATAACAGAGAATTTTCTAATGGGAAAAAAATATGAGAGACATTATGTAATAACAGAGATTTTTCTAATGGGAAAATATAAGAGTTTCATCAGGAAAAAGAAGAGAGGGGAAGTGAGAAAATCTCACTGCATCACTGGCCAGCTTAGAAATCTTCTCCAATACCTGTTGTATTTGTAATTTCTCATTAAAAGTCCTGTCCACTTGAAGGATAGCGAGCCACAACTTGGGCAATGTTCCCACTGTCTCTTCAAACCAATTTGAAGCCCAAGCTGCAACCCGTTGTGCTGTACTTATTTATCACATGTTTACAGCAGCCTGCCACGCGTGCTGAGCAGTTTCCAAACACTGAGGAAGGATGGAGCCAGCTCTCAAAATATCATATGCTGAATATAAGCAGAGAAGATGACAGAGGTTAAGAGAAGAATAACAATTTGCAATTTAGGTTTAAAACTCATCTTTAAACTCAGGCCATCGCTTTGGCAATGTAAAGATGACTTCACATAGTCAAAAATGCAACCTACTGTTAATTTATGGCTCCTCCACATTTCCAAGAGAGCAAAAAGAACTTTTTCTATAACTGAAAACAATCCCCAAAGTACAGATCTTTTTGGTTCAGAGTGAACAACCCAGCAAAAACATGTCTCCAAAAGGATGCTAAAAGTAGAAAGAGCAGTGCTAGCATGCATCCAATGTTTCTACACATCTTTGGGTTTTTCTGCCTTCAGGTGTGCCCTAGGCAGACTTTCTAGCTGTTTAGCTAGGATTTCTGCTTTGCCGGCAATGCCAAGATGTGTTCTTTGTGCTCAGCACCTGTATGATGTGTTACTCCCTCCGGGACAAGAGAATGCTGAGTTCACATCAAGACAGGGCTAAGGGGATGATCTGCATTAGGCACACAGCCCGTGGTGGGCTGTAGGCTCCCATGCAGATGATAAACTCGCTCTGATGGTAAATGCACCCTGATGTCAACAAGCAGGATGACATCTGCTTGCACACAAGCATCCAGACATGCTGGTTCTTCACCAGAGCCACTGGGAGGAGGGTGTACAGACATCACATAAGGCTGATGTAGAGTCCACATGGATCCTGTTCACCTTCCTATGGAAAGGGAAGGAATCTCTTGGAAGGGACCATCCCTTTGGGGGATGGAAGGGATTGAAGGGACCATCCCAACACCACACCATGCCCAGCCCTGCCCTGCAAGGTTGGCCCTTGCCTCCTAGCTCAGCAAGCTGTGAGACTGTCCTACCGTGGCCCAAATCCCATCACACCAAGCAAATCTGCATGACCAAGCCCTGTCTCAGAGTATTTTTCTAGCATATGCTGCTGTAGCACGTGTGGTTGTCAGCCTGGGATCCTTGACAGGAAACCAAAGAATTTCACTGTGTTCTCTAATGTAGTGATTCATCTTTTCTCAGGTTTCATCTATTATTAATTGTTATTATTTCTATAATTTGTTAAGCACATACAGCATATTTCTACATGCACAAGACTAAATTATGGCCCTGCGCTAAGAGGCTGTATTTTAAATAGACAGATTTTCTCACAAACTGCTGTGAGCTCACCATCATTTCTGCAATATTTACAGTGTGTCTTAAAGGCCTACCACCTAGATCTCCGGCTTTCTTTTTTATTTTTCAAGACATTTCTTCTCCATGTGTTTGCAATGAGATAAAACAGACTTAGAAACCTAATGAATCTTTGAGGAAAAAAAAAAAAAAAAAAAAAAAAAAAAAGCACTTTCAGTGTTTTTTTTTATTAATCATATGATTTCCCAGCCGATCGCATGATATCTGAAGAACTATGACAGTCTCATGAGAAAACCTGATGAAAGCTGATAGCGGTGAAATGGGAGCACTGCTGAAGCACGATGAAAGGAAATACCCCATGTTTGATTGATGCAGTCGTGTTTCCTATGCCGCAGTTCATGCTACGTGAGGGTGTGTAGAGGCAATGCTCTCTGGTATCTCCACTACACCCTCAGTCAGCCCACATGCTGGGACTGATCTGGACAGATCCACATCCATGGCTCTGGGCTGGGGGGGACCAGCCCCGGAGGGTTCCTGCCCGCCCTCACCGGGTGACCACAGCATCTCAGGATGCGTGCAGTCCTTGTGCTCTGCGAAGCAAAAAATGACCCAAGCTCTGAGGCAAGGAGCACGCTCATGAGTAGGTGTTTTAACTTACTGCCTTCACAGTCCCTGAGCCAACTATTGGAGTTTCTGGTTCAGAGGTTCCCTCTAAATGTAATGAGTAGAGGAAATTATTTCCATGGCCACAGACTGGGCCTGCTATGCTAAAATGTCCAGAGCAGAAAAGGAGCTTGTAGCTAGGAGTAATGATGAATGTGAAAGCTGAGGTCAAAGAACGATATTGCAGCGGCTCCGTGCATCACCCACGGGATGCGGGAGTTCTTTCAGTGCCTGGAGGAAGGAAAAGCACTCACACCACAGTGCCTGTTCCTGCTGGCCAAACAGCCCAGCATAGCGCCTCTCGCTCTCCCAGCCAAGAGTGGTACTATAAATGAGGCAGGAGAGAGACCTGTGGTTATTTATCGTTTTAAAATGAACTGGGAATATTGATTATTTTTCCCCCTTTCTTTCTGAAAACTCGATTAAGTCGGTATAACAAACAGCTCTGCTAATGGGCCGTGTCAGTAACTGATGTCCATCCTGAGATGAAATGAACTGCATCCTGCTAGGCTTGTTTCACCCCATTGCTTCCTGCTCCAGCAGCAGTCCATGTACTGACTCGTGAAGCCTTTCCAGACTCACTCCTGCAGGGTTCCCTGGTCAAAGTGGGTGTCAACATTTTTTTCTGAAGGTCTGTGGTGCATGTAATGAGCCGAGCTATGTTCTTGCATCTGGCAGAGACTCCTGATCTCATTTAAATAGTGCAGGGCAGCTGAACACCTGCCAAAGGCCTAGAACTTTCCATGGGAGATCCCTTCCTGTACACGCTCTACTCCTCATGCTTTAAGGCACCTCAGAAAAGTCATCCCTTTCACCCTGAAATTCAACCCCAGCCACCAACTCTTTGGTGCCCGCACTGCAGTCCCGTCACAGAAATTGGTCCCTGTTTTCTGAGCCCAGAAATGGCACCAAACCGAGTGGCCGTGTGCCTAACAAAGCTACAAGAGGTGAGCAGGTTCATTGTCCTTCTCTAGCTCCTGCCAAAACCTCCCAGAAGCATACCTGCTGGGTTCCCGCACATAGCTGTGACTTCAGCCTGTGTTCAGCATCCCCGAGGGGAAGCAACTGTCAGCCTCATAGAAAAAAAAAAAAAATATATATATATATATACACACACACACACACACACACACACACACATATATATATACATATATATATATATATATAATATATATATATAAATATAAGATGCTCCATAGCATGGACTGGCTTTGTACTGTCCATAGCTGCCCCAAGGCCTTCTGCTGGTCTGTGATGTGAGGCTGGTGGAAATGGACACAACCACGAAAAGAATCACAAGCTGGGGGTGTTGCTTGCACACCTAAAATTTGGCACGAGAACCAAGGGCCTGAGGGAAGCAAGGAGCACCTGGCTCCCCTTCCTCATGACATTACGGGGGACAGAAGCAGAGAAATGGGTGCCAGGCTGAGCTGGTGGGGCTGAGGTTTTCAGTCATTTCTCTGAAAGAATTACAGAGAATGGCCTTGCATATAAATTACAGGAACACACAAACCAGGGCTTTCTGTCTCTGTCAGACATCCCTCGATAAGCAGTTGTGAAAAATACAGCAGCCACACAGTAATAAAAAACAGGCTTACATTTGTCACCTCATTGAATCCAGAACAACACATATAAAATACAATGCATCCTTTTCCAGGAGGCAAAGTCTTCCATGGCACCTTTGGGCCAGGTTCAGGCTCAGCGAAGCCTCTGGAGGCAGGTATAAGTTACTCACACACCAAATACTTCCACTAGCGCAGTGTTCAGTGAATTCCCCTGCCTGCAGGGATTTGGCCTGCAGCCATTTCCATCCTGATGGTGCCAAATTCTGCTGTCTTCAGCGAGAACCCTGAACACATTCTCAAAGGCAGAGTTTGGCCTAATAGTCAAGATTAAAATCCTTTGAATGCAAATATTTACCAAGGAATGCATAGATTAAGTCCCTAATTTATCCTTTAGGAAGTGATGCTCAGGGCTCAGAAAGCATGGAGACCTTCCAAACTCACTGAAAGAACATTTCTCCTATATGTCTTCAGCTCTGTCAGCACCGGAAAAAGATGCTCACTGGATTAAGTTACATGGCTAACTGGCCTGCTTTACTCCAGGGCAGTGTGTCTCCCTCAGGGGACTGATCATCACTGAATGATACCTGAGAACCACTTGTGTGTGCTTAATTTTGGTTTCCTATGGGTAAGGCTTCGTGCTGTTATCTCAGACATTGCGGTGCTCCTCAAAGAAATACAATGGAGATGATTTCTGTGATTTTAATAGAAAAGGATTTGAATTCCTTGACCAATCACGTATTCACAAATGCTTCAGCAATGTTAATTAGATCAAGTGGAGAAATAGTTATGTAAAAATCACTTCAAACAAAAATCCAAGGCTGTCCAAGACTACACAGAAACTGATGGATGACCTCCATTGCACTTGACACCCACTCCCCACATCACTCGGACCCTGAAAGTCCCCAGTGCTTCCATACCCTAAGATCAGACCCATGTGTCCCCTGCCTTAGCCACGCATCCTTCAAAGGACCTGCTGGGGATGGAGAGAAACACACTTCTCTGGGGAAGAGAGGCATCAGAACAGGTCAAGGCCAGGAAGGTGGGAAAGCTGGACAGGTGTTTCTAGAAATTTTTATGAAAGTTCAGCTTTCCATTTGAGTAAATATTTGTGTCAGTACACAATCACAGCTGTCTTCCTCCAGTGCTCCCTGGTAATGCCATCATTCATATTCCTCTGCACTCTGCTGTGTTTGATGGTTAAGAGCCTCCACAGGCTCCTCTGCACGTACCACTGAAAAGGGGTTACTCCATGCTCTGGCAGAGAGATGGCATTGTACTGTGTATATTTACATTTTTTAAAAAGATATTGCTAATGCATTTCAGTAATGATAATTTAAAAATAAATAAATAAATAAATCTTTCTAGCCATTACAGTAATGGCTTTGAGCTAATTGCTTGCATTTGCACTCCAATATGGTACTCCCCTCTCTGACTCATTTCCATTTTTATGCAGATAAGCTCTAATCAGCTTGCTTACTAGACTTTTATCTCCCAGCTCTTAAGGACCAGCTGTTGCCTGCCTTACTCACTCAGGTAGGAACTTGCTCCATGGACTGCAGTATGGCCACTCCTGGAGGAAGATGCTTCTTAGCACAGGTAAAATTTCCAGACTCCAGCTTACGCTAGATAGGCTGTGCTGGGAGATGCTGGGTGTGTTCAGTGTCTGAGGAGGCCCGCCCTAGGTGCTGCAGGCAAACAAAGAGGTATCCCCTGAGAATTTGCTTTCACACAGGGAGCCTGGCCTTTGTGGTGGGGTGACCCTGTCCCCAAAGCCGCTGGCTGGTGAAGCATGAGGTGCTGGTTGCCATATTAGCAGGCCACGTTCTCCACAACTGCCTGTGCTACACTTGGTACAAATCAAAAAGGGGGGCCCAAGGTTGCTTTAAATTCTTTTGAATTTCCCATTCGACGAGTTATTGGATCCACAGGAAAAAGATAAAGGTATGAAGCTAGAAACTTGTTTGGCAAGCCTACAGATAAGAAAGCCTGTTCCATAATGGATAAGCTGAGGCCGCAGCCTGACAGGATCCATAGCAGCTGGCAGTCCTGCTGCAGTAACTATGGGATGACTTCTTTTCTCTTGAGCACCGAAGCAAAAAAAATGTGGATAGGACATACATTTTGGAGTCACCTTCGAGCATTTACTGATGAACACAGTGACTGATTCTGGTCAAGGACCGTTGCACTTTTCACGGGGAGCACAAAGCCTATCAGAAAGTGTCGGCTGGCTAAATGCTGTAAAGCTGCCTCTGCTCAGAGAACACTCATACCAGCGTGGAAAAACTGCGAATGAAAAGCAACAGCCCTTGAACACATGGGAGGAGAACTCTGAAACATGTGGGACGCTGATCTGCAAAGGAGGGGGAGATACTCCACCGCCTGCCTGATGTTCACGTGCTCTTTTTCCATACACAGTCAGGCCACACAGAATCAGAAGGCAGGAAGGAGGACCTGCCTGAAATGAAGGTGCACGTGATACTGGTATTTTTCTTCTCCAGGGTGATTTCTGTGGGGTCTTGGCAGTCTGGCATCTTTTACTGTCTGTAAAGCAGGGATACATATGGAGTCTATCAGTTATAACTAATTCATGCCTTCCAAAGACCTCCAAGTACCCAAGCCTATGTAAAGCATTGTGACTGAATGCAGAAATAACACAATTTGTCATTTTTGTGGGTTTTGTTTTCTGTTTTTGTTTGTTTGTTTGTTTTGTTTTCTCTAGAGGTCTCTGAACCTTCAGCACTCACAGAAATCATCTTATAATTTCACCCATCCAAATAAGCCATGGAGCCAGAGGGGTGAATGTTGTCAGATTTTTGACTCTGCCCAATGGCAGCCAGAGACCTAATGAAACATATTGTTTTTCATTGCCCTGCCCAGCACACATGAAGCACAGACAAAGTACAGGAAATGTGAACTGTACAAGTGTAAGTCTTCTAGCCAAGGAGGTAACTCTGCTCATGAAGGCACTGTTTTTCACAAAGGTCTCAACAAGATCTGGTGAAATGTCCATTGCAATTATCCTTTTACTCTATCTGCTTTTATTAGTTCCACCAATAGCAGAGAATTATTAACACCTGAGCATCTGTGTTGCATCTCTACTTGGCCACTGTGAAGTCCTAGTAGCTACCATGGGGAGGGGATCTGTTCTTGAAATACCTGTCCATGTCGCTGTCAGACGTGAAGCTCAGGCTTGGGCTTGAGTTCTCAGAGCCAAATGACCACACTGAGGTGGATATGTAGCATGTTTTTTTTCTGTTGGGGGAATTTCAAGTGATGCCTCTGCCAGAAGAGCAGGGTTTGTTCTGGTGACCTTCCCTTTCCCTTCAGCAACTCAGCTGGTTGTATTACTACTAATATATTCCTAATATCCCATGCTATACTCAATATTCTCCCCATCTATTTGCACATTATTTAACAGTTCCTTCCTCCTTCACATTCATTCATGACTTAGAAAAAGCCTTCCCGTCCTTCTTCAGGCAAAACACCCACAGATGTCCCCGGGAACTTTGTCCAAAGGTTGCGGTGTCTGCTTCAACACTGGACATAAACTACATGACTGTACTCCTGAAGTACAATTACTTTATTCCTGTGCCCAACTGCAAGCATGTGACCTTTTTTTTTTTCCACTTGTGAACCAGCTAAGGGAAAAATTAAATGAGTATCTCATCGATCTACATTCCCAACGCAGAGTTTGCTGCTCCAGGTCCCTAACTCTGTATCTCAGCTTCTATCATATATCAGGGCTCTTGCTGCAACAACGGCACAACCATTCTTAAATTAGCTTTCCGTGTTGGTGTTTAAATGAAAAGAGACATCTAATTTGTGAGTGAAAACATTTGTCATTTCTTAGGGGGATCCAGACACACAAAATACAATTAACATCTCTGAAGAACGCTACACAGAGGTTCAGAAGCAGCTGACAGGGAAAATGAAATGAAAACAAATAAAATCAGTTGTTCTAATACCATAACTCGAGTGGCAAGTGTAATCTTCTCCTTTTATCTGAGGTTGGAATTGCTTTCCTGCAACAGCTTTCATTATGAAAATGTGGCACTTCTCAGCACCAGAATATTAAGACAACACATGCCCACAGGGGCCCAGATCATTTTAACGAGGAACAAACAATACAGAATGCAGCTTTTATGTTTTTTCTGAGCTAACACCTGCTTTGCAGCAAATGAACAATGGTAATGATAAGCACGACAACTCACACATATCTAGGCTGAGATGCGTGTCGCTGGCATCTTTCTCTTCCTTTCAGCATAAGAAGGGTCTGGTGATCAGTGTCATTTTTAGGGTAGCCAAAACCCTTGGCCATGGGCTGAGGAAAAGGTCTGTGTTTCTTGGAGATGTGAATCTTGTGGGGTGGTCCTGAGCTTCCCAAGGGACTGAGGGACCTTCTGTAACCTGACAGCTTTACAGGTGTGGGGAGGAGGACACGGCAGGGGCACAGAATGATTTGCATATTGGTGATCCTGCCTGAGACAAGGCAATGGGCTCCAGGACCTTTCTGCAGCACTACCAGCTCTGTATTTCTGTGGAGCTATGCACTAGACCTGCTGCAGGATGGCTCTGTTGCTGCACAGGGGATTCCAGACGGGGTGTGGGAGGAGGAGGACTACCCAGTTGATTAAAGGCCTGGAAATTAAAGGCCAAAAGCATGAGATGTGGGAGAGCCAGAGGCACAATTAACCTGGTAACTACAACAGAAATATTACTGTAGAACAAGCCCAGAGAATTTGCAAGTAGCATCTCCAGAGAATCTAAGCGAATAACATGATCTAAGGATTATTTTTCCTCTAGTTTAGGACTGAATCACAGTTTTTGATATGGCCAGTAGGGTGACTGCCATCACCTAGGTAGTGACTTGCACAGGATTTGCAAGGCTATAAAGCCCGGACACTTGGAAAGGGCTCGTTCTTGGAGGAAACTCATGCAGCTGAGAAGGCAGCCTGTGATCCAGAGCTTCCTTTTCATGTCCAGACCCTAGAGCTTACAGGTCTCTTACAGACCTCATGCCCCCAGCTCAGGCTATAAAAAGGGTCACACTTTTAAGCTGTGGAAGTTCCCCGGTTCAGTCCCTGGTGTTAGCCAGCACAGCAGTCATCCCAGGCACATTGCTGCTGTGTTATTTTTGTTCTGGGGATGAAAAGAGGATTAAAATCTTCAGAGCTGCCATCTCAGATTCTTTTGGTAGGAGTCTGCTCATTTATGCAAACAAAACCTGCAAAGCTGGAAGGAGATTGACGCATAAGATTTAGAGCAAAGTATGGAATAATGATGCTGTGTTTTGCCAGATAGCAAATCTATGTGCTTCTCACTTGGCAACCAAGCAGAGACCTTAAAGAAGATGGAGGAGAGCAAAAAGGATGCCACAATTCACCCACACTCATTGAGACGGAAAGGATAGAAAGACCCTCAGGGCCTAGAACTGACAAGATAAAGAGGGAATATAAATAACTTCAATTAAGGACAGGTTTTGAAAATAAGTCTAATGATTTCTGTGCCTTCATGTTATTTCTATTTCCCTTAGGCACCCTGCTGTATTTGGTGGGGTGGCATCAAAAGTAACAGAAGACAACGAACACTATTTTCCTGTTGCAGGACTCTCTGGTTTTCCTCCCTCAGTTTCCTTGGAACAAAATCTTGACACTTCCATTCTCCACAGCCCGTTCTATTTCTCCCTTCTCAGAAGCGGATTTCAAGGTTTTCTGGTTATATAAATTCTAACAAGGAAACTAAAGTAGTGGAACCCACTTCTGAAGCATGCACTATAGACGGCAGCTCTCTCTCTCTCCCCTTCTCCCTCTCTCTTCTCCTTATTAAGGTAGGAAACCCTTTGTTCCTTTTGGAAAATTATACAAAAATATCTTTGCAAGACACGGGATGCATTTTTACTTGGTCTCACAAAAATTATCACTCAGAAATGAAGATCTGTTTCAGGACTGCACACTGAATATCTACATGTAAACTAGAGAATTTCAGGGATAATTTTGGATTTCTCAGAAATGACTTGAAACAGAATTTTTTGTAAAAAGACCGACTCTTGCATGTGCTCTGTTCAGTATGCCAAGAACTTATTAACTTTGCTTTATCCATCACAAGATATGACATAAAAGAAAGCATGCCACAGCTTAAATGAGGGGTGTGTGTTCTGTAAAAAAAGTCAGGCTTCGTGCCATCGCCCGCCCGTGCTCCCACTCCCCTCATGTCCCAGTTCTGCCTCTCCTTTCTACCAGGGACCAGATCCTGCCCAGAGCACCAGGCTACACAGATGAGCATCCATTAGCAAAAATTTAAAAATGAAAATAAAAAACGTGGCTGAAACCAAATCATTGCTAGTGGCTAGCAAGCTTTGCATTAATTTTGTGTGGGCAAGCTCAGTCCTGACAGAGCATGACAAGAGTAACAGCCCTAGATTTTGAGAGCCTCTCCGTAGCAAGACTGGAGCACATAACATGATTGCAGAAGTTGTTGTATATTCATGGGCTGTCCCAGGAATGTGCGGCAGTGCCGTTTGGTGGGAAGATGGGCCTTCAGCTTCCATCCAGGCTTTTCACATTTCTCCGAGGGTACAGCAAGGGAACCAATTAGCACTAACAATGGCAGAGGTAATTTAGTGATATGGACACTTGTGTATATGAAAATGACGGGTGCTGTCAGATCGGTGGAACAAAAAAATCATTCCTGGAGCAGCCCAATCGTGCCAGTTAGCTAGAGGCATCAGGTGCCCAGAGAGATGAACTGCAGATCCTGATCTAAATTTAGCACGATGAGCTTTTTTTAATTTGGCTTATTACTCTGCTGTACAGCTCTTATCCAGAAAAGCATTGAGGTACACACATAATTCACAGCACAGCCACACCCTGTCGTTCAGATACCTAAAATTATGTGTGCTTATCTGGATTGCTAGATGAAAAGCGAGGAGCACCACATGGTTATCTCAAGCACCCAAAACCCTTGTGGTCACACATCCCACAAAGCCAACGTGCTTACAGAAGAAGGAAGTATTCAGAATCCTTTAGGAGCTATAAATGATAGGATGGTAACTGCAAAGCCACATATATATATCTGGTAGGTACATCTCCGCATAGATAAGTACATACACAAATACTAACTGCATCAGCATTTGTCAAATACATACCTACATAGATTGCTCTCTCCTTCTCTTCAGTTTCTTAGGTCACTTTGAATCGCTGAAGTCTCAGAGACGCAGCTGGATTCAGGGCAATGGGGGATGGAGAAATCAAAACTTGTCATTTTTAACTTTTACAGTTCCTAGAAGAATTTGTCTCATCTTTCTCTCTTCACTGCCTTTCTTTTCACTTTTAGATCCTTCACCACTGTACGAATTTTCAATAGGCACTCCAAGAGCTGATGCTTTCCCTCCGAGTGAGGCTGCTCACAGATTTTCTGTGCTGACTGTCACCGTCTCTTCCATCTGCCTTTCAGAAAAAGAAACTTCAGCTCTTTCACAGTCCCACACTGGCACTCATGGGTACTCATCTACTTGCATCATGACTCTGCAAAATTACCTCTGTCTCATTAAAATATCCTAGAATTACCCACAGACAGCACCCTAGTCTGTATCCATAGGTTCTGAAACTACTGAAGACTCTGTAAGATGCCAGGCTCATGCAGAATTTATAAAGCAGAGTAAATAGAGTCAATGCTCAAGGGTCTGTGCCAGGCCAACAAGCATCCTCTCTTCTGGCTTGCAGTTGCAAGGCCAGGCATCTTTAATTCCCTATTGCCTCGGGTACACCTGGGAGGACTGGGCCATTAATTAGTGCCTTTTGTAGGGAGGATTCTGTTCCTTTTGCACCCAAACCAAGAAGAGCACAGCTTATCAAAACTGAGTATGCCAACAGCATCGCAAGGCACAGTGAGAAGAGGGAAAGAAATCATTGCTGAGAGCTGTGGAGCTCCCACGGATCTGTTGTGCAAAGCTCATTTTTTAAAGATTGGAAACGAGTGCAGGGAAGTCTCTGAGCTTTAGGCTAGCGGATCTGAATACATAAAGGAGAGCATCTTTTTATTCATTTAATTTCTACAGTTTCTTTGAAGTCTTAGTGGAAGATTTGGATATAAAGAGATGTATCTGGTTTGCTCACTCTTTTCCTCAATAAAATCAATTCAGTAGACAAACGATTATGGTTTATCCTACCTACGTGTTTAAAAATGCTCTGTATTATGGGGCACCTATAGTTAATAGAGCTGGGACATCTCAGCCATAACAGACAAATTTAATTCAGATAGCACACCATAAATGCAACTACTTTACTTTCAATGTGGCCGTCCATGATGCGGGGAAGTCGAGTTGCATCTTTGTTTTTTTATGAGCTATAAGGAAGTCTCAGAAGATGGTTTCAGATACCAAGCTTTTTAGGTTAAAATTATTCCATGTTATTTTCTTTAGTCATGAAGAGTAACCAGCAACTGGATTCCTTGTTTCTTTTCTTTGCTAGAGAAATTCAGGACTGCTGTACAATAGAAGAGTTTATATTGACTTAAATAATAGCAAAATTATGGTATTACAAGAGTCAAGAGAATAACAATGGGGGAAGACAGTGTTAAACTGGTCTGGTTGCATTCATTTAAGTCTTTTCAGTACTGGGCTTTGCAGATGAAAAGGGGTTTTGCTAAATGTTCAGCATCGCTCTCTTCAAAGCAGCTGCAGCAGCAGCAGACACGTCCCACTTACCAGGAACACTAAATTTCCTCCAGCAAGATCAGGAATGCCAAAACCAATATTGTGGCTGCTCCCAGGTTGGAAAATAATATGAAAAGAAAAGGGAAAAAATAAATGAATACAAGAAAAAGGCTGCTTTTCCTATTTGCTTGTTTGTGCTAGTATTGGCAAACGCTGTCATTTTTCCAGCCTTTTTTTGCACTGCTCTGAAAGCGAAGCCCAGAAAGGCCAAGCTTCTTCAGTGTGCAGATCTTTCATGGGGTTACTGCTTAGCAAGAGCCAGCTGTGGGGAAGTGTGCACAGGGTGTGCAAGCTTCTCTCCTCGCGTGCTGAAACCTTTCATTGCCTGAGGACTGCGCTCCCTGAGGGATGCTGGAGGAGTGGCAGCTGGGTGGAGACATTTTCCTGAGTACAACCCAATGGAAAAAACAGACCTTTAGTTCTAAAATGTGCCCCAGTACTTGGTGAAGAGGAGAAGGAGGTGCAGTGGCAGTCAGGAGGCCTTGTTTTCTGTTTAGCAGATCTTTCCCAAAGAGCTTTGCCAAAAAGGAAAACCACAGGCCCCAGCAGAGCCCCTCCAGCCTGCTGGCCTCTCCCTGTCCTGCAGCATGGAGGCACCAGGGATGGCACAGCTTCATGCTGGAGCTGGGAGCCACAGGCTGCTATGCTGGGCCACCAGTTTGTCCAGCTTCAACAGGCTGGAGCGGCTGAGAAGAGCCACCAGCACTCCCAGCAGGTCCTGGAGGTAGCTGCTCGTTTCTCACCAACCTCCGCGGCCTCTCACAGGTCCATAAGCACGTGCTCAATGCTAATAAAAGCCCTGATCAGCTCAGCACATGACTTGAAAATTCAGTCTCCTCACAGCTCACTATCCCACCCGAGGGTGAGGCACAGCTCCAGGGGCAGTTTGGGCTTAGGGGCAGCAGCCAAGATTTCAGGGAAAAAACACACAGAAAGAACACCAGGGCCCTGCCAGGCACCAGAAGCAGAAAGAGACCCCTCACAGCATCCAAGCCACTGGTCCAGCTCGCTGGCAGGGCCCTGTTCTTGTTGCAGTGACCTTCCCAGAGCAAAGGCACGCGTGGCCCTGGTGCAGAAGCGATGCAGCTACTGCTCATGAGCTGATTTTCAAGGGAAGGGGCTGCTCCAGCAGCAGGGGCTGTTTCTGACCTGCCGAGCCCAAAGGGAAGAGCCTGAGAGCTCTGCAAATCACAGAGGGTGGGTGCAAAGGTGGGCAAGCACCCCCTCACCTCCCCAGATCCCCACAGCGGGGCTGGGCATTCCCCTCGCCCTGCAGTAAGGGCGTGGGGGCAGCGAGCCCACCCCGAAGGAGATTTCATCGTAAATCATAATGAGGTCGTTTTCTTTCACTCGAGCGTTCCCATAGCAACAAAGAGAGGCGATTCTAATCTCCGATATAATAGACGCCGTGAAAAATGACATGGTTTGGGGTTTGGGGGATTTTTTGGGGAGGGGAGAGGATGCTTCTGCAGCTGCTGGCAGCCCCCCGCGCAGCGTGCGGCCAGCACCACCATGCGGCCACGAGCCCGGCAGACCACCAGCCCCACCACATCTCAGCTGGGCAGAGGGCAAAAGTAACAGGCACAAGAAAGCTTGGCAGGTGCCCTGCTGAGACCTTCTCGGCCATCCCTTGCTCTGCCTCACAGATGCTGGTGGACTCAGGGTTGCAGCAGCACAGCCCAACACAGAGCCACTCCCTGTGCTGTGGTACTGGAAGGGCCCTCTCCAGAGCCGACAGGGGCACACTGCAGGACAGGGGGCACCTCATGTCAGGCTGGTGGCCACAGGCTTAGGTATCTTCTTCACAGCTGCAGGGCCTAGCCCTGAATTGCCAGGCAGCAGAACACAGCACATTTGAAAGGGAAAGAGGAACACACACACATTTCCCCCCACACAAGATGTCCATGGGGACATAGCTGAGAGCACCTTCCATGACTCTGAGGATCACCGAGAGCCTACTGGCTCCAGGACAGAGGTGATACAGCACAGGGACATTCAAGTCACTAGAGTAAAGGGACGTAAACCTGGGACAGAAGGAGGCTCATGCTTTAATCCAGCAGGGTGCAATAGGAACTGGTGATTACTGTCTTTTTCCCCCCAGGCACTGTCAGGGAAATGCAAAGCACACCCCAGGCTCCCCTTGGACAGGTGAATTAATTCAATACTGCACGCTTCAGAGGACAGCAGCTGTGTGGACAGACTAGTTTCAGGAAAAGGGGAGATGAGCAGTGCTACTGTTAGTGTTCCCTCTCACCCAGCCAGGTACCATGGGCCTTTATCTGAAACATCACTCATCAGCTCTACTGCAACAGGGGGAGCAGAGGGGAAAATACCCTCTTCTTCAGTTACTGCAGTCTAAATCAGTCTTTTCTCTTTTTAATAACAGTATGTAGAACAAGTAGACTTATACGTAGTCTGGTAATATAAGTAATAGTTGTTGTAGAATATCAAGTTGTTTAAGCCAGATGAATACCAACACTAGTATCATGGTACCTATCTGTCTTCTGGGGTTCTCTAGCAGTGGCACCCATGAAAAATAAGACTTCCACTTTCTCTGGCCCCATCCTGGAATAATATTTCATCTGCCTAGTTGTGATAGTAACACCAATGTTTAACACCAATGTTGTGTCAGTAGCATATTCAGGTCTGCAAAATGTCTGTTCCAAATTCCATAATAGGACCTCCACGACTTTGTATTCACTATACCGTGCTTTAAAGCAAACAAAAAAAATCCACACAAAACCTCTACAATTTTTATTTCTTAGACTTTTTCTTAAAATTACAAAGAAACTCTCTCCAGGAGAGCAAGGAAGAAAAGAAAAAAATGAGAAAGAAATATTTCCCAGCAATTTTGTTGCTTATAAACAGAAGCAAAATTACATATTTCACTCACATGCATGTACAAAAAACATTTTACTTAAAAAATACCCTTCACACATAACATGTGCATCAGTCTCAGAATTCAGCACGTAATCAGATTGGCCTCACCTACCCTACCTAATCTTATTTTCCTATTTTCCTTTTCAGCTGTGAATTTCTATGCAGGAAACATCTTTTTCTGCACAGCATTATGCATATTTAAATTAGTATGGATGGTCTTGGAATTAAATCGCTAGGTAGCACAGTCTGACTTACAAGTGTACACTGGAGTTGTCACACTGATGTTTACACAGTGAACTTTGCTGGATGCCAGGCAAAACTCTTCAAAAGGAATGAAAAGGTATTGCTAGAGGGAAAAAGGAATATGATATATAGCATTCTCTCATCTGCAATAATCCTGTATCATTCCCATGCAAAATACTTCAAAAGCCTAGTAATTCACAGATCTTGCTCTTTAAATTGATATCACAGTTACCAACAATTTAAATCACGGCAAAATAAATCCCCTGAAGACATCAATGCCACTGGACATGGATGCAGTCAACACTCAATATTCCAATTTGCCATCTGTGTACCTTTGGAAAGGGAAGGCAGAAAGATGAAAGAGCCAACAAAATGACAAACTTCTGAAGCAGGTGTGGCAGCAGAGCACTTTACACAGAAACAGAAAAAAAAAACACAACTCTGAGAGCACAGCTTCATTCCAAACCATTGCATAATCTCAGTGTGGCTTAAAATTTGGGGATTACATGGTCAATGAACTTCTTGCTAGCTGTCCAAGGCTGCATCAACACCTAGTAAAATCTTATTTGATTCATCAGAAAAGCACATGGTCTGTATCTGAGCTGGTGAGCTACATTTGAAATTTCACTATTTCACGCATGATGAACACCCCTGTAAATCTAAGGCCTGCAAATGTTCAGAAGGGAAGGGCTCACCCAGAAGGTAAAGCTTCCACGTGCACAAAAGGAAGCGTCCAGCATACAAATGCCAGAAGCAACACAGCATAGTGGTGAACAGGAGGTACAGATTTTACTCTGCAATCACTTTTTAAATGTACAAGCTATGCTGATGCATTTCTAATCTCTGCATAAACAAGCATCCTAAAGAGAATCAATAACACATCTCTCTTACATTGCAACAACGCAGCTGAATCAATAGAGGGTGAATTTCCACTGTATTTAAACACTTGAAGCACTCAGGCTTGGCTTGTTGCAGAGTGTGTGTTACAGGGTAAGATGGGTGTGGAAAGGGGATGTGAAATACAAAAGCACGATTAGAAGTAAGACAGAGCACCTGTACTTGAGCAATATAAAGAAAGCACTTAAGACTGAGGCTTAAGAGGTTTAACTAAAGCCCTGGAGAGCACCAGATTTTCATTTTTAGCCCAACTGAAGTCTTGCAAATGAGCAAGTGATGCTGACAGCAGCCACTCTGTCCTCTAGCTCCTGAAAAGGGTGCAAGAGACTTCGCTTAGATGTCTCAGACTCAAAAATATTTAACTACAACAGCTGGGCAAAGCATCTCTGCTGCAAGGCCCAATTTACAGGTGTTCTCATGCAGTATGAAAGACAGGCACGGGAGCCAAACCAGGCTGAACCTGAGGCCCAGGTCTAGCACATCATGCATATAGTGGAGAACCCTGGATAGGATATGCTGTTGTAGGTAAGACAGGCAGGCTGCTTTTAGATCAGTACTGCAATTTCAACACCAAGCACTACTGAACGTGTAGAAGAAAAAGCAACTGCCCAGCAGGACCAAGTCTCCTCTGATTCCCAGACAGGGAGAGCTAAAGTCAGGTCACTTCATGAAGATACTGATGGTGTGGACGTCTTCAGCTGAGGTAGTCAGGTTGAACTCACTTTGTTGGCACACAGTGGAAAACCAGACACTTGCAGAACACCACTCATCTGACCTCCTTTAGACTTCTACATCTGGGTCACATGGGTGCTCTCCTAAAAGTGATTATCCCACTTTAGCTGCAGATGGGGCCCAGAGCAACAAATCTAGATGCAGATATCTAAAGCTCGGTGGAAGGGCACCACCCAAAATGCCTTCCTTGTATCATGGCAGTTGAATAGTACAACTGTGCTGTACTTCTTTCTGATAAGCAGTTTTGCTTACAACTGGTGTCACATAGGTCACTAACATTTCAGCGTCCATCAAAGCATATTCCAGCCAGCAACAGTCCGACCCCTGTGAGAGCTCACAGCTCTCACAAAACTCTCTCAAGGAATAAAGTGGTTTTGTTTTGTTTTAAAGAAAACAAGTCTCCAGCACACATCTAAGAGGCAAATACTATTATTCTTTTTACAGCTGAGAAAACAGGGACATTGCAGCTTCCCTAATGGTGACTCAAAGGGAATCAAAATAGAGATTTCCTGATACACTGGTCCTCTGTTCAACTACTGACTAGGCTTCAAATAGCTACAATTTACCTCCCAGGAGGAGCCTTTAAAACTCTGACGGGCAATTTTAACTCCACTGTCCATAAAAGCCTGTAGTCACACATTCTTATTAGACATCGAAGAATTTAATGTTTGTCTTCCACTTCTATAAAATAGAAGAGAAATACAGTTAGGAAAAAAAAAGAATTAAGGCTAGGCGTGTTATACAGAAACAAGAAATACTATGCCTGGAGCTCATTCTTTCAAAAGATAAACTTGCAATTGTAAGGACAAATGGGAGGTCTGGTAAATCTCCCTCAGACATCCCAATGGGTTACAGGTATAAAGCCAGTTTAAGTGGCTGTTCACTCTTGATTCACGTTCATTCTAGCTTTTTTGAGAGATACTCACTGAATCAAGTTAAAGACTGAGTTGATCAACTGAGGACTGTGCAGAACAAAAAAATTGTCATCAGTCAGCTGAGCCATAAAAGCAAACAACAAAATAGATTCTGTTTCAGACTAAGTTGTCAAGATAGCAACTTTGAATAGGAAACCTCAGCTGGCCTGAAGTTCCTACACTCAATTTAATAAGAGTGAAGGAAAAGCTTGCATTGCCAGTACTGGCTCATACCAACAATAAACGCTGCTTCACTCTCTGTGGAAAATCCTGCCTTAAACAGCTGGCTGTCAACTTCCCTGATTAAGCAATCAGGGAATCAAATAGGGAAAAAGCTCTGCTGGACTTGTTAGTTAGAAGGAAGAATTGGTGGAGAATGTGAAGGTACTGCCTACAGCAAACATGGGATCATGGCATTTACAATCTTGGTATGTGTATAAGGTGAGTAGAGCTCTGGACCTTCAGGACAACATATTTTGGTTTATTTGAGAAACATCTTTGTAGGAGCTCATGAGGGACAGCCCTGGCATCCCAAAGTGGCCAAGAGTACAGTCTTCAAAAACCGCTTTCTGAAGGTAGCAGAACAGTCCATTCTGACGAGCAGAAAGTACAGCAGGCATGACAGAAGGCCAGCACAGATGATAAAGGAAATCCTGACTGAGCTCAAATGTACAGGAAAAAATACACGGTGGTAGAGGTGAGGATGGGCCGGCTGAGGGGAAACAAAGACACAGCCCAGGCATGCACAGACAGTTAGGAAAGCCAAGGTTCAGCTGGAGTCAATACTGGTAAGAAATGTGAAGAATAGCTTTTCTAAGTGCACTGGAAGCAAAAGAAAGGTTAAAGAAAATGCAGGTTTGCTGTCCAACAGTGCAGACGCCTGGTAACAAACGCAGTGCTTTGTACTTTCAGGCTGACATACTCTCCACCACTCAACGCTCTCACTTAGGTGGAAGGTCTGCCCTCAGGCCTGCAAGGTCCCTGGGTCTATTAGGAGTGCATGGGAGCAAAGCACCACCTACGTAGAGGAAGACTGAGTTAACAAGAACTTCAGCCAGCTGGACGTTCATAGCTCTAGGCGAGCAGACAGGATGCATGTGAAGGCACTAAAGGAGCTAGCTGACAGCACTGTGAGACCACCCTCCAGCATCTTTGCCAGGTCACCACAAGTGAAGGCTTCCCAGGCAGAGAAATTACCCAACTTTAGATGATCTTGTTGCCTGCAACAGTTAGCGTGTGTGACCAGCACATTGAGGGAAAGCATTTCTACCTACACAGTGCCTGTGAGACTGCATCAGGAGGACTGCATCTACTTTTGTGCTCCCCCTTACAGGAAGGGCACTGCAGCAATTTTGTAGGAAGGCCACTAAGATGGGTAGGGGACTCTAGCACAGGACAAGGAGAGACTGAGGGAGCTTGGTTTCTTCAGACATGAGAACAGAGAAAGCTAGAAAGAGACCTCGCTGTTGTTTACAACCACTTAATGCACAGATTAGACAGACTGCACTCACAGATGAACAGTGACAGAACAAGTGGCAATGACCACAAGATCAATCACTGAACATTCCAGCTAGATGTAATATATTTTTTCCCCTGTGAGGGTAGTCAAATACTGGAAAATGTTGCCTAGAGAAGTTTGGTCTTGCCATCCTTGAGGAAAATCAAAACCAACTAGACAAGGCCCCAAACAACCTGCTCTATTTGGTTTGGCTGGACCAAAAACATCAAGAAGCTCCTCCAACCCAAATTATTCAACAATTCAGTGACTTAAATCTCCTCACAGCTACTTTCCACTGGTGACTTCCTCATTAATCTGCCACAACAAGCTATGACAGCAAACACATATGGTGATCTTCAACCTCATGAGCCAGGATGGAGTACAGAAGCCAGCTAAGAAGTGCAGTACACATCAAACCTCTCATAAAAGTTTTATGCAAGGTCCCTCATACAGCAGGGCCAGCCCTGTTTACACATCATAGCCACTACAGTACTTTGTTAGCTCATTTCACATCCACTGGGACTAAATAAAAAGGCCCCTTTTCACATCTTCTTCATCTTTTTCTTGCAGCGCTGGTTGAAGACAGGCGAGGATCCCATCAGACTGTCAGCAGAATGAGAACCATAGCTGCTCTCTGAGCCATTGGGGCTCTGCGGCATCCCAGCTTCACTCATGCCTGACATAGGTTCCTCAAAGACATCACTGCCTAGGACCCCATGGCCATGTACATTGGCCTCTTCGTTCTCCTGTGGCTCCATTTTCACCTGTGACAAGTTCCAGAGAGGGGAAGCATTCACCTCAGCCCCTAGAGAAAGGAAAAGCATGCATTAGTAACAGAGTAAAAGGATAAATTACAAATGCTAAGTGGATGCAAGGGACAGCAGCACTGGTAAAGCAGTAAAAACAAAGCTCCAAGTGAAATAGGCTGGGGGAAAAGAAAATACCAAGCAGTGTGAAACAAATAAAAGTCAGCTTTTTTTTTTTTTTAATAACCCAGCAGTTGCAGCTCTAAAAAATATGATGCTATGCTTTCACAGCAAATCCAATGCTATCCTTTCATAGTACTCCATTTTATTTCTTTTTATGAGAAATAACAACTTAGAAACAACATGAAATCAGAGCTCCCTTCACTCTCCAGGAAGGAGCATCTCAACAAACATGCCACGAACACATGGGCTAGACCCTGTACAAGCAGGACTTGGAGGCAGTCCAGAAGTCATCCCCTGCAACTTTGGCAGTCTCCCTTCAGCTGTCAACCACACTGGACTTCTGCTAGCTCTGCAGGGGAGGGGAGAGGGCAGAGGACTAGGTAGATGAACAGTCTCAAACACAGATTCCTGCACTGAAACACGGGGATAAGAGAGCTGCAGTCAGCCACTAGCCTACCTCCTCCTTGTACCTGGAGGTCTCATCCACCCTTCAGCAGAACAGAAAGAAACCCTCTTGGCTCAATCTGAAGGACACCCCGCCCATTACCAGAGGACAGCAAACCACAAGAATAGTTTGTGCTGTAGTATACTGGAACAGAGGAAGGGTATTAGGGCACCTGGGGCAAGGAGGCTGTAGTCTGGAAACAAGCAGACTGTGAATCCCAGGTGACCTTTTTAAAGAAGGAGGTTAGAGTCCAGGGAATCACCTGGATTTTTTTTAAATGATTAAAATAGTTCAATTAAAACACAGAGAATCAAATTTTTTATCTAGGTTACTTGCATGACCTTCCTTTGATCACTACCATCACCTTATCTGCTCTTCCCTATTCTCTTTGCATGCATGTATCCTACCAACATTGTTGTAACATGGCTTAGATACAACTCCACTATTTTAATGTTTATATACTTTCTTGGCATTGTGTAACTCAGAATAGGCAGTGGGATTTTAAATAGTAAAATTCAATAAATGTAAAAAAATCCATAACGACTTCTCAGATCTTGGACAACAAACATTTTCAGGACACCTGTGACGGTTGGCTTAGCAGTCTAACAAATCCCTGCTCACTGTGGCATTTGTGGCTCTTTTCTCCTAGCTTCTAGCCAGGAGTAACAGACCTGAGGGAGGATGTTCACTGCAAATAACAAATCCAATGCCTTCTTAGAAATCAGAAGGGTTCAAAATATAGGCCATAAACATTTAACTACTCTAAAACTTGTTCAGATATAACTCAGATCAGCAGCAACTGTAAGTTTTTATCACATAGCTGGCTAGAAACACACACAAAAGGAACTTTCCCATTTTAAATTAATTCCACAGTGTAAGATTTGCCAATCCACACAGGTGTAATGGGTTTTGTTTGTTGTTTTTTTCACATTTGGACTAGTGTGCAATCTGAGCAGATAAAGGATTTTCTGTACAAGATTATGAAACCATACTTTCTGAACACAGCAAATGTTTTGTCCCCAAGAGCAGTAATTATAGATTGCATTATTTCTGCTTATTTACAGTTTTAAGAGAGACAAAAATCCTATTAAAAACACACTAATTGGGCCCCTTGCTGACATGGGCCTAATGAGCCCAAATCTGAACAACGCCTGAAATCTTCTCTTGCTTTTAAAGCTGATCCCTCTAGCGTGGGGTTAAATTCACATGGAAAATAAAACAAACTAAGAAGCCAGGTTTTAGTAAGTTTTCTAAGCCTTGTGTCTCAAACTGTTTGAATGCACAACCAAGCCTCTTGTACTGAGCCAGCCTACCACTGCTCCCTACTGCCAGCATGCCACTAGCTATAGTCCCTTATCACCAGCAGTTCCACTAAGAAATCTCCCATCACGTTTGTACTGTGAATTTTCCCTTACGGAGGAGGCAGGAACTTTCTGAAGCAGCTTAGCTCAAAGCAGGGCTTAGGAGACCTTTGTGGCAGTAGCAGACAACACAGCCCACGTCGGCTCAGCAGTTAGATAACAAGCCAGAATTGAAGTACTTGCTGATGTCCAGTTGCCTTAATGAAAAGTCCCTTTTATGTTAATTACAAGGGAATGTATTCCTCTCAACAACAAGGACACATCATTAAAATGCTATCAGTTCCACAGAGTTGCAGCTCCAGTCCACACAATCAAAGGTGCTCACTAACCTCACTGTTGCTTTCTCTCATCAATTGCTCTTCATTGCTCAACCTCATCCCTTTCAGCTCCATCTCCTGCCATTGAGTGTCCCTAATGACCAGCAGTACTTAAGCAGAGATGCTGGACATTTCATTTTCAAAGCACTCCAGCCTCCAAGTACTTCACAAATGAGCTAATCCTCGAGTTGTTATCCCGCTGGGTGGAGGAACAAAATGCCAAATTTTGCCTCTACTTCCCCAGCTGCATTACAATTAGCAGCTGGCCCACAGTTGTAACCTCTGGCACCAGCAGGAACAGATGCCCAACAGGGAAGGCTGCTATGACAGCTTGGCCCTCTGATACTGCTGTGCTGCCACCCTCCTTACAGGCCTCATGCTTGTACATCCGAGATGCTGGTGTCCTCACTGCAGCAGCTTTCTCTCCCTCCTCATATTTCACACTCCAGCCTGCCCAGCTCTAGGCTGGGACTTCTTACAGTGAAGAGATTTCCAAAGGCCCTTGTGAAGTGAAGAGAGATTTTCAGGGACGAACAGAGCACTTGTATCCTTAATTAGAAAACATCAATTTGGTATCAGATGGGCAAGAAGCGTTTAGGATACAGCTATCTTGCTAACCTCTGGGTCTCAAGTGGTAGATGCTAATACCAAGCTTTCCAGATGAATCACTTGCAACCCCAGATGGGCCACCAGTGCCCATTATTCCCTCTCCCTCAAAAGTGCCAGCACTTTACATTTCAGAGGTACAATGGAAAACAATATGAGCTTCCAGAAATACAACAGATAGATTTGTGTGGGTTTGTTTTCTTTAAACTCAAAATGCTATTTAAAAAAAAAACTAAGAGGTACACTCACCCCTCAATACACAATGCATAAGTAAAGATACATAGGAGAACAGACTTGGTTGTTTTTAATCATGTTTTTAAAGTGAAACACTAATTACTGCAGGGGCTGGAAGAGTTCAAATGGTTCTATAAAAAAAATAAAGAATGCCGACTTTGCTTTCCATAAAAATTAGTTCTACTGAATAGTACAGACCTTGCATATAGATTCAGAAAAGGAACAGCAGCAACAGCAGCTTGTCCCATGCTCATCAACAGTGTGCTTCAACACCAACATACAGCTTTCCATAGGAGCAGCTAACTACAGCAGACTTTCAGGATAAAACTCTGTTTTCTTTTGATATAGAAATCCAAAGGTTATTTTTGTCTGTTACATCAGACAGGAAGAAAGACACCAGTACTCATATTTGCAGCAAACACAAAACAACAACAAAGCCCCTGGGACATCACTGTAGAGAAACAGGCTTTCTCACACCAATAACAAAACTAAGAACATTCACCGTCCCACCAAAATTAATGTTATATAAACCATCATATTCTGCAGGATCCATTAACAGAGTAAAAACTTAGCAAATCCTCGTAATTGATATATTTGACTGTTTTTGCGTTTAGAAAGTAAGCAAGTATTTCTCCCCCAGATAAATCTACCACTGAAAAGGAAGAATTTCTTCTCCCTCCCCTTCCACACCTTTGAATCTGCTATTAAAAACAGAAACAGGATCATATGAAACAGATGAGCTGTAGCAACAAACCTCTACCTGAAGTTTGTGGGGAAGCTTCTACCTCCAAGTTTGCAGAGAATCGCTCACTTTGAGCTCCAAGGACTCCAACTGGCAGAGACTGGTCACCAGAAGCCAGATCTCCTTCCAGCTCCTCACTTACGGGGAAAGTGATATCGCTAACGGGTTCCTCCTTAATCTTCACTGGCTTTGTGTCTTCTGCTGCCTTTTCAGGGTTGACAATCTTTTCATACTCTTCAGAGAGCTGCTTGCTAACCTGTTAAAGATCAGTGGAGATGAAAAAGAGGCAAGAAAGGTCACAGTGACTTCAGAGACTCTGATGACAATTACATTGCAGTGTGCACTCCTCACAGAGTATTATTAATGCCTGACCTGACTGAACAACTACACACTTAGCTGCACAAAAAAGATTTTCTCCCCCTTCAAGAACACCTTCTATCCTTTATCAAGGGGCTTTAATAAGAGCTTGAATTCCTTAACACATCTGCTTGATAAATATGTGCAGATTTATTCCACAGACAGAAATGAGGCCCAGAAATTTAACTGGAGAAAAAAGCAAGAGCAAAGTACCTCAGCCTTACTCTTTGATTTTACCTGTAAGACCTCCCCCTGTCCATCAGTACTAAATTTTACTCCAGCACTAATAAACAAGCAGATCAGATATTCCTTAGCTTCTGTAGTTAGTTACTGCTAGCAAAGGCCAGTTACCTTCTGTCACAGTCTGTCGTGGTTTAACCCGGCCGGCAGCTAAACACCACGCAGCCGTTCGCTCACCCTCCCCCCTCCCTCTCTGGGACAGGGGAGAGAAATGGAAAGTGAAGCCCGTGAGTTGAGATAAAGACAGTTTAATAAGACAGGAAAATAATAATAACAAAATAATAATAACAATAATAATAATATGGTGATAATAGGGAAATAATAATAATATGTACAAACAAGTGATGCACAATGCAATTGCTCACCACTCGCTGACCGACGCCCAGCCTAACCCCGAGCAGTCCGGCCCCCTCCCCCCGGCTAGCCACCCCTATATATTGTTTAGCATGACGTCAGATGGTATGGAATACCCCTTTGGCTAGTTTGGGTCACCTGTCCTGGGTCTGTCCCCTCCCAGCTCTTACTGCACCCCCAGCCTGCCCGTTGGCAGGACAGAGCAAAAGGCTGAGATGTCCTTGGCTTAGTATAAGCACTGCTCTGCAACAATTAAAGCATCGGGGTGTTATCAGCACTCTTCTCATCCTAAGCCAAAACACAGCATTCCACCAGCTACTAGGAAGAAAATTAATTCTGTGCTAACTGAAACCAGGACATCTATCCACCCCTTATTCCATACCATTTATGTCATGCTCAGGTTACACTCTTTTCCATACATTCTAATTAGTCACCTATAGTAATCATGGTAGCGATAACATACAGTGTAATATACTAATTAACATGGTACAATTCAGTTCATGGGCTATTCTCACCCAGTATTAAATCTCCTTGAGGTACACACCGCACCTCTCCGTTCTTTTGCATCACCCACCAAGTGTATCCAGGTCCCTGAGCGAAAACAATTCCACGAATAGGTTTGCCTTTTCCTGAGGCAGGAGTAGCCCAGACTGTTTTACCCAGCATATTTTTTACATGCACTACAGGAACTTTATCCCCATCTACAGTACGTAACAGGTTTGATTGGGCAGGTCCAGCTCGGTTGGTAGATCCCCTAGTATTGACTAACCAGGTGGCCTTTGCCAAATGTGTATCCCAGTTTTTGAACGTCCCAGCGCCCATTGCTTTCAAGGTAGTCTTTAACAGGCCATTGTATCGTTCAACTTTCCCGGAGGCTGGTGCATGATAGGGGATGTGATACACCCATTCAATACCATGTTCTTTGGCCCAAGTGTCTATAAGGTTGTTTCGGAAGTGAGTCCCATTGTCTGATTCTATTCTTTCTGGGGTGCCATGTCGCCATAGGACTTGCTTTTCAAGGCCCAGGATGGTGTTCCGGGCGGTGGCATGAGGCACTGGATATGTTTCCAGCCATCCGGTGGTTGCTTCCACCATTGTAAGTACGTGGCGCTTGCCATTGCGAGTTTGAGGGAGTGTGATGTAATCAATCTGCCAGGCCTCTCCATATTTATATTTCAGCCATCGTCCTCCATACCAAAGAGGCTTTGACCGTTTGGCTTGCTTGATTGCAGCACATGTTTCACAGTCATGAATAACCTGTGCTATAGCGTCCATGGTCAAGTCCACCCCTCGATCACGAGCCCATCTGTATGTTGCGTCTCTACCTTGATGGTCTGAGGTGTCATGGGCCCATTGGGCTATAAATAATTCACCTTTATGCTGCCAATCCAGGTCCACCTGAGCTATTTCAATCTTAGCAGCCTGATCCACCTGCTGGTTGTTTTGATGTTCTTCAGTAGCCCGATTCTTGGGCACATGAGCATCTATGTGGCGTACTTTCACAGCCAGGTTCTCTACCCGAGCAGCAATATCTTGCCACAATGCAGCAGCCCAGATGGGTTTGCCCCTACGCTGCCAGTTGTTTTGCTTCCATTGTTGTAACCATCCCCACAGGGCATTTGCTACCATCCATGAATCGGTGTAGAGATAGAGAACTGGCCATTTTTCTCGTTCAGCAATGTCTAAAGCCAGCTGAATGGCTTTCACTTCTGCAAACTGACTCGATTCACCTTCTCCCTCAGCAGCTTCTGCAACTCGTCGCGTAGGACTCCATACAGCAGCCTTCCATCTCCGATGCTTCCCCACAATACGACAGGACCCATCAGTGAACAGGGCATATTTCTTTTCATTCTCTGGCAACTGGTTGTACAGTGGGGCTTCTTCAGCACGACCCACCTCCTCCTCTGATGATATCCCAAAGTATTTGCCTTCTGGCCAGTCCATGATCACTTCCAATATTCCTGGGCGACTGGGGTTTCCTATTCGAGCCCGCTGAGTAATCAGTGCAACCCACTTGCTCCATGTAGCATCAGTTGCATGATGCGTAGAGGGGACCCTTCCCTTGAACATCCAGCCTAGTACCGGCAATCGGGGTGCTAGGAGGAGCTGCGCTTCAGTACCGACCACCTCCGAAGCAGATCGAACTCCTTCATATGCTGCCAATATCTCCTTTTCAGTTGGAGTATAGCGGGCCTCAGATCCTCTGTATCCCCGACTCCAAAACCCCAGGGGCCGACCTCGAGTTTCCCCAGGTTCTTTCTGCCAGAGGCTCCAGGTGGGGCCGTTCTCCCCGGCTGCAGTGTAGAGCACATTCTTTACATCTGGTCCTGTTCGAACTGGCCCAAGGGCTACTGCATGGACTATTTCCTGCTTGATTTGTTCAAAGGCTTGTCGTTGTTCAGGGCCCCATTCAAATTCATTCTTCTTACGGGTTACTTGGTAGAGTGGGTTTACAATCAGACTGTAATTTGGGATGTGCATTCTCCAAAACCCCACAACACCTAGGAAAGTCTGTGTTTCTTTTTTGTTAGTTGGTGGAGACATAGCTGTTATTTTGTTGATCACATCCATTGGGATTTGACGACGTCCATCTTGCCATTTTATTCCTAAAAACTGGATCTCTCGTGCAGGTCCTTTGACTTTATTTTGTTTTATGGCAAAACCGGCTTTCAGAAGGATTTGGACTATTTTCTTCCCTTTCTCGAAAACTTCCTCTGCTGTGTCACCCCACACAATAATGTCATCGATGTACTGCAGGTGTTCAGGAGCTTCCCCCTGCTCTAGCGCAGACTGGATCAGCCCATGGCAAATGGTAGGGCTGTGTTTCCACCCCTGGGGCAGCCTATTCCAAGTATATTGGACTCCCCTCCAAGTGAAGGCAAATTGTGGCCTGCACTCTGCTGCTAGATGGATGGAGAAAAATGCATTAGCGATATCAATTGTGGTGTACCACTTGGCTGCCTTCGATTCAAGTTCATACTGAAGTTCCAGCATGTCCGGCACTGCAGCACTCAGTGGTGGCATGACTTCGTTCAGGCCGCGATAGTCCACTGTTAGTCTCCACTCGCCATTAGACTTTCTCACTGGCCATATGGGACTATTGAAAGGTGAATGGGTCTTGCTGATCACTCCTTGGCTCTCCAATTGACGAATTAGCTTATGGATGGGGATCAGGGAGTCTCGGTTAGTGCGATATTGCCGCCGGTGCACAGTTGTGGTAGTGATTGGCACTTGCTGTTCTTCGACCCTCAGCAACCCCACAACAGAGGGGTCCTCTGAGAGACCAGGCAAGGTAGATAATTGTTTAATGCCCTCTGTCTCTAAAGCAGCTATACCAAAAGCCCACCGGAACCCTTTTGGGTCCTTGCAATATCCTCTTCTAAGATAGTCTATGCCAAGGATACATGGAGCATCCGGGCCAGTCACAATGCGGTGCTTTTCCCACTCATTCCCAGTCAGACTCACTTCAGCCTCCAATACAGTCAACTGCTGAGATCCTCCTGTCACTCCACAAATATAGATGGGCTCTGGTCCTTTATAGCTCGATGGCATTATAGTACATTGTGCACCGGTGTCTACTAAAGCCTTATACTTCTGTGCGCGTGATGTGCCAGGCCATCGAATCCACACAGTCCAATAAACTCGATTGTCCCTTTCCTCCCCCTGACTGGAGGCAGGGCCCCCCTAATCCTGGTCAGAATCTTCTTCGTTTCTGTGTTTGAAGGACTGTCTGCTGGAAGTTGGAGCAGCAAACTTTTCAGAGAATCCTTTTTTCCTGATTGTTTTCTTTTGCAACTCACATACCCGTGCCTCTAGGGTCGCGGTAGATTTTCCATCCCATTTTCTCATGTCCTCTCCATGGTCTCGTAAGTAAAACCACAGGGTGGCACGGGGTGAGTACCCACCATATCGTCTTCCTTGTGTGGGTGAACGCCTACCCCTGACAGCTGAGACACTGCTTTGTACAGGTGCGGAGGAGAATAATCTCTCTTCAAGTTGGTGAACCTTTTCAGAAATTTTCTCCCAGGTGTTCTCTTTTGGTCGGTGGACACTGGTTGGTTCAGGTGGGGAGGACAATAGATTCTCTTCAAGTTGGTGAACCTTTTCAGAAAGTTTCTCCACAGTTGAGACGCAGGCCTGTAAGGAAGAGGAGAGACTTTCTTCGTTTCCGACCTGGGCCGGTTCACCCCTCCTTAGACAACCTGGTGTGCCCCGGCTCCCCGGGGCTCACCATATTGATGCCGGCCTTAGCGCGGACGCCCGCTCGGCATAGCGCACTGCAGCCCAGAACTCCTGGGCTCAAGCGATCCGGCGGGCTCAGCCTCCCGAGCAGCTGGGACTACAGGCGTGCGCCACCGCGCCCGGCAAAAAACGCAGTTTCCTCCAGTCAGACAAGCGAAACAAACGCAGGAATGAGATTCGGAACAATCTTTTTGCTTCTAGAAACATAACTCTAACCAAGTAAATTAAGATTTTTCAGGTTTAGTCTGCCTTTAACAGGTACTTGTTTGTACCTCTGAATCCCGACATTAAGTGAACTGAGCTGAAAAAAAGCCCAAGGCATTTTTTTTTAAATAGCAGAAGCAAGAAAGAAAAAAGAATAGCAAAGCCTATTTCCCCCCTTCTAGACACACTTCCAAACACAGAGGCTACTCTGAACCTCAGCCCTGCATGAAGAACAGAACAAATAAGACAATGACCATCTGCAAGATGAGAGTGAATTGCATCAGCAAAATGATACAGACAGCCCAAATTCCAGAAGGAGACAACGCCTGGGTATCAGGATACAACTGTTAACTACATTCAGTGCTTTATAACCTTTCAAACTGGAAAAAAAATCCTCTAACAGGAGAGTATATTTAAATTAATGCAATCAGTCCTTTTGAACAAAAATGTTTTTTAACAAGGCCAGAGCTTGATGATGTTATTTCTATGCACAAACCTCAAGAGGCCGTCACAATTTCCATACTACATGCGCTTACAGGTGTCTGATTTATACTACCTCTGTAAGCCACAAGGTGCCAACCCTGGGAAAAGAAGGAGCACAAAGGAGCTGCCCTATGATGAATCAACTGGTACTCTCAGATAACATGACAAGGAAGGGAAAGATTAGGCATGGCAGGTTTTGCCTTTGGTCTCGGGCTACCTACTTGATCCAAATCTTGTTTCTTGATGAATAGCAATAAAATTCGCACATCAAGTCCCTGCACTTCTGCAAGTCTATCGATCAAATAAAATGCACATTTAAGTTCACAGAATACCCAGACCAAGAAAAACTAGGGGATTTAACAGTTCCTCTCCTTTCTCCACAGAAGTAGTGCCCTCTAGAGTAGAAGGCAGTGCGTGTTCAACATCTCAGATCGGTGCAGTACTACCCTGCGCTCTTACCACTTAAGTGTGCTACCCTTAACTTAAAGCCAACACAAGTCACTGTGCCCCTAAGCAATTTCTGTCTGCTTACTTGTTTTATGAAATGGTAAGCAGACAAATATCCTGTTAAAGCAGAAAATTCAGTCACTATTGACTTTATTTCTACTTGATATTTTACTCTGTGCCATTCAGGAGCTGGGGGCCTCCTCTTAAACCCAAACCATCAGCACAGCACTCTTAGCCTGTGTGTTCCATTCATATCTGCCAAAAAAACATCTCGTTTCCCTCTTCCTTGATGACCCAAGAGGGTTTCTCATATGATTTCACCTCATTGTTGCTACAGGAATAAGCAATTATTTCATTATTACATTTCTTAGTGCTGCCAGCTCCCTACCAGTCTCCTCACCTGAAGCATGTAGCTGTGGTAATCCTTAATGCGGTGCTGCCAGAACTTCTGCAGCGAGAGCACGCTGCCAATGCCCACTTCGTGGAAGACCTGCTCCATGACGTCTGGGAATGGTGTGTGCCCGAGTCGGGCTTCCCGATCCACAGCAAAGCGCAGCAGCTTGGTGAACTTCAAGCAGTACTCGTGGGCGATGTCTGTCAGGGTCTCCAGGACACTCTCATTGGCACACTCAAAGCCTGTGTGAGCCAGGATGGTGGCCATGGACTGGTAGAGGAGCTGCCGGCAGGAGGACCAGCTCAGCTCGGTCACGGGCTCCCCTTTTCCTCTGAAAGGCAAAAAGGAGAAAAATAGCACACCTCCAAAACCAAACTGAGTATACCATTCAAGAGATACTGCCAGGATTAATGTGCTCTACAAAGGGAAAGCAACTTGGCTGGGCTTCACCACAGCTCCCCCGTTACACGTGAACCCTACCTACTGTGGGTTTATCTGCTTTCCCTTCTTCCCCCTCCCTCAAAATCAGCACTGCTGAGTCTCATTTTCACTTCTAACACCACAGGAATCCTTGGGTGATTCATCAATACGGGATGCAAATCTTTTGAACCTTCAAGCAATTCCCTTCCCACCCAAGAGCTTTTCTCCTGGAGATGTGAATTAAATGGGTCCTTGACACAAACAAAAAAAAAAAAGGCACTTTAAATAACATGAATGCAAATCATTTCCCCTCTCAGTTAATTACATTTCTCTTCCTTGTTATCTCTGATGTCATAGGCCTAACAGTCAGATACAAAGGCTTCTGGGATAGACAAGATCTGAATTTATAATGCAAAGGACACACAAAAAGCAAGACATGGCATACACATCTTCACCCACACTTCATCAAGCTACGCTGTAGCCATTATGACCATTTCCCTACCCTTAGTTCTCATAGTCACGAAGCCTGAAGCTGAAAGCAGGACCCTGTAGGTAACAGGAGAAGTGAACACAAAGCCTTGGGGAAGCCTGGAGAGGTCCTGCCTTAGAGCAGCACTCCCTGCCCTTGGGCTTGAGGCCCCTCTTCTCTGTGCTGCTAGGAGGGAAAAAGTGATAATGCAGGACAGAACAGCTGGCACGAGCATTTCAAACCTCACTCAGTTACAGTCAGGCAAGCAAACTTTTCATCAAGACGAGTTAACAAATTCCACATAGAAGAAAAAAGGAGGCAAGACAGTTTAACAAGAAATGTAAGTATACTTCCACCAGATTTCCAGACCTACGATTAAACACACATGATTTACTTGCCTGTAACAGTAACACCATCTTCAGATGCTGATGTCAAAAAATCAAGTCTCCTTTTTACTAAGTATGGTATTTTGTCACTTTTTTCCACTCCACTCAGCATCAATAAGTTGAAGAAAGCTAACAATTTCACCCTTCATTTGTTTCTGATCAATTTCTTCCAACATCTGATCCAGCCCACCCTGAGACTTCGCAGTACACTATTTGCCTAACACTGCACAAACTTCTCAGTACCACAGCCTGATTAAACAGCACACAGACAGCACTGGTGACTTGCACGGAGGGCAGCACTGGCCTCAGCAAAATTCTCACTGCTCTGCTTCTCCAACAGGTGCATTGGGTGCCCTTCAGCCTCGCTGAGCCGCTGGGTCACAGAGCTTCAGCTCCCTCTTATCCTCAGAGCTGACCTATAGAAAACCACTGAAACACAGGAGTAAAAAAGGTATCATTTCAGAGGAGTGAAAATGGGAGGTTAAACTTGGAGCCATCGGGACCAAAATCCCAGAGCTTCACTTTCAAGAGCACCAGCTCAGCTCAGCACTTTCTGCTTATTGAAGGAAAGGGGCAGAGGGATGGAAATCACACTGTATTGAGAGGTGCAGATGACACTGTTACTAAGTGGGTACAAAGAACAGCGTGTGCATCCCAGTCATGGATTCATCCCAGTTATTACTTGCTGGAGGAGAACAGCTCGCATCCCCATTCCTACTCAATTACATGACTACCATGGAAAGAAGACAGCTGGTACCCTGACAAAATGAATTACAAGATCACCAGTTCCCTTATAAACCAAGCGTCATCCACGCTGTTTTTCCATCTCCCTAACTTTCCCCTCCACCTCCCAGGGACAGATTTCTGCAGCTCACAAGGAGCCATATGTCTCACACAGCACTGGGACAAGGAGGTCACAACAGAGGGGAAAAAAAAATAAATCACACAAAACAACCAGAAAACAACCATCAACATTTATGCTTAAGAACTGGAAAGTTTTGGTTTTTAAACACAAGGGATGAGCCTAGCTGTCCACTAGCCATTAGCTGAGAGCAGCTTATGCTACCAAGACCACTGAAGACCAGATTATCATTAATACAGACAGAAATAAAGAGCCATTATCGACCGCCTGCCAGTCACACAAAACACTACGGGCAAACTTGAACTAGACACTGAATTTGGCAAACCCAAGCAGGACACTCAGCCACGTCTGAAGTGGAGGACGATCATTTAGCAACGCATTTCGCTGCTCAGAAGCGGCGCAGAATGTCATCTCTCTTTTAAACTCCTAAAGGAAAAGAAACTAATTGCCAGCATTAAAATGCAGCTAGGTCACTATGCTGAAAGGGATATAATCAACTTGAAATCTAATCAATTACAGAGAGAAAAGAAATTTCAGGTGCTCTACTCAAATCCAACTCCCTACCTCTTGTTTTTGGTGAGGTCAATCAATTTTATTTTGTTTTTCTTGTTCTTTCTTCCCTTGATTTCTCTTTTCCCACGATAAACAATAGAGGAAGATGATTAAAATCCTGATTAGACAGGAAAAATTAAAATATTGCTATAGATGTTAATGGAAAGCAACAAATGAGAAATGATTTTTGCTTCATCTCCTTTAACTTTCAGGTGCCGCCTGATAAGGTTGCAAATAAACAGAAACAGGCACGTTTAAGTTGAGAGGAGCTGACTAGTGGCAAGCCTTCTCCAAAAGCACCAGCACACTTCTTTTCCCAGATTGTCACAGGTGAAGAGCCTTGCTCTCAGACCTCACCCCGATGCCCAGCACCTCCAAAAGCACCCTTCTGATACCATCACTCAGAATGACACCCTCTGCTTTCCAAAACCAAAACCAAGCCTGTATTACCAATGTCACGTAGCTGCAAGTAAACAAGAGCGCTTTAAACCCCAAAATTCTGTCTCCAGAGGCAAAACTCAGTTAAGTCTGACTTGGAGGTGATCATACAGAGGCTGTAGTATGAAACTTCACACAGACACTCAGTTTTCAGCCAGCTAATACAACACAAGGCCACTCCCCAAAGGCACTACAATCCCCTCACCCAAGCTCATCCCCTGTAAAGTCCTTTTGCATACAGAAAAGGAGCTCACGGTCCATTTGCTGTGCAAACACCGTTAGGGGAAAGCGTTTGGGCTAAGTCAATGCAAAGATCAACAGCTGAGGTCTGCCTGAAGTGCTCTGCTCCCTCCCAGGTGAGCATAAGCCAGCAGCAGATGGAGGGAGGGGTTGTTTTTCCTACAAACCCATCAGTTTTAGGAAACACTGCATCGTGGAGTTGAATTTCTACCAAATGAGGTGCACCACGGTTACTTCACAGCCACCTTTCCCCGATACAAAATAAAGAAGATTGGAAAAACAAGATCATACTTGTCAGAGAGCATAGAGAACGGAGCACACCAACTCAAAATGAAAAATAAATCTCCTTTTGGAAAAGGGCCTCTTTCCACCTCATCCTGAATAAGCCTCTTTTCAAATATCCCAGCTATGTCTACAGAAGGATGCACAGGGACAAACAAACTGCTCAATAGATAATACCAACAGATAACAGGTAACATTTGGAAGATAAGTAGTCCCAGTGGGACAATGCAGAACACCAAACACTTCAGGAGCTAAGCTGAAGTGCTTTGTCCAGCAGGATAAGCATGTTCTGCCTGCTCTGATTTCCACTGCTCCAAATCCTTCTCCACACTTGCCCTGCTATCCCACCAACCTCCCTACTTCTGCACAGAAATTTAACTAGCAGACCTTCTGCCATGAGCTGTCTTCCCACTGTGACATCCCAATTTGATCTGCAGATAACCTTTCAATACAAAGCACGCACATGATGTGGTCAGCAACACAAATGAAAGAGTAACAGAGAAATCTGTTAGGAAACCACTCACATACACAAAAAACACACAACATCTGGAGAGCCACATAATCGGTAGGTTTCTTCTGACAATGGATCCATGCTGTTAGGGGGAAGCTGAACACTGAAGAAGGAAGAGCTGGCAGCCATATTATGGTAAAAGTTCCCTGATGAAATGGTGGTTGCAAGTTTACAGTTACTCATTCCTCATCAATTATGCTTCAAGTTTACCTTCTGTTTCTAAACCAGCCAAAAATCAAACGTTAATCCCCTACTGTGTACTCCAAGAATTGTAACATCAACAGTTGCAAATCACCAGGACCAGATGGCAATTCACTCAGGAACACTAAAGGAATTCAAGGATGAAATATCTGAATGGCTGTGGTGAGTCACTTCGTGCTTTAAACTGCTCTGGCCCATGAGGACCAGAAGGTAGAAAATGTGAAAACATTTTCTTTCAATAGCTTCAGAAAAGATTTGAAGAACTACAGGCAGGAAAAACCGATATATCCTGGCACATCAGAGAAATTCAGAGAAATGATAAGAACAGAATTCAAGGACACATGGGTAAAGATGATACACTCAGGACAAGTCAAGACAGGCTCTGTAAATAGAAAACCTGCTTCACAAGCCTGCTAGAGCCCTCCAAAGCCATCAACAGGCAAGTACATACCAGATCTCCACTGTGAAGCCAAGGACTTTCCTCAGGGATCTGTGTCACAGTCAAGGTTTAGTGCCCCCCCACCCCCCATACATTTATCAACAGCCTGGAAAAATGCACAAAAGGAACAGTGTCTTAATTAAATCTGTTGCTGGTACAGATTTCTGGGAGGTTGAGAAGACCAGAACAACTGAAAAATAGCAGTAAATTAGGTTCTGCCTCCTTTACATCTAAAAAGGGTTTGGGAAGCAGGGATTACGGTATAGGGCGGGGCAGGAGGTACTGCCAAAAAAGAGAGACAAGGCTGTGGGGTCAAAGGACAAAAATGAATAACAGGGAAACAAAAGAGGACATGGCTATTTTAAAGAAACTTGTGGTCTAATTTGGACTGGCAACTCCTATCTTCCTTTCTTCCGATGTTCAAATATACCTGCGTGCTGCTTCTGAGCCCCACGTTACTGCCATAGAAAACAGAATTAAAATGTGCATTTAGTCTAACACTAACTCTGTAACTCTGACAATCACACACAAGAAGGCAGAATAAAACTAAGTAATATCATGTTTTATTAAGGGGAAGAATAGTCTTCCCCAAATCGTTTTAAACACTAAGGCTAAGCACTAACAGATCTTACAGTTATAGCAGTAAAATAAAGCAGTAAGTGCTATTCTTACTTTATCAAAGTGTCTAAAAACAGTTAAGAACAAACATGCAACTGCGATCTAAAAGCTTGCCTCCTGGAAAACCATAAGTGTGTTTGGTTTAGCAAGCACACTATTAAGTTCTAGTCTATACCATGGCCCATTATAAATCCACCCTGTCAGCAACAAAACATTTTGTTTTGAAATTGTCTATCAAGCTTTCACAATCTAGTCCTTAAACTCCCCCATGTGGTTGACTGTTAAATTACATTTCTTTACTCGCACTTCATAAACTTTCGAAGGGACAGCAAAAAGACAGCAGCCCGCAGAACAAGGTCAAGGCCATAGAAAATTAAAGTTAAGCTGAAACCACCAGGGAGGACAGGTACACATGGCTGCCTCAGTCCTACAAACCACAGTCCCAGGAAGAGCAGGAGTCACAGGGCTCAGACGTTTACTCACAGGACTGGATTTCCCTTCACCCCTTTTGGCAAATTACTTTATTCATCCCAGAAGGACGAGGGTGTTCCTCCAAAACCAGCACTAAATCTTGCTGCTACCAAAACAGACACTTTATTGTAAAGTGCGCTTTATGCTACCTCAGGCCATTGAAGCTCTGAGGCATTTAACTGATAAAATGTTTTACTGCTGCAGATTTTCTCCCATTTGAAGAAATAAAATGTGTTCTCTCCTACTTCATGATCACTGAAGCAGTCTTTGATCTAAAAACACTGAGGATTAATCCCTGAATTTCAATGCTAAGCCTACAAAGTACCATGAGATCCTGCAAGAAATGCAGCGCATCTTTGTGAAGTCAGTGCTCGCCAGAGGGGCAGATGGGGAGGAGCTGGCAGTAGTAGTCAATCAAAGACTGACTGCAGAGGTAGAAGCAACACAACCTTCATTTCCATCTTCTCCAGCCCTCAGCTGGTGGAGCCAGCATTGGAGAGAGGATTTCCCTTCATCAACACTCACTGCCAGATCCGACCACACTACCAAATACTGACAAACAGGGTGAAATGTGGTGGCTTGCTACATTGCAGATCTTTGGCCACTGAAATATTACAAATATTAGTTACTGAAGTTACTAGAACCTGCAACCAGTGGGCCAACAAGTGCTAGCAAGACAGGAATCAGCACTGCACATCCACATTTTATAGACAGAAAACAAAGGCACATTTGTTTTAAACACCTCGCATGTTATGGGCACAGCAGAATTCTCAACCTTTCAGCTCTTAAGCTTATTTTACTCTTTATGTACACACAACTGCTTGACCTTTGGCCTAAGGGAATCGACAAAACCACGTCTATATTTAAAAACACTCAGCTTTGCCGCAGCCACGAGCTAACCCAAAGAAATACCAACCAACACACCTGTAAAAGTCACTCTCTGGGTCACTGTGCCTCAGCTGAAACGGCATTTTGGGGGTTTTGCTGTCCAGAGGAAGCAGGTCATCGGGGAGAGGTGGGGAGGCCGGGCAAGAGGGCAGAGGCTCGGTGTCTTCGGTCTTGATGCCCTCCGCCTGCTGCTGGTTTTGAGCCTGGGCCATGGCGATGAGGCCGCGCAGCCGCCGGTTGTGCTGGATGAGCTGGATGGTGTGGATGGTGAGGCTGCAGGGCTCGGAGGGGATGTCCAGCATGGTGGTGGGCCGGGGCTTGTTGGCGGAGGGCTGGTGCAGCGGCGGGTCCTGGACTTCCACGGTGCGAAACTCGCGCTGAAGCAGGTCGAAGGAGCTGCGGTTGGCCTGGCTGGACGAAACGGGGATCTCACCCCAGTACCGCAGCATTTTTAGGTAGGCAACGTCCCGTCCTCAGCACCTGGGGGAAAGGCTCCCAAACACTGTCAGCAGGCAGAGGGGTGCTCCAGGCTTTGGGCAGCAGGGTTAACCGGAGCTGGGCTGGTGCTTGGCATAAAGCAAGATGGGAATGGCAACAAGATGTTCAGTGTCACAGCCAGAAGTGCAGCTTTTAGGGTGGCATCGGGGCACAGCGCTCCCCTAACAGCCCACCCAGCCGCTTCCCCTGAAGGAGGTGGGGGGGAGAAGAGAGCAAAGCGGCTGCGAGGCGGTGGGAAGCCCCCAGCGGCCCTGAGCCAGGCAGGGCCACGGGAAGGGGGAAAAAGCAGGAAAAGGGGACGGGAAGGGGAAGGAAGAGGGCAGGGGAGGCCGCAAGAGCTGCTCCGCCGCCGGAACTCGGCACCGGTCCGCTCCTCAAGCGGCTCCCCCGGGGGGAAGGAGAGCGCCGGGCTCCGGGCTCCCGGCTCGCAGCCCCGCTCCGCCGCCTGCCCCCCGCACCCCCGGCTCCCCGCCCCGGGTCCCGTCCCGCTGCCGGCAGCCGAGGCAGCGCCGCAGCCTCCCGGTGGCCGCCTCCCCGCTCCGCCAGCCCGCGGCGGACCCTATTTCGGGAGGGACGCCGTAAAATGGCGGAGCCCGGCGAGACGGAGGCGGCCGGCTTCAAGCGGCCGAGCCGCCCGCCGCCAGCAGAACCGGGACCCGGAGCCGGTCCCGGGGCTTGTCCCGGTCCCGGTCCCGCGGCGCCAGCCCCCCGCTACGAGGAGCCGCCGTGGGGCTGCCGCCCTCCAGCCGGCGCCGGCTACGGGCTGGAGGTGCTGAAGGGCGGCGTGGTGCTGGGCTCGGTGCGGCTGGAGGGCGGCAGCTGGTTCCTGGTGGGGCGGCTGCCCGGCTGCGCCCTGGCCCTGGAGCACCCGTCGGTGTCGCGGCACCACGCCGTGCTGCAGTACCGGGGGCCCGGCAGTTCCCCCGAGGGCTCCGACGCCGCCGGTTTCTATGTCTACGACCTGGGCAGCACCCACGGCACTTTCCTCAACAAGGCGAGGGTGCCGCCGCGCACCTACTGCCGGGTGCGGGTGGGCCACGGGCTCCGCTTCGGCGGCAGCTCCCGCCTCTTCCTGCTGCAGGTGGGCCGGGGGTGGTGGGGGGAGCGCTGGTATTTATGTAATTACGGGGCCTTGTGCCCCAGCTGTGCCCCGAGGGAGGTTTGGGGAGGGCAGGAGGGCCTTGGGGTGTCCAGCGTGGAAGGGGGGTGAACTGCGTGCTCCCCGTCCGCTGGAAATCTTTGCATTGTGCCCCTTTGGGTTGTATTTGAGCAGCCTGCGGGTATAAAGTAACGCTCACTTCTTTCTTTCTCCTCCTCTCGATGTTGAAATTAATATATCTGCATGTAAGCAGATACATCTTCCAGTTTGAAGAGCAATGGCAAATGGTTTGAAGAGCGCTTTTTGAAGGGCGCTATAATCTGTAGACATTATTGTATGTAATATGCATGTCTGGTTGAAACTATCCCTCTTCTTTTTTTCAAAACACTCCTATAAAGTTACTGTTTGTGACACAGGGACCCGAGGAGGACCAGGAGTCCGAGTCGGAGCTGACCGTGACGCAGCTGAAGGCACTGCGCAAACAGCAGCAAGCGAAACTGGAAAAGACGATGTTGGGAGAGGACTCTGACGAGGAAGGTGACAAAGAGGAGAGGAGAAACGAGAGCAGTCAGAACACCGAAATGAGCTGCTCGTGGGGAATGGGTAAGCACTGATGCACACATCAGCTGATGCGCCTTGGGAGGTTTTTAAGTGAGTTTCAAGGAATACTGGGGTTGACGTACCAGCTGGATGACAATTGTCCAAAACCAGTGGAAGTTCCTGAGTACAAATGCAAAGTCCATTTCCTTTTAAAAAGACAAGTACTGTGAGTAGGTGAAATATACCAGGCAAGAACCTTACTAGAGCTTCTTCTAAAGTCAGGGAAAAAGTGATTTGTCTATACCTCGAAAGGAAAATGAGACTTTAGTTTGGGCTGTGTATTTTGTTCTTGCGGTGACATTCACATTTTGGCCAGAGAGGTTAAATTTTCTTGCTTGAGACTGCTGTGCAATGAGGCTGTCCTTACATTTTTAACAGTAATTCCACATCTGAATGAGATAAATTATAGCTAACGAGCTTTTCAGTACAAAATGGTTTGTTTGTAAATGAGCATTTATAAGTACATAAACCCCTTGAAGGTGCTGAAACTCTAGTAACATTTCTATGTAAAACTGTATCCTAAAATGGAATAACTAATTGCAAAAGTGTGGGGGTTTTTGTTTGGATGCAGAACCAATATTCAAGTTAAGAAAAATAATTTTAAGGATGATGTAGTTGATATTTCTTTCAAACTGACAGTAGTTGAAATACACTGGTGTTCAAATTCTAACATTTCAATATCTTGTTTTCACTTTGTTCTTCCAGGAGAGGATGCTGAGGAGGATGATGCTGAAGAAAACCCTATTGCTATTGATTTTCAGGACGTACAAGATGCCTTCTATATGAAAGACCCTAGAAAGGCCCTACAGGGCTTTTTTGACAGAGAAGGTACTTTTCACTTATAAATTGTTTTTGCTTAGCCAAGTTTGGTGTTTGTGCTCATATTTTTCTTTGGAAATTAAAGAGTGAAAGCTAAACTTTTCTGTTTAATTGTGGGTGGGGCTTTTTTGTTTGGTCATTGTTTTTTGGGAGAAGGGGGTTGTTTTTAAAAACTTGGCTTGCCACTGAAGAGCTGAGACTTATTTCCTAACTTCTAAATTGGGAGTTGGAGAGGGCATCTTATGTTCCTCTGTCAAACCACATCCATCTTTTGAAGCTATATTAAAAAATCTGAAGCCATCAAATTTCAAGCTGTGCTGTTCGGAGATAGCACTGGAAAGTATTAAAAGAAAAAAGCAATAATGAATTAGCCTAAGCTTCCATTAGTTGCTAGCAAAGCTTACGGATTACTCCTATATTTGTTAACATGAAAAATTAACCTTTGTAATAAACAGTATCTGTGAATCCAGATTTCAAACTGTCCTTCCTTCAGTATCATTTACTTTAATGCCTGAAGGTACAAGGTTGTTTTTTTTTCTTTAACTGTGTATTCCTAAACAGGTCAGTTACGGATCTTTGATATGAAAAAAACCTTGATTGTGAAAAATAACTAAATGAGCATAATATGAACCAAAGATCCCATGGCATTAAAAAAAAAAAAAAAAAAAAGACAAATTCAGTCTTTGATATACCACAAGAACATCATACCTATTTTGTCTAACCCTGATGTTTTTCTCAGCTATAAAGATTGTACCTGTTTATTTCACTTTTGATAACTATACCAACTTTCTTTCTTTTCCTCTCTAGGAGAAGAGTTAGAATACGAATATGATGACCGTGGGCACAACAGCTGGCTATGCAGGGTCAAGTATGTATACATTCATTCACTTCTGTGTGTAGAATCTGGCTTCATTGTATTCACAAACAAAAGCTGAGGGAATCACTTATCTATCATGCTTGCCAAGGAGGCCAGCTGGAATTAGACCAAAGTCCTGATACTGAAGCAGAAGGTCAAGGATCAATGCCTAGTTCAGTGTCTGTACTCCTTTCTGGTCTGCCAGCATTTGGTGCTCCTTAGAGGTGAAAATTGGTAAAGCAAGGAAACGGGTTCTTTCACTTCCCCATGTTTTCAGAAACACATGAAATTGAAATACAAAAGAAACCAGGAGTCAGTATCTTACAACTCCTAATGGGGAAAAAAATGTTCTACTCTATACCATCAAAGAACTGAAACTGGTACAAAGCAGTTTTGTGGGTTTTGTTGACCAACTAACGTAATTCTTGTATTAGGCTGGAGAAGGTGAGGTAGAATTAAATCAACAGATTAGGTCTCAAATGGATAGGTACAACATGTCATCATTGCTTAAGAAACCTTTCCTTCAGTGTGACATAAAATATTTGTTACTGGTGTTGCATAGATGCAAGGTGATGCTTAAAAAGATTCATGACTGATGTTTAACCTGTTGTAATCCCAACTGAACAAATGGAAAAATATTTATTGTTTGGGTTAGTGAAATAAAATACAGAAAGTCTGTGCTCACGTTTGGATTAGTAGGGTGTCAAATGAAATGTAAAAATATTTAACCCCCACAAAAAGAAAGACTAGAGAGAGGTGGAAAGAACAATGTTGACATGACAAATACAGTGTCTGAGTAGCATCCAGGAAAAGCTGTTTGTATTGGAGCTATTCTCTGATGCTGTGAACTGAACAGGTTGCCTGTGGATGATGCATCAGGGAAGCAGCTGGTGGCAGAGGTTCTCCATTCAGGAAAGAAGAAAGAAGCAATGGTACAGTGTGCACTGGAAGCTTGCAGATTATTGGATGCTAGGGGAGTGCTGAGGCAAGAAGCAGGTAAATAACCGTGTAAATGCTGTGATGTTTCTAAAAGCCCCTTAACTCCAGGGGTTTGAGATGGCTATCATGAAATTGTTTGACTTCTCAGTGTAAGTCACTTTGTTCCTGGCCTTTTCCTTTAACCTTTCCCAGTATCTCGAAAAAGGAAATCAAAGAATTGGGAAGATGAGGACTTCTATGATAGTGATGATGACACCTTCCTTGATCGAACTGGTGCTGTAGAAAAGAAGCGACTGAACAGAATGAAAAAAGCTGGTAAAATAGAAGAAAAACCAGAAACTTATGACTCCCTGGTAAGAAGAATTATGACATGCCAGGCCTATTCTTTCATAAACGTCTTATTACTGAGAAGGAAAGCTTATATATGTGTGTGTGTATATATTTTTTTTCCCCAGTTCTTATTTTTGTTGGCCTGAACTCTAGTATCGTTTGATACCCTTATCTATTAATTGGACAAGATAAATTGGAATGGGGTTAGATTTGGTGATTGTAGAATCACCAAAGGCTTTTAAAGGTTTTGAGAGGGGGAAAAAAGGGATATAGAAGAAACCTTAAACTCTTAAACAACAACAGAAAGTGAGAAAGTGATTTGTTACTTCAATTTAATACTTAGTGTACATCACAGAAACATCATTGGTACTGCTACTAACTGACGCATATTTGCTACCTTAGGCAGAAGGGATAACTGTCTGTGGAAAATAAAATACCTTGTTGTCAGGAACTTTCATGGCTTAAGGCCAAGTCAGCCTGCAAAAAAGTAGTTTGCAGCTCCTTGTGTTGTCTCTTCTCTAGTGAGCAGGGTTTGGTTTGTGAGGTTCTGTCACTGCATACAAGACTTAATTTGTCATAAACTAGGAGAGGCAAGAGAAATTTGCAACTTTGAGTAGAGTTTTTTTACTTTGTTCACAGTATCTGTAAATATCTGAAAAAATGGTAATTACAGTGAAAGCAAACTGCCTTTCTTTTTTGTCTGTGTAATATTGGTGTAATATTGCCTTCTGCTTGGTAGATCACAACAGTGGCTGAATGAGAACAGGATACCATAAAATAGCTTTAAAGCACTAGATAATAATTGCAAGCTTTCAAGTTCACAGGGCACATACCAACGAAGGATCTTATTCTGCTTCAAAGAATGAGCAGACTGGACTGACACGAGTATGACAACTAAAAATCCTACACAGACAATAGTGTGTGGAGAGGCTAATAGGTGAGAGTAGGAAGGGCTTGGAGGATCATGACAGTGGCATAAAAGCCACTGAGAAAGGACTTTCTGAAACACATAAATATGAGTACTGTTCAAATAATTTTTGATGCATTGTTTAGGAACAATCTAGACTATATTTTTTTCATCCCAGAAATTCCCAGTCAGAGATCAGAAATAAAATTAATTTAAAAGAAAAAAAAAAGAGATAATGTGGTAGGATATTGGAGAAACTTTTAAATGGAGATTTTAAAGAAGATAAAGTATATGCTTAGGAGGTCTTTTCTCTTATAGGTCGCAAAGCTAAAGGAATCTGAAAATGAGCTCCTTGAGATAACAGAAAAGCTGAAGGCTTCAGGGAAAGGTAAGATGTGAAGTCTCTGATTATAGTGTTCTCCATTTAAAAAAAAACATCTTACGGATATCATAGACTCATGAATCTTACATTCATTTTTTTGTATGTCTGCTTTCCACAAAGAGGTAGGAAGATTTGCAGGTGATTGAGTTATCTGGAGAAGATACTTAATACTCTTAATCCAGTAGGTTATGTACTGTGTGTGTAGTTATTTGCTAATGAATGCAGATTTCTCCAAAAGTATCCCACTTCTAAGATAAGGAGGAAAGTGTACAAGCTCCTGGAGCATAACAGGGTGGGCATTATTACTGTTTATCTGCCCATAGTAGTGAAACTGACCCAGCTCAAGGACCACATTTTTCCATTCCCTCCAAAACCATCTGTAAGGGAAGAACAAACAACTGGCAGAGGAAAGACAGTATCTTTCATTTTACTTCTCTCATTGCAAATACACCTTGAAAAGGTAGGAAAAGAGAAATACAGAGTTAGAGTAGTGGATGCTTAGCTCACGTGTTCAGTAATATAATATAATTCTGATATGTTATCGTGTCTTGGTAAATTGTAACTGGTTACAGAACTAGTTTAGAGACTTGGAAAAAGTGAAATCTCATCAGTTAACTACCAGGCCCAACAGCCTGCAAGGTATTGCAATGCAGAGTGATTCAGTTTTGGATGCAGATTTCCTAAAACTAGACCAGGATAAAACATAGCAAATATTCTGTCATCAGTTTGTGTGCGTGTGTTCTAGTTACTTGTGTTTTCTCAGATGTAATCACAGATGAGGAATACAAGTATAAGCCAGGAGTGTGTGTATTGATCATGGGTGACTCTTATTACTCTCTTGAGCTGCCTGGCAAAGTTGCAGCATTCCATACAGTTCTGAAACCTTCACGCACTTTGGCTTGCTCTAAATGATCATTTGTAGCCTAGGGGTGAGAGTGTAGTGAGACCAGTGAGTGAATGACAGGCTAAATTGCAACACCTCTTACCAAGCACTTGGAGAGATTAAGTGGTTTTTGAAAAGATCTCAGTGAAAGTTCATAAATTGTTCTTCAGAACTAACTACTGATGGACTGACTTGGTGTCTCTCAGTTACTGATGTAACTGGATGAAAATCAGACACACAAAAGCTCTTCAGTCTCATTTTTGGTTGCCTGTTCAAAAGAAAATTGGTAAGTTTTTGGTCCAGTAAAAGCTTTATTGCGTTCCCCCCCTCCCATGACATCTCCTCTTGATTCTAGGCTGTGAGGTGATTCAGGCTGTTTATTAACAAGGCCTTCTCATTGATCATTTTTGTCTAAGCTCAAAATAGTTAGGAGAAAGAAGAGTATTTCTGTCTGAATTTCTTTTATAATACATTTCATTCTTATTTATATTTGGTTGGAGGTGGATGCTCTTATCTCTCTGAGCTTTTTAATCCTGTATGTCTTCAGTTGCTGTTTCAGCTTTCATATGTTTGTGAAAACTGCATTTTGTCTCTAGATCAGAAATATCCTTTTCAGTTGAGTACATTTGAAAATTTTAGTCTTTTTATACTTTTGTGTAACTATTAAATGTTATGTAAAACTGCTCAGATGTGTACTCTTAACAATAATGTAAACTGCATTAAAAATAACTCATTGGTCACAGAATTATCCTTGTGCATATATTAAAGCCACAGATAAATATCAGATTTGCCAACTTTATATAACAATAAAAGGCAGAAAACTGCCTGTCAAACAATTCGCTGTAATCCTAACAACAACGTTTTTCTTTGTCTCAGAGTTACTTTTGAGCAAAATATAAAAATTCCTTTCTCAGGCTTGATCAATGCTTCAGGAGTTTTCCTGTTCTTTTGTTCGTTTTCTAAATCCATATGTTAGAATTGTGTATTTATTTTTCTTTGTTTGAGTTTTTCCTCCCAGTTTTATTTTAATTAGTTAAATATGCAGAGAAATATTTTTGTTTGAAGTCAGGTGGAGTAGAAGGACTGTCTTTTTGTTTTTCTCAAGTACAAAGCAGTGTTTTCCTGTTAGAAAATCAAACCAAAACAAAGATAAATTTTGTGTGATTGTCTTAACATATACAATTTATTCTCATATGCACTCAGTCATTCAGGAGTGGGAGACAGCATCATGTGTCAGTTAATTCATTTTTAGGTTTGCAAACGTTATTACATAAACATCCTGGGAAAGTCAAAATGGGATTTCCCATGTGGTGTTGTAGGATTCCTTGTAGCCGTGTTTATTTTAGTCTGTGACTATAAAAAGGACCCAAAAGCCACTTTTTCTTATTTTTTTTTAGGGACTTTTTCTTATTTTTTTTTTAGGGATCTTGATTTGGGATGAGCAACCTAAAATGCAGACAGACTTGCTCATAAAGAAACATTCAATTTTGAGTGGCTTTTTCATCTGATTGGATTAAGATTTACTGCTGGGCTTTGTTAAAAGAAAAGCTTTCATCTTTCTAGGGCTATCAACCTCCATTATTTCACCACACAAAAAAATCTCACAGAGAGAATAGTCATTCATATATTCTTTATTCTCTAAAGGCAGGACTTGAGTATAACAATATGTATCTTATCGTTATTTTGCCTAGCCCAGTCCCAGCCAGCAGCTCAAGATTCCTTGGATGAATTCATGACCGAAATAAAGTCAGGGTGCACCTTAGACAGCGTGACTCGAAAGAAACTTCACTTGCGATCGTTTGAACTGAGGAAAGAGCAGCAGAGATTGAAAGGGTTAATAAAGCTCGTCAAGCCTACAGAATTACCTGAGCTGAAGCCCCCGTAAGTCTTGGCTAAAGTCTGTTGTGTTTTTTGTTTGGTTGGTTTGTTTGTTTGTTTTGTTGTTGTTTTTTTTTAATTACTTCCACTGTTGTTACTTTTCATAGGCAATCTTGCACCCCCAGTAAGTAGACAGTTTTCCAAATGCAAAGGCAGCAATGCCTTCAAAACTTCCTGGTTCATCTCTCCAACAAGCTTCTGTGCCTTCTGGCCACTGCTGCCTCTGGGGCTGAGGCAGATGCACAGCAATAGTGGAGTAAATTGAACCTACACTGGGACAAAGAGCAGGAAGGGGCTGGAAACATGGTGTCAGCATTTATTTTTTTCTACAACCTCCATCCAAAAGGAACTGAAGAGTTTTACAGTACTTTGTATAATATGAAAATCACTTTGTGAAATGTACCCAGAAGTCAAGTGCAGTGGCTGTTCAGCCACTGCCTAGCAATGCTGCTGCAATTCAAGAGGGTGTGTGCTGGGTTCATCGTTTACTAGTGACAACTTGATTAGAGGTTTAATTACTTAATTTACTTAAATTGAGGCTTGGCCTCTGAGTGTGTTTATATATTTACAGATATATTATGCATATATGTAAGTGCATTTGAATTTGAGGGAGTCTGATAAGTGTGGTTTGTGTTTTTTTTTTTTCTTTTTGCTTTTTCTTTCTGTTATGGCAAGTGTCTGACTCCTGCAGTATGGAGGAGTCATATCCTGAAACATCCTCCTTGGATGCTGCAAGTCTGAAAGAAATAGAAGGACTTTTATATATTCACTTATATTTTGCAGGGTTTTTGCATATGTATATATAAGACTTGTTTGGTTCTTTAAATACTGTTTTTCTTTGTAACTATTTTTTATTAGGAGTGGGAGTCACAGTCTGGAAGCAGACAGCAAGCCTAAAAAGATTGCCCTGCCTCTCTTCGGTGCAATGAAAGGGGGGAGTAAATTCAAGCTGAAGACTGGAAGCCTAGGGGTAAGTGCTGCAAGTCAGACACTTGTTCTTAGATATCTGAGGCTGTGGAGCCTACAGGTGGCAACCGTGTCATCTCGCACGGAGGAGCAAGCCTGCAGGAATGGAAGAGTACACGGGGCAGCAAGCAGTGTCTGCCAGATGTTGTTTGCTGCCAGCAGTAGCCATTCCGTGCCCTTGTGCAATCAATCTTCTGGGGCACAGCTGCAGTTAAAAGGCATTGATCCAAGTAGAGGCAGTCTGGAGACATCAGGCTGAATGACTGCTATACATCAGCAGCTAGTCCTTTTCTTTCTTTTGTTTTTCTTGATCTTTTAGCTAAGATCGTATCCAAGATTGATTCAGCTCCCAGTGTCCCTTTTATGAAAAGACTGCACTCTTGCCTGTGGGCTGAACATCTTTTTTTTTCCCCCTTCCATCTCTACCAAAAACTCTTTCCTTAAAACCTAACTATTCTTCATCCTGTGAGTGTTTCCCTACCAGCTATCACTGTGACCGAAACACACGTGTTTGCTCCTGTAATGAATCTCTGTGACATCTACTTCTGTGTTGTTCTGGCACTGATGCACAAGTCTTTGTCCTGCAGAAATTGCCTGATAAGCGTCCAGTTATCCCTGAAAACTTGTTAAAAATGAAAGACGATAGACCAGAGGAAGAGGAGGAGGAAGAAGAGGAAGAAATGGAGGAGGAGCAGGAAGTAGATGCAGTAAACAGCAGAGCATCAGATGTGGAAATGAAAACAACAACAGAGGAAGAAACAGGAGAAGAAATTAATGATCCCAGTGGTTCTACTCACAATAATGAGAAGCTAGAATCCCTTCAGGATGGTAAGCATGGATTTTGATTTTTCTAGTAGTAAGGCTGAGTCTATAAGTACTCTTTTTTTCTTCCTGAGTCATGTGAATCTGCTAAGGTTTGTGTCACAGGTTTTCCAGCAGTATATAGTTTTTCCATGAATTTTTGCCATGAACCCAGTGTCTAGGTGAAAATAGATGAGGAACTGGTGAAAGTTATACCTGTTTCAGGTTGGGACTCTACTCAGCAGTCATGTTTACTTGCTTTTGGTAAAACAGAAGTAAGTCTCCTGGACTCAAGAAAGGTCCTATTTTGATAGGCCCTGATTTCTTTAGATTGAATGTCCATATGATAATAACAACGTGTTGTTGTCAGAGAGAGTGACTTAATATGAAAAGAAATGCCTCAGTAAAGCTTCAGACCAGCTAGTGAGGAGGAAAAATAATTTTAAAAATAGGAAGGAAGAAGCATCTTCTTTGCATCTCTGTGGTTTATCTGTAACTCATCCTTTTATATATTAATTTCATGCATTTAAAATCTTATTAATAATGTTTCTCCGTAAATAGTTTGTTTGACAGAAACCTAATTCCATCTTCTTGTCTTAATGCTGAACAGGTTGTTCTTGAAAAGTGTATTTTAACTGGTCATAAATTTTGCTTTAATACTCTATTGTGATAGACTTGAATGAAATAATTTGGAGAACTTCTAAGAGAAGAATTCTTCCTGAAACAAATGTAACTAAGAGTTCCCTTCAAAATTTTTTCTGCACTTCAAAGTTGGTGCAGAACATTCACCTAACATTTTTTTTTTTTTTTACAGGGGTTAATATTCTGCCTGAGCCAAAGATATTAAGAAATAAATCTCAGATGGGACCCTCGCTAGAGAAATCTCAAGGTGAGCTGTACAGTTTGGAGACTATAGTACAGTAGCATGTGGATTCAGAAACTGCCTAAAGGAGTTACTGCTTTTTTGTCAGTAGAAAGAGACTAAGCTTAACTGTAGAGTCTAAAGAATCTAGAATTCAAATGAAGAATTGTTTTGTTTGGGCAGTGCTAAATGTATGGCAAAGACAAGCAATTTCAGCTGTTTCAGATCTCCTTGCTTTTTGTAGTCACTAACTGTGGAGAGATTTTTTTTTTTTTAAATAAATGTCTAGAATAAAAGTTGTTATAATTTAGGAGCATAAACATACAGCTTCTTTCCCCTTATTCTCTTGCAGTACTAGCTCATGTCACTTCGTAAAGGGAAAGTTCTGTCCTTCTGTAGTGTTAACTAGTACATAATGTTAGCTAGCACTCTTAATGACCCAGATGACCCCTCTGCTCGTGCACACACACACACACATACACACACACAAGATTCTCAAAATGTAGACAGTGTATGGTGCAATGAACATCTGGAGGAGATCTGTATGAATTTTCTTTTTTCCTAAGTCAGTGCCTGAAGAGTATGTTTTCCTGCCCTCATGATAATAACCATGGACTTAAGAAAGTCAATATTTCATAGATTAAGCGGCAGAAAAGCCAGGCATACTTCTGTCTTTGCCTTCCCCTCACATATGTTACTATAAAATGATTTTTTTTAAGGTTGTTGACTCTGCATTTTCTACAGTTTATGTCTAAATCAGTCACCGTAGTGATTACAGATATTGAGTTTCTCATAGAAAATCAACATCTGCCATTAACTAAAAGGATTTTGCAGAATGCCAAATAGAGGACCTCATTAAACTGCATTCAGTTTGGGGACTGTGAGTGTATTAAGCATGAGTTAATAGATCTATGGAAAACAAAGATGGTCAGCAGCCATAAATATGAATGGTTTTGCAGTGAGTTGTCTTGGATTTCCTTTTGGAAGTATCCATCCTTATGTGAGTTTTCTATAAGCATATTTGTGATAGAATTGGTCATTTTATGATGTGTCATAAAACTTTTTTTTTTTTGTCAGCATCTGAGGCATTGTGCAAGAAGCCTGAAGAGACATCTGAGAAAGCTAAGAAAACAAATAGCTCAAGCAAGGTCAGTTACGATACTGTGACTCCTACAGCCTAAGAATTACAAGGAATCATTTAGTCAGCTCCTTAATAGTGAAATAGTAACAACTGGATTGAGTGTGCCTTTGGTGATGGTAGTGCTTTTCTGCTGAGTGATTCCCAAATGTAGAACTGCACACTACCATTGAACACAGCTTCTGGAGTCTCCAGTGAGAACGCAGAGCATTTCAAGCATGAGAAAGGGGTTCTATGAAGCTGTAGTAAATAAAAAAAGGTTCTCAATTGAAACACAGAATTATTTTTCCAGCTATTCACTTGGCAAAGCTGATATTCAGCTGTTGTGAATTGCGTCTTCTCCTGTAGCACAAGTGTTGTAGAACACTGGTGCTCTTCTGGGCTTTCAAAGTGACTTTGCAAAACTTTCATGGAGAGTAGCATGGGAAGCATGCATTGGCTGACACAGAACATGCTGGACTAAAACTGTAGTTTTCATCCTTCTCTGTAAGATAATGGTAAGAGAAATATCTAATAAGACTATCGTATTTTGCAACCCAATTATTATTGAATTTGAGGGTACGTGATGTGCTTCCCATTCATAAGATTTGTAGTAAAATGCAAAGTATATGAGCCTTCCACATTTTGGGTAGTTGTTGCATTGCTGGAATTGGGAAGAAACTTCTCTGATGGCGTGCTCTTAGCCTGGTGTTTATTGCGAGGCTCTTCCCTTCAGAATGCATCCCACCATAATGCTGGCTGCCATCAAAGAAGATTACTGTAGTTGATGGACCATGAGTTCTGAGCATTAGGACATTTTTTTGTGGTGACCATTGAATTTTAGTCCTGCTCCACCTGCTTAGAGAAACTTAACTCCCTGAAGCATGTGTGCGCTAGCTGCTGCTGCTCTTGCTGCTCTTGGCAGAGGACCCAAGGACTGGGTAGGCACAGCCTCTAGTATTATTCTTTGTTGCTGGCCTAAAGTACGTTGATAAAGAAAGCAAGAGTAAATTTACTCTATTAGAGCCCAATGTATACCCTTTCTATGAGAAGCTGCCTTGTTCTTCTGCATTCACACTGAGGCAGTCAAGTCAGCACCTCCCATCAGCACAGAGTTCACTCTAACACTGAGCATTCCCCAAATACCAGATGGCTTAGCTGTGTTCTCTCTCCCATTACAAATCACTTTTTCCACATGCCCTGTCTGCCATTGCGCTCATTTTCTTGCATGGAAAGTATCAAGTGGAATTCTCCTTATGTTTTTTTCTCTTTTCATGTTTGAGGAATAACTTTGAATAATGCAAAACTGGAAAAAATCTATTTTTTAAGTGGCTGTTCACAAGTCATACTTAAAAACTGTTCAACTCCACAGTCTAATGTTTTTCAAAACATTAGTGATACAAACGAACTCTTTTAGAGGTTAATTTGGGGAAGGGAAATTGTTTTTCTGTTTCTTTGTTTGTTTTGATTTTTGAGGGAATGAAAAATTGCTTCAACTGCATAACTTAGGACTGTGTCATGATATTACAGAGTAATGCAAATCAGTGCTGAGTAACATGGGCACATTTTGAGCTCATAAAACATCAAAAAACTGTAGAGTGAGACTTTTTTTGTTAGCTACCTGCAGTAGTTGAAAACAAAACTTGAGAAAATGATGCCAGTGTGGCAAAACTTAAAAAGCTGGGGATAAAGAGACATTGCTGTGTCAACATTTGAATTGCAAGTGACCTGTTTCTGTTTGCTTTAAACATTTCAGTGATGCCAGTGAGACCTGAATAAAATGGGTTTTCTTGTCTTTTGAAAAGCTAAGTTACCCTTATACAACATAGCAGAACTTTTATATACTTTATATACTTTCAAAAGTCACCTTAAACCTAAAGTTTTCAGTGGGATTGTGCTTTGAAATCACTAAAGCACTTCTTAAAAATCCTACTCTAAAGCTTTTCCCTGTGTAAAGAAACTCAGTGTCGAATGACAGTAACAAACATTAGGATGAGGCAATTAAAATGTTCAGAACTGGAGTTGTGGAAAGCAGTGGGAGAGATTTCTTTGAAACTGAAAGTTGTCATAGGCACTTCTGTTATTCAGTAAAGCTGTAGAGTTTTGCACTACATTTATCTCCCCTCACTAGTCTGCCCAGATCCACTCTCTGAAGACCATGGATGACCTGATTTGGTGTTGGCAATGGACCTATTTTGAGATGGAGTTTGGACTCGTTGATCTTCAGAGGTCCTTTCTAACCAATGTTTCTATGGTTCTGTGACTATACTGGGAATAAATTGGATCAATTTGAGAGTTTACTATATTTTTTTCTTTCCACTAAACTATATTTTTTTGTCCATGGCCATGTAAAAATAACCCCCACTACTCAGCATTTGTCTTTTGAATAATTGAGAGACTTAGTGGCTGTGACACATTGTTGAAAGGGTGCAGCACCTTAAAAATCTTTTCTCCTTTTGCAGGTCCAACCACCTTTTTTTTCTTCACATTACCCAGATGACGACCCAGACTACTGCATGTGGGTTCCTCCTGCAGGTATTGACAATTTCTTTGGGTTTTATTCCTATAACTCCAGAATATACCTAACAAGTAGTCAGGGTGTCCTTGTAATGCATTGAGGGGGAAAAAGTAATGTGGGAATACTTACTGCGAACCTGATGTTTTTTGGCATGTTATGCCCCATATTTACTTCTTGTATCTCCATGCAACGCTTGTTGTGAAATGCTGACCTTATCTGTAGCAGCTTCATCTCAGTGGACAAATGCACCTGAAGTTTGTCTTTCATTTCTATAACATTTGAGAGACCTAACTCCATTCACATATAGTGATACAGGTATCTAGTTAGAAGAAAAGCTCAAAGCTTCACCAAGGATAAATGCCCCAGCAATATTAGTATTCTCAATTTTCATAGAAGCCTGTGACATATGAAAATCCTCTGCAGCTTTTTGCAATACAGACTTTGGGTCGTACTTTGAAGAAAAGTCTTGCTACCTCTTTGAAGATGCTGAATAATTGATACACACATTTAGTACATGTTAAAATTGAACTTTTTTGATTTTAGTTCTAGAGTGTTTTTAGTTAAGTGGGGTTACTCTTAAAGAATGTATTGAATTTCCAGTGGCTCCAAAACTGGAAATTTATTTTCTTGCATTTAAGTTTTCATCGTAAGATCAAAGCTTAGCTTTCATTTGGTAGATTCATCATTATAACTTTTGCTGAAGCTGTTGCAACTTGATAATGTGGGAAGGCTCTAAAGGAAGTAAAAAAAAAATGAGAATAAATTTCACTGTAGAAAAACTATAACCTGGTGAAGCCTTCCTGGCATGTGAATCAGCTGGAGCAAAGTGCCTGCTTCAATAACCAACCCAGAGGTCTGATTTAGGGTAGCCAAGAGAGTTGCGTCCATTAGAGGGAGCTCCTTTTCTTGTCTCTACCTGCAAATAACCAGATTTATCTTCTAAGTTGGCATAACTAGTACACCAGGAAAAAAATAATAAAATAAAGCATGAATAGATGATGTAATCTTGACAGTGTTAGTAATGTTAAGGAATTATAAATAAAAAGACAATTTGGACTGTAATATCCTGCCTGGGTTTATGCCTATCTGACAGGTGCTGCCTAGAGACTATTTAATACTTGTCCTGTAAACTTGTATTGGACTAATTTTTGGTGTGTTTTTTTGTTCATTGTTGGTTGGTTGTGGGGTTCTTATGTTGTTTTCTTTGTTTGTTTGTTTTTAAGTTAATTTGTTTTTTCTTTAAAGTAACGTTTTATCTTTGTCCATTAGGTCAGAGTGGTGATGGCAAGACTCACCTCAACGAAAAGTATGGCTACTAAGCTTCAAGCTCCAGAAAGCAGATCTGAGGTTTGAAGGACTGCTCTGCTTCGGACTCTTTATTGAGTCCACTCGTTACTGAGGGATAAAAGAGATGTTTTTTTCAGACCCTATTCCAGCCGTGCTGGCTGTTAGCCATCCCTGCGTGTCCTCTGTTGCTTGTGTTCCAAATACTTTTTTTAAAGATTCCTGAGCCCACGCATTCTTCTCTCTCTTTCTTCTGCTATTAGCTTTGTTCTTTTTGTTTAGTGTGAAACCACAGACTTGTTTATCCTTTTGTAAATAAAAATATAAAAAATATTTTAAGTATATTAAAAAAAAACACTCCATGCTTACAGGACTGATAAATTGAATTCATGTTGGTTTTAGGCAATTAAAATGAGACACGCTACCATTTTGCTTCTGTTGCTGCTATTTGAAAATATAATCAAGGCAAATGGAATCCGAAACACATTTTTCGTTGGGGGGGGGAGAACGCAGAGACTTCTACTTTAAGAAAAAAAGTGTTTCAGTCCTCCCCAACAGAGGTTTTTGAATACAGTTGCTGAATGCTTGATAGGAAGGGGACTAGGAGGGAGGAGAACACTGTTATAAAGGTGTAGAAGCACTGAAGAACTGCAGAGTATGGCACTGCCCATCTCAAATTAGAGGATAACAGAAGAAATGATGAAAGGATAACCTGCAAAAGGCTGCTTATATTGTAGCCTGTTCTTTACCTCTCACAGCCCATGAACAAAGAGCCACTTTCATGCAATTTCAGCACTTTATAAAGAATGTAGGTTTGCAACTGAATAACTAACTCTTTGGCACCAAAGCATATTAGAGGCAAGAATAAAGCAGTGTTCAAAGTGGGAGTAGGCACCTTATCAAAGGATGACAAAAGACATCCCATTCTGACTGGTAGCCCATTTTCTTTGGAGCAGGAAATGCTAATGTATAAGAGTAGATGTTTTTCTCTCTTGTGTATATGAATATAGGTATCTGAAGGAGAGTACAAATATATATATATTATGCATGGATTCACTTCTGATGTGTACTTGTGTACATATTGCATACATTTAGAAAAAAGCACACATGATTTAAATGTGTGGGTATAAACTGGATTAGCACTTTATCCATTTCTTGAACTCTTACTAAAGTTTACATGTGAATAGAGGTACTTGAACAAAGGTAGAGGGCAGGATTGGGTGCCCTGCTTGCTGGGACTAGAGAACAGGTCCAACTTGGGGTGCCAGGAGGTTGAGCGTGCCCCAGGGCCGTGGGCTTCTGCCCGGAGGCCACCATGGGGCTGCTGGCCCCCTGGGCACTGCTGGGCCTGGCTGTCCCTGCCCATCCACCCCTGGGCCCTCCCCTGCTCTGCCTAGGGATCCATTCCAGCCCAGTGCTGCCCCTGAGCAAAAGCAGTACAGGAAACGGTTTGGGTCTCTTGTCATGGACCATAGACCACGTTCTGCACCTTCTGACAGGCCTGGTTTCTCTCACCCTTTCCTTGCTCCTGGTGATAGAGCTGCTCTGCTATGCACTTTTTAGGGTTTTTGCAATCTCGATTTATGCTATAATCTCAGCAGACTTTCTCCAGAGCCTAGTTCAATTCCAGGTGTTCATAAGGGCTCTTCATTTTAATCACTGTGGATGCAGAGGGCCTGCACAGGTGTGGGACAGGAGAAACAACAGTTCACTACTTACCCTCTTGGGAAACAGAAAAAAAGAGCCCACCAGGTGGGTACACCCTTACTGCAAAATAGGCAGCCAGCATGTCAAGTCTCAAAACAATGATTTCTGGGTTCCCTAGAGGGTGTTATTTTTGCTTATGAAAGGATAGAAACTAGCAAAATCATAGTATGCACAAAGCTGTATCTTTTCATTGGGAGGCTGCTTTGTAGTACAGACAAATTGCATTTGCCCTGCTGCCAACAAGCACGTCTCTGGGGATCAAGGCCTGGGCAGTTGGTGCTGGCTAAGCCCATGAGCTCCCCATCTGTTTCTTTTCATAGCAGCTCGCTTGTGCTCCCATACAGATCTGATGCTAAAACCCGCTCTCTGTCGGTGGTCCATCTTTTGTTGCATTGTGTGTTACGAAAACCCAAAGGTGGTCCCCACAGGATGGTTCCAGTAAATGCCATGGTAGCTGTATCAGCTGTGGAAAAATCACCCATTCGAAAGCTGTTGGCACCCCATCAGTGATCATTTTGCCATTCAGAAATCAGGTTTGTACTTGATACCCACCACCATGTAACAGGACAAATCTGAATATTTTCCCTTTTCAGCCAGGTACATACATCACTGAATAGGGGAGATTGAATATCTCTTTCTTCTCTAAAGATAGCCATAAACCAGTATGTGGCCAGGAAAGGAGAGGCCACCACTGTATATGAAAAGGGATCTGTACAGCTATAAGCCTTCCCCTTTTCATCAGCCTCTTTCTCACAGCCTGTGCAATGGGTCATCACTGTGATCTTATTCCTGTGTGCTCTGCCTCAATTTTTTTATATCCTGTTGGCAATAGTAACCAGTTCTTGTTGCAAGTCAAAGATCTTCTCCTGATGGTCTGTGTATGTGTCGAGAACTGCTTTTTCTCCTAAGCAGCATGCGGTGCTCCCTGTTACAACCCTGCCGTGGAAGAAGGCCTACATAACTGATTCTTAATGGTGCTGAAAAAATGGAGGAAATAACCCATGCAGCCCTCGATACCCAACATTTGGAGAAGGCTGCTTAGTTTCATGGGTAAAAAATGTAAAGAGTCTATGAAATGTAAACTCCGGCTGGGTACTTCTCTGCACATCAGCTTACCACCCTGGGCAATTAATTACACAGCCATTTTTTCTCTCCGCAGCTGGCTCACAACCAAGCTGCCATTGCAGCTCGTGGCCTTACGTGCTAGAGAAGCTCAGCTCTTAAACTTCAGCAGGTTCAGCCTCTGGACTATTTGAGGTGCTTTTCCCACATAAATCCTGCACTTTTCGTGTAAAATTATAGCTGAATACCCTGTTGTGTTTTCTTTGTAAGTAGTTAGGCCTTGTGCCTCTGTAACCAACCCCCAGAGCTGCACTGCGGCCTGGTGCTGGGGCACCTTACGCTCCTGACCACATTAAGTGCCCTGGAAAGCAGCAAGCAGAGGTGGCAGCGATATGTCCAGCTATGGGTGTGATTCTAGAGCGTATGACACAGCTCACAGAAGTTTCTCACCCCAAATGCAGTCCTGTCCCGACAGTCCTATACATGCTGACAGCTTCACAGCAGAGCTGAGCATAATCATCAGGTCTGGATATCTGGCATTAAGTCATCAGGAACTTGCTCTACACCCCAAGCAAGTGCTTTGTGAGCTTCCTGCAGAAGGAGCTTGCTGATTTTGACCCAGTACTGTTGGATTTTCTCTCCGTTCCTTTCAAAACGCACAGATTAGAACAAGCAACCTCCAGATGGAGCTCATGATGCACAGACCTCACTGTACCTCAAGTCTCTTCTGCCAGCAAGAAGGGAACCCCAGCTGTAACCGAGGCTGTCTGTGGGCCCCTGAAAAATACTGCTTCTCATTTCTCTAAAGAAAATTGACACTAGGCCCATGCTCTCTCCTTTCTAGAATGGAAAGGAGCATTCACATGGCCATTCAAAGCCTTCAAAGGAGTAAAACACCTTTTGGTTACTTTCTTGTCAACCTGGGTTTACAGTACTGGAAAAAATGTCAGGACGCAGAGGGATGTTATTAACAAGTGCACCATCCTGTAGCCAGCTCGCAGGCCTTGCTCCAGCATTCAAGAAGTGACTGCTTAAAGCTGCTATTTCCTGCAGAGATCACACGATTAGTTGGTATTTTCTTTGCAACATGTGTTTACCTCATTATCATGCTTATTTTCCACTGCTACAAAACTTCCAGTTCTGTATTCACCTAATAAATACTCCTAAATTTATAGGGCATCAATGCCCTAAGGTCCAGGAGCACCTAATATTTGGGCAGCTGGCTGCAAGACATTTTGGTTCGCAGCCTGTGCGTAAAGCACTATATATTTTGATATCTGTAGAGCAGCACATTCTGCTGTCCTGGGGCACAGAATTATCCACACACACCGCACATAGCTGCAGACATGATATGGGGGTTTTAGGTTTCTTTTTTACATTCTGAAAATGAAGTGCTGTCTTAGGAGCTCTCATTTTCAGAGTGGATGTAAGGGAAGATGTGGAAAGTGTGCTTTAAGTTAGAGGGAAGGGCTATATATCAGCCTGATCGGCTTAGTTATGCTTTTAAATTGTGGAAGTGTTTTGTTGATTGTGCAGCTGGGTCGATGTATATGCAGGTGTATGCACACTTTCAAACACGAATATATTGGTTTGTTTTTCTCTTTTGACCTGTTAAACCACTTGAAACTCAACTTTATGCTTTTGCTGGACGCAATCTGCTGAAACTGCAGTCTGGGCATTTCAAGACAGGCGTCTGTTTATGCTGAGTACCTATTTCAGATCCAGTTTCTTGTAACACCTAGAAATGAGTTATTCCTGCTAAGAATAGCATATGATATGGCTCCATCTGGCAGACTATTGCTCAAGGGAAGCTGAGTTGATGTTAGGCTGCTGGGATAGGAGGTCAAAACCCACCTGTGCTGACCCAAGTGATGAGAGCGCTTGGACACACTGCAGATGGCTCAGCAGCTCCCACAGTCTTGAGTCAAAAGCACCGAGTCCCCCCTTTTTGTAGGAATCATGTTTTACTCTCTACATAAAGATACATTTGCTGAGGTCTTGGCCACATGGCCAGCACGCAACGTGTGCAGTACTTTGGTTTAAAAGCAACATATGGACTCTGACAAAAATTAATGTCCATGTGAACGGCAAAGTCTTCATAAGTAAGGAAACCGTAAGAGCTGGCACATGTAATACAAGTGGAGCAGAGTCAAGTCAGTTCCAAAAGGGAAAGATCTACCAAGTAGGTCGTTACAGTTTCTTGTGTTTGGCAATGGATTAATTTATTTTTGTGCAGAATCCAGGGACCAGCAGACACCTTTTTTTTTTTTTTTTAACCATATACATTTTGAAACCTTTCCTTGAAAAATAGCTTTTCATTTGAGCTTGTGTCTTTTCCCCCACCAGACTTAATCTGGCCTGTTTTGCTGCTGGTGCTCCTCTGTTCTGCCCATACTTTGAGTTCAGCTCAAGTTTCCCCTGTGGGGCGGAATCATGTTGTGTTGAGCCACTTCCTTCATTAATCTTCGTCCTCGAGCCCACCTCCACCGTAGCTGTGCTCCAGAACATCCCCTTTCTCCTTCTGTCCTGCTCCTGAGTTGCCCAAATGATTTTGCAAGGGGTTGAACTAAGCCAGAAACCAGTCTGAACCATGCTCTTCTTCCTCACCCTCACCTCCCCAAGCAGAAACTGAACCTGAATCTGTATTTTGAGGTTTTGAGTGAGGTTTTTGGTCGCAGTGGAACCTGAACCAAATATTTATTTTGCTGGGTCTCTCAGCTGCCCCTTTTTTCTTGAAGCTTTTTTCCAGAGAGTCATCAAGTGCAGGACAAGGTAGCCAACTCCCCGGGTAAGCCAGGTTCTGCCTGGTTTAGATCCAGCCCCAGGCTGATTATTCAGGGTGTGCGCTCACCTCAGCCAGGCGTCAGCTGGAAGGGTCAGCTCCCAAACTGCAGGCTGCTGGTACTGAACAGGCAGAAGGAGCAGGCACGAGGAGAGGGAACTGGGTAGCTACATCCCTGCCTTCTTCTCCCTAACCAGAGCAGAGTCAGGGAAGTCCTGAGATCTGCTCTCCTACGTTTCTTCAGGGGGAAATGACAGAGCCATCATCTCAAGGTAGGGTGGGGTGACATTTCTTTGCAACAAGGTGGAGGAATATTGGTGTGAAATCTCATAGCTTAGTCATTCTTCTCCTTATTCCCCAAACACAATTAACCACCCCATTCCCATTGCACCTCTTCACAAAACAGCAACCCGCAAGTCAGGAACATCCTCATTGCTCTTCCATGCTAAGGTAATTATAATGGGGTCTGTGACGGAAAGATGATTTATTTTCCAATGTTGAAAGCACAGCTGTAAGCACACAGACATTCTCTGTGCTTCCTCCTGAAACAGCCCTCTTGGCTTCTCAGGTGTCTCACCGCAAAACAGACGAAACCGTTTTTTCTCTCCAAATTAGCAGATTTGCCTGAGAACTGTCATCTGTGCTTGTGAAGCCGTCACACGAGGAAACACACCGTGAAACGCTGATGATCTGCAAATTCTCTTCTGCTGTTCAAAATATGTAGATAAGTATTAAAAGGTTTAGGCTCAGGCCCAGGCAGAATCAACTCCTGACTTATTAGCAGCCTCTGACTTTCCTACAGCATTTTCTTCTCTTTGCCTAATTTGCCCAGCAGTAAAATGTGGTCAGCTTCACAGAAATGCAGATGCACCCAGAGAGTGAAACCTTGGTCTTTCTGAGGGATGCTGGCATGGGGTCTAGGCCTTTGCCATGTTTGTGAAGAGCTTTGTTGGCCTGGATTGAAAGGTGCCATCAAGCATCTTATCCCCCTGAAGATGTGGGTAGTGTTCGGGCCGGGAGGCAGAGTCAAAAGGATGACTGGATCTCCTTTGTGCAGGAAAAGGCAGAATACAAACTACGCTTGAAATGACTATGGAAAAACTTCTGTGGTGGCTATGGGGAGAGAGAGATGCAGGTATCTATAGCCAATATCGTTATCTTGTCTAAAAACAATACAACATTTACAGCAAATCAGATTTCCTTGCTCTGTCTCCCTCCCCTCTATCTGTGGCCTGCTGAAATCTGTAATGGCTGTAGGGTTAGCCCAAACCCGTTAAACTCCATAAGAGCGATTTGTCTCCGTACCATGTGCAGAGACTTGTTTAATGTTGCTGTGTTTTTTAGCAAGTATCCAGCATCAATAAGACCTGACCAGCAGGTTTTTTTTTTTCATGTTTAAGGAGGAAAGAAAAGTCATGTCCCAAGCCATGAGGGAGGCACGTGTCTAAATAATACAAAGGAACTGAAGCTGTGCAAAAGCCGGAGGAGGAGGAGGAAAATGCCAGACTTTCCGCAGCTGCTTGGAGCTTACTAGGAAGAGGAATAGCTGCACTGGGCCAGACCAAGGCTTTGCTTAGCTTGCTGTCTGTTGGATGCATAGAAGAAGAAGGAGCATAAGAAATCATGCCTGTGTGCATGTGTATATGCATGTATCTATATGTGCTAGGAGCAGAGGCAGCAGTCACAACTGCAGGAAGGGAAATTCCTGTTAGATATTAAGAAAAAGTCTTCCCCATGAGGGTGAGCAGGTGCCCAGAGGGGTGTAGGGTCTCCACACCTGGAGGGGCTCAACACTTGGCTGGACAAGGGCCTGAGCAATGCCACCTAACTTGGCTTGGTTTTCTGGGTGCTAAACTAGATCACCCCCGGAGGGCTTTTTCAGCTTCAATTATTCAAACACATACATGTATATGTGCATATAAGTATACATGTGCATATAAATATACATATTTCAAAATAATTATGTATATAGTACCTCCTCTCTTCAAACTCATGTTCTTTGAGACTTAACCTGTTGCGCTATTTGCTTGTCTTTTCAATGAAAAGAGAAAAGTCCTTTTACCACGATCCTCCAGACGTATTCGTTCAGCGGTGCTGCTCGTGCAAAGTTCAATGAAGAGGTGGTTCCTCCGGCACTCGGTAGGGTTCTTGGCATGCCCAAAGCTCATGGAAGTGTTCCCAATATCTGATTTAGAACTATAATTTGAAGTCAAACACAAAAAAAAAAAAAAAAAAAAAAAAAAAAAGCACGCTACAAAACAGATTTCCAGGAACAAACCTCTGTATCTTTCGCATGTAAGTCCAAGTAAGTGTCTGGCCAGTGGGTGAGGATGGTTGTTGTGGAAGTGGATGCTCAACTATTGAGGAGAGTTATGACCTTTATTCTGTAAGGAGCGATAGTGTGGAATGAGGGCTGCGTGTGAGGGAGTGAACGGGCTGTTGTCAGTTGAGCTCTGTTTTTAGTTCTTGCTTTGGATCCTATTACCTTTTGCACAGAAACTGAGTTTATTTCTACATTCCCTCCAGCCTAAAGCAATTTATAGCTCTTGTTCTTCCCCTGGTGAGTGGGTGGGAAGCTCTTATTTCAGAGTCCTTTAAATAACCAGACTCAATTTCACCCTCATAAATTTGATCTCCAACACACATCCCCTTACTAAATAAGCAAATATTTTTCCTAAAACCAGTTTGACTTATTCCTAGGTTGACCTTTTGTCAACAAAACATGAAGATATTATCGTGATTGGAAACACTTCTCTCAGGCCCATAAACCAGGCAAACAAAAAGGGGAGCGCAGAGGGGAGAAAGGCTGGGGCTTAAAAACTTCATTTTGGAAATGTCAACTGGACAACCAAACAGCATGAATCAAAAAAAAAAATAGTGAAAGAGGCAGGGAAACAATGTGTGAACAATTACTGCACTGAAAGAGCTGGTAATTCGTTGTATACATAACAAATCTGTCTGCTAAGCTGGGAAATGATATTTCACTTCATCCTGTGGCACGGCCGGCGTTTTTCCATGCAGAGGCTGGGTTCAGGTGGCATCAGAGGATGGTTCGGGTGGGCTCATGCCCTTGGACAAGCCAGGGCAAAGGGAAACCTTGCAGAGGTCCACAGCTCGTGTATTGCAATGAATAGCTCAAGCTGGCTTTGCCAGGAGGGACACCAGAGGCATGCAGGATCCCTCCCTCCTCCATGCTGCAGTTGCCAGCCTTCCAGGCAGATTTTGCGTGTTGTGGGTGAGGGAGCGGCTTCTGAAAGGCACACAGTGAAACTGAAGGTGAGGGGTGTTTGCCCTCCGTCCCCCCCACAGGAATTAGTCCAGGCGGGAACACCAGTTGTGCTGCCTCCTCCAGAGGGCCTCCAGCTCCTCCTGCCTCCGCCGGGCCCCAGCACACGCAGGTTTGAGCCGTGCTGTGGCAAAATGCCCCAAAGAGGCCAAGGGTGGTTGGCGGGCACAGGCTGCTCTCACTGCTTCCTCTCCCAGCCCAAGCCCAGGCAGGTGTCAAGTGAGGCGAGTGATTTTAGCACAGCCTGTTCAAACTGGCAGCATCGTAAAACTCAGATCGTTCTAGAAGCTGAGAAATGCCATTCCTGTGACGTTCATGGTTTTTCAGTGGCATTGTGAGGAAAGGCCTGGGGTAAGCGTAGGAGAAACGGGTCAGTGAGCTCAAGAGTGGTGTAATTCCTGCCAGGAGACAGCTTGCAGGTCTTCAGTGGCACTGGTGCAGGGGGATCTGTCCCAGTGACCTTTCCTGGACGTGCCCTCCTGCAGGTGATTCCAGCCCCTCATCACAGCAGCTCTCACCTGCTTCAGACGAGTTACATCCTGAGCTAGGCCCTGCACATCGCCTGTGCTGTCATCAGCCCTGGCGTGATGTGGGAGGGTTGGTGGAAGAATTGAACAGTGAGCGTGCAGTGCTGCAACAGTGGGTAAAGACATTGCAAGAAATACACCCAGGATCAGGTGTTGGGTCTGTTTTTCCATAATTCCCATTATCTGCTGTGGTTGGTAGAGTAACAGGGGTCTGTCTCTGCTTGCATGTCCATGTTACAGCTTGCTATGCCTTCACTGGATGTCATCCTTCCATCAGGGAGGTTAGAGAGGAGGGGGAGATGAGAACACAGCTCTTAACAGATTTAGGGAAAGACTGAAGCTGTAAATCAAGATCTTCAATACATTTCATCTCCTTTTCTTTCAGCATTTAGCAAGAAAACAAATGCATACACAGGAAATAAGGAACAGATGCGCAAGCGCATCTTGGGACAAATAAATTAACATGCAAGTAAGCAGTCAGGCGAGAGTAGCAATAAAGGGTAATTAGACCACACAGGCACCACCAGCACAGGGCTGCATCTCCAAACACTGCCAATGTTCATGAGGGCCACAGCACAGTGAACTCTTCTATTTTGGGCTATGGTGGCCCCAGGTCAGCACTCAGGCTATCAGTACCTGATGCTTTGATGACTGGGTGGGTAGGGATGCTCTCCAAGAATAAGTAATCATTGAGGGATATGTGAGAACCACAGACAACTCACCCTGCTTCCCTCTTTTTGGGGCAAATTTCCTTTCCACAGCAAGTAAGCAGACCAGACAGATCAGAAAGCTATCATATCCTGTAGCTGTTGGGTTTGAGTGTGGCCAGTACCTTCCCTCTCCCACCCTGTAGACAGAAAGATGTTTTTTCTACCGGATATATTGACACTGAGACATTCTTCCCCTGTCCCCAGTTCTCCATAAATCCTAACCCACCAGCATCCCAGAGCACCAGCCTGCAGTACTGTGCAGAACACAAGCCTGCAGCACCCACAGAAATACAGCACAGCCTTGATGAACTCCTCAAAGGCCAACAGCAGCCCTCAGGCATTGTACAGTCCTAGATGGCAGGGCAGGGTTTGGCTCGGAGCACCTGGGTCACCACAAAACCATATGCTTACCTTGCTCCTGGCCCCTTCTGCATAGTTTCCACAGAGCCTTATATGCATTAGGCCAGCATCTCTGCATGTGTTTTACTCAAAGCTCTGCCCAGCCCTCTCTGAATAAACTGAAGGACGCAGTCACCGCAGTGATTTGTGCTTAGATCCAAGGGAAAATTAAGCTCAGCTTTGAGTGTCTGTTTATTTTTTCGCATTCCCCCCAGTTTTGATTGCATGCGTAGGAATGCGTGTGTAGGAGGGTTTTGTATTGCACTTTGCACCATCCGCTGAGCAGCTCCGGACGCCTGGTGGACTGCAGGCACCATGGCTGGCAGATGCTGTGCTGCATGAGGAGAAGTGGCTGCCCTGCCATATGGACACACGGGACGCTGTTGCTGTCAGAAAATGGTAAAAACATCAACATCAACATGAACACAGCAGTACCTGCGTGCCACTGCTGTGCCCAGCTGTTGGAAAGGCAGCGCTGCTTACCACGTGCTGAGGGAGAGGCTGGGAAGGAATAGGGTTGGCAGCCTCTTGGGTCAGTAAATCCCACGGTTACTCCCAAAATGTCCCCGATGCCCTGCCGCCGGACCATGACCACCCCTCCACACGCTCCTGCCCTCCAGGCAGCTCCTTGCCAGCTGTGCTCAGGGGCTGTAATGGCATCTCTTCACCCTGGTCCACCCGCCAAGCCCCCCAAGGTGGTGGCTGGCCGGGGCTCTCACACAAGGCCTGGACACAGAGAGATGTCCTGTGAGCCCCCAGGGGCATTAGAGACCTGGTGGCAATGCTCATGTCCTCAAGTGCAGGGGTGAGCTGGCCAGGCCTCACTTGCTCCAAATAACTGCACTGCACTTTCCAGCTAGGCCTAAGTGTTTGGTTAATAACTGAGCTAATTCCTGTGTTCCCCAGACAGGGAGAAAGTTGGGCTTTTGGAATTAAATATCCGTTACAAATGACACAAAAAATGTGCCCTCTCTTTCTTTTACCCCTTCCTTCCAACCACAACACACATTGTTCCCCCTCTATCTGTCACCTGCCTCCCCAAGGACCTTGCTTTTTGAGTCCTTGTCTTTTCTCCCGATCCTCCCTCCTCTCTTCTCTGGCTGTACGTTTCACAGGTCACTCAGACATTCACGTGGAAGGAGCTGGACCTCACTCAGCCTCTTTGGTTATCATGCCTTTTCATTAGCACACTGGTAGCTCCCTGCAGACTGTCCCTCGCTGTTCAAGCATTTTGGTGGGGCATTGGCATGAAGGACTTCACAAGCCACAGGTAACAGGAGTAGTCTGGAGAATACATAACACATACGCTGACCATCTCAAGCAGAGCATGGCAGGCAGGAGTGAGGTGGCGCTTTCCATAGCCAGGAGGCCATTTTGCTCCATGCCCTCCAGCCTTTTGCTGGAGGAAATATTTATCCTTTCCTCCATGTCTCGGGATCAAAAAGATTATGGCCTCTTCTGACCAAACATCCCATCGTGGTGCACATGTATGTGGTCTCACCAGTAATTTCCACAACACCAGCTGCTGAAGCTTTTTGCTGCCGTATGCAGGATTCCCTAAGCAGCTCGTTGTGGTGAGCCTTGCTCCATAACCACAGGACAACACAAATGGAAGGGACCCTCTGGGCTGTATCAAGTCCTTTGCTGTCACAGTCACAGTGTTGTGAAAACCTTGCAGAGACTTGTCCTTAGCGCTGTGGAGATATTCAGGGGAATGTCTGGTCAGCAGGAGTAATATTTATGTTAAGTGTGAACCAGAATCAAACCTCAAGCACAGGTTTCGGTTCTGGTTTGGCATTTCCTGAGCCAAATCCCAAACACATGTGAAACCTCTAAAACTTCAGGTCTGCATTTCACACTGTCTTACATGAGTGTGCCTCCAACCAAGCTATCTCAGTGTTCTGCGGAGTAGAAATGACACGCTGGCATTTAGCTGAAAGGTCCTGCCCAGGACTCGGTGTATTGCCCACGCAGTGGGTCCCAAAAGCCTGACAGGCTATGGAAAGGTTTCTAGAAATCACTTGGGGTCCTGCTGAGAGGCAGCCACCTCTGAACACATTGCAGCACTCACTGAATGGCTTCCAACCATGTGAGAGCTTCATTTGTGAGGCTTCTAAGGAAATTGCATCCAGTTGTCATTGCAAAAGAGGGAATTTAAGGCATGCACGATGTAATTATTCCCACTGGGAACTGCCAAAACCAACAAGGGTGGCACCCCATCGCTGTGAAAAAAAAAATGTAAAAAGGAAGAAAAAAAAGAAGAAAAAAAAAAAAGGAGGAAGAAGTTGTAGAATATCTACTGCTGTGTGTGGCCAGGACTTTGATGTTGCATCTCCTCTGAGCACAACCTTCCCCCTTAGCTCCCCCCAAAACCCCCCTGGCTTTCCATGCCACAGGGGAGCACAGGCTGGGGGGAGGCAGAGGCGAGCCCCCCCAAACTTCTGGGTGTGGGAGCACAGGCCTGCTTATTTCCAGATCTCATGGATTTCACTGGGAGCCTGATGTTCAGATATTATTGAGGCTCCCTGCAGAAATGAAGATGTCAGCACCCCGCATTTTCACAGAGGGCTACTGAAGAGGCAGTAGCCTCATTTGGGGAGGCAGACAGCGGGGCCAGGCCCAGAAATGAGGTGCTCTATCTGTCTTCACCAGCAGCCAAGCATGGTGCCATGGCCGGGAGCTCCCAAGCTGAGACCCCAGCAGTGCCACCATGCTGCTGCTGCCCCTTGCTCCAGGCCCTTCTGAACAGACCTGGGAAGCAGCACCTGGATCAGATCTAGGTTTGATTAATCTGTGAAATAGCCTCTTCTTTCTTCTCTAACCAAGCTCTTTTCCTCTGAGTGAGTGAAGCAAAACACGCAAAGAGCGAGCTCTGGGGGAGGCTGGGCCTGGAAGAGGCTCAAAAGAGCCTAATCTCATTCTCGTGTGTATGTTTTTGCTTTGTATAGTCCTTTGTATATGCTATAGCTCCAGATGTCATCAGCAGAGCCCAGCAACCAAGCTGTCGGTGACAGAGCAGCCGCAGAGGCAGCGGGGCTGTCACAGGCATGGGCATCCCACACAAGGCCAGCACCGCCTCCATCTTGTCTTTACAGAGGGCCCGCGGCTCTGCTGGCACTTGCACTGCTGTTCCCAGCTATGAGAGAGCCCAGACCCGGGTTGTTCGGAGGAATTGCGTCTCATCTGAGCTCCCATGAGGAGGACAGCTCGCGTGAAATCACTGGATGGGGCTGAGGCCAGGAGCAATGGTCAGAGGTGGACATCTCGGGCACAGCACAGTCCCGCCAGCTGCCAAAATGCAGCAAGCATCCCACTGACAATCAGTTGTACAGTGAGATGGCCGAAACCCAGCCTGATTCATCTCCAGCACCAGCTCTAGATTGCAGTAGTTGTTTTGATCTGTGTGTTAAATAGTTCCAGTGCCTTACTGACAGTACATTTGCAGAGGTTTAACAGCAATTAAACTCAGATGTCTCTCTCGCATGGGAGCTTGGCTTCAGTCAGTATGGTTTCAATAACGAAGTGGTATTTTGTTTACATGCCATAATTATGATATTAAAATCTATACACAAACCTCACTGGAAACAACTGTCTTTTAGTGTGTGGTGGTCTTTGTAGCTGACAGCAGGATGTGGAGGTAAAAGGTGGCAAGATGGATGTGGTGTGAGTTTCCATATGGTTAACCACCACAGACACAGCTGAGAGGGGTCCCTGGTGACTGGCAAGATGGGCATCGCTTCCAGCTCTTCAGCTGAGAGCTACTAGATGCTAGCTGACATCCCCGAGCTCCTAGTGTGCTCAACCATGTCTTCCACTGGAACAAAGCATCCCAAACTGGGGGTGTTGAAAACAAACAGGGTCACAGTATGGATGATGTGTTTATCTCCATAGTTGTGGTTGTACGTGTCACACAGCTAGGGCTCACGTTTAGCATGAAGGCAATGCTCCCCTCAAACATGGGGCAAGAGGATGTAGGATCCTGAATCTTGGCCCTTAAAAAAACACTCTGTAAGGCTGCTAGAAAGGACTAGAAAGGAGTTGCATAGGGGAATTTACATTGTAAAGCATGCATTTTTGGATGACTGGGGAGACCTTCAAAGAACTGACAAAGACAGTATGACTCAGTGACTGCAGCCATAAAATGGGGCGCAAGTGGCTCAGTGCTAGTTCTGGTTCAAAATCCATTAGTACCTCACTTTCCCTCTCTGGACTTGTATCTCCCACCTTGTGACCTTCTTCTCTATCTGCAGTGTGAACTTTTGGAGGAGGAAGCTCTGTCTGTACTGATTGCATGACACAGAGATTTTGCCTTGCAAACCATACCCAGCATCCCAGTGAAGACGCAGCCAGCACATTTTGCCTAGGAGGTTATCAAGATGAGGTGGTAAGGAAAAGCAGTTTAAGGTCTACTCTTAGTGCTGGGTGTGAGCAGCCCTGCTCCTTTCCTGGGCAAAGTCAGACCATGGTGGCTTGAATATTCCTCTATCTTTATATTGGAACTTGTGGAAAAAAGCTCAATGCAGGCAAGGAAAGATGAAAAGAAGTCAGTGCTTTAGTGCTTTAAAATCTGTGGCCAGAAAGGAGAGTTAATTTCTTTGTCATGTGTTGAGTTGATAACTTTTCTCCAAGCAAAGGACTTGTGGGGAGAGAAACAGTCAGGGGCTGAGATTAAACGGTACCTCCAGTAATAAAAGCAAAGCAGATTTGCCTGTAGTGAGTTTTCCTTTCCGAGAGCCATGCCTGGATAATCTCAGTTTCTACCTAAGAGATAGCAGAGCTGTCAGGACATACTCCATGTGGCCACACAAGAAAGCACAGACCTGACCCCGTAGCTCTAAGGAACGAACGTAAAGGGGGAGGGGAAAAAACACCAGCGGGGGAAAAGAAAACAAAACCCAAATTCATATAGCAAACAAATGTACAGCTCCTATTTTTACTCAGTAATTTACACGCCTGGCCCCCTTCCTATTTCATCCATTTTTAATCTGCAGCAAGTATCTCTGAACTGTGCTGAGGCAATAAATCTGGGCCCCTTTGAAGACCTTGGGCAGCAGTGCAACAACAATATACTTTATAAACTAAACATTTTAGAGATTCGTTTTCCCTTTGATCTGCAGCATGGTACCTCCACTGCATACGTACGCGCACACAGACGTGCACACATCCTGCTGAACCCGCCACGCTATTGTTCCCCTGCCACTGACAATGGACATCAGAGAGATCCAAGCTGGACATAATGCACAATGTGCAACCTCACAGAGACACGCACGTGCACAAAGCGTTTCTGGTGAAAGAACGTCATAAAAATTGTGACCGCTCAAAAACTGATAAACAGAAGAATTGAAAGTCCTGGTGAAAGAATGAATTGTTCAGAAGAAGGGACAGGAAGCGGTTGTAAGCAATTTTAGCGTTTGTTTATTTTTAAAGCACAGTGAGAGAAAAGGAAAGACATTGTATTGCATGATATCTTTCTCATATCCCCGGGGACCATTAGCAGGGTCACATCTATGAGATCTGTTACATAGATCTCTGCCCTTGAACTAGCAAAATAAGCAAAGGCAATAGCTATTTGTCATACTTTGTGTAAGCCTGCTCTGGACACTTTGCCTGTGGTTTTCACAGACAGCTGTTGACAGTGAAAAAATAACAAGGCACCAATGACTTTGCCACTCTAACGTTCTGTCTCAACAGCAGCTCACAATTTCATTGTCCCTTTATGTGCTCTTCATCCCAAGTCATTCTCCAAGCAGAAATCCTCTGCCTGTTGAATGACACCATTCACAGCCTCTGCACCCTTTTTGTTTCAGAGATGACAACTTATGGATAATTAGGTTTTTTTTTCCTCAGTTTAGCTTCTTTGTAGCTTTGTACTGACACTGCAGTAGCTGTACATCTGAGTCCACGTGCCTCTGACAGCCACCGAACTGAAGGGATACAAAGCATTTTTGAACAAAGCATTGATCACCAATGCATCACCCACCTACTTCTTAAACGCAGCTTCCCTGGACCAGCATCATGACTGTAGATTAGCAATTTGGGGCAAGAAATTAAAGCAAGTCATAGCTCAAAGAAAGTGAAATCTGATGTAAGAGGAATCCATGGTTTGTGCTTAATGTGAATTCCTGGGAAATTCCTCTCACTCATCCTCGCCTCTCTCTCATCCTTGCCATTCTGTAAGCCATGACTCAAACTCCAGAATACCAACTGCTGTTGAAGGTGAGGAGCTCAACTGCATGTCTATATGAAAGCAGGCTCAAAGAAAGAGATGAGGTTATTTAAAGTAATGTTGTCTTCCTGAGTCTGAAGAGATCCTGAAGCAGCCCCAGGGGGTAGAAAGGCCTTTATTCCATATTAAGTTGTTCATTTCTGGGACCACAATTGATTTAAGTAACACTGCTTGACTGATTAGCATTTTAGCAGAAATATTCAGCTCAGACGTCCATGCCAGGACAATTTCCTGTGTTTTCCTTGCTTCCATATTGCCTTTTGCCCAGTTGCCTGCTCAATTGCCTTTTGCTCAGTAACAAGATCTTCAATTTCTCCCCTACGTTTTTTAATGGACATACAGTTTGCCAATGCTTCGATCCAGCAGTGTGTCAAAACTTGGAACTAAAGGAATGAATGGGGCAAGGGAGAAGAAAGTGGGAAGGATCCCCAAATGCAGTTCAACAGCCAAGATGCTTTTCTAGGCTAATTCCTGCCACCTATGCCCAAAGCTGTGAGCAGGACCTTGCTCCTCACAGCTTGCTGCCTGGAGAAGAGCTGCACCAGGCACTTACAGCCATCGGGCCGGAATAGCAGGGCGATAGCTGCAGCTTATCGAATCAACAGCTTCCTCCAACCCCTGCCCTCCAAAAAGCAAAGGAAGGATAAAACCCCATCATCTGACACAAAATAATTTCCTGGAAAGACTGCTGAGTGAGTTAAAAACACACACATGCTAGCAGATCACAAGCCCTGAAACCTGACCCAGCACACGCTGCGGTGAGACGGGCTGACATGGGGCATCCCCAAATCTCCCCATCCCCTGGGTGCACACCGTGCTGCCCCTGGCTGCTTGGTGTCAGCAGGCAGAGGGAAGCACCAGTGTTCAGGCAGATGTAGGTGCTTTAACACAAGCAGAAGGGCTGAGCAGAACGCTGTGTCCCACGCTGCCCTTTACGGGTTCCCCTGTGGTAATTTTCCAGGATCCTTTCAGCTGTCCCCAAAGCACTTGCTCTCCAGCTGCTTCTCAGCTACACACCTGGGGCAAGGAGGCAGCGGTGCCAGGGTGCATGGGCACAGTCGCGGCTGCCTCGGGTGGCCCTGATGAGTGGGAAGACCTGGCTGAGCACCAGGAGATGGGACAGGGGGTCAGACAGGGCTGCAGACCCCCGGCTCCCTCTTCTCCACTGGAGGTTCAGGCTCTGGATTGAGTTCTTTGCTTTGCTGCCTTGTTCTGAGGCTACATACAAGCTCTCCTCTCCCCTCAGGAGCTCGGTTACCACTGGCAGGGATGACCTAGGGCATGCTCAACAGACGTGGCAGGAACAGAATGAAGTAAATATTGAAGTGAATTTACTCTCCAGACTGGGAGAAGAAAATCAATCAGAAGTAAGTAAAAGGATGGGAAAGTTGAGAGGAGAAGAAAAAAAATACATATATAAAGATTTTCATTCTTGTCTCCTTCAAACACCCAAGAGCTACACAAAGCCCAGTCCCTCTCTCGTCACATCTGGAGGCCCGAGAGGCTTCCAGATGGTCTACAAAAGAAGAGTTAGAGCCCTGTCAGCGCTCCACGAGGTAACATCACCATTGGGAGCTTTGGGGAGGTAACGCGTGATAGTGTGACTATAAAGCCCCAGTGTTTGTCCCAACCCGGCGCTGACCCCACGAGCAAGGCCATGCTGGGGAAGTCAGTCTCTGCTGCCTCCCATTAAGGCAGCCAAAATCTGACCAGGTGGTGGTGGAGCAAATGCTGGGGCCTTGACTCCGCAGCAAGCTCTAGCAATTGGCATGTTCACGTCCAAGGTTGCCCAGCGGTCACGGCGCTGTAAAAGCAGAGCAACTCCGCTCAGTACACTCTGACATTACCACTGCTGTTGATCTTGGCGTATTATTTATCCATCTTCCCAGCCATAAATTTACTTCCCGGACTCTGTGACTGGCTTTATAACCATACTCTTTGCACTGAGACTGTGGAGCCCTCGGGACGAGACCTTTGCCTCCGAGCTTTCTATTTAGAGCTCTGCAGCTTTATGACAGTAACAGAAGGAGTAACTTCCCAGATGACTCTGCAGTGAGTGCCGAAGTTTTTGAAATGCTACTTTTTGGCTACTTAGAAGGTCACTGATAACAGCGGGTATAAATCTCTGATCGTCCTCATATAAGCTACTACATGGGGAGGAGGAGATCCTGGTGGCTCACTTGCAAGTACAACCCACAACAAACCATGAAGTCTTTCCCCTGTTCTCCCAGACAGGTCAGCATCAAAGTCCAGCCCGGCATCTTATTTCTCAGATGCCATTTCCCAGGTTTAAAGCCTTGAAGCAGGCGAGTAGCCCCACTGAATCACCAGAGGCTCAGCTGTCTGCACCGTTCTTTGCACCAAGCTTTGGGAGCCCGAGCACAACCAGGGTTTGCACTGCACGCTCTAACGCCAGTCGCTCAGAGAGGCCAAAGCTCACCCAGCTCCTGGCTTGTGCTGGTGACCTCAGAAGGCATCTGATGACAGCACAGAACAGCATCCATCAGCTCTCACACTGGTGCCCCTCCTGAAGCCAATGCTTCCTACCAGCCTCCTCGCTCTGGACCTCTGCGAGCAGTCTGCTGTGGGTCTCTTTTCATTTGGGTGAGTAAATCCGAACAATGCTTTCAATCACTGCCTGCCTCGGCTCACAGGGGTCCCTTGAGTGCACCATGAAAGGAGAGGCACATCTGGGCTGGATTACAGGGTGGTGCGGTGGCTTTTATAGCTACAGATTCCTGCATATGTTTCCGAGCAGGACGTATATATTCATACGTCAAAATGCAGAGAGCCCCCAGGGTTGAGGGCCTTCGTTTCCACAAGTCCTTCCTGGTTGCCCCCTCTTTGGAGGACTTTACAGACACCTTCCAGAGCCTCTGCTCTGTGCTGCTGATAATCAGCTGTCCTACTGGGCATGAAGACTTGCTTTATTTTCAGACTAGAGGCCAAACTGAGGGAGTCATTTACACCCGCGAGAAGTGGGTGTAGCACCATGATTTACTGGCTTCTTACAGCCACATAGGCACTGATTTTGCATGGGTAAGGACAACTGCAAAGAAAACAAGGGAGGAGACAAGGAGACAGAGAGTAAATCCACCGAGATCAATAACGTTACATCAGATTCACACTGGTTAGTAAACCAAAGGTTGCTGTCTGCTCTTCACAAGGTTGGTTTATCGCAGCTCTGGAGTTTACACCACAGCCATTAAAACCAGGATCTGGCTCCTGAGGCTTTAGAAATAAACTCTTTCTCTCAAAAATCCCTTCTTTAGTGATCCGTGGGCTGAGAAAAAGAGACAATGATCTGTGGATGGAAAAGCAACAAAAAATAATTAAAATTAAAAGGCGGCAAGGCTCCAAAGAATTTACAGATGTCTCTCCTCTCCTTCCCCCCACTTCTCCGTGGTCAGCTGTAAATATTTATCTGGCAGGCTGCAGTGAAAGGCATGGCCCAAAACACTTAATCACAGTTTCAGCGTGGCTGCCCTCCAGAGCACCCCGAACTCGGGGGACGGTGCTTTTTTCTCCAGCTTTGTTTGGGGAAGGCACCTCAGCTCTTGCACGGGCAAACACAGACTTTGAAAAGCAGCTTATAACACCTTAAATGTCAACTGCTGGATTCTTTTATTGTTTTCTTCCTTTTAGGATTTTTTTTATTATTATTTCTGAAGGGCCTGATTTTCTGTTTTAACCCCAAGGGTCAGCTAACCCTGCCACCCAGCCGACAGCACCCGGTGCTGTCTGCCAAACAGAAGTGGTAAAGAGAAGTGTGAAGTTGCACTGCAGCAGTCAGGAGCTTTGGGAAATCCTCCCCAGAAGCAGAAGGCTCATTATATTTCTATAATTCTCCCCAAAGTGTTTCACAGGTGTCAGTCAGGCACAACTCCATCTAATCCAGCGAGGGTGGCTGCTCTGGGTGCAGCCTGGCAGCTCCTATGTGTTGGCTGGCCCAGGGGAGGAGTGCTCATGGTTTTGGTCACAGGTGTGGTATTGTGAGGTCTTGTTACCTCATTTTTAAGCCATCTGTGCTCACACGACCCAGGGGTTAGCCTTGCTTGGGCAATTTCCTCTGCAGGCCTGGCCTGCCCAAGACATTGGGTACAAATCCTACAGGACCAAGGGTCTGCCAGGTTCTCGGCCCACCTGCAAGTCTGGCCTCTTGACACCAACCTCCCCGAGAGGCAACTGGGAAGATTTCCAGCAAACCAGCCCTTAGGGCTCTAAAACCCCATATATTCATTTTCTTCTACAAACCAGGAGCTTCTTCTGGGCCTCTCCGCAAGCACCAGCTGGGTGTGGTGGGCAGATACGGGGTACCAATGTGACACGTGGGCTGCTCCTGTTTTGTCCTGTCCAAGCTGTCCCTCCTTTTTATTTCTCTTCAATTCTTTCTGTCCCTTCTTCTGCATTCAAACCCAGAGCAGTATCTAGAGGCCATAAATTCCCAGCAAAATGCCGCTGTTGAGTTCCATCAAAGGAGCCTTTGTGCTGAGCCTCTCCTGGGGGCGAGCTCTCCACTTTTCCATGGAAGAGCTGGGAGAGGAGAAGGGGAGGACAGGACCACAGCACGCAAAGCTGTAGCCCCCGTGAAGCACAGGCAGCCCCATGGGGCCTCCCTCAGGGCCTCTTCCCACTCCTGCTCAGCCCCTCAGCCCCACAGAGACGGCCGGCGGCCATTTGGTGTCCCGGCTTCCAGCCACCCTGACCAAAGTGTGGCCCAGTCCTCCTGAGAGGAGATGAGACGTGCAACCATCCTCTTCGTTTTTTCCTTCCTCACCAAAATTTCCAATGGAAACACTGCTCTGTCGGCACATCTGCAAACGTGCAGGGTTCCTTGAAAAGGCATCTCCACTCATTTAGACGGGGTGCTCAGTAACCATGCACATAATTCGGTCTGAGGTTAATCTGTTATCATATCAGTGGCTCTTGCAATTTTTAACAAACTCCCGGGGCCTGGAGAAGTGTTAGTCCCCCCCTTCCTGTAAATGTAAATACATGAACATCTCAGGTTCCTTCAAAAAATAAATAACCAAGCAACTCCCTTCTTGGCAGTAATTATTGTGAGCTTGCAACTGCTATGCGAAGGGAAGCTGAAAATGTGCCCCAGCTGTAGCCAAAGATTTTAAGAACCGAAATAGAAGATAAGCAATCAGACTTCAAACTGCAGTTTTTAATCTTGGTTGTTTTTTCTTGTTTGTTTTGGTTTTGTTTGTTTTGTTTTGTTTTTAAGACGGGGCTGTGAAATCGGGGGCCTTATTTGGGATTTTGAAGTCATCAGGGCCAGTAATATTGTGCTGGTTAATCCCATGCTGTGACAGATTATAGTGTCATTAGCTGGTAAGCCACAGGATGCTCTTGGAGCAGCATCTCCACTTCAGGTAGGCTTTCCCAAAAGGACTGCTTTGACCAAAATGGGCTGCTGGCTTTGCATTGCCTGTGGGGCACTGCACCATCAGGGGTCTCCATCCTCCTCAATCCTGCCTTACCCATGAGGTGACTTCCCAGCATCACACCCTGTAATCCACAAAGGTAGCAGGTCCACCTTCACTGCTTTAATTTTGCCCCCACGTAATAAACAACCTGAGCTATGTGCATGTTTTCATCCCTGCTTCTTGCAGGCTAAGCCCAGGTCATTTACCAGGCACAGAGCAGAGGGCAGAGCAACTAAAGGATCAAGAGACTTTTGGTTTTTCAGAGGGAAAAAGGCAATCCCACTCTTGCACAGTGTATCATACATGCCAGCACCATGCCATTCCCTCATGAAGCTCAGGCTCCTCTCCGGGCTCTGCACAGGGGCACAGCTGTCACACGTCCTGGCACACGGGTGAAGCTGCCCGGAGGAGAGATGCGAGGTGTGAAGCCTGACTAAATACCTTGTTTGTAGTCACGCACTCGGGCAGCACTGCCCTAAGCCAAAAGCATATGGGCAGAGGCACAAAGAGATAGGATATGACCCACAATTACAGTGCACGTTCTCCTCTGAACTGCTGAGTTAGGAAATCTGGTAGCAAATGCCTCATTTACAGAAAAGCAGCCTTGGGAAAAGCAGCCTGGTACCCCTGAGGGAAGACAACATGCCTGCAGTGGGACCATCCAGGTGGGCTCCAGAGATGCAGGGCAAAGCCTTCATGATACCAACAGGTTTCTCTGAGGACCTGAATGATTTGCTGGTTTCCTCAAAGTGAGGGGCTTTCGTCTGTGCAGTGCTACAGCACTACCAAAATAGCAGGAAAATTCAGTGTTTTGGTGTGCACAAGAAGTACACAACTCCTGTTTACCTCCAATATTGTGTTGTCTCCTGGAGGCAATCGCCAGGCTACAGTCTGTAGAGCACTGAAAGCCACGGGAAACCATCAGAGATAGAAAGTTTAGGTGGTTTAACATGAACCATACGTACTGCTCAGAGTTTTCTGAGTAATCCAGCTTCTACATATCCTCACTGCATTACAAAAATGATGCATCGTCCCCCCTTTTCTTGGCTTTGTTACAGGGAAGGAATCTCCCCCGAGATCGTAATTGCTTCAAATGCTCTCTGCTCTATTTATATTTGATTTTACCCAGCGGTTTCAAGCAATTCTGATCCTGAATGACTGTTGATCTAGGGCTGTACCCTGTCTAACATCTGCTTTGAAGGAGTTGCGTGCAGGCCTCTTTGAATAACATTACACAGGGCACAGAGGACTTGGCTCTCCAATTAAAGGCTTTATAAAGATCCAGTCAGTACAGTGTTTATCTTCACAGACAGAGGCATGCGACCACGACGCTTTTCATATTTACGGACCCAATTTCAGGCTAACATCTGTCTTTCCACTCACTATTTTTGCAAGATGAAATTCTGCCCTCAGATACATGACTGCAGCACGGAGGATTTACTCCGTGCAATGGGAAGCAGGACTCAGGTCTCTGTCTCCAGATCCAAGCCCTCCATCCTACTCATGGCCATGATCCTGGTCCTCCCATAGGGGTAAAACATGCAACAGGCTTTGTAGCCTGGGCTCCAGCCTTGGCTCTGGCTCTTTCTCCCTGTGTGACCTCAGCAGGAGCAGAGGACAGCAGGGACGAGCTCAGCCTGTCACAAGAGCCAGGTCCTCCCCCTCACTGCTCTCTGACTCAGTTTCCTCCTCTCAAAGTGACCGTAGCTCTCCCAGCCTGGGCCAGAGCGATGCTGAGACCCTGCTAACCCCCCATACCCTACCGAGAATGGGTTTTTCCTTCCCTGCCTGGTGGAAATATACGCAGGGAGCAGCCCGGCTGGCAGCGCGCCTGGCAGCTCCAGTGCCCAGAGGTCACAAGAGAGGGGCTGCATTGCTTGCTCTTTCTGGGCAGAGGAGAGAAGGGAACATTGGTGCCCTTCTCCGAGCACACAGAGACCCCCTTCATCACCGGGGTGAAATGATGCCTCCTCTCCCCGCTGTCACAAGGACTGAGACAGCGCTCTGTCCGCACGGTGGCAGAGGCTGGGGGCAGGAGGAGCACGTAAAACAGACAGATGGCTACACAGCCAGCCCGGTTATTACCGGAATAAATTGGGTAAATCACAGGCTAAGCAGTTGCTCTCCCTGCGGTAGGAGAGGATCTGACACCGTGATTGAAAATTAGCAGCATCTCGGAGGCAATCGCAGCCGGGAAGCTTGCTGTGCTGGGAAGCGCTGCTGAGCCGGGCGTCGCACTCGGGCTGGGTTATTACTGCACTTTAAACCACAAGAACAAAATGTTTGGGACGTGCTAATGACACCAGGAGAAACAGAAGCATTTTGATTTGGTGGTAATTGTTGTAATTATTTTCTACCAGCGCAGACACAAATATGATATAATGGGTCTGATTATTTATCAGCACTGAACACAAGAAGGAAAACAATGCTGGTAAATAGCAGTGGGTTTATTTTGGGGAACTGTTTAAAGCTAGGAGAGGACAAAACATCACACTTCAGAATAGGAGCTGTGAATGCTTCATGCTGAAGGTCTGACAAAGGTTTTCAGGGTTTAAAAGAGCTTTATACAACTGGGGTTTTGCCCTGCTGTATGTGGCTTGGTCTCACTGCCCGAAGCCAGGTCTGCTGGGCAGTCCTCACTGAGGTCTTTGCTAAATGTCACCTGTTGGCAACAAAACCATTCATGGTGGATATCATTTTGGGGGAGGAAAAAAAAAAAGAGGCAAAGGTGGCTCAACCATTTCTAGGCAGGGTACACAGATTTGTCTACATTAAAGCTTTCTTGTCACAGACACTGATGACTGAAACAAGGTGGGCAAGGAAGGGAACAAGGATGAGAAAAATTTGTGACCACTGTCTTGCACCAAGACCCCAGTGCCAAAGCCTTTGGGCCTTAGAAGAACCCAAAACCAGGAGGGGGTAAAGAAATAGGGGAAGACATGAAAGAGGCATGGGTCAGACAGAGGAGGGGCATTCATGGAGGCCAGGGAAAAAGAGGGTTGAGTCAAGTGGACACACAGGAGAGCTGTGAGGAGACAAGGCCAGGTCTCGGACCAGCAGCAGTGCAATACGGGGCACCGAAGTCTCACCACCCTTCAGTGGGCAGCAAAGACCATGAGATCCACTGGTGTGGGGTGCCAGCATACTCCAAGACTACACTGAAGACAGATGACTGGAAGCAGTGCTGGCTAGCCTAGTTTGGTGTCTCTGCAGAACATATCAGAGTGAGAACAGCAAAGTTCCCATGGGATCCTTCGGGAGAAGTTTCCTCCTACTTTTCTTGTCAAAGGGGCTTTGTTGTCTCCATTCGTTGCCCCACTTGGCACCCCGCTCTCGTGGGGCTTTCGATTCCTCCACTTGTTTGACCTTGGAGCTACTACGCTGTGAACGTGTCAGACGGGAACATGCAATCAATACCGGCCAACCCACTAACAGACCGAGCTATTATTACAGCAGGCAGTGATGTGAGCAGCCACAAAAAGGAAAACAGATTTTTGGGCTCCTCATGTGTCCGGAGCTATCTGCACATCCTGTCCCGGGTTAACTGAAAACATGTGGTCAAGTCCCGTCAGGCTGGCTTGCAGCTACAGCCTTCGCTAGCTCCCAAAGTGCCTACATCTTCTATTTCCTCACCCCCTTTCTTGAATAAGCCCACTGAAATCTAGCTCAGGAAATGGTGAGATACCAACGGGCTTAAATGTAGTTCTTGACATTGATGCTTTGCTCCTTCTGCAGAGCACTGATGTGTTGGCTGCATCCTCTTTGGCTTGCTTCCTCTGCATGGGGGTTACCAGGCGCTGGAGGATGTTTGCCCAGGGTTTTTCTTACACTCCAGAAGTATTTTGCATATATAATATACATATTATAAACCTGAAACAGTGCTCAAACCAAACTCACTTTGTTCCCTTGACACACCTGACCCAGTAAGGGGGGATAGGTGGGAAATTTGAGCCTGGACTGTGCCCCTGTGGACACAGTTGGACCCTGGCAGGAGTGACAACTGCCCCAGAGAAGGGTGAGACAGGACTGGCATGCAGCAACCTACCCCAGGAGACTTCTCACCCCTCAGCCTCCCTCAGCCAGAGATGGCATTCATGCATGCATGTTTCCTGGGGGATTTTTTTTTCCTTCTTTCTTTTCATGTCTGTATCCAGGTAAATATTTAGCCACCACAGCATCCTGGGTTCCCCAGTGCAACCCCGTGCTCTGCGCAGAACTGCCTCCGGTTGTTTGCTCTGAACCTGCCACCTGCTAGTTTTATTTGATGTTCCTGAAGGTCTTGTCTGAGGAGGAACAGTGCATACAATCACTCTCTATTTTGTAACGACGTAGCTTTGTTTCGAGTCACTGTTGTCCAGGTGCTTCTTTCTTTTTAATTCAATGGTGAAAACTTCCAAGTGCCTCAAGGACACAGATCAGGAATTCATAATTTTTTTTCTTTTATTTACCCATACTGGTATGGAACATTGCAGGAGTCTGCCAGTTGTTACCACAAATGGTTGAGACTGCAACAGCAAAGAAATACTTGTCACCACCCCTGCTTTCACATATGTAATATATATGTAATGTGCACTACTTGCAGACACCTGCAAACACAGCACAAGCTCTTCTGCCCATGCCCCAGATGGGTCAACCTCCCTGCCAATGCTTGAACACATGCCCATTGCCTTTAGTCAAAAGCTTCCTTACACTTAAAATATGCATAGCATGCAGTAAGTATAAATGCACTCTGTGCCTATACAGCCACACTGTAAGTCATACCCCATCCAACCCTAACCTGTTACACACCCTTAAAGGCAACCCTGTGCCTTTCCACTATATGCTGTGCAGCTTCAGAAAGGGAGAGCCCTGAGCTGTTTGGAGGATATGGTCCATCCAACTGGAAGTTCTGCATCTTCGTTGTTTCTGTGGCCTCCATCTAGGCTGGGGTGAGAGAGAACCCTGGCTTTAGCAGCACTGCTGATTTCACCCATTTTCCCAGTCAATCTGGTAGGTAGGTCAACACTCAGTTGGAAACAGGGTGGTGGGTGGTTTTTTTTCCCAGCATCATCATGTTTTCTAGCATACAAATGGTGAGTATGCTGCAAGGTGGGCTTCACATTGAGCTATGTCAAAGACCCAGGCACAGGACACCCTGCTTGAGGGCGGCTGTAAGTGTACAGAGATTTCTGCAGTCCAGTGAAACACACATGCATACATATGTATATATATCATGTGGGTGTGTATGTGTATACATACACATAAGAAAACAGACAATGCAGAAGAGCTGATGTTGTGCATTGGCTGCAAAAAGAACGGTCACCTGCTAGGTTACACATATAACAACCCGTTTTGCCATTGCTGTGAGCTCAGTTCTTTTATTTGTATAAGGCAACAGCACTAACCTGATTAATTTATTTTAACTGGAGAACAGTATTAGCCTAAATGGTCCCACTTAAATCCCAGAGAAGCCATGGGCAAGCTCTTCAAACAGCTGCCTGTCCCCGCTCACTCTCCTGCAGATGGTTAACACAGCTGAGTCCAGGGCGCCTGAGCTGCACCTTGGCACAACAGCCCTCCTCTCTTTGCAGGGTTTGTTTTCTGCTCTGAAGGGAAACACCTGCACGTCTCCAGCAAGATCGGATCAGAGCAGAGAAAGCTTTCGGCTTAGAAGTTACAGGCTCCCCTCCCACCAGCCACAACCCAAAGCTGGTGGGAGGACTCGCCGTGGAGCCGGGAGCTCCAACAAACCCAAGGTCCCGAGGGACCTCTACCAAGCTGACCGCACTCGCTAGTTGCTTTGCTCACACCACAGCCTCACAGCCAGCAATGGGGGGAGCATTTACATGAGGTATTTTGGAAGCCACAAAGGTGAAAAGCCCCATGCTAGTGGAAGCAGTGGAGCGCACTCCATGAGATGCCCTCAGGAGACCACAGCTCTCATTTCTGATGGCTTCCTCAGTGGTCTTCAGGAAGCCTTCCCCCATGCCAGGGTCCAGCATCCAAACAAGACTGATGTCCTTACCCCTCTTTGTAAGGTATTCTGGTAACTACAACGACAAATTACCACAAAGAGCTTAGTGGATACCGTTAACCTGTTTTCCTTCAGCTTCAGAGCTGTTACTGCATCAAGGCTTACCACCCTGTTTCACCACAAAAACCGCCTTGTTTTGTCAGTAGCACAGAGACCCAGCTTACAGGGATAGGTGAGGGGTGGGCACAACCTAATGCAACCCAAACACGTGCTGCAGAGCTCGACTACAGCCCTGAGGGCACCAAGAACAGCGCTACGGCCCAGCTCAGGCAGGCCACGCAGCTGGCTGCACCCCGTGAAGCACCGTGCCAGCTTTCTGCTGGACTCCAGCACAGAGCACAGCTGATACAACATAAACACACCCCTCTATATGATTATATCCTCACAAACAAGCCTACAGATGAACAGGTGATGAAGCTGTGGTGGCCAGTGAATTCTTGAACTACGTCTAAGGCCTCTGAGATAAGCACACAGAATAGGCGGGCTGTTTTGGAAAAAAAAATACCACAGAGAACAATAATCTTATACAGGAGGTAGGAGCAAAGGGCCCAGGGGAGTCACCAAGTGCACCTCACAGCCCATGGAAAACAGGCCAAGGCCAATTAACAACGAGCTGCAGCTGACAGGGAGGGGAGGCTGAGAGATAAGAGGGATGGCACAGAGCCAAGAGAGGATGGGAGCTTGGATGGAGGGGCAGGAATGGTCTTCTGGGAGCAAGCCTAAGGAGGGCTGCTCAGGGAAATTAAGCTGGTATCTCTGCGGGGCCTTGAAAAAGGGGCTAGCTCTTCAGGCCTTGTGAGATGTTGGTTAAGATAAATTGCTATGAGCATGAGGGAAGAGACGGGATTTAGTTCAGCGAGATAGCAAGGGAGGGGAACACAGGTTACAAGTACCTGAGATAGTGGTTTTTGAGCAAGATCCTGAGGAAAGGATGAGCTAGAGCGATGCTGCTGAGGAAAGCAGCACGAGTGCTCTGCCGTGAACAAAGGGACTGCTGAGAAACTCGGGAAAGAGGTACAAGACTTAGCGAGCATAAAATCATGAGCACAAGAGCAGATGTGGAGTTACCCCCCCCCTTTTGCTTGTGAGATGGAGATCTCCAGCAAGGTGATGTTCAATCCCTGTGCAATAGGCAGGTCGCTCAAAAGCCAAAAGGATTTTTATTGGAGGGAGCAGCAGTGAGGGCCAATATTCTGTACCAGGCCCAACTTCAAAGAATGGAAAGAGCATAGATTCAGATTAGATGTAAAGAAAATCTTGACCTATGAGGGCTGTTTGGCACCAGAATGGGTTGCCCAGAGAAGCTGTGGATGCCCCATCCCTGGAGGTGCTCAAGGCCAGGCTGGATAAACTTTGAGCAACGTGGTCTGGTAGAAGGTGTCCCTGCCCATGGTGGGGGGTGGAATTAAGTGTCCTTAAGGTCTCTTCTGTGATTCTGGTTTATTTAAAAATAAAAATGTTTTAGAAAGGCTCTTGGTGGTATGTTTTTCGAGGCCAACCTCTTGCAGACACAGCTTGTGATTTTGGAGTACCTGGGATTGTCTATGCTGTGTTACAGCTTGCTCTGCTCCATCACCTCATATACCCCTGCCTATAGGCACCCAGAAGACAGCAAACACACAAGACCCACCAGAGGTGTGAATATAGCAGCTGTTACGCTTTATTTCATTATTTTTATTTTTCCTTCTGATTGAAAAAGAAGAGACAGAGAAAAGTTACAAAAGTACTAAAAGGCAACAATATCGGCAGGACATCCCATTCGCAGCCCTGGACCCCCAGGGAAGGCAGCCTGCAGCACCCATGGACCAGCAGAACACAGCTCCAGGGCCGAGCACTGCAGCAGCTCCCATTTCAGCAGCGCCGAGGGAAGCCAGAGAGCACGGGGCCATGGGGGCTGCTACCCCAACTGACTGCACAGGCAACATGCCTCTTCAGATGGGTAGCAGACTACGGCTGTCCCTTCCCATGAGCATGGGGGTTCGGTTTGAGGTGGTGATGCTTCCCGTCCTGCCCTGGCTAGCTCCATCTGGCAGCAGATAAAAAGCTGAGGTGTGCCATCAAAACAAGATAAGCAGAGGCTCTACAGGAACGGGAGGAATGAGTAGAGGAATGGGCCTGTGTCAGAAGAAGGGACTTTTGCAGGGAACCACAGCACTCTGCCCGAGGCACCTCACCAGCAAACCCTAGCAGTGGCCGAGCTGCGATGGCCTGGGGGCAAGGAGCAGGCAGAGCTGGGGCAGCCTCAGGACACCCATCCCCTCACTGCCTGGCCCAGCCGCTGTGCCTGGGGAGGGAGGAGGGCAGTGGTGGGGCATTCAGGTCCCCAGGCCTTGGTGGCCTTCAGGCTTTTCCCCAGTTGTCTCAGGGAAGGGCCCAGAAAGTACCATGCGTGCTGGTTCGCTCTGCGGCCTCCTACTTGGAGCTAGACTGACCACTGGTCTCATCCAGAGTGCCATCAAAAACCTTCACAGTGGAACAGATTTAAAACTAAAATGGACCTTATATTACTCAGAGTTGCTCCTCTTGATCCAGACAAGTAAATTACTTGCACCCAGCCAGATACAGGCTCAAGGTGAGGAATGCCTAGACAAAGAGGTTACTCTCTTCACCAGGTGCTGGCAATGAAGACTCATCTGATGCAGCAAGAGGAATGTTTTGTTCCTCTGCCTCACCATGACAGAATGGTGAAGAGCTTCTCCCATTAGCTGCTGCTGCCTCATAGCGCAAAGCGCCCACGTGCCTCAAGGGCAGACCCCAGACAAACTCCAGTGGTAAAAAGGCCAAGCACCATCCTACCTCCTGTAGGACTGTCCATGGAGAACTGTCCCTCAGCTTCATTCAAAACCCCCTCCTGTTTATTCCACCAACAGGTGACCACAAAACAAAGACCCCTTCCTCCCACTCCATGCTACATCTGGGAATACTCGCTCCACTGGTGCAGAAGTGGGGTCTATCTGAATTTAATAGCCAGCCCATCAGGGGAGGGGAAAACTTGCTAGACACATTTGATTTGGTTGAGTTTGGTGATGCCAGTTGCCTTCAGCATCACCACAGGTGCAGCGGAGTACTGGGACAATGGCATGGACAAATGCTGCGTAACACAAAACAGAGACAGCCTCAACAGAGAGGAGACCCAAGAGCGCACAGATCACCCCACCACTTCTCCCCGGTGATACCAAGACTGAAGGTGGGCATTCTTTTCCTGTGGATGACTGAACATGGACCCTCCATTCTGTAATCTTATCCTAGCCCCCATTCTAGAATTTCCTCACATTTAAACCCTATTTTAGATATTACTGAGTTGCCAGCAGAGCAACTGAAACATGCAACTAGATTTTCCAGGTACCCTGTCCCACATCCCACTCCTGGAGTCTTCCGCTCAAGAGAGCTTGAGGTGAATGCGATCATAATCTCAGAGAGAGATCTTCTTGCTTTGCAGGCAGCCCTGTACAGCCTCTGTCTCCGATCCTGAGCTCACTTCTGACTGGGAGAAGGGTCAGGTCTACAACAAAGCATTGTAGACCCAAGTACTCTTGGAAAATTGACTGGACTGGGTGTCACAACCTGATCACTCATCACAGCCGCAACGTGGACCACACTAGCCCCTGAAACCCTCAGGGATATCTTCAATTACCACATCCATGCGCTTGCCTTGGTGGCTGCCCTTGCAGTTTGTGACTGTCTCATTTTGCCCTTGAAAGACAAAATCTCTCCAACTACCAGTATTCAGAAGTGGCAATGGTACAAAAGCAGTCACTGCTGCAAAGCCGTATGTTTCCTGCTGCCAGAGAGACTGTATTGCAAAGGTGTGTCATTGCCCCCTTCTCCCCCCACCCAACCTCCCTGGGCATCACCATGGCCCTTCTCACTGCCCGGCAGGCGGTTGGTTGATAGTTCCTGAGGTTTTCGGAGAAATTCCTTCAGTAGGCACATGACGGTTCTTCCACTGGAGCTATCGGGCTCAGAGGCTTCAAGGTGCTGAGGGAACGGAAGGCAAAGGTGGATGGATCATACACGAAGTGGGGCGGCGGGCGGCCTCCATTGATGCTCTGCAGGGGAATAAAAAGAGGAATGAAGTCAGTGCTGACAGAATCTGCAAGCAATGAAGTTCTTGCTTCAAACTCTTTGTCTTGCCCCCACCTCTCTGCTACAACCATACCTCCTCATGGATTCATGGCACCTGTAGCCATCCAGGTAGATGGAACAGGGTGAGGAAATCAGCGATGAATTTGGAAACCCAGAGTCCCAAAAGCATCACTGCCAGAGTGTATCGTATGGAAGAGCTGAATTCAGGTTCTCTTGTCTTTAAAGCAGGGATATACACTTTCAGAGCAGGCAGATAAACCAGGCCACCTCTGAACCCTCACTCTTCAGTCTTATTTTTTCAACAGGTCTCCAGTAATAATTTACAGATCACTCTTTCTCAATCCATGAAGTCCCAGACACTGAAATGCTCCAGAGCTTTGGCTCTACAGTTTAGGCTTCACCACTGTTTCTTCTCCCATCCCATTTACCACACTTCCCCTTACCTGTTTTTTGTGTGTGTGTGTGTGTGTGTTTTTGTTTTGTTCTTTTTCTGCTTTGATAGACTTTATTTGATGCTTAAATTTTCCCACTTCCCATCCACCTGCATCCTCTCTGCTCTTTCTTTCTCCTGAAATCACTTCACACCCAGAAGCATTTGACCGGCTTTTGGGGTAAGCTCCAGTCTCTTGTGGGCAGACTTGAAATTCAGCAGCTCTAGAGCTCTTTGGACTCCTGTAGAAATCAGCCTAAGGGCCAGATGCTCTGCATGTCTGGAAATCAGGCCTTCCCTGGGTTTTAAGTGTAGGCTAGAAGGTGACACCCAAGCCAACTCTCTGTCTCACGCCAGTTATTGTCCAGGCCTCCTGGGAGGGAATTTCCCTGAATGAGGATTGCTTACATGTAAAGAAAAAAATAAATGAAGACAGATTCCCAGAACAGTCCTGGCTGTGAAATGGATACACATGCAGGACCTACAGAAGCTGACATTACCTGTAAAGCTTTGGGACTGCCTGACCCATGGTTTAATTAACGCATTTCTAAAACAAATCAATGAGGAATGGCTGGGAAACGCTTGGTGCAAAAAAATCCCACCTGAAGGCTCTGCAGCTTGGTTTGTACCATGGCCTCCAAAAATAACTCTCTCCCCTTCCCCTCCTGGTGTTCAGAGCATGGTCAGAGCTGATCTGAAGTGAGGAGACCAGAAATACTCATGCACTGCGTAACTGGATAGGAATGCTGCCCCCCACTAGACCTTCCTGGGACCCACAGATCCCAGAGGAATAATGATACCACATTGACCTTTCAACCCCATAACATACAAAACGTTTTCCATTTAGATCTCAGGAACTGTGTTTTTTCCATAGGCAAGCAGAAGCACCAACAGGGTGACCTCCTTGCAGATGCTCTTTGGCCAGGAGAGGAGGTCCCACCGCTCTCTGGGCCAGCAGAGTACTTACTCATCTCCTGCAGAGCTCATTCCCAACAGACAGGTGCAAGCTACTGATAAAAAAGTTCAGCAGCTCAGAAGCTCATGGAAATGCCCCACCACTCATCTCACTCCCATCACTGCTGGGAAGTGTCACTTGTTTTCGCAGAGACTGGAAAAGGTCCAGCAAGAGGAGAGCTGGCTTGGGCGTTACAGCCTCCCTGTTGCCTTTTCCACTCCCTTTCTAGCAAGATCCACAGCATCTCCTCACCCAGCTTGCACTAAGGGGCTGTTTCTCAAATAATTAGGCTTTTTAGGAGCAATCACCAACTCTGCTGTTTCCTCTAAGACAGAGGCACTTCCAAGTCAGGTCTTTCAGACAGCTGCAACCACGTATCAGCACGGCGCACTGATGTTTGGGTACCACCTGCCTCTGTCCTGGATGGGTTTTCACTTGTCATCGTAGGACAGGTGCACACAGCTTTTCTTGGATAGCTGCCCAAACAGTCCAGCTCACCCAAACACTCACACCAGAAGAAAGCTTCCAAGCCTGGCCTTGTGTGTAGGAGGATCTGGGAGCCTCTACAGCCAGGATTTTGGTCACAGCTCAGCCCCAGGGGGCAGCCTTCGTGTCAGAAAGGGCCTCTAAAAGCCAGCGTGGGCAGCGTGTTCCTGCCTGGTTGGTCCCTCCTCTGCAAATTGAGATGGGCGTTTGAGAATGGAAAATGCCAACATGGTGCTTGGCATCAGCCGTGCCCGGAGTTTCAGCCAGCAAATCATGCCCTGCTACAGCCCCCTGACACCTTGGCCAGCAGCATAAGAAACAAGAGAGGCAGATTTAAGGGCCTTTCCTCAATAGCCACCTGCTGTGGGGTTATATATGGTGTGTGCTCTGGCAAGCCCCAGAGCTGTGGGGTAACGTAGCAACCCCTATTCAAAGCTAAGGGGCAGAATAAATCAGCACATTTGTCCTTCTGCAGAGCAGAGAAGGTCCCCTGCCAGTGCCAAGAGGGAGCGGGAACAAAGATCCTGGCAGTCCCCTCCATTTTGAAATGCCAGACGGGATTAGGGAAGGCAGCTGAAATCAGTTCATTTCTGGCGGACGGCAGATGGAAGAGAGGCTGGGGAGAGACGGCTCCAGAGAACAGATGAAAATTGTCCACAGACCGCACCAGGCTCTGGGCAGGAAGGAGCCGTGGGGCTGCAATCTGGGCCTTCTAGGGGCAAAAAAGCCTCCCCAGGGCACCGTGAGGAACCTGCTCCATTAGTGATGACAGGGCACCTCCTCTGCTAGGGACCTTGCTGGAGGGAAGAGCACCAGCACGAAACGGCCCCAGGACTGCGTGTTTTCTCTGGAGCTCGTACCCTGCTCTAGGGATGACCAGGCCTGATCTGGCTTAGCCTACAACACCATTTGGGATCACAGCATGTGGTGGTCTGGCCCCGCTGAGCAGTGCGAGGCAAAGCCCTGTAGGTCTGTTCCCAGAACGAGGAGAGAGATAGGGCCAGCTGCCAGAGCTGTCCCTCCCGTCCTGCTGCTTGGGCCAGCTGCCTCCCAGCCAGCCTGCCCTTCCCCTTGGGCGCCCAGCACCAGCCTGTGACACCGGGGATGTCACTCCTTCTCCAGAAGGCAGTTTGAGTCGCCCCTGCTGCAGCAGGCCCCAGGGAGCGTGCCACAGCCCTGCCTGACAGCCCCTGCTGAGCAAGCCCAGGCCGGCTCCTGCGGAGGCTCCTCAACACTGCAGCCGGCTGCCTTCACTCCGATGGCATCCAGGCAGCCGGGCAGCTGGCACCAAACGGAGCCTAATATGGGCCCCGCGCTAACAGCAATCATTAACCAGAGCCCTCCGTTTGTTAAGCAATGTATTTACACAGCTGGAGAACAGCCCGAGATACAGCCACGCGGCTGCCGGCAGGAAGGCACCCATGCCTGGGTGCCCCGTCACACACACAGCCCTGCATGCATGCTCACCTGCTCTCACACACCTTGTTTCACCCCTGGTACACCTGTGACTCTTCCTTACTCCTCCAGACATGCACCCACTTCTTCCTGACTCAAAACTACAAAGCAGCTGTCCCCCCTCACGTGGACCTTGTCCACTCGCACCTCAAGAAGGGCCCTCAACTTACAAACCTGTACTGTAGCGACCAACTGTGCTACCACCGTTAAATACAGCTGGTAAACCAGCAACCCGGCTTGGAACATCTCAAACGTATCAATATAAAGCACAGCTAGAGATGGTATGGACTGTGACTGGATGCAGGTGCCCCGGAGAAGGGTGAGAGTAGACAGCGCAGAAGGGATGCAGGACTTCAGTCCTATTAGCAGCCCTCAGAAAGCCAAAGACGTGGGCAACTGCTGCATAAACAACCTGGGACATAACTGTACGTGTTGGCAGGGAAGAAGTACATAGGAAGAAGATAAACAGGTGAAGGGTAAATTACTAACACAAAAGCATACTGCTCCTAGAAACCCCTCCCTTGCCCCTATGAAGTCTGGGAAAATATCCAGAACACGGATTGTGAAATAACTTCATTTTGGACTCATAATTCACAGAAACGCGGTTCTCTTCTCTGGACAAAGCAAAGGCAAGCGTGGCTCCAAGCACACTTTCAGATGTGGGAATTACAATCCCCAAAGGAAGGGGAAAAACGAAGTTACCTAACACAACAATGTCCTAGAAGGGAGTGGTGTGCTAGGGGTGATACGAAACACAGATCTGCTTAATACTCTTTGCTTCTCTTTCATAAGAGCTCCAGGATCCTGGCGGGACTCAAAATCGGAGCAGCGTGTGCGCTCTGCCAACCCGTTCCCTACTCAGGGCCAAGCCAGCACAGGAGTCCCTTCTCTGCTTCCTGTCTTCCAGCGGTGGATGCCTCTCAGCAGTGGCTGAACGATCCCTTTGCAGCCCGTAGACTCACTTGTTAAGAAGTCCTTTGGGATGAAAGGCAGCATGTAATTGCAAGTTGTAAAGGCGCATCCGATTCCCACCACCACCCCGCATGGAAAGGAATAAATCCCCAGAGGAGCCTTGGCAAAGACAGGCGCCTGCCCGCGATGCTGCCTGGCTGGGGCACAGCCGCCCTGCTAACAGCTGAACGAGCCACAGCAGAGCCCTGAGAGGTGCAGTGCTTTTAATTCCACCTCATCCTCCTGCCTTTCACCCACGCCACGTTGTTAGGAGAGAAAATGGTGACACCGCAGCTTTGATGTGTGAAACCAGCAGCTGCAAAGCAGTGGATGGGGACCCCTGAGCCATGTCTCTAATCCTGGACACGGTCCCAAGCAGTGGCTTCTCATCACCTGTGCTGCAGTTTCTCCTGTGTAAAGCAAGAGTACAACACGTAAACCACACTCAGGCAGCCAGGATGAATAACATCTCTGTGCTTTGCGACCTCCTGATGAGAAATAATTTCCTTTCAGTGACAGTCTGGCTTCAGGCACTTTTCAGGACAGTCATTGATGAGCAGGACCTGCTCCACCCGTGGTACAGCAATTCACGTCTAGCTGCTTCTTCGTTAACTCCTGTAGGCCTCTGACAATTTATTCCAGTCACAAACCTGGAACAGCTCAAGAAATAACTTTCCAAAGGCAAGCCCCTTCCCTCTCAAAGGTCTCTCCATCACTACCACGTCCATGCGCGGTTTAACTTCAGGGAACAGCCAGATGGACCATGACAGTTTAGGACCACTCTTCTCCTTTTTCTTCTAAGAAAAACATCAACTCCAGCTGCTGTCCTAACGAGGAAGAGCAAAACTTTGCAGTTAGCCCTGTTTTATTCTTTTCTCCATGAGCCTTCCCTACGAGGTCTGTCACCTCCACCAGCGCGAGGCTGCCCGACACCTACTTCCTTCTGCGCAACCACGCCGCAGAGACCAGCTCAGCAGTTTACAAACACCTCGCTGTTCCTCTTCAAGGGAAGGGGAAAAAAAAAAATCCATCCAACATTTGCAAATGTGTGCACGGAGTTGTCAGATGGCAACTACCAGACTTCGAGAGGTGCCACCAGGCAGACAACACTGAACTTTTCTGGGAGGCACTTCAAAGGGCCGGGCAAACGCTTGCTGGTCACTTGCCCAAGAGCAGGAACGGGCCAGCTCCAGCTCCAGGCCCTTGCTGGCACCGGTGTAACAAGCCTTTCTTCTCCTCCCTCACACATCTTTGAGACGTGTCTTTGAGAAAGCTGCCTGCAAGCTTTGACTTTGCCTGCCTGACAAACTGAAGGATAGAGGGTGTGCGATGAAAAGGCACAGACGGGTCATTCAGAGGGTTTTTCAGTTTGGGACCTCACCACCCCAAGGTCCCAGTGAAGATCCCAGTCTGAAGGCCACACAAATCCCTTAGGTACAAGTAAACGAACCCCCAGCTTCCCCTCTCTTCCCGGTGGGGCAGGAGCATCCTCCCTGCCTCTAGAGCAACCGCAGCAGCCTGCCCTCATCATCCTCCTCATTTCAGGCCAGGAGCCCCAGGCACGGTTCCTCTCTCGAGGCCAGCACGTGGTGCCTACCTGAGCACGTGCTGCTCCCCGTGTGAGCCCAGGGACATCCTCTTCCCTGCGGCCAGGCAGGCTGGCACAGAGCAGAGCTCTGCTTTGAACTTAAAGGGAACCCAAATTAACGCTGCAAAGTGAGTATTAATTATCCTGGCATGAGCAGGCTGCGAACACATGCCGCCGCAGCGCGCTTGCCTCTGGACAAACCGCTCCAGCCGTGGAAGCCAAGCGCAGGAAGCGGGCGTATTATGGGAGAGGTGTGTGGGAAAGGATTGCAGCGCTGGGGACCGGGATTGGAAACGGATGCCAGGTTCCCACAGCCATGCGAACAAAGGGGAGCAGCGGGCCTGGATGCAGTGGTGAAAGACGTGCCCAAGCGACCATCCTGGGCATGAAGCTCCGCCAGAAAAAGGAGAGGCAGGGCCACTGCAACCCTCTGTGACCCCAACGCCTCCAAAACCAGCTCTTTCAACCCCACAACCCATTTCCTGGCCATGTTCCCTAGCCCCTGAACCACAGCACAACCACCACAGACACATGGGGCTGCCCCAAGAGCAGCGTGTCTCCAGGCTGCACCTCCATCCTCACCTCCTTTCCACCTCCCCCTGTGCCTGCTCCTAAACCAGACCCACCCAAGCCAGGGGCTGAGCTGAAATCAGGATCTCAGCATCCTAATTCACCAGCCACTCGCTACTTTCCCAGTGCTGTGTGGATTGCACAGCTCTGGGTTATTCCACAGCATCTCCTCTGCAAGCACTTACATGATTTAACGGGTGCAAGGGCATCCATGGCAGGAATTTATGAAAAGCAGGCAGCTATAAACATTCTTTTCTTTAATGGAGCAAAGGAAAGAGACGTGAAAGTCCCTCCTCAAGCTGCTACGGACAGACTGGAGGCTGGTTAGCCTTTGCTATGAGACCCAATAAAGGCAGTGCTAAATAAAACAGTGTCTGGAGCCAGATATTTGGGTTAGTTTTTAAACAGACAGAGGCATCCCATCCTTCCCCGCACTGAGAAAACTCTGGACAAAGTCTTTTTGTCAGGAAGCATTCGCAGTAGGGCCTGGGGTTCTCCAGGCCTTACCATCGCTGCAGAGATCATCAGCAGGCAGCTGGGTGGCTTGGCTGGAAGGAGCACAGGGGGAGCTGGTTTCACCAACTGGCCAGAGGACATTCATGCCCTCGGTTAGCAGAGGATCTTCTCCACTTTGCTCAGCAGAGATGAGCAATCTTTTTTGTCTCCAACAGGAGACAAAAGCCTGCCTAGGTAACTGGAGTGCTAAAATCCCCACGAGGGGACAGAGCCCAGCACATAAGCCAAGGATGTGACTCAGAAGGTGAGTCCTTCTGCTTCTAGAGGGCAGGTTCTGGGTTTGGCACTCAGTCACATACTAAACACAACCAGGAGGGTTGGACAAACCAACAGGAAGCTGCAGTTTGGGATCTCTGCTCCCTGAGATATCAGAACTGTTTAGACTGCATGATACAGCATCGAGAAAGACAGAGCTCCAGGAATGGGGGTTGAAGATCAAAGCTGAAACCTCAGCCTTCCTCACACCCTCTTAAAGCAAGTCACAATCTTTGCTGGTTTCTCAGTTTAACCCGCTCTGAAATTGCGATCATGATATGTATCTGCCTCTGGGATGCTACATTTAGCCATGCTTGCGAAGCACCTTGGGAGCCTGCAATGGAAGGGGCAACATACATGTATGTATGGCTAAACACACACACAGAGGCTTCTGACCTCTTGTGAAACCTTTACTGCTTCCTGTGCAGCCCAAACCAGAGGTCTGCACCAATATTACTGTCACCTAGCACGCCTTGCATTTGTGAACAGCTCAGCCAGAACAACTCAGACCAGCATATCTCCTGCTCAGCTCCAAGCTGAAAAGGTCCCTTGTTTCAGGGGAAGAAAACCCAGCATGTTTCTGCAGTGGTCTTTTAGGATACAGATGTGAGAGATAAGAGATGGGGAAGTCATTCCAGGAATCTGGCCCATGTCCAAGCCGAGGGTGTTCTCAAGCACCAATATGATCAAGGCAAGAGCACAGGAGTTTTATGTTCTGATTTAAAATTATTTTTTATTTTTTTTTTTACATAGCAGAAAACACCTCTCTGATCGGGCAGGTTATCAGATTGGCCTTGAAATCCTTACTCTTTCTGCATGCCCCAACAAGAGCTCTCAAGACACCCAGGGGCTCGCCAGCTGTGTCTTCTACCCACTTAGTGCTCCTGAGATAAGCCCAGCTCCTGCTCCTGAGATAAGCTCCATCAGTCACATTTAGAGGCTGCAAGCAGGAGTTCGTGAAGGAGGAACAAGATACGTGACCGAATCACAACCCTCACCCCAAGAGGCTCTGGACAACTAAAGGCTTGTGGTATTATGGACAGACTCTGGAATTATGGATAGGTTATGGAGGCCGACCCCTCACCTTGCACTGAGGCATGCTGTGCTACGTGCACCCGTTCTGCACAGATCCATACTTCATACGCACGCTGTCACCTCTGATTTGTCTCTGTGTGCCTGCCCACAGGGCCTCGTTCTCCTGATCCATTATCCTTCTCTGGGGACGGGCAGGAAGAGGGACAAGAGGGAGATTTCTTTTAACACTATTTTTTCCTCACTTACAGGCCCTGCCCTCTCAAAGCTGTTACTCCCCCAAAATGTTTCAAACATGACTGAGCTGCTGCACATTTGGGAGGTTTATTAATCTGTCTGAATCCCTCTAGGTTCAGAGACTTGTCACATCGCTGCCTCATCATCCCATGTAAGAAGAAGAACCGCTGAGCGAGTGGAAAGGCTGCAGCCTAACACCATCTGAGCTGGCCCCCAGGAAGCTTAAGCACAGGGGACAATGACAAGGTGGCATCTTAGTGTTCAAACAGCACATGGAAAAGCAAAGGCCAGCCTGGGCCACCTGCTCCAGAAAGGCCCTCTAGGAGCACGATCATTTCCAAGGGCTGAAACAGTGTTCCAGTGCCCGAGGGCTCCTCCATCTGACATTCATCTGGGAGGCTCTTCCAGAAGAAGAGGGAAGAACAGCATGGCTGGGATGATGCAGGAGAGAGCATCACCTTGGGTCCTGACACGCCAGCAAAGCCCCAAGACATCAAGGCAATAAAAATACCAGTCAGGAGAGGGGTATTTTTAAAAGTGTGTTATCTCACAACCACACGAGACACTGTCCTCACCAAGAACAGCATGAAAACGCTTCACTGACATTACTGCGCTAAGCACGTCTGCTGGCTGGCAGGTCACTGCCACCATCACCCTCACACTGGAGGGAAAAACAAGGCATGCGGGGTGCACACATAATCCCTTCTTCCCTCCTTCTTCAGCAGCAGAACCATGGGATGAAAGCAAGGATCTCCGATTCACAGCCCTCGCAAAAACACCTTGGGCAGGCAGAGAAGCAGTGCTGCCTTTCAGATTGGTTTATTCGCTGCCCATCTCAGATCAGTGAGAGGCTGGATGCTCTACCTGTACTGAAACAAGAGCACTTGTACATCAGGGCTTCCCTGGGCTACACAACACAAGCAGGCCTCTCACCTGGCCTCCTGCTACCATCCTCTGCAAGAGGCCACAGTCAGGAGGGCCTCAGAAGAACCCTCCCGAGTGTACCAAGGTCCCTGGTGTGTTCGCAGTTTCTGAGTTTCAGAGGGCTGGGCAAAAAGCCAGAAATCACAGAATGGCTGAGGTTGGCAGGTGCCCGTGCAGCAGGCTCCACGGGCACCTGCCAAAGCTCCTGCCCAGAGCAGGGTCGGCTGCAGGATGTTGCCCTCTGCCCAGGCATGTTCTGAGTATCTCCAAGGACAAAGACTCCACAAATTCTCCAGGCAACCTGAATTTCCTGTGTTTCAGTTTGTGCCCAATACCCTTTGTCCTGCCCCGGGGCACCACTGTGAAGGAAAGCCATGCCAAGCATGGATTGAGGTTTCCCTTTGTGTGCGAGCACAGCATCACCCTTCAGAGGTACCGACCTCCCTCAGCTGCTTCCAGAGCTGAGGCACGATACTCAGCCAGGGGCCTGCTGCCTCCTCTCTGAGCTGCGTGCACAAAAGTTCCCACAATCGCCTGAAAAATGGAAGCACAAACACTCCTCTACCTCTGCCACCAGGCCAGAGGCTGACATACCACACGCTGTCGGCATGGAAACTGCACAAGTGCCTCAGGTAGCGCTGTCCCAGCTGGGCAGGGCTGGCCAGAGACCCGCAGACGCCGTGCCATCTGTCAGAAAGGTGTCCCCTCCGTTCCTGCTGTTTATTTTAGCGTGAGCTGAGGTGAGCTCAGCAGGGAGCGAAGGGATAATTCTGTCTCTCAGCTTCTCCAGGGGTTCTCAAAGCCGCAGTAATGAGCTCGGGCCCTGGGGAACCACCCCGCCACGGTGCCCCAGTCCAGGGACACCCAAGCAGAACCAAAAAAGAAAAAGGAAAGCACATGGGGCAGGGGTAAGAAGAATGCAATAAACACATCAGACTAGAACGGGATTAGACTGCCGATAGGTCTGAAGGACAGGCACCGTCTGGGGAATGCTCACGGGGGAGACAGCTCCACTGAAAACAACGGAGGCAGGAGCACAAGAGGATACAAAACAGGTCAGGATTTGTTGTGCAGTCAGAAGGATCAGGTCACGGTGGGGCTGCTGGAAGTCATGAAGTGCTGTGGTAGAAGGTACACAAGGAGTCCAAGACACACCATCCAGCTCTGCTCCTGCTCTAGCCAGCCCTACCTGCTCCTCCGCCTCTCAAATAACCAAAGGCACCCCCAAAACGGTGGTGGGCAAGGGCACCCCCCAGCTGCATACATACACACGCTAGCACTTCTGGGTACACCAAGGCATCATCAGCCCCATTTCCTGACAGGCAAAGCGTAAACCCTGAGGGATCCCAGTCCGCCATTCACCCCTCTTTAAGACATTGTTGCTGGCTATAATTACCGCAGCGGTTTTATCACAAAGGATATCTGTTTTCTTCCCCCTGAGCTGGTTTTGCCTGCATATCACAAATATGTGGAGGATCATGAGGGGCTCAGGAGACTGAGGCACTTGTTTTGGCTGCAATGCGCAAGGTCATACACGCTTCTCCTGCAGTGCCATACAGCGTTGACTGAAAGATATCCAAGGTACCCACACAGGAGATGGGGTGGTTGAAAAGTCAGGGGTGGGGTGCTAGACATGAAGACTCGGAGGTGCAGACAGCATGAAGTACAAGCAGGAGAGTGGGAACAAACCTAGACCAGCTACATGCGTGTGCAGTCAAGAATGCAAGATGCTCAGACACTGCACTGCCACCCCAGCTGCAAAGCCATCCAAGCAATCTAGCACTCTCATCACCCAGTCCTACACCCCATACTGCTCTGCAGACACCAGTGCAGCACACTGCTGCAGTCCCTGACCAGAGCTGTCTACCACCAATGACACTCACTCCTGCCAAACACCACTTGCTACCCCAGATCAGCACGTTCGGTCAAGAATCACAGAATCACAGAATTTCTAGGTTGGAAGAGACCTCAAGATCATCGAGTCCAACCTCTAACCTAACACTAACAGTCCCCACTAAACCATATCCCTAAGCTCTACATCTAAACGTCTTTTGAAGACTTCCAGGGATGGTGACTCCACTACCTCCCTGGGCAGCCAAACAACAAAGAAGGATCCAAACAACACCCTACAGGACAGCGATGCATAGCAACATGAGTTCATCGCAGGAGACGTAGAGTTTTGCTCCAAGGAAGCTTTGAACCCATGGCCTCCAAAATGGAAAATGCCTCTGTATGATTAGCTTCATCAGCACTCAACCTGAATTGCTACTACAGTCTATATACTCCAGATCAGCAACTTCTGTTACGCAGCTGATCAAGCCAAAGGAAACCTCCAGAAATAATCTTGCAGGTGTAGATGTTTGAAGACAATCACCACATTCAGATATTTGTGGAAAGATGAAGGAAGTGCACCAGTAAAGGGCAACTTACACGAATTTTAATTACTCTAGTCTTCATTCCACAATTCTTCTTGAGCAGCATCTTCTGAAAGAGAATTAGAATCCAGGGATTAGTAGCAGTAACATGAGGGAACAGAAAGAGAGAGATTGTAGGGAGTCTCTTTTCATCAATATTTAATTATCGAACAAGATGGATGGATGGATGGTTAAGTGAGATATGAAAGACAGGACTAAGAAATACCAGAAGTGGCTATCAAGCAATCAGCCGTATCTGAGATTCTTTCACCCAGCCTAGACAGTGGCTGACACCCCAGATTTCAAAAGGAAGTCCAAGGAATGCCAAAGAGGAAGAAATGAAACAACTGCCTGAAAGGAATTTTCTTCCTAACTTCTGTCAATTGGTGGTTAGACTCTGCCCTGAAGCAGGTGAATTCATCTTCCTTTTATGAAGAAAAAAATAGCCTATTTAATGCAAGTGTGGATGTTCCCATTATTCAAGTTACTTTCGTTATGTTTATTTTAAATTACAAAAGAAGTAAAAAGCACCTGCCCACAGCCCTAAAACCCTTTGCTATAAACTGTAAGAACCATTAAAGTCATCATAACATACGAACCACACCATTCAGCCACCAGGACGTACTTGAAACAGTAATTACTTCAGTGTAACTACAGGAATACATGTGTGAGTTGCAGCTCTATCCCAGTTCTGAGGCAGCACTCTGAAAGTTGGCAAGTGAATAAAATCATTCTTTCCCCTCAAAAAACAAATCCCAAAAAACACTCAAAGTGGAAAAACAAGGCTTGAAGAGAAAACACATTCTCCATTAAAAGTACCTCATTTTTTACACTGAAAACCTTGGTGAGGGGGACACGACAGGAAGAAATGTCTCCAGCAGTTTTTGAAAGAAATAATAGATTTTCCTAGCTCCTGACTGTTTTCTACACTTTCCACTTGGAAAGCTGTGTAAAGGGTGGGAAAACACTTCTCCCTCCACACACAGACGCTTTAACAAAGCAACTGAAGTGTTTTTCAGATGACATTCTTATGACAGAAGACCTGTGGAAAAACGTCCCACCACCCTCCTAACATGGACAGTAAATAGCGAGATCTTCCTATTTCCTTGCTTCTTTTGTTTGTAGTCTTCCTGCTTTTTCCAATAAAAGGACAAGATAAAAGCAAGAATAAAAGACTCGCAACACTTTTAAAAATAATACACTTATAGCATCCCCCCCCCAAAAAAAAAAAAACAACCAACAACTGAAGACAGTGCTCAGGTGAAATATATTATTTTTTTTCCAGTAGAATGTACTTGCGCAGTGGGAATCCCACTCCTCCAACAGCTTCTGTCATTCTGTGCTCCACAAACGCATTTTTACAGTGTTAATCCACACAGCCACCCAAAATTTGGAAAGGGGACTGGAAACCCACACACTCTCTCTATATGCACTAGCCTCTCTGATCCAAAATCCATCCCTCAGCACACTTACAGCATGCACGTGTGTCTGGAAAAAAGACAGACACTGCAGCACATCTTGAAACTTGTAAATGGGTACTTTGGGGTCTGAGAAAAATGCAATTCATTGTCCAAGCACGCATGGGGATGAAGAGAGGTGCTGTAAGGATTGTGAGATTTTTCTTTTAATCCTTCTGCAGGTGAAACCCAACGCTGCCTTTTGTTATTCATCAAGGGACTCAATCGTGGCCACAGCTGATGCCTCTACCCCTAGGTCTGTGCTGCCCTGTCAGCACAGCCCCAAGGCGTCTTACCTGAAAGGACACCACCAGGTCTTTGCACAAACCAGACAGGAGGAGACACAGGGAACTGCTGGGCTGAACTGACCCAAGCCTGTGCTGTCCGGCTGAGCAAGCAATTCTCTGAGAACTCCTATAAAAATGCAGGGCTCCTTTCCCAGCCATGCTGCAAGGCAGTTACTGGGAGGCTGGTATTTACCGGGAGGTTACTGCCTTTTTAAAGTCCCCCTGCAACCACTCAGTGAAAAGACCGAAGAGCACGAAGAACCTGGTGGGGCTGACAAACTACAGGGAGCTGGGAAAGGTAATATGAAGAGTTGTGAGGTCTTGAAAAAGTTTTGGTCTCTCTGTAAGCTTTTCTTCTAAACCGGCTGAACCCCGATGGACTGAGGAGCAAGGCTGTGACACCACACGCCACAAAGCCTCAGCAGCACCACAGGATCCCCTGCCCAAAGAGGAGAAGCACACCTCCCAGTCCAGCCCCCACCACAGTCCCATCCACAGATCCCCTGAGGACTCCATCAGGGTGCCACAAAACAGTTTCCCACCTACAAATTAGCAGAGGCAGCAAGACCTTCAGTGTGTACACCCTGGCCTCTTATTAAGACAAATAAGGAGCAACAACAGAGACAGCAATTACAGCTGTGCAGCTACCTTTAGAGAAGATGACAAAGGCTGACTGAAAAGTTTGAAGTAGCCGTGGGTGGATGACAAGCTGCCAGACTCCACCAGGAGGAACTCAAGTGCTCGGCTGTATCCTAAGATCTCTATGCTTCTGGCAGAAAACGAAGGTGCCCTTTTTGCTGATGCTGTCGTAAGGAGCTTTAATCACATAAGGATCTTAATGCTATTTGCCACAGCTCAAAGAGGCTGCATTGTGTAGCAGGAGCACAATATCCTACCTAACAATTTGCATTAGTTAATCGTGATCTTTGGTGTGCCTCCTGATGGACTCAGGAATAAAATCAAAACGTGACATCCCTATGGTTGCAGGCTGTAAAAGCAGAGCACAAGGCTCAGCAGAGGAGGCCCTCTGGAATAGATGGGTTTCCCTGCATCCCCTAAGACTGGAAGCACAAGAAGACCACTTGTGCTGCACTCTTCCAGCATCACCGCGAAGGTCCAAGAGTGTCAGAAGAGAGACACAGTGGGAGGAACAGAAGGGAAAGAGAACAAGCGAGCTACATGATCCTGTGGCTGAGAATGAATAAATAGGCGGCCAGGTATTGAATGTTATTCTATCTAATCAAATTGCTTCCACCTCTTGCAGCCACACGCGCTCTGCACCCAGCATAGCAAATCCATGCTTTACAGACAGTAAGCTAAGCATCTTCACAGAGTTTTCCATCCCTTGGATTCCCCTTTTCTCTCCAAACCTGAGCGCAGCCTTTTGGATAAGGAAACAGCAACGCTGTGGAGCCTAGCAACAGCTGGGGACTTTCCAGGGCAGCCTCTCCTCATCCTCCCTCTGGAGGCCTCCACGTGACAAGCCAGCCACGAGATGCAGCAACTCGTTAACTCCTATTTGCATAGATGCAGGCAGAGATGAAGTAACATCAATTTGGCTACATGACTCGCAGTAGCCTAAAGCCAGGAGTGACCAGCCTGTAACAAAGGTGACGCATTCAGTTCAGTAGCCCTGGGATTATTCCTAACTACCAGTCCAATCTGGAAACGTAGTTTTATTTCCTCGTGTTATTTTTCAAGAGCTAAGGCAAGAAGAACAGAGATTTGCTGAAGGTCATGGAGAATATTAGTAGCAGGGCTGAGAATGAACAGAAGGGTTTGGTTTCTGAGTCTTTCTTCCACCTGCAGAAAGGGAAATGGAAGGAAAAGAGGCAGCGCCTGTGCTCAGCCTCCCTATTTCAATTAAAAAGTCCCTCCCACTGGTCTCAAACAGAACTGTAGGTCTCAGCTCTGATGCCAACAACTTGGGAGCACTGGTATTTACATGATGGAAAGTTTATTTTACAATCTGCTGTGGCTTCTACTTAAAAGGAGGAAATGACATGACTAAGGAAATGTGGAAAGTCTTTTTGAGGGCACACAAGTTATGCCTCACTCTAAAATTGGAACGTTTTAGGGTTAAACTCCCAGAAAACAGCAAAATCAGTTCAAGCTAAGAACCCTCCCACCAATCCCACCTCCTGTTACACAAATGCTCTCTGCTCACAAACCAGTGACTCCCTCCCTCTTGATAAAGTTGCAGGGATTGGAAGTGATCATTTAGAGGCTTGTACATTTACCAAGTAACACACTAAGGAACTCCTGAACTGGTACATGTAGCTTTGCGGCACAACCCTGCCCCATCAAAATACCACACTGACAGCAGAGATGAAACACCACCCCTGCCCCTTCTCAGAGCAAAGCCCTCTTATTCAGCCTCACTTCGGGAGAAATCCCCAATTAGGCAGTAGTGCTTCAAGTCCTCTAATACCGATTTGAGCAGTTCTGAACCTAACCCGGACAGTAAGTGCTGCATGCCTGTATTTGCTTACAGACAAGTTACTGTGTCATCAGGAGGACTGTAATATATATTAACAGACAAAATACAGGTATTCTTAAGGCAAGGTCATTCTAGGAATAGCATAACTCTCAAGAAGGATGAATTCATATCACACTACTGGGGTTCAAAAGTAAATATTTAAAACTGACAATGAACAGTTCAAAGGCAGGCATCACAGCTTAATTTTCAAATATTTAAGAGTTTGGACAATCTCTGTACAGTGCAAAGGATCAGCTTGTATATTAATAAACACCCTTCATCTTACATCTGCTTTTTATATGCGTGTTTCTGTTTTTATAATGGTTTCATTTTCACCACCTCCACAGGACAACAAAACAGTTCTATTGCCTGCTGATTTTATTATTATTAATTTAACCTTATCATCTGGGTGTAGTTTTAAACCTAAGGACCTGTATACAGTTGGATGCAACTTAAATATTAATAATTTTCACAAACAATTTTAATTGATTTGGTGCAAGAGCACATAGGAACTTTCAGTTCAATTTAACCTATTTAATTTACATTAAATCAGCACACTTCATTTTGAGTCACCATCCCTGGTGGTCTTCAAGATACACATAGATATAGAACTTAGTAGCAGGGCTTAGTTGTGGACTCCAGTGCTAGGTTAAAGGTTGGACTAGATCTTAGAGGTCTTTCCCAACCTGATTCTATGAAATGCTACATAATGATATACGACCTCCTTGTTCCAACTTAAGGATTTTGAAGATGTTTTCACTTGTTTAATGAAAAAGATTTCAAAATAATAATTAATAATAATAAAATAAGCCTGTGTTCATTAGATGCGCTGTAACTTTACTCAAAACCCAGTTTTCAGAAGAACATCCAGCAGGACAACCATTGTGCCTTTCTTCAGTTTTGCTGAGGACCATCCACAGAAGAGCTGGTATGCTTTGACTGAAGGCATGGATGTCTGACACTCATTGGCATTTTAAAGCTCTTGGCAGCACAAAGTTTTAAGCAGACTAAATCAAAAAAAAAAAAAGTCTCAGTTCTCTAACTTGCTCTGCTTCCATGCTGTTAACACTACCTGCCAGCTTCCCAGCTGTCCCCAGTCTTCCAGGAAAAACAAGGCAGTCAAAACTTGAGTGTCTATCACAAAAAATAAACATAGATGATGTGGCTTTGTTTGAAAAAAAGAACCGAAAGAGGAAGCTCTACAAAGCACCAGGAAACATTACAACGTAAAGAGAAATTGCACTCCTTAGGGCACAGCAGAAGGCTGAGGTGAAGGAACACGGGAAGCAAGAAACCATGCCCCATGATGCAATGTCCATAAAGACAAAACCCAACAGAAACCCACTGAACCACCTGCCTGCCGTGGCTGAGGCAAGGGGAGCACGCAGAGGGGTAAGGCGCAGGGGGCTGAGGAGGTCAGGCCCTGCACAAAATGGCGGCTGCGCAGCACCCCTGCTCCAGTCCCACTTCCAGCCAACCCAGAGGGTCACAGAGGCAGGAGGCCCCTGAATTAAAGGAAAGGCATGGGCTAGGAGCAAGCAAAAGACTTTTTAACTTATTTTACAGGCTGACGATGGACTTATTATTTAAATTCCTTGGGACCGAGCAGTGCTGCTAGGAGAGGAGCATCACCCAACATGTCCGCACACCCAGTCCCTGCAGCAGGGCAGCATCAGGAGGCTCCATTTCAGCCACAGCCTTAAATCACAAGTATGTCAGAAGCCAGATGCTGCTCCACCAGAAGCTTCAGTGCTTCACAGCACTCTAAAATGCAAGCTATTTCAAGTGGTTTGGCCAACAGTTTCTTCCTACAAAAACAAATCCCAGCATCCAGAGGCTGTAAGCTGTGGTGATATCGTGGAATATCCTGAAAAGCTTTAATTTTTGTTGGAAGTTATTTCTATCTTATATTCCATCAAATTAGTCACTAAAGTTGTTGGGTTTTTTTGCCACATTTATCCTCCATCCATCTGAAACCCTTTCAAAACAATGCATTTAGTCTCTGAACACTGTCATAAAAGGCCCTCATCTCTACAAGACAGAGGAGCCCAGCAAGTACTGTGAACCCAACACCTCTATTTTAGTGTTCAATAGTCCCGCTTAGTACCTCTGCACAGGGCAGCAGAGGAAACACTGATTACTAAGAGATCACTAAGAATAAATTCAAATAATAAATAAAACAGATGAGAGCTTCCAAAAATGTGTACTGCAGGGACTTGCCTGGGATCATATGCTCGGCAAACAGCGGACCATGAAAGCCACAACAAAATGACTTCTGTGGTCACAAAATCCCCTCCAACATGATGTCATTGGTCACCCCATTGTGAGCACTACTGGGAGGGGTCTGGCTGTCACTGCTAAGAGAGAAGGGTGGAAACCAACAGCAAATACGAGATGGCCCTGAACCACAAAACAGCACGTCTTCCCACAAGGGATCACTCTCTGAACAAGAGCAAGTCAGTCAAATCTAAATCAAGAAAGGCACACAGGTGATTGCAGCAGAGTGGCTGCTGGGTCTATTCAGTGCCCACTATGGAAGAGTTTGAGCCAAAGCCTGGCCAACAAGGTCTGCCACCTGGCAGAGCATATGATTCCCACCACTCCCAAGGCCTAGAAAGCAGTAACATGGTTCAGCTTACATGTACAAGCTGTTCTTTCAAGCTCTCCCTAAATATCACACTGGAGCCACAGCTAATGCAAACACAGCTACCTACTTACACAGTTATTGTCTAGACAAATGGACTTCCAGCCTGTCTGTGACTCTGGTTTTCTACTGCTCCTCAGTCATCTTTGTGGTGTACTGTTTCCAGATATGCTATGGATCCGTATGGAAGCCTTGTCTCCCTAGGCATGGATCAACAGGCCAGATTTGCCCTGGCACTTTTACCGCTAGCCCTTTGATTTGAATTTGGGGATGGGGGAACCGAACACTCTGTATGGAGCGTCTCTGGCTCAGCTGCCACTTCCCCTGCTGGTCTGGCAGAGTCCGAGTCTGCTGATCTGCAGGGTACATCAGATGGCTCATCTATTCATTCCTCGCCAATCCCAAATCCCTTGCTGAGTTTTCTTTGAGGCCTGAAAAAAAATGCAGAACTCCATTTGTTCAGGAAACGGACCTGACTGAAAACACCAGCACCTGTGGAGTAACAAAAATAAAAAGAAGGGGCAGGATTCATTAATTCCCTATCACTCATCTGCACATGCCAAAGTCACCAGAGTTCAAATGCTGGGCTCATTTGAGCTGAGGAAGGGAGGAGGGGTGCAAAAGGAGAGGGGGCTCTGGTTTCACAGCTGGCAGGCATGGAAGCAACTCCTGAGAAAAAGCTTACAAGGATTTCAATTCAGGGTTGCCAACGTGACCATTTTGTCCCTTCATTCTTGGCCTTGGCTCCAAAGCTGTCCACAGGGAACGTCCAGCCTAGTCTAACTTATCATCTGATGTCTCTATAGTTTGTCTCACTTCTGTAGTTCCAGCTTGCAAAGCCTTGGCTTGGACGTGACTCCAAAGCCCTCCTTTCCCCATGGGCTTTTGCCACGGGCAGAACAAGGGCAGAAGGCACTCTGCCTCCTGCTGCTTTATCTGGCAGCAGTACACGGGCAACAGCAGTGCTGGGGGCTTGGGAAAGGCAGCCCCAGACCTCTCTGCTGCTCTCTGCTTAAACCCCATCTCCTGAGTGCACCAAGAAGGGGTTAAGACATCAGCACAAGTCAGGCAATAGAGTAAACAGTTTCCTCTAAGCAGGAGGACACAGAGAAGGCTCTGAAAGTCATGCAGCTGTATACCCTGGGAATGAAGAAAAAAACAAAAATACCAGTGAAAGGTACAGACTTGTCAGCTGTGACATTACAGGGACACAAAGAGGAAGAGAATTCACAGATGGCTGCTTCGAGCCCAAAGGACGCAGGCACTACCAGAGGGTGTCCCGGCTGACCCTGCCAGCACCCTCAGCTAACTGCAAACACTACGAGTCACTCCGAAGGCTCTGTGGTTTCACGGGCCAGCCACGGGGCCTCATGCATACCAGACAGACAGCGAACAGCCCAGACATCTGGGACATCAGGCTTCCAGAAGAGTGCATGCTCGCACAGGTTCTGCCCGGCAGAGGAAAGCATAGCTGTAACGCATGGGCAGCAAAAGAAAAAAAAAATTAAACAGCTCACAATTGTTTCAGGTCTCTAGATTTTTAAGATAATTCTTTTATGTTTTTAGAGCCAACCTGAACGTGTTTGATGGTAAGATCAAGTATCTATGGTTAAAAGGATAAATTCTTAACCCTGAATGCCCATTTGCCAGCCCCAAAACCTACCTTAAAGAGTACAGTTAGCAAAAGGGACTTTTCAGGAGGTATAAAAGCAGAGAATACCCATCTCTAATCCACTAAGGGAGACATTCAGTGGAGATCAATAGGTTTGTCTGGGCAGAACCTGGAATATGCACCTTCTCTGGGGATCCTTAGATGGCTGGCCTTGGTGGAGCTTCTCAAAATAGGACAACATGGGATATGCTCACTGCACTGAATCACGGAAAGGATTTTTCAGTGGCACTGAAGGCTCACAGTTTCTTTACAATGGAAACCTCCAAAGGTGACTTAGAATCGCCCCCCATCATCTCTGCAGCTGAGTGCAGCAAAGGATGCACCCATCAGGAACCCCTGTCTTGGTTCAAGCTGCTGGGAGCACTCGCAGTAGCAACTTGAAACAGAAAATACGCAAAGTCCTATCTCCAGATGAGAACTTGGATTTGTAGAAAAGCTTTGAACAAGCCAAATGCTGACTGACTGCGTAAATAGCTCTGGGAAGCCAAAACAAGCCTGTCTCAAAGAAACAAACAAGCAAACATCCCAAGCCATGGGGCTTGCTTGGGCTCCACAGAGTCTGAACATAGGGTACAGAGTCCCACTTCTTCCCCTCCCGAGACACAAACACACACATGTATATCATGTCTGCACAGCCCGCAGCACATTTCAGCATCTTCTCCTTTCACATGACTGTGCCTATCTGTGAGATCCCATTTGTTTCCAAGGGCACATGAAAATAATTTCACATAACTAAGTAGCATATTAGAAAGTACAGGCCAAAAGATAATTAACAGACCAGAGAATTTTTGTCTTCATATAAATATCCATGAAATGGCAATAGTAGAGCACTAATAACCACAGCAAGAAATGATGAGGTGGCCCAAACATTTCCACCTTCACCACTCTACCAGCTACTTGTCCCCGCTGAACCTCACACACGCAGCACTGAGGAGGGAACGTGCTGAAGTGGCTGGCCAGCTAATAGGATAAAGGCCTCTTACTCCAGGGAGCTAATCCACTTATACAGCATGTAATTAACCACTGTGCTCAGAGACCGCTCTCCCCATGCCCATGACCTGAGCCAGGTCCCAGGGCAGTGGTGCCTGCCCGCACCTGCCCTGCGGCACAGGGCCTGGGGTGCTGTCTGTGGGATGAAGCTCAGAGCTTGTGGTGGCGTCTGACCCACCAGCTCTGAAAGGGCTGGCCTGGGCCTGTACCCATGCGAGCAGCAGGGATTTCAGAGGCAACCATGTCCCTGCCAGGTGCTTTGTCCTTCCTTCTAAGTAGGTATATGGCTCCTTTCAGTGCTGGTGATGAGCACCAGGCTTTGACACCCTGTTGCATCCCCTTTGTCCACATCCTCACGGCTTCACGTGGCTCAGGATGACACAGAAACCCCTCTGATGTGAGGAGCAATGCATTTCAGCGAGCAGAACTTTCCACGGACACTTCAATGCACCGATCTTCAGTGTCTCTATCCACAGGTGCCAGCACAGGAGACTCTTTGAACATCCCCTGTGTAAAAGCAGTGACGTGCCAGCCCAGAGCCAGAAGCAGGCCACTATACCTCTGAGCAGGCATCAGCAGAGCACCACCACCCTTAAAGCTGTTCCCATGAAGAAATACGTGGAGAACTGCTGACTTTATGTATGCTACTCTGCTGTCTGCATCAAAATCTACTTTCCAAACACTTGGAAATAAATCTTCAACGTAACAGCCTGCAAGCCACATACTGGAGCCTATATAACACGTGCCAGTACTCATGACCACGCACATCAATCATAACACAAAAATAATTCTGTACTTCCTTTTTCCCCCAATCGTCATGCTTGTGGAACGGTCACATCCTAGGACCAAGAGAGCTCTTTCACCCACCACACTGCAGAAGGGCAAAAGTTCAGCTCATCTCATTAAAAGAAGAAAGAGCAGAGTACAAAGGAAGACCTGGATGTCTCAAGGCCAAGTTCATTACAATTCTCTGTGGAAAGGTTGATAATAAAAGCAAGAATTTATACCACATTTATATGAATAGTTTTGAGGGTCTTAGAGTGATTGAGATGCTTGCATCTGGAAAGCAAATGACCCAGCGTCTCAGCTCAGCACCATTTTATACAGTGGACAAAGCCACACCGAAAAGTCTCAAGGTTGCAGCGGTAGTTACTGCTCCTTTCTACTTCTAACCCTACCAGCTGCCACATCACGAGATAACAATCAGATTTTTTCAGCTTCTTGTGGTTTACCGTTTCACCCCTCCTCTATGGTCTTTCCATAGGATGTTCAGCAAAACTGCCCATAACAAAAGAGGCTGCAAAACGCAGACAAGAGATTAACACGTGAAGAATACCTTTCTCACATTATTGTAGCAGTCACAGATTTGAGAAGAACATTAGGTATATAAAGGAGAGATACAAGAATACTAAAACGATGCCATGCTACAAGTATCTCTCTTTGATCAAAGCGTATTTTCCAAGAGCACCACTTCCACTGCTCACAATTACACCCATTCCTCTAACAACACTCAGAAAGTAACAGAGCTGGACATGCCACTCAGGGAACAAGAGGAAATTATATTAAGTTGAAAACAACAAGTTAAGAGCTTCATTTTACAGCGCATCAAATTCCGAACCAGAATGAAAATGCATGTACCACTGCCACCGTGCTATTTCAGCCAGAGCTCTGAACAAAGCACCACAGCTTAGGTTTCAAGACTTTCATTAAGGTCCGCTCAGCACAGAGCCTTATCACCTAAGCAGGTACACCACGTTCTTGTGTGAGGCTCGTCTGTCTTTCCTGTACAAACAGCAGCCACCTTTCCTGAACAAACCCAGTGGCGTTTGCTGACCTGTGGTGGTTTCCCCAGCTGCAAACCCCATCCCCTGTAAGGTAACAAGTAGACTTAGGGCAAAAAGAAAACCACACATCTGACTGGCTCTGCTTTAGGGATACTTATACTAGGAACCATACGGATTCCCTAGCACTGAATTTTGGAAAATGCTTTGTTGAACTGTTCCTCATTTCTTAATTGTGTTACCCACACACCCCATCATTCCAGATCCCGTAGGAGCGTCTGACAAACCTGTGAAGCAACACACAAGATAGGCAATTTCTAAACTCTCCACAGGTAGGCAAAAGACTTATCTATGCTGTCAAAAATGAGCATGCCTACAGCACTTGCAAAGTGACTTGTGAAATAACTCAGGGTTTCATCCTCTATATAATTGCTCAACCTAGTTTTTCCACGATAAAACTTAAGGTGAAATTATACCTTGCAAGGCTACGGGAGGATTTTAAAACACAGGCATACTTTTAGAAACAAAAATAAATTTTCTGTCCTAGCACAGACATGACCACAGACTTCTCACTTACATTACGTTTCTAACACTCTGGAGAATCCTGAGCTTTGCAAAGTCATTACTATGGAAAGTTTTTTTAAATGAGCAAGCTAAGTCCAACAGAAGATTGAAAAGGATCATTTTCAGTGAGAAAAAACAGAAAACTTGATAGGGTTTATTTCAGTTATAGTAATTTGTGCTGTTTTAATTCACTTGTGGTCCCCAGGACATGTATGTTTTTCAAACCTTGCATTTAGGAAAACACAACTCTGGAGAAGGGCAGAGGGTTTCAGAGGTGTACCCGCCCTGGTTTAACACTCTTTCCATTTACATGAGAAGTAGATGGTTCCGTTGAGTGCCTCCTCCTGCGAGATGAGCTGTGGACCAATGCCCAAAACTCCCCGCGACATCAACAGGCTTACAGAAAGGCAAAGCAGAGCCCAGCAGCGCGGTTCTCATGTCAGCCAACAATAGAGAGGCTATTCAGAGTTAAGGCAGAAAATCGGAGCTCAACCCCAGCCCACGCCAAGGACAGCTGTGTTGCTGACAGCCAGGCTGGCTATTTTACCACGCCAAAGCTCTTCTCAAAAAATGGTATTTCCTAGAGTGTTTGCTCTAGTCACACACTTGGCCTCAAAAGCTCAGCCACTGAAACACTAATGGCTGCTGTGGTTTCAAGTCTCAAACATGCTCCAGGACAAGCTGCCTGCTTTTGGTCTGTGGTAGCAAAAACCGAGCACAACAGCCTGGTGTTATCAGTTAATCCGTGCCATCACAAGACCGCTCTGTTTCTGCCGTGTCCAAACCCACACCACCACCACCTCCCTCCCTCCCACTCGCAGGCCCCACCAGGAGATGGCAGGGCAAGTTGCACACCTCTCCAACACCAACACCAAGATGAGCTGGATGAGGAAAGTGGCCTAACTTCGGAGATATAGGGCTACACAGTGCCAGGGAAAAATAAGATCTTGGTTTTCCATGTCTTGCTAGCATAACTTTCGTGTAGGGCTTTGAACAAGCCTCTTGCAGGCTGCTTTTGAAGCAGTAGCAGTCCCTGTCACCTTGTGGGTACTGCCTGGTCACTGGTGTAAGTGCTTAAGCTGGTATTCAACACTTAGTTGGGGCAGCTGGGGAGGAACAAAGGAAAAGGCCTAACCCATTTCTTCTACTCCTTTCTGTTTCTCAATCTATATAACAAAGGACAGCGGTCAGAAAGCTGACCCCACCGCCACACGCTCTCTGGACTACACCAGGAATTGGCTCCCAAGAGCTGCTTACCCTTCCCAATCTCCTCAAGCTCACCTCGCCCATCCCCTCAAGAAGTTAACTGTGAGGCTTCCTCCCTTTCGGAGGTTGTTGCCACAGGCCAGAGATGTATCTTGTCACGCCTGAGGAGAGATCCATTCACCCGCAGCCCAAACACAACACAGGCAGTTGCAGCATATGGCAGAGCCGCCTGCGAGCTCCTTCCCTCCCCAGGCACTGATGAGATATTTGTATCACAATGAGCCACATGCTGAGGGAGGAGCGGGGAGGGAGAGGTATCGGGCCAACAAAGCAGCCACGATGGGACCCAACCCAGGCACTCCTTCTAGCCCAGCCACACTGAGGATGAGGGAGAGGAGGATAATCCTGCTCTGTTCTAAGACAGCGCTGTAGAGGAGGTCCTGACCTTCGCTGACAGGCAACAGCTATTAACTGGTCTTGCTGAAAAGTATAAACAGGTTGCAGCAAAACTTCTTAATCCGCCAGGCCCTTCAGGCTACTTGGGCTGAATTCAGAGAGAGAGGGAGGGAGAGCGCGCCAGCATTCTCCTTCTGCACTGTACTGTGTCAAAACAAGGAACAAAACATCCTTTGGAAAACCTTCTTCAAAAAGGGCCCACAGCAGGCAACACGCGAGAGACAGCACAGAGACACGCCAAGAGGATGGACACCCTCGGGTATCCAACCCCGAGCCCGTTCTCACCCCACCTCAAACCCCATTTTGACCCGCGGTGTCACTGCTGCAGTCAGGGTCCATTCACGAACAGAAACTCTGGCGGCCACTTTCAGATGGAGGCCCCTTCTGGTTTTGCTGTTTTATTTTTTTCCTCAGAGGTGACATGTTCAGATTCATCTTAGTAAGGAAACACCGCCTGCTCTTCACTTGCTGAGCTAGTGCACCTCTTCCAGTTACCCTGGGATGGCCCAGCACAGGCTCCCTTGGCCCCTTTTGCTCCCTCCAGGCCCACACCGGTGGCCGAGGCCTCACATGAGCATCACCAGCATCGCCCAGAACATCTCCCTTGGTCACATCCCAAGGACGCATGCCAGTGGTGCCCATATGCCCATTTGATCTCTCCCTGGTCTGCAGCCAAAGAAACAGCTCTAGCCTAATACCTTCTTACCAAGCTTTAGAGCTTAGAGAAAAAAGAAAGACAGCAGGGTTGGGAAGGTAGCCAGCAAGCCTGCCAATCTAAACGGTAAGCCGCTGGCTTTAACCTTGGGCTCATAATTTACTGCCTCTGGTGCCAGGTGCTATTATTGTCCCTTTGGGAACCTGAACACAAAAAAGAAAAGACACTATAGTTGTTTCTACCCATTCCTATCCTCCTCTCCCTCAGATCTCTCTTCAGTACATTCTCCCAGACTGCAGCCACATCCGATTTCCTTTCCTTTCCTCTGTTGCCTCATCCAAGCTCTCTAGCACACTCCACATCACTCTGACCGATTCAGTCACCACATTCTCTTTCAAGACCCAGAGCAGCACCTCCAGAAACCAGGTTTCAGATGTTTCACCAGATGATGTTCTTGCTCCTGCCTCATGCTTGGACGCAGCCCAGGTAGCACCTAGGCCCTGTGATAGTCCAGATAGCCATATTCACCATGCTGGCTTCCAGGAAGAGGTGGTGAAGTGACATGGCTAGATATCTAAGGAAGAAGAGCTAGATGAGTATTTCCAGACAGAAGCACTCCCACACTGGTTTATTCGTCCAGCTCCCTCTTGAACTGCTGCCCCTTTGCACATGTTGCAAAACCAGATCAAAAAAGTACTCAGGCAAAACAAGGAAGGGATTAAGGGAGAACAGCAGCAATGTTTGGCCCTAGAAATGGACAAGCCAACACACTGCCTGGGCTGACAAAGCAGTGGAAGATGTCCAAGGAGAGACGTGTGACCAAAATGGGAGTCTGCTAGCAGCACACCTGAAACATGAAGGGCCTCGAAGATGATTAGGGAGCTGGAGAGAAGTCCTACGGGGAAAGGTGGAGATAGCTGGGACTGTTTAGCATGGAGACGACTCAGGTAGGATCTTACCAATGTCTACAAATACTGAAGTGTACAAAGAAGATGGAGCCAGGCTCTTCTCAGTGGTGCACAGTGACAGGACAAAAAGCAATGAGTTCAAACTGAAACATGGGTGAACATCAGAAAGCATTTATGAGGGTGACAAAGCACTGACACAGGTTAACCAGAGAGGTCGTTCAGTCTTCCTGGGAAATATTCCAAAGCTGTCTGGATATGGTCCCGTACAACTGGCTCTAGGTGGCCCTGCTGGAGCAGGAAGGTTGGACAAGAGACCTCCAGAGGTCCCTTTGAACCTCAGCCATCCTACGAGATTGCTCTAACCTCCATCATGCTGATGTATGATGAAAGCTTCAGAGTAGGACTGGGTTAGCCTACCTGGCTTGCCCCTGGCATTTAGAAGCAGCCACCATGGCAGCAGGTGAACTTCAGCCTTACTGTCAGTGAAGACATCACTCACCTCCTTCAGGAGAGGAAAGAAAACTATTACCTTTTCCAGGAAGCAGCTAGGCTAAACTCTACCTGAGTTACTCTCTACTCTGATTCATCCAGCCCTGGCAGCACACTGGCACTTCCATTACAGCGTGTTTTTGCAGGGATTAGATAGAATTAACCATCCAGAGCACACTTGGGGATGCAAAAGACCAAGATATCTGCTGCCTGGCAGAGGCACAATCACCTCCCCTAGGCAGGGTGGGGTTCCCCGTGCCTTCCCCTTGCTTCCCAGAGCAGGGTGTTCTCAGCAGGCACCCTTCCTTCCTTCCCTTCTGTAGGCATCGGACTGCAGATGCCTTCATCAGCAAAGCAGACGTCAGCTGGGGGGCTCTGAGCCAAAGCATCCTTACAACAGACGTCAACACAGCAGAGAACATCTCCTCGCCTCCTTCAAACAGGCACAGGACGAGGCACCCCTGCTGTGCCCACTGCCCATTGTGGTACACATCCTCAGTCCCAGAGACGCCTGCCAGAACTATACCCTAGAGCAGGCTGATGCATTTTTTTTTTTTGTCCACAGACCTTCCCATGCTGGGATGGCCTTGCAGCACAGCATTTGTTTCACAGGCTACTTCCTCACCAAATACTGGCAGGGGTGAGACAGACAGGGGCTTTGGTGCCGGAGGAACGGCTGCTGCTGAGCATTTTGGGGGGTAAAAAATAAAAGCAAACTTGCAGGAGGTTACCAGAAGCTAGATTTCTCACCCTGTAATGGCGCAAGCCGTTTCTGCAACAGTTTCCTTACCACGTTGCTTCAGCAGAGACGAAAGCATCAGCAGTGCCGGCAGTGGGTTTTCCAGCATCCCCCGAGCGCAGAAAGGGGAGCTCAGGAGAGCGAACAGATGATAACAATTTGCAGTAACCGACAAGGGCTGGATTCAAACGGGAGGCCAAGAGGTGAAAAGGACTCACGAGCTCACACGTTCCCTGTCTGGAAGCTATTTGTCAAGTCCCTGAGAGGCAGGCAAGGGCAAAGCCCAGCTGTGCTAAGGAGCTGAAATTTCACCCTGGATGCGTTACCAGCCCGAAGCCCAAGTACCAGGGCTCACATGCTGCTCCTTGCTCTCCCTGGTGGGATGACAGCCCGCCGCCTGCTTTCCTGCAGCCTCTGTGTGTCCAGTATCATGCTGAAAGCAAGCTTTTGGTGCTGGTCACCCTGCCAGGCCCAGTCCAACCAAAATGCTGATGTTCAAGCACCCAGCAGAAGGACTGTTGGGCTTGGTATTACAGCTAAGCCCTGATCAGAGCTCACGCTGCCCCAGGCCATCGGACACAGCCAAGACAAAGTTTCCAGCACCCATCAAGCACTGAAACTGTTCACCTACCAAAAGAGTACAGGGTCTGCAGTGACAAACCCACATGCTAGTACAGGGTATGTTCTCTTCTGTGCTACTCCTTTTCATCCTAGGGTCTCAAAGCATTTTAAATGATGCATTAAGCCTCCATTAGACAGTGGATGCTTGATATTATCTACTCACACATGCAGTTAAATCATAACAGAAGAGTTTCACTTGCTCAGGGCTACCTAATCCTTTCCTAGCATAACGCACCCAGGTATGCAAACTCTGCTTTGTATTTTAAAGTGATGTTTTCCCTACCAGCACCCTGCCCACGGAGAAATGAGGACAGCTTTGGTTTCTCTTCCTGCCAACCCAAAGCTGCCCTCCTTAGATTATGATCTCCCTCCCTGCACATGCTGCACCGAGATCTATTTTCACCTGCTTGGAAAGTCAAAGGAGCTCCAGCAAGCTGTGCTAAATGGCACAGGAGGAAAGGCCCTTTGCTTTCTATCTCCTTACCCAGCACGTCAAGAACAATTAATCTCATCCCCAGGAACAAGCTCAGCAGCTCCAAGTAGCCTTTGCCATACCCTGGACCTCCTCACACCTCTGCCCACCCCCGTGCACCCTGGTGCCTCCGCCTCAGGCCCTGAAGGATTTCCCTGCTCTCCTTGACCCCGTGAGTCAGCACTGCCCAAAATAAGCCAGATCTGCTCACGTTAGCAGGGTGCCAGTCTTCCTGGGACACACACGGCCTTCATTAAACGGCAAGTGGCTGGCAGCAGGGCCTGCGTGTAATGAGGTTGCCGTCCAAGGACCACGACTGAGGGGCAGCTGGGAGAGGGCATTCACTGCAGCACCACGGGTGTCCACACGAGCCAGGGCGTTTCAGACCAATTAAGGGAAAGAAAAAAAGGCTCCTAAGCTAATTTTCCAGTCCTTTGGAGAAGCGAAGAAAAGCACGCATTGAATTCCCCTCGCTCGGCCTCAGTAGGGAAGAGGCTGACTAGCTGGGGTGGGAAACAGGCCTGGCAATTGCCCTCATGCAGCCCCAGCACGTGCACAGAAGTATCTCCTCATCTGAGAACTTACTTGCTTCTAAAACTCATTCATCTTGCCTGATACCGTGTAATCTGCCAGCCCCACGGAGCCACAGGAATGCAAAGTAAGGCTCAGGGAGGAGAGCGGCGACCACATCTGCTGCTCAGGAAGGTCTCTATCTGATCAACGTTATCAGCTGTATTCTTGTGGGCAAGCACATGAGACAGCGAGGATACAAATCACAAAGCACAGCCTGATGCTCGGGGCCCAGATGGAGCCTCAGAGCGGCCCGTTAGTGTTATCGTTGCTCATTTGCATTGTTTTCATGACTAAAAGCCACATGCTGCCCAGACAGCTCAGAAGAGGCATTTTTGGTGGAGCACGAAGGCAGACCATGAAAGAAACGTCCTGCTCCTGCTTCACAGGTGGGGAGTAAAGATACCGAGCAAGACTTGCCCAGTTTCACAGAAGGGTTCTGTGGCAGAACTCAAAACCAAAAGCAGATTTCACATCCCTGTCTCGAGAAACAAGTCAGCAGAAGTCTGAATCTACAACGCTTCTCTCATTATTTTCACAGCAAAAACAAGCACAGGTGGCAAGCAAAGACATGCAGTGAATGAGACTTTGTATTTCTTTCTTGATCTAGAATCATAAAGCCTCAGGATCACACCAGCTGAAAATTAATCTATTTTAAAAGATAAAAATAATAACCAGACTTAAAAAATTCAGGCTGCATCTCACTTTACATGGGTTCTCCCATGGGTTCTCCATTTTTTTCTCCCCCCCCAAAAAAAAGTACATTTCTAACATCAAAAGCCATTAGCTTAATATCCTTTATTTAAAACAGGGATTCCACATCCTAGAAGTGGAAGTGACATCTACAATAAAAATGCTATTAAAGAGAGAAAGACTAGATTTCAACTTCTTTCAGAAAAAAAAAAACAAAAAAAACATTGCTACAATTAACTCAGAATCACAGAGGTTAGACAATGAACCAGAGAGCGAGTCATCCTTACAAGGTTTCCCAGAAAAACCACAACGGTTTGGAAGGATTATTCAAGTCAGCCTCTAACCTGCTCAGTTTGCCCTTGCCAGCACACTCCCAAAGACACTGCCGAAGGGGACGAAGGGCAGAGCAGGTAGATGCTATGCCCAGCATCCAAGTCAGAGAAAGCACCTGGGCAAAAAGAAAAACTTCTCCATTTACTCACACGCACTCTGAGAAACAGGCTGGGCACAGGCTCTTCAGCTTCTTTGTCTCCTCTCGTTAGAATGAGGGCCTAATTAAAGTCTGTCAGTATCTGTGGCAGATCTGGGTGATGTGAAATGCAAGACTGGGCCTTTTCAATGTTCCGGGAGCAGAGACTTGGCAAGAAGGTATGAGAGGGCGATGAGGAAAACGGCACTGAAAACAGAATTGTGTGGTGTGTATTCACAGTGTGCATGCTGCCAGCGGGACCGAGAACAGGCAGCTATGTAACGAGGGAATGCAGGGGTCTCATAGACCTCGGGAAAGCAATACCTAGCCCTTTCTTTTTAAGTGGGTCCATCTTAAAGGAGGCACCCTTAATGGGGGTAAAACTAGTATATCCAACCAAAGGCAGCAAAATTCCTCCCTAGTGAGAGGAAACCGAGCTGAAAATAACTGTCTTGAACTTACTGCTGTTTACCACGGGCAGCAGATGTTTGCAGATATTCTTCCAAGCTGATGCTCTACCAGTGCAAGAAGGAAAACTAATGATGAAGAGCAAGCTGCAATACTAACTCCGCAGCAACATCTCCCGAAAGAGCAGCACCAGATGAGCAGTGCCCAGGCCAGCCCACCCCCCTGTACCAGGCATGCCCTGTGTGCCTCCCTCAGCAGAGCGTGTTAGGAACATTAGGAATGAAATCCACATTTACTTTCACCACTCAGGTGTTTCTTTACACAGATTGCCCCTGAGCAGTTAGTTCATTTTGGAGTTAAGTGGTACAGGTCAGCTCATGGCAGCAAAAGGAACCTGCCCAAAGCTATCTCCAGTGATTTTGGTCCTGTGTCATGCAATAAACTGGACACTGTGGGTGCTGCACTCCTAATGAGTAGCAAGAGGACAGCTCAGCTGTAGCAACAGCACCAATTACACCCCTGAAGCCATGAACACAAGAAGCAATCCTCTGAATTTACTGAACCCTGCCTCCGTAACACTTTTCCGTCTTTGCTTCTCTCAAGCGATGCTGCTTTCCTCCTGTCAAGCTCTGCCTTACCTGCTGCATTTTTTCCAGGTCAAGGCTGGGCCTGCGGACCTTATCCCCGTATCCCTGCCGATGTCTCTTACACGGCATGACCTGCTCAAGGCCCGCCCCAACGCTCGTGAAGATTAAAGGTCTAGAGGCCGTGCTCCGCACCAGGGGCTGGAGTCTTTTGGGAGGGGAGGCACTGAACAGCACGGGGCTCGGGCTGGCATGCAGCCCATCAGCCTGCTCCGCCACGGGCCGGAAGGACATGGCGCACAAGTTCTTCACTTCTTCGTCGCTGGAGGAGGTGTTGTTGCTGTCACTGCAGCAGGCGAGCCTGCTGACCTGGGACCACTTCCTCTTCTCAGCAGCAAACTCCCGGTTGATGCGCTCCAGCTCCTCCTCTGAGCTGTGGCGGTCCAGGCTGGCATGGAAGAGGGCCCGCACCTTGCAGCATGGGTTCTCCTGGTTCTGGAGCTGGTTGGTGGCCAGAGGGGTCAAGGTACAGTTCCGTCTTCTCTCTGGTGGGAAGAAGAGAGAGAGGAATGACAGAGCGTATCTGCGTCCCATGGCATAAACCAGGCCTGATTTCTCCTGACACATTTTCTTTACTTCCTTCCAAGCAAGCTTCTGAGCTGTTTCCCACATTTTCTTCCACATAAGAAGTGTCCCTGCTGAATGCTCCCCCCTGAAAGTTTCCAGATCTTTGTTAAATTACTTTAAGTAAGGCAGAGAAAGCATGTAAGTTGTATTACTACCAGCAGCACTCCCGTAGCTCAAATAGGAGAGATCTGGTTTCTGGAGACAAAAGTCCTCTTATTACAAAGCTTGACATACAAAAGAGCCTGCCTTCAGCCATAACCTGGGGTTGCTTTACCTGTGCTGCTCAACTGTTTCTGGAGTAAGTACATGAAGCAGGACTTTGAATTTTGACAGGACATGCCCTACAGGTCAGGAATCTGACTTCTCCTGCCCTTGCATAAGACCCACCTGAACTTGTGATAAACTGTGATAAAACTCGCAGCGTGTACAAACAGCAGAGACGTAGCATAACTCAGCAGGTACATTTACTACAGATTTCATCCACAGCTCTAATCTGCTTCATACCATATCCAAAACCTCCCTTCTGTCAAAGATCCCCAGCTAGATTCAACAACAGAGCTACCCAATACTCATGGTACAGGAGGGAGGAAGGACGCTAATTAGACAAGCGAGTCCAGGGGAATGGGGAAAAGGTCAAGACCAGAACTGACAAGGAAGATGAAGCTTTGAACGAAGATGATGCAGATAAACAAGCATGCAACAGAAGACAAATTTGTACTCCCAGCTCTGCTGCTGACCTGACTGGGGAGCTTGACTGCCCCATATCTGCAGTACTGGCGGGTTAACATGTGGTTAATGATATCTCTCTCTGGTAAGAAAAGTGTGACTGCAGCATCTGATTCCATCAGCTTCTCCCTAAGAAGTCCTAAAAACTTCAAGGTGCCTGACTTAACGTATCTGGCTGGGGTACAGTGGGGACTGTGAAGGAGGTACTTGCACGAACCCAAGCAAAAAGCAAAATGCACTTCAGCTGTAGCATCCCAGGACCCTCCTATCTTGTCCCTTTACCTCTGTCGATCTGAACAAGTTCCTGGTTCTCTCCCTCAGAGTCGTCGCTGTCCTCATCACTTGGGGGGTAGGAGATCTAGGGGGCAAGGAGAAAGAAAAGGCTTCATCATGAACACCGAACATCGCCCTGCTGCTGCCCGATCCACTTCCCCCTCCTGCCCCTCTCGTATCCTGCAGGCGTCCCCCCACCTAACCGCACACACCCAGCCACAGCACCTCCCCGTGTGCACATCCTCATCTCCCAACCTCAAGCTCCCATCAACATCCTCTTACTGGCAACAACACCAAACACGCAGCCTACCGCTATTTCCACCTCGCCGCACCACCAACTCTTTCCCAAACACAACGAACGCGCCCTGCTCCCGGCTCCCCAGATACCCAGCTCATAACCACCGTGGCCTACCACATCCACATCACGTGGGCAACCGAATCTCCAAACCCTCCTCTGAAGAAAATAAAAAGACATCCTGTCACCAGCGCTATCATCGTGCAAGGCACCCATATGGATGGGGCACGTTAACTCTGGCCATCTCATCTACACACCCACATTTCCCCCTTGAAGGCACACACGTAACCCATCAAAGAACAGACATCTTGCTTTCCTACAGCATGGCTGAAGGATGTCATAGAAATAAAAGTGTGAACAACAACATTATGCTCTCCCTACCACTTCTTATAGCTCCACTGAACACCCTTCAATATTTGCTCCAAGAGAAATGGCACCTCGTGGATGTTGTCTCTCAGGCATTTTCAGAAACATTCACGTTGGGTCAGCCAATGGCCGTGAGCACGTCACTTACTGCATACCCAAATACCGCTTACTCTGAACACTTCCTACCGGTAACTGAACTCGGTGGCTATCTCTTGAGAAGGGCTGAGAGACCTGAATGTAAGTTTTTGCAGATTGGATCAGAAACTCAGCAGGAGACGGCTCTACGTAGAGGAAACCCTACCTACCATGTTCCTAAAGTGACTTTTGTTCTGCTGCATGCAGCATACCTGGACGTTATTACACCAGACCCAACCTCTGAGCTACGCAGCTCACTGTGTGGCTCTGGCAGTGCCAAAACCAAGTGAGTCAAAGGAAAATGCAATACTTCAGGAGAAACATTTACAAGAGACAGTTCTGGAATAACATGATCACTGCAAGATGAGCTTTATTATCCCTCATGCCTTTTTATCCAGAAAAACAACAAACATCCCCATCATTCTTAACTTGCAAGACTCGGACAAAGCTATTTGCCCACAACAGTATCCAGTAGCAATAGGTTTCAAAAGAGTACACACTGTGCTTCCATTTTAAATGTGTTTGATGTGCTGTGCTCGACTTTTATAGAAGGTGAGGCAGCAAGCAACCATCACACTGATAGGGACCCGTTTCCTCTCCGCCACTGTTCCTAGGGAAACATCCTTGGAGTGCTTCACCCCCCAGACACTCAAAAGAGCAGTTACACCTGTGCCTGTGACTGATGTACAGCTGATGCAGAGAAATAGCAGGAACAGCAGAAGAACACTGACTGACACTAAAGTTGGCACCATGAAGTCAACCCACCTACTTTGTCACCATCCTCCAGGGTTGTTTTTTGTTAAACCCCTGAAGAAGTCTGTTGCCACTTTTGTTTTTTTAAGAGCTACCTTACACCCTTCCACATTTACATTGCCCTTTAAGAAGCCAGAAAATATTTTCCCACCTTGCTGGTCTTTAAGTGACTTTTCAAGTTGTCAAATCACAAATGGGTGATTTGTGATTTACCCCCATTTCTAATATTCTTGAAGTCAACACAGGGGGTGGTTTTTCTTCTGCAACTACAATTTTCTTGTCTGTACTCACACACGTGTTATTTATCAAATGCAGCTGGTGCTGAGGAGCACTGCCAAATTAACAGACCTGTAGCTGTCCCCAGAACAGGTATAACACCCTGTCTGTGCCGTGGTAGCTCACGGGGCAGCTGACACTGAGGTGCCATTGTGCTGGCTGCTGGACAGTGGCCTCATCTTCAGTGCAAAAGCTCGGGCTCCGACTCTAGCTTGAGAGGTACTGACCTCAGTTTGTAGCTCACTTCCACATGAAAACAAAACAGCAGCAGCATTTGGACACCGCAGGATTTTCAGGGAGGTTTAAGGTCTCTACATGGGAAACCTCCCAGCTCTGGGTTTTGCACTGTGTAAATGTCGACACACGGCGTGGCATTGCTCCCCAGAAAGAGGCAGTGACACCTAGCACGTGCAGGTCAGAGAGCTACTGAACAACATCACTGGCTTGAGAGGATTAAAATAGGAGCTGGATTTAAGTCAATGATTGATGTTTGTCTACCAGTCCTGGGCTTCCAAAACACTCAGTCCTTCCCGTACAAGTGCAATTTAGCTGGCCCCGATCTCATCATGGATAATTAGTCTTCACTAAGTTGTTCTCCCCAGTCACACAGGCAGCCCAAAATTAAACCCCTCTGAGTTGCCTTGGGAAGAGAAACCCTCTTACAAACAAGAAGAAACCAAGTCTGTGGATTCAGTCTCACCATATATAGCAAAGAAATTAAGGTGGTAGGACAATACAAAAGGCTCCACGGAAAAAGGGGGCTCCCACAAGCTTGCTAATCAACCTCTTGAGGGTAGCCATGGAAAAAAGCAAGCGGCAGTTGGTTACCGGAGCGGGTGCTTATGAGCAATATATCAAGTGCTTTTCAGAAGCAATGCAATTAGAGGCATCTATTCAGCCACTCCTCCTGGCACCCATCTTTTCTCGCAGAAGAACATCACACCTATAGCACATTTCTCATGACACTCAGACTTCTTTCCTTATTCCTACTGGTTTATTATACCCTTGTTCTGGAATACCCACTGGTTTTCATTGTACACATCACAGGTAACTGCAAAGGAGCCCTAAAATCCAGCAGCTGTGGAGCTTATGCATGAATGAAGTAAAAAGATGACAAGACTCAGAAGTCACATTGCCTCTGATGTCCCATGACCTGCACTGCCTTTCCAAAGTCCTCTCACTTCTGATTTTGTGTGGGTTACATACACACAAATACCCTCCTGCTTCGTCCTCGCATCCTTCAACCAGAAATACCATCCTCCCCAGAAGTCTTTTAGCAAGGCTTCCTATTTTAGCATTGTTAACTTATCCTTTCATTAGAAAATCTTTCCACAAGTTACATCCTGGCTTTGGGAAATGAAGTCTTCCAGCCTCCACAAGCTCCCACGTACGAGATCCGAGCTCCCACGTTCCAAGCCTAACAGGGAACCACTCTGTTCGTAGCAGACAAACATGAACCTCACCAAGTTCAAATTGGACACACAAAATTCTTTGCCATCACATGCCACACAGGCAAAGATTAAAGGAAGAGCAAGAAAGGACTGGACATTTGTACAGATAGCAAAAAATTGCAGGAACTATAAAATGTACAGAGAGCCAAAGACCGATGCTATGACAAGTTGGAGATAAATGGTCTCTCTGTTATTCTTCTTAGGTTTTGACAGCAAAACTTTTGTCTCTTCAAAAGTATTCCAGTAAACACAGGGGTGCTGTGTTATGGCCTCCAGCTTGCCTGGAAAGCTCTCCATCCTGGGTTAGCCACAGCTGTACTTCTGTCCTGGACAGCACAGCCTTGTTTGCTGCACCGACTCAGAACTGTGACGCTGGGATAAAAGAAAACTTGATCTTCACGTCAGAGATCCCACTAGATCACAATTTGTTCACAGCACTGTTTAGATTGGAAGGGACCTCTTGAAATCCTCTAATTCAGCCCCGATCAAGCTGGATCAGCAAGAGCAGGCTGCCCACGACCGTACCCAGCACGCTCTGTACTTCAACACGCACAAAAGAGCAGAAAATCTCCAATTCACATGGACAGCTGAGTGTTTACAAGCCATGCCACAAAATGAGCCAAAAAAACAAGCGTGGGTGCCCAGCCACCCTCCAGTCTTCCTTCTGGAAACGTGTCGGATCTGAAGTTCAGACAGCAGCCTCCTGCTGATGAGGATCTCAGCCTTAGGGCCAGGTCCTTCACTGCGGTTACTGCCCCATGCACTTGGTATCACACCAACCCCCAGTGTGCAGAGATGGGCTCGTGTGGCATAGCCAGACTGTATTTAAGGAGAAACGAGCATAAAGCTTGTAATTTAGAGAGATTTAACATAAAAGACAAACAAGCAGGCGTAAGGAGCAGCTAGAGACAGAAAAATCTTTGTCTCCTCCACATTACTGCTTGTCAGATGAGTAATGGTAACTAGCTGCAGCCAGAATCGCCCCAGCCCTAAAAGGCCCGGTCACCCTTAGAGTCTAAAGGGCTGAAATCCTGTTGTATTTGTACAGTAAAGAAAACATCCTGTTAAACTGCAGTTCCTCCTGGGCTTCGCTTAAGGAAGAGGAATTAACTCGCTGTCATATGATCAGAAGTAATTCCATTAGGATAATCTGGGAGCTCCCAAAAGGAAAGGCACTCTCACTTCCAAGGTGGAACCAACCTTTCCCACCAGGATGGGCTGCACCATCCCAAACCACACCAGCAGGGTGGCTCGGCACAGCAGAGGCTGCCATTTCCATGAGCAAGGGTCCAGATGGGATAATATTTGGGCAAGGATGTTTTCTTGCTGCTGGGGAGGACAAAGAAGCTCTTCCCTGTGCTGACTGCAGTCTGTTCTGACACAAAAATCCTGCTCTTCCATGGCCAAGGGCTTTCCCTGCACCAGCCAAAGCAGCAGCTGGGTTCCCCTCCTTGCAGCATGAATCACAGAGGCACGCAGGCCGGAGGGCATCCTTCCCAATCCCTCCCTGGGAGGAGGCAGGGAGTTCACCTCGGGGGAGGCCGCTGCTGCCTGTGCTACCGCACACGAGGCCACTCGCTGCACAGGTTCATTCCCTGGAGCACCCCAGGGAAGTCCTGCAGCAAAGCCAAGCCCCGTCCACGCACCCTGCCAAGAGACCTTGCTGAGTCGGTCTCAGTCACCGGTTCCTGGCACAGCAGCAGAAAGGGACGATGAGCTCAAAGACTACTTCTGCTCTGGGGAACCAGTTTCCATTTCTTCACACTTGGGCTTGATGAAATGAAACCAGCACTCAGTATTCACTCACCTTCTCCCCACCACACTACCTACAGAGCAGCTGCCACAGACACAGCCGTCCTACTCGAATTTAGTTAAAAAAACATTTTACTAAATATCCCCGCTGTTATTTTTCCCCGTCAACAATTGCAGCAGTTGCCATGGGACGCTGCCTGATCTTGAATTGAGGGAGGTGCCATCCTTCCAATTACAGCACTGGAGAAACTCTGAATTAGAGGGTGGGAAAATGAGACTAGGAGATGCTGGAAGGCAGTTACAAGCCAGGGAACAACACGAGGAAGAGGGAAGGAGTGAGTCAAACAGACCTTCAAAATTAACATCTAACTTGCTTTATCTTCCAAGCTCTCCTTTAATTTTTATTTCAGAGATACTCGGCATTACAAGGACCACTTAATGCCAGCAAACCAAGCTGCAATGCTTCCTCTCTCCTAAAGAAAAGCAGTGGAGTTAGAGATTAGAGGAAAGGCACAGCTCAGCCTTCAAACATCCACAAGTGAAATATGACTGCCCTAACTGCATGTGGATTTTACAGCTGGGGTCCTTCAACAGCTGGGTTTCCAACCATAACAGCCCGGCTTCGGAAAATCCTTCTAGCAAGCTTTTTTCTATTACTATTATTTTCCTTTTTAATTTTTCATAATAGCTCGGCCTCCAAACTTCTTCAGCCATTTCCTAGCAAATGGCTGGGATTCAGACCCAGGGTTCCTTACCCTTGAGTGCCGTCCTGCTTGACAGAGCAGCTGTCTGGCTGAGTCGGCGAGCCTGGTGGGACACAGCACTCCCCAATGCCATGTTTTCCAGGCCTGTCCCACACCAAAGGCAGCAAAGCCATCCCTGTTTCTGCAGGAAAGCTGCGAGCACAGTCAGATATTGCCTCCTGCCTAGAGCCTGCTTCACCTTCAGTGGTTTCCCAGATGTGAGGGAGGGAGGCAGAGTCACTCCAGAGACCGCAGGTTGCAAATAGAGGAGTTTTTATTCTGAATGCTTACCTTGCACAGACACCAGCAGGTGTGGGGACAGAGCAATTGGTAACTCTCAGGATGCAAGTGGGGAGAATAATTAACCACAGAACATGGGAACCGAGCTTCTGTTCTCTCAAATGACTGAACTTGATTTCCAGAAGAACAGGCTGAAGTGGGGTTACCTGGGTTTTCAGGGGTGCAAATGCCGGGCTTACACAGCTCACACCAGACCCACAGGGCACAGCCAGGCCCTGCACTGCCTCAGCTGCCCCACATCAGCTCTCGTGCAGCTGTCAGCACCTGCAAACACCCACTTCTAAACCTTCCCCCTCTGCTTCCCAGTACTAAGCTGAGGTCATTTTGCAGGGGATGGCTAAAGACAACAACCTCGGGGGCTTTCACAGAACAGCAGCAAGTCCCGGTGCTCCACCACGGCCCCGGAGAAGCAGAGCACAGAGCACCAAAGAGCACATGGGCTCCATAAGTCACCAGGAACAGCACACGTCTGATGCTCCATGGTCACAGGGAGCTGAATCCAGCCGATGTCTCCAGTTGGGCTCTGCTGGTTTACAACAGATTGGGATCAGGTCTTACGCACACGGATCAGTGATAGCTTTTTCCATCAGCTCTTGGCAACTCCACATCCACCACGGGGACGTTTCCAGAAGCTCTTCCTGAACACTGTCAGAGCAGCACAACCCAGATAACCCTTTTAAGTTCCACTCAAGATAAGCCTCCAAGAGTCAGTATGTGCAAAGAGACTAGAACAAGCCCAGATCCACCCAGCGGAGGCCACCAACACAGACACCACTGATCTACGCATATGCTGCTCCCACCAGCAGAACCTGTGTGGTGAGAGGACACAAAGGATTGCTGGCAATTAAAAATACTTTTAAAAGCCCCCTAGGCAGAAAACAAAAAGTACCCAAAACACCCCAAATCTGATAGAACTCCTAAATCATATCCAAGCTTCAAGGATTCTCCTGGAGGACTAGGATCCACCTGCTACCTTTCTCACACCATGCACGGTAGACGGCATTTCACACACATAGTTCAGAAGGGAACTAGCAAAGCAAGCAATGCCAAAATGAAGTGTCAGGAGCACGTGGCAGAAAGCAGCAGCAACCTCCAGAACAGCCGTGCTGCAGAGACCCCCTAGCAGGAAGGTCGGCTCCCGACAGCTCCCAGCACCGAGCCCCAGCACTCCCCTGGCTCCCATCCCACGGGAGCGGTGTAATTCAGCAGTGTTGACACCACACAGCACAGCAGCCAGAAAGACAAGGAGGAGCCTGAAGGATTAAAGACCGCAGCTCCACCTTCATTAGGTTAGGGGCCTCCCCCACCCTGCAGGACCACAGGGTGACTTAGCTCCATCTGCGATTTCCAGCCCATTTGCTGCTGGACCTCCGCTCCACGCATGGACCGAAAGCAAGACGACGTATCATGGGCTGACAGCTCTCTGGGACATGAGGGGAGGACAGGAGCTGGCACGAACACCACGTCTGGTAACAGTTTTTCCATTCCCTCAAGACCCGGAGAGGGCAACTGCCAATGCCATGAGATACTTCGCTAGCTGAGGGGAGGCTGCTTGTGTTGGGAGACCTCGCTTGACATTCACCTCTGCTCAGCCATAAAGCACTGTGTTAGCCAGATTTGCAAACACAAGGAACAATGCCTTACAGTCAGGCTGGAAAATGCATTTGGAGCACACAAGACGTTTCAGGCTTCTCGGCCTCTAGAAATCCCATGTTAACCCTTCTGAGTGCACGCAGACACAAGTTGTTTCATCTCCGTGGATTTACACCAGGTTTGCTCTGTTTCACCAGAGCAAGCCAGTAACAAAGAACCCTCAAGATCCAGCTGGTCAAACGTCTTTAAAGCAAGGTGTAGGACAACATTTTTCCCTGTGTGTACCAGATCTGTTCCCAATAGGCATGAAGGGATTCCCAGTGGTTCCCACTAGGGATGATCTGGCCAAAGGTGGTGGTCTCTTCATCCAGCGCATGGAAGGCTGGGCTACAGATGAGTGGCACAAATACAGGATTTTATTGTTTACTCTTTCAATATATGAGCCAGAAGGTACAAAATTGCATTAATAAGCAGCAGCTTCAAAACAAATATCAGGTTATCCTTCAGCAACATGTAGTGTTGCAAAATGCCAGTCAAGGGTTTGCCAAGAACTGTGATCTGTCAGAGCCAGAATAAAGCAGTTCCTATGGAAAACACTATATGTACATGCACACAGGAGCAGTTGACTTTTAAGCCTCTAAATTATGTCACTTCATATGCTCTACACCAAATACACCACTGCTCTCCCCCGTTAATTACCCTTTGGCCACAGAACTTTCTTCATTTCTTCTGAAGAACCAACTCTTTGGAATGAAATAAATAAAGCGCACACAAACAGGCTGGCTGCAGACAACTGTCTGGAACAACCATTTGGCTTTGTGCACAATAACTGGGTAACAGGACATGGGAAGATTACTTTGTATTTTTCCCAGCTTATATCTAGACACCCTCTCAGCAAAGAGGAGCAGCGAGCTGACCACTGGTCAGCTTTCCTCACACGGGAAATTCCCCTTTCAATCAAAGGAAGTTTTCTTCTCATCATACCCATGCAGAACACGGCAGATTATAACCTCTGAGAGTAACCTCCAAAAAGTAAGCACATCAGTTTAAGACAAATACAAAGCACCTACATTAGAGAAACAGTGTGACCCCATTAGGGAGAAGTAGGGTAAGACCTATTTCTGAACAAAAGGAGAGGAGGGGCCCTTATGCCATTAGCAACTTGAGTTTTGTGCTCTCCTTGAAACTAGTGGCTCAAAAACCAGGCTTGTAGCCCAGTCAAACTGATTTATCAGCTACCCGGGGCCAATCAATATAGTTTGTTCCCTGGAAATGTCAGAAACCAAGGCCTGTCTATTCTCACTGGGGATATGCATGAATGCTGGGGTACTTGGGTGTACTTTATCCAGGTATCTTAGGCCCTTTCAGAAGTCTAAATTCAGATAAGGACCATCTGCCTTGCAGCCAGGCAACAAGCCTCATCCGTGCCAAAAATGGGGGCCATTACTAATTAAAACCTTCTTACAGCTCCTTGGCTTGTGCACTGGTTATTCTTTTCCTCAGAGGTGTTTCTAGCTCTGAACCCAGTCATCTTAGCCCCGTATGAAGGCAGCTTGCTGAGGAACACAAGCCACGGCCCTGCAGTCCACCAAGCCTGGGGGACACCTCCCCTTGGAAGATGCATTCCAGTGGAGAACAGGCATCGATCCCTGTTCCCAGCACCACAGCCCAAACCTGGGCATACTGAAGGGGCTTTGCAGCAGGACTCTGCTTCTACAGTGAGCCTGGATGGTGGCTGGCCGCCCACCAGGAGCTTTCTCTGTGTCCACAGTATTTCACTCCCCACCAGGCTATCAAGGCCAGACTGGAGAGGCTACGATGTGAGCTCCTCACATACTGTATCCACACCAGGCAAGGGGACCGTGGGGCAGCAGTCCCGTTCTGCCAAGCCGCCTCAAAACAGGGAAGAGGTCACCACGGGTCTGGGAAGCACAAAGAACACAGCGAGAGGGCAGAGAAATGCCCAGAGGCACCCTGAGCTGTCCACCCCAAGCTGATCCAGAGGAAACCAGACTTCCATGAGCTGTGCTTCACCTGTGTGCCACGTCCCTACAGCTCGGGCAGGCCTGGGCTGGCACAGAGACACCTCCACACAGGTCAGATGCGGCCACCCGTCCTTCACCTCCAGGCCTGGGCCACAGAGGAGGCAGGCTGTGTCACAGCAGAGCCCGTACCTCACAGGGAATGCTTTCTGCACAGAAAAAGGTCACAACTAATTGGCTTTTCTCTAAACCCTCGCCTGGGCGTTCACACTGAGCACTTGTGGGTGGTGATGGTGCCTACTCGAAACCATCGCGGCTGGCTGCGCTGCCCAACGGGGCCAAGAGGATGAGTGGGATCTGCCCACAGCCACCTACAAGAGTTACTGGGGAAGAAGCCAGCTCTGACTGCACACATACCTGCGGTGCTGGTTGCTAGGACGGGTCAGGTCACCCAGCAACCCCAATCCCACGGAACGGGGGGCTCCAGATAAATGCCTGGGGGTAGAAAGGGCTGGCGCTGCCTACACTGTGGGTGGGAGCGCATTTCCCACTGAAAAGGGAACGCAGCCCTTGGTTCCCATACCGAGGCAGCCCGGTAACACTTCTGTGACCCCAGAAACACTCCAGAAACAGCCAGAGAAGCTGGCCAGACTGGCACGCTACGGCCAACTCCACAGAGATGTCCTAAGTGGATGTAAGTTTTGCACCTAAAAAACAAACAAAAAAAACATAAACCCACTGCTTTGCAAAAGCTGTAAAAAAATAACTGGTCACCTAGGTCTGCTTCCTATTTTCACTTCAAATATAAGCCATATTTCTGCTTGAGAAAACATCCCAAACAGTGCAACATAAATTCAGGAGCTGTGAGACGATGCACAAGAGCAGAAAATTAAGTAGAACGGCACTGTCCAGCGAAGTAAAATGGATTAATCCGTTTGCACTGAAGAGCAAAAGTTAAATACATAAAATTACATTTTCAGAATTCAATTTCTCATTCAAATAAAACCAAGAATTGGGGAAAAAGAGGAAAAATGAGGTTTCTTTGTGACAGTAGAGGGGTTTGTATATGAAAATTTAGGCTAGGTCCAAATAAATAAATCATAAACGAGGCCAGCTGAGCAGATATCTCACTGAACTATCCCAAAGAAGTTCCCCTTATGCCTTATCTATAAGATTTATTATTTTCCTGAAGCCTCACTCTCTGGAATTAAGTCATTACAGAAGATTATCGGTGCTGGACGACTGCACAGAGATGACGACAAACCTTGAAGATTCAGAACTCAGAAGTGAGTAGAGAGAATTGCAGACCTATTATTTTACAAGGCCTCAGGCAGAGGTCTCAGAAACTTCAGCTGAGAGGCTGGGATTTGCTGCTCTATTCTGCCACACTTAAGTACCTACCCTAGCATTTTTAACTCACTAACACCATTTTAGTTCTGAATTATCACTGTTACCAGGTGTTAGTAGGAGGAATGGTAAAGCTTTGGTGTAAAACAGTCCTACAGCAACAAACCTGTTCAGCGGGACACGCCAAAAACCCGCAAAGGAGAGAACAGCTTCCCGCACCACGGGGGACTGATGAAGCTAAGTTTTCCCTGCGCCAAGCTGTCTTCAGCCAGGCTGAAGAGCAGTGTCTGGCCGAGCACGTGACAGGCAGCCAGCCCAAAGAAAGAAGGAAATTAATCTGCCCTCATTCATACAAAGCCTGAGCCCTTAAACAAATCCTTGAGCATCTACCCACTGTGCATCAACATTAAGATGCTACTTCGCTCCTTTTTGATCCAAGAAGGAAAAGGTGAAGTTTTTTAGCCCTCTTGCTCTGCAGAGTAACCAGCTACTGCTGGGACAGTCACTTACAAGCTGCTGTCTGCAAGCCCGAGGCTCACTGTGCACAGCCGACTGAACCCCTTTCACATGGGATCGGGACGATTCCCAGTGGCTCCTCAGGGCCGGCCAGCCTGAGCCAGTCTCAGATCTGTCTCCAGATGCAGACGCCTGCAGAAATACCTGCCATGAACCGCTGGCCCCCATCGCTGCCTACTGACTCCGAGGGTACGTGGGGAGAGTAGCCGCGGTGCCTTTGTTAGTGCCTCGCACTTCCCTTTTGAGCAAGCGCAGGGCTGGAATTACACGGCAGAGAACATTAAGCAAATGACAAACGTGTCCCAGGCAGTTTTAACCCCAGCCATAAAGGAGTGTGCCCGATGCACAAGTAATTCGGCAACTTCGATGGATGAAAGCACCAGTCGCATCGCCTCCAAAGTTGTTTGTGTTGACAGCGGAGCTGGAATGGAATTGCCACCCTTAAAGCACTGAGCTCTCTTAAGCTGCGTGTTGCAGCCAGTTAATTTTATACACCACAATCCAACTGTTTCATTCTGATAACACCTAAGGCCACTAATTAAGGGCTTAGTTTGACTGGCAATGTGCAGACTTGTTCCAACCAGATGCTCCCTGCCCCAAGGAGCTTGCTTGCAAGCAAAGCTTACAAAACAGACACCCACACTTGATCCACTACACAACTGCACGGGGACACAATAGTCGAGGAGGAATTTGGAAGAAAAGCATTTGTCTGAGAACCCCCTGCCCCAGGTTGTGGGGATGAATGAGGTGTTTTGTTTGTAGACAGCTCAATGAGTTGGCTGGAGAGCACTCTGAGGGCCCAGTATCAGGCCTCTATCTCAAACTGCAACCCCAGGATACACATTTTAAAAGCTACCCCAAACACTTTGACTTGTACTTCAAGAAGGGCTACCAGTCCAAAGCTATGAAAGAAAATAATAAATAAAAAAAAAGGCTTAATACTGGAAAACCAGGCAAAAATTCAGGTCTTGAGGCCTCTCTCACTGCCCTTATTTGCAGCACGTCACTACCACGTGACACAGCCTCCTTTCCTCACTCCTCTTCCCTGTCCCACAAAGCCTGCTCTGGAAGACCCAGATGCCACCTGTTATCAGAGATAACCCCTAACCTGTACGTTCACATCTGCTGCTGGCACTCGATTTCTAACAGCCAGACAGAAATTGGAGGTTCCCATATCTAGCCTAATCTCTAGCAAGTAACACCAGACTGTGGAAGCAAGAGGTAAAACAACAGGCTGAGACGTAAGGCTCCCGCTCACATAACTATTAATTGAGAAAAAAAAAAAGAGGAAAGTCCATTACTATCACTCCAAAGCATCCTGGATTCGCTTACTTGAAGCAATGGCAACCGCTCATCTTCTGCAAGGGGGTGAAGACTAGAAAGACCCATCACAGGCACACGTGATCAATTCAGTTCAATTTCAACATGGTACCAAAATGAGATCTTCAGAGCGGGCAGACATTTCATCCCGAAAACGTTCCCAAAGCTTGGATGCCAACCCAAGGCCTGTCAGATCTCCCAAGTTGACAAAAATGAGTTGACAATTTACCCAAGGACAGTCTCCCAGGACTTTGCCTGATTGCAGTGCTGTTGCAAGCCTGAAACACAACAGCAGTTTGTTTTCCCTTGAATTTGGGAACTTCCAACAAAGGTCATAAAGTGCAAAAGCAAGTGGGTAATGAAGGAGAACAGCTGCTAACCACGCTGCTTTTAAAGCTCAGCAAGCTCTTGGTTTCGGGGGTAGATGGAGATCAGTACATACCCAACCCAAACTAGCTGCTTATTCTCCATTTACACTACTGCAGACGTGATTTTATGCTCACACCTAACTTTTCACCCAGTTTCAGTGACAGCAGGATGGGACCTTTTAAACAAGGCACATACCATGCATGCCAAAATACGCGCACACCTGCACAGACCTCAGCCACAGCTGAGGATGAGGCAGTTGAGAGGACACGAGCCCAGCCTGCGCCTGGCAGCCCCGCACACATCCGAGGGCAGGGCAGAGATGGTGCAGCACACCCCAACTCACTGCAGGCTCCATGCACAGCACAGCCACGGGAAGCTCATCATTTATGGCACCTCTCCCACGTCCACACCTGCAAGGAGATCAGGCCCAACACCTACAAGAGAGCTTTGCATGCTCCGTTAAGTGATTAGTATGCTGGTACGAGGCTCAAATAAGACCAGGCAGCTGCACAGGGTCCCCAAAGGCCTACAAAACACACATAAACCCAGGGTTTGAAAGTCTGGCTTTCTGCCCGCATGCATGTATACCAGTCGTTGTACCACTCCCCACGGCAGGCTGCAGGGCAGCCTGATGGGCTAGGCATTAGGCTTGCCTGCAAGTGACAGCACAAGCTTAAGTCTGTCTTCTCAGCTGAGCCTGCAAAAATGCAGACCACCTGTTTCCAGCACAAAACCTTGGCACCAGTAAGAGCAAAATGGCTGCAGATACCCACTCCTGTGGGTTTCCCCGAGTGCCCCCCAAGCATCCTGAAGGCTCTATGTGTCCCTAAGAGCTCCTTCCAGAGCATCTCATGGTTTCACAACTTGTAGATCCAAGAGAAACAATTAAGTTAAAGGTGATGACCCCAGCCACAAGCCCCAGAAACACAGAATTCAAAAGAAATCCCCCACTGCCCCTGCACAGAGGTGTTCTGCACTGAATCCATTCACCACAAAGCAACATCTATTTTATTTCCAACAACGAGATCTAAGTTTTCCGTCCCTAGGAGGGTTAGGATCTTCTGGAAGAAGTACACGGGCACAGAAAATTGAGGCAACATCAGCACCCTTCCTAACAAAGTTGCCATCAGCCTGTCCAGAGCGACCGTGCAGAAGTGCAGACGTGCTGCAATCCGCCTCTGTGTAACACATACAAAAGGCTCCACCACAGCCTGGTATATGGAGCCCCAGCCCCCATCCCAGGCAACGAGGGCTGCCACTTTTCCCACATCCCTGCTTGGATGTGGGGCCAGGCACTACACTTCCAGCAGCACTGATGTGGGTCCAAAGTAACTTTGCAGATTTGAGGGGGCACCCCTCGATTCTCAGCACTTTTGCTGAATCAAACCTGGCAACCTTTTGTAACAGAGCTCATTGTGACTCCATGTTTGCCCCCTTGCATACGGTTCAGAAATTCCTCCATGCATTTAGCAGGAAAGGTTCGGATATTCTTTATCCCGGATCCGTGATCCCAGCTTGCCGTTTGCATGCTAAACAAGGACATCAGCAGAGTTGGGAAAGCCACGAGTGAACGCACGGGGCCAGCCGGCAAACTTCAGCTCAGATTGCAGCCTCCTGGACCAGAAGGGAGAGCAATGCAAATACTGAGCCGAAAGGCACTGCTGGCAAACCGTGTGTGCCCAGCACCCAGCACAGGGGGTTCAGGTACAGACACACGCACACAAAGCTACCTGGAGAGCCACGCAGTTGCCTCCGCTGCTAAAGGCGCACCCCGTTAAAAGCAAACACTTGTAGAGTGAGAAATGCCACATGCATTTGCCTTTACCTGCCTTCTACCTGTATCAGCTGCTGGAGCAGGCTCTGGGGGGGGGAGTTCAGCAGGAGGCAGGGAGCTGCTGCCAGCCCCGGCGCCCGGGACCTGTCCGATGCAGAAGAGAGCTTACCTTCAGCTGGAAGGGCTGGATTTCGTTCAGAGTCTGGCTCCTGAGCTTTTCGGTGAGGACCTTCAGCATGGTACAGAGCCGCCGAGGGGGGCTTCGGCACACGCACGCACCGAGCGGCTGGGCTGGGGGTTGGGGAGTGGGAGTTGGGGGGGGGGGGGAGGCGGGCGAGGCCCCCCCTTCCCAACACCTTAATAATAATAATAATAAATAAACACCAAACTTCCCTCTTTTTTTTAAGGGGGGTGGTTTTTCCCTCCACGCCTCCTGAGGAGCCGCCGGGGCCGCTCACGGCAGCCCCCCCCCCCCTCCGCCCGCACCCCCCGGCCCCGCACGGCCGCGGCCGCCCCGCGCTCTGCCCGCAGCGGGGCCGCGGCGCCCCTTGGGCGGCCGGGGCGGGCCGCGGCGCTGCCGGGGCCGGGCCTCCGCTTAAAGGAGCCCCGGCCCCCCGGGAGGGGAAAGGAGGGGATGGGGAAGGGGTCTAAGAGGTGCTGGGGGTCGCCCGGAGCCACGGGGGGGGCCTCCGGGCAGCGGGGAGCGCCGCGGTGCTGTGAGGGGGGCAGCGCTGCCAAGGGCTGCCCCGAGGGGTCCGTCCCTGGGGGTGTCCACAAGGGAGCTGCTGGAGGTGGCACTGCCTGGGCAGGGGGACCCACAGAGGGTCCCGCACACCTCATTGATCCCCCAGGTCTGAGGCACAGCACTGGGGCCTCAGGTAGAAGCCACCACCACCACCACGGCCTCTTCTTCTGCAGCAGCCCTACAGAGCTGCAGCAGCCGCTTCTCCAGGGCTCCGTGTCCCCGGCCAGGTCCCCAGCACCTCCCTGGCCAAACAGCCAGCAAAAAGTTATCGGGGACAGCCCGATACGCTCCCAACCACTCTGACCCCACAGAAAGCCACCGGAAGGTTTCACAGAGGCACGAGCTTGCAGGACTAACAAAGGGCTTTTAGGCACTGCCAGCTCCATGCCATACAAGCTCCCCGTGTCGAGGTGAAAGGCTCCCTTCACCCGCTACCAGGCCCCTGGGGCCAGCAGAGCCTTGTGTCCCAATCTTTCTCCTGGGAAAAGTTCGGCAGCCTTGAGGAGGGCTCAGAGCTCACGTACAAGCTGTGGAGCAGCACAGGCTGGTGACCAGATCAGCTGCCCCTTCTCAGCCAGCACGCCTGTAACAAGATAAGGAAAGGGCATTTGTAAACTGCTGGCTGCAGAAAAGAAAAATATCTTCGATTTAGGGGAAAGGGACTTGGGCCAGCTCCGGTTAGCAAAGTGCTCTTCTTGAAAGGCTGCAAGAGGCACGGAGTCTGAGCCAGAGAATGACCTCCCTGCCTTTCTGAGCAGTGCCACCTCAGATGCCTGCAGTAGACTAACTCATTTGTAAAACTGTATTTGCTCTCTGAATTCTGCATTCACACTGTGGACGTATTTTCAGGTGTTTTTTGTTTTTTTTCCCCCCCAGTCACACAAAATTGAACTCACCATCCAACCTCAAGACTCTAAGTCACCATTCATTGTCCTAGGTTCTTCTGTTTCCTTATCGCATGAACACAGGACAACAGGTAACTGCATATACCAGCTCACCAGCCTGGCACCCTGCCTCTGACAGCAGAGAAGAAGAGGCCAGAGGAAAGCAGAAATCCTCCATATAGGCATGCAGCAGCACATCTGTTGTGAGGTATGAGTTACTCCTGACCCCTAGCTGATAACTAAGGTACATCCAAAAGCCTGGTAACTCAGAATCCATCTCCTCTGAACACAGTACAGGGATGCACTGCTGCAGCCAGCAACAAGCAGCTGCAGAGCCCTGAAGTAAAAGAAGCCCCATTGCCACAGCTCTTCCTCCTCATGCAATCCCTGCCCCAAAAACGAGACTCGACACACGAGCTGGGCGCAGTGGGTTGTGCTGCTGCACCATGCATCAGAAACACACATACGGACTGCAGAATATTACCAAGGAACTTCTACCCAAGGATAGCAAAATACTTTCCAGGAGCAAGTTTTCTCCTTTTTCCAATGGAGAAAACTAAGACTGGGGAAAATTAGTTTCTGAAGTGACTTTCTGAAGGTCACAGCGGAAAGCCATGGAAGATCCAAGAACACGAGCTGTACCTCCTGGCCCCTGGCTGCATGCTCCCAGACTGCCCCGGCGTGTAACCTAGCCTGTTACCAGATCACACTGCTGGAGCTATGCAAAATTCAGTGGTTTCGCTTCCCAAGCATTTCACGTGATCAGTTTGCTTGGCTTTTTGGTTCCTGTGGGTTTCTCACTCCTGGGGTTTTGATCTGAACACTGGGTTCAAACCAAACCCAAATCTCAAACCCCTTCAGAGAGGCCAAGTTTCCTCTGGTCAGTTGATAAAAACATGAAAAATTCATTGCATAACATTTATGACAAGGCCACACGCCTGCTCAAGCATTGCTCAAAAACCTGTTTAAGTTCCTGGCTTTGCTGCCAGGAACCAAAGGAAGGTGGGTGGCAAGCTTCCCCTGCAAGAACACATTGCATTGTGGTGACAGAGAAAGCAAGAGGGCTGTGGCAGGATCCTGCTTCGCTTCCACAAAACCCACGTGTCACTGCCTGCTGCTGGCATGGAGAAAACACTCCTGGAGAACTGCATTAGCTCTTGAGGTGCTGCAGCTTCCTCCACCTTCCTCAGAGAGGATCCTGACCAGCAGGGTGGGTGCAGACAGTGCAGTGAGGATTAATTTAACGCAGAGATCCCTCCGAGCTGTTACCCATTGTGCCGGGAGGACAACCCAACGCCTCTGCACCCTGTGCTCCCCGTTGTGCACCGCTCACGCCATGAGATGTGAGATCAGGAGTGTGTGGGTGCAGAAGGCCCCACCAGGCAGGCCCGGCCAAGCCTGCTCACGAGGAAAGGGGCGCTGATTTCACCCCCTGGAAACCACCTGGGGATGATGCACACCTCGGGCTCCCTTCCCCTGTGCCTCAACAGGAGCGTGCCCCATCTGGGAAGAGCCTCAAGTGCCATCTATTGGGCATCGCCCCTTATTACACCAGGAAAAGGAGATGGGTGAGCTGTAAGAAAAAATCCATCCATCTCCTCTCATTGTGGGTGATGTCCGAGAGGAAGAGCAGAGCTGCAGCCAGTGCCGGGCACAGAAGGAGCATCCGCTTGCCAAGGGAGAGCAGCAAGGCAGAAGCGGGGTGAAAGCTGAGCCTGGAGACGTAGGCCCAAAGCCGGGCACGTCTTGAACGGTGCCACCAAGCAGGGCCATCCTCCAGCTGCCTCAGCTGCAGTTCAGCGTGTGTCGGTAGAAAGCAGAGAGCCCATAAAAGTCATGAGAGTTGTTTGCAGAACAGTACAACTGAGGAAAGAGGCAGCTGGGGCATTCTGCATGGCAAAGGGCACCGGGCTCTGTCCACGAGCCAGCTGCCAGCCATTCACAGCGGGCTACAGGTGCCCACAGGTGGAAAGAGGCCGCTGTCACCTTAACAGCTAGATTTGACAGAGAAGTGCTGACCATGCCAGCACAGGCCACATGAGTGCAGTAAGAAAAAGATGATCCTCTTAACAGCACTGCTGGGCAGCCCCATACCTGTTATAATCGATCCCCTTGGTGCCTGCTCTCACCCCACAAATGATTAGGGCCAATTGGAAAGTCAGCATGTGGCTAAGGCACTGAGAACCAGGGAGAGACAGCATTGCCATCACACTTTACACCATGCTTCTTTAGCTGGTGCTGCCAACATTTGTTTCTCTGCAAAAGGGGACCCCGAAGGGACCCCATGAGACCTACGGGGCTGTGGGGTGCATGGGAGCACTCCCAGGGCAGCAGGGCAGCCTGGCTCCTCGAAAAGCAAGCAAAAAGGAACGATGACTTCTGGCTGAAGGGTCTCTGACCTCCTCTGCTCCAAATACTTTCACTGCAACCACCTGATGTCTGTTTCTTCTCAAACACCTCAATGGTAACAATCCCAAGCTGGGATCACAGAGCAGTCCTGAGCCCTGCCATGCGGTCAGTCTAGAGATGCATGGACCATCCAGTCTGTACATCCCACCCCCCAGAGAGGGACAGCCTACTCATCAGCTGCCTCAGACTCAAAGTCCTTAGGTCAAAGACAAGAAACCTCAAACTACAGAAGGGCAGCATCAGAGAGAAGAGACCCAGGCTCCTGCAGAAGAAAGAGCACTAGGAAACAAGCACTCGCTCTCTGCAGAAGGGTAAAATATTATTATGGTTGCTAGTTTGATGGGGGAAAATTCCTGTCTGGAGCTTCCCGGCTGCCCAGACAGCCTCTGGGCTCATACCAAGTGTATAAACAAGACAGCTTTTGACATCAAAGAGGGTTCCCACTTCCTCTAGCTGGGCACCCCATCTAAATCTGCTTTTATGAGCATTTTCTGTACTTCCAAGGAAAGTGGGAAAAAAAGCCATGTTCATATTCACTGGGGAAAGAAATTCCAGGAAGAATTTCCAGAAGGAGCAAGTCTGATCCTGCTGCCTTGCAGTTCATCCCTGGCATGAGCAGGGTGCCTCGGTGCGAACAGCCTGGCTGCACTCATGCTGTGACCTGGCTGAGCCAGCCTGGGGGGCTCCTGGCCACAGTGCCTCATGCAGGCCTGGCCAGAGCTCTCAAATTTCCATAAGAAAATACCAGCTGGACACCAGTGATGCCTCACAGAACTGCCAGGACTGCCCAGCAGCCTCACATACCCCACCTCCAGCTCTTCAGTCAGGGGACAACAGTTCTGTGTCCACTGAAGCCATCGGGCAAACCTGTGCTGTGGAGATGCTCTTAGTGCGACAGGGAAGGCTGGGGAGAGACACACAAGTACTGCCTGAGACCTCTGCAGCAGTAAAAATATAGCAGAGTCCTCAGAGGAAGGCTCGGAAGTAAAACACATGGCCCTTAAAATAGCTGGAGAAACAAAGAGTGTTCTCATGACTCAGGGTCTGTGGCCACAAACCAGCCAGAAGCCAGCAGAAGGGGTCCGAGCACCCAGTCAAATGGCACTTGGAGGAGGAGAACAAGGCAACCTGTCCTCAGAAGCCTCTGCCCCAAAGGCTTAGATCACTAAACCTGCCAAGGAAGACTTCTCTAACAAGAACAAGTCACAAGCCTGTCATCTGTCCTCTGCTTTCTGAACTCTGACAGCACACTGCATCTGTGCATTCCCCAGGCTCTTCTAAAAGCCAGGGCCAAATGCTGAAACCTTTATCGGTTTCTTACAACTATGGACAGTTACTGGCAAGCTCTCTGCCAGAAATCCCAGTTGGAACAGTTCTGCAGGCAGCGTGGCTGTATAAACAAGGATGAAAACGGCCTTGGGAAGGAGGAAATGAGTTCGGGATCAGAAACAGCAAGCTCTGCATGCAAGCACGCTAGCACTAAAATTAGTAGGAAAAGGGGGCAGGAGAAGGGATGGGAGCGGAATAATGTCACGGACATTTTACCACACACTCCTCCCTGACGTCCCTTTGCTCCTAGGGTAGAGCCTCTGAGCTAGGAGGCACTGTCAGAGCAGGGGCAGCGGCTGGCTGGCTCCTGTCCTATAAACCTGACCCACGGAGGGTCCCCGGCTGGGAGAAACCCAGTGAGAAGCCGTGCAGGCTTCATTCATCTTGCCTGTGTTACACACCAGCCGTCCCCAGAGGGCACAAGAGACCACGACTTGGCCTCTACAGCAGCTCAGCCCTTCCCAGCCAGGCCTGGCGGGTGGGTGAGTCGCTTGGGGGTTTTCCCAGCTCTGAGTTCCCGTGGGCTGATGGCAGGAACTGGGATTGCCACAGAGCAGCTCGGAGCCGCTTCGGGCTGACGAGCACATACGCAAGCACCTAGCAGGAAGCTGCGCCTTGCTAGCCAAAGGTCTGGGTGGCTCCCAGGCAGGCAGCCAGGGGCACGATCCCAAGCTCCACATGCTCCCTTCCTCAGCCCTTACAGCCCGGGATACTGTCCCCAAATCCCACCCAGGGCTGCCTTCTCGTTGCCCAGCACTGTGTGAGGGGCACTGCACTTGTCACAGCCTGCCACCAGGGTCCTGGCCCTCAACGGGTTCAGAAGCAGGGCCTCTACACAACCTGACTGCACTCGGGTGAGGCAACGCAGAAATAAATTGTCTTAGCTTCCACACCACGGCCAGCATTGCTAGATTTATTCAGTGATAGTTTTCTGGAGTTTGTTTCTGAAAAACTTTTCCTACTCAGCTGTGTCCTGGGTCCCTGGTAGGCGAGCAATGAGCCCAGACACACAGCATCAGCTCCCCCAGGTGAGCCTGCTCACACCTCACATAGGAGCACACGCAGCAGGTGCCTGGGATTCAGCCTCTGGGAGACCCACATAGCTGTGTGGCAAAGAACAAGAACGACAGCAAATCATCACCACAGCACCAGAGCCATCCCAATGCGTACATGCACATTGAGCAGGCTGTGGGTGGGACAGACGGATACCCAAGTCATGCATCGCATAGTGCAGTGGTGGTCCCACCAGACTCACACAGGTAACAAGATACTCATTATGTCACTGCTCATCACCAAGCCCTGACCTACGTATTCTGATGCTAATGTGGTGTCTGCGTTGATAGAAATGAAGCTCGGGCTATAGTAAGAGTCAAAGAGGTTAACAGCCTGAAAGAGGTACAAGAATAGAGCTATGATTAGACCAGACAGGTGGGTCAGGCGACTTGGAGCGCTGTAATTCTCATCCTCACCGAAGAAATTACGTTCTTGCACATAAACGTCGGTTTGCAGCTGTCAGACACCTTTCTGCGCCACTCACACAATGAAAATTCAACAGCACCATTCCCAAGAGACGTTACACCACCAGGACTGGTACAACTGAATACATTTGCAGTGGTGTTCCTCTGCAAAATCTATCCAGTCCTCCCGTGATTTCATATAGAAAAATTAGCGTAATCTTACAATCTCCAGGTTTAACCTGAAGGCAAAGAAAGCTCTTTTCTACACAGCCTAGTGAAAATTAGGCAGCCTTTGAAAAATTGCTGTTTCATATGTTTTTATTATTTTTTCCCTCTTATGTTTCGGGTACCTTTGTTCCTAAAAATATAACAAAATGTTAATTAAACAGAGTTCACTGTTGTTATATGCCACTGTCACGATGGCAGTGATGATACAACGGTGTAATTACAACACTCTTTACCTTCCACAGTGTCTGCTATTTCGGAAAAAAAAATCTCTAAAAGATCATTATCACCAGGAGTCCATGCTTTTTAGCTAAGGTGGCAGAAGAGTTAAAGAACCAAGGCCCATGTCCACAAAAAAACACAATGCTCCATAAAATGGATCTCGGGAGAAATCAAGCATCTAAGTCCAGGCATGCAACCCTTAAACCCCTGCCTAATCCCTTGGGCTCCCAGACTACGTCTATACCAGTAAATTAAACGTGCCTAGGACTGTTCTCTGGCACCGAGGCCCCTGGCACAGGATGGCTTGCACCCATAACATTAAACTCTTTAATCCTTCGAGCAAGACAGTCTGATCCAAAGTGGTTATTGGGAACAGCCCCTGGCCCACGCTGACTCCCTGAGCCATGCCTGGGAATTGTCTGGAAGAGTGTGAACTGGCACGGGCCAAACCCATGGCAAGAATAAATTAACAGGAATCAGCTCATAGCTTCATAGGCAATGGAGATATAGCACCCCTGAACACTTGCTGGCATCCATGTGTCCAGAATCTGTATCACATACAGTATCGATGTGTACACTTATATACTATCTGTATATACTTCTGTAGAACTTTATGTACTTATATCAGGAAAAAGTATCAAGTTTGGCCTGTGTAGGAAGGATTTCTTGGCAGGAGCATGGTGGATAGGCGTTCACACTGCTGGCTGACTACTGATCAGCAGTCCTGGCTTCCAAGCGCCTTCATCCCTCCCTTCCGGATTAACCTCGAGTTTCTGCCTTCCCAGGCAATTTTCCCCTGAATCACTGAAAACCTGGGGGTCAATTTTCACAACTTCGTTGCGCGTGGTTCCTCCACGCTCAGAGGTGTTTGGAGAGCCACTTTTATTGAGATTTGTGTGAATCTCCCTAACCCAAAGCGGCTGCGGATGGGCACGGGGCTCCCCTCACAACCCGCCCCCCCCCCCCAAGCCACCCGGGCTCCCGCCAGGGGGCAGCAGCGGCTCGCAGCAGCGCCCGCCCGGGCCCGCGCAACGGCTGTAACGGCCGTAACGGCCGCCGGGGCGAGGCTGCCCGCCCTGAGGCGGCTCGGCGGGGCGAGGGGCAGGGCTGAGGGGACGCCACAAACACACACACATAGGGCGCTGTCACCCCCAGCGGGGACACCCCAAGGAGCCCGCAGCTCCCTCGAAACGCCACCACATCGCCGGGCGGCGGTGCAGCCCGTTTCTCGTCAGGAGTTGGGACACCGGGGCCGCTCGCAAGCCCCTGCCAAGAGTTTTCCCATTGTCAGGGCTCGCCGAGTGCCTGCCCCTTCCAGCCCCGCTGGGTTACGGGAAGCGCCGCAGCCGGCACTCGGCAGTGTCCCCAGGCCACCTAGGGCAGAGTGGGATTCTTCCAGGAAAGGCACGTTAGACCCATTGCACACCACAGAGACAATTCCGACTCCTGTTTTGCAGTTTGCAGCTGTTTCCCTTACTGAAAAGGGGTGATCGCATATTTTTGACAGCATAAGCTAGTAGAGAGAAAAAAAAAGCTGTGACACTGTTATCCAAACTCCAGGGAACAGCCTGGTCTGTGGTGACAGAGTTAACCCACAAGCAGATGGACAGGTCACCTGCACAGTGCCACCACCTCCTCCAAACCCTAGGAATCTTGATGGGGGCAAACAACCAGGGAAACACGTTGTCTAAGGCTCAGAACAAGGCCATAAGAACCAAAAAAACGGGATTACAGGATGGGCTTTCATTTCCCAAACCCTCAGTCACATTTCTGAACCCCTGAGCCTCATTGTTTTCAATGCAGCAGCAAGCATCTTAGCACCTGCACAGGGGCTGGATCATCATGAGGAAGGTCACCATGTAGGCACACATTTTAATTATAGATGCTTAAAACAACAATCGGATCTTTTTATGATCATGACCTCAAGTAGAATCAGAATGCTGGTTAACTGGAGGAGGAGAACACACCACTAACGAAGGTGATGAAAGGGGTAAGCTGGACTGCGAGGTTCATGTTCTCCTTCTTAAGGCTGGTTTATGCTACAGTTTTGCAAAAGCTAATTAGCTTTTAAGTACTCTGGCTTCCCAAGCTGCAAAAGGGAGAGAATTGCCTTTTGCACAGCAGCAAATGTGAAATTTATTTAAATAAATAGCACTGGCAAGGCTCGTGGAAATTGTCAGATAAAATTTGTCACCTAAGAACAGAGTACAAAGTAAATACAGCCGATAGCTTTATCGTGAGGGGAAATAGCAAATATCTTTGTCTTCATGACGCTGAGAAATATGAAGAATGAACAGATCCTTTTCACATTATTCCTTGCATTCACTTGCTGAAACACTCCTTATTAGATGTTTAATTTGCTACTGAATAGGACTCAAAAGAGCCAAAGTGCTATTTTCCTAGCACATCAAACACAACCCCACAGAGAGTGAAACGCAAACAGAGAAACAACCAGAAGCTTTCTTGTACCATCAAAGATGTAGGAAAAGAAGCAAGGAAAGGTGGCAAACCACAAAGCTTGCCCAACAGAGAGGCCAGGAGAGGGGAGAGAAGCATCAAAAGCAGCCACAGGCATATAGGAGGAAAGCTCTAGCGAGTGGGAGGAAAGCAACGCGTAATACAAAAATAAAGCCCCCGGCCCATTTGGGCACACTCAGATTAAAGGGCAGGGGCCAACCAAACCAGCAACTATCTGGGAGCTCTTCCCTGGGGAGCAAGGCACCGGGCATGTAATAAAACAGCTTCAGGCACTTCTGTTCACACCCACTCACTTTACTACTCGCTCTTCAGGCGACTGGAGTCTTCCCCCCGGGATGGCTTTCCCCAGCAGCCTTACCTGAATCCTTAAAAACAGGGCTGCCTCATTCTGCCTGCGGAAACAGCAAAGGACTGCACCCACCATACCACCCCTGCCTGCTCCAGCAGAACTGCTAAACTACAAAATTTGGTGGAGCAACTTCTTAAAGACTTCCTTATCACAGGGGTTTTTAATCAAATCCCAGGTGCTCAGACTACAAACCCCGAACTGACCTAAAACATGACCATCAGAAAGTGATGCGGGCCAGCTGTGCTCTGTAATCACAACGATGACAGCACACAGCAAGCCAGCTCTCAGTGGGACTGCGGTGGTGCACAAACAGGAGCTTCTCCTGGCTCAGAGCTTCACCGGAGAAAGCCAGTCCCTTGCTTTCCTAGATCGGAGAGGCCTGGCTCGATTCCAGAGAGATTAAAGGTGCTGAGCTGGGAGGGAGGGGAGGATCAGATCCTGTCATTAATGAAGGACTGGTCGCAAGCCTGCGGAAGGAGTCTATTCCATTACTAGGATATCTCCCTTCCCTCTGGGAAGCGTTGGCCTGGAGGAAGGGTCTGAGTTCCGCGTAATTCTTCAGGCAGGTCGTTAGGCAGGAGACTGGTGGAGGAAGCAATTTCTTCAACCTCTTCTTCCTGCTCCTGTCTCCGCAGGCTTCTTGCACCGTGGAACAGAGGTGTTACCTGCGTGCAACCCTCACTGACTGCCGAGTGTTGGGAAACCTGTGACTTCAGAACCGGTACGAAAAGGCCACTGAGCTGCTAAAATCCCACAGCATCCGAGCCACAGCAGCCAGCTTGCTCCCTGCACCTCCTTCCCCTGCCATAACAAAAAGTGAGCAGCCCCGAAGCCGATGCTTGCAACGCGGAGCAGTTGAAATTGCACAGGGCCTACTTCCAAGCCTGTCATTGTGCAAGTCTGGGAAAGGCACCAATTCTCCCCATGTCCCCGACCCGCCCCCCAGGTGAAACAAAACACCCACCAAGCAGCAGGCTGGCTTGTCTGAAGGAATTAATAGCTATCAAATGATTTCGGTTCCACACGGTCTGTCAAAGCCATTATTGGGAGTTTGACACTGGCTATCACTCGCTCCTCCAGAAAGAAAGGGTAAAGAGAGGCAACACCAGGCAACTGCAGCGTGACCTAGCCTCGGAGAAGGATTTGACATCGTGCAGATATTTAACAGCAACATTTATCCAGCAGGACTGACGTTCACTAGACTGGAACCAGGCAATCTGGTGTCTCGTAGTCGCCCTCTTAGCTCCTAAGGCTCAGAGCCCCGAAAGATTTAAGCATCTAAAAAATGTCAGCTGCCTGAAACCTAACTACCTTTGAAGAGCAGGGCCTCAGGGTAAGCCTGCTAACCAGCAGAGCCCAACCTTATGCCACAGGGAACGCCAGCCCTGATGTCTCACCTGATACCTGGGGGGAAGCAGCCAAGGATCCGGAGCCCACCTGGTTAATGAAAGCAGCATTAGTATCTTGCTCCTTAATAGGGAGGTATAATCAATGTTAATCTTTTGGGTGTGCTACTAAATACCCAAAGGGGATGTTTGTTTTGCAATTTCCCTCTTCCCTAATGGCAGCTTTTCCCTGCCCTGCACAATCAGTCACCCTGCAGTTCACAGCTATAAATATTTTTGCTTGCTTGATAGCTGCAGTCTGTCAGTGTCTTCCACCTCAAGCTTCACCTCATCCATTATCCGGGGCTGCCTTGTGACAGAGCTCCCGAGCTGACCTTCTCCTGTTACGGTGCGCGGGCTGTTGGCATTGTGCAGGCTTCTCTCCACGCTCTGGATGCCAAGCTGATCCACACCAGGCACCTGAGGGAGCAGCATCAAAGGAGAGCAAGCTCCTGCCTTGGGCAACTCGGAGGAGATGCGAGCTGTTTGCCTGAACCACCAGAGACAGCAGAGATGTCCATCTGGGAGGAAGATGGATGAGACAAGGAGACAGGGCAGGCTGAGGAGGGGCACAGAGCAGGAAAAGGACAGGGGGGTGGTCGTGAGAAGGGAGGGAGGAAGCATGGGGTGGGGGAGAAGTGAAGCAACGCAAGCAGTGGGGGAGAGGCGTGGTGTCTAGGGAGGAATAGGGTTTGAAATAAAGGAGCAGGGTGCCTGACGGTGGGCATGGCTTAAGGTCAGGGACGAAGGCTAGCTGAGGTGAGGAGACAGCGTACGCGGGAGAGTGGAGATTAAATGGAATAAGATGAACACAGCTGTGGGTATGGGTGGAGAAATCTAACTGCAGATACACTGACTTCCAGCTATGGAAGCAGTTTTGGAGTTGCTATATGGTGGACTTAGCAAGCGCCCAAAAAAATCCAACCCCCTTGACTGGGGGCTCAAGAAATGTCTTAATGTGATGTCTGTGACTGCAGAGGATTAAACCTCATCACCCAGAGATTCTTCTCAGGCATAAAGCTTGGGAGGCTCGGGGGTAGCTGGTGAGTAAGCAGCAGAAGAAGATAGTGTTAGGATTTATGGGGAGAAAGGAGCAGGAAGGGTCTGCAGAGAATAAGAATGGATTAAAGGAAGAGGACTTTTGTGCTAGCATTGTTCCTGGCTTCTTGGGCAGCTGTGTGCAAGTGCCCTAGATGAAGCTGGCTTTGCTGCAGGCTTTCCAGCTAATGTCATTTTAATTTCTGACATGTCACTAATGGAGAAATATTTAACATGTATTTATTCAACATCACTAAAAATACCCCGGCAGTCATGGGGGAAGGAGGATAGGGCTGATCAATGGGGGAGGCAGGGAGAGGACTCTTCTGTAGGGACTCGGATGTGGTGCTTGCAAATGGGGTTTGGAAAGCATCTCTCCCAGAAACCTCTGCCGTGAAAACCTGCTGTCAAGCGTCACACCGGATCGGGGAGGGAAGTAGCTCTGTACCTGGCAGATCCTCATTAGGAACAAATACTGTTTCCCTGGTAATGAAGGAAAGGCTTAATCCATTTTCATTCCAGGTGTGTTCAGTATGCTCAGCGGGGTGAGTCCCTTCGCCACTGTTAATGCTCGCTGTGTTCGCAGCGAGAGGTCACCCGGCAGGTCTTGGTGTGTTTCACCACGTCTGCAGGAAGCAGGGGGCAGTGGGTCAGCTGGGAGACAGCTGGGGACGTCACGCTCTTCCCCCTTCTCCGGCGTGGTGCAAAGCCACGTTGCTGGCTCCTGTCTCATGCTCCTCCCTCGTCCCTGCACGGGGAGCCTTGGACCTACAAGGAGGGGTGGCTGCATCTCGCCCCATGGCTGGGCAGTGCTGGGAAGAGGATTTAATCCTTCCCGGGCCAGCAGTGACCGTGAGGTCCTGACTCCTCCAGCCACTGACTGGACTTTTGGTCAGTAAATCACAAAGACCTCAACAGCACGGAGAAGCTCGTTTGTCCGCAGTGTGCAGCTCTGTCCCTGGGCTTGCTCATTAGAGACGGGCTCGCATGAAACGCTGAGGTTCGAGCCTCCATGAGCACCAACGGAGTTCGGATCCAGATGAGACAGTGCTTGGATGCTTCGGTGATTGGCACCTTAGAAATTACACAGATAGACGGAGCACTCTGGAAATTGATGGGACTTTGCAGCTTTGGCTCTTCTCTGCTAGTTATAATTATTTAAGATGATGTTTCACATCGCATTCAAACTCCTGTGCAGATAGCAGCGGCAGAGAACAAGGGATCTCAGCCACCTAGGAGAGGATTATGTGGATATGACAACGTTCAAACCCACTGGGCTCTGCCATGCTGCATTATTTAAGCCCAGGAACCAAATTTAGTAACCAGCCCCTGAGGCGCTGAGCGAAAAACAGCTTCCAGAGCTCCCTTCCCTCACAGCCCTCTTGGCTTCCTCCCTTAAAGGAGCCATCCTTCAAGGCTTTTCCCTCCCTCTTCCCAGCTCTGTCCCTCTTCCCTCTGTCCCAGCTCTGGGCCTTCGGGATGCAGGGCACGGTGGCTGCAGCTGTACAGGGAAGCACGAGCCTGGGTGCTGAGGGCGTTAGCGCTGCCCGCTCTGCCCACACCACCAGAAGCGTTCCAGGCTCTCACCTTCCTGGGAGCTTGGCAGCTCCAGCGTGTGCCTGCTGGGAAGGTATGTGGGGAGAAGCACTTCTGGACACACCGACAGGCTCGGGCTTGTGCTTGGCTGAGCTCGCTCCTCGCCTGTGCTTGGTGACCAGGCGCCAAGCCACAGCAGGCCCTCGCCTCCCCGGTAGGACAGGAGCGCCCACGTCCCCGTACGTGACCCAGCTCCCCAAATCTGCGGGAAGGAGAGGTGGGACAAGGCGAATATTTAACCAGCACCGTGTCAAGTGCAAACACACGTCCGCCGTGCTGCTTGATCATCGCGGGGCATTGGTCTCCTACAGGCGTTTGAGGCAGCGTTACTCCCCGTGGATTCTGGCAGGGCTGGCTCGGGACAGCCAGCGTTTCCCTCAGAGGTCATTGCAGTAAAAGCCAAGCTGGGCCTCAGGGAGCCACAAAATAGCGCTGAGACCTGCCGGTGCTGCAGGTGACTCCCGACACCGCGGTTATTAACTGCAAGGCGTGCCCTCTCCCGGGCGGCGATCGGACGCCACAGCCTCTTAAAACTGTCTGCCGTCGTCTCTTAGATCCCTCCCTGGCCTCCAGCCCAATGCCCTGGAGGCAGCGAGATGGAGCTTGCTGTTTACAAACACAGCCTTTTAAAACCTTGTGCGGAATGAGAAAAAGGAGCAAACCCCGCTGAAGTGCCCTGGGAGGAGCAGATCTAATCACAGCGCGCTGGAACATCTTCCCCAGCCTCTCCTGGCCTGGACGAGCCACGGCTGAGCTGCCGGGGTGAGGAGCAGTGGCCGGCGAAGGCAAATGGTGAAGGAAAGAGAGGCTTTGGGGCTGCGTGGATGTAGCAGCCAGCCCACAGGATGGTGCTGGCAAGCGGGTGAAGCTCGGCATGAGCCAACCTCATCCCGTCAGCTCTCACCTCATCTGCACAGGCCAAGGGGCTGAGGGGCTGTGCCTGCGAGGACAGCGGCAGCAGCTTGGGTCCCTGGGGAGCCGTCCTCATCCCACACAGCTCCCCCGGGGTGCTGCCAGCTGCTGGGCGTGCCGCCCCAGCACGGGGGATGTTCTGTGAAGGCCCTTTACTAGAATCCTTCCTGAGGTCTCGTCTCCAGGGGGGGGAAATTCCCCAGCCCCGCTGTTGTGGGATACGCTATTCTGCAAGAACTTTTAAAATAGCTGCCCGTGGGGACGTGGCAGGCTGGAAAAAGAAACAAAAAACACTCATTTTATTCTGCTGTGATCACTCCGTTTTGTGAGCCGGGCCCTTTGCCCTCCCTCCCTCCCTTCCACTGGAAATTGGCGCTTTGCAGGCAAGGGTTTGAGGGCCGTGGTGGCCTGGCTGTGCGGGCTGCAGCCCTCTCCTCGCTGCTTCCAGTTGAGCACTGCACCGTGCAGAGCTCGCGTGCGTCTCTCTCTTGGGATGGGACGTGGCTCCTCAGCCCTCCCGAGGGAGCTGCGTGGAAGCCAAGCTGTGAAAGCACAAACTTTTGCCTGCTGGGAGCACGGCAAAGCCTGGCAGGCACGCGCAGCAGCACCGAGAGCACCTCGCAGGAAGGGCAAGGCGTGAGGCTGTTGGTGTGAGGCTGGCTTGCCTTGGGGCTAGCAGCCTGCTGGCCACCAGGAGCAGGCTCAGGAGAGACACCACGAGCAGGGGCTGAGCTCTGCCCTGAGTCCCCTGCCCCACGAGGCAGGTGCCGCTGGTGCGAGACCTTTCCCATCAGATGAGCACCGGGCCGAAGCCGTGGCTCATCAGTGGATTCTCTCCCCTGCAGCTCTCATTTCTGAGAGATGATGATGTATTTATTTTTTGTTTCTTTTTTTCCGGGCAGTCAAGAACTAACCTCCAGGATCCGGCTGCTTACGAGGCACGGAGAGAGTTTCTGAAAGACGGTGATAAAGAGTACGTGGGTGCCGGGGGAGGAGGAAGGCGGGGAGGGGGAGAGGAGGGATACGTATGTCACAGCTTACCTCAGAGCCAGAATTAGAAGCCGGGTTTAAAAAAAAAATAAAATAAAATCACAGCAGGAAATAATGTGTGGCTTAAAATAGCAACATCAAATGGGAGCGAGAATGGGGAGTGGGTGGCATTTGAGGTTGCTGCTCTGTTCCTCCCTCAATGGCAGGGTGATTAATATGTCTACGCTCCTTGTGTTTATGTAACAAAGGGCACCAAAGGCCAGAGCTGCATTTTCACTAGCGCTGCAGGGGAGTCTGTGAATCTGTTCTTCCACCCGTAGCATCAAGTGGGAGGCTCTGCACTTGCGCTTCCTGCCCCAGAAACAAACAGAAAAAAACTCATCCACGCCGCAGCGGGGCACACGCAGTCACGTTTCCGTGGCTGGGCAGGGTGCAGAGGAGACCCTTCGAGGCTTGAAGGTTCGCCCGCCCCTCGCTGCTCCCCACAGCCCACAGAGAAAGGTGGGAGGGTGTGTGAAGAGAGCCCAGGGGTGCAGGAGGCTCAACCCACTTGGGACACAGGCACCTGCCAAAATAGCCGCTCAGAGGCACACAGCACAAGGGCAGATCTGCCACATGCTAGAAACCTGCTGCCCAGAGCTGATTCTCTGACACTCTGACACCAGCGAGTGTCCGGGACGTCAGTCGGGGCGTGCTGCTGTCGGGATTAGGGGAATCGGGCCCAGCTGTGAGGCCGCTCTCCCCGCAGGCAGGCAGGCAGGGCGGCACGCGGTGTTTGAACACGGCTCGCTGGTGGCTGCAGGCAGGGAGCGCTCCCAGCCACTCCACCAACGTGCACGATATCCTGCCAGTCAGCTCCAGCCGTGGTAAATATCTCCACCGTGCTTTCCCTCCAAGCAAACAGAGTACCTGCGTGGAAGAAATTCCTCAAGACGCTTCCTGTCTGGAGCCCAAGCTTGCCAGGGACCGAATTTCCTGTGAGGCTGGAGCTGGGAATGCAAAGCAAAGAAGCGAACAAGAAAACGCGGTGATACACACTTGGACCCGCTCTACAAAGATCCTCCTCAGCAAGCACGTTTCCCCCCTGTTCAAATAAAAAGAAAGCAGCCGGATTTCCAAGTAACGGCGGGGCTATTTTTCATTAGTAATCCTTATTTTTACCCCACTGCTCCTCTTTCTGCCTGTTTTTCTTTTTTTTTTTTCCAGCTGCGATTCTGTGCCTTACACATCCTGAAAATGAAAGGGGTTGTTTTTGCCAACAGCAAAGTGCTACGCGTCCTTTCAACCATCTGGAAATAGATTTTTTTATTCTTCCCCTCTCCCAGCCGCACGCGCACGTGCACGCACACAGCCGAGCCTTTGTCTCTCGGAAACCATTTCCCGCACCAGAGCCGAGGGGCGTGAAAAGAATTCAGTCCACCAGTCGCACAGGCGTTGCAGGGCCGGTGCTGAACAAATATGGGGCTTCCTGGGGACTTGTTCTGACCCAAACTGCCACCTCATGGGTCGGTGGATGGAGATCAGGAGAGGGAAAGACTCTCCGTGGATCCTGCCTAACCCCACGAGATGATCAGTGCGTCCATGTCCGTAACGGGAGCTGATGTCCAGAGAGGAAAGAAGTAATCCGAAGTGAACATTACCACGATAGCTCTGTGCTGAGACTAATAGAGTCAAGCAGGACAGTCTGGGAGCCAGAGACAAGACTTGATCATCTCGTGCCCAGAGGCACACGTTAAGTGAGCCATATCACCACGCTCTCCAGATGACTGCAGGTCTGCAAGAGGAGACAAAGGAGATCCAGAGCCATACCGACTGGTACAAACACGCTTACGGTGTCCAGCTGAGAATGAGTAACAGCTGCTTGCTCATCGCCCTGATTTCTGTCACTACTGGTGTTTCTGAATGCTGAAGTGTCCCGGCGCTGTGACTCAGGGCTGTGACTCACAGGCTGTGTCTCTACCACATGGAATCACTCGCTTGCTCTCTCAGATGAGATTGCAGAAATCACAGATCATCTTGGGTCTCCTGCAGTGGTGAGGCTGAACAATATAGGGAGATATTTACAAACATGTTCGGGAAAGATTCATCCTTTCTCCACTGACTGTCTGTCAAGGATTCATGTTAGAGATCAGTTTCACACCCACATCCAAAAAAAAAAAGAGACAAAAAGCACAAGTTTTTTTCCTTACAGAGACATTTAATTCCTCTACACACAGAGCTCTAGGAAATCTGGACTAGATATCGCACTATGGTAGCACTCGGCCTGTCGCCTCCCTGGCTTTTACCAGTCCCCTCATTAGCCCTGAGGTGCCCCCAGAAGGACAACACGCTCCTTTTTGGCCCCTGATCACCTCCTCCTCGCCATGCCAGGCTGCAGTGGACCCCTGAGAGGACCCCAGCTGCTCCCGAGGCACCCCCACAGTGGCAAGACCTGCGTTGCCTCCCTCCGACGCAGCAACTTTCCCCTCCACAGGCTGCTTTGGCACCCGTCCCCATGTTCAGGTCCCGCATCCAGCGGGTGCACATCCTCTGTTGGTACAGGTGCAGCCAGCACGGGCGCTGCTCCCTCGGGAGGTGAGGCTTTGGGGCGAGAGGTGCAAAGCCCCGAGTGATCTCACTGGCGGGGAACCTCCCGCGCTGACAAGAGGGGGTTGCTGACACTCGCCAGCCTGCCCCTCGGCTGGCAGCGGGGTTTGTGTTGGCCAAGCAGTGTTTCTGTTGGCACGGGCCCCCTCCCTGCATTGATGAAGTCACGCCTGTTTTACTTTTTGTAGGGGCAAATCTCCCCGCAGCAAGGTGTTTTGCTGGTGTGAGGATGTGGCAAGGAATCGCTCCCGCAGCTCACAGCGCTTACAGCCGGCCCGGATCCTTCTCCCAAGCCCGTGGCAGTCTCGCCGAGAGCTTTCTGTTTGCCGAGACAGGGCGAGTGCTCTTGTGAGCCTGAACGAATGCAGACGAACTGCGAGAGCCGTAATAGGAAAGCAAACACAATGCTCCCAGCACAGGGACTCCCGGCTGATAGGAAGTGACTTCAGCTCGCCAATTCCTCTATTCCCGTAACTCTCGGCGGCCTTGCCAACAATCCTTATCGTCCTTGCTGAGAAAGGAGTGCCTTTGCTAACTGATTACATCCTCTGTTCCTGACTGTGGTCAGCCGGTTGCTGCATGCCAGAAGCAGCTGGCATGATTGATAGATAAGCACATGTCTCCGTGCGTTTTCCTCTGTCTGCTGTAACCACATCCAGCTCGGCAGCAGCTCTGGAAAGGAGCGAAACAACGCGGAGCGGCTTTGTCACCGACACTAGCTTTCTAGAGCGGTTTCGTCACCCATACCAGTTTTCTAGAAACACTAACCCAGCAAATCTCTACTTCTTTTCAGCCTTCCTTGCAGGACGGTCACAGCCGCCCCGACCACCCGTGAGCCCTGCAGACGAGGCGGGACCAAGAGGTGCAGGGCTCCAAGGGACCCTGAGATGCCACCTCCCAGCCACTGCCCTGTGCTGAGGCCGCATTGGGTCCAGCAGCGTGCCGTAAGACTAGCCAAAAAACCTCCCTAAACCAGAGCCTGTCCAGATCGAGGATGGGTGCCGCTGCTGTGGAATTTCAGCCGGTTTGGTCGAAGCTCTGTGCCCGACTTCAGCATTTTTTGTTAGCTTGGAGGTATTCTTCGAATGCAGTGGCACAGTTCAGGGAAGTAACAAAACGCTTCAGCATCACCTCTGCTCCAAGCACGTCGGCCTCTTTTAAGCAGCACATCATGACACGAGGCATCTCGTGCCACGTTCCTCTTCGCTTTGAGTCACCGGAGTGACATCAGAGAAGGAGTCAGCCCGGCTTGCTCAGTGACTAGAAGGTGGCCAGTCATAATTATTTTTTTCTGTATTAGTTCCTGGAATCTGCTGTAAGCTCACGCAGTGAAGTGGGCAGCATCTCCCTTGACCTTTCTGGGGCTGAGATGACTTGTTGCTTTTCAAAGGCTTCTGAGAAGCTCCCCCCAGCCCCTGTCCCTCCGTCCCCTGAGCTGCATCTGCAGCGCCCAACCACAGCCCCTGCGGAGGGCAGCGCGGTGACGACGCTGTGCTCTTAATTTGTTCCAGCCTGTTTCACGCTGACATTTTAGCACTGACGTCACCAGCTGCTGAAATTTCATTGCTGCTGCTAAGAATAACAGCCCTCCGCGCCCCCCACCTTGCGCCAAATAATTATTTATTAATGCAGCGGGGATCCAGGCTCAGCTCTCCTGACACAGATCGGGGTCTGGTGGTTAGAGGAAGGACGAACAAAGAGCCAAAGACGTTTGCATGTTCCGTCAGGCTGGGACAAAAGGGGGGGGGGGAGGCAAAACAAAACACGAGCATGTTTTTAAAAGGTAAGAGCCCTTCAAAAGCCTAATGGGGAAAGCTCAGACTGGTTTGTTTTAAGCCTTCCTTACTGGACAGTCTTAGGCACTATGTGTTGATTGCTTCAACAGCCTAGGCTGTGGTCACCCCAGAAGTGACACACAAAGCCCTTTCCAAATTCTCCAAGGCTTTGTACCTGGAATATTTACTTGTAGCGGTGCAGCCTGGGCACCAAACCCTGCCCAGTCTGAATTCCCCATTGACTTTGGGGCCTGAACCAAAATCCCATTGATTTCCGTGGGAGGATTCCCATTAACTGGAGCAGGCGTTGAGTCAAGCCTCCATTGGCAGTGCTTTGCGCCCATTTGGCATAGCGCAGTTGCCTGCATAAGGGGGAGAATGAGGTCCAAAGACACTGCGAAACGCCTGAATTAAGCATTAAAGAGGAGAGGGAGAGAGCTTTGCCATCGTTAGGCTGATGAACCGAACCCGCTCTGCACTTCTGGTGACAAAGGGGCAAGATTCTCGGACGTTTGGTCTGAGCATGAAGCCGGGGGCTTGGAGGGCTTCCACACAGAGGTGTTTGAAGGGGCTGACCCCAAGCTGGGGCTGACCCCAAGCTGAGGTGGCCGCACGAAGCCGGGCAGCGCCCCCCCCTCCCCCGGGGCTCCCCGTCCCCCACAGCCGCCCCTCAGCGCCGCTCGGCCCCGCCCCTTCTGGGAAGCGCCGCTCCCGCCGCGCGGAGCAGCCAATCGGCGGCCGCTGATTTGCATATCGCGCGCGGGAGCTGCCGGGCGCTGCCCCGCGGGAATTGCGCTCTGGGGCCGGGGCTGGGCCGGGTGGGCACAGGGGGTTGGGGCAGGACTCGGCACGGCTCGGCTCGGAACAGCTCAGCACAGGCTGGCACGGCCCGGCACTGCTCGCCCTGACCTTACTGGAAGAACTGCTTCTGGCTTTATATATCTCATCCGTTGCGGCGTTCCAATTGCCCGGATGACCCTCAGTGGTCTGGGGTGCAGGCTTCAAACCTGTAGCTGTCTAGCGACAGAGTGGTTCAATTCCACCTTTCGGGCGAGGGGTTGGGCTCCATGTCCCATGTTTTGCACCCTGGGCTGATGGGAAAAAGAAAGAGACCCCTGTCCCAGAGTAAACCATGCCCCTGGGGGGCTCCATTCAGACACCCACCCTAATCAAGATTTCCCCTTTTACTGCTTTTCCCCAAGCCCTGCTCTCTGTTCTGGACCATCCCCTGAGAGAAGACCACGCTCAGCACAGCTGAAGCCAGCAGTCTCCCAAGGGTGCCCGGGTGACAACTCAGCTTTTAATTAGGTTCTACTAAGCAGATCTCTTTAAACAGTGCCACACACCCTACAAGAACAGAAAAGAAGTAAATAACAGAAGCCATTCTCTAGATCCGCTCCATATTGACTGTAACCCATCTCCCGCCCACGCTACAACAAAGATGCTTCACTTCAGCAGCAAGCATGGGTGCTAATAATGTCACCCAGCCCCATGAAAAATAAAGGTTAGCGTGAAGCTAGGAAACATATTCTTCAAGCAGAAGGCATTGATTCTGTGATATCCTATCGCATCAACTCCAACAGATGCTTCGCAGAGCCTCCGGTTAGGATGAGACCCCGAAGCAACCCCGCCCCAGGGGATGGCGAGGATTCAAAGCGTGTTTCCTCCTCATCCCCCGGTCCCACAGGCAGGACGGGGGCTCGGACGGAAGAAACGCAACGCTAATCGTCAGCTCTCTGGCATTCCTGGGAGCATTCGGGGCCGGGAAGCGTCATCCGGAGTTAAGTAGGGAAGCACCTCTGAGGACCTAAGCCGGGATGACTGTGCTTCCTTTGCACGAAATGACTCACCCCAGCTGAAAGCCGGGGAGGAGAAGGGAAGGGCGCGAAGGGCCCCGCTGCCACTCCTGCTTTGGCTGCGATTGCGTCCAACCTGCCTGGCACCCGAGGCAAGCAGGAGCCAGCGGCCGTGGTGAACACGCGGGCTGGTGACGGGCAATCGGGTAAAAATAACTAAATAAAATCAAACAAATTAAAAAAATATATAAATAAAATAAATAATATAAAGCAAAATCAAACAAAATAAAACAAGACAAAGCATAACAAAACCAACCCAAACCTAATAAAACAACACCACCCCCCAGCACCCCGCGTGCCACATGCCCGCTGTCTTTGCGGCCTCGCAGGAGATGCGCAGCCGGGAGCCTCGCGGGCCCCAGCTGGCTCCGTGCTCCCGGCCGCCTCCTCTGCCCGTAACAAACTTTCTGTGAGGAATTTCGCCTCAGAAACTGGTGCCCGCGCTGCAGTTTGGCTGGGGGCTCTGGTTGGCGGGGGGCAGCGGGCGGGGGGGTTGGAAAGGCCTCGGCCCAGTAGTGGGCAGCTGAGAACATTAAAGTTAGATGCCAGTTACCCAGCAGAACATAATACGGCCCTTTCATGTGGTGTTTATAACTGAACATGCTGTTTTGTGTTGGCCTATTTTTTTTTTTTTCTTCCAAGAAGTAGTTTTGGATTAAATTATGACAATTACATTCTTATAGTCACCCCCCCTCCAGCCCCCACCCGCGCCCTGCGTGCACACAAGCACAAATGGGAATTATGTGCTCCGAGTGCGATCTGAACTCCGCAGCCCGGGAGCTGTGCCTGGCATTGAGTTCACTTTTTTTTTTTTTTCTTTTTTTTCTTTTTTTTCATTTTTTTTTCCCTCCAGAACAACAAAAAAAAAGGCCAGAGCCACTCCACACTCTTTCATCGCCTTCGGATGAAGTTAGGCCGGTCAGATTGCTGGTGTGGGTGACTTGTCCTGGAGGGGAGCTCGTGGCGAACACAGACTTTCCAACACGCAGGAGGGGAGGCCAGGGAGCCCTGGCGGTGAAGGCTGCGGCACGCCGCACAGGGTTTGTGAAATCCTGTGTGAATACGTGGTATGCAAACACCCCCTGCGCCGAGCTTCTTGCACAAGCCCCAGTTGGCTCACGTACCTGGGCAGGGCTTCAGCTGGTCGGCGATGGAGGAGCACAGCTCGACGAGCGGCCTGCCCTCAGGGATGGGCCCCCACACGCGCCCCCAGCACGGCAGAACCGAGAGGGAGCACGGGAGGGAGGTTAACTGGGACGGGGGCACCCCAGGACCTTGTTCTCGCACCCTTTAGCTGACACGGAAAGGGACGAGGCCATAGGAAGAAGGGCTCCCTGTGTTTAGCTGCTGGTTTGAGGCGAGCGCCGGCGTAGAGGCCGGTGTAGATGACTTGTGTGTAGCTGGGAGGTTTTGCAAAATACTATCAATGTCTTGCCTGAGTCTGCTTTGTTTGCAGTCACTCATTAGTCAGCCAAAGCGTTCGGCGTTTGAACCTGAGTGTCACTTTCTTCCCTGACAAAGGGCCAACCGAAGAGGAGCCAAAGGCTTTACCGCTGCTTAGGAGGCAAGCCAGGGGTTACTCAGCGGCACGATGCACGAGAGCCCGGCTTCTCAGCAGAATGCAATCTGCCTCCTGTTGTTTTCCCCGTGGAGTCACAGAGCGGCGAGGAGGATGTGCTGGTGACAGATGGCTGACGCGACTCATGAAGCGCATGGGTGACTGGGCTGTGACTCAGCAAGAGTTTGGGCACGGGAGCCCCGCTGCTGGAGCTCTTGCACGGTGACCGTGGACCTGGCCGGGTCTCCTGGAGGGCCGAGCGCGGGACGTCGTTTGAAGTCTGTGACCGCCGGCCTCCATGGGAGGGAAGCAGGCGCACGCAGCCTGTTGGAGCAGAAAGTCAAGCTGCTAATTACTGTTTACATTGGTAATGGGTAATGTCGTAGTGCGTACAACTACATGACCTGCTGGTGGTGCTTAGATGTCCTGCTAGCCTTCGGAAAGGAAACCATTCAACATCCTGGCCTCAAGTAATGACAGTCTTGCTCGGAGGGAGTAGCACTGAGAAAACTTCTTTTTCAGTCAAGTCACTAGAGGGGGACAAAGACCTGATCTGGGTACACAGCCATACACCAGCTCTCCTGTTGCAGCTCTGGGAGACACCTTGGAGAGGCAGAAGCAAAGATGGCCCTGGCCTTCATCAGATCTGGAGGTGCCCAAGTGCAGCAGGACAGCTTTCTGGACACCGAGCAGGCAGCTGGGGATCAGCAGCACATTGGGGAAATGAAACCAATCTTTTCCCACCAGAAGCAGGATGGCGCATGTGCATGTTTAGCAGCCTCTGTGTCAGCTCTGCCAGTGCTTCTCCCTATTCCATTGCTGGCTGGGGCTTTTGAAGGCCAATTTTTTTCTTCTTTCTTCTCTTTTATGAATGATGGAGAGCTGAATTCACAGGTCTGGATGGGTGCCAGGTGTTATTGTTGTCTCTGTGAGTTAGAGACGTCATGGAAATATTGGAGGACCTGAACTCGAACAGAATGTACCTGTGTGCATCCCACACGCACGCAGAGAGCCAGAGTGGCCGTAGTAAGCAGCAAGGCAGCGTTTGCAACTAACATATTGACCTGAAGTGCTTAAAAGCCACTACACACACTCCCCTGGTGAAATGTCGACTGGAATGACTCATACAAATGGATCGTGATGCACAGTCCTCAGCCCAGCCAGACTGTGCTTGGAACCAAGGCACTCCCATTTTCTCCCCTCCAGCATACTTGCCTGACCAAATCCAGGATTGAGCCATTTGGCTCTGACTGGAGCTGGTCAGAACATGTTTTTCTTTTCTTCTCTTTTTCCCCTCCTTCACCCTTTGGAAAATGTTGACATTTTAGCAAAGGGCTAAAAAACCCAAACCCTGAATATTTTCCATTGGAAAATGCTCAGGGAATGGGAGGGGAACAATCCCAAAATTGCCAACAATCAAATCTCGTTTGCTTTTAAGCTTTTTGGGTTTATGAGAAGGGGTCACGTTTGGAAGAAAGCAAACACTTTCTATGAAAATATTTGTTCTCTTCAAACCCATTTTTTCACTAGAAAAATGTTCCAACTGGCATCCTTTTTACTGAAGTTAGTTTGGACATTCTCTACGTCTAATTTTGGAATCGGCCCGAAGAAAAACTAATTCAGAAATGTAAATCTTTTATTGGAATATAAAGCACAAATGACACATACAGCACAACTCTGAGATATATCCCGATAGTCTCTGTGTGTTAACAGTCCTATTTTCACAAATATCTCAACCAAGTTTGGAATCTGGCCTCTGGGACACCAAGCTCTCAAGGCTTAGTGCTCTGAGCACATTCCTAAAGGGAATCTCTCTTAATAAGATCACATCAAAGGCTGTAAGGGAAGCAATAGGCACTGAAAGGCATATTACCTGTAACTATCCCTTGAGTAGCTGATAGCACGGAAGCACTTAAAAAGCATTTTGTTCTGATGTCTTCAGCTAATTTAAATTTCTGTCTGAATTGTAATGTAGGCCTGAAACATTTGTTTCATCTTGTCTTTGTGTATTATCCTGCTTTGCTGTAAGTTAAAAATAAAAAAGGAAAGGGACAATGTTAGCATAAGAGAACACACATATTTGGAGGAAAGGAATTATGCCCTAAACTTTTACTAAATGCGGCTAATAACAGGTTAGAGTTTAAAAATGGAAAGATCTTAAAACAAGTATACACTGGTCATAAATCAATTTGGGCTGCAAAGAAGCAGAAGCCTTCAAAACAGCAGCAGAGTGAAGTTCAGAATAACCTCCTAAGAGGAGCAACGGGAGTAAAAAACTGAAGACAGATCTCAATCAGTTGTAGGATATCATGACAGCAGAGGAGGAGATTCAATGTCCCATGGGTCCGTTCTCTTTTTTTGTGCCCCTTCACCCTTTTTTTTTTTTATTTCACACTAAAGCTTCTCAGTTCCTCTTCACATTTGCTCCATTATGGTTTAGAGTTGGAAGTGCTGGACTTCGCTCTGACTTAGTTCTGCTCTCCGTCACTTGTCACTTCCAGGCTTCCCTGAACTAGTCACTGCTGTTTGAATTGGGTCACCGCAGAAGAAGGGGTATGTTTGACTTCACCAAGCCCCTGTTTGTTATTTTCTTTTCAGTCTGGGAACATCTCCCTGTCATTGTTAAATCTCATAAAGCAGTGGGTATAAAAACATAATGATGCAAAATCTCAGTTTTGTGCCTCATCTTTGTCAGCTGGGGACAACTCAATTGTATGTTGATAAAAGGAAGAGGCTGTGAATGTCTCTGCCACCTTAGTGGCAAGGAACACAGGGTTCCTAAAGCCCTGCACTGGTTATGTCTGTCCTCTGTAATATTTTTTTCAGCATAACCAAGCAATTTTTCATTTATAGACCTCTACTTTTGAGGTAATAAAGACAAAATATCAAGAGCGTCAGCCCGTGAGCTTGGAAACACAACTGCATGGAGGAAGCCACAGCAGGAACATGAGAAATGGCCATCCAGGGATGCAGAGCTGTGACTAGCCATGGAAATGTCACTGTGTGAAACGTAACTACTGGGACACCAAGCAGATTAAGCCAGGGCTTGTGACTGTTGACATTCATGGAAACATGTTTCACAAATCCAGCTTCCCCCCCCCCCCCAAAAAAAAATATCAGATTCTAGCTTCCTTCCAATAATTTAAAGAGGCAGCAGTCTGTTCATATAACCTTCAGACCAGGCTGGCAGAGGGACTGAGTCCCTCAGTGAAAAGCAAAGAGCAGCCCCTCTGGGCCAGAGCAGCCCAGCAGTCTGCTCCCAGCTGGGGCACAAGGAGAGGCTGTCCAGGGAGGGCGCACAGCCCTGGGCTCTTCCCTCTCTCTTCCCCTTGCATTTCCTCAGCATTCACCTTTGTTGGGGTGGGATGCTAGATTGTACATCCCACCTATTCCCTGTAGCATCCATTTATAGATCTGTTGTCTGGGAATTTGTCTAATCCCACTCAGAGCCTGCTGACACCGTTTGCTTCTGGAACCTGCTGGGCCAGCAGCTGCCAGAAGTTCCCTGCCTAATGTCATGTAACTTCTTTAATCTGTTTTAAACCTGTGTGCTGTTGGTTTCAGTGAGTGCTCCCTGCTCTTCTGTTGAGGGATTTGGCTACTAACAAGTCTGCATTCACCTCAGCCACCCTAATTCTGCGAACCTTGTCATTAACCACCAGAAAAATAGCTAAGGATTGCAATACTGCTCAGATCACTCTGTTCCTGTCGCCTGCTGACCTTCCCAGAGCAGTTTTATGCCTGCAGCACTCTGGCTGTTACCAAACTCAGATGGGAAAAAAAAAAAATGACAGCAAAGCAAATGGAGTGCAACTTCCTTCCAGCGTTGTATTCCCCGTGCAGCTGCCCATCAGCGATGCAATGGGTCCATTTTGTGGTTAGGAGTTGGATGCTGATGGCCCCATCCTTCCCTTGGGGATCTGCAGTTCCCTGCCCAGCAGGGGGCTGCAAAGCAGCGAGCAGGATTTCGGGGAGGGTAGGCTGGCAGCCCCGGCGGGGGTGTCAGGGGCATCTTCCAAAGTGGCTTTAATTAATGAGCACATGTGCAGCGAGGAGAGTTACAGCATCCCACTCAAATTGTTGACTTGGAGCGCTTCTGGAGACAGCCGTACTCTGCTCATTAGGAAAGAGCTTTTTTGCAATGCCCTTGGATTGGACGGCTCTTGGATTGCACCACGAGATCAAGTCCCCGTACGGGCTGCCTGCCTTTCGGCTGCCAGCTCCAAGAGGGTTGTTTTTCTTGTCTTCTCATTCTCAAGGAGTGCTCAGCCAGATGGCCTGTTTTCGAATGCACTGTGCGTTGGTTGGATGTGTGTTTGGAGAGTCTGCCAGCTTCACGAGAAGGAAGAAAGAGCAAAAGAAAGGGAAAAAAGCACCATTTGGTATCTATCTCTGGGACCCAGCCAGAGTTGAGGCTCTGTTTGAAGAAGGGGGGAGTCTTAAGAGAGAAACTCTAGACAAAATTGAAAGCTGGAAAAACTTTCAAGCTTGACAGACTGGGAGACTGAAGTTCTGCACAACACCCATCCGCTACCTGGCTCCCTCGCAAACGTGCCGCAGATCCCCTCAGGAGCCGTCGTAAGAGCAAGCACCAGGCATCTCTCGCCACCCTCCCTGCCTACCTCACCTGCGGGCTGAGATGCGGAGAGGTGGCCCAGCCAGCCCGTCCTCTGAGGAGCCCTAGTGCCACCTGTGGCCTCTGGGATTTAGCAATCAGTTCACCAAAACCTGAAATGACAGCATTACAGCCCAGCTACATCAGCCCAGGCAGTGGAGCAGGACAAAACAGACACCACCAGGGCCCAGCTCGCCAAGAAAGTTGCCTGAATTTTACTACAGGGCAATGCCATTTTCTAGCACCCCGTTATGTTAGTGTCCCAGAACCACCTTCTGGTGATTTGGGGCAGCAAACAAACACAGGCCAAACCAGAGCACCAGCTTTTTCCACCGCTCATTGGCAAATAATTCGAACCTGACGAGAAAAGTCTGGTGGTGAAGGGGAGGGGAAAGCTTTAAAGTTTGGGTGGATGGAGCGTGGCTTTCTTTGCCTAACTAGATGTCGTGTTGTGGTAACAACGCATTGTTCCAAGCAGCAGGAGGAGGTCTTGTTAATCCGAGCCGGAGAAAGCCATGTTTGTAACCATCCCTGCCGGCTGACGTGCCACGCTGTGCCTTGCAAGCCAACTCGCCCGCTCGCTTGCTGAAATCATGGCACAAAGAAGATGGTTGCAGGAGCGTGCGTAGCTGTGCGGGCGTGTGGTAAGAGCCAAGCCCGTGTCTGCGCTGATTGCATCAAATTATTTTCACTGAAGCGATCAGAAATCGTGGGCCATCAGGGCAAGGTCTCCATGGCAACACAGCCTGGGCTGTGGGCAGCCGACACCTCGGGCAGCGGGGGCAGCGGGGCCGCTCTCGCTCCTCCTGCCGCTGGCCACGCAGCCCAGGCAAAACCCCAAACCCGCCGGGATCTGCAGCACCTGCGGGTGCTGATACCCCAGGGCTTTCTGGCTGTCACCACGCCTCGTCCAAGAGGCACACCGTGCTCACCTCTGACCCCAACAGGACCCAATTTGGGTAAATAACCCTGGCATAAAAAACATATCGCCGTACCTACGTTCACAGCTCAGGTTGTTACAAGAGATCTGGTTCTCTGACAGAAAATAAGATGGGAAAATCCAACAGAAAGTTCAACCCCTCGCTGCAGGGCTCCAGAGGCCTCATTAAGGCCTTCAGGTGACTGCCTGGCTGTCACCGAGTGCTGTGGCATGGAGTTGGTAAGGGAAGGATTTCGGTCTTTAACTGCACAGAAATTGAGGGCTTTGGGGGTCGTAACATGGCTTTGCCACGGCCCCATGGACAGCCTTAGGCTGGTTCTGCACCTCTTGGCAAATGGAAATAACACTTACCATGACATTTGTGAGGGTACTGCTAGGGGGAGGCAGCCGCATGTTTACATAGGTCCTTGGTGCACTTTGGGTGGAAGAGCAGCTAGAAACAGCATCCAGCCATCCGCTCACCCACGCGGCACCGGCTGTGTCAGATGCCAGTGCCAACCTCTGCATTTTTCCCATATGGTAATTTTCACGTGCTCTGTTTCATCACCGCAGCGCTGCCTGACTCCTGGACAATGCATCCGCAGGACATTGCCCAACATGGGCCCTCGGGCAAAGCTGACAGGCCAGCCCGAAACAAACAACTTCCTCCAAGTGATGTGGCGGGGTGTCATCGCATGCCTATCATTGTCCGAGGAGGGAAAGCTAGACGAATTGCCCAAACAAGGGATTTGGGAGATTTGTGTAGTGTAAAGAGGGGAGGAGGCCTGTCCTCCAGCACCAGGCCTGGCTGCTCTGCCACCGGCCTTGCACTGAGCCTGGGTGGGAGATCACTGACAGGTGAGGGACGAGAGGTTCAGACATTCTCCTCTCTCCAGCTTGTGACAGTCTGAAACACACCGAGATAACAGGGAGGATAGCTCCAATTTCACTCTATAGCAGATCCCTCATGCACCATCCTCCTTGAGTGGCTTAAGGCTTTCAGAAAGAGTGAACTCTTTCTCCCCCAAATGGCCAGCCTCCCCCTTCCTGCATGCTTGGCCTTGCCCTGCATCCCCAGGAGCACTCAGGGCATATTCTTGACTACCTCAGAAAAATGTTACCACCAAGAAGGGTAGATGATGGAGAGCACACTGAGCCTCAGTTTCCCAGCGTCAGGGGAAAACAACTCTTTGTGCTGGTTCTCCAAACAACAGGAGATGGGATGACAGGCACAGGACGGAGCAGGACATCAGTAGCAAGGATATGACAATCGAAGCTGGAGATCTGGTTTAAGTTTAAAGCCTAGATGTATACAAAGTGGATGGTGCCTGGGATCCATACTGCTTATGTTGACAAGCCTACGCAGGCTGGGCATGGAGCCAATCCTGTTCTGGAGCGTCTTGCTCACATCCATTCTCAAAGTCCATGAGCTTCCCATGATTTTGTTGGTGGTCCATATCTCCTGCGGACCATATGTTTGATATTTACTGGGGAAAGCAGAGGTTAAAAAGATTAGAGCTCCTTTTGATGTTAGGAGATAGAAAATCTTCAGAGAACGGCTTATGGCTAGAAATAGCTCTGTCAAAGTCAGATGCAGAGGTCCTGTTTGACTCATGACTGGAGTTGGATGTAAGGACAAAGACAGTTGCTTTAAAAAATCCTGGTCAAAGGTAAAATGGAAAACCACAGAATGGAAAACAGCACAACACATGTTCAATAAATTGTACTCTAAGATACAAATTCACCTCCTTATCACACTGGCTTTTAGACTATGAGCACACGGTGCTTCAGAGGGCTGTTTTCAAAAAGTGCCTGCACAGAAACACACGCACACACAGAGGTAAATACAATCCATGCAACTATTTTTTTTAATACTGCAATTTCTTGGCAGGCATTTTACCAATACTTTAGCAAGGCGTGACACCATCTAGCACAATATTCAAGTTAGGACGTTATGATCTGGATGGGTGGACTATCAGATGGGTAAAGAGCTGGTATCAATGGTCAGGCTCAGCAAGTAATAGGTAATATGTCATGCTCTACCTGAGGGCTGTCAACAAGTGGGGTACCGCAGAGGTCCTGTTTAACATCTTTAGCAATTATCAGGAGGAGGAAATGGAGTGCTAGCTCACCGAGCTGTGAGATGACATGAGGGTGGTGGGGGGCGGTTGAGGAGCTGGAGTGCAGGGCCCTGGAGGAATGGGCTGACAGAAAGCCTACCAAATTCAGCAAGGATAAATGGAGAGTCCCACACCGGGGAAAAGAAGAGCCCCTGCAGTGGTACAGGCTGCAGGATGATGGGCAGGGGAGCAGCTCTGCAGAAAAATATCTGTGAACCCAGGCAGGCAGCAAGATGGATGCGAGCCAGCAATATGCTTTGGTGGCAAAGAAGGCCAAAGTCTTCCGGGGCTGTGTTAACAGTGGCATGGACAGGAGGTTGAGAGATGTTATTATTCCCTTTCCCAAGGTACTCAGGTGAAACTGGAATACTGAATCCAGTTTTGGAACCGCAGTGCAAGAAAAAATGACAAAGTGCAGCAAGTTGAGGAGAGACCATCAATACAACCGGGGGCTAGAGCCCTGTGAGGAGAGGCGGAGGTGGCTGGGCTTGGTTGGCCTGCAGAAGAAATGGCTTTGTAGGAGGCAAACAGCAGCCTGCCAGCTCCTACAAGGAAGTTACCAAGAAGATGGAGCCGGGCTCTGTGGTGCATGGTGTGAGGACAAGAGACAATTGAAAAAAAGAGGTTCAAGCTGGCTTTAAGAAAAAGCTTTTTAACTGTGAGGAGAGTCCAGCAGTGGAGCAGGCCCAAGGGGGTTGTGCGGTCACCATCCTTGGAGATTTTCAGGAGTCAACCCCTCTGAGCAACCTCTTCTCATCTTATAGCTGACCTCCTCCTTTGATGAGCAGGAGGCTGGATTAGAGACCTGCAGAGGTCCTTTCCAACCTGAGCAGTTCTGTGATTGTATGATTTTGAAAGGCATTTGGGAGCCCAGGAGTTGTCCACTTAAGGAGACACAAGACCATATGAGTTGATTGGCCAATCACTCCACACAGGTGGAAACTACTCCAAAGATACAGTGAATAATTAGAAAAAAAAAAAAAAAAAAAAAAAAAAAAAGTTTGCATATAAGAATTCATTGAAAATGTTAGACTAACAAATAGTTGAGCAGCAGTCTGCTGGTTTGTTCTTCACAGCCTGAGAAGAAATGCAGTTTCAGTGAATTTATTACTCAGTTACATGCCCGTTTTCCTTAATGCCCAGGCACCAGTCAGTAGACTGGAAGCTCTGTTCTCTCTCACTGAGGGCTGTCATCTATACATGAAAAAGAATGAGAATGCCAACCAGCAAAGGCACTTAGAGATATTTCTTTGATTATTACTAGAGCATCTTCCAACTGAGAACTCAGATTGTTTTACTGCTGTTAATTAATCAAGCCTAAAAACACTCATGTCAGGAAGTTTGGTATCATTACCCCTTTTTACAGATGGGGGAAACCAAGATATAACATTTATCAGGGTCAATCAATGAACCAGGGGCAGAATCAGAAATAAAACCTGTGAGCCCTGCCTCAGAGTCTCCCCCTTATAATCTCTAGACAAATCTCCTTCCCTGTAAATTTCCATCTAAGCTCTTCATAGAATAATTAGAGCAAATTTATTTCCTCACTCATTAACAATGAAACCTGACAGGCTTTGTACTCGGGATGCTGAAGCTCAGTTAGAGGACCAAGGCTCTTCTCCATGAGGGGAGGCCTGGAATGTCAGTCTTTAGGTGGCTTACTAGGGGCACGGTTCCAGCTGCCAGGTACTTGAACTCCTGCCCAAAACCCTGTGGCAAAGCTTTAGGGGAGAACTGGAACGTAAATGACCAAAACAATCTACCACAAATAGAAGGGAGGGATTTAAACAAATAGCAGCTGTTTTTGTGACGATGATGCTTTTCCCTTGGTGGCACGTAAGAAGTATGAAAGAACGTTTACCTGCCTCAGCGTTAGGTTGGCTTCTCTGTTCCTTTGGTTGCATTTGCTGATGAGCAGCACAGACAGTGTTTCAAGTTAGCGCGCTGACAAAGCTCCGAGCCACGGGCAATACTTCAGGTGTGCCCCTCAGTTCTACCTTCTTCGGTTCCATGAGATCCACAGCACACGAGGTTCCTAGGGGATTATCCCTTGCACTACCTTGGGATGTGTAGGAAGGTAATGAATCACTGACTTCTCTACATCCTCTACCCAGGGCAAACAGCTCACCTTCCTCTCTGTCACACCCAGGGTTACTTAAGAGGCCAAGAAACTAAGACACGAAATGTTCCAGAAGTGCTGAGCACACAATATTTTAAAACTAATGAGTGTGAAGGTTGTTCAGCACCTCTTAAGCACAGGCCGCTGAGCCTGAGGTTGGAGCATCCCAAATCTGCCTGCTTCTCTTCAGTTTTTGCTTCTGCAGAGTAGGATTGAGGACACTGACCATAAAATACAGTCAAGAAGAGGTGAGGGAAGGACCTTCTTTTACAAGAAAACCCTAAGGAGTATAGAAGCTCCTTTTCCCTGGTTCTTCAGTGCCATCTGCCCCATCTCTAGCAAGTCTCCAAGCTCAGGTCCAGTAGGTGGCATGTTTGAATTGGCTTTGAACATCTGGAGACAGTTTGCTACTTGCAGTCCCCTCCCTCAGAGCTCCATTTGTTGCCACATGTGGTTAACGAATTGCTTTGTCTTTGGCCCCAGATGTCTGATATGGCCCTTCCCTTTCCCTCTTGGGCATGGTTAGCCTCCAGGACAGAGCGTGCATGACCTCCTGCAGTAAGACATACTGATGGGAAACAATGGCAGGAAAGCCCATTGTCTTAACATGTGGGGCCAAATCACCTAGGTTCTGCCTGCCCACTTCCCTTGGCCCAGCATTGTCTGGGTGACTTGTGAAGCATCTTCTCCTGCAGGGACAAAATGGTTGCAGACTCCCAGCCAAGCTCAAGGGAGCAGGGAGAGAAAAGAGGGAATGGAGGGAAGAAGGAAAGCACAGAGAAGAGCACTTGTGTCTATCACAGCAAAAATAAAAGAACTGGGGAACAAAGGAGACTGTCATTGGCTTTGGCTCAAAATCAAAACCTGGAGGTGGCTGTGGTTTTCTCAACTTCTAGTTGAAAGTAGCAGAAAGAGGCTCTTTTTTTACCATACTGATGGCACTGGGAGCTGCTTCAAAGGACCCAAAACTGCAGAAGGAGAGTAACAGCCAGTGATGTGAGCTTTTCCATCATCCTGATCTTCCCTTGGAGGGGAAAGGGGAGAGGTTGGTGGTATTTGAGTGCCATGTAGCTGGGAAGAGAGATTGGGCTGTATTTCCCTAATAGTTCAGAGACTGAGAGCAAACACAACCACAACTGCCTGTCTGGTTGAGGTAGGGTCAGGGGAGATTACAGGATAGGGAAGGGGCTATTTCTTCACCAAGTTGTGTGTTCAATGGAAACATGTGATGGCAAGGAAGGAGAATTCAGCTGAAGCCTAGAACATGAAATTGAACAAGTGGCTTTCTAACGAAAAGCTAAAGGGGAAGTTCCACAACCTGTTTCACTGCAGCAAACAACAGCAAAACACTGTAGACGAGGAGAAAGGAGTCAGGGTAATTTGTAATTAAAACAGGACTTTATACTCAGCTGAGCTAAAATTTGTGCAACTGTGGGAGAGGCAAAGCTTTCTTGTGGCCATCTAGTCCTTTCAGTTGTAAACAAGAACAACTGAGGACGTTCTCAATGAGGAAAGCCTTCTATGCTATGAATTTTTGCCCAGAAGTCACAGCAGCCTTCTCTTTGTTCGCAAATACCCCACTAGGACAACCACTTACCATGGGGCTTGATAGCCAAGATAAATCACTGGGATTGGGAGGTTAAGAAGATACAGTAACTAGCTCAGCTGAAACAGCTACTTATGAAGCTTCCTGAGGTGATAAACATGCCCTTCTTTGAAGAGTGCCTCGGTTCAGGAGTCTAGCTGACATATAATATTGTATCTCTCAGAATTTCTTGCATACCAAAGGATTCTGGCAATCTGCAGGAAACGAGCAGGGCTGAGCTAACCAAAAGTGGCTGTTTTTTATCTCCCTTTCTGTCCTGAGATGCAGGAACATTTTTACACGTTAGCATGTTGGTATTTCAGTGTGGCCCAGCTGGGATTGATGGCAGATGGCATATTGGCTTGTCCAGAAGTAGGACTAACAACACATGAAACTGTCTTCTACGGCCAGTGGAGCTGTAGGAGAAGAGACCTCTGCAGCTGTTCGTGTTAACAACTCACAAACAATACAACCAACCAATAGGAAAGTTACTGTAAATTCATCAGGCAAATATTATTCAACCATCTGAAGAATGGCTTGACTAATGAAAAGGTTATTTGTGAATAATTCCAGAAGGATGATAACACATTGGAAAAAGTACAGAGAAGAGATACTGCGCTGATTAAAGGACTAGAAAATGTGCCTCACAGTGAAAGACTCCAGGAGCTCAATCTGCTTAAGCACAAATCAGGTGAAGGGCTGACTTGATCACGATCTCTGAGCTCCTACATAAAAGCAGAGATTTGGTAATGGAGAAATGTTTAAACTGGCAGACAGATAAATAAAACCATGATAGGGAACTGAAATTGGACAAATCCTGCCTAGAAAAAATATAAATATATGCGTTGTTTTTAGAAGTAAGAATGATTAACCAGTTTATGCAAGGATTGTGGTGGATTTCTCCATTCACAAACAAACAAAACTAAAAGTTATGCTGTGTTTCCAAGGAAAAGCAAGGGAGTGTGATCCTGCAGCCTGTGGTATGCAGTTGCTCAGACTAATGATGACACTGGCTTCTTCTCACTTTGTAATCTCTGAACCAACAAGCTAGTTACTCAAAACTGATAGCAGAAGGTAAGGGGCTGAATGCACTGATACACCACTCATGAATGTTATTCAGCAAGCTCTAATTATGTTTATAATGATGGAGGGGAAAGAGGTAGAATGGCAGGCAGGGCACTGAGAACCCACCTTGATCAATGGGAAGGCTCCCAGTGACATCGCCTTGAGTAAATCACTTAGAATTAGATCTACAAGATACACCTTCACTCCCCTCGATCCTCCAGAAGTGAAATCCTCCTTGCCCCTTGCCCTGCCTATTTTAATTTGCCTTCCACCAATGAAAGGGACCTAGTGCTATCTCAGGAAGGGTTCATACTGTCTCAGGAAGGGTTTGTGAGGTTTGACTAATAATTGCAGGGTGCTTTAGGATCTTCATCTGGGAGAGTCAATCTATGCCGCGTGATCCCACTCACTTATTCTCTTAGATGAAAAGGGGGGAGCACTTGCATCCTCCTATCTGGCAGCTACTTCAGTAACAACTTTAGAAATACATTTTGGCAGAGAATTAAAAAAATAAATAAATAAAATAAAAGTGGCCCAACTTTAAGGGCTATAACAGGGATTAAACAAGGCTGTGCTTGATCTGGTAATTAGTTCCTTCAGTCATGTCTGTGCATCGCTCGTTGAATAAATGGAGTCAGTGCATGAAGAATTCTCAGCTCCATGTAGCTAAAAAATGTCACTCTTCTTGTGGCCGTGTGCAAAGCCACCCTTTGGGTCATAGGGTAATATCATGAGGGTTTGGTCTGATTCGTTTTAAAATAGGAGGTTTTCATATCAGTGAACAAGTCAGTTCAGAAAATCAGTTCAGCCTCCACCCCATCAGCGGATTTCACATCTAAAATCATAACAAAAACTGCTAGAAGGGAAATAGGCCCGCTGCCCAGCTGCCTTTCTTTGCATATCTACTTGAAACCAATCTTGCAGAATGCTTTTAGCCTCTAGACTCTGCACTAGTTGGAGCTGAAATAAATATGAATGAACAATGGCTGAGATGCTCAAGAACTGACAGTCGGTAATGTGGTAATGTGGTCGTACTGGGCAAGAAGAGAGGGACTGGTGAAGACAGAAGGTTGTGTGTGTGGATTTCTTTGACAGCGGGTTCCCTTTGCTGAAATATAATCATTCTTTGTACTTCTATAAAGCTTTCTTTTCAAAGACCTCCAGCTTTTTAATATATGAGGAGATAAAACTGCCCTTAGAGCTGCCAAGAGGTACAGAGAGAATGAACAGCCTGAGACCACTCAGGAGGTCTGCCCTCATGGAAGGCGTTCGACTGAAAGACCTGGACTGCAGGTCCCGTACCAGCCTCTAGCTGATGGAAAGAGGCACGATTTTGTCTGCTCTCTCGAGTGGCACATCACTCCCAGCTGTCTCTAGTAGCTGATGGGTCCCTGTAACCTGAGGCCAGATGGGATGAGGTCAGGCCTCACCCCAACCTCCTTATGCCTTATTTAAGCTGAAACTCCCTCCCTGAAACTCAGAATTCCAACCTCACTGAAAGCAATGGGAAATCTCCTCGGGGTGCCAAAGACCTTAGGAGAAAGCCAGGCATCTGACGACACTAGATTTAGCGAATACCAATTAGTTTGGGGAATTTTAGTCTGGATTTTCAATATAGTTGAGCTGCTGGGACCAAGTTATTGCCAGGACTGTTTCCCTCATTCCTAATAGGGAATGGGTGTCTTTTCCTGGGGGAGTCAGAGGCTAGGACGATGAAGCGACACCTCTGAGCCAAGCATGAGAGTCAAAGAGTAGGTGCAAAGGGTTCTTTGCATGTGCAGCAGTCGATGGTCTGTGTAAGTGCGTTGTTCCACTGCCCAGGCTTTCTATAGAGCCACGATCTTACTGGAAAATCAATAGCTCTGCTCAAGATCCTCAGCTACTCCTACCTAATTTCTGCCAATCAGTCAGTGAATTACAGGCTCCTCCTGGAAGACAGAAAACCCTGCAAGAAGCAGTGTGAGTGCACACAGCAGAGCAGGCAGCTCCTCGACCCTCTCTGTTGATGTGAAATTGCAGCAGGGTTGTGGAGAATGACACACCCTGCCCATCCGGGACCGCATCACTGGCTGCAAGTTGTTCCTTTTCTTAAGCAACATCCAGAATCGATGAAATGGCCTTTGCTTGTTGGTGTATTTCATACTGTCTGACCTTTCTGCTCAGCCGCTCTAGGAATGACAAAACGAAGCCAAGGTTGGCAACTGGGAGATTTGCTTAAAAAGGTTAAATGATAAATTGCATCAGACTGAATGAACCAGGGAGGCCTACAGCGATTCGGTCTCTCTATATCTTGGGATTTTATTGAAAAGGGTTCAGCTGCATGTGATACGAGCACAGAAGCAGGGAGACAGGAACGCTCTATTTCAACACTTCCCTCTGACTCTCACGTTACCAAAGCCCTCAGATACCTCATGCACCCTTTCTACCTCACTGCCACTCTGTGCAAAGCAGGCAGCTCGCACGTCACTTCCAGCACAGCCAGGTATGGTTGACCAAGGGACCACACGGCTCCCGTAAGCTGGACTCGTCACTGCTGTGCCTGAGCATTTCCACACAGGGCCAAAATCAAGGCTGCTGAGGATTTGTTGACAGTACAAGCAGGGCAGAATTCAGGCACAATAGGGGCGTGTGCCCCGAAGGATCATCTCAGGCTCTTCCAGAAAATCCCCCAGCACATCAAGGCAGTGATATCAAACACCAGCACACTTGACGGGAAGAGGGAAGCAAATGACAAAGAGACATGAATAGGCAGTGATTTTTTAACTCTGTCAGTGAAGGAGACCTTTCAGCAACTTGCTCTGTAAGTCTGTTCTCACATCGTTCCTGGGAGGGACCGTGCAGAGCCCAGACCCAGGGGAGAGCCACCCATGCATTCATGGCAGCTGGAGATGGCAGATATTATTGTGGCTGAAGAATGGGCTAGGCTTCTTGTCAAGGTACCAGTTAGTCACTGGTCTCGGCGTGCTGTTCTCTGAAGACAATGAGGTGCTGACCCCTAACTTCACACAGAAAGAGGAGAAAAGAAACCACCACAAAAAGGCCTCAACAGGGGATATTTTCCATAGGCAGAACTTAAAAAAAATAAAAATCAATCAAACAAACAATAACAACAAAAAACATGGACATTGTCCTTTCTTGGATGAGAATGTGAAACCCAGACTTTTCTATGTAAATTATCTGATTTTTTAAAAAAATGCAAAATGTTTTTTCTTTTCCTCATCTTTCCTTTCTCCGTTCCCACTTTTCTCCTGTGCCATCACTGAAAAAGGGGTAAGAGGAAAGTTGACAATAAAGCCTACATCCCCCAGGCCTCTGAAGAGACAATAATGTTCTTTGTAGGAAACATTTTGAACAAAGGGCTATGAGCAGCTCCACATCTTGGCGTTTGACATGTTGAGCTCCCCCCTCTGTAGTTTCTATGTTCTTCACGGAAATACATTTCCCCCTGGGGTTAAGTGCTTCAATTATTAATCCAGGTATATAATCAGAGCCAAATACAGCCACTATGTGAAGCGTGACTGCTCTCTCATCATATGACTGGGAATATTCACAAAAAGTGTAGGGAACGCATGACCTTCATGTTCTCGTGTAGCCCTGCTCCTGATTAAATTCACTGGAGGTGAGTTGATCAGCGTGAGGCCTCCTGTGGGACAGGTAAGTTGACGCAGAGGGTTTTTATTCCCCTGCTCTCCCATTCTTATTCCATGAAAAATAAATCAGCTATAAAATGCCTGGAATGGATCCTGAGCTACATATGGAAGCGGATTGTTTGTCAGTGCCGGATGCTACCGTAACGTGTACGTCACCATGCCTTTCTCAGCTGGTGACTCGGAGTTTGCAAAGTCTGGGTGAGCATGGAGTGATTTTACCAGACATGAGTGAGATGCTATGCAAAAGCAGTCGTATGGTGTTTGAGGTTTGTCTTTGTAACTGGCTCTAGCATTCAAATACACCTCCTCCCAAGCTGTTGTTTCCTACTCTGTACATAAATCTTCCATCCACTTAGCTTGAATTTTGGGTTTTGCTATGAAGGGCCTCATAGATATGATATGTGATTGCCTAGAGAGGGCAGGCAGATAATCTCAGTTGTAGAGTTACATTTCCCAGTGTTAGCTTTCCGCATTTGCCCTTTAAAGATATGACAGTTGTATATAAGTGGAAGTAATTTAGGCCTGGAGGGGTGCAATTCTTTTTTAAGCTCTTCATGTAATCTTAGTTTGTTATTGCAAAAAGATCTCTAACCAGGAGCAACTGGGTCCAATCTGATGCAGAATTATAAATAACTAGAAATCCTGGGGCAGTCCTGTGCAGTGCCAGAGCAGTTGCCAGATGCAGTTGGCATCAGATTTCTGTCTAACATGAATGCGTTTGCCTGCATTTCACCCGCAGGTATCGCAGGAGGGAGGGCAGCTGCGGAGGTGTCCTGCAGACTGTCCTGCAAGCGAAGGGCCACCAATACCACGGTACTGGTGCAGGTGCTCAGGTGGGGTAGGACCCCACCAAATTAAAGGCTGGACAAGTATGGAGAAGAAGACAGTCCCTGCCGAGAAGAGAGAAAAGGCTGGAAATGGAAACAGAGAAGTGCAATGATTACCCCAGGCTGTTCAGCCGCTCAAAAACTCCCTGGGAATTGATTTAGCTCTGCAGAAACTTTACATACAAATTTGCTCCCTCTCCAGTAAACCTTTCTGTTTCACTGCTAGCATGAAGCACCCAGACCTTCATTTTGCATACCGGCACGAGGTCACTACAGGCAGCTAAGTATTGGAGTATGTGCCCTCTTCACCAGGAGCACCATGACTGCAAAATGATGCAAGAGTATTTTTGTACCAGGGAAGCGGTGAGATCTGGATCATCTCAGATACCCAGAAGGAGGTAATCAGAAGCTGGTGCAGGGCAGGGCTGGGAAGATCAACCCACCGGTTTTCTCCCACTCCATCTGGATTATGGAGAGGGTCATGTGAGCGTGCAGAATGTTTGAGCAGGCTAAGGTCAGGTGCTACAGGCCGCTTCTTCATCATATTTACCTACGTGATTCTTTGGGAGTTATGCCTCTTGGACATTTCATGAGGTGAGACTAGATAGCAAGGCACCTCTGAGGAACTGGACAGGAGTGAGTGAATTGGTTACATTTAGGGAGTAGCACCTACTCTCTTATCGATCATCATGGCTGGAAAGAGCAGTTTTTCCTGTAAAGGTGAGGTTGGAGCCTATGCTGTAAGAGCTGGAGAAAAAAAAAAAAAAAAAGTTGAAAGGTTTTTCGGGTTCCTTTGGGTAGGATAACTTTTGATGAAAACACATGATTCAGTCTAGCTTTGTTTTGTGGGCAGGTGAAGTATGTTTTGATCTATCTAACGATGTGGGGAAATATCTTGTTCTTTGTCAGGCAGGGAATATTTCCAGCCAGCTAGCTTGAGCTACCTTTAAATTACCTGGCTGAGTAGTTTAACAGCACTGGAGAGTTCAAGATGGGCTAGAAGGTGACAGGAGTGTACATAAATCTTTGCTGATCAACAAATCCCTTATAACAGGCACCTATGAATACTTGTTTAGAGTATATCTTGTTAACCAAATGGACTGCCTCCCCTCTGCAGGACAGAGAACATCTCTTCCTGTCCGGGGATGTGACAGAGCAAGGCCGGACAGTGCTCGTGAAACAGCAGGAGGAAAGAAAATCGCTTTGCAAAGGTCACCGCATGCTCTTTGTGTGCCATCGGGATGTTCAAATTGTATGTTCTGAGGTAAAATGGGTAGAGAGAGACTAGAGCAGATGAAAAAAAAAAGTTTAGGGAACTAGTCAGAGATGGTTTTGCAAGAGCCTATGGCTTCAGAGAGATTTTTATATGTGCCCTTGCTGCACCTCATTTCTAGCACTTGTTCCTGCACGATGATTCATATTTTGTTAAGTATTGATCCCAAGTCTAGCTCAAACCTGATCTAAGCAGACGTTAGTGAATGGAACACTGCCCCGCTTAACTCTGTTTTTCTGCTGTCCCGTCAGGTGTAAATGACTGACTGGCTTCAGAGGCACAAACGCATAGAAAAAGGAGCGATGGTGCAGTCAGTGCTTGCAGCAATGCAGCCCTGGGGCCTTCTCAGCCTGGAGTTCTCGGATCAGGCAGCTGATAAACCACAACACCACGAATGTCTGCCCCTCTCCTCCTTTCCAGCTCTCCACCCGTTACAAAACCCATCAATATTCCTACTCCAAATTCCCCAGAGACAGACAGTTGCCAGACACAGGCTGACAGCCATCATTTAGCCAGGTACAGCTCATAAGTAACTCACAAAAGAGCCTGCTGGGATGAGGGAGGGAACTTCTGTGGGTGTATTGTTCCAGACCCATCATTTCCCAAAACAATGAATGAAATAATAACATGTTTGTAATGATGCATGACATCACAGCTACGCTACATAGCAGCACTTGACAAACAGCTTTGAACCCTGTGACCTCCTTCCAAGTGAGAAAGTCTCCAGGGAGGCCATGGCAGGCAGAAAGCCTTATTCTTCTCCTAGTTCTCTAGAAGAAAACTTTTTTTTTTCCAGGACTGAAAAATGGGCAGGACCACCTCCACTTGCCACACTCGCACCTGCCTGTTTTCTTCTCCCTTAGAGACATTAGCTCCAGCATAGAGCTGAAGATACCTTTCTTGCCAAGCAGTGATGGGAATTATAAACCAATCAAAGAGATTTGTCGGTATAAAATGAACTACGTCTGGGCACCTGAACCCTTTTCCTCCAATAAGCTACAGGAGGAAAAAAAATCTGTCAGCATCATATCAACTTCACAGTGCATAATTACCCTCTCCCTTCACCTTTACATATCCTGCTTTAAAGTAACCGGTCTTATGGCTTCACAGCTTTGTTTTTGATAAACTCTTTGCCACAATACCACAGCTAAATCCCTTCTGTGCTACTTTGCAACCAATCCCACGTTCATTTGATGGTGCACTAGGTACGCTGCCTGTTTGAATTTCCCGTGTTTCTAAGCAATAGAGACTGTTTGCTGACCAGTTTACATCTTGTATTTTCCTGTTTTACAGGGTGGTAAAAATGAAAGCAATCCAACGTTTAGAAAGAAGCCCAAACAAATAAGAACCGATTCTATTCTCCTGAGAGAAGATCTACTTTAGAGATGTAACCTAACGCACCTTTTACCCCATCCTCCCTGTAGACAGCTTCTTCTTCCAAAAAAAGGAATGCCTTCAGCAACAGTGTGGGTGACTTACATCTGGGGGACTAAAAAGCCTCAGGACTGAGCCCTGCTGATGACTTAAGCTGCTCTGTGTACAAAACACCATGCTTGGAAGTCAAAAGCCTTACTCTGCTGGCCCAAAAAGGGAAGAAGGTTTAGAGGCTTGCTAAAAACAACCTTTGATCAGCTGTACGCATGTAGACAATGTTTCCTTCAGTGTCCCAGCTGGTCACAGCTGTTGGCATAAGCAATGACAATGACATTCATTTCTTTGCATGAGACTCACCACACATATCCCATGTGAGTCCAATTTCTCAGCTGCCTGCTGATGAGAACTGAACTTCACCCAGAGAAAAGCTGTTCTGGAGGCCCACAGGATCCCAGATCCTGTGGAAAAAGTCACAGTGGGGAGGATTACTCGTGTGATCACCTCCGGGCTACTCTCTGATTTTATCAGTGTATCACTGATACCCAACGTCATTCTTTTTATCATGAGAACCCCTCGACAAACAGCACTAAAAATAAAAAGCAAGAGCCTGGAGTTGGCACGAACTGTGCTACATGGACTCCAATTTGTATAGCAGGAACTATAATCACTCTGAGACGTGCCCAGGCCCTCGGGCATCCCACGGGATTTCAGTCACTTGTTTACAAGGTGTTTTGATTTGCAGCTGTTTGGCTACTGTGGCATTTCAAGAGGGGGCGGTTTGAAAGGATGTTGTTACTTTGGAGGTTGGGATTGGGAAATGGGTATTGAAAAATCACACAAGAAAACAGGCGAGTGCCGTCTTTGTTCTTCCCCCCTTACATGTGAATGACGTCAGTGCTGGGGAAAGGAGCTCCAGGAACAGATCCAGGGCCCGGTGCTCCGGAGGGAATAAGCAAGGAGCAGGTACAGCCCCGAAAACAGAGCTGTGCCACATGGGGCTGCCCCACATCTCACTTGGGGGCCCTGAGCTCCGGAGGCAAGAAGTGAGCCATGCAAGCCCATTGGATTTCTGGCTTTCCTAACAAGACTGCCAGCAAATCCGCTGATACTGAGACATGGACACCTCTAAGAACTGGGCTAAAAGCCACAGCCAGCTCACTTCAAACAGGCCACAAACAGGCCAGCAGCTGAAACGGATTTGGTCCCTGGCTTAAAGTGATTTAGCAATTAAGCCAGCTCTTTCCATCATTCCCAGCCTCCTGACCTGGACACTTCCTCTTTCAGAGCTGCATTAAGCTAATGCCCACTTTCTTCTGGGCCCTCTTGGGATAATGGGTTCAGATATGCAGAAGAAATGTAAAAATCCGTCTGTTATCTGGGATGAGTGATTTGTACAGTTGTGCCCACTGCCTGTTTGTGTAGCACTGTGGACAGCAAGAAGCCTGCGAAGTTGTAACTGGCTGAGGAAGGGAAAGCAAGAAGGATAAGGAGAAAACAGCCTGGCTGTTTTAAAACCATGTCCACCGAGCTGTGTGCATTTTTTGGCTTAGTTAGCTGCTTTTTTTTTTTTTTTTTTTTTTTTTTTTTTGGGAAACCAGGAAGAACTGGTGGAGCTTTTCCCAGACTTTAGAGCGTTATTCTCTTGTTTCAAGCACTGGGATTTTGCATGCGTTAATCGACGGTAACCCACGTAAAAATATCATGCTGATAGGATATTTACTTTGCAAACATTCCGCCTGCTGCCCCTCTCTCCTTTCCTCTTTTTCAAGTGGTGACTTACTTGAAGAGCCATGCACACACGAAGAAGCATCACCCCTGCCAGCCTTGGATGCCAGTCCCTTGCCTGCCCCGTGTGTGCCAGCAACCTGACCACACTTTCTGGGCAAAAAGCAGCAATCTCCTCACTTCCTGGAGGTAAAAGAGGACTCAGCCTAGACTGTAAAGTGTGGAAATGGAAAAAATCAGTGAGCTTTTAACATGACAAATTGTTGTTTTTCTAGCTGAAAAGAAAAAAAAAAAAAAAAGCTGCCGCGTTTGATTCTGAGTGACACTGATCGATTTGGCACCAGCAGCTTCTCCGCTGGAGACATGAGTGACTTCTCTTTAAGCAAGCATCAGAGTTATCTAGGCTGGCATTACAGTTCATCACACTTCTTGCTTTCTCTAGGCAAAGTTGAAGGAAAAATTTGCATTTTCATTGCACATGCCATCAAAGATCTCAAGGTACATGACTTATCCTAGCCCACACAAGACACGTGTATGGGAGTTGGGGTCAGAAATCCTGACTCTCTCTCCTTTTCTCTAGCCAGCACGTCTCATCCCCCAAGGTTAGCTCTGACTGCTGCCATCAGGGACGTGCTATGCTGTCACTGTCGTGCCATACATACCAGTTTTAGACTCCCTGTTTTTCACCCATAGCTATGGAAAACTGTCTGCAGAAGAGCCTGTTAGAAAGGAAGTTGGAGATTGCTGGAGTCTATTCTCATCCACAGTGTCTATATTTATGCAGCCCTTGTCACAGCAGAGCAGAGAAAATGTCACTGGAACAGTTTTATTTTTGCCAGCAGGCAAGAGGTTTAAAAAGAGGCAGTATAACCTCTATTTGATGATGTGTTTGTACAAATGTTTAACTTGCTATTTCATTTAAAAATCTTCCTTAATGTTGATTTATATTCCTGGCAGTGAAGTCAGGAGGTTGGCAATCCCAATCCACTTTCAGTCTGCGCCCTGACTGCAATAGCGCAGATCGGAGCGAAGTCTTACAGCGCTCACATTTCAGCATCCTGACTGTTTGCAAGTTCTCAACTCTGATATTCACGGGCAGATTATGTAACTACTAGATTTATATGTTCGAAGGCCAAATGGAAAAGATCGAAGTGTATCATTAAGAGGAAGTATTTGGAAATAATTGAGCTGAAACGAGGAATAGGAAATCAATTGAGTGCTTGATATGAGTGACACCCTTTACCTTGAGGTGCTGTCTCGCTCCCATCTCCTGTAGGGCCTGGCACTTGTTTTCAGTACTTGAAGGGAACTTAAAAAAGGATGGAGTGACTCTTTGATAGATAATGGCATATAATATATAGGATTAGGTGGGCTTTGGGGTCCCTTCCAACTCATATCGTTGTGATCCTGTGATTGTCAAGCCATAGGACATGAAGTGAGCTGCACCCGCTCAGTCCTGCTTTCCACCTGAGCGCGTCAGGCTGCCGTTTTATCGCCCCAATCACTAATAACATTCAGGGACTCATTAACGAGCTGCCTCATTAACGGCTCGCCTAATTGCTGAGGGGCGGAGACGCCACGGCTCTGCCGTGAGCTCCGGAGGCGTGAGGAGCAGAACCCCCCGACCCCCTCAGCGCACCTCAGGCGCCCTCACCGACCCCCCCCCCCTCCAGCGCCGCCTCAGGCGCGCGCCCCGACCGTTAGTGGCCGTTAGTGGCCGTTAGGGGCCGTTACCGCCCCGCCCCTCCCCGCCCCTCAGGAGGCGGTGCCGGCGGCCGGGGCTCGGCGTGGCGGCGGCGCCATGTTCCTCACGGTGGCGGCTCGTGAGTGCGGCGGGGCGGGAGCGGCCGGGAGGGGCCGGGAGGGGCCGGGAGGGGCCGGGCGGGGCGGGGAGCGGCGGCGGGGCCGTGCCGGGCGGGGTCACGTCCCGTGTGTGAGCCGCGGTCGCAGCGTGAGGTGCCCGGCCCGGCCCCGCGGCGGGACTACAACTCGCAGCAGGCACCGCGCGGCTCCCGGCGTGCCGTGGGGCGGGCTGAGGGGCCGGCCTGAGGGGCGGGAGGGCTGCGGGGGGCCGCGGTGGCAGCGCGTCCCTCGTTGTATAAAGCGCCATAAAAATAAATAAAATAATCACTGTTTATTTTTTTTCTTCTCTTCTTCATGCTGAAAACGAGCAGTGGCCAAGAGCAAATCAAAGTAAGTGCTGTGTTCCCGACCCGCCTGGGTTCTGCTGGCGCCCCGTGGCCGGGGGGTGCCCGGTCCCGGCCCCGTGTGGGGACCCGCGGCGGGGCGGAGCTGCAGCCCCCGGGGCTGGCCGCGCCCCTGCTGCTGGCCTCACACGCGCGGCTTTTCACACAGGTGGGTGCGGTGGTGTACAAAAAGCACCTGTGTTATAAAATGGCAGCACAGGTAAGCGTTGTCCTATCTACTGACACTCACTGTGCAGGGGAAGCACGCCCTGGTGCGTTACGCTGTAACGAGAGGCCATAAAGCACCCACTGAGTCTTCCTCTTGTTTACCTTTGGTGCTTTTCCAGCCGGGAAGGGCCAGCTGAGGTACCACGGGGACCTTCATGCTGTTTGCAGGCTGGCCTCAGGGCAGGTGCTCTGAGCCTTTCTCACAGACAGGGCACAGGAGGCTTCCCGATCGGAGCACGTTGCATGATGGAGCAGGAGGGGGGCACTCGGTACTCTGGGCGCCTCGGTTTGCTCTTTAGTTCAGCTCAGGGGAGATGTTAGTATCCTGGCATTCCGTGAAGCTGCATTCTGTGCAACTTGATAATATTTGGTACCACGCAACCTTGGACACTGACTTTTGGTACCTTTCCGGAATTTTTTAAGAATCAGCCCCCAAAATATCCAGTATCATGCACTTGCTGGGTCTGCAGAGATTGTTCTGTTACAGGATTTGCACAATTGTCAGGGTTTGAAACTGAGGGCTCGCTTTCCAAGCACGTGTGTGACAGGGAAGGGAGCAGGTCGACATCTTAGCTTTCTGCTGAAGCAAACACAGCAAAGCAGGACTTTTGCTTGAGGTGAAAAATGGTATTGCTAATATAGTAAGAATATAGAATATAGCTAATATCATTGCTATCCTTTTTCCTTTCCTTTTTTTTCCTGCTTTTCCTTTCTCTGTTCTTTGTGTAGTCTTGTGTATACCTCGGGAATATTTCATCTCCTTGCATTATTTATCCTTATGTGCTTCCCCCCGTTTTTATCGCTGTGTCCTGAGAGCTTTCCACAGCTCTCCCCTGCCTGAGCTCCCGGCTGCAGCTCTCCATCGGGCAGCAGGTTCAGCGAACGAGTTGTGTTGTTCAGAAAGGGCCTGGCCTGGTATGTGGTGTGGAGAATTCCAGTATGCCTGGTCATACTGATACCGCCAATTCCCCCCAAAAGGGGAAACTGCACAGAGGCTTTGGGGAAGTGGCTGAGGTGCAGGGGAAGGAGGCCGTGCGGTGCTGGTGCCACACATCACACCTGCGGTAGTGTGCAGGAGGGCAGTCAGCGGGGTGATCCCTCGACGATGCTCGATCATTTGGCGGAGGGAAGCTGGTCGTTGATTCCCTGTTAATGTGTACATCCCAGTAAATGACACTGCAAAGCTGAAAAGGGAGAGCTCTGGAAAGGACACGGGGCAGAGCTGTGCCAGTGAGGGAGGACGGGGCCTTGCCAAGGGGAGGTGTGACCGAACTGGAAGCAGGCAGATCTGGAAAGGGAGCTGAGTGCCCAGGTGCGGAGATGTAGCCAAACTTTTATCAGTGGGAGAGAAAGACCTCATTTACAGATGGTTAACGGCCTTGACCTTTCCTTTGAAATGCAGAAGGTGCCCTGGGTTTCTGGGAAGTCCTGCAGGCCTTGGAATAGCTGCAGGGTGAGGGGCACGGGGCCACTGCCAGCCTGCTCCATGTGCCCGCTGTCACCCGGTGGGGAGGGGGTTCCCGTCCTGTGCCTGCACAGGGACGGAGGGCACGAGGAGCTCTGCTTCTCCTTTCTGCCTGCCTCCTGTTCCATTCCATTGCTCCGGTTCCTCTCTGCATGTGGAAGTGATAGCCTGAGATATGGCACTGTCTGAGCCTAGCTACCATCATCCTTCCTTTCATTCCATCATCGTTTAAGCTGCAGTGACACAACTGTGTGTTGATTTTTTTTCTTCCTTTTTTTGTCTTCCCCCTTACTCCTCCACTCTGTTTTGTGGAGGAGCTACTTCTCTCTGGGCTTGTGTACTACTTTAGAGTTATTTACTCCAGTTTGATGCTGGAATTTATGGTTGATAGCAGGCTCTTTTTGTGTCTTACATTAATTTTAGCATATTATTTTAAAGGTCCAATCCAGAACATCGGTGAAATTGAAATGAATTACCTGATGTGACAAATTGCTTATGCTTGTCCACTTGGCAGTGCCCCGGCAGACACGTGGGGGCACAGACGTGTTGTGTACTGATGCAGACGCCTCCCTTGTGACTTCAGGTACATTCTGGTGAGGATGAAGAGCGCAGCAGAGACCGGCTACTGCTTCAACATCAGGAGGCTGCGGCTGCAGGACAAACTGGTCCTGCTGAGATACGATCCCATCGGTAAGGGGCTGGGGGAGAAGTCAGCCCGCTCTGTGTAAGCCGCTCTGGTTGTCTGGGGTAAAAGCTTGACAGTAACAGGCTTTTTCCCATCTGAGCAGAATATGGCATAACACATCTGATCCTTCGATGACTGTACAGTTGCTGTTCTTCGTGACATTCCACTGGGAAGTAAACGTTACCCTCATTTTACAGATTGTGGCACTGAAACAAAGTAAGGACTTGCCCAACACATCAGAGTCTTTGATGACAGCCATGCCACATGTCAGTGGCAAAGCGAAGTGACACAGGAGTTCTTTCATTCTGCTTCTTTGTGTGGTTTGCTAGACTGCTACCTCCAACAAGCAGGCATGAAGCGTGCCTCAATAGAAATGTTCTGTTCAGCTGCCACGGGTTCTCCAGACAATAAATTTTGCCCATCGCTTGCAAAATGGACTTTTTCTTTTAAAGAAAGAAGCACTTTCCCTCCTCCCTGAATGATGCCACTCTCTAGATAATGGTTTGTGGGTTCTTTTGTGTTGCTCTGGTCCTTGCAAGTTTTCTCCATTTAAGAATCTGATCTGGTGGTGAGTTACAGCACTTGACAAGATGCCTTTTGCTCACAAAGCTTTTTGAAAGGTGACAGAGGTCATGTTTTTGTGGAAGGAGGCAGTCTGCAGCTAAAATTAAAAGATTATTTTGGGGAAACTCAGTAACTGAACCAGACCAGGCTAGAAATTGGGGGAGCTGATGCAAAAAAAAAAGAATTACTTAAAGCTAGCATGAAAAGATGTATTGAGCAGCTCTGAGTATATGACGTAATACATGACCAGGAGCTATGTGGTGCAGGCTTTTGTTGTTGTTAGTTAATTAACCTTTTCATACTCAGATCTAACAGACCAGGAGCTTTATGTCAAGTGAGAGAAACTACTGGGGAAACTGTGTGCACTCATCAAAGTACTGCTGCTGAGAGAGGCCGTGGCCTTCCTTCTGAACTTCATATACAGGGGAAGCAGAGATCCCCAGGATTGTTCCCTGAATAAGAAAATGTTAAATTAGTGTTGCCTTTACTGCACGAGAACACTGTGCAAAATGTACCTCCAGGAGCTTCGCAACTTGCAGGAAATGTGAAGACTGGAGAGCTCAGGCTACGCGGTGCTTCTGTTGCAGAACATGTAGTAGATTGTTGAAGCAAGAAATTGGAAGTAATTAAGAAAAAAAGCTCTGATCTTTGTAGCCTATACTAGAACACAAGTGAGAAATTGATGTGAGAAAGTGCTGCATGTGTGAAGGGAAGTAAATTTGAGTCTAGATACCACCTCACATCAGGAATATGTTAGGAAGCATTTTCACTTGGCATGCATTTTCACCTTCTGTTTTGTACTTTTCGAAAACCTGGGCCCTCCACAGAATGAGTTTGGTGAAGTAGTGGCAGCAGTGCCCAAGTTTCACTACCTCCTAACTGCAACAGCAGAATGTGTTACTAAGTTGGAGGATTTCTTAAAGCGAAACTTTGATGTGGAAGGAGCGATTTAGTTACTGTGTGGATGGCCCTCGCAGCACTTTCAAAGGAATGAACATTGAAGTTGGATCGGAGCGGCGGTGCTCTCAGGTGGCCCTGCAAAACTCTGGCCGGATTCTTTCAGTAACGCGTCCACTGTGCTTAGCCTGTGGCCGAGCTGACTTTGCTAACATCTGCATCAGGTGTTGGAGGCAGGCCCTGTTGCACTTTCCAGTCGATCTGAGAGACTGCCTAGATCCAGCCTGTCGTCTGTAGTTGTTTGGGCTCTGGAGCTGGAGAGTAGTAGAAAGCCGTAAGAACCTATTTTCATCCCTCCATCAAACAGCTGTGACTCAGAATAGTCACACACAGCAGCTGGGGAATGTTTTCAGCCACTTAAATCCTGACGGTTATTTTCACAGAGGTAAAAGGGACCTCTTAGGAGCTAAAAATTACATGTGGTAAAGTGAAAGCACTGCTCAACTCCTTCAGGAGCTGGTTAGCAGCAGCGCTGCGCCAGCCGTGCTCGCTCCACGGTCATTTCAGCAGCGAAGCCAGCCAGGAGAAAGGGATGTAGGCTTGTTGAATTGGGTCTTAACACTTCAGGGTTCTTAATAGATTTTTTTTTTTTCTTTCTTCTCTATAGCTAAACAACGTGTCCTCTTCACGGAGAAGAGAAAAATCCGCTCTATCTAAACAGTGACTGCGCTTGATTTATGCATGAGGAGAGGATGGTTCGGGGGGAGAACCGGGTGAATGCTGATTCAGAAATCCTGCAGCATGGGCTGAAAAGAGAGGAAATGAACTGGGATCACCGTCTCCTGTGATTTGAAGGCCATTGTGAATAAAACAATGTAGAGAGAGAAAATTCTTCATGTCTGGACATAGATCATCACAGTAACATTTATTTATCTTTTGAGTTATTTTTACAGTGCTCAATTAAAAAAAATTAAATAGCAAATCCCATTGTCTGTGTTTTCCATTGTGAAAGAGGCTGTAATCTTCAAAGGAACCATTGTTTTATAAGGCAATAAAAATTAACATTTTCCACAGCAGGAATTCAATGGCAGGATCGCAAGTTTTTCTAACCTACCGGCCGCAGATTCAACAGTAGTGACCACGACGTGGTGTCATTCCTTGGAGGGGCAGCGCCGCGCCAGCTCCTTCCTGGGCCAGGAAGGAGAGGTGGGAAGCTGGTGGAACAAGATGTGCTGGCGGATAAGCCGGGAGCAGGGCTAATAGGGCTGCTTCAGGCCAGGTAAGCAGGCCAGGTTTTGAACTGGGTTTTTACTGAACATGGAGAAAGTTGGTTGCCAAATCTCTGAGATAACCACCCTGCCCCATATTTACAACCGTAGGGCAGGAGCTAACAGGACTCCTCTAATAAGCAAAGAGACTTCCCTGCTCTTTCCAGTCAGTGGAGGGGAACAGCTGTGCAGTTGGGAGAATAATGCAGTCTGGGCTAAGATAAAATCAGTACATCGAGCTAGACAATATCAATCAGAAAAGGTCCTGAGGCAAGTCCTTCCTGTAAGGATACGAAGATTGTGTCCCCGCTGCCTGGACGCTCACCGAGGCAATGCAGTTACACTTCCTGACCATTTCCTCCATGGGTAGCTTGGGATAGTAAGCCAGGTAGAAGGCGAGTGCTCCCACAAAACTGTCTCCAGCTCCCTAGAATAAAACAACAAACAAGTTAAAGCCTCCTCGCGCGGAGGAGCAATTCAGATGTGTTTACTGGAAAGACAAAAGTTGTAGCGCTGATTGCCAGGAGTCAGGAAATTGTTTGGGAGTAGAGTTCAATTCACTTTTCCATGCCTCGGAAACGCTGCAGTTTTAAACTAGTGCCGTAATACTGTCTTTGTGCCCCACTGTTCAATCAAGGTACCCAAAATACAGCTTAAAAAGAAAGGCAAGTGTGCTACAACTCGGCTAACGTGCTGCTACAAACACTGCTTTTGAAACTTCCTGTTGTTGGAATGTCGATTTTGATTTCTCAACCTGAAGGTTTCATTAAAGCTATTTTTCTCTCATTTAACTTCTGTTTTTCATAAAGGGCAGTGGTAGAAGGGGCAGAGAAAAGGGGAAAAATAAGCCATGTGGCTTGTGGTGTCTGTAAATCCCTAGTCACAGAATGAAACATTTTGATGCCTCCAGACCTTAGCTGTTTCTCATTAAGAAGGTCCTGCTAATGAAGGTCTACGCTGTGTCTGTCAAGTAAGCTACTCGTACTCCTGGGGTGAGCTTTGCCACCTGCGCAGCATTTGACTACAGGGGCTGCAGGACAGTGCTGCTCAGCTTGGGCTCTGGCAGCTCTTGAGCCTCCGGTCCCCAGATCTTGTCTCCAGTGAGAGCTGCCCCGAGCTGTGCTCTGACCAGCAGGGAATGACAACTGTTTGCCTCTCGAATGTTTTTTAACAATACCTCCTGTTTTACGATGCTCAGGGCTCTATTACACACTGAACAACTGGCAAAATGAATCACTTTTAACTTGACTGGCATGTTTCATTCTGCTTAAGTGTCCCTTCCTGCTCCTTCCCTAAAGCTGGCTTGATTTCTGAGGCCAATTCTCGGTGGTATGGTGAAGCTCGTTCTCAGGTCCTTTTTTAAATCATACTTTTCTATCAGGAAAAGTGTTACGCTGTGCACACATCTGAGAAGCTGCATATGGACTAGCTCTGCTAAGGGCTTTGCTTCTGTAGTTGTAATAAACACTTCTGAGGATACAACAGGCCCCAAGAGTCACGGGGCAAGAGCAAAGGGCCTGGAAAAATGCAGTTAAGTGAGCCGAGCAAAACTTCTAACTGGAAATTATGGAGAGGAAGTAATTTTCCAATTTGGAGTTCTAGTGGTTCTCACTGCTACACTCATGCGCACCATGATATCAGCTGTATGTAATATCTTTCCTGACAACACAAAACATAAAACCCACCACCCTTTCCACAGAAATCTGCTATGAGCAGCTGATGGGGCAGAGCATGGCCATGAAGGAGCCCCGATGAAGTGGGTGAGTGTGGCTATGCGTTGCCCCCTTGCTGCTCCAGCCAGGGAACTCCCTGTTTAACTCTCCAGGCCTGAATTTTGGATGCTGTCTGCTCGCCTCGACAAACTAAGTCAGTAAGCGAGGCTCCCGTGGCAGCAGCTGTTCCAACGCCCCGTGCGGCTGGGCAGAGCTGGGGCAGGCTTTTATCGAGGTCTCCTGCGCCTTTGTCTCTCCCCTGCTTCCCAGAGCGCTCCCACAATGGCAGGTGGAGCAGCGACAGGTGCCTGCTGGTTAAGCATTGCCAGCAGCTTTTGTCTGATGCATGACACAAAAATCTTTGGCCCATCTCGGAGTTTACAATCTAATCGGCGCGCGATTAATTATTAAAGTTACTTTGGCACTGCTGTCACAGACACAAGTCGAGTTTCAGCAAGCAGCCCTGTTACACCGCGGGGCTGGCAGGAAGGGCTCGGCGCTTTTACACGAAATGCTCTTCACACAGTTGATTACTGGGCAGCGCAAGCGGCCAAATATGATTTTAATGAGGAATGCTTTGAATGTCTGGTGTCAGATGGCACAACCCACACGTGGCGGCAGCACGGGATGGAATCCTGTCTTTTTGATCACCTTTGTTAACGGAGATAACTGAGCACCACCCCAAGCTCAGCTATGGAGCAACGAAGAACTAACAGCACGTAGGCATGCCTTAGTTTGGGTGACAGCAAGAGGGATCCCAGGTTCCCCTGGCCAAGTCGCAGTGGCCGTGAGGTGGTACTGACTGACTGCAACGATGGGGAAGGGGACGAGCAGCAGGCTGCCCCGCAGAACGGAAAAAGGCGTCCTTGTATTTTACTTTTTTTCCCAAGAGAAAAGATTATGGGATGATTGGAGAGCATACAAAAGGATTTGATAAAAGTAAATTTTGGCTGAAATCCTTACTTTCCATAGGCAGACCGAAGCAGTATCTCTAAAGCTCAGCTACTACAGACCCCAGGGACATCATAAATTCAGCTGTTAGTAAGTCAGCATCTTCGGTGGGGGGTGGTTTCAGCAGAGGAGCTCCTACTCCGAGAACAGCGGCATGTATCAGACCGATTACGTAGGAACCCTGTCCAGCCGTGCCTCTGGTCTGTGCCGACAGGACTGATCAAACACGATGTGGAGAGCTACAGCAGCACTGATTCAGCTGCACTAAGAACTATTTTTGGCCTACAGAAATAGACCGTCCCTCCTGGTAGGGTGGATTAAGCTACGTGGAGTTCGGTGGATTCAGAAAAGGTCAACACAGAGCAGGCGGAACTGGCTTGGAGTAACATCAAGATTAGCTTGCTTAACTCCGGATTAGCAAATACTGGGTTTATACTTAGCTGTTCCAAAACCTGCTGCAAGAAAAAATTACAACGTACTCTGCAAGAATAACGATTTTGAAAGTGAGCAGGAAGACGCATTTATCCTGCCCACTGACAAGCTACAAACACAGGATCCGTAATATTTGACATTCTTCAGCATTTGTCTTCCAGGAATCCTAATACATTGCAGACTTCGAGATAATCCCCATATCCTTGAGTGCCTGGAGACAATTCATTCCGTAATTATAAAAATATAACTTGCTTAACCTTTCTGTAAAGCAAGAGATGCCAGTTCGTGTGAAATAAAGTAAAGAACTAGATCAGAAAAAAGTTGGTCTGATATGGTGTACCCAGTTCTAAAATGCAAATCTTACGGTCTTGACTAAGTTTTATGGTTTTGCAGCAGTTTTTAAAACCTATTTATATGCTGAGCCACTAGTCTGGAAGGTCCTTGTTTTCCTGTGTGTCTGGAAAAGGGCATTTTTGTTTATTACAATCCAGCACTGACTGAGATTCTGTGACTCTAGAGAAGAGAAAACCCACGAAAACACTTCTATTTATACCTTAGCTTTTGTTAGCCTGGATTTGTCAGAAGCTGGTTCACAACTTTAGTATAACTATTTTTATACGATGCTACCCTGAAAAGCTTTTTATGGAAAGTGCTTTGTAAGTGGAAGCTATATTGTTCACCAGTCTTTCCAGCAAGTCAAGTGTTTTTCAGGCAGTCATGCCCAGCATAATAGGATGCATTTCACTTGTACAATACGATGACTTGTTCACCAGAAACATTTGGAGGCCAAGAGGCAAAAGCTCCGGCTCAGTCTTGCTGCAGTTGCGCTGCCTTTTTCCAGGGCAACCTCTTGCTCACCCTTTGCCCTCCCAGCCTGTCCTCCTGGGGAAGAGCAGTGGCAGCGCTGCAGGAATTGGAGCAGGGGCTGGCTCCTGAAGCCTTGACCTTGTTACCGAACCTCAGAAAACTTCCCTCGGGCGATTCTTGCAGGAGTCGCAGTCCGTGTGCTCTGTATGCTAAATGGATTCATTCAATTTAAGACGCCGTGAGCCCGTACCGCCTGTAACTACAAACTCTTCATTTAGTGCGTAAATCAAAACAGCAATCCAAGAGCTGTCAAAAACTGCATTCTAACGCAGGATCAACTTCACTTCTTGCAATGATGTTTACAGTCTCCTAGGAGCTTTCACGGCAGCGCACAAACAAATGCAGCCTGCGGATTACACTGACTTAGTGCAGCCCAAATACACGGCCATACTCTGAAGGCCTTGGAGAATTCCTCTTTTATTTCTGTCAGTCCACAACGCTGCGGCACTGGATGATGCCGAGGGTGACACCCTCTGTGTCACGTCTGCTCAGGCCTCCTTGTTGCCTGCCCTGGTCCCAAACTAGAAGTTACTCCACGTAACAGAGAAATACCCGTCCGCAAAGACATCTCCTCGGGAGCAGGGAAAGCCTCTGTCTCCACACAGGAATCAAGGGGCTGGGCTTGGATGGTTACTTGTAGGAGCAGGGAAGTGCTTCCAGCCTTTGGGATACGTTCAGATGCTCTTGTGCCAAGGGGGTCTATGTGTCAGCAGAGAGAGAATTTCAGATGAAATGCTCAGAGAGCAAAACACCCCTTGGTAATGGTGACTGAATCATTTATACGGCATTTTGGGAGGGTCTCTATGATTTCCTTCTCCCTAAAACACTCTAAGTGTATCCCTTATGTGATGGAGAACTGTCTATTTCCAGAAATAGTACTGGCTGCTTTTTGATTTTTTCATTTATTTGCCTGTGCAATACTATTTTGTTTGACCTGGGGGGAGGAGGCTTAGTATTTTTTCCCCGCTTTTTGCTTATGTTTCACTGGAGTGATATTCTGGCAGCTTGAATTAAGACAGTCTTTATATTAAGCTAACTGCACAGGCTTGAAATTAAAGTCATTTGACTATGGTCAAACAATCTCCCAAGCTTGAGGCCTAATAAGGGTGACTCCTCCTGTGGTGTCTGGGGTGCTGGGACCCACACGGAAGGGTTCCTGTCTTTGTAGGGAGCCCCACAGATGCTGGTGGGGTTCTGTCCAGCCGTGCTCACAGGGCCAGACCCCGAGTCCCGAACTTCTTAAGCCAGAAATTACGGAGAGCTTATCCACTAGCACAGTTATTCCTGCATCTGTGCATGGAGTTTTGAGCTAGAACAAAGAGATAAGAAGTCCTTAGAATGGTGCTACTGCCTTTTGTAATAAAAAGAAAAAAACACAAATGAGCTTGAAACACACCGCAGGGCCCAGCTTGTTAGGTCTAACCTCGGCTTCTGCAGCCTTGTCAGGAAGCCGAGCTCCAAGACGCTGCCTGAAGCCAAAGGAGCACGCAGAGAGCGAATCCCTGGCAGTGGAGCTGGCCTGGTGCTGTCTTCTTGCCCTCTGCCTTTCCTTGCTGGATTCCCACAGCACAGCCAGGCCAGAGCAAAGGAGAAAGAGGTTAGAAACACTCCTGTCAGCAGCAGCGTGCTCTTGGATCAGCTCGAGCCAACTGTGAAACCTCACCCTGGGTCAACACGAAGCAATTCATTAACTCAGCCGCGTATCCAAGGCCCGGTGTAGTGCTCTGGCTCCTCGGCCACGCGGGGAAAGCCGCCTGCTCTGCTCCCCCCCGCGCCCTGGGGCTCAGGCTGGAGGAGTGAGGACTGATCGCATTTCCTTTCTGTACCTCTTCCAGCCTGTTCTGGGAAGCCGTGGGAAGGAGCAGTCCCTGCCTTTTTGCATCAACATTGCCGTGTGCTAGCACGGGCTCTTTGCAGGCCTCGAGAGCGTCGAGGTAACCCAACGGCACCCACTGCAGGCTCTCAGTTGGGACACATCAAAACCGAAGCACACCACACAAAGCCTCGCATCAGCCGTCAGGAATTTTTACCCACTTCCTGACAGATTTCCTGATGGTTCATTAACAGTGATTAATCGGCCTGACCGTTAACCCCCTGCATTCCTGAGAGATTAATCTCCATGCAAGGCCTCCTGCACACATTTTCTTCCCTTTTTGAACCATCCTACTCCATTTAGTTATTTGCTGCTTCTAAAAAGATCAGAGGCAAACATTACAGATGCATGAATTCCCCTGGAAAGTTATCTGGTTTGTGGTGAAGGCTGGAAATAAACCACCCAACATTCACAACTCTGCAATTTTTATATGCCACCTAAAAAGCACAGCTGAAAGGAGAGATCTGGTAGCATCAGACAGTCCCACTCGGCATGTTCAAAGCCCCTGTACGGCAGCTGCTTTGGAGGTAGGTAATGCTACTGTTATTTCACATGATGGGAAACGAACCGAAGTCAAGAACAAGAATTTTAGGGACACCCACTTGGACACATCTGTGGGCTGAACTCGGAGGTCCTCATCAGCATGGACTGTAAGAGGAGCCCCACAATCAACCCATCCTTTGAGAATGAGGCACAGCCTGGGAACCCCAAAAATGAGGCACCCAAAACCAGTAAGTGGACCAAAGTTCTGCTGGGCTCTCAGTCAGGACTGGAGCAGAGCAGCTCCTGCCTTGCTGCTTACAGCAAAAGCACTGCAAGGTGCCTGCGAGGTGCCGGCTTTCTCTTAGTGAACACCGATGAAACCTGGGGGAGAGGACGGGAGAGCTGCCTTGTGCCAGGGAATTGTATTCTGGCATGTCACTCAGCACCGGGGAAGAAAGCTAATCTGTGTCACAAGCCAGCTCCAGGAAGCCAACAGAGTATTCACCCACAGGGAGCACTCTGCTTTCTGAATCATCAAAACAATTCAGTGTGCTGATGCTCATACAAACTCCTTTCAGCTCCAGATAGCATTCATGGGAGGTGACAAAGTTCTTCGTTCCACGAGGCAGTAAGAGCACCGAACCGGGATCCTCAGCTCTGCCCTGACAGCAGTGGCTCCGTGTTGCTGACCCTGTGAGGTTCCCACCAACCCGGCAGTTCACTACCACTCGGACTCCTGCGCACCACAGTGTTTCGGATATTTTGGCAAGGACCCTTTCTAACCAGGATACACTTCTGTGTAGGGTTCCAGTTTAAGCTTCAGTTAGCTCTTGCCATGGTGCCTGCTTCTTTCTTGGTCTCACAGCTGAGCTATGATCTGTGACCTCCTTTCACTTGAACTGGAAGTTTGCACCTAACAGAGAAACTCAAAAACAGCAAAGGAAACCCTCCACGAATGATGTTTTTTTTTTTTTTTCCTTTTTCTCAAGTACATATAGGAAGCTTCTGACATATAAAACACAGCGCTGCGAAACTCTCCTTACACGTCAGCTCAATCCAAGTCTCCCCAGTGGCACTCTCGCAAAGAGCAGCACACACAGCAAGATGTGTCAACAACAGGGACGCACGCAGGCGCTGCTGCTGACGGGAAGGAGACGGGCTTTCGGCTGAACCTGCTGCAGGAGCTGTCGGTACCTTTCCCGAAGTTAGAGCTCAGCACTCAATACAGCAGCTCCTCGGGACGCAGGTCAATTCGTAGCTCTCCAACTGGTTTGTCAAGCCTCGGCAACGCGCGGCTGCTCTCCTGCTCACATCACTGCCTCGAGAAGCGCTTCCCTCCCTTCATTATCCACACCACGCTCATGCCAGCTTGTAATTTCTGCCCAACAAAGCTCACGCTTAGCTGTTAATTCACCAATTCCAGTTAATGAGCACCTGGAACCAGAGCCCAAGCCCTGCCCAGAGCACATCACATCGCTCTGATAGCACGCTGCACAGACTGGCGGTGGGTTTCCCCACCGAGCTCCCCAGCTCGGAGAGAACCGGCCACATTGCCACCAGCTGTGTCACCCGGTGTCACATCAGGGGCTGGCGGGCCCCACAACCTAACAGCCGGGTCAGACGGGGGAAATCTCCTTGCTGGGCATTTCGCTAGCCACATGAGTGTTTTTTTTTCTTTCTCTCCAACTGAGGGAAAATGCCAAAAGTCCTGTAGTGATCCCATGTAATCTGACGAGATGCACTCAGAATGACACAACTGCCATCTCGCCTGGAATTGATCAAAAAAACATTCTTTTTTTGCACGAAAGCTCCATATGCTCGAGTGCCTCTTTCAAAACCACAGTATCTAGCCTTTGTTGGCTGGCCACTGCTCCCGCCTACCTCTGAACTACATATCCTGGAAAAAAAAAAACAAACCCAAAACTTCAGGAGGTTTTTTGTCTGAGCTCACTCTCGCATTGTCCCCTTGCCAGCTCCCCACATTCTTTTTCCTACCGAGTTTGCCTGAGCTTTTTGATGAGCTCTCTAGTTGCATCTCCCCTCTGGAAGTTCAGCAGGATGTGCCCCACAAGCCAGAGCTGCTGCTCTGCTCCCTGCTACCCACTCTGCTGTCCTGCATGTGCGGGGCACGGGGGCAGAAAACGGGGCTCCCTGCTCACTCATGGCCTTCAGCAGTAGGTTCCCTGTAAAGGAACCTCTGCTGGGTCTTTCCTGTAACACGTGGGTCTTTCCAACAAACGTACTGCCCCCTTAATGGGTTCAGCAACAAACTCTTAGATACCAGGAACGAGGCACACACTTCCAGAGACTTTCCTTACCTTTTCCCTGTGTTTCTGTATCTGTTTCTACTTTCAAAATAATAGAAATAACCCGCCTTGGAGCCCTTTTGGCTGGTGACAAATGTTGCTGCCAGAATTTGGGAATCTGCTTTTCTACAGCGGAGTTGTTCTAGAGCAGCTGATTTTGTATCTAGATGTCTATCTACACACAAGAAAACTCAAAACAAAACCCTGAGGGCAGTGACAAAATCATTACGGCCAACTGAAAACTGTCCATTAAACACATTACCGTAGGTTACTGCCATCAGCCACCAAAACTTATGTTTTTAGCTTCCTTTCATTTGCCTAGCTGAAGCTCTACCATGCATTCTGGCCCCGGGACAGGGTACAAAGGATTGATTCCCTTACCCTTGATAAGAAACAAACCCGGCATTTTCTGTGGTTAGAGTTTGCAAAAGCAAGAAGCCCGATTTCCCCATTATTCTCATTTCTCTGTTCTTGTTCTTTTGAAAACCTAATTATGCAATATCACTAATCCAACGCAAACCTTTATGGTTTATGGAGTGACCAAAATTACTTTCAAGAGAAAAAAAAAAACAACTGTTGGGGGAAATCAGGTCTTAGGTCGGTATGAACATTGCTGCAATTGGCATTTCTGGGTAACTAAGTAGGCCGGGGGCTCTGGAGGCAGGTTTGCCTTCCCTCTCATGACAGTCAGAGCCAACGTGGACAAACTGCGAAGATGAGGAGTTGATGTCCTACAACCAGGATAATATCTGGTTGTGCAGCTCTAAAGAAGACAAGGAGGCATGCGACATTTGTAGACTAACCGTAAATGCAAGAGGTAAAAACCGATGAGTCGTTATGCCAAGAATATGCTGCACTATTACACAGTGGTTCACATTTTCAACTTCCTACGGCACAGGCCAGAAAAAGATACTTGGGAAGGTGACGCTCTGGATGTGCCAGAAGCGCCAGCTTCCAGCAGCTATTTTTAACTGCAGGAATTTAATTAGAAAGGATGGCTGCACACGGTTGGTCTTCCTTCCTCTCCATTCTTTGTGCAGATCAGATAGCCCGGTGTGTGCCATTACAATGGACAATGTCTCGTGTGCTGGTGTTGACGGCACAGTGTCTGTGCTGAGCACAGGGTGAACTGCATGGCCAGGACTGAATTTTCCTGAGAACATCCTTTTGGTGGAGACCCAGTCTTGGCTTCACCATGAAGACAAGGAGAGGAGAGCAAATCAAGAAAAGGGATGAAGGGATGTGGCGCGTTCTGCTGCGATGTTTTTGACTTGTCTTACAAGCCATAGCTAGCCCGAGAGAAGCAGCAGCAGATTTCCTAATCAGTTCTCAACCCGTATAAATTATACCACTGCTTCGTTTATGAAAGCAGCCCAGAAGTGAGATGGCACAAAGACAGCTTCAAGACATTTTGGAATTCAGCTCCCTCAGCCCTCATCAGAATGTAATCTCGGGCCCAAAGTTCTGATGCTGTATGCTTCCTGCCTTCCGGCCCCCACAACAAATGTTTGGGTTGGTGCACAACTGCTGCCAGTATCCCTACTTTTTCTTTTCCAGACTCTCCAGTGGGTTAACCTCCATACTGGAGGATTTCTCAATATGACAGCAGTGGAGCCAGAGCACCTGTCCAGAGTATTTTGCCACAACCCCCTTCAGCCTCTTCAAGAAGCATCCGATGCAAAGCAGCTAGCATGCACTTTCTCATTTATGTGCACATCCACGATGACATCCAGTTCTAGTAACGAGACAGATGATATCCTGACAACATTTTTTTTCTCCAGGGCTGATTTCCTTTGAAGAGAAGCACAGACAAGAAGTTACGGTTTTATCAAGGGAAGCAGGGTCGCATGCCACGGCCCGGCCAGTCCCTATGTGCTTTTGTTCCCCATCTACAAAACCGAGGTAAGAATAGTACTTGACCTTGTGCTGCGAGTACAGAAGTAGCAAACAATGTCAGGTGCTTAGCAACTTCATGTAGATGTGCACATGCATACTGAACACATCTGTAGGACCCAGTGGGACAATATGTGATGACCTGCTACTGATGGTGTGTTCCTTGGCAGCAAAACCAAGTAATTTTTGGTATCACTACAGTAACTGAGACAGAAATTCAGTTTTACTATGGGGTTTTTGTTGCCTGGCACCCTGCAATCTTAGAAAACTAAATATTGGTTTTAATCTTCTTTTCTAGTCTACATCTTCATTAAGTATCCCCTTGTAATTTAAAGCAATTTGTGGCAAATGCTAATACTGCTTTGGGCCCACTTCTCCCTGTCAGCTGTATCTCTGTTAAATTATGCATTTCCATCTGGAAGGAAAACCATACAGGACTGTAGGCTCTCCTCCACTTAGAGTCAGGAATGGAGAGGGATTTAATTAGATGCTCCGTGGTTGAGAAGAGGACTAGAGCAAAGCCTGGGTGGTCTGTGGAATCTTCCACTGGAAAACAAGGCTGCAAATTGCTCGGTACAAGCCTGCTTCTGTTTGCTCATTTTGTTTACATTGTTTGTACTTACAGATTAAAATAGACAGTTACTAGGCAGATAAACAGGGTTTCCTCCCATGACAATGCTGTGTAGATGTTTGGTGAGCAGCGTGGGACAATATATGTTGGTGCTTCATTTTGGGCTATGGCATCCCAACTCCTTACGTAACTTGAAGCAGAACGATTTTTAGCCAGTGCTCCAAAGCACCTAATTGCTAATGTTTCCAGTCCCATCCTTCCCATCTGTAAAATGGGGATAATAAAGCCTTCTTCTCTCACTGGGAAAGAGAGAGCATCCAGCTTGCAAAAGGAATAGCTCTCCACCTCTTATTTGGCAGCCAAGGCCGATGGACCCAACACGTGCAGTTCCTCTTGTCACTGGACACCTATACACACTTAGGCCACCGACCAAGTCTTCAAAAGCTGAAGTGTGCTTAGAAGGCCTGAATCAGAAGCAGAAAATTGTGATGAGCCAAGCAACTCTCATCTACACTTAACTGTGAGTCAACTCAAATGTAGTGATTTCAGTCATGTGCCCTTTCACAGTTCAGCTGAACTTCAGAACATAATAGATGCAGCTTTAAATAGATTTACAGTGCAGATTGCTGATTTGAGTGTCTGGCAGATTAATTTATTCCTCATGGTTTTTCTGTTCCAAAATTCAATGGATTCCATATTTGTAAACGAGGGAATGCAGAGGACTAAGTCAGAAAGTGGGCTATGACTGGAACCAGGCTTATTTATTAACCTATTTTGGTTGCACGTTAAAGAAAGGAAGCTATTATGCTGTTGGTTTGTGGGATGCTAATGGGCACTCTGGGCATAATTACCCTGTGTTGGTGCGTGAATAAAACCCCACTGATAGATAAGTTTTTCACCCGAAAGTAACTTTTTCCTTGAAAAGGGAAGATAAAGAAAAAGAAAGAAAGAGAAAGACAAAGGAAAATGAAGAAGGAAAAGATGAAAAAGGAAAAAAGAATGAGAAGAAAAAGAAAAAGAAAAAGAAAAAGAAAAAGAAAAAGAAAAAGAAAAAGAAAAAGAAAAAGAAAAAGAAAAAGAAAAAGAAAAAGAAAAAGAAAAAGAAAAAGAAAAAGAAAAAGAAAAAGAAAAAGAAAAAGAAAAAGAAAAAGAAAAAAGGAAGAAGAAAAAGAAAAAAGGAAGAAGAAAAAGAAAAAAAAGAAGAAAGAAGAAAAAGAAAAGAGAATAAAAAAGAAGAAAGAAAAAAAGACCTTGCCCTTTATGGTCACTTTACTCCTTCATACCACATCTTTGGGTAGGAAGAGGTTAAACACCCAACAACATTTTTCTCTTCTTAGCAAGTTGCAGAACTGTACATCAGACACATTGTCTGCCAAATGCTTCATTTACTACCAGCTGCATTTTTACTTTGTTGAGAGATAGCTGAAATAAAATCACTGTTCTTTGTGCAAACGGCATGCTAAATAATGTATGGCTACAAGATTATTAAATAGCAAAGGCATTTGATAATATTAGAGTCAACCACAAGTCCCACTTCTGCTGATGCACAGAATTTTGAGTAATTAGTCATTGCACGGAGTGTTGTATTTATATCCCCTTGAGCCTCAGACGTTAGGCCACAAAGTCAGGAGACAAAGAATTGCTGTTATTGGGAGGACTGTTTTGGATTTATTTATATTCTAAGGCTTTATTTCAGTGTCCACTTCACTCCTCTGGCTCAGGCTTCCTCCAAACCAGAAGATACAGCTAAGTCAGAGAATTTTAGTGTAAACCATATTTTTACAGACAAGACCTCGCAACTTCAAGCAAAAGAACTTCAATGAGCTTGCAAAGCCTCCAAAGAAGCACAAGTGGCCTGAGGTTAAATGACAAGCCTGGGAAAAAGGCCTCCTAGGTTCTGTCCTGATCTCTAACAGACTCCTCATGGTTTACATGCAATGCATTAATAGCAGCTCCAATTTATGGATAGATAAATTGGGATACAAAGAAGACAAGTAACTCTTCCAAGGATTTACAGCAAGTCTTTGGCAGAGCCCTGCAACTCTTACTCAGTCCTTTGTTCAAATCGCTAAACCACACTGCCTTCTTTAGACCACAATTACTGCACAGGCCTGAATACTGTGACATATCTAAAATTATATAGCTGTACGCTTATATGAGGCTCTTTTAAAATAAAGATTGTATAACATCTTCAGAGTTCAACACAAAGCTGCTCAGTGAGCACTCTGCTGCTCAAAGACAGCCTTTTTAATCCTCTCGCATCATAAAAGAGCCAGATCTAATTCATTGTAATAAGAAATCAGAGGGAAACTTAATAGCATTTGAACATAAAACATCTGATGACAAATTCACGTTGTAGCAATGAGTCCTCCTTTTGGAGAACTGACATGAAAAAATAATCGTAGCATTTACGATTATGACAAACAACGTGTATCATCCAGCTCTGAGAATGCTGTACAGAGAAGGGCTGTACAGGATGAATTATACACCCGTGTCAAATTTCAGGCACAACTGAGTAGATTAAACTGTGAATTTTATCACGTCTCATAAATGTGCTCTCTGTTTATAAGCATGTCACCTCAACCTGGATCTCCTCAGCTTTTTGCAGTAGGTTGTGCACCCTCTGTACCTGAAAGGCATGGCCAGACAGGGAAGATGCTGGTAGTACAAGAAATTTCAAGGTTGTGCTTAGAAACACTGAGAAGTTAAACATCCCAAGTTCTTGACGAGATTTAAGAGACAGCATGGACTTGCTGTGATTGCCAGGGCACCACTGTGAAAAGTGATTCCAAATTTTCATCTAAATATTGTGCGCACAAGCGTCTCCATCTGCCTGTACAGAGAATACATCTGTGCCGAAGCCAGATCCGCAGATTCCTTATCTTTGGATTGTAAGCATGCAAATGCAGGACTTTTGTGCACACACCTGCATGTGCAGACCTAGAGGCTGAGCAGAAGCCGATGAAGAGATCTTAAGCAGAGCAACTGCACTGTGTTTATAAAGACAGGATGGGACGGAAATTACGAAGTCACCCCAACTGATATAAGCCCGTATGGATGTTATTAAGCTTCTTGATCCAAACTGGGATCTGGAGCAAACCAAGGGTTACAAAAAGAAACCCTGGAGTGCTTCCCTCCTCAGAGTGACCTCAGGGCTGCAACCTGGAAATGCGGACTGTCAGCGGGCAGCTCTGCAGTCCAAGAACACCCCATTTCCAGTAATGCCTCGCACAGGAGAGATCCATCCTGTGCCAACCCTGAGGATTGAAGCATGAATCCTAGACGGGAGGCCCACCTTCACCTTCAGGGAGCAATCAGACAGAAAAGCAAAGCCGTGAGCCCCTGGGTGCTGCCCCAGAGAGAGCAGCCTCTGGCCACGGGCTGCCTTACCTCCTGAGGAGGCCCGGCATGGCCGACCCCCTGCAGCCCACAGGCCGAGTGCTTGGGGCTCCAAGACATCCCAACGGCCTTCCCCAGTCCCACCTGCATGTGCCAGGCTCGAGCTGGGCCTCTGCTCCTCCAGGGAGCATGGCAAGCTGGCAGCACCTCGGGGGCTCGGCTCTGTCCCCAGCCACCACCTGAAGAGCCGGGCTCGGCAAGATCCCATCGTGCTGTTTCGCTAAGATGGAAGGGAACTAATCTCAGTGCTGGCCGAATGCCAGCTTGGGGTAATTACATTCTTCTGACAAATTTTTCTTGGCAGTTTCAATGGAATATAATTAGTAAATGTAAATAGATGTAAATAGTGCTGTAAATTACACTTTGCGTGATTGTCAGGAGCAGAGGGGGCTCACAGGGGCGAAGGGGCAGGAGGAGCAGAGCAGCGCTCCCCAGCAGGGCACTGCCGGGACACGCTGCTGAGGGTTACGGGAGCAGCAGATGTCCCGATGCAGGTTCATCGTGTGCTTCATCACACAGATCATCCGCTTCACCTCAAGTACCGCTCCGACCTGGCGGTGTTTGGTCATGTCCCACAGCTGTGCCTGCATGCAGCTGCCACGCTCCACCTCAGCTGTGCTCGTGCTCCGGCAGCAAGCCGCTGGGTGCCCGGTGTTACTGATTTCCATGACATGCTTATCAAATTTGTGAATGGTTTGTAAAACCTGCTGCTACCAACTGAAGAAGAAGCGTCATATAAGTGGAATTACATAATGCTCTTTCACGGCTATTTTAATGCAGCTTCATGTACCTAATTTCACATAAAGTAGAAATAGCTTCTACCAAAAATACATGCATATTTTTAACTTCATGTAGTCAAGTAGATTTTAGAGCAACTATATAAAGTAATGAAAATAGATTCTAATGTATGCTTTCGGTTTCTTATATTATCTATATATTATTACATGTTATGTGTCAAGTCTCTTACATATTTAATCTGTTTCAAATACAAATTGATATTGCTAATGGGCTTAATCAAGTATTTCTTTCATACAGAAAATTTGAGGATAATTTTTCAATAATTCACTTATTTTTATTTTTCTTCAAAATTTGCAAATATAAATAGCTAGCAGAAGCCAGTAAAATGAAGGGAAAGTTTATTTTCCTAACAAAAGCTTGTTGCACTATTGAGCTATAACAGGAGAAACAGATGTTTCAGCTTTACAATACCATGTCTTGCAAAACTTCCTTCTAAACGACTATTCGTGCTCTACATGTTTTGGACTGTGCATGGAGAGCTCTGCTAACAGTCCTGGGAAGCATTGCATACATTAGTAAAGCCCACATTAAGATAATTAGTGCTAAAAAAAATCAACAAGACCTTTTTTTTTTTTTCTTTTATAGTATTGATTTAGTGTGGGTGAGAAATGCCAGATTTTCGATCTCGAAGATTCATGTTCCACCACAGAGCGGGAGATGGAGCCAGCTTTTCCCAGTGTTCTGCCAATAAACTCTTGGATTAACCATCTCACAGGCTAGAAGAAATATTCGAGCTCTACGGTCTATTGATGCTTAGTCTCTTTGACAAACCTATGAACATAGAAATAGGAGGCACACTACCTGCAACAATAAACCCAAATTCTTTATCTTTGGGGCTGTACCTACCTAAATATTTTCTCACAAAAGAAAAAAATTCAAAATTTCTGTTGACAAATTGATCAGGACTGAAAATAAGCTGCAAAGATTACTCTGTCAGTGGCAGTATCTATGGTAAACTTTCTACAGTAGAATAGGCCTTTGTGGTTCATTCTGTATCTTATATATATATATATATATATATATATATATATATCCTCTAAATTGCAAACTCCGCTTTAGTGCATACTGTTTTCATAAGGGCTCTGTAACCTTTTGCAAATCCTATGATGGGTTTTGTACATCATTTAACTCCTCGTCTGACAGTAACTTTACCTTCTGCAAATCCAAGCAATGACAATATGGATACGGACATAGAATCAGATGTGATTCGATTATGGCTGCTTAAAAAATTACTGCCTGATCCCTCAAGATGCTGAAGGCAGAGCTGTTTAAGGTAGCAAATTTTGTTTTGGGCTAAATGGTAGGCTAAGAGCATGTGCATGACCAGCTGACTACTCTTTAGATGGGTATTTATTTGCTACCTTACAGCTCGAGCTTATTCCCCTGGGAAAGGATCCACTGCAGACATGCGTATGAGAAGAGCAATGTGTCCTACTCAAATGTTTAGTATTTATTTCGGTTGTAGAGCTATCCAGGTTAGTGGAGGATGACATTATTTTGTTTGGTATTCAGAAGGGCTGCTTTAAAAGCACTTGCTTTCAGGCGAAGTGATAATCAGTCTAAGCAGTGTAAGACTTTTATAATGGAAGGCCAACACATCTTTTTTCATTCAGTCTGCAAGAGTAAACTGAGCACAGCTGTTTTACTGAAAACAACCCACTGGTATTTAAGTAGATTAGCAAAATTAACTGTGAAAATCTTCTGCTATATGAAAGCCAATAACCTGTTGGCCACAAGGAGGCAGGGCAAGGATTCAGTAAACTCAAAGAAATTGCTTTTACTTTAAAAAAAAGAGACAGAGAGAGAGAAAAAAATAAAAAAATAAAAAAAAAAAAAGAGGAGCATTAAATTAGTTCAGTCATGAAACTCTGAACTGCTAGGCAAGATAAAAAGCACTTTTCAGCCACAGTGTGTGGTTTCAGTATTGCTGTTTTAATCCAACAGCAGCAAATATCTTAAGATATCAAACAATAGTTGATCTGGCAGTAATTTTCTGCTTCTTTTGAAGAATCAGATCACACATGCTTTTTCTTCATCACTTCTGTGTGATGTACACTAAAAAGGGAGACTCATACACTGTGCTCTGACAGGGTGGATTTACCAACTCTGAGCAAGAAGCCATACGGCCAAGTTTGTAAGGTGTTGCTCCCAAGCCAATAAATCCTAAAGCCTTTCACTCTCTTGGCACGTCTATTTCTGGGCCAAAAGCAGACAGAGGCGGGTAGCTGTTTGTAGTCCCCTACAAAGTAAATGCCTTATGCGCCGTACAGTACGGTGATGCCTCCCTTAACCAGAGCTTTAGTTCATTCCAAAATCAGCACTAACTTCTAAAAGACGAAGGGGCAAAGGAGAAGAGTAAAGCCACAGTATGCCTGTTGCAGAGTTAATTTGAAAAGGATTAAATAAATTTAACAGTGAAACAAAGCCTTCCACAGTATCAACACATCACAGTCCAGATCTATCAGTGACTTCCTGTTTCAGAAGAGACTTTACTCCTAGCTCTGCCACTGCGCCACCAAGATAGGTGGTTTCAGTCCCCTGTACCTCTTGCCTCTGTTTCCTCATCTTTTAAGCTGTTGCTTTCCTCCTTTGCAAAGCAGTATGAGGTCCATGGATAAAAAAACATGCTACAAGAACTAGTTATTATTAATGCAATTCAGATATGGAATGCACCAGATGGTAAAATCTCCAGGATTTTAATGAACTATTGTAACAGAACATATGTAATATGACGTTATTGTAACAGGCATTTAAATGTATAGTTAGTACATACAACGTGACCTGCTCTGCTCTCAGTAACTCCACTGGAATTATTTTGGATTTATGTCAGATAATACTAGGAACACAAAATAGCCCCATATGTGCAATGTGGTAAGGTTTTCAGAGCAATACAATCTTAACTATTGCCTGTCCTGTTCTTCCTTTTTGCTGGGGATACCCTAATGGCAAAAATAAAATGTCTCTGAGCAAGTATTCCTCACCTACCACCATAAAACAGTTAAGTCGTGAAGCAGCAAGAACTGTTTGGTTTTATACTATATTCTGTAAAAATCATGTCTTTGAAGCACCTTATGCTAGATTGGTAAGTAATTCATGCTTGTGTCAGAAGAGCCAAACATTCGGTTTCAGGCTGCGAGGGCAGGAATATCTCCTTTCTCCCACAGCACTGGAGTTCTGGACATCATGAATTATATGACTGGGTAAAGGTGAAAAAACAGGACTGCAGTTCAAGCCACTGGCATCACACATTACAGTCAGAGACAGGTACTGACTTCAGTAAAGAGGAACATGGAGATACTATCAGTATGTATAATAATTCTAGCACATCTACAATACAGACTATAAAATTCAAGTGAACTGACATTTAATATATGAGAGGCTGGAAGCAAGATATCAATTTCACATCATAAATTAGCCTTTGTACTAGTGCCCAAAGATTTGGCTGATTACTCATTGCTTTCCCTTAGTGCTTAAGCAGTCTTTTCCAAAGCAAGACAGTTAAACCACAAAAACGTACCGTAGTGTCCACAGCTCTGACCTTCCCAGCAGGAACGTGCTTTGGAATGGGTTCTTCTACTGATATCATCACGCAGCCTTCTGCTCCAAGAGTAACAACTACAAGCTTACACCCTCTTTCTAACAGCATGCGTCCCACCTTTCCAGCATCTTCAAGGTTGCCAACTGGGATGCCCGTTAAAATTTCTGCCTGGAAAATAACCCACGCAAACGAAAATCATAATGTGACAGCATTCATTTTTGGACAACAGTTGCATCTGAAAACAGCATTTAATATCATTTAAAAAATGTGTATTATGGGATGATCATGAAACTACTTCCTACGCTGATATTCAGCTATGTCATGCTCCTGGTTTGAAATCAGCGTGTACTTCAGGCACAGCAGAATAACAGAGAGCAGCCTAGGCAGAGACACAGGAGGCATGGGTTCTGTTCCAGCTTCTACGACTTGCTTGGCATGCTACCTTGAATAAATCACATTTCTCCCACATGCCTCAGTTTCTTCATCTGTGAAATGGACACCATGACATAGCCTTAGCAAAAGCATTTTGCTGTCTAATGTGAAAAATGCTACATGGCAACTCAGTCACTATTCTTGGGGGATATTTGTCACTAAATAAGAAACCTTTTTTTTAAATTCTCAGGGCTCAGCTAGTGAGAAATCACTAGGGAAAGTCTCTTTAAGGAAAAAAACAAAATTGCTCAACTTTGACCACTGTGTTTAGTTTAATATGTATTTTTAGATAAGAATACCTAAAAGTTATCTGAAGTTCTCTTTTGGCAAATGCCCATTCCAAGATTATCATATATTTGTGTTATGGACATGTCCATAGGCCTCTGTCAGGGCTGAGACTCTTTTGTGTTGGCTCTGTACAAACACAGATAAACTCTTTGTCTAACAGATGGTGACCTTAAGTCAACTTCTCCCACTTGGCTCTTAAAATCAATCTCTTCTAGTTCCACCCAACTAAGAGCAAAATTTCCCAAAAATTTGCAGTGAAGTCTCCAGAATAAAACATCCTTTTCTTCACCTCGTACATTTTCTCGATGGCATCCCATTTTCCAATGTCATGCACTACTTCTTTTGGCAGAGGGTGAAGGGAGGAGGACAAGGATGGAACAGGAAGAAAGGAAGAAAAAATACAGCGAGTTTTATCTGAAACAGCCTAGCAGGCAGTACTCCTCCTGCCTACTAGAGTATGCCTTCAATTTTAAGTAAACTGGCACATTATATATTGCTGTCTTTCCTAAATCTTATCCTGCTTGCTTGAGAAGAGGAAAGTCCTACTTTATCTTGCACTACAAGACTGCTGGTTCCTGAGAAAGGGAGTCTGAAGTGTTTTCAGATAATCGCCTATTAACTGGGCAAAACTTCCACAGTCTTGGGCCTTATTTTCAGCGAACAACTTTGGAAACTTTTTACCAGCTCTGTGTCCTGACCTTGCTGCGTGGACAGCTCAGCTTCCCGGGAAGCAGCTGCTGGCATATTTCAAACCACCTTGCTCTGCGTTGCAGAAGCTTGAAATCGGTGCACATATTTCTTGCCCAAACGGACTAGAAACCGTGGAGGTTGAACAACTGCCCCCTGATGTACGGGGCCATGCCTGTCATGTAAGGAGAGGCCGGGCAGACAGCTGGGGACAGGAACTACTACAGCCATCCCAAGCAAGCCGCCCCCAGTTGTGAGTCAGAGGCCTCACAGCTTGCCACTGTCATTTCCTGTGTTTCAGCCTGACCCAGAACAGAGAAGCCACCCTTAGGCTCTGAAGGGCCAGCGTATGCCAGTACGCGGCTTAGGCTTTATATTATCATGAACAGAGTGCTTACTGGTTTTAATTTTCAAACTTAGAGGATCGAGGCCCGCAGTCCCTACTGAGACAAGCACACAGGCCTTTTCGGGAGCTGTCGGTCTGATAGCTCCGAGGCAGAACGCGCTGTGGCGGGACTTGGTGGGTAAACTCATGCTGCAGGGTCAAGGTGTGGTAACACGTAGGCACGATCTAAAACTACTTCTTTTAAACCACACTGAGCCCAGGCAAGAATACAGTAAGCTTTAGATTATGAGTAGGGAACTAAACGTACCCCATTTTCTCCTTGGCATGTCACCACACTGCTCAAATTCTCTTGCAGTAGGAACTGTTTTGGCAAATTAAATTTATTTCAGTTTTTAAAAGGGTATAAAAGTATTTTCACATAAGAGAATTTGTTTCAAATAACATCTCACCCAATTTTTTAAATAAATCTTCCTGCAAGGTTTGCAAGGAAACAGTACACTAATAGTGACTTTGGAAGGACTAGATAATAAATAGTATTAATATATGTATACTCTATTCTGATACCTAAGTGTCTAAAACATCTGTGTCTTTTTTTGAATTTTAAGATCTCTGGAGCAAGAACTGTGTGTTCCTGTATTCATAACACCTAGCACAAGAATAAAAAGGCATTAACAAAGTGCACACACAAATCCTTGAATGAAAATGGCCAAATGAATTTCTAATGTACTTCATGATGGGCAGTAATTCCAAACTTTCTACACAGGGTGCAAAGTCTTCAGGAAAAAAAAAAAGTGAATTTGGTCATGGAAAAGAAATAGTCAATCTCATTTGGGTTTACTTAGCTGGTATTTACACTTCTCTACGCTCGTGAGCAAGATAAATGAAGTACTTGAATATAATATTCTCCCTAATGAAACACACATTCTGTCTGCTTAGTAGCAATGTTGTACCCTCTTTGTGACAGCAGTATCCCAAGCCAACAGGATTTTTTGGCTGTGTAGTGAAAGGGTTGTTTTGGGGCTGACACGTGAAAGGTTTTGCAGAAATCTTTCTGTCTTTATCCTGTTTATACCAATAAACAAATTTATTTTGAACCAGACAGAGTCTGTATAAAAGTAGATCATCAACTGCTTGAAACCATTATCATCTAACTCATCTACGGCAGGATGGTAAAACTCAAAAACACTGGAACAAGCTGGAAGAACCATAAAAGCAGCAGAAGCCAGACAGATTCTGTGCCAATAATTAGAGATTGCGGTAAATGTCAACTGATGTTAAATACTGTGGTGAGCTTTTAAGTTCCTCCCTTCAGTAGAATCTTATTTAAAAAACAAACAAACTGTGGTACAATTGAAGGAAATAACTAATAGTTATGTAAAGAAAAAATTAAATAACAATACTAAAAGCTCAGTGTGGACATTTGCCATAGTACTGTACAAAAGAACAGCAAATTAAGAAATTTATTTTTTCTGTAGCTAGTCTCACAAAACTCCTCAGTTAAATGGCCCTAAAAGCAAGAGGACATTCCACAAACCTGCTGTCAGAAAAAAAAACTTTGACAGTTATTACATAGTTAATCTACAGAGAGTTTTCTTAATTTTGTTTACACAAGTAGAAGAAAAATTTAACCGAAGCCTTTACATTTAACTGTTACAAAGGTTCTTGGCCATGCTCCTCATTATTCTTCGTTAACTCTCCTTGTCTCTTCGGGCTGTGGAGTCTAGTCACAGTAAGCTGACACAAACCAGCCCTGCTACAGAAAAAAATGGTGCTGCTTTCCTTTCCACTCCTGTCCACACGGCTCATTCTCTTCTGCCAGCACAGCTATTTGTGTGGCCAGGAAATAAAGTGGATTGCAAGGCAGGACTGTGTTAAAATTAACCCCGAAGTAAAATAAGATAAAATAAAACAATCGACTCCTTTCAACGGCAGCACTAGTTTACACTGGTTAAAAGTGATAATGAAACTATGATATGAACCTCTGCCAAGTGTTCCTAACAGTGGTGCATTGGGGGCCACCTGTGGCTTACGCAGCCGCTTTCAGGGAGAAGTGCTGGATCTTCCACTTGGCATTCGTGAGACCAAATCTTTAGCACAGCCTAGTTTTGGGATCCCTGGCAGAAGTAAGATACTGACATACTACAGCAAATCCAGTGGGAGGCCAGCAAGCCAGTCGGGGGCCAGCACACAGGACATATGAGAAGAGGGTGGGAGACGTGGGTCTGTTCAGCCTCAAGAACCTCCAGCGAAGGGGAGGGCTAATTGCTGGCTACAACTACTTAATGGGTGGATAGAGAGAAGAGGAAGCCACCCTTCTTGAAGCTGCAAAGGGATAAGACTGCACACAAGTGGCACAAGTGGGAAATTCCAATATTAGGAAAAACTTCTTCACCAGCAGGGTGATGCAGTACTAGAGCAGGTGCCCAGAATGGGTCATAGGTTCCCCATCCTTGGTGATTCAAAACTTGACTGGACAAAGCTCTGCTTCACCAGCGTGCTGAACTAGACATCTCCAGATGTCTGTTCTGACCTCCTGTGATCCTCAACACATATAAAGCGTTGAGATGGCAAGAAATGTTAATCCTCTGGGGTGCAATCCATCTTTTTCTTTAGTGTCCACATGGCACCTAGCACAATACAACTTTGCAAACATTGCCAGGTACTACTGCAACAGAAACAATAAATAAGAATAGGGAAACCGCCACTTTTTAAAGCTTACTCATCTAAAACTACATACAACAATTTAAAATATTTTTAATTTTTAGTATTTAAACACAGTAAGCCAGTTGGCTTCAAGCTTGGCTTGTACCTTAAGAGATTTCTTTGAGAATGCCAGAACAAGAACTTGATCTCATTTATTCTAACACATGAAGAGTCCCAACTAAGTAGTGAGACAGATTTGGTGTGTAAGCAGGATCAGGCCACAAGCCAAGCTAATTCCAGTTGTTTCAAATTATAATTTTTTTACATACATACATGCCAGAAAACTTATGCTAGAATAATTAAAAACTGATTGAAATGAATTGGCTTGAAGCTATTCCCTCCCCTCCCAAAAGTAACATCTTTCATTTTACACTAAATATGGGAGATTTCATAGTTTCCAGAAACTGATAAAATAGGGTTTAGAACAAAGTTGGAATTCAAATTAAAATATACTGTGAATTACTAGCAACTTCTGTGTAATGAAGAAATAATAGCTTTCCTTTACTTAAAACAGAAAAGGCAAACACATGAAATGTTCTGGAATAGTTTAATTTTAAAGGACCTATTCTTGTTTTGACTAGTAGAGGTATCAATGATTATTTTCTTAATAAATATTATCCCTATTATTAACCTCTCTATATTAGTTAGTAGTATTTTAAATGTCCTAAGCTGATACATTTTTATAAGCTTGATATTATCTGGCCCTTGTAGAAGTCAGTGCTGCCTACTGATTTTGGATATACTAACAAGAATTCCCATTATTAGTATTTCTTCCAGAAATTATTTAACCTCAACTAATAGACAATAGCACTTAAAAAGAAACAATAGGATCCTATTATTCTTTTGTATTATTTTTACGTATCTTGCAGCTTCATTTAACAAAATTTGCAATGAATTTATATTTAGATGTACTGCTTTCTACCATCAAAACACCAAAGTATTCTGTTAGCATTTAATTAAATCTTTGCTAGGGCTTTTTTATTTAGATCAGAAGTCAGATACCCATTTTACATTAGGAAGAAAACAGTTCCCAGTGTTGCATTCAAAATAGCTCGGCACACTAAATCATTTGCTGCAACCATTTAGGAGTTTTCCTTCTCCTGAAGGGCTCTTTCGTATTCTTTGAACGGAGAAGCAGCTGTTCTTCAAAACATTTAGGACCAAATTCAAATTGCTGACATGCAATATATTTTGGTTCCTAACCTGCAGGGCTATGTAATTGCACGCACACACTAAAAAAGAAAAACAACACATGAACTGTATTGACATTGTGGTTGTGCCTAGAGCCATACTACAGCAAGGAAGCACACAAATACATGGGAAAAAAAATGGTAAGTACTCTGAAGAGCTCGTCTTGTGCAGGGTTGTCTCTTTTTCAACATTTATAGATGACTGAGAAGAACAACCATTGGTTTTCACTTAGATGACATTGGATACATTTATTTTTCATTAGAAGAATTAAGGGAATGGAGAACTAGCACATTCCTGCACAAACCTCAGGGATTAGGCTGTGCTGCATCTGGGAATTAACAAACTAGTCTCAACAAGCTTGATCTTTCTGGGAAAAGATAAAACTGAACTACAGGCTAAGCAAAGAAAGAACTGATAACCTTGCAAGATTTGTTCTGAGTTTTTGTGTTCATGAACCACATAAAAAGAAAGCAGTGTCAGACATAAAAAAAAATATTATTGCAACAAGCAAGAGTGAAAAGAACAGCTTGTGAAGAGCCTCCTAGACAAACTAATGGTAGATAATTCACTGATAGTATAATTTTGTTTGCTTCTCTCTAGCACATAAATCCATAAGAACAAGCTGTGCTGTTATACCAGATACTGCATGGGATTTCATTAAATCCTAAAGCATTTAATGAAGAACAAAGTGTGATGCATTTGATACTTACATGTTTAGGACCTGAAATCCCATGATTGTCTGAAAGTATAGCTGGCATTTTTAAACTTTTATTCTGTGACAAAAGAATCGCAAATTAAAGCTGCTGACCTATGTGGAAGTAGACAACAGAAATTTCTGACTCAGTAATAATTCAGCTAATCACAAGGACTATCCCCTTTTACTCATCTTCAGCAACACAAACACTCCACACAGTCTATGAAATGTCTGAAGCTGAATGGCTAGCTTTCTGTTCTGCAGCTAACATAATCTTCTGTTACAAACATATCATTCACATGATATCCACAAAGTACAGGGCTTAATCATTTAAAGGTATTTCTTGATGAACAAGAAAGATAGGGGCATTTAGATAAAAATATGTGATAAATACCTGTAAATTTAAGCGCATAAGAAAGCCATACCAAGCAACAATAAGAATCTGTATAAATTTAATCTTCTCTTAGCATGTATGTCTGTGTTATAAAGTAATGTTTTAAAAACAGCTGACCGGAATAGCTCTAAAGAATTCATCTTTAAACCTGAGAAAATTAAGAGCTATTTATAGGGCTTACTAAAGATGAAGTAGAAATAAGCTATTTGTTTTCTGATAGTACCTAAAAATACCAAATTAAAAAAGGGCATCCAAAAGGGGTAAGGCTCAAACATAACTAGGGCTTTGGCTAGAAGGAAGTTACTTGAGACTTAGAGAGGGACAATGGAGCTGGAACCAATGATTGCAGGAGAGCAGCTGTAAGCAGTATATTTGATAAATTTGGCCACAGAGAATTGAAACCAAACGAAACCAAAAACAAATGCCAAATCTACAAAATAAGAAGGGCCACAGTAGGTCAGAGCAAAGGTCTATCTTATCCAATTCCTCTTTTCTGACTGTGACTGCTAGCAGATACTGAAGGAAAGAAGAAAAGAAAGGTATAACGATCTTTTCCCAGTACATGTTCTGGACCATTAAATTATTAGTTACTTCTTGATTTAAGAAGATGAAGGAAATGCAGATGTAATTGGCTGAATGGATAAAATTAATGTATTTTGAAAGAAAAATCAACATTTTTTTAAGATTTGTGGGATTAACTTATTGCTTTTAAATGCCATGTAGAGATGTGACTAGTAACCTTTATTTGGGTATGTAAACATTTATCTCTATATAAAACTTCTCAAGTGCATACATTACAGTGATTTGAAATTAAAGAAAGTCATGAAAGAAAACAGAAAACAGATGGCACATGAATATATAACAATTACTAAAAGAAAAAAATCAATCTTGTGACATAAGAAAAACAAATGCTTCATTTTTCCTCTTTTCTCAGCAAAAAGAAAGGAAAAATGGCAATAGTTCATCCCTGAACATCAATTCAATAATAAATCAGACATGGAGAGGATGAAGTCAAACATAATTGATTATTAAAAGTCATGGTAATGTAATTGATTTCATTGTAAAATCTGAAAAGGTTACTGTTAAAAGTAAAGGTAAATGTGCAATTATGTGCAATTCTGTGTTCTCAGAATATGTTGTAGAAGTCCCACAGCCGGTCTGTGCTCCTGTGATATGGCTGGCAAGAATTTCCATAGGTGTACCATTTCCATAAATTCAGAAGAGATAAGCCTCCTCAAAAGTAGAGAGCATATTTCTGTACCTGCCCGTGCACAAAGTGATCCTAGACATCTTCAAATGGTAATTACTTTTTAAAAGAAAATAGCAGAAAAGAATGCAAACTGTACCCCCAACTCTGCAGGTGGGTACAAAGGTGGATGAGTGAGCAGGGATCTATTATAATTATACACCTGTATTTCTTGTTCTCCAAATAGAAGTAATTTTCTTTTCTCCATGTGGTGGTAATAATACACACTGGCTCCAGCAAGCTAAACTTCTCAAAGAATGTCTCTTTCAAGACTGTCCTCTAGCAATAACAAAGGGAAAACTTTAACATGTGTGTTGCAAAGAGCAATGAGAGAAAAGTCAGGAATAGACGAGTAATGAAAAACAAAGTTTTGTTTCTAACATATGGGGGTAAGTTTTCTCAGGGAAAAAAAAAGAAAAAAAAAGTAACTAGTGACATTATGAAAAAAGCAAACAACGAATGACATTTACTAAATCGGTGGGAGAGTATGGGTGTTCTCAGCCCCACATGTGTGCCATAGCACCATTTAGCCAATGCAGGGGCATAGTCCAGGCATAAGTGTTTTCTGAAAGCTTGAAGAAAACACCATATGGGTGTCCTGAAAAAGAATAAATACTTTGCCTTATCATTCTCACCATCACATATAATTGAATTCCGATGGCTGTTCGCGTCTAAGCCACAACTGCTATTGCTGCCAGTTATACTGGAAACTTTGCTTTCCAGAGACCTGAGACCACAGCATCTCCCACCTTGTAGGAAAACAGCTATTCTGCTAATTCCTGAACGCTCTGGGGTATGTGAAATTGGAGACACGTACTGAACTGTTCCAGAATAAAAATCAGATGTCAATTTGGGTTACTTAAGCGCTTAAATGCTACAAGACTCATGAACTGAGGACTTCTGATATAGTTTGAAATGAGTTCTAATGGAAACTTCAAAAGAGGGTAACTGAGCCTTGACAGACATTGTCATCAGACAAAAAACCTACCAACCAAACAAACAAAAAAACAGAAAAAAAAAAACAGAGAAAACAGGGCCACACTTTTCTCTTAGCTCTGTACCCTCCTCCTCACCCACAGGTATCATGCTCATTGCAGAAATCATGTTTGCTGGAGATAACTTGAAATATGATCAGGGCATGGCTTCTATCTACAATGTTGCTTCTCACACATTCCTGTTTATATAAAGAGAGAGTGAGAGGAAGGAACACAGCATGCATAATGCTAATAAATAGGAAATTCAAACGAAGGCCTTATGAGCAGCGCTTAATTTGTCTCTTGTGACAAAAATAATTTGCTTTGGGAGAAATAACACACTTGAATTAGAGAAGAGAGGGAAAGGAGGGAAAAAAGAGAAGAGAAAACATTCAGTTGAAGGGCCAGAGAAACAGATTCTCTGCAAACAAATCTGACAGAAAGAGGCATACGAAGCTGCTATTTACCATCAAGTGCAGCATGCGTGCATCACCTCCTGGCAAGCGAGTTTCAAACTGTCAGAACACTGTGGCTAGCGCGTTCCTGCTAATCATATCAAGGGACTGCAGAACAAGGACAAGGATCTATTTTAATATTTACCACTCAGTCCTAGCGTTTTAGAAGTGTCCTTTTATGGGTTTGTTTTACTCATCTGCTTGTAAGGAAGGCCAGATACAACTTTCCCGCTGGAAATGATTAATTTAATTTTGAGTGCAATCTAAAGGAATACTCCTCTTTGCTCGCTATGTCAGGGATTAAACTTGTCACCTCTGGAAGGTCTATGGGAGAGGAGCACGGCTTAGTTTTTCTGCTCCCTATGCCTGAGAACAGAATCCCTCTGAAATTTTACTGCTTAAAACTCCTTCTTTAGTGCAACGTATCATCATTACCTCAGTTTCATTGCAGCAGAAGACGTCAGAATGAGTATAGAATTGTGGATCTAGGTCAGCAAGGGCTGGAGCTGGATTAAATAAAGTCTTTACTGAAAAAAAAAAAAGAAAGAAAAGAAAAAGGTCTAAATTTCTAGTATTTTAGATTCATTAGCCATCACCTGGAACATCAATGTGGCTAGTATCTTCCAAGATCGCATTTGCAGCCCCCAGAGTTTAGTATTAAACACAAATGTCTCTCATTTTCTGTCTTCCCTTTATAGACTGCTAAACGTTTTGTTTATTATATTAAAATTCCTATCTAATTAATGTGCAATCACCTGACACGACGTGAACATGACAGAAGAATAACAGGAAAAATAAGCAAGACATTATTAATTAAAAAAATACCAAGGAAAAAAAATCTTAAGTATATACAATTTGTTTAACTAATGATACTTCTTGCAAAATTTTAATAAGTATTACAGGAATGGATTTAGTTCTAGAACTTTTTCTGTGTTGTTATCTGCATTCTGTACATGAAGAAACAGGGGTATAGAGTAATGAAGGACATGTCCAGACAAGGATTTAAACACGCTTTTTAATGTGTTACCTAACTTGTTCAAACTGCCACACTGTAAAACTCTAGTGTAGACACGGTGCTGTATATTTTTAATGTTACCTGGCAGAGCTAAACCTTAACTTAAGACGTAGTAGAATAAGTTAGTTAACTAACTTGAAACTGTAGCCTAAGGCCCTGTGCAACAGGAGGAAAGGTTTGTCATGAGGACAGAGTATAAGTGACTTACTCACTGTTCACACAGGAAGTCTGCAGATTTGGTTTCTCATTTTGCCAATTGTATGATTAATATTTCTGTGTCTTAACCACAAGCCCATCGTTTTCATATAAAGCATACTCTCTTACTTTAGAAATACTCCTTTATAGTAAGTGTTCAAATCTTCCAATTTGGATTCCTAAATTTTCAGCCCTAAATGCCTCTTTAGAACTAAGTTATAGCACCAAGTAGTAGTTATAGTTTCAGACACCCTGAATACTTCCCAATCCCACTTAACTCCCTAAAGAGAAAGATGTTCAGAGGCTTCTGACAGCTCTGTACCAAGAAGTTTAAAGGATAACATTTTTGATTAACACTCTGAAAGTTTTAGCCTGCGACTGTACAACTATATCATGCCTCTCTACCTGTCTTGTTAAAAAGAGTCTTATTAAAGCAACAAATGCATTTATTCAGAAGTCAGAAAATGCCAGAATTAGGATTTCCAGTAAAATCTTAATTTGGCTCTCTTATATTATTACAATACAGTATGTATTATAATAAACTCTTTAATTATATGATCACATACCACTGAAAAACAGCATGTGATCACATAATTAAAGACTGCAACATAATACATATGCAGAAAGGAGACACATTAAGGTTTAACTCTTGCATTTCCTATTTTCTGAATTGCAACCCTAATAAAGTTTGTTGGTTTTTTTTTTGGAACATAAATATTTAAGGTATACTTTCCTGGGTAAACAAACAAACGAAAGAACCAGCGCACACTGAAAAACAAAATCAGTTCTCTGGCATCATACTGACATATACGTGGGTCATGAACAGCACTGGCAATGCTCCAGCTTGGGCTTTAAGTAATGCAGACTCATCATGAACAGGGTGAAATACGTTGCTATTATTTCACTCCCGTATTTAATATCTGCTGAGCAGGAGGGAGATGGAGGAACCCCAAGATTGTCCTTCAATCTGTGAAGAAGAGTAGGGCTTGTGAACAGGGTAATCTGCTTGGTCCCACTTAGGAACACCAAATTATTTTCTGCCCAATTTCTTTTTTGTCATTTGCCAGGATCCATTCTCCTCACCTATTTTCCATTCTTTATGTACCCTTGCATAAGCACTATGCAATAGTAACCTTTTTCACTCAATCTTCATCATCCTGTCTCAATCTCCATATTCCTGTCTCTATTCAGCGAATCCTATTCATTGATCTTCTGTGGTTCCCCTTTCAGTTTCTCTTGTTTCTTCCCCTGCCATCCCAAAACATCAAGCAAATTCCTCTTGTGCTTCCCTTGTCTGAAATTTACTCTTCCTCCACACCATTCCAGCCCAGTTTTGTCTCTTCTGCATTCAAACCAAGCAAGCTTCTGCTCTGCATGTCCTTGGCCTACAAGCAATCTGTACGAGTATAAAAGAAGTCAGTTGCTTGAAACCAGAGTCAGGAACTACACTGAAAGTCATGCTATCCAAGTGGGCAACTCCCTGTGTGGACAGACTCTCAGGGGAAGCTAGCTGGGAAGCTCTAAATATTTTCTCAAATCTTTGTTACGTGAAAAGTAGCAGATAACCCAGGTAGCACATGACCCAGGCAGATTTCCATACTGTTGTGGAGGCTTATCTTTAAAAGAAATCTCCCTTGGTATCAAGTCTCAAGTAAGTTTTAAAGTAGCCAGTATACACATTTTAAAAGTGTGTAGAGTGGGAGGCATTTTTCCATGGCCTGGTTTCTGCAACCACTATGCTTTGGCAGAAATTTTACAAATAATTTAACCACAGAAAAACAGCTGGTATGAAAAACTGCAACCCAACATTAAAAAGTTGAAGCACATGAAAAATAGATCCTTTACTTGCAAGTGACATGCAGCCTTACTAGCTGAGGCTGCTTCCAGCCCTGGTTATGATACATTTCCATTTTTCCCTTCAATATTAACAGGCTGGAGTTATTAGGCATCTTTTCTAGAGTCTGGCTTTACAGAAACTGAAAACTGCTTTGCAGACTTTGATATACAGTAACATTTTGCCCATCTATGAAATGTCCCTCCTCCTGGAAGCAACCACAGCTTCACAGCATGCAGCCCTTTTTTTAAAAAAAAGAATTTTCCAGTCAGATTTCCACTACAGTTTATACCCACTTAATATAATTCACAACCCTTTCTTCCTTCTTTGCTTTTCTTCCCCTCAGGACTGTCACAAGATCTTTATTAATAATCAGCGCCACAATAAGAGGATGTCAGGAGACGAGATGTCTCCATCTCTAGCTTACAGACCCAGGTGATGTTCACTGAATAAAAGCAAAGGGGTTTTGCTTGTGCATCCACATTCTTTCTCCATCTTCTTGTTTATTTCTTTCAGTAAGGACGAAGAAAAACAAGCAAAAAAAAAACTTGAAACAGTGGTTTGAGGCATCTGGGTATGCATCTGTTGAACAAAAATAGTCTAGTGCACATCCTAACATCCAGTACTGCATTATACATGAGCGGATTGTGGGCTAAAAGAAGGGAAATTGCACTAACAATTTACAGTTGGCTAAGGATAGATCTTTACAGTGCTACAAACTCAGCTGTTTACTTAAATCTGACTGCACATGACATGTGAACATGTGTAGCCTGTTGCTTTAAAGCAGAAGCAACTAAAACTCTCCTGACATGAGAGCTGCACAATGATAGCAGGCTGACAGCACAGAACTATAGCTGGCCCATACTTACTACAAAGCCTCCTCAATATGCTGTGCTCTCTGCAGCTGCTAAATGCTTGCATGCCTCTTCTGTGTATCAGGTTTGGATTTCTTGTCACAGGCTGGCATTTTGCCGTAAGAGGATGACAAAAAAGTGAAGCAACTGTACCAAAACTATGCACGGAGTTAGAAGTAGACAAAGTAAGTCATGGGTATTGACTCATGACTCAACTATATTCCATTAGTCACTAGGTAAAGAATGCTTTTATCCCTTTTCATAAAAATGTAATGAAAAAAACATAACGAGCTTCATTTCCCCCTCCACATACATATTTTAAGCATCTCAGGTGCTAGCTACTCAGTTAACTGAAGTTTTTAATTTTTATTTAGATTTGCATGAATCCAGTTTTGACATTTCAAACAGAAGGCAAAATATTTTTCCCTATGTACACAGTTCTGTTTGTAAAGCTTAGGACTATCACCACTTACAGAGCAGCTCGCTCTCAGCCCTGCATCTAACATAACTGCTTAAATCAGCATAAACTACATGAAAACGATGCATAAAGTCCTGCTACACCTCATGTCTTCACTAGTGCATGAACACTAGCGATCACAACAGGTGCACAACAGTGGACCAGCAGAGGACAGTCGAACCAACAAGCCCAAGGTGCTAGGATCTGCTGGAGCAAGCCTGGGCCCAGCTGCAAGGAACCAGTTAGTTCTGACCCCAGCTCCATCCCCGACCTGCTGCACAACTGACCATGCTATGAGCTGTCCCCTCCCAGTCTTATCTTCTGGATAGATGAGAACAATGTATTTTTAAACTCATACGGATGCCTCACTTGCATAATTATTTACTTAGCGTTGTTCAAATACTGTGGTAATTGTGCTCGAGTAACTGAAAGCATTACAGGCACTTAAACAAGTAAAACATCACGTCGGGAGTGAAACCCCATCCTGTTCAAGCAAAATCCAGCTTTCATACAGACATATGCTGCACTGAAGGAACAAGGGCCTACATTTAAAAGTAAGCACACTAACAATTACTGATAATTATTTCAGAGACGATGACCTTGTGTCTACTCAATGGCAGCACGCCTTGTCACACCACAAATTTTGGTTAAAGAGAAAAAGCTTTCTTTTTTTTTTTTTTTTTAACTTTAAGGATGTTAAGTTCTACTTAAGGATGTTAACTTCTACACAGAAAAACACAGTCATAACTACTGCTAAACTGCAAGAACAAGGGTATAAGTCTGTTTTTGAGGTCATTTCATTACTTTATTGTATATGCAACTTAACTGACTTGCATTCATTACGCTTGTTCTGTAATAAGACCAATCAGGCCCATAGTTCCTGACCTAATGAAATCACGGTGTCTTTAGTCACAGCATGAAAAGAAGAGAAAAGGCAGTACCAGACATCTACGGGGAGATTATAAGGGTAGGGGTTAATTTGCCATTTAAGGTAAACATAGCAGAATTTTAAAACTGAATTCAGTTTTCATTAGCATAGCATGAATTTATTGGTTATTGTTTCATTTCTAAATACAACTAGTATGACAGAAACCAGAACAGGCCACGGGATTTTAATTTAGTAAGCATGATAAAGAATATTTTTCATGTAACACAAATGAGGGACACTGAATAGCTTATGTTAAATTACCTCCACTGGCACGTGCCATTTTCAGTGCTTCAAGAGAAACAGCAGGGGATATTTCTAGCTGGCAGACAACCACTTTGGCTTTACAGATGACATCGGAAGCTCTCTTCAGGTCTTCAGAATTTAAAAGCAGATTGGCTCCTGGGACTATGACAATAACATTCTGCCCTAAAAAAAATAAAAATTTGTGTTTTTACATTAAGTTTTTGCGATATATTATGAAAAACAATTCATCGCTTTTCTACAATATGTTGAGATGATGATTTCCATTTGCTTTCCACAGAAATAAAAAATAAAAATCAATACTTCTGGCATTTTCAAATATCCAATGATTTCAGAAGATAATAAAAAAGATCCAAGGATTAACAATCGCAACACTACACAACAAAAGCAGTATATATATTTCCTCAGGAAAAGTCATGTATGGACTTTTCCCCACTCTTAGTTTGAACCCATGAACCCTATGAAAGCACTATGCTAGTTACAGTGGAGATACGGGACACACACTAAGGCTGATAACTTGTATTTTCCAAAAATTTTAGCTTCCCTTCAGCTGGAAACAAAGAATATTTTCACATCAAAATTATGCATGTCCTTAAATTTCAGAGGGGAAAGGCTTGCTTAATTTACCTGCAACACTCCCAGTTAGGGCCCCTAACCATAACCAAACAAAACCAAACCAAACCAAAAACAGGAAAGAAAGAAAGAAACAAACAAACAAAAACTAGAAAGCTAAACCTAATGACTATGAGTAAAGAAAACTTTACCAGAAGTGATAAAAAAGGTTGGTGACAGACTTGTCTGAACTCAAAACTGGACAGCTGAACATTGTGAGCAAAGCTGTATGTGGCCAAGCGTGGCAGTATCTCAAAGCACTTCTAAGATCCCATACAGCCTCGTAGTTTGCTTTACAGTTAGGTGAGGAGGTTCATTTACGTAGGTTCCAAATAGGTTTTTTGTTTTTCTTCAGACATGCAAGTTGTCTTCTTTTATTGCAGTTTCTTTGTTTCTTTTTTTAATCTCTGTTACAACACCTAGAGACCTTCAGGCATGGGTGCCTTCAAATTAAAATTTATTATTAATCACTCAGGTATTAAATTCAATAAGTCAGTTGTTCCTTGATTTACAGGCTCAGCCCGCCCCCGCTGAAGATTCCTTTAAGGACTGCCAATCATTAAAGGCTACCAATTCTGTAATGAACTGAATTACTCTGTAAATAAATATTTATGTTTTTAAATACATTATTTTTCTTGAATAGGACTTCAAAGTCCTTTGAATACGAAACGTGCAAAGCTCGTCTCCCTAAAAGTGTTCTGAAAAGAAAGCAGGACAATGGAAAGAATAATATAATGATCTCAGAGGGAGGGGCCCGAGCTTTCCAAAGCAATTCTGCTGTCAATGGTTTGGTACAGAACAGCTGCATTCGAAAAGCAAAACCTCAGCATTTAAAGCCAACGCCCTGCTTTTCAACAGACAATGATGGGCATCTTGAATTAAAAAAAAAAAAAAAAAGGAAGAAAAAAAATCTTCTGCAACAAGTAAATGCTATCAAAGATATCTGAATCCTGCTGGGGAAACGTTCAAAGGCAAATTGCACCTATTTTGCCAAGCATATATGCTGAAAGCTTCTAGGGTACAGCAGTACAAACAGTAAAACACAGGAAACCAGTGGAACAAAAATATATTTAATTTCTGCCTGGACTCTGTGCTACCTAGAATCTCAGACTTTATCTACATGTCTCTCTGCATTATCTTGCTGAACTATTTAGCTGTACTGACATGTATATTATTATTAGACTTTAGAGCTAATGGCCTCGGGCGATAAGGAAGGCTGTTTGCTTAAACCTATATGTGCAAATTCAAGGTAGTCCATGCTGCTCTGGATCACAGTCAGGAGCTTTTCTTTGTAACAACAAAAGGTCAGAGACTTACAGTCTGCTTCCAAGCACACCCTACCTGCCAGAGAAGTGCGGTACCTACTGCGGTGTAACAGCCCGGACTGGCTCAACTCAAGCTGTAGGGAAAAAGCCCCGTTCTGTTCTTAGCTCAATGCACCACGCTGGCTGCGAATGGCAACAGTCCCCAGAAATTTAGACGAGCGCGCACGAAAGCAGAATCTGGACCCATGCGCTAGCGACTCAACCCAGGAGGCTGTATCAGCAGCACCCATTTTGTCGAAAGCAATTATTTCTTGCCAGGGAAATCAGATGGGAAATCAGCACCAGGGACAACAGAGTTAAAGACAGATGGCAAAGAGGGGAGGGATTCATCTTGTCCAACATTAACTAATTTCTGAAGATTTCCAAAAAATTCTACATTCCAGAAAATTCCAAGAAAGCTAATTTCTAAGGAGTAGAGTTTTCTGGCTGCCTTCAACAAGACGGAAGGACGAGTATTTTCATAGGTATCTTAGATATCTGTTTGAGGAGGACACAAACTGTTGTCTGGAAACACCTGTGTGTGCCTCTGTTAACTGCAGACGAAGGCTTCAGCCATACACCTAACTCTGAAGTGAGGTAAATGTTGCCCACATGGAAAATGAGGAAAATATATTGACCGTGTTACAGTTAATTCTAAAATGCCTTGACTTAGACTAAAGGTTCTCTGTTTTGATGGGAGCATCTATAGAATTGTAAGTTTTGCAGATGTCAGCTAAAATATTAAGGGCCGCGTTCACAGCTGCTGTAAGCCAGAATAGCTACAAAAAGCCAACAAACTTATGCAAGCTTACACCAGATGGGGATTGGGTCCAACCAATGCTTTCAACAGCATGAATGCTGTCTATGTAAATACCATTCTCGGCTGGGCTTCTAAACCTGCTGCTGTCACTTCTTAGAGGGATGGATAACTCAAGCTACATTTTTCTTACAAGGATCATTTTACATATGCCACCAGATGAGAACTGGCAGTGGTAAAATCAAAAGCAAACCAGTAAACCCCACAGTGCGATAATCCTCACTTTATTTTTCAAAGCAGGACGAAGAGCCTGTAAGCCACCAGTAGTGCTTAGAGTTCACCATAGTCTCAAACAATACGAGTACAACAATAGCTATAGAGCTTCTGCATAATAATTCATAGGGGAAAAAAAAGATGATATTGGTGACCAGAAAAGAATGCTACAAGGAAACCATTTGCTGCCAAATCACACAGTTCATGAATACGAGGGCAAGTTTTGGGTGTGTCATAGTACAATAATTTCTATGCAATTACTTGGTAGATGCATTGAATAGTCTTGTACACAACGCATTCACGTTCGTGATGAATGCCCACACATAGAAATTCTATAAAAATTCAGGTGATATTTCTTCATAACCTTGAAGGTTCAAAACAAAGATCACCTCTTTGGAAAGTATAATTCAATCAAGCTGGAATATATATTCTAAGTTTGCCGTGTTTATTTAGCCTTATCTAAACACATATTTTGAATGTTTTTATACTACTAGTGCTTTGGTATTGAAAGTACACTTACAGAAAAATGCCTATTTACTGTTCATGAATGATTAATAACTTTATCGTCAAGTCAGCATAATGCCTATCTCAAGTACGGGTTATCTTGCAGTGTTCTGTGTAGGTGAGCTTTAGTTCTAACTTGCAGTAATCAAGAGCACTTTAATCATGACCTGCCAATCTCTGTTGTCCCTCCGCTGAATTTTTGCAATGAATATGCAAGTTGTCAGACTGGTTCAAACTACTGGCCCAGTCAGGCCAGCTTAATGGCACCGTCAGCAGTCAGTACCAGATATGGACAAAGCTGCAATAAACTTTAGAGGGAATTATGTTAAAAAAAAAAATCCATAAAGAGGTTTTGTTCCTCTCTGTGTGTGTACACAGAAGCACAACGCACATCATCATTTTATAGAGATCTAACCATGCTGTAACACCAGTAGCAGAAGGTGTGGTAAGTGGCCGAGGCAGTGGAAAGAAGGCAGGCTGAAAGAGGAAGCCCAAGCTGGGGTTCAAAGTGGTGTACCAGGTTCCAGAAAAGAAATTCTGCACAAATTTTTGAGACCTGTCCAGGCGGAACCTTTGCAGCATCTCTGGGTTGTACATTTACCAGCACAGCACTGTGGACTTGTTAACTATCTCCCCACCATTCTGCACTAAAGCAGGGATTTAACTTTTTTTTTTTTTTACTGAAACTACACTTTGTCTCAGAATATCATGCAATTTTGAGAATATCAAATGCACCTGATAATTTCAATTTTTTATTACTTTGCCAGTTAAAATAATAGTAGAGTTACACCTGTGTAATTCAGTAACCAGTAAAACTCTTCCCAGAAATTCAGCAGCAGTACCAGCTAGACAGCCACAGATAATAAAAGGGGAACTTCAGAGCCTCTTCTGACTTTGCTCTCCATAGCTTTCTTGTCCTCTGCCTTCCCTCATTCATTGTGGTATGCTCCTTCTACTTGAGGATCTCCCCCATCTCTGCCCATGATATTACTGAGTTGACTGGAGCTGGTATTTTTCCCAAGTATCAGTAAGATGAAGTGCAGGTTAGGTGCATGAAAACAGAGCAATTAAAACTTCACAATGTAAAGAGATACCAATTTTATTTGTTGTTATTTGTGCCTCATTATCTTAACACAAACCAACACGCACACACCCCTTTCAAATGCTTCTCTTTTAGGTATAATTTGAACTAGCAGAAACTGCTTTACACCAGTATCTGCACTGAATGCTGTGGTGTTTCAGCTATGCCAGCACAACTACTGTGGTAAAACATGCATGTGTGGACAAGCCCTTTGAAAAGTGCTGTAAAACCTGTTTAGGTCAAATCAGCCAGGTTTCTACAAGAAAAAAAAAAAAAAGGTGTCTCTTGCAACAGCAAAGCACATAACTACTGCTATTTTATTACAATTTAGTCAATTCAGGCGCCAGATGGTTTTAGATAGAAGTAACAACCAGAACCATTACCAATTCTGTGCATCTGTTTGCTTTACAGCATAGTTCTGACCAGGTTTGCTCTTCTACTAGATTTTAAATTAAATCTGAGGCCAGTGGTAACTTAATTTAGGATTTTTTCAGCTTCTGAAAGAAACAGACTGCATGACATTATGCATTATTTTGTTCACTATGTGAATCACAGGACTATCGGAGGCCACTCACGCTGACACTAACAGGTAAGGTTAACCTAATGGTACCGAAAATTCAGTTTCCCTTTCCTAATGGTTACAAAGGTTTTATATCAACCAGATGGTTTTGTTCCTTATCCTTCAGAAATGCATTTTAGCAGGTCATCCTCTGCTTGTTCAGATTTGAACCACGGTTACCTTATTTGGCCATGCATATGAATTAGGAAGTAATAAGACTGTTTCTTATTCAACTATTCTGGACAGCAAATCTAGTGCCAAACATGTCTACATATACATGTACAAAGCAGTGAGGCCTGGCAACGTGTTCTCCTGGATTCTCACTGTCTTTCCCATTTATGATGGTCACAGTAGTGACCATATGCAGCACAAGAAAGAACATCTTAAGAGCTGGTATGGTAATTTACCTGCTGACCCAAAGGAAGAGAAGGAAGGTATCGAGTTTATTTGGTGTATTACAGCTACTTTATTTTTGAAGTGAAGCTGTCATGCATTTGATTAATCTAATTTAGAGAAAATTAAACTCACATCTCCAACTAATTTGCTTAATTTTCCTGAATGTTCCTGTGTAGACTTGCTTTTAGTCACAGTTCCTTCCCAGGTTTGCTCCTGGAGTGAACAATCATGTTTCCTTTCCCATCTTGAGCTGTAGCCCAATGTACCATCAACTTACATAGGAATTTGTGAAATTGATGTGTCAGCTAAGTTGCGGTAACTATTCAAATGAAGGTTGTTAGCTGCACCAAAAGTGAACTAATTCAATCACACTTCATCTGTTATGTATGCATAAACATTATTGTTCCTAAGCACTAAAATTTTGATCTGGACACAAGTGCTTCTTCTAAGAGCTTGCTTGAAGAAAAGATAAACAGAAAGTTTTCAGAAGATAATTTAGCTATCTTGAAGATGAACATGAAACAAACTAACTCTTGTTTTCTTCTTACCCTGCAACATAGGAGTAAAGGCACAGGCGAAGGAAAAATAACACAGAAAAAAACCAAATATGCCATCTCATTGTGTATTCATCATTGCAGATGCAACCTAGGATCAAGCACTGTTGTAATATTACATAAACAATGTAAATATTTCTACTTAGACTAAGGACAATTACATTTCCTGATTCAAGGCGTAATGACTCACGCAGGAGGCAAACCCATTCCTCACAGTAAAAGTGCAAAGTAAGTTGTGGTGGAAAAGGAGGGCTTTAACCTTCTGATATGCTGTGGGCTGGCCAGTGTGAAACTGGATAGATCAGCTGGCTGGCTGAATCCTGGCTTTACATTGCTAGTCTAAGGGTCTGATTTTGCTGCCTTTAGGCACCTCATTCTACAAAGTTGCCTGCAATAAAACCAAATGCAACAAAATATGAATAAGATCATGAAAAAGACAAAAGATGTAGGAAAGTATTTCTATAGTTAACAGTGACGTGGGAAAGGTTGTTGCTGTTTTGTTGTTTTTATGGCTGTAGAGGCAAAACCAAGCAGACAATTTAGAGTAGAAATAATGTACCTTCGCTGTTGACAATTATTGAAGCAGTTCCAGTAGCAGCTTCTGTAGTCTGACCTACAAATGCTTAGAAAGGGAAAAGTTAGAGCATGCATTAGTTCAATACATTACTTTCAACCAATAGCATGTGATTCAATTTAATTGAATTAAATCTGAAATGAACCCATAACCTCCAGCAATTTAAAAATGCTAATTACTCTTTCATGTGCAACAATGCCAGAGAAGCTAACAACAACAAAAAGTGTTAATTTACACCCACAAAACAGAAATGCGAGTCCAACATTCTTTAATTTGGCTACATCTCTGCTTTAGAGAAAGCATGTTATTTATACAGCTTTCTCAGGCACTCTCTACTCCTACATGGAAGTATTTCTTTTATCCAATAAAACAATAGAGTCAAGGCTGGAGAAACCTAAAATATTAACATAACACAGCATTTAATTCTCTGGAGATTTGCATTTCAGGAGAAGTATTAACATGCATCATGAAGGCAGTGGTGAGGCTATATGTTTCCTCGTGGGATTATTATTCAGACAACTAGAAGTGAGGCTGGCAGCACTGTCTATTTTAAAGATTGTTCAATATTTACTAGTATAAGAACCTGTTTTCAGCTGTCAGATAATTTGTCAAATATTAACCAGTGATCCAAAGCTTTCTACAACAGTGGGTTTATTCAGATATAAAGCAGTAAAAAACTGTCAGAAAAGTTCAGTTTTCTTCTCCCAAGTACTGTATCTGAGAAAAAAAAACTACTATTTTATTTGAGGTGAATACTAGTGACCTTTTGTTTAGAGCATTTTAGAGTGTGGACTTGAGGCTGGCCAAGGGTTGGCTTCTTTCTCAAGATATGCTCTTCGTGGAATATTTAAAAAACAATTCAAATTCGAACAAGGATTAAAAGAAAACAACATCATGCTTATGCAGATTTACTCAAGTATTGCAGTTACTTGCCCTGAAGGTTCCCTTCTCTAGCTCAGGGTTACAAGGATCAGAGCAGAACTTTCCTTGCAATTATAGCTTCTTTTCACTGTGACCTAGGTTTGTACACTGGAATTGAAAGCAGAAAATTTGTGTCTTTTGTGCTGTCAATATTCTTCATGCAGCAAATATGCAGCGTGAGCAGTAAGCTACCCAATTCAAATGTAGGGGAGGAGCTAGAGTTGGAGAGGGAGGGAGTAACATCAGGAAAGGTCTAAACGGTCTGTGTAGCACTGGTGGGAGCTGATAGGTTGTGCAGACAGAAAGACTGGGAAAGGGGACAGTTATGGAACAGACTGGGATTGGAAAGAAAAGGGATCAGGTGGTATGTTAAGAAACAGAAGAGCAACATAAATGAAGAAGCCATACAACAAGGATCCAGGACATGAAGTGGACAAAAGCGGCACTATGGCAAGGATTTTCAGCCAGTACCCAGTATCCTGATGGAAAATAACAGGGAGAGGTTAGACAAGGATTAAACGGGGATGAAAAGTCAGGGACAGACATATGACAGTCCTATGTGAGAACGTCTGTGTGCACTGAATCACCCTTGCCTCCAAATCTTGGAATGCAAGCTGAGATCCCAGACCAGCCTCACCAGCAGAACATCCTTTCATCCTCCAGGGCTGATCACCAATGGAGATGCCAATCCAACAATTCTGAGATATTTCTAACTCAACCAGCAGAAGTCTTTACTTCAGACCAACCCTTCAGTTGATCTATGTAGGTATGAATGAAGTACAATACAAGACATTTCTGAAGATTTTTCCTTCACTTCCCTTTTTCTGCACAAAGACTATTTACAAATTTAGGTTAAGATTGCAAGATCAATCATTTAAACCAGGAAATATGAGATTTAAGGTTGTCTGCGGAATATACATTTTCATTAAGTGCTATGCATCATAATAACTTTACTTAATGATCAAAGACTTTATTCACGAGGTAGGCCCGTTTTAGAGAGATTTAGAGCAGACACTAACAGACACTAGTTTTTACGGTATCCTTGCCTGGTTGCTTGTCTAAGTTAGAAGACAGGTAATGAATAAACCTCTCTATATATTTGTGAAATATTTAGATGCTATACTGACAAGCATAATAAAAAGCCCACAAAATACTAGTGATTCTCTCTTTAAAGCAGGATTTGAATAATGCAGCAAATGAAATTTGTGGCTGCACTTAAAACAGAAAACTTGAACAGAACATTGAATTGCCACTTAGTGATTTTATCTGTCCACTCTGTCCACACTGACAGAAACAAGGGGCTTGCAAGCAAAAGATCACGTAGCTAAGCAGCACACAATAATCCATTTTCACAAGAGAAAGAATTAGGGTTACAAAGGTGCAAATATGATAGAATATTGTGAATGCTTAACTCTTCTTTTTCCTGAAAGCCTTTTAACATTGACTTCTGTGTATATGTGTATAAACAAACATCAGCTGCATTCTGTAGAATGTTTGGACATCATTTTAAAAAACTGAGCAGGGATGAAATGTATGGAGTTGACAAATGCGTTTCCACTTTACCCTTCCTCTCCCAACATGAAATAAAGGATAATCAGACTGGATTATCAGACTGGATTTTATCAGTTTCTCACCAGGCATTATCATCATCAGTGCCAACCTAAACACACACATAACAGCAAGTTATCTTCAAGTGACTTACACTGATGTAATCATCTGAGATTTAGAGGTAATAACATTAGATGTTACTTTTAGTGGTACAGCAATCTTTAGAAGTCCCTGCATTCTAACCCATATTCATTCATTCCTCCCATTTATGTCAAAACAATTATTTGTAGTTTTGATTTTGACTACAGACACATCCAATAAAGCAATAAAATAAGAAGTCCTCCACTACCAATGTTTAAAGCTTAGAAATAATTCAAAAGGCTTATTTAAAGTAAAATTTTACCTGTAGAAACACCATTCTTCTTCAAATTTTCAACGTAATCATTGCCAAAGGAATCATTCCCAACCTACACAAAAGATAAATGGACAGGTTTTATCTACAGAAAGGTGAGATCGTCTTTAGGCAGCAGAATGCTCTAATGCAATTTGAATACAACACTTTCTATTTTGCAGCACTTTGCTTTATTTTTTGGAACACAGTTCTGCAGATCTCCCCACCTCTGTTACGCACTGCCTCCACCCATATCCCTATATTCAAGTTTCATTCGCATGCAACCACTATGTTCCCCTGAAACCGAAGCTTTCTGGGGACTGTAAAATCTGGAAGTATGCGGAATCTTGTACTCCTGGGCCACACTAGTCAATTTTAAACTGAAAGGAACCTAAGTGTTCCTCTTAACTGCAGTTCATGTTTTGAATTTTCTACCTCAAAGTTTTCTTGGTGGAAAAACATCAGTGGCTGTGCTCTAGAAAGTGACTATAAACACAGCATTGCTGATTTCTATAATTTCTCAGTACTAAATGTACTGTTTATGAATTCAACATGTTTTTGTTTGTTTTATCCAGCGACACCAGACCCAGTTGAGTTACAGAGTCAAGTTATGCTCTATTGTTTTTCTAACAGCAAGTTAAAAAGCTTGTAATTTCAGTTCCACTAATCCTTTTAGCTGAACAGAATTCTGCTTGCTGTTTATTCAGGGTAATAAACATTTGGGGTTGTTTCATTACACAAGCTGAAAAAAGAAGGTGAGGTGTATGGAGAGAGAGGAAAAAAAAAAAAAAAAAGGTCTAACTTAACACCCAAATAGCATTTAGTATATAAAGCCAACACAGTTTTTAGTTCACCAGCCTTAGCCTTCAGCATTCACAGTTTGTGCTCCCACTTCCAAGAGCAAGTTGTCCATCTGATCAGTATCAACGACTGACCAATGCTATAGGAAGCATATTTGCAAGAGAAAAAAAGTCATCTTTCAGATAAGAAGCCAGATCAAGATCCTGGTCATGGTCTAGACAGCAAAGGAATTGCATGATAAATAATGACCTGTCTTCTCATAAAACAACACTAATAGCTAACGTTGTATTTGAGTTGCTAGGAAGTACAAAGCAGCTGCCTCTAAAGCCTGCTTAGAAATCTGTCTGTTTATGAGTTCAGTCTTATGGAAAGCTCTGAGAAGACCTGAGTACTAGCTAGTGACCACACAAATCAAACCCTACAAAATTCCACAAACCCTACAAACTTGTAAAACAGAAAGTGTCACAGATAGATGATCCTTCCCCCCCCCCCCCCACTTACTCTATTGCATATCCATGTTTTGAAACATATTTCCATTTCCTACAACCTCTATATGGGATTTTTATAAAGCATTATTAGGGATGGTCCCAGTCTTTTACCAAAGGAGGACAGCAATGTAGGTTAAAACAGTCTATCCAGATGGAACATTCCTCTAATAAATGGAGGGGGAAAAAAACAACATAAACATTTTCTTTGGTCACTGTGCTATTCATTGTTTGCATATTAGAATATGTCTGTATTTCTGACTACTCCCAGTTTGCCAGACAGGGCGGGTTGTCAGAAGCTGCATCTTCGGACTGCTTTTGTCTGGCTGACTGCAGCCATCTGCAATTTAAACCTGAATTGTGCTCACCTTTGCAGCCTGACAGATGTGCTGTTGGAATGCGTTCCACCTGATGGTATCATCTTCTCCCTCCCTATCTGCTACCAAGCTTCTGCACCAAAGCTCAGGATTTGCTCAGTTATTTCAGAAATGAAGTATTTCGTAACTGTTTCCCAGAAGCTCAACTGAAAAGTGCTTCCTTCAGCTCTGGGTCCTATATAATTAACAGACAGACACCCCTTATTGTTCAACTGTTCTAATAACTGAGAACAGACACGGCACTTCTGCTCACAGCAAGGGATCTCAGTGCTGGAGGAAGGCCCTTGGAGGGGTCTCCAGGGAGGCCCTTTTCCTCTGGAAACTTTTCTCCATGTTAGCTCATCAGCACCCGACCCAGTTAATCCTAGTGCCTTTGAAGGGTTTATCTTTCCATTCAGGCTTTACCCTCAAGGAAGGCAGAGTATTGGGCATCAGACTCATTTTAGATTAAAGGCATATTTACTGACCATGTCAAATTACTTAACACTGTTTTAAATATTTTCTGCTTTTGCTCAGACCCTCCTAGATGGACTATTGATGAACAGAAAACTAAACGCCTTAGTCTGCTGACCACAGAACATTACACGTGCTGAAGTAGCATTTCTTTTTTCTTGATTTCTTAGCAGTTTGTATAAGCATGAGGGTCACATGGTTTGCACATTAGAAAAGTCGAATTACATCAATATTTTTCAACCTGGCGTTTCCTTGCTTACCATCATGTTTTCCATATGCAGTTAGGAAAGCTGACTGGTATGGTAACAGCTAAAATTCTAGCAGCTTAAGAGAATCAAACTCATCTGCACCTGAAAATTAATTACAACAAAAACATGTACCTCTTAACAATTTTTTCATCTATTCTATATACATGTTTTCTGAGAGTTTACTCTTTCTCTTGTTTTGAGAATTAAACAGGTACTAAACACAAAAGGAAGACTAATACAAAAGGAAAAATCAATTGGAGATAGCCATTACACTCTGGGCTGTGTCTTAGATACGTCTAAGTTCTTACAATTAAGTGAGGTTTCGGGTTTACAGCACTTTGTCTTAAATTTGGCTTACAGATCATCTAAAGACAGGAGGAGACAACACAGCATCATAGTCCAGCACTTCCTATTTCTGAGTAGGAATCAAATGCAGCCAGGGATTAAGTAGAATTTAGTATATGCATTTATCAGGCTGGTCCAATGTCCAGTGAGAATCATCCCAAATTGTTTGTCAGAAGAAAAACGGGACATTTTTCAGTACATGCAATGTCAACCTTCTTCCACGCTCTTTATCTAGGATACTTAGCAGATTTTTTGGTAATTGCCACTACAATGGGGAGTTTGGACCCCCCTCAAAACCTCTGTGCTTTTTCAGCACTGCAACAGGTTCTTGTCTGAACACGAATGACGCATTTTTTCTCTTAGATCCTTTAGTTCCCTGACTGCAACCTTGCACACTTCTCAGAATCACTGTCTTTCTTGTCTTTTGAAGTGGCATCTATTCCACCAATATGGTGTTTTACTGTACTGAGCAAACTGAGTGAGGGAGTTTAAGACCAATACTGTGATAGATATTGATAACCCAGAGTAACAGCAGTCACTTCATTGGCTTCCAGGCAGGAAATCGAATAGCGTTTGCATTTCCACTAGCCAAACCCAGTATTTGGATTTTAATTAAAATCTACAGCATTCTGTGGCATCTCTGGTTATACCTACAAGTCATCCTAAAACTCCCTTTCTCAAACCATCAACGGATAGTCACTGTCTCTCTTTTATGCTTTAAAGCTCTCAGGTATGAGAAACGTCTTTTCCTTGACCTGAGATGCTTATGTCTCCTCTTGTTGATTAGATCCTCTGTCTAAATTACAGCCCTTGTAGGAGGATGCCACACTCCAGTGGAATGTCCCTCTGGTACTGATACTGATTCCATTCCCACAACTTTAGACTGCAGAAGCAATTGCTTCGTGTTGGGAATTATGACCAAAACATAAACATGTACTGAAAACAGAGTGCATGTGAAAGGCAACCTGGCTTTAAGAACCACCACATACTTAAGATGACTTCTTAAAGTAAAAATTGAATTGTAACATCACATTATTACCTGACTCTTCTCAGTTATATTCAGCAAATGACTTTATACGGTGTCCTATTTTGCTGTGCAGATAAAAGACTGTACCGCTCTGAGATGAGCCTGTTTTGCCAGGCTATTAACTGCATTTTTAATTTAAAAAGTAAATATTAACTTCTAAATAAAAAATAAAAAAGGCTAAAGTTTATATGAGAAATCTGTCCTTCTCTACTAAGTCTTTTCTCCCATAAATGCACAATGAGAAAGAAAGAAAGAAAGAAAGAAAGAAAGAAAGAAAGAAAGAAAGAAAGAAAGAAAGAAAGAAAGAAAGAAAGAAAGAAAGAAAAGAGAGAAGAGAGAAGAAGAGAGAAAGAGAGAAAGAGAGAAGAAAGAGAGAAAGAGAGAAAGAGAGAAAGAGAAGAGAAAGAGGAGAAAGGAGAGAAAGATGAGAAGAGAGAAGAGAGAGAGAGAGAGAGAGAAGAGAGAAAGAGAAAGAAAGAAGAAGAAGAAAGAAAGAAAAGAAAGAAAGAAAGAAAGAAAGAAAGAAGAAAGAAAGAAAGAAAGAAGAAAGAAAGAGACAACTATGTTTTTCTGAAATAGCATAAATACGATTTTGGAAAGTAACTGGAAATTATACTGACTGCTAAATTTTATTAGGAATGCAAATGGTTCCAGAAACATGTATTCACTGAGATAGCTTAGACCATTAAAAAATAAAACAAAATTCACACTTTCAGTAGAAAAAAAAACGTTTAACATTTATCAGGAAATGTTAGCAGAGAATTCATTGCCAATTCATCTTGTATTTGAATCTGATCATTTTTGAATGCAAAGATGATCAAATTTATACTCAGTATTACAGAAGCATAAACATCCCCAGTATACATTTTTTAAAAAGAAAAAACAAAACAAACAAACAAACAAAAAAACAACACTGTAGAACAGCAACTAGTGACAATGACCCACAGAAATGCCTGAAGTTATAATTTAGATAGATAGGTACCATTCTTTAGCTTAAATATTGGAATGGAAACCAGTAAGAAAGGCTTCCTTGATGTCTCCAGTATTCCTCAAAAAAATCCCTGGCAGACAATGATCCAAGAAATTTAGCATCTTCCCCCAGCTATAGCAATAACAAAGTGTGTCCAGTCGATCTAAATTTTCATCTGGTTAGTAGTGGATAGACAGTAACGCTACAGAGAGAGAAAATTTGGTATTAACCTTAGTGATGATCACTCAAAACTGATAGCATTTAGTGGCAAAAATCAAAGAAAAGCCCTGTAAATATATAGCATCTGTCAGGCTGGATCAGCCTGATGGTCTGTAAGCCAGTCTTGAGAACCATTGTACATCAAAAGTTTCAGAGGAGTGAGCAAAAAATTCCCATAGCATGCAAAGGTGGTAGCTTGTATATCAATACCCCATCCTAATCGCAAGTAATTAGACAACGATTTAATTCTTGAAGCACGATATTTTATATTTCTTCCTGAATTTGTTACTAGCTCATCAATATTCGATTTTCATAATCAGCTACAAAGTAAACTGCTGGTTGACTACAGTGCCTAGCACCCGAACGTCATCACTGAAGCCCTGATAGTTGTAATGCTGGGGAGCATAAAGAGGAGGGGCTAGCACTCAAATTTTGAATATCTCAAATTCTCCCCAACTCTCTTTTCCATGGTGTATCTATCAATCTCAGTTTTGCAGTCTTTCTTTCTGTGCAATTTCTGCCAGATCTCTAGCCAACTACTCTTTGGTTCTGGCAGCGCTTTCAGAACAGCCTCCTGGTCACATTTCATGCTGAAATTTACAGCTGAAATAAGGAGAAGAAAGGGGAATTAGAGCAGTATTAAAAAGAAAAGAAAAGAAAACAAAACAAAAAAAAGTAACAAACCAAAACACCATTTCTGTAAGATACCTAAAGGTTGACTGGAGTTTGCACGAACATTTAGTTCAGCTGTAACCCAAGAGCAAGCCAGTGCTTACCTTGCAGATCAGCGAGGTCTTGGCCCCGAGTCGAGCAGACTGGACGCATTGATTGGCTCCTTTCCCACCAAAACCAATGAAAAACTTCTGTCCGAGGACAGTTTCTCCAGTTTTTGGCAATCGCGTGGTAAGGCTGTTCCAATTTAAAGCAATATTTACATGCGTTAACGACCGAAAATAGCAAGCATCTTCAAAGTAAGAGTTACATTCTTACAATCCTAAAGGCTCCGACAGGCCGTCAATAAAAATTAAAAAAGACTAGAAAAAAGACTAGAAAGACCCTTCAGGGTCTCTATTCTACAAACCACCAGTTTAAGTTTATCCCTTGCATGCCACCCCGTCAAGCTTCTCGTTTATTACTCAGGAGAGGGATTGCATTTCTGTTGTCAGTGTTTCATGTTTCTACAGGAAAAGAAGCTCTTGAGCCCTGCCTGGGATTCCCCAGCGCTAACACAATACAGATAAATAATAAATCTATAGGTCTCGCTGTTCACGTTGTTTTTCTGTAACATTCAGCGCAACTTTACATATTGTTCATTTAATTTCATTACAGCTAATTATACCTTCTTGAACCACCCGAAGTAATTTTTCACTTTGTTGGTGTTTACAGCCCTGAAAATCGTAGATCATTATCAAAACCTTCCTCCCCTCTGCTGCCACTCAGGCCACTGTACATATTCAACATTTCTTGTTTTTAGATCGAACTTTGCAACTTCTTACCATTTTGGTGGTTTTTGAACTCGCTCCAATTGCATTTACATTTTTCCGGGGACGGGTGCCCCGAACCAGATGCACTAATACAAGTGGAGACCCACCAGGGGTGTATTCAAGCCAGTCTGGTTTCATTCCCGTTTTGGAAAACAAAACAAAACAGAACAGAACTGTAATTTTGTTAACGCTACCAGATGTTTTGCTATCTCCAGCAGAAGCTGAAAGAAAGACAAGACACCACGAACCTACGGGGAAGAAGTTCTCTGAATGCAAAAGGCAAGCTCACTTTTGCCACTTCTATTAAAAATACGTAACTCAAAGCTGTGTTTGCAACACATGGATTCCCCAAGTTTCTGCCTCTTCAAGCCATACGCTCCAGGGACAAGGTCTAAAACCAGAATTCTTTCTACCTCTTAAGCTACAAATAAATAAGTTCATGGCACATGGAGAGAACTGAACCCATTTGGTGCAATGACGGGGAGCCCAGCAGGGCTCCCAAGTACAGCTAGTGGCACTCATTTCATTTCCAGAGATGCAGAGCCAGGTAACAGTCTGCTAGTAAATATTAAAGCCTTTTTAAATGAAAATGTAACAGCCTTTTAAAAGTAGACGTGTAAGTGCCTTGTATAGGTGGAAAGGGCTGCTAAGTTAAAACATTTTGCCCACAGCAGCATCTGGCAGCTTGTTTACAACAGTCAGCAACTAAGGTGTCAGGGAAGGAGGTGTAATGAGGGCGGCTAAGTAATGTTTACTAATAGCACCATCTATAATTTAGCGCTGTTTTCATCAGCTCGTGTGCCATCGGAAGCCAAAATAGCGGTGGTTGGGGACCAGAGAAGGAAGGAGGGCCACAAAACTCGGAGGGGGAAGCTCCTGTGCAGTCAGTGCCAGGCCATCGCGTGTGTGCTTCCAGAATCGTGTGCCAGTCAGCCAAGGAGAGGTGTTTCCCTCAGCCTTGGTAAGAAACAGTAAGAGCAGCTCTTGTATAATTCGTTTTATCCACAGATCTTGCTACACTTTAAAAAGCAGAACATTGTTATTCCTGTTTTGTGGGTGTGAAATTTAGGCAAGTCATTTTGCCTTTTTTTTTGCCTCGGGTCAGCCAAGAAGCCAGTGGCAAACCCAAAAATAGAGATCAGCTCAATCCACGAGCACACGCTGTCTTCTCATTTAAATTCTACAGTAAGTCGAATGGTATCAAGTCTCAATTCATCTTCCTTCCTTAGGGTGTTTTAGGAGATTACAGCTTATTCTAAATAGAATTTGTTTCCACAAAAAGCCAATATATTTTTAGACGAAGATTAACAATTGTGACATCCCAGCAGGCATCTGCTAATAGTGCTGCTCTGAGTTCATATGCATTTTCCAGAAGCATGTTCAGCCATACATATTCTTGTTTTAACAGTGGCTAGACCACGACTTGATTCTTCTCTCAGTTATGTTGGCATCGACACGCAACTCCAACGAAGGCAACGTAATTACACTGGTGAAAAAACAGGCTTGGTGAGATGAGGATCCGGGCCTCGGTGTTTCAAGTAGGACAGCAAAACAACAGCCTGTGGGAATCCAACAGCTTGCCGAAGACAGGAAGGTCACCTTTTTTATTGTTTTGATGAAAAGGTACAAGGCAAAGGGCAAAGGATCAAGTTGGAACAGCGATTTGTAATTAGCCTGTTTTAAAAATAGGCTAACAGACTAGGCACGAACACGCAGCAAGCTCCTGTAGCTCCCTGTAAACAAAAAACCCCACCTCACTGCATTTCTGGCGTGATCGCCCATCCTTCAGAGCAATTCTCCTCTCCAGAAGCCTGTTTTGTATCTTCCATATTAAACAAATTCAAAGCCCTGATCTCTATATATAGCCTGGAGGTTTCACTTTCACTGACACAGGTATTCAAGTTTCTTTCTTCCTGCGCCCCCCCCAATGTTGTTCTCTTGTCATTTAATTCTGCAACTGCACTAACTTTCGATTCACATCAGACAATTTTAATGAGCATTTCAGGCTTCTGTTATGAGCAGGCAATGATGAGTAATCTGTATGATTAAGGAACCCTATAAATTCTTGGCTTATTGATGGTACCACAAAGAATACTCATAATGGCCTAAAAATGATGAAACAGCTAATGTTACTCCAAAACCAGGCTAAATAAGTTAATTAGAAAAACTGTCACGCTGGTTTTCAGAATTGTTACATAAAATGTTTTGTAAAGCTATTTACAACTTCGACATAATTTGAAAACGCTGACCTGAAAAACTAAATTTAAGTTACTAGCCAACAGCCTGCTCTCAGCTCGTGTGACAAATCCTGCTCAGCTTTGAGAGGCTGAGTGGCACGAAGAATATCGATCTCCTCTCTTAGCAGTAACCAGAAAGTAAACCTGAAATCCCCTGACACGTACTCGATGGGACATGAAATAACTGAATAATGTTTTGGAAGTTGTGCACGGTGCTACTGAATCGTATTTACAGAGGAACTTTAGGCTGGAACATCCTGAAAGGCTTAAGACATTACAAATAAAGGAATATAGTCAACAACATTTCAAGAGCTTTTACAAAATGGTATCTAAATGTAGGAAGCACATGGCAACGCTACCCACAGGTTTTCATGGGAAATGAAGGATCTTACATCCAGTCATGCTTCAGGGGGTTGGGGTAAATAAAAGCACCCAAGTAAGAATTCTGCCACTGCAATAACTTCAACCCTTTGTCCAGTGTGTGCCACGAGTGCTCTTAAAGGCTAGAGCAGGTTAGCACATGTATTTTTAGACAGATGTCCCTTAAGGAGGGCAGCACTAGAAAAAGAACAGAGCCCTTTAGTACCTTGTTGAAGCACTGAATCAGAGGTGAAAGTGCAACTCACTGAGTCATTAACGCCACTTTCCATGGTATTCTGGGTTTTCTTGAACAGTTCCCATCTATGCAGTGACTAGATTGTCATCAGAGAAAGAGTCTGAGGGAAGGAGGAAGGGAAAGGGAAAGATGTACAGGAGCAGCATTTGCATAAACTAATCCTGAAATTAATCGTGGTTTGCTTCCGATTCCTGACACCTCACCGGTGTCTGTTCAGTGTTTTCAACACATGAAAGTACCACAAAGATGCATTTTTACCACCAGCCTAAGCTGCTGCAAAACCAGGCTGCTACAGTAGCATTTTCCCAATGTGTATCTTCCAGTGCCCTTTTTGCTCAGGGAGCTTACTAATGCAAAATCTGTGGTTTTGCCCCCAGGTCATTTTAATTAGGATCAGCAAACTGAATGAATCTGGTGTAGAGCAGGCAGGGTGGGCTGGGACAGAGGAGGAGGTGAGTGAGGTGCTACCTAACGAGCTAGATGCTACCTAACGAGGGTTTGTGTGACGAGTACGGTATGCTCAGCTCAGCAGGTATGTTGGAGAAGAGCAGAAAGCATCAGTGTGTTCCTGAGAAACGACGTGGTTTTGGTGTGCATGAGAACAGAAAATAAGTGAAAAAAAAACAAAAAACACTACATTGGCATTTCTCTTTAGAAAAAATAGGAAAAGGAAAACAATGCTCTCATCAGGCAATTCAGAGGGGAAGAGAATTTGTATGTCAGATGGGCTGTCACGTTATCTAAGATGATTGTCATGTGCATAGCAGCAAAAGAAAAATTCAAACTTTATTTTTCTCCTGAAGAAAGGTGAAGATAATCCAGGGTATCAAAATAGTAGCATAAATGCTGCATGTAAAAGTATCGTAATAAAACAGAACACAGTGCAGAAGGCCTAGAATTTAGCATTGATTCTGTTCTCTTTGAATCCCTGAAAAAAACTGGCTCCTTCTCCCCTCCTGGGAATTCCCTGAAATGGGGAAAATCCCTGTGAGATTAGAGTAGGTGTAACTAGCCTCTGTCTAGTACATACAGTTTGCTGGGCTTTCATGATCCTCTGAGCTGACAAATACAAAGGAAAGAACAGTTCTTGCCTCTAACTAGGAATATTAGTACATCGTTGTGGTGAAAAAGCCTCTGACCTCTTTTGGATCTGGCTTAATATTTTGGTTTAGCCTTGGTCTCTTTTGTCTCGCATAATTTTTAAAGATTTGAACATGTTCTATGGGAAAGTATCCGTAACGCTGAAACAAAAAGACCACAGTTCTTTTCAAAATCTGATGGTCTTGACTTGGTCGTGCTTTTATCCCTTTTAATAATCCACTAAAACTTCTTATTAGAAGGTAGAATCTTTTCAGGATTTATGAAGAGACTACCTCAGGAACTTAGTTAACTACAGCTTGATTCAACTACGGGGCTATCAGGTTCTAGGTTCTTAGCCTCACTTCAAATCTCTAATGATTGAAAAATCATTAGGAGACAATTAGAAATAATAGGAAATATTCTACGTATTCTTCCCACCATTTCCCTGAACGTGACAAGTCAGGACTTGAACGTGACAAGTCAGACAAGAACTTAACAAAAGGAAACTTTTCAGACACTTTGTATTATTGCTTATCATTTCCTGTATGTATGATGGTCTGGTACCTGCTCTAGCACACAATAATGAAGAGTGGAAAAACAGTGGAAAAATACCACCTAAACTGTTACCTGGCAAAATAATTGAGGGTTAAAGAACAATCCCTTCACAGGACAGTGCTGATGGACCGTGGCAGTGTGAGTTGCAAAAACGTTACCCCATCGTCCAGCTGAGGGTTTTTTAAAAACTTCTTTGATTTTTCACAACTCCAGTCTGTCTCTGCAGTGCAAACAAGTGAATGATGAATTGGTGCAGAGCAGCAGGAATCTCTTCAATCATGGAAAAGAGGTATTTTATCAAACACATATTTATATATATTTTAATATATAACCTGCAGAATGAGAACAGATGTCCATGGCTCTTCAATAAGAACTTCGATGAATATTTCTGCTGACCCACTGCACAGAAGGAAATTTTATCCCACTAGATCTTAAAAGATGTAACGAAGAAGGCACCCAGATGAATATCCTGAAGCATTTGCGGTAGCACACGGTGGTGCACGTCACTGAAATGGTATCACCAAGAGATCAAAATTCCTAAATTATGTTAGGAGTATGAAAACTTCAGCACAAAAGAATTATTTATTGGACTAACTGCCAAAAGTAAAAAGTTTTCTCATGGAACAATTAGCTTTTCCTCACATCTCTAGCAGTTAGCTTTTTGGGAAAAGGTGGGCACACTGATGCTTCCGTAATCTGTGGAATGTGTGATTCTGAACTTGAAGCTCTGAAGAGATTCAAAACCCCAAACCAAGCAGGAATGTATCTTCAGATATTTAAGTTCAACAAACATTCCATCATTCATACCAAACATCTGTTTTGTGTTTAGGAAAGATTGTGGAAATTTTCAAAATTACTACTCGCTAACTTTGTTTCCCTCCCACGTTGTTCTTCATTGATGTCTCTCGATTACATTATTTTTGGAACTGCAGTTACATAATTATTTTCAAGGCAATGTGATGGTGATGTTAGAATAGGCTGTCTGAAACATACTGTACTCACCCAGGACTGAAGAAGGCTGCCTACGGTTCCTACGCTGAGCAGAACATCGTATAATGATGAAATACCAGGCTTAAAGCAGAAAAAAAAAAAAAAAAAAACACACAACACAAAACAAAATAACCTTTGCAACCCAAGCAAAGGGCGATCTTTACGTGCCCAAGGATGGGTTTAGATATATGGATACCCCGGATATACGTACAGACAGGGGGACGGCAGGCTGGAGAGCAGCCTGTTTCACTCATGCAGAATAAAGATTGCCTGCTGACCCCCTTACAAATCCAGTCCTCTGTCTTTTCTAGGTAAAAATAAAAACCCTTCCCTGCTCCCCGCTGCCCTCCCCATTATGTATCGGCATTTTGTGCACAAGCATGTTGTGCTTTAGGAGCTACAATATTAAAAGCAACATCATGGATGTGTTTTCACTACACAGTCATCAAGACACAGAACAGCACAGCCCAAATGCTATTCATTTTCTCCAGTAAGAAGTTGCTCTAAAAGCTTGTACCCAAGAGAATAATTTTGACAAATAAGAAGTTTTTCATCAATTTTCTAAGTACAGTGCCTCCCACAGAATCCAGATGGGTCACAAATGAAAAGCATAAACAAAAGAATACTTAGCTTACATGTGCTGACCCAATTTGTCACAGATAAAAAAGGCAATCCATATAGGTAAAAGGAATATGCCAAATTCTCATGCTTTCACTAGACAAGTTTTTACTTTGAAACTAGCTTACCCTTGATTTACCAATAAGCTGTACCTGAAATTCTATCTAACTATAAAGGCATCTCCTACAGCCTTGGATTACAATAACATGAAGGTTGTGGGGTAAATATGAGAATCTGCAGTGTGAAGGGAGTGCTGGGGCTTTGCTGTCAGTGCTTACTTCAGCCAGGGCACGCAGGCACCTCCTCTGCCTAACTGCCTTCACCTTTTGTCCCATTTAAGTTCCCTTGAGAAAGACAGATGTCTAAATATCAGACGGATGCCAATCTGCATACCCCTGGCTTGTTACACCTGCCAGCAGACAACTCTCACGTCTCCAGTAACGCCCAGAATTTCATGAGCAATGGGGAATGAAAACTGAAGGAATATCTGCTCCTTTTCACTGCCTCGATGTGGAGCACTAATGAGCTCCAGCAGCTGCTTTTCCCCAACAGGTCATTTTCTCCTTCTGCCTGGCCAAAAAAAATAATAAAAAAAAAAAAAAAGATTGAATAATACTAGCAGGATATTCCCAATGAATAATACTAACGGGATCAAGCAATCAGAAGGAAGAAGGTACATTCACTCTCCTCACAGATAAGAACTTGGAAAAAGTCTATCTTTCCACCCAAGTACTGAACTTGATCTCTTTTCTTTTCATTTCCATCCTTTGTTTTCAGCCCTGGCCAATGCATCTTTTGCTTTCTTTCTGCTGTGTATACTATAAAGTTTTATGCATTTTATATAAACAGGGACCTGAGAGAGGATAGAAGTACAGAAAGTGATGGATAGAGTAAATTAGCAAAAGGGAGTTATGATTCTTTGGAAGCAATGTTATTTTTGGAAAGATGAGAGGCAGGAAAAGAGCAGTATGAAAAACAAGTGCACGGTAAGAACATGATGCAGAAAGATAAGAACAAGAGGTGGAGGCAAATAAGAGGAAATCATACAGGGTTCAGGGATGACATGCTATTGATCTACTACAGGGGAAAAAAGGGAGAAAAACGGACTAAAGTCAGAAATGGAAAGCAGAAATAATGAAACCCATAAGGGAGCACACAACTGATACATTCGGGAACATTACCACCTTCTTATTTTATAATTAGTTGTCACAAAGATCAACGTGTTCTCTAAAGCTGCACCTACTTAGGCAACACAGTGGTGAAAAATCTTCCTGCTTTTTCTCCAGGCTCCAGGTGGATGTTACTGGGCTGGGAAGGAACCAGGGATGGCAGCATCAGATAACTTACCGGAGCCTGATATAGGGGCTAACAACCGGAGCCTTATAAAAGAAGCAAACAAAACCTTACTAGCAAACTCCTACGGAAAGAACAGCTCAGACAGCTCCTAGAGGCAACAGCATATATATGCCTGCCCAGAGTGGTTTTACACAAATTTGTTACCAACGACTCCGTACGATTTTTCTTGCAGCTTTTGATTTGTGCCAGCAGCTCTTTAGCGTCAGGAGTACTAAAATTTACCCAAAGACATTTATGTCTCAAACTGCATCTAGGAAAACAGCTATTTGCATTAAGAGAACAGCCAGCAAGTAATTCGTTAACAAGACAGAAGAGAAGTATTAATCATATCATTCTGTGGCTCATTAAGGGGGGAGAAAATACAATAGCCTCAGTGCTGGGTGTTAAAATGCAATACATAACAATTGTATTTATTGTGGCAAACATTTTCAAAGGAGTTTCTTTAGAAAATCTCCCCTTTGACTGCAGTAATTCTTGTATGGCAAACAGCTCCAGACTGAAAAGGCAAGAGATGCATTATTTTTAATAGTCAAAAAGACGATTTCCAGTAAGGGCGTGGAAAATCCCCAAAACAATAAAAACCTGTGCAACTTATATGGTAAAAGAGCAGGGCAAGAAATTAGAGATACACTAACAACCTAATAGCCCATCTGTGTCATGAGAGTACAGCAGAAGCCCAAGGAACACCCTCAAGTACTGAGAACACCAACATCCAGTGCATTGCTGGTTTACATTTAATTATTTGCAGCTGCACAGCATCCAGGGACTCTACCAAAAGCAGAAGACCACAGAGCTATGCTGTCTGTGAAGGAGGCTGTTATAATGGGAAGCAACGGCCACGTGCTATTTGCACAGTGCTGAGACAAAATTCCTGTAGCAGAAATTAAAACAGACCCTTCACTCCTGGTGCTGATATTGGACAAGTGGCAAAAAAGCTTTTATCCCAGCAACCTCTTTCCCTGATTGAAAGGTTATTACTTTCTGGCTTTCATTGTCTTCATACAGAGGGATCACTCTGGGTTCTCCAGAGGCAGGTGGAGCCTCAGCACGAATGCAGAAGGATGGGGAAGCTGGATGCTGGGGCTGCTGTACCACCACCTCACTATATGCCCAGTAAATACGTGCCAGGTCCGCTGTGGCACTTCAGGCTCCAAAAAAACTGCATACAATAATTCTCTCTCTCTTTCCTTCTCTCTTTATTCCATTCCAGCCTGGCATCGCCTGGTTCTGTCTCCATGATCTGCAGGGGGAAAGGGAGCTTTTTTGTACCGTAGCATCTAACGTGGTAATAATTTCAGGAAGAACTTTTTCACATCCTGGATGTTCAGAGAAAATGGACACCAGCAAATGTTGGATGCAATTAGGGCAAAGCATTTTGAGATTTTCTCGTAACGCTCTGCCCCAGCTTATTTAAGCAGGTATTTTATGAGAGTTCAATTCTATTATGTGGGAAAGCGGGCAGGACAAAATGCGCTCAGGAGAAGTAGGCTTCTGTAATTAAAGTACACAACCAAAGAAACGGCTACCGATTTTGCCTCACGTTGCAATACCCCGACTGATGACCTCCTTTCTCTGTGAACTCTTATCTAATCTCTTTTCCCTCTCTCTTCGCACTTGTTTAGGAAATTCTACCTCCTTGGCTTCAGAATCCCTAAGTATTTGAAGGGACAAAGCCAGTAGTGCTGTGAACCCACCACTTTCAGCTTGCAGCAGGAGCCACTGCTCCAGCACTGGACTCATTTGAAATGAATGAATTTTATTTTGCCATCGCGGTGGTGCAACCAGCCTCTGCTGTCACCAAACCACGAGCAAGCACGCACACACACTGAGGAAGGCTCAACAAAGAGATTCAGCTACCGATAGCCGGCAAATAGGGCACGCATTAAAGAGATGAGAAGGCCGATAGGCACATTGTTCTACTTTTGTGGGTAGCGTCTAATAGTTTACTGACCTCCAAGGGGGAAAAATGCCAGTCACATGAGACTGGGAATTGGCGGCGCTGTGAGCGAAGCCAAGAAGTGGCTCTGAATAACATAAACCAAGGAGGAGTGCCAGAGTGTTTCAGACAAGTGCTCTTTGCGTGGCGAGAGAACACAAGATGGAGTAGCTGATTTTCTTCTCCCACTTGGAAAATACACCCCCAAAAACTTATCACCTGCTAGGATCAAAATGTTTCTGGATTCATTTACTCCATTACCCAAGTGAACTCTCTAGAGAATTAAGCAATAGTTTCCTTGCCTCATATGGACTAAACCTAAAAGCTTGGTAAACATTAGCTTTATCTCACAAACCATAATTTTTAATTGCTAACACACATAGGAAGGGCATAATCCTCCGCTGATGATATCATAGTCTACTGCCATGGAAATGACTGCAGTACCATAAACACAGGTTTAAGATGACCTCACTTTAGTAGGAAAGAGGGAAATTTCAGAGGAATGTGAATGGCATTGGGAATAAACACCCAGAGATACTGTGCAGTGAAAACACTCTCTTACTAGCTGGGTAAGTACAGAAGAGGAAGATGACAGCGAGGAGGGCAGCGTGGGAGCTCTCCTGTCCAAGCACCATACTGCTGCCTCTGGATTTTTGAGCACAGAGCCCTCTGAACTCGTGTCAGGGTTCCTCTCCATCAACCCACTGCAGACAGGAGTGAAATCCCTGCCCTGACAGGCTTACAGGGTAACCACATGAGTGTGAACAAAGCATGGCTCTGGGAACGCAGGGCAGGATCACAGAACAACACTGGAGCTGGAACGCTTCCTAGAATGAGTAAGTGCCTCAGAAGTGGGAGGAAGAGAACCATACAGTCTCTTGAAGCACACAAAATAACATGAAGTCAGACGCAAATTCAGAAGCACAATCTCAGGGTGGCAAGTGCTAAGCATTTTGGCAGCAGCTCAGGAAAATCCATATATTTAACCTTCAGCTCTGAAGTAACCAGAGAGGCGTCAAACAACTGCTGGATTGGAAGCTGCAACCTGGGGGTGAGCTCCGTGTCGCCGTGAGCTGGGAATGCTGAGGACCCTGCAGGACCCTGAGCTGGGATGAGAAAGGAGCTTGAGCTGGGAACAGGGAGTGGAGAAATGTAGAAGGCGATAATGATCTCACTTAAGGAGAACCTTTCATCTTGAAGGATCTCAAAGCAATTTACAAACTTAACCAGACCAGACACTGCAGCTGGTAGGAGCAGAAGCAGACATCTGGGAACTCATTCATGGGAAGGAGGAGGTAACAGAGGCCTTGCTGGGTGCTGGATCTTCCAAAACGCTGTTGCTGGGAGAAGATAGCAGGGCTAGAGCAGAGCTTTTCCCCACACCTTGCCAAGCAGCCCTGTGAGAAAGCTGCAGAAAGCAAGCAGGCAGCCAGGGCTGGCAGAAAGAGAAGCAGAAAAACAGGGGCCCTCTGGATAGCTGGGGAGCTGTCACCGTTAGCCTTGCAGCTTCCCTGCCTGGTTTCTCAGCCCCAGCTCCACAGCTTCTTCACGCCTCCTGCAGCAAAACCTCATGTCTCGCCTGCCATTTCTGCCCGTTCAAAACCTTTTTCCTACCCCTCTGCAAAGGCAACTCCACCCAATCTTGCTCCCCAAACTCCAAAATGTTTTCCAAATGAGCAGGAGGACAAGTAATGGGAAGAAATGACTTCAGCTACAGCATTTATGTCGTGCAGGCCTGACTGCAGTAGCACAAGGGGTGTTCTTTAGCTCAGAGGCACCAGCAGATACATACTATTAAAACTGAACTAGGTAAGTCTAAAACACGAGAGTCTCATTGGTGGCTGCTGATACAGGGTCGCTTTCGGAGGGAAAGGCAGCACCCACCTGCAGCACGCAGGAGATTGGTGCTCGAAATGCTGAGGCCAAATAAAAGGAGGGAGGTTGCACTTCCATGGAATCCAGAAAGCGACACTTCAGTGCCACTTAAGTTAAAAGACATTGTGTGATCAGCTTAACAGCTCAATTTCCCAAGGCTTTTAAAACTCCACGTTTCCATTTAAGAAGGGAAAAAAAAAAAAAAAAGTTTTCCTGGAAAAGAGCCAAAGACAAGTGTCGAGCAGGTGTTCTAACACGACCGGCCCTCCTCAGCCAGCATCCTCTGCTACACAAACAGCCTTTTCTTTCAGAAAGTGCCAGCTCTGCTCAGTGGTGCTCTGTCTCTTCCTTGTGGTTCATAAACTTGGCTGCCAACGCGGCTCTTCTAACGGGTTAAAAACAGCCCTCGGTGGCCTTAGCCCAGATATCTCGTGTTAATTTGAGTGAAATCCACCCAGACTTTTTCCTCCCCACCCTTCTTCACCTCTTTAATATTTTGTTATTGTTTTGGAAGAAGCACTTTGCTGGAACCTTTCCATGTCTGTGCCGTGTTACCCAATACTTTTAGCAGAGTAAAACATTAAGCTGTGTTGCACCCTAGAATAAACTGATCACTTAGATTTTAGGGGGCAATTTAGTTAATGTCACACTACAATTTACTGAAAAGCCTCTTCTGACACGAATGAGCTTAGGATCGATCGGGCCCTGCATCAGATGAGCAACGTCTGAGCCATTCCTGGTATTCAAACCTGCACATGATTAGAACAGTTTTCTTCCTGAAGTCCATTATTAAGGATTTCATCAACTTGATTTTTACCACATTTTTCTTTTCAGACCCCAAGATACAGCTTTCATTCTGCCAGGGAAGAGAAGGCAAAGGGGAGCTGCCCCAAAGCACACTTTAGCTCCTCTAAAAGCAGGGCAGAACACCAAAGCAGAGAGCCTGAGCATCCTGCATGTGCTGTACAGGCAAACTTTGCTAGGTCAGAGAAGAAGAGGAGGGAATGAAGGCGCTGAAATCAAGCCCAGATTTTTCACTATTACATAAACCAAACAATTCACAGATGACACATTCTCTCATGCCTTGATGCCTTTCTCTGGATCCAAAAGATTAATTTCCTCAACTGGACTAAGCTTGTATTCCTTCACAGTTGTGCTTTCCCATGCTGCTGGCAACGGCAGATTGACTAGAATGAGGAGTGGCTGCTGCAGGGGAAGCATTACAGATAAAAACAAAAACACAAACGAAATGGATTTGAAGGATTCTAGAACACTTTTCTCTGCTGCTAGGAGAAGCAGAAGAGCAGAGAAAAAAATATATATAAAAAAAAAAACAAACATGAAAGCAAGAATAAAAACATTAAAATGTGGTGACTGTGCATGCCTGAGAAATGGTGGAAATGAGAACATGTGTGAAAGACCTGGAAACAAAGCAAAGGAGAAAATGAAGGCACACGTGAGACTTTGCCTGCTACCTCGAAAGAAACATATGAAAATTCCTTTTCGCATTCCCACAGAAGCCTGAAATCATTGTCCCAGATACTGCATTGCAAGGAAGAAAATATGTAAGAACTTAGGATGAGGGATTTCCAAGGAGCCAGTGAGTCCTTTACTTCAGCACTTGGCTGACAGTAGCCACCACTAGAGGCTTAAGATGCAGGATCTCCCCGCGGAGGTACCTTTGCCACTGTGCACAAGCAGAGATCGGGCTCTTAGGGAAGATGACTCGACACAGCCGTTGGCTGCTCCGGGATGTTAATAATTCTGGCTGCATTTGTCACTACTGGCCAGTCTGGCAACAAGCTACTTTGCAGCCTGGTGCTTTCTCTGCCATCTCTTGCTTCTCTCACTGAGCACCTTCAGTCACTCTGTGCTTTTTGTAGAAGTTATTAAGGGCAGTGGTCACAACAGGGGGCTGGAAGCCAAAACTTTTAATTCCCTAGAGGCAAGAAAGCAATCTGAGAGGAGGGAAGAGGTCCACCAAAAACTAAGATTTCAAATCTTGAACATCCTAACAAGCATAGTTTTCCAGTATTCGGGCTGTGGTCTCATTCTCTTGAATTCAAGTGAAAAACTGTTGCTGTTGTGACTGTCCAAGGCCTTTTTTTTCCATCTTACATTTTGTTCTTTGCTTCTGCTGTTTTCAATTGCCATGCCAAAGTTTCTCCTGTTTATTCTAATTGTTTTAGTGTGTCTGACTCTCATTGGTTTATATGTTTAGTCTTGTCCTGATTTAATATGAATTAAAATGCCACTGCCACGACCAGTCTGCAAACATGAGTCAGAAGAGAAACTATTTCAATAATACTATGGCCGGCACCCGCCTGGTTTGATATCTTGATCCTATAGAATAATGCGGGTTTTGTTGTCTACTACTATTGCCTGGTATTGCCAATGAAGTGTTGATTGTGATTGTGACCACAAGTATGTTTTGTTCCTGGTCCTATTAAGCCAAAAGAGTGTGGTTTACTGCATGTATGTACGTGAGGCTGTTTTGATTATACAAAGTTCACTTTAGAAAACCCACACTCTGCCACTGCAGCGCTACAGGACAATGAGAGAAGAATTTCCAATGAGAACAGTATTTTAAAAGCAAACCGCTGGGCCCCTTCCCTGTAAAAGGACGTTAAGGCACACTACCCTTTCTTCTGAATTTGATTATTTCTCAAAATGACAAGCGAATGCTGTCTTCAGCAGAAGGTCCCCTTTCTTTCCCTTCTCGTTCATTATGTAAGGCGTAGCAAATTTCAAATTGCACATTCCCGTGGCACCCAGACATTACGCTTCTTCAAATCATCGGTTTACTGCGCTGAGTAAAAACATTCGACGGTAACTTCTTGTGCTCGGTCAGTCTGGCTGCCACATGGCCGCTGGCAGCTTCGGGCTGATCTTTCGGATTGTCGGTACCTTGCCCCTGAAGACCTGGGGATATTCATCAGTTAACGCCTGCCACCCTTAGGTTCTGGCTCTCCAGAATTAGGGCGAAGTCAGTGTTCTGGAGAGCCAGCGTTGCACCCCAGCAGCTCGAGTTGTAACACAGCATTTAAGCTCTGGCAACGCGCTTATCTTCTAGGAAAAACAGGCTTCAGTGCTGAGCAGTGAATAAGCCCATCAAACGCAACGTGGTCAGAAATGTGCCTGACCTCCTTCACACCACTCTCCCTCCTAATGAGGTTTACTCACTCTCTTCCAGCAGATGACAGACGGGCAGTTAACACACTCGCCTCGCTCTCCACATCTTCTCCTAGCTAAAACCTCGGCATAAATAACAAATTCATGAAAATCTGGTGCTCTTTTGTCCCCCCTGAAACGAACCCTAGCTTTAAACCTAGAATATGCAACCTCCCTACACTGCAGGCATACAAACAGGAAAGAAAAACACTCCTTGTATCAATCCTAATCTGGCAGTTTTTTAAGAAAGCTTGCTTATCATTCCCTGTTTCACTCCTTTGCTCCCATTTAGAGGCATCCCTGCCCACAGCTTAACGCTTTCAGGTCATTTTACCAAGATTTTTGTAACACTGGATACATCCAAACTCTGTCTACATGGGTACCAAATGGAGATTTCAGTCTGACTGAACACTTGCCAGCTAAATTTAAACCCATTCCTTTCCCAAGTTTATGAAGTGCCTGAAATCCTGTGCTCGTAACCGGGAATGAGGCTGGCCGTTCTTTCCCAGTTGAATCAAATTAGCTTATCACTAATAAAAAGCCCTTCGCTGCTCCTTAAGTAGAGGCTAATGCTGGTGAGTCAGATACATTCTTGTGATAGCATTTGTTCAGTTTAAGAAACTCTCAGCTGACTGAAGAGTGAAAGAGCTTTTTTTTTTTTTTTCAAGCACTTAATCTCAGTGTTACAGCATCTATGGCTACAACCCACGGTTTAATCTCTAGTTACAGTACAGCCAGTTAATGAGCCTTCAGATAAGTGCCTGCATTTCCATCACAGCAAACTTGAAGCTAAAAAAAAACCACACGGGAGCTTTCCATTTGTTGGCCTTGTTTGTTTTGTTTTGTTTAACTGTCAAGAAAAAACTCAGGCGCACGGTTGTCAGTAGTGCTTAAAGCTGTAGGCAATTTTTGAAGTCTTTTTCCATATTTTAGAGAGAAAGGAAAAGGAATTTCTTGAGAGTAGAGCACCATGCCTTGTGTTTCAACGTAACGTCACAAGCATCTGATCACTCACACACACGTAACGTCAAGATCAGTTCTCCAATATCTTTCTCTGACTTACAACACAACTATTCCTCTTGGAAAACCGCCAGTGCGTGCTGCAGATTACATAAAGCATTACATCTTTCTGACATAGGTTCTATGATTTTTAAAGTGTTTTTACAGTGCACGTCTATGACTACATTGCACTTACTCCCCAGCATAACCTTCTGATCATGTCTTCTACACTTTCTTGACCCACAGCCTTTGATTGTCTGCTGATTCACATTGAGGAATTGATTTATTTTTTTTTTTTTTACTGCAGAATTCCCAGCAGAGCAAGCTGATGCAGCCCAGACACATACAATTTTAAATCCTATGTTAACCAAGTCTGCGTACGTAGTTTGAAACCAGATGTGTTTAATGTAGTGCAAATAAAGAACTGGTTTGCAAGTTTACTGGGGCTGACAAGGTCAGGCCGTTTAGCATTTGCACCATTGCCAAGTCTCACAGTTCTGTTTGAATTCTTCCGATATTCGGTATTCATTATGAAACCCAGGCTGCTCGAACCAAAACTTTATTTTTTACAAAGTTTCTAAACCTTACCTATGAGCTAAAAAAGAATAAGGAGGAGGCACTTGGGCCTCGTTGTCAGAGCAAAATGCCCAGAGGATGTATCAAAAGGCACGAAGATGTTTCTTGAAATAAATAAATAAATGAATGAATAAATAAATAAATAAATCGGTTCAAAAAGCAGAGGTGCTTGGTTTCCTGAGGGCTCACTTCTGCTTCTTGCTCTGAATGGCTGCGAGCAGCTCGGCGGCCTTTCTTTCTCGCTGTCCCATGAAACGAAGCCTGTAAATAATCAACTTCTGACCTGCTTTTTTTTTTGTTTTGTTTGTTTGTTTGTTTGTTTGTTGTTTTTCACGGGAAGTTTCTTTTCCGACACGAAGCCTCCTTCCTCACTTTCCTGGCGGCCCCAGGCTCTTGGAGCCGAGCTTCGGTTACCTCCACAAACCGCTTCGGCCTGGCGAGCTGGGCTGGGGGCCCGCCTCCCGCCTCCCGCCTCCCTCCCTCCCGCCTCAGAGCCCCCCGGCCGCGCAGCACCGAGGCCGGGCGCCCCCTTCTCCCCCAACCCGATCCCGCGGCGCGTCCCTGCGGCGGGTACTGACCTGACGAGGTCGGTGACGCAGGATCCCACCACCACCACCACGGGGGCAGCCATGGGGCCGGGCCCTGCCCCTTGCCCCTTGCCCCTGTCCCCAAGGCCTCAGCAGGCCGCGCCGCGCTTCCCCCGTCACCATAGCAACGCCGGGGGGGCCTTCCCCCAGCGGGGCTGCCCTGCGCGAACGCCTGCTGGCGGCGGGCAAAACCCAGCCCGGCAGCGCGGCGGCGGCTCGGCGGCGAGGCCCCCTCCGGCCCGGTTGCGGGGGGCGGGTGGCGGTGGCGGCGGCGGGGGCGCGCACGCCGGGCGGCGGGGCGGGCGCGGGGGCGCGCACGCCGGGCGCGGCCGTTGCTAAGGGGCCGTAGGTAATGGCGGGGCCGGGGGGGGGAGCGGGCGGCCCGCAGCGCCTCCAGCAGCCCCCGGGGAAGCGAAGGGGGGTGGACCCGGCACCGGCATCGGGCTCGTGTCCGTGTCGTGCCCCTCCGGGGGGTAAAAGCCCCCAGGGGGCGGTGGGGAGGCTGAGAGGGGCGCCCCCGGCCTGCTGTGAGGCGAGGCAGGGCAGGGCAGGGCAGGCCGCAGGGCTTCACCCGCAGCGGGATGGGGCTGCCCCGTGCCGGGTTGCGGGAGGGGAGCAGCCTGGAGGGATTTAACTTATTTATTTATTTAATGTTTTATTTTTATCTTTCTAGGTTTGTTTGGTGTCTACGCTCGCCCCCATAGCGCTGGGGGGGGGGGGAGGGAATGGTGTGCGTGGGGGCTGAGCCTTGCAGGAGTTTGGAGTGGTGTTGTGGGGTGTAAAGCCCGCTGTTTGCTCAATAAACGCGTGAGGTGAACGCCGAGCGAGCCTGTGAGTGTTGGGTGTTAACGGGCTCCTTACATAGGACATATTACAGATCTGGAGAAACGGTGCAATAAAGCCAGGAGCTGTGACACTGGCAGCTTGTTTTGATGGTATCTGCAAGTTTTGTTAATGGGAAGATAAAGAACCTCATCCCGTAATTCATTCTGGAAGGTGTCTCTTTTCCACACGTTTCTCTTCGTGTCATGGCCTTACCCTCATAACATCCACAGTTCCCTCAAAACGTGTCACATAAGCAGAACCACCTGTGAGACCTTTGTGCATAAAACGCTAGGAAGATAGCTTGTCTTTCAGCACGCTTTTCATGGCCTCCAAAACCTTCAGCAGTCCAGCTGGCCCCTCTGCCTGAAGTTACTCTCCCTACACTAGAGCTGATGGAACAAAACGTGCCCAGTTTTAGCCAGCCTTGCACAAAATCTAGCGTTTTAGTTTAAGCTCATTACCTGTTTGAGCTAAGCTGTTGGACTTTGCATTGAAATAGGTCAAGTCTGGGCTTGTGTTCTCAGCTTCCCTAGGTAAGGATAAAGGTGAGTAGGCAGTCATTTGGGGCAGAGGAATAACAACCATGAAGTAATGTCTTGAATTGCCATAGATGTTTGCCAGGCAAGCTTCAGTTTTTACCCATTGTCAGGGTAAATAATGTATGTGAAGAGAGCTAGTTGTACATTAGTACGTGGATGTTCACTCTTCAGCTTCTTTAGCTGCCATAAAATGTAAAATACAGCGTATTAAAGGCAATTATTATTTTTAGGAAATTCTTGTTATTTTTGTGCTGAAAGAGCCTGGCCTTTGCTTTATTCAGAATTCCTCTTTGTTGAGCGTTCATTCATACTTCAGTGTGAATGGCTTTCATAAGAACAAAACGCGTAACTCAAATGTTTACTGTTGCTGCCAGTTAAAAGGAATGATCAGTTTGCAAAAAAATATCCACTAGTTACCAACTAATGCTTGTAAATGGAGCATTAGAAACAACAGAGAAGTATTGTGAGTACAGCACTCCATATGCAGTGTTATTTATGAATGCAGATGAGTAATTAAGAGGTTGTCAAATCATAGAATAGAATCACGGAATAGTTTGGGGTGGAAGAGACCTTAAAGGTCATCTAGTTCCAACTCCCTGCTATGGGCATGGGTGCCACCCACTAGTGGGTCATGTCTCTAATTTTGTAAAGAAGTAAATACAGTCTGGAGGGCTGTTTTTCAATTGAATGGGTTTAAAAAAAATCCATTAACAGTCAGAGTCTGAGTATCGGGTCTTCTGCTCAACTTCTCACTGTCATTGTGACATTACACTCAGTTGTTTGTGGTTATGGTTGTATTTTTGTAAAACTGCAAAGTTCAGTTAATTTTCAGATGGACCTGTGTGCCCAGGAACTTGATCAAGTGTATTAAATTTGCATTTTGATAGGTTGCTTACCCTTTTCTTCTTCAACTTTGCCTGCCACAGTCTGTTGTAGTCCACAGTGTCTAGCCTTTTTGCATGGGACTGGATTAAATTACCAGTGTGCTCAGTGTCTGCATTTCATCTAAAAAGCAGCAGGTTCTTAAAGTGTGGTTAGTGGCCCAAGTGATTTAGCACAAGGCCATGCACTTGCAAGCGCCTCTGAAAAAGCTGTGCTTAAAATTCGTATATATGGGTCTCTTGATGAGTTTTGTGCCTGAGGATGCCTTCCAGAGCGTGGTGATATCACTGAAAGAAAGGTAGTGCAAGCCTTTGAAGGAAACCTGAAATGCTGTAAGTAGCAACCTAGTGGAGTACTGTAGAATTAATACTGATTATGGTTCTACTCATCGTAGTTGTATTCGATGTTACAAATGAGAATATGGAGAGAGCGTGAAGCCCTTGGTCCCATAGCAATCAGTAACTTTTTTTCTCCCTTATTCCTATACAGCTCAAGACAAGAGGAAAGAGGAACACCCTAAAATGTCACCTGAGGTTGCCTTGAACAGAATTTCTCCGGCTCTTTCACCCTTCATTTCCAGTGTGGTCAGAAATGGGAAAGTGGGCTTGGATGCTACTAATTGTTTACGCATTACAGACTTGAAATCTGGGTAAGTGTTTGAGTTCCCTATCCAAAAAGAACATCCAACCCCTAATAACAGTTCAGATGTCTTTTCAGGACTCATTTTTATTAGGTCAACAAGTATTTAAACACTTCCAATATATCTGGAAGTAACATACTATCTGGATTGTTTTTTTTTTCTCATTACCATTTTATATTTTGTGGAATTTAATTTGTCATATTGTTGGCAATAATAATCTTGTTAAGACACTTCCATCACTGCCACTTGATAGTGCTGGTTTTCAGCAGCAAGATAGTTATAAACACTTTTTCCTTTTGTTTATCACTTGCTTACTCAATCTTTTCTGTAAATTAAAATCTCAAAGATAAATTTTTATGACCTTACCACAGTCATGAATATGGTAAATAAGAAAACAACAACAACAAAAAAACACCTTTATCTGACCTTCATTGAGATCAGTACGTCAAGTGGCTGTAGGGTTTGAAATAGGCCAAGCTACTATTTTTAGCTTTAATTCTAGAAGGATGCATGGTAGGTCTCAGAAGATGATGAAGCTTGGGGCCCACATGTGGGAAGGGACTCTGATGTGTAACCTCTGTGAGTAATACATGGGGAAGTGATATGTTAAACGTAGACTTTACTTTGGATGTTGTGCAGAGAGGGGAGACTCTCGAGGTGGCTGGTAATTGTTCAGATGAGAGGTATCAGAAATTGCTTTATTCTTCCAGAGCTGGGCATCTAACCACATCACTGACTGAGGTACTTCCTTGAGACTGGAGTACAAAGCCTGAACTTATTTCAGCTTTGTAAGGTATCTAAATCACCACTTGGATGCAAGCTAGCCGTTTGTGTATCACTTTGAATGATAGCTTAGTCCAATAGATCTTGAGAACCACCGTAAATCACTATTGTTTAGAATTTAGTTCTAGTGAAACAGCTTAATGCACTTCTGTAGTCTGCCTTGTTAGGGTTCCATGGGCAGTCTGGGAGGTGCTTTTCCAGTAGCTCCAATGCCTTTTCAGGAAGGTCTGAGTTCTATGGTTGGTTTGAAAAGAATCATTCCCTCTTCTTGAGCGTGCTGTGACAGAGTGCAGGTTTGCTTGGAGGTCTAAGAAGCTCTGACTTCTTGTGTTGTCTGGTTTGGCATTTAGGCTCGCAAATTATGCAAGGCAGACTGAGCAGTTTTGCGTCCGCAGCTCTTGCTTCACACTCGGCCTTGCTTTCTCTTGAACTGATCTCAGAAGGCTGAGATGGGAGCTATCTTACATTGCTCCTATTGAATCTGTGAAAAAGGAATACAAAAAAAAAACAAACAAAACTAGAGAGAAAGCACGGCTGTAATCTGGTAATGAAGGCATCAGCTTGTCATGACATAGATAAGGGTTTTGCTCAGCACCCACTGACTGCTTATGTTGCCTTTAAAATAATAGATAAAAATAAAGCAGTGTTTTCTAGCTAACTTTTCAGAGGTTTTTACTAAGTGTCTGAAGTTTTCAGCCAGTGATCTTACTGAGGTGATCTTGAGTTTGCTTTGCTAACTGTTGAACGTTTTCCAAGGGTTTATTCTTTAACTTAAACTAAAAACCTGCCCCCAGCTATGCCTGTCAGCCAAACCCAGTAATTCAAATTCTATAGTAACTGTATTGAAATGGAATGTAGAGCACAAATACAGCCCCTGAGATAGATTTGTCCTACATCTTGTTTAAAGGCATGGGCTCTGCTATATGCAAGTGCTAGAAATATTTTTTTTCTTTTTCTGGAACACAGAAATACACCTCATTTTTACATTGAAGTTTCTGTATAGCTTGATGTTGCTAAGAGCTGAAGTTAGCATAACCAAGATTTTACATTTATGTGAGAATATTTTTAAGGTGTTATTTCTTGTGCAACTAAGTTTATCTAAGCTGCTATTCTGAAGCATGGTTCATTACCAAACAACTCACTGAAATTTCTTTTAAATGTAAAATTCCACGTATGTGCAGTTTTAGGTCAGGTCTTTATTTGTCGCAAAGAAATTATGACTTATTTGTAGTAGAATGTTCTGAATTTATGTATCACTGTGGAAGTTCCGTGTGATTTATTCCTTAATGATGTCACTTAGCATGTGAGCAGTATAAAATTACTTAAAGAATGTAACACGGGTGCATCACAGAATTGGAGAAGTCCCATGCATAACTCAATATCGACTTCAGTGGTCTTTAACCTTTGGTGTAGGAGCCCTGGAAATCCACAGACCTTCTGAGATGCTCAAGATTAATAACAAAACCCACAAACTCACCCAAGTTGAGAGATTTAAATTTGCTTCTAAGGGAGAATTTTGTAGGTCTCTGAGTGTCTGAAGATTGAAAATCATTAGTCTACTCTATTCCCCTATCCTGTCTTAATGCAATTATTCAAACTCCTGTGTACTTCTACTTTAAGCTTATTTGGAAAAAGAAAAATGACAATTTTGAGGAAGTAGGAGGCAGAGATAAAGGTAGGTAATAATGGCATGAAGAAACAGAAGTGTAAGAATGTAGAGGTTGGACAGAGAGAAATGAGGAGAGTGGTTATGTTAGGGTAATGGGGTGAGGTTCAGAATCATAACTGCATTACTCCCTTCAGTTTCAGTGGGGCTGAATCAGGCTTTGCACTTAAAAAGTGGAACTGGATGGTGAGAAGAGGCACTAGATAAAATGTCTGAAATTAAATAAAAAACAATTATTGATTTCAAGTGAATGTGATGGTTTGTAAGTACTGTCTGTGTGTAAACTTTTCCTTGGAATAGTGGCTATGTTTATTGACGTATGAAAGGAACATCTCCCCACAGGCTAGCTTAACCTTATCACAAAATGTGCAGATATTTTATGATTTAACTCTTGGGTTGTGTGGAAGATTAAAAACAATTGACATAACCTTAAGATGATAAAATCTCTGAGGTAGTCATCTTAACAGCTTTTAACATTGAAAACAAAGATTTCTGGAAGCTTCTGGGTGCATTGATACTGATGAGAAAGTTGAGGCAAGGAACTGCTTCACTGCCATGTACCACACTGTTACTCTGATAGCAAAATAGGGGTTAATGTGGTACTCTGCTTCCCTGACCAACCAGGGCTTCACAAAGTGTAGTGAAATATACAGACCCATCCATTCTCATTCTCATACAGATCATTCATTCTCATTCTGAAGTTTTAGAAACTGGCACTGTGCTTCACAAGAATAATGGCAACAATTGCAACTGGCACTCTGGTTCACAACAATGGCAACATATTGAATACAGTAGCATCTCCAGCCCCTTGCCTATTCAGTGCTCTGTTTCCTTCATTCTCAACTCAAAAGTGGAAGGAATTGCCCTTTCCTTGGTGCAAGATTGCATTCCAAGCTCACAGCCTATCACGTCATTTGATTTTTGTAAGTGGCAAAAATTATATATAAAGTCTTTAATTATTTGAAGAGCCAATCTATGTGCCAGATGCTTTTAGTAAGGAACTTTGCGCTTGTTCTAACTTATTGCTAAGACTGACTTGTGTGTTATAAATTGTATTAAAGAGCTGATGTTAGATTAAAAGCATGAATTATGATATGATAATTTGCTTTGCTTGGAGTGTGTGGGACAGAAATAGATCATAGTAAGGAAATCCTATTGTTTTGCAGTCTTTGGGTATGTAAATAATTTATAATAACATGTTACGGTTCCGTAATGTCTGTGTATTTTACAAACTCGTTAGACAGTACTAGTCTCATCAGACACACATATTTACATCTATGAGTAGGGCCTTCAGGATCGAGTTCTGTTCACATGGATTACATGGCCACTGCTGGTGCACGGTGAGTAAAGAAATAAGAGTACACCTTAATTGGGCTCAGCAAAATGGCATGCCAGGAAAGAGACTTTTTATTACTGTTTCCATTGAAAAGTTAGGTGGTGCATAGTTACCTGAAGTAGAATTTTATCAAGTCTGCAGGGTTATTATCTTTTTTCTTGTCAAAAGGGCTCCACGGTGAACAGAAATAGAAGCTTAGTGTTAGATCACATGTGAAATACAGCACCTTTAGCAGCATTGATTCTGATGATAAGAAAACCCTGGCAGGCATCTCTGTTGCGTTAATAAAAGACATTCTTTGAGATGTCAGAATGGATCAAAGCATTTGACTCTTGCATAGGATATTACCTTGTTCTAGACCCAAAGAAAATATTGCTGCCAATTGAGTCAATGCCATAGACTGCATCGTTCAGTTAATCTCCAATGGTGTCTCCTTGAAACCCATCTTAATTAGATATTAAAATCTGCACATAACCAGCTGGATTATGGCTACGGCATTTTTCTTTGCGTTTATACATACATACATTAATCATGGGAAAGAGGTTGAATAGGGAAAAGTGGTTATTAAGTAATTCAGAAATAGAAGACATTTTCCTATCTAAAGGCTGTTTAATTATTGTATAATGTAGAATCCTATTATTTAAGATGCAGCTGCTTTTCCTATGGCTTGTTACAGTGGTGCAAGACATATCTGTGGTGGTTGCCTCTGAGAACTTTTTTTCCATACAGCTGTTTGAGAGCCCGTGATAGAACCTTGAATTACACTGCAAGCCTATTTTTACTCAACAAACTTTATTTTTTTAATTACTTGATGTGTTGTGCCAGGTGGAATTTCAAAATGAATGTAATGATTTACAATTCTAGATGTTAAGATTCTATTTTTGTAGATATCTACTCATAACAAAGTTGTAATTTGTGTACTTGTTTGGTTATACTTAATTCTTCCATATTTGTGATTAAAGTAGTTGTGGAATTTTTATGTAACTGGCTTGTAGTAAGTCATCTTGGTACTTTGTTCCTGACATCGGTCTGACTGTCCATTGATCTCTGCCTCTTTTCCTGATACTGAGCTATGTTTACAAATAGTTACATTCTCGAAAGAAATCTACATGAGGAGGGGTCAAAAACAGTGTTGTACTACCTGGCATAGATTTTAATGTGCACATTCACTGTCAAGCGTAATATAAGGTATTTTTAACTTTATTGCCCCGCTTTCCAGCAATGATTTGCCTTTTTGTGTTATCAAGTAGACTGCAATATGCTTTGGTATTTCCCTTTCTTTTTGGCATTTCCCTTTTCAACGTATTTCATAAAATACTCATGTAAAATGCATATTTAATGCTATTTTTAAGTTGTGAAATACTATTACAGTACTGTAGCAGTTACTTAAAGCTTTCACTTTATCATTTGCCTTTGATTAATTTAAACTGAAAGTTTCTACTTCCATTAATTAAAGAAAATTCTTAGTCAATCATTCCCATGTATATCTAAAGGTAGGTTTTTTCATGTGCATTCTGTTTGCTTACAAAGTTTAACAAGTCTGACTCTTTTGAATGCAATTACCCTGAAAAGTTTTTTAAATAATTATGTTGTGAGTAAAATGTATACTTGAAGGGATTTGGTGACTTGACAGCACAAGTGGTGGGCCCATGCAAACAATGTGCAGTTCAACAAGGCCAAGTGCAAGGTCCTGCACCTGGGTCAGGGCAATCCCAAACCTGAACACAGGCTGGGTAATGAGTGAGTGAGAGCAGCCCTGAGGAGAAAGACCTGGGGATGCTGGTTGATGTTGGTTCCTGGCTCAACACAAGCAATGTGGGCTTGCAGCCCAGAAAGCCAGCCGTGTCCTGGGCTGCATTAGAAGCAGTGTGGCCAGCAGGGTGAGGGAGGGGATTCTCCCCCTCTGCTCTTCTGAGACCCCACCTGGAGCCCTGAGTGCAGCCCTGGGGCCTTGCGTTCAGCACAAGAAAGACATGGACGTTTTGAAGCAAGTCCAGAGGAGGACCATCAGGGTGTTAAACAGCTGGAGCATCTCTCCTATGAAGACAGGAGTCTTCATAGAGTTGGAGTTCTTCAACCTGGAGATGGGAAAGCTCCAGGGACATGTTATAGCAGCCTTCCAGTGCCTAAAGGGGGCCTGCGGAAAAGCTGGGGAGGGACTCCAGGGTGATAGGACAAGGGGTAACAGTTTTCAAGTGGAAGAGGGTATGTTTAGATATTTGGAAGAAATTCTTCACTCAGAGGGTGGTGAGGCACTGACACAGGTTGTCCAGAGAAGCTGTTGATTCCCAGTTCCTGGAGGTGTTCAAGGCCAGGCTGGATGGGGCTTTGGGCAGCCTAGTCTGGTGGGAGGTGTCCCTGCCCATGGCAGGGGGTTGGAATTAGCTGATCTTTGGGGTCCCTTCCAACCCAAACCATTCTGTGATTCTGGGGAATGTATGGTCTTTATGTTCTTTACTGCTATATTGGGTAAATCAAACTTTTTTACAGAGTAGGTTGTTTCATCACAGCTTCTTATAACAAGTGTCTTTATTCACTACAAGGAATCTGATTACTGGTAGTTTGTACTACTATCAGTTTTGGTTTTCAAGTGAAATTGAGCAGGCTGAAGCCTGTTCTATTGTTCTGATGGGACAATACGAGAGGGTTGGGAATTTTTCTGTGCTGGGCCAAAAAGAGGTACTGTTTACAGGACTGCTCTCTTCTGCATTTGTTTCTGGATGTTGAGAGAACAAAAATAAATGTCTTAATTTAATTTTCAGTGTTTCATATACAATTTCTAATGTTTTTGCAAATATTCTCCAAAAATATTAGCATCCTTAATATCAATTTTAAACAAGGTGCTTGGAAGTTGTTCACAGGAAATAAAATAAGTGCTTGTCAGTTTCAGTGTTATGAGTAAGTACATGATTTTAAAAAGTAAAGATAGTATTAGTTAATTGTGCAACTTGGACTTGAGACATATTTTTTTCAGATTTGTTCAGTTCAAATTCTGCACGGTATGTCTTTGCTGGTATTAGGCTGGGACAATGAGTGACTTCCTCTTGTGTGACCTAGCAGAAACTGAATATAGTTTCTACCAGTTTTGTGCTTTGGTAACAAAGAGAAGAAACTCTTTGGTATGGGTGCCAACTGTTTCTTTTATAATTTGTTTAAAGAGAGCTTGATGTGTTTTAATACTAATGTATGTGCCAAATACATTTGGAAAGAAGTACCTTAGCAATTTATTTAAATATGTGTTATGACCATCTGTACCTTGGTAACTCATGGAACACTTTTTGAAAGCCAGGGCTCTTGTTTACATGCTGTAAATCTGTCCAGGTCTTCCTCCTTTAGTTCTTTCAGTTCAAGTAACTGGTCAGCACTGGATTTGCAAGATGGTGTAATATCTTAAGTTCAACTGGAAATAGAATAACCACACCAATGCAGTGTTATGCCTAAGGTATTTTACACTGCTTCTTGAGACATGTAGCTTGGGCACTTACTTGGCATTGCTTTGCACAGTGTAGACATACCTTGAAGCAACTATTACCTAACTGGAAGTAAACATCTGAAAAGAATACTTAGAGTTACTAATATTAAGTGAAAAGAGTTTCTTTTGCTCATGAAATTGATATATTTATTGAAGGTACTGATTTCAGTCTTGAGATAAAGGTCAATTTCCGCAGTAATCCATAGAAAAGAAAAAATGATAACAAGGAATTATATTTTTTTGTCTTTCCTGAGAGAAAGGAATTGATATGAATTCACATGGAAATATACATCACAGTTTTTCATCTTCCTAATATGTGGTACAGAAGTGAAAGAAGAAAACTAGACCACTAGGATTGGGTGTTCTTATTACTGCAAAATAAAAGAATCCCAATGAAATTTAACTAACTAAAGGATATCATAGAATTCTATTATGGAAAAGATGCAAAAAAAAAAAAAAAGTATATTTCCCTAAAAAGAAAAAAATGTGTTCAAGGTACCAAAGTTCCAAGTACAAAGTACTTGTTGCTCTATTGTGGATGGTCACTTCTTTGTTCAATGGAAAATAGGCTTTCAGCTGTCTTCAGTTCTGCAATATTTCATATTAATATTAGGTCCTCTAGATGCATTTTAAAGTTGCCCCATTGAATGTATATGCAGCTGAAAGCTATGGAGTTACAAATTTCAAAATGTGGTGGTCCTTGCTTAGCTTAAGTTTCACATCCAAAGAACTGAATTTTTGGCTGCTGCATTAACGTAATTTCTTCTCAGAGTTTTTATAAAATCAGCAAACGACGTAATTAGAGATCTGTGACTAGGAAGCTGTTACAATATGCAGTTGGATGTGAACTTTGAAAGACAAAGTGAAAAGAAAGGATATAGGATCACTGAACCCCTCCAAGTAATGTCTGGTTAGTTAAAGGGGGAAATAAATATACATGGACTATGCTCTTAGTCCTTGTGCTTAGTATTTTCCAGTATTTTCCAATTCTTTTTTCTTAAGTCATTTATGGCTACTACAGGCAGTATTGGGAGCAATACTAATTGACTTAATAAAACATAGGTTTATAATAGCTTGGCTTTTGAGACATGCTGTATGAATATGCTTTCTGTGAACACTGAAAAGATATGAAACTCCAGGTGGTAGACTGTAATTTCATACTTGGCAAAGAATTGTTTTCTTTGAGTAATATAAAATAAAAACATACCTTGTATGATTTTTTTCTTTCTTCAGAAACCGAATTCACATTACTGCGCAGTAGAACATGAGAGATGATTAAGTTCTAGTTCATTAAAAAGTAACACATAATTAAATGGCACTTGTGGAAATACGAAACAAGAGTTTGAGTTTGACAGGAGGGAAAGAAGATAAAGTAAATCCAAAGGGTGCATCTTCTGTCATGCTCTCCTCTAAAACTTTGCTTATGAATTCCAAGAATTTGGGATACACTGGTCGTAAAGTACAATAACGTAGTGCCTTTTCTTTGCCTGAACTTTTAGCAGAGGGGTAGTTTATGATGCTGTGAATTTGCTAGTTTATTTATCAAAATGAGTCCACTGGAGTATGCATTACAAGTTTATCCCATTGCAATTCGTTAGTTTCTGTTAGTTTTCCAGTTGCTTGTTCATTTCATTTTCCCTTTTCTGGTGTCTACCATTTTTTTGGGTGAGTGTGTGCACCGTGTGTAGTTTTTAAGGGGAGTTGCAATCAATTACAAGAGTAGAAAAGATCCTGCTTACAAAAATAATGAGTTTGATTGTAATAGATGTTTTCTAAAGCACATTTTGTTGGCGGCTTTCCTTTGTCGCTTGTTAATTATTTTTCTCAATTTGTATCAGAATTGGCTCCCAACAATAGAGAGCTCCAACCCTAAACTTTGGGGATTTTATGAATGCAGACTTTTGAGATAGTTTGCTCTTCAGAGCTTTTCTTGCAAGTAGACTTGCAAGTATATTAAATTTGGTGCTGGTTAGCAACTCTGTCTTCGTTATTCTTTTTGGCACTGGCCATTTCCAACCTGTACTGTGAGTGGGGAAAAAAAATGTACTAAAAGCAGCTTTCCTAGGCAAAATGAACAGGAACTTGTGGTACTAACCGAATCACAGTCTTGGGCTTTGTGCATGCTTTCATTTACATAGAAGTTCCCTGAAATTATATCAAAATGTATATAGGTGTGCATGCTCATCTCCCCCCTCTGCAGTTTCCCTGTAGAGGCTAGGCTGAATGTCTTCTGGCAGAGGCAGCAGTACTTTGGGAGATTGTGGGACAGCTACTGCAAGATCGTGGCAGATGTGAAAGGTTTCAAGTTCTAGAAACAGGCCCAAAGCTTTCCCTGCCTGCAACATCTGTTTTGGCAAAGACCCCATTCACATTAAGCAAATCTGCATCTACTGCAAAGATACAGCTGCTATAATTTGTTTTATTAATGACAGTAGTCATTAGATGCCTTTGTCTATTGTTTTTAGTGAAAACAGGTTGCTGGCAGCTGAATTAATTTTAAATAGCTCTTTGAACTTTACTCTTTATAAAAGGTGAATATGCCCATGGGTGCAGTGGGAAGGTGAGGGGTGGTTTTCCTAGGCTATCTGTTCTGCCTCATATCCCACTCCTTTCTGAAAGTCCCAATTAAGGTTCAATGCACACAAGAAAACATTCCTATGTATCTATAGGAAAATCAGCACTTATAGCAGGTGGAGGTCTTGTTGGGAATATGTTTGGTGTATCTGGTGACACGTTGGACTTTCCCAACTATGAATTGAAATGCTATTGCAATTATGGGGCATCACCCATGCTAACGGTACTGAAAATCAACATCATCATCATCTATTTTGCAATACCAAGAGTAGACCTCTTGTATAGCTTAATTTTTATACTACATTTGAGCAAACCAGTTAGGGTACAAATGAGTCTTGTGAAAACAGTGGCTCTAAATCCTAAAAAGTTGTTCGGAATAATTGATTTGGGTTCATGATTTCCATATTTTAAAGAAAATATACATGTAAGTAGCAATCACTGTAAATGTGGCTGGGTCTTTATATTTCTCAGAAGCGGTGTTATACAGTTTTACCATTTAAATGGAAGTTCCTTTCTGACATGTTATGTAGTATGTATGCCTGTATAAAAAAAGGGGAACTGAAGGTGAGCATTAGTTGATTAGAATATCTCCCCCATTTCAAATTTTGCCCAATTGACAGGATTTTTGTTAGATCTGTTCTTCTTCAGCAGCAGCTGCTCAGTGTTACTCTTGTGTATCTGTAGAACTCTTTAAAGGTTTGTACCCTGTGTGTGATAGGGAGTTGGACTGTGATAGGGGTTTTTCCCATTCATGTCAGCTTTCTAAATTGTGATTTCCACCAATTTTCTGTTTTCCGATCCCTTTAAAAAATAAAACTAAAACTGTCACCTGCTGCTGGCCTTCCTTTCACTCTCCTTCCTACTTGTAATTATTCGTAATGGTTCTGTAGATGACTTACCCATCTGTTGTGAGTTCTGCAATTAATTCTTAATTAAATGGGATGAAATATTATGTCTTCAAGGAAGGAACACTGGAGCAGATCCCCATCTACAGAGATGGGAAGAAGGAATCTAAAGGCTTCTACGAAGGCTGTTCCACAGAAGCTTAACATTGATTTATTATTTTTTTTCTTGGCAAATGCTGGAATACAAGCTTTTGGTGGACTTCTGACTTTGCCTATGGAGAGAAAAAAAAAGAAATAAAACAACCAACACTTTCTTCTTTCCCCCTTTACTAGGGGGACACACGTGGTCAAGCTCCAGAGTTCCTTTGCTGCTATTTAAATCATGGCAGTTCACCTGTTACCAGGGGCACTCATGCTTTATTGCTCAGAAATTTCTATCCATGGCAGCTAGCTTGTATGCCAGGGTGCTGGGGTTTCTGCTCAGGCTACTGGCTGGCTACTGAAGGTGGTTGCTTCTTGATAACTGTAGCCAGAAAGAGTCTTGTGAGTAAGTTGACCTCCTTTTTCCCTAACAATGTCTTTCTATGCCATATACAGGAGCTATTTGAAACTTACATTAGGTGTGTTGGAGCTGGGAATGGTTAGGAGTACAGCCAGTGGCCAAAACTGTCTTTGCCTTGTTGCTCCCAATTTGTGTGTTTTAGCAGTGTTTGCCACCTCTACTGCTGTGTGAAGCCTTGGCTTTCAAATCCATAGCCCAGTGAACAACGAATGCTGTCCTTTATCTAAACAAATACTGATCCTCAAGAACAGCAGCTGTAACAACCTGAGCATTGTGACATTAAAGGAGATTTTGCATCTCTGGCTATTCAGGTTAGGCAGCCTCAATATCAAGTTCCTGAAGTCATAGTGGCTCAGATTCTTAGTCTAATTTTCTTTGCTGTTGCACAGTGAAATTCATTGATGATTTATCTTCAGGTGGTAACGACATAAAAGCTTCTGTATGATTGGAAAACAAAGACTTGAATCACTAAACACATCGCATACCTTTCTAATCAAGAAGTTTGATAGTCATCAAATCTGGCATGAATATTGACTCATACACTTCTATCACCAGTTTAAAAAAAAAAGATTTTATTTCTTTGATAGAGCTGTTGTACTTCTGTTGATGATTTTGAACGTTTGCTGTGGATTACATGATTCTAAGCAGCAGGGTTTCAGGATTGATTTTAAAAGCGAGCTTCAGACTGGAATATAATATTTAGGGATAAAAGGAGTGTTTTTTTTTTTATTTTTTTTGATAGAATAACCAGTCATCTCCAGACTTTAAGGATTAAGGTGGTAAGTAGTTGAGCTTTTGTTTCGTTGTGATGTGGTATAGAACTTATTTTTGGGTAAGGTTTTACTAGGGCCCAGGTAAGGTACGATAAAACTGCTCATCTTGGGAACGCTTTCAGGTGATGGTTGTAGGTGACTAGTCGATAGGAGAGTCCCACTGAAATCTGGGGATATAGGAGTCTTCCTTATTGTGGCTTCAATCTTGTAAAACATTAAAGTAGCCCAGAAAGACGGGGAATAACCTTTATTTATATTTAACAAAACAGATTATAAATAGTTAATTACTGATATACTGGTGTAAGAGAATCTTGTTGTTAAGCTCAACCAGAACTGCCTTTCTAGATGCTTTTGAAATACTCTGGGAAGAAGACATTCATATCACTGCTCTGAGCATCAGAACATTAATTACTGCTCTGCTTCAAGGCTTTCCTATGTAAAGCATTAAGTACTTAGATGAAGGTATGCAAATCAGTGTAATGTTTTCCATGAATAGGTAGCACGTCTATTCATCATGAGATGAAGTCAGCTTCTGAAATTCATTTTCAACACCAGATATTGTTGTTCTATCAATTTCCTCTGAAGATGGGACAACAACAAAGACCTTGTCATATCATTCTTCTTCAGCGTCACTTTTGGGGAGGCCATATTAAGTAAAAGGATCATCGAATGTGAAATTTTACATTTTGGAGAGGATAGAGGCTGAGCTTCTGGGTCAGGTAACGTGTGAGGTTCTGCGCATTAAGGAAGTTCAGGCAAGAGGAGATGCCCATATCCATGGCATTATTTCTGACTCTCGGTAAAGATATGGCCACAGACAGGCTGCTAGTTGTACCAAAATTTTGATTTGCCTGAAGAGTTATGTTCTTTTACTGTTTATACTACAAAGTAACTGCCTCTTTCCAAATGGATGTATGTAAGTTTTTATGCTTGGTTGCTCAGACTGTTGCAATTTTTGAAGTCTCTTTCATAGCCTAGTCCAAGAGTGTAATTTGTCTGAAACAAAACAAAACAAAACCACACACACACAAAAAAACAACAAACAACAAAACAAACAAACAAAAAAAACACATCACCAACAACAACAAAAATAAAATAAAACCATCAAACACCTGAATACTGTCATTTTTCATCACTTCTGGACCTGTAAAATTTAAAACATCTCTAGTGTATTATAATCTAGGAAAAATTCTTAGTATTGCTTGTAGGGATGTTTACCATTAAATCAAGCTTATTTTATTTTAATTTTAAAGAACGCTGTACTTAAGTATTTCTAAATGGCCCATTGTGCTGAAAGAAAGGATTGTAGAATATTTGCAGGATCCGATTTTTTTTTCAGCTGAAAAGCTAATAACAATGTTATTTTGGAAAAAATAACTGTGGCCTGTGATACTGTGAAACAAACTGCCATGAAATATTAAGTGATGTTGCAGATATAGTTTGGAACTTGTAAATGATTTATTTTGTATGCTTCCTAGAATTGGCCTTATGTGATGTGAGCCTTAGGAATGACTTGAAAGTAGATAATAACTCTCATACTTAGAGCTGTTAGATTCATCCACAGGCATTAAAACACTCGAACAGTGGGCATTCCTTTATTGCTGTTCTCACCTGCTAATAAAATGCATCTTTGAAAAAATGTGGTTCCCTTACTCCTGTTGTGTTGGGTCTCCGGTCTTGTATGTTCTTAAACAGAAGCTAATTTTACTCCCAGTGAGGGCAATGATACTTTTTGTTCTGGCTAAGCCCTATTTAGACGTAATTCAAAAAGTATTAGTGTAGAGCATGAAATCAAAATATTTTTCAGCTCTGGTCCTGTCATCCGGCGTGCTGCATTCCCTTTCACATTGGCATCATTTGCAGGTTTAAAAAACATCTCTTTTCCATTGTCAGAGCTTTTCAATGACATGCTCAATAGTGTTCTGCAAGAAGAACCCCCCCCACCAGTGCGTTTTGCATGGAGCAAGATGCGAACTAATCTCTCATGAAACTTGCCTTTCAGCCAGATCTGTACACTTCTGATAGTTGTATCTGAATCATGTTTCTGTAGATTGTTTAGCACAGTGCGCTCACAAGATGTTGCAAAAACCTTCCTAGGGTGAAGATAGGACATCTATCTGTTGCTTCTCTTCGCAAGGACAGTTATCTCGTGTCTGTGATGATACTGAAATAGCACAGTGTATTCTTGCCGAACCAATCCAGGCTGCGAGTTACCCGTGTTAGATTCAAGGTGCACACAAGTGAATTGCTGATGTTCTGTCTATTTTTATAGAAATACAAGTGAAATTAATTATCTGTAGTTTTGTGGCTTCCTCTTTGATGAAGCTATGTGTGAGCACAAATTTGATTAAATTGTCAATGTAGCTTACTGAATACAAACAATCCGAAGGCACTGCACGTAGTTTCCCTAGCTTGGAAGCTGAAAGAGAGAAGAGACTGTACCGGCGGTGTCTGCTGGAAATGGCACGTCGAGTGTATTAGTGCAAATGAGCAATACCTTGTTTGTCCTCCTGCTGCTTCTGCACTAAGGCAGGTACAGCTGCAGGAGTTACTGCGTTGTGTCTGCAGTGTAGGATCTGATTTTTTTCTGTGCTTTCTGACATACTCCTTTCTTTTTGCTTTGGCTGTGTGTGTGGCCCAGTAAACACATCGTTTGGTTCACGATGTCAGTGGTTTGTATTACAGCTCTGCCAGTGATCTGATACTTGAGCTTAGGGAAGTTGTTTTACCTTTGTCTAACTTCTTTTCACAGTTTATTTTGTCTAGTAGGCCTCTCTTTCATTGTGAGCTTTATGTGGCTTTTAACAAGTGTCGCTCTTGTGCTGGGGCTACAAACAATTCTCAGTGTTATTAGACCAGCAAGGAGACTGCTGGATAAGCAGGATGTCTGGGTATGGAAAGCAACGGACTGCTAAGGGCTTCCAGCAGTTATGCTACAGGAGCCTGTCCTGTGCCCAGTGGCCTCCAGTGGTGAGAGCTCCAGGGACCATTGCCATTCCTGCCAGTGAAACAATTCATGTCATCGTTTTTCTCAGTAAAGCTGGAATTTTTGATTTTGGTACGTGACTTGTAAGGTATGCAATAGTCATCTCTAGCCTAGACCCTAAACAGAGCAGTCACTCTTCTGCTGGTAAAATGCTCACACATCACCATGGGACCCAACAGTCATTGCAGTATTCAGGTACACAGGAGTTATCAGCTCTGTTATCACCTCTGTGCCTGGTTGTCAGAGCCAACCAGATTCTGCAACATGCTTACCTGGAGGCTTCCTGTGAGACTTTGCAGGATAGAAAAACTAAAGGTTAAAATAGGTAAAGATGACTGAATTGTTGATGTGTTAAAAGTAAGATTTATCCGGGATGGCAGGATAGGGAGCATGCAACCATGTTAACTGTGGTATGTGTAAAGACTTGTCAACTGCAAAACGGTATACAATGTAGAAAATTTGATGGCTTTGATCAGTGGATGTTCTAATAACATTCTGAAAACAGCATTTTTATGTGTGTTTTGTGTTAAAATGGGAAAGAGGACTGGTGGCACAGATCCTAAACTTTCTTATGATGTTATGAGTAATGCTGTTCAGGAGTGAATGGGCCTTCTGCATCCTTCCTACCTTCTATTTCTTCCCAGATTGTAAGGATGTGGATTTTTAGTCTTCACAAAATCGTTACTTCGTCAGTCATTGGTTTGCTGCAGAGTAATGTTAGCATCTGCTGCAATCTGTAACAGCTTAAAACATTCTTTTGTTATCTTCATTTTAGCTGTACATCCTTGACTCCTGGACCTAGCTGTGATCGGTTTAAGCTGCATATCCCTTATGCTGGAGAAACACTCAAATGTAAGTTTAAAACTACTGTTATTGCATCTTGGCCTTTCTTTCAGCAATGTCTTCTCTTTCAAATTTTACCATGTCTGTAACTAATTTTATGAATTTTGAGAAGATTTGTTTTTTTTTAAAGCTTCATCTCTAAGAAAACAAAATGTAACTGTAAGAATATCTTTTTAAGATAAGTTTACAGCCTTCCTTAATATAGTAACGAAGTTGAAAACATGAATCCCAAAAGTCAGAAGCCTCAAGCTCCTCCCAAATTTTTCTAATAAATGTTGTGACTAAGACAATACAGTGGCCATTTATAGTCTCACTCGTGTATGTTTGGTGTTCTTTCTTTCTTTCTTTTATAAGAATTCCCTAGTAAGATACAGCAAAAGACAGTCTGGTGTTTTATTAGGTTATCTCTAAATAGTAACTGCTATGTTTTACCAGATTAGAGAAATGTCACTCACCTTTTTGATTTAGTGTTGTGTTTAAATCTGCCTTACTCTTGGAGGGGCTGCTTGTGCTGGCTTATTTGCTCAATCTTCAATTAGTCTGTGTTTTGGTTCAAAGGATTAGAATAATATTTGCTTTATGTGTTTTGGGGTTTTTGTTGTTTTAGAAGATAGAAAATTATATTCTGAATACCCGAGTTGTTGATAATCTGCATATGGAAAATGGTGAAGTTGTGCTGTTTGTGTCTAAAAACTGGAATAGGAGGGGATGAAGAATTTCAGATAAAGTAAATTGTGAAGCTTGGTATGTTTAGATTTAGGACAGCATTGGTGAAACCATATCTGGAGTACTGGAGTCCAGTTCTGGTCTCCTCAGTACCAGAAAGGCATGGGCATATTGGAGTAAGTCCAGCAAAAGACCATGAAGACAATAGAGGGACTGCTGCATCTGTTCTACCAGGAGAGCTGGAGCTGCTTTGTCTCCAGAAGAGAAGGCTTAGGGCAGATATTATCAATGGGTATAAGTACCTGATTGTGGGGAGTGGAGTGAGGAGGCAGAACCAGACTCTTCTGTGACCATTGAAAGGACCAGAGGAAATGGTCACAAGGTGAAATACAGAAGGTCCCATCCAAATATGAGGAAAAAGTTTACTTGTGAGTGTAGTTCAACAGTAAAAGTGGAGCTGAGAGCTTGTGTAGCTTGTATGTCTCCGTCCTTGGAGGTACTCGCAACCCAACTGGACGTGACCCTTAGCAACCTGCTGTAGTTGACCAATGTCTGAGCAGAGGGGATTGAACTACACAGCCTCCAGAGGCGTCTGCTACCCTCAGGTATCCTGTGAGTCTGTGAAAAGCTGCTCTCTGGAGGAGTAAGTACTTAACGTAAACAGAAATGTTAAACATATAAAACTCTTACTGCTTTGATAAAATCCATTTAGCCTGCATCATACACATGCTATAGCTCCCTAAGACATTTTAAATATTAAGGATGTTGTATTTCTTCTGTGGTAGTTTTTCTTCCCATTACACAGTGCACTAGAAATAAACCCTTCTGCTTTATGAATGGAAATCGATGCAGTTAAACTTCTTATCATTACAACTACGTTAAAGCTTCCAGTTGTCACCCATAAGTAAAGTTGTCCTTCTCGGAAGTTGATCTGGAAATTTGTGCGTATGTTTGTGAGATAGATGATAGATGAGGTAGGTTCCTTTATTGGTCTACTATGAATATGTTTTCTGCTCTAAAAGTACAAAGTTCTGGCTCAAGAGATCTAATTCTTTTCCAAAAGAGAAAAATGGCATATTAAGCCCTAGCTAGCAATTATTACAAAAAAAAAAAAAAAGGGTGGGGTATGAAACATGGGGGATGACACTGTTTTAATAAGTACAGGCCATATTATTTGAAGCTACTACTGTAGTAAGTGGAATTTTTGTCTCTATTTTAAACTTAAAAATAATTTGAATGGCAGACTGAATCTGTTCCATCTTGATGCATACAACGTTTAGTAAATTCTACTTGAGACTTGCTTCATGGCTACAATCAAGATGCAGTGAAGCTTTATTGCATGACGTTGCTATAGAGAATGCTACCGCATTTTCTATGAGACTAGTAACCCTCTAATTTATCATTTTACCTGTTATTATATTCTGAGAGCTTCAAGTCTCTACTTGCTTTTAAGTAGTGGCTAGAATTTGATTTCTAAGAGAAAATGAGCAGATTAAAATGCACATAGGCAAGGACGTGCTGGCGCACTCTTCATTGGGTTAGAAACTGGCTGGATAGCTGGGCCCAAAGAGTCGTGGTGAATGGAGTCAAGTCCAGTTGGAGGCCAGTCACTAGTGGTGTCCCCCAGGGCTCGGTGCTGGGGCCGGTCCTCTTTAATATCTTCATCAATGATCTGGACGAGGGCATTGAGTGCACCCTCAGTAAGTTTGCAGATGACATCAAGTTAGGTGCGTGTGTCGATCTGCTCGAGGGTAGGAAGGCTCTGCAGGAGGATCTGGATAGGCTGCACCGATGGGCTGAGGTCAACTGCATGAAGTTCAACAAGGCCAAGTGCTGGGTCCTGCACCTGGGGCGCAATAACCCCAAGCAGAGCTACAGGCTGGGAGACGAGTGGTTGGAGAGCTGCCTGTCAGAGAAGGACCTGGGAGTGATGGTGGACAGTCGGCTGAATATGAGCCAGCAGTGTGCTCAGGTGGCCAAGAAGGCCAACGGCATCCTGGCTTGTATCAGAAACAGTGTGACCAGCAGGGCTAGGGAGGTGATCGTCCCCCTGTACTCGGCTCTGGTGAGGCCGCACCTCAAGTACTGTGTTCAGTTTTGGGCCCCTCGCTACAAGAAGGACATCAAGGTGCTTCAGCGGGTCCAAAGAAGGGCGACGAAGCTGGTGAGGGGCCTGGAGAGCAAGTCCTACGAGGAGCAGCTGAAGGAGCTGGGCTTGTTCAGCCTGGAGAAGAGGAGGCTCAGGGGCGACCTTATCGCTTTCTACAGATACCTTAAAGGAGGCTGTAGCGAGGTGGGGGATGGCCTGTTCTCCCACGTGCCTGGTGACAGGACGAGGGGCAATGGGCTAAAGTTGCGCCAGGGGAGTTTTAGGTTAGATGTTAGGAAGAACTTCTTTACTGAAAGGGTTGTTAGGCACTGGAGCAGGCTGCCCAGGGAGGTGGTGGAGTCACCATCCCTGGAAGTCTTCAAAAGACGTTTAGATGTAGAACTTAGGGATATGGTTTAGTGGGGACCATATGGAATACGGGGACTGTTAGCGTTAGGTCAGAGGTTGGACTCGATGATTTTGAGGTCTCTTCCAACCTAGAAATTCTGTGATTCTGTGACATGGGCATACAGATGATACCAATATACCTAATGACTATATTGCAGTTACAGTGTTTGGAAATATGATTATGGATTATACATTAAACTTTGGTATTTAGAAATCCTCTTTTCTCACAGTTCTTGTATTTTGAACAACACATAAGCAATTAAATAAAACAACCGTAATGCTAGTGGTCTTCACCTTCCCAAAAAAATAAAAAGCACAATTTTACCATGCTACATATTTCACCATTTTGGCCAGCTGAATGTAGAAAGAGGCATAAACAAGTGTCTCTCTTTCACAGGTACCTAATAATAGCAATGAATTCGATGGATAATGATTCTCCTCATTTCAGCCTTACAGGTTTGAAAATGCTGTGCGTCATTTGGTCTCATAGCACGTGGAGTAAACTGATGCCAGCAGGTTCAAGAAAGCTTTTAAGAATTGTGTGTTCAGATCTCTAGTGATGGCAGGGGAAGACTGCCATGGTGTGTAACCAAAGATTTGTAGATACTTTGTTGTAGGCTGTTGCTAGATACCTTATCTTTTAAGGGCAGAATATTTCTGCAAAGGAAAGTTGCGAAATCTGCTAGAATAAAAAGATTGGCTGAAAATGTTCAGAAGCTTCAGTGTATGGCCTTCATTATGCAGTGCCAAATACAGGCTGAAGTGTGTAGTTCCTTTGTGGTTTGTCTTGCATCCTCTTTGCAACAGATCAGATCTTTGCATATCATCAATCATAACCGCTGCCACTGTACAAGTACCCAAGTATTAATCCCAGCGTGTTGAAAACTGTTGGTACGCTGCTTTAGGGAAGTGTAATTGCACAGTCACAGGCCTGTTTTCCAGAAGGCCAGGCAGTTCACTGTTGGTTTTTTTGTTTGTTTTTTTTTGAAAAAGGGGAAAGTGCACATGCAGGCAATGCAGTGGCTGACTACCTGTAGTATAAAACAATTGTTTTTTTGAGCTTTAGTAACGTCAAATATCCAGTAACTTAAGGTGCCTTGCTGGCAATTAATATAGTTTCTTGAGATCCACAGAATCCTCGAATATCCAGAGTTGGAAGGGACCCATGAGGGTAATTGAGTTGAACTCCTGACTCTACATAGAGCATCAGTTAGCTAAGTAGTCATTTTGTTTTCAGATATCATGTTCACTTCACTTGTGCATTTATTCTGAGTTTCTGGAATGTTATTACCAGTTACTTAGCTCCAGTGAGGAATAAGAGCTTGGGGTTATCCACAGTTTTATTTATGCTTGATAAAATGTTACGTCAGTGTTGGAGATAAATTAGGTTATTAAATTAGTCTTCCATCACACTTCAAAAATTTTCAAATTATGTTTTCAGAGATACCTTACTGAAGAAAATTGTGTTTTTATGGCCAGGATGGTTGAAAAATTGAGCTGTTTCTTGGTAGATTTCAGACAGCAATGTTAGTATTTTAATGAAGCCATCCAGGACTCAGTGCTGCTGCATTAAACTCATTGCTTTCTTTATATTTGATTTTTTTTTTAAAGTTCTTGGTAAGAATTTAAATTCTAAGAAGACTAAGTGTCCATGATACTCTGTAATGAGTGTAAGGCGTAGTAATGTTGGATCTGTGTTCCAGGGACAAAATTTAGAGTAAGTGGTATCCTAGTATGTCCTTTATTGCAAACTGAATATCTGCTGAGTAAAGTTTGGTATTTCTGGAGAAGTACGTGCATATTTTGATGTGAAGTGTTCTGTACTTCTTAGACATAGTGGTCTTCCTTGCTGAAAAATCAAGGCAGATGTCATTGCTTATCCTGAGAAGTTCTGCTGGATTATAAGCTCTCATAGTCTTTAAATAATATTTGTAATTCATCATTAAGAATTAGTTGCTCGGTCACTGCAGTTTTGTTCCAATGAACCCTGGAATCTCTTGCTTTTGGTTTTAATTTTGCACTCAAGATTTTGCTGCTTCTTGCTGCTAAGAGAACCTGACCCTTTCCCCCCCCCCCCTCCTCTTGTGTTCTTCACATCTTCTTTTTCAGGCACTGATGCCTCCCTCTCTCTCTGTCCTTGAGTGCTGTCATCTGGAATTTAACGGTGATTAAACAATGTGTTGCCCTTGTGATGCTACTGTTTTCTGTGGCCTCTTGAACTGTAGTATTTTTGTCTTCTGTCTGATTTTCACTGTTTTTGTGAATAGACTGCAGCTCAGGGTTCTGCTGCTACCACTTTGTTAGGTTTCCTTCATCCTGAAGAATGTTTCTTTTGTCTCATTTGAAGCTTAGCTTTTCTTTTTATGTTCTTGTTTCTTCTTTTTTGCTCCTGATTTCTTTTTCTTAGCTTCTTACGAATTTTAGTAATAATCCTTATAGTGAAAAATCACTGTCTTGCTGCCTCACTAGCTGGTCTAGCATATTCCCCGGAATGCGCTTTGTAGAATGTCAATTGGTTTTCTTCCTTTGATGGCAGTATCTCAGTAAGTTTATCTAGTCTTCCTGTGGCTTTCAGCTTTAAGGAAGTAATAAGAAGAACAGAAAATAAAAAAAATATAGAGGAGTACCCGACCTTGTTGCCCTTCTAAATGCTGCTTTGCTAATTTTATTTGCTAAACACTTGTTTATTGTGCCAGCAAACAGTTGGAAAAATGATTTTGCAAGTAATCTTAAGAGTTAAGATTTGCATAACCAGGTTGCTGCAGTGTGTATGTCAGCCTTCTCTGCAGCACTGGGTCGGTAGCTCAGGTTGTGGTTTAGTTGAGGCTCTTACAGGAAGAACTTTTTTATACTAATAAAATACTTAGGTTGTACTTAGGTGCTATCATTATTTACATGGTGAGTGTCTTTTTGTTGGGTCATCCCAGGTACCAGAGATTCTCCCTGGCAATGTGTTTTCTAAAGAATTGTTGAGTCTTAATTTATGTGGTAAGGGTAATGAATATTCTTTCTTTGGGAACCTGCTAATGAATGTCAAATGAGTGTTACTAGTGGGAAACATCAAGAGATAATCTAGTGTTTTTTTATAGTTATTTCCTCTTAGACTACAAAGCTTTAAATACTTTATACTTTTAAATAATCACTTTCATGTCTAGCACTATTACTCTTATTGACACTTCTTGTGTTTTGGACTTCCCTTGAGAGTGTAATGGGCAGAACTTTATTTGCAGGTAAAAGTCTTAAATAGTATATTTCTTCATCAAAAGAAATGACCTCACGTTATATACCTACAAGTGTGGCATTAGGGAGGCTTATGGCTCAGGCTAGACCCCCATATTTGTGTTGTGGGAGTGCCTTTCTCCTTTGCTGTCTTCTCTTTTCTACTCCTGTTTGGGCTCCAGTTACTGATGATCCTGCAGTCTGTTTGCTTCCAGGTATTTTTGGCCTTCATTTTCCCTTTCCCTTTTTTCAGCTACCTGGTGTCTGTTACAACTCCGGTGTTGCCTGTCTTTAATTTCTACCAACAAGTCCAGTGTTGCCTGTCTTTAATTTCTACCAGTGTCCTATCTCTTCTTGTATTATCTGTTGCTCTCTTTTGTCCTCTTCACTTCTAGTACTAACCTTTTTGGGAAGCCAGTTGCCCAGCTACCTAGCTGCGAGTAGCTCAGATTGTTTGTAGAACGAGCTGCTTTCTTGTTCAGCCTTGGATCCAGCTCATTTACTTCATTTTTGCAGATTTGCCCACCTTCAGCCCTTTATGACATCCCTTTATGTCTCTCTCTGTACACTGGCTTAAACTTTTTTCCCTTCCTTATAGCTGTATTTGTCAGTTGAAATTAAAGAAATAAAAATACCCACAACCCTTTGCCATCCACCACCTCCCTAAGAAACAAACAACCATCCTGCAAGTCCTTCCTGTGTCTTTTTTCTTACAACGCCTCGATTGAAGAAGTGGGACTTGATTCAGTTGCCTAACTAGAGGTGTCTAATGCTCTCCGAAGTACCTGAGAGTATCTTGCCTGGCCTTTTCAGCCGCTGACCCACAGGGCACTGATCTCATTAAAAAAAACCACCTTATATCTGCCATAGATGTCTCAGACACCCTAAGGCATCTCAAATGGCCCTAAGCAACACGGTTAGACAGATGAACCAGGCTGCTTGGCAGCTTTGCACATGGTGGAATAGCAGTACAGAGAAGAAAGGTGTTTTTTTTAATATACAAATATATATTTTTTAAATTGTTTTTGTTTTAAGAAATGCTGTTGAGACTTTAATGCTGATTCCTGTGCCCTTTTTCAGCTGGTGTGTTGATTCACACTAAAAAGTCAGAAATTAAGCTTAAGAGCATCACAATTCCTTGCTATCAGACATCTCTAAATTTCCAGAATAGTTCTGACTTCTTGCTTAAAAAAAGAAAAACTAAGAAATTTAAGGTATGTGTTGTTTACTGTAGTAGGGTTGTATTATATGGCCAGATGATCAGCAGTCCCACAGTATTCCCAGACACCACTTGAGGGTAGCTGCCCTCCCATTTGGGCCGAACTCCTTATTCAACAGATCATTTTCAGAGGAGCTTCTGGGGTATAATCATCTTACTCTACTTGGCAGTGAATGGCTTGGCAGCAGCAACACCACAGCAAAAAAAGAGTTGTTCCTATTTCTTCTTCCAGTAGTAGTTCTGTGTTTACTCGAGTTGAATTGTCATTTCAGGAGCTATTTGTCTTTGTCACAAAATTAATCATTGGTTTTATGGGTAGTGTATTACTATATTTGACTTAAAGCCTGTAGAACAAAAACCTTTAGGGTAAAATCCAGTAACAAGTCAGCAGATCTCTTCATTTAGATCCTTTCATACCGCTGACTATCTTGGTCACAGATCATAGTGAATAACCGATTCCTTTTCTACCTGTAAAAACAGTTGCCAAGGGCTGCTTTAGGTAAGAATTTGTAGAAGCGATGGATCAGTGTTTCTGTGCAGAATCTGTGTGGCCACTGAAGGAGATAGATTAGCATTCTGCATACATGAGTAATGTCGTTCTACTTACAGTCTTCTTAATATTCAACAAGGACAGTTTCTTTATTTTCCCCAAACTGATTCTCCACGTAGGATTGGTCTCTTGCTTCAACGCTGTTCCCTGTGAATGCATTTTGTGATCGAATTACACTTGGATTTTTTTCATTTTTTAAATATCAAAAGGATTGATATCCAACATCCAAATTATATCCAAATTGGTCTTATTCCAGGCTGCAGTGGGGATGCATTCATTCTACATATTTAGAGCTCACTTAGCTTTTTCTGACCCCAAGAATTTCTGAAGAATGTAGGTATCCCTTCAGAAGTAAAGTCTGTGGATTTCTAGGTCAATAGCTGGTATGTTACTTCCTAATTTTTGCCTTCTTTAGGTAAAGAGAGATGTAAAAGCTGTGGTAGTAGCAGTGTGGCATCTTTCTGTACTGCTAAATTTACAGCACAGTTTTAAAAAAAAGAAGCAGAAAAGGTAAAGTTATCAGGAAAGGAAAAACTGCATATAGGATAGGCCAGTGGAAAGCAACTGTAAGCATCTAAGAAACTTCTGAGTTTCTAACCCTTTTGTTAGACTTGTGTGTTTTGGCTGAACAGATGAGAAAAGAACTCCATGCGTGTGTTAAAAGAAAATGATAGATTTAAGTATTAATATTTCTATCTTTTTGTCTGTTGGGAGTACATTAACTTTTCCTTTGAAATCCTGTGAAGTAAAATATTTCAAAATTTAATGCTATTTGCCTGAGGAGAGAATATGAAGAATAGTGGATAGTGAGAAGTGGATTTGGGATAGCGAGAAGCAAAAGGATGTATAAAACACCCTTTTTCTTCTAATTTATCTTAAACTTCATGGCTTTAACTTTACTGAATTAATTTTAAATTCTGTAGTACTATTTAATTGGAAATATAATTCCATTGAAGTAATCATTGGCTAGCGTATCTATAAAACTGAGATAACTGGTCTGAGTGGGAAGGTTTTGCCGCATAGTTCTTAAACTGGAATGGACGTGGTCACTGACGTCCTGAAATGCTACACGTTTGCCTTCTGTCAAGGGAATAACAGCAAATAGAGTTGAAACTTCAGAGGAAATACATTCTCAGGAGCTGGGGGTGCAAGGAGAGGGGTATTTGTTTCATTTAGACAAGATGGGGAGAGAATGCAGGGCTATTTTGATTTTTAGTATTTATGGTTTCAAAAATAAAATGGTAGCCATCCTCAAACTCTGAGCACAAACATGTTGCAAATGGCTCTGTTGGTTGAAAATGTATGTTCTTACCCCAGAGCAATTATATAAGATGGTAAGCCACAGGTAATGTCGTGTAAGTATTAAATAAAGGAGTTGTTTAGAAATGTTTCTACTAGGCCAGGACAAACTGGGAGATGGCGATTCAAAACACTAAACACGTTACATTTTGCAGTCTCACTGTAGAGACTGGTGTGAACGTTTATGTGAAGTAAAACCATATTTGCTGTTGAGTTGGCCATTGTGATTGCTTAAATACCTCTTACTTGACTATAAAGATGCGTGATATTTTTATTTATGTGTGATAGCCTAGCCAAGCAAGCTGATAGCTGCAGAATTCTTTTATTTAACAAGAGCAGAACTCAGATATAGGATTTATACTGAATACACAAAATATATGTATATTTATACTGAATATACAAAATTTTTAAACTAAAATATCTGCACAGGTGGTCACTCATCTGCTGATACAGGGTGATATGCCACTAATTCTCAATGGAAGAGGGGGTGCGACAGAAGAAGGTAGCCAAGAGCAGCTATGAACATACGAGAGAGGTAGTAGACACGTTTGGCCAGTTACAACCATGACGTGCCTGACCTCGGTGCTGGTTCTTGCTGTGGCCATGCATCACACCTCAGGGGGGTCACAGAGGGTGCCCTCCCCAGCTGCTGGACCTGCTCCCACAGCAGGAGTCACTGCACACAGTATGCAGCTGTCCCGAACCACCAATTGTGTAAATCCACCACCACCACATCAAACTGTTAGCGCAAGCTTTCAGCGAGTGTCATACCTGAGCACTGATGTGGCGGAAGCTATTATGAGTTCTCTTCATTGCTGGAGAACTGAAAGCACGGGCGGAAAAAAGAGCTTGTACCTGCTTGAACCTTCACATTACACCACCTGCCATAGCTTCCTTGGGGTTCACCTGTCCTTTGGAGCTTGCAGAGGTGAATGCAGTGTGTGCCTAGTCTCACTACTCTGAGCTGAGTCCCGGAGCCACCTTATGATGTAAGGTTCCTTAATACTTTTTCACTAATCAAATATGGAGGTATTACATAAAAATAGGGAGTTATTTTGGTCCTTTTCTTATTCTAAGCAGCTTTTTGTAATATTTATATACTTGGAGTGCAGCTCCTGGTGAGCTGAGTGGTAGCTATGTGCACTTGGTTCCCTCAACTCTTGTAAAGGAAACATCCAGAGAACAAAAACCATACAACTAGCAACTGAATACCAAAAGTTTCTGTTAAATGAATTACTTAGCATCAGGTTGAAAACATATGTACAATCCTTTCCTTCAGAGTGGCACTGGGCTACCTAAGTCACAGGCCAGGCTTTTTCTTTGTGCCATATTCTGAGTTGCTTGTAACAAAGCTCTTCGTCTGTGAGGGTTAAGGAGAATGTATTGAGGTGCTGTCTCCTTCAACTTACAGCCCCAGGAATTGTCTGCTGTCTATGTGGAAACTGATAGGGTGGCTGTAAGGAGCTCTATATGATTCTTTCAGTTGTAGTAAGTACAAAGAAAAGGACTGAGTTGTGGTGGTGTAGGAAAATTCAGTCTAGTGACCAGTAACTTTACTGAATTCTTCATTGCTGTTTTACAGTTTAGGCAGTGTAGTAATTATTTTCTTTCAATCTAGGTGTGTTTCCTGTTACAAATTTATGTAGCTTCCTCTAGGATTGGTGTCTATTTTGTTCTTATTTTAAATACGAGTGATTTTATGTTGACTGTATGCTTGTGAAAGGCAGGTGGGAGTGCAGACAGGAGAAACCCACGCCATGCTCTGAGTCCCATGATTAGTGAGTTTGTGGTTTCGGAATGATGCAGTGGAGCATACCTAGCCCAGACTGACTATTGGCTTCTTGGTCATGAGCCCTCACCCTCCGCAAATTAATCTTTATAGCATCCTCGCTTCCAGCTAGAGCCAAGATGGATGTTAACAGAATATTGGCAATTAAAGCTGTCACATTGAGGGTCTTGAGATGGTGACATTACTGAGCAGGCAATGTGGCTGTGTCAGACTTGTTAATTCAATGCTTTTCTCCACTTCTGTATTTATATTTGTTAGAAAAAAAAAAAGTGGCTGTAATTACTCTGAACAGAATCTTTATAAGGCTTACCACAATGAGTGATTTTACCTTTCTGTATAGATTTTGAACAAGTTACTACATAGTAGGTATTGACTTCCTCCTTTTAATGCCTGCTCTTTGTGATACATCACCGCTCTGCTTTATGCAAAAGCTCACAGTTTTTCATTCATGTGTTCTTAAAGAGGAAAGAGTGATTCAGAGGTAGAGAAGTGATGCTAGATATAGCTTTTCTTGAATCGTGGGTGGTATCTTTTTTAGCACACATGAAAGTGACCTCTTCTTGACCTATCTAAACTCTGAAGTATGTTTACTAGTGAAATAATTCAACTGAATTTTTTTTTTTTGAACTATCATCGGTAGTTAATTATGTGTCTTGTGACACCAGCATGATGAGAACTCGGTGCTAAGCTGTGATGAAGTTTTTTTTAATTTTTTTGTTAATTTTAGCCTCTCAGGTTAAATGCACAATACTACATTATTCTTGGCCAGAATTTGGGTAATTGGAATGACCTCTGTTGAACTGCTTGTTTTTCTTCCGCAAAGCTGGGGATGGAGACAAAAAGAGGGAGTAAGTGCTACTAAACTGTAAAAGCTCCAGGATTTTCAAAATCCTAATCTCAGTAGTTTACATCTGAGTTTTACTCAATATGCAAAACAGAGCAATCTAAATATGGTACCTTTAAGAAAAGTTTTAACTCAGTGTTTTGATCAATAGTCCTTTGAATTGCCATTTGAAATATGAAGCAATTATGTATTTCGTGTTACAGTGCTCGCAGAGGAGGAAGAAGCAGTGCTTCAGGAATTTGACTTTATCCCCCAAAACATCTGATACTTGTCTTGCATGTAATCTTTTTGTAAAAATTGCAGGGATGTGTACCTGAAATGTCATTATCAAATTTTACATAGAATGTGTGTCCCATATGTGATATTTTATTTATAAGCACGTACATACGGGTGCAAATGGTGTTTTCATTTACTGCTTTTCAGGGGATATAATTTTCAATGCTCACTATCCTGACCTGCCTCCGGATTTTATCTTTGGAGAGGATGCTGAATTTTTGCCAGATCCTTCAGCCTTGCATGTAAGTACTTCACTATTTGAGAACTTTATACCCTGCAACGAGACTTGTAGAATAGCTTCAGCAACAGGAATTTGCTAGTAATGCAGAATAAAGAAAAAAAAAACTTTTATCTCCTTGTCATGTGAATATAAACAAGTTGACTTCTAATGTGATTTAAAGATGAATGCACAAATGTGTTTTTTTTATTTTAAAGTATTTTAATCAAGATGATTACCTTTACAAAAACTTCAGTTTCTTTTAAACAATATCTATTTAATATCTGACCATCTTAAAAGATCTTGTAGCAAAGAAGACTGAACATCAATTGTGTCTTTTAAAAGCATTTAGTTGCAGAAAAAGTAGCATAATGTAGTACAGTAACGTTGATTCTGTTTTTCCATGAGGAATGGTAAAACCAGCATGTATGTTGTTGGAAGCACTGGGGCAGTTATCCATTGAGCTATCTGCTCATATGGATTCAGTAGGGCTACCATAAATACAAAGAAATGCACTTAAAGGTGGGAGGGTCAAAAATTAACTTAATTAGAAAATATTTTTATGCAATCGTACTACTATGGAAGAAAACACATGGCAGCCTGAAGCCAAATACACTGTTCACTATTCATATGTGCTGTTCACTGCCAGTCCAAACTGGTAAACCAGTGTTTAAAGAAGCTAGCATTGGTTATACACCTAAAGTGCTTCTCCCACTCAGAAGTTACTAGTAGTAACTAACGGCTTGTTTTGAGGTATTTTTGACACAGGTGTTTTTTTATTTACTCTCATTTTTATAAGGTGAATGTCTTATTTCCCTTCTCCCCTGATCAATTTCTTGTGACGCTTGAAAAATCCTTTGGGAACGAGCCTGGTGCTGCTGAATAACTGTCTAATTAGGCTCATTTTTAGGACAGGTGTTACTTCATATGACAATTCTAGAACTGTTTTCACAGTCTTGAATTTACCAGTTCTACTCTTTCTCCTTTTTCCAATTTTATTGTTTCACAAAGTTAAAACTTTGGAGAAACTGCTGCTACTATGAATATCCGGTTGTTGTTAAGGAAAGAGGAGCACTTTTTAATGGATAACAAATAGCAGAAGAGATACTAAATGTGTAGAGAGAATTTGGGGCATCTTGCAGAAATACTGTTCAGGTGGAGAAGCTTGCCAGGTGCGATATGGTGCCGTGTTTCTTATGTGAAGAGAAGCCACTAGTACTGGTGATCCATTGGCAGACCCATAAGGATAAAAACATCCTTAGTTTTCTTTCTTTCTTATGTTGTTCATGAAGTCTGTTTTTTGGGAGCTTTGCTTTTCTTCTGCTCAAGTACAGAACAAACTTCTCACCCTTTTTTGTTTGAAAGCAGCTTGAAGACCCATTTACTCTGTGATGCGTAATAAGATATTTACTAGCCTATATTAAAATTAAAAACAAAGCAAAAGAAAAGAAAGGGGCAACCCAACAGCATTTCTTTGGTCATTATGCCTTGCTATAGTATTCACTATGTTAATGTAACCTTTTTTGATAAGGTCCTTGGTCATTCCGCTCCAGTCTGTCCTGATGTTATCAGAACAAGTTATCTCCACTTCGCAGCTATGGTGTATCTTTTGCTTTTGCATTTGCCTTTTTATGTTCATTGTGGTTTGCAGACTTGTTTTCTCCAGAATATTACATTAACAGTAACCCATTTATTGTGCTCAGTATTTTAATGACTTCCCTTTTTCCACATATCTCAGAGCTGTTCAACGAAGATGATTTTAACTGAATTTGAAGATATTAGCAGATTTTTTAATGTGTTAACATACCTTTCTACTAACTATAAGTAAAAATAGATTAGCATGTTGCATGTAATTCTGCACTCCTAATCTTGAGCAATCTACAAGTACTTTTGACGCACCAGTTCCTGGTAATCAAAACAGAATCTACAATCCACAACGCACATAGATGGTGTTAAATGAGGACCAAGTCCAGGGAGTCTCTAAGTGAAAAGTACGTGCAGCGGGGTGTGTGGGAATTCTGACGTGGGGCCTTCCTGCGCTGCTCTCGTCTGCCTGAATGTCTTGTTTGTCAAGCAGAAGTCATCACATGTTGTTCCACGGCTTGAGTCAGGCCTTATGTTCAACTTGAAACGAGAACCAGGTGCTCTAGATTCTTCAAGCTTGTGTGGCTCTCATATATGCTGTCAGGAGACTTCCCCACTGAAACGTGAATGGCTGTACTGCAGATCACATCAGTCCCCCGTGTGGTTTCCATGCCCGTAGGCAGACCTTCAGGTTACATTTTCATCTAAATGCCATAACAGGTGTGTGTTCAGTTAAGCAGCTGTTAGACAGCTACACCAAGATTCCAGAAGTATGGCGTTTTGAAAAGCAGATGCTCTACGTGAGGACTTCGTGTTGTTTTTTTCAAAGAATACCTGAATAGGTGGGCTTGTGTTCTAGTAATGAGGTAATACATTGAGCACTCTTTTCTTTATATGCAGAGCTAATCAACTCTTTTGTTGAAATAGTATTACAGTTACAGAAGTCAAAATGCTTGCTGAAACTCTGCTTTGCTTCTCTGTCTCCAATAAATATTAAAATCACTTCACTGTGAATCTCAGGCTGAGTCTCAGTTCAGCACTGCAAAATCTGTGCTTCATTGTGTGCCTTCCAGAAGTAGTTACTCAGCTGGTCAGAGGGCATGGTTTCTGTGTATTTTGATCTTCTAGAATGATGTAGAGGTCAGTGTTACACTTTAGAAGGGCAACTTCCTTTTATTTTAGTTTGTCATACTGTTTTAATTACAGCAAGAGCTAAATTATTTAGGTTAGTGATGCTACGCACACTTGAGGCATTATTAAAAATAAGCTTTTACTTTTCATTTTTATTAAAAATATCCTCAGCTATAGTATGCACTTGATACTTCTGTGTATAGTATGCATAAATAAAATCAGCTTCTCAGAATGTAAATAGAAAAGTTCTTCCCTGCTCTAGTGTTTATTCATTTTGGATGACAAGTATTAGAAATGTATTTTAAAAACAACCTATGATTCACTCTGTTCTGATTAAAAATTCAGTTGGCACAAAACAAGATTAGTGATTGTGTACGGATGAGATTAATTTGGAGCTCATTACAATGACGCCAGTTTGAGTAACAAGAATTGTTTGTTATGTTAGCCCAGTTGATTGTTAATGTGAGCCAGTTAATAACTGAAGTGCTTATGCAAAATGTTAACCCCATTTTTCCAGTGATTTTGAAGTATATTCTGTTTGGCAAAGAGGAGACAGGGCAGTAGATGCAAGCTAGCAGTTAGTTTAAGGATTTGTTTTTTTAGCATCCTACATCAGGTCTCCAGCTGGTCACCCCAGAAAGGTTCTGCCCACCCATTGCTATTGAAAAGGCTTCATTAGCCTTAGTGGGGATGGAGGCAAGAGGACATTAATGTTTCCTGAAGCCCTGTAAGTGCCAAATGTGTCCTTATGGGCTAGTGTATGTGGGAATACTTATGCTGCGTTCACGTGGGAGGAGGGCGTTGCCATCACAGCACTCCAGAAAATGGGCCACTGCTGCTCTCAGCCCAGTAGCTAGCATTGCAAATAGTTTCCCCTCGTCTAATTGTTAATAGTGGGTACAGATTTCACTCGTTGTACAGTTGATTCAGCTAATTGTGCTACTTGAGTGCATTAGCTGTCATGCTATGTATCTTGTACAGAGCAATGTTTATTTTAAGTTCTTGCGTTTGGATTTATTAGGCTCCGTGGTATTTATCATACGGCCGTATGACGACTGTCAGGAAAGCTGTATTGCTTCTCTGGCTGTGCTCAAAATCGTAATCGTTGTTACTGCCTTCTTGTTGAGCTAACTTTTAATAGGTAGTGAAGTGATTCCTTTAAATATCTCCCCCTTTTGTAGCTGCTCTTCATTCACCATCAGGTGCATAAGACAGATGTTGGACAGCATCAATTGTTCCTATGCTCAGTGGCTAAAAAAAAAAAACACAAAACAACTTGTATTAGCTAATGACTTTTGAACTATTTTGTTCTAAAAGGCCTGGCTGTTTGTGTTGTTAGCAAAGGTGCAGATGCTTGTTACCTTAGTATGAAAGCCCCTACATAAGGGCAAAGGGGTATGATGGTTTTCAGAATATGACTTTAAAGGTGGGGTTGGGAGAGTTCTTTGATTTGTCTGGGAAATGTGTGGGTGAGTTCGAGCTGCTTTAGCATTGCCATCCCTTCTGCTTGTTGTATTGGGGATGTCAGCAGAGGATTCCGTTCTTGGACCACTAACCTACTGCTCTTGCACTGAAAGCCTTAAGTTACTCTGGTTTTAATTGATCACAGGGAGTTTAAGTGAGATGGAATGCAGGACTGGGTTCTGGATTTGCGTTGAAGCTTTCTTCTTATTTAGAAATTCTTTTCTATTCACTTTTTTTGTTTACTTTTCATACTTCATACATCAAGATGTGTTTTGATTATTTATAATCCAGTGCTATTTACTGTTGATTTTCCTACAGCAAATAAGAATTCTAAAACATGTTTATTCCTTCCCTTCTTGTACACATTTTATACCATCAGAAGAGTACTTTTGTTCAGGAACTCTCCCAGCATCACAACCTTTTTGCTGGTGATGGTATTATTGTTGGTATTTATGGCATATATTTTAGCCTTTTTTTTTTTTTTTTTTTTTTCATGGTAAGAAGGAACTATGCCAGTACAGCATTCCTGTATAGGCCAGACCTGGAAGACCCTTATTTTGAATGTATTTCAGTCTAGTTTTGGTGCCTGAGCTCCATGCAGTTCCCCCAGAGAATCTTAATTTGTTTCCTTGACCCAACTAGAGAGGTGTATCATAAACCAGGCATAGGTTTTCTGCCTCTTACTTGCTGTAGTTGTACTGGGTGATTTAAAAATGAGAAATCCTCCAGGAGGATCGTACTGGGAAAGCTGGTGGACTCCTTGGGAAGCTGAGGTGAGGTCAACAAAGAATTCAAGAGAGATGACAGCAAACATGTTTTCCCTGCTGCTTTTCCCACTCCTCTTCCTGCAAGGTCTTTTTATGTTGGTAAATTATTCCTTTTTCTCTCCTTGGTTTAGTCTTTGAATTTATTTGCTAGCCTTTTCCTTTTGTTCCTTCGTTCTGTCCAAAATTGGTAATATTTATGAGTCTAAAAGGACTTAGATACCTTATAATTCTCTGTCCTATTCTACTCATGTAGAATTATTGTGTGCATTCACCTCACTTTCTTTTCCTTGATCATACAGTTCTATAGGCCAGAAGCTTGGACCAGAATAGCAAGATGCTTTAATCTTAAAGGCTGAAACAGATATTGAGGCTTATGTTTCTTTCAATTTGTCTGTTTAGTTTAGACTTGAGCCCAGAGCATTGGACTCTTGAGTTTCTGGATCTCATCTTGAATTTGTTTTAATTTACAGAGGCTCATTTCTTTGGTGGGTGATACAGCTAAATATGGTTATGTACTTATATGTGTGTATATATAATACATCTGCTTTGCAGAAAATAAAGACCTTGCTATTGGTAAGGGTAATACAATAAATCCTAGTTAATCTCAGTGATTTTCAGATTGTTGTTAGTTTAAACCAAAAATACAAGGTTGGATATCCCAAGCTGGTTGTATGAAAACAAAATCTTTTTTTTTTTTTTTTTTTGGAAGTTTGCAAAAAATAATAGTTTTTGTATTGATAATTCTTCTATCAACCATCCAACTGATAAAATCAATAGAGTTACAACTTTTTTTTTGCTTCACTTAATTGAAATGTAATTGTACTTGCCTTGAACAATGTTGTAATAAAATTTGGAAAACAAAGCCAGTATTAGAGAAGTTGGCAAAAATTAAAGGATTCTGGCCCTGGTGTGTAATGTTACTGGCACAGTACACTCCACTTTCTCACAAGAACTCCAGAATATAAGAAATGGCTTGGCTTGAAGGCAACAGCTTGTTAGTTTTCTAGAAACACATCTTCAGGGTTTTATTTTTTTCAAAGGAAGAAGAAAAAAATCATATCTAGGCCAGTCTTCCTGAATTGAGTGTACATTTAAATTCAACGTGATGTGCCTATTGAATTCAAATTGTTGAGCCATGTTTCATTTTTCGGTAGAGACAGTCAGTCATTGCTTATGAATATGCAAGCGGAACAGACTTTCAAATTAACTGATTACAGAAGGTCAGTGCGAAAGAAGTATTCTCTGATAATGCTGGTTTAGATTTGATTAAGTTCTAGGCTGTGAATTTTGTTAAAACTCATTTATTTTTTTTATTTTATTATTTTTTTTACCCATGGGAATAGTTAAGACCCTGCAGGTTCTTTCGTTCACAAGATACCGCTGAGACAAAGAAATGTCTTCGCACACAAGGCTATTTTCAAAGGAGCTATTATTTCCCTATGTGGAGGAAGATTGAAATGATATTTTGCTTACTTTTTGCTGGTCTAAGTTTCAGCTTGTATTTGTTTCAAAACCTCTCTGTTTTACTCATTCTTTACATGCTTGCATGCCTGTGTTTCCTCCCTACCTTCCATCTCAGTTCCTCGCTCTTTTTATCTGCTCTTTTTTTTTTTTTTTTTTAAGATAACTACAGAAATCTATTTGCAATGAAGTTAATGTCATGTTAATTTTTATTTGTGGTGTTAGTGTTGTTATCATTTTACGTGAATTTTGCCATATATACCTGTCTTTCCAGGGATGCAGCTTTACTTGCATGATGGAACCAAATGAGTGGGGTTTTGTGTTATGCTTTTCAGGAAGAGAGCACTCATTTGTGTTAATCTGTCCAATATAATAGAGGAAAAAAAAAATAATTTCCAGTGTCTTATTTACGCAATGGTGTTTTTTTCAGGGACTGTACTTTCAATGCTCTCTAAGCTCTGTTGTAGTACAAATATGGAAGTAAAATGCAAATGCTTCACGTTGTCTTCGCCAGTGAGATCCACAGTATGATATATTGATTTTAATTTATGGGATTTGGGGAGGGGATGGGGGGTGGAATGGTTAGAAGGAACAGCTCTGTATATACCACCCACAAATAAAAGCTCAAGGGGTGTTAGTGGACCATACCAAAAATGTTAGCTGTAAAGTTTCTGCCTACCTGCTGTAGCTAAAATTAGTGGTTTTCACAGGAAAGGAAGAGCCCAAGAACTGATAAGAGTGAAAAACTTGCTATTTTAAAAGGGCCTCTTGAGGTGAAGCTTGAATTTTGTGACAGTGGGCTGCTCTCTGGTGCACTCAGGGTCTGACAGCTTGGGCCCGTTCATGCTACTGTCCATGCATGATGAGTAGATCTTTAGGTAAAAGACGTGCGTGCGTGTGTCTTGTTTTGAAACTATTTTTTTCTTAATGCTTTGTTCTTTTACTTGCTGTGCTGGTTAGACACGTCCACCTCTGGTAACAGACTCCCAAGGGGGACAAAGGCTGTTGCTGACTTGGGTTAACTGATGATGAGCAGACTGGAGTCCCTATCCCAGGATCTGCATTGTTGAGGGAATTAAGAAATTGCTTCTCAGAGCAGGTAAAGGCCCAGTCTGGGAGAGCTCCACCGGGAGATCTGGAAAGGAACAGATTTTGCTGTAATCCCTCCCGTAGCAAAATAGGATGAGAAATGTCTTGCATGCCAAGTCTTCAGAAGATTAATTAGACAGTATTGTACTCTCTCTCCTGTGATGGTAGGCAGTAGTAGCTTCTGAGTGTCTGATTATCTTGTAGGAGTGCTCTGTGGCAGAAGCAGACTTTCAGGAAGAGTACACAACTTCAAAATGCTCTTCTGGGCTCAGTGTCACAGTTCCTACATCTCTAGAGCAGCCTTCCACAGCAAGGCATAGGAGTAATTTGTAGTAACCTTTGGAAGTTGTGTTCTTTCCTATTTCTGGTGAGTGGTACTTGAGAGGAAGCGATGCATTTATTCTCAGTGAATTCTGAAGAGTGTTCTGTTTGTCAAATTTTCCAAGTGTTATTTTAGAATTGCATTGGGTATGTAATCATTAATCAAGAATCACAGTCTGTCCAGCAGAAGATAAGATGGAAAATCATTTGGGTATATCAAAGGTAAGGTACTTCATGAAAAGCAGAATTAAATTCTAAATATTCTATTCATATGTTGTTCACTTGCGGTGTACCTTCATGCTAATTCAAGGCCTTCAGATATTTGAGATTTTGGCGAAGCATCTACAGGCTAGTATAATCTGTGCGTCCAGTTTGTACAGCCTCTCACTAAAAAAAAAGACCATCCAAGTGTTGCTTTATGCAAACTTTTTATCTGTTGCACATAACAGCAAGTTGAGCACACCAGGTCTGTAATTTCTTCAGTGGTATTTACCATGACAGAAGTGCTCCTGAGTTGAACTGTTTTCATGCAATGTTAAGTCTTTGATGTTTGCTTATGCCCAAAAATGATCATTTCAAGTATATCACTCCAGAAAGTTGTACCAGTGGTGCTTTGCGGGAGGGGGATAAGAAGAACCTGTGAAAATAGGATGACAAGTAGATGGCATGTAGGTTTACAGTGATTGATTTGAAACTGCAGCCTGTAGGATGTTTAAGTGCTGGCTGCTAAGAAACTGAAGCCTTTAAAGTTGTTATAACACTCCAGCCCTGCGAATACTGTGAAAAATATCTGTTGATAGAAAGATGTGAGCATATGGCAGATAATTATCCTGTGCCTTTTTCTGTGAGCAATTTCCCCGTGGTGGCCCATGAAGACTGTAGCAGAGCAGGAACTGAAACCAGATAGCCCAGTTTGTAGGCTAATACTGTAACCACTGGACCTATATCTCCTCTGTAATTACGTGGAGTGTAAGCACTGATATCAGCGTGATCTTTCTCATTTCAGGTAAAAACTTACCACGGGTATTGCTTTTAGGCCACCATGGGATACAAGTTGCGTGTGTGTGTGGTGTGCAGAGATATAAACAAAATGCAAATCTGTACTTACATTATTCTTTATGGTAATTCTAGATGGAAGATGCTATAGAAATGCGTTACCGCTGTTATGGGCCTGGGAGGTTTTGTTTACTGACATTTTCTTGTGAAACTTAATTTCTTGCTTAGAAATATAAAAGTACACCAACTTAAAATAAGATCTTGCTGTTGTTTCCTGTAGTATAGCCAGGAAAAACAGTTACAATCTGTCTTCTTTAAAATCACATTCCTGGAAGAAATTCTGGCAACCTGGATATTTAAACACATTTCAAAGAAAAACAACTTCAGATCGATTAGAAATTATCGTATTTTCTGATAGTGTAGAATTATAGTTTGCTGCAGACATTGCCTGAAGTTATGAAATAAGCAATAACTTGTGACAGTGGCTGTGAAATAGCGGCTTACTGAAAGTAGGCGCTTCAGATTTTGAAGAAAAGGGGGAAAGGGTAATCACTGACACTGAGTAGTTTGCATAGGTTCTTGATTAGCTTTTTGAAAGGACACAGGAAGGACTGCAAAGCACAAAACGTTCCAAAACAAAACTTAAATGGGGTTACTTTGCCAGAAGTTGAACATTGTGGCTACCTTGGAAAGCTAAATGTTGCATGGCTTTCCTAGAAGGGCTGAGAAGCTACTCTGTTTGTTTTTTTTTTTTTTTTTTTTTTATTTTATTTTATTTCACTTGTCTTACCTCTAAGAAGATCTCATTAAAAGTGATATTGTCTGGCTGCAAATTTTGTCTCTTTTTGAAATCCAGTTGGTATCCCTGTTATTTATTCAAATGAATTGCTGTTGAAATGGCTTAGATTGCATTCTCTGTGGGTGGCCTTATAATATCTTAACTCTGCCTCTTTATGTACATTTAAAGCAAATTGATTTTTCTCAACACTTTGGTCTTGCCTCGTGGTCCAAAAACCTCTTCCTATCAAACTGCTGGCTTATAATGCAGTCAGCTTCTGTCAGTAGACAGGATTGAGAGCAAGGGAATTTGAAGGTGGACTTTTGGTCCCCCAACAACATCTGTAGGGTTTTCTTCTTAGTGAAATTCATGCTCTTCAGTGAGCTTGTTTAATATTTGGCAATCTTCAGAACAGATCTTCTGCATCACTTTGGACTTTGCTAATGTAGACATAGTTCAATGGTCTGCTGGTCTCTGTATAGTAACGGATGCTGTATTTTCATTTACATTGCCATGCAGCACATGTGAGGTTGAGTAGTGGATGTAGTGTACACGTAGTGGATGTACATGCTATTAGTAATTACTCTGAGGTCTAAATAACTAATTTCTTGAAAGACCTCAGCCTTGCAAGTTGTAGTCTTGCAGGCTGAAAGCCCATTAGAAGGTTGAAGTTGAGATTTAAAGTGTGGTGTTGTTCCTAGCTGTAGTGAAAATTATGGATAGAAGTGTGAGTGGTGCCTAGACAGAAGAGAATTGTTTAATTGCACCTCATCCAGGGGCTCAGAAGAGAGGCAAATACTTGCACGATATGGTTAAAAAAAAAAAAAAAGGTACTAATACTAAAAATGGTTGTAACCACTCTGAGATGTGCATCTATGAGTGGGCATGGGCATGAACACTGAACTAGTGGTGGATGCACTGTGTGAGTTGATTCATGGCTGTATATTGTTTTACTGGCTAACTTTTGAGTAAGTTGGAGTTTTCACTGCAGGGTTCATTTAAAAATATCTCTTGGCAAACAGAACAAGGAACTGGATCCAAGTCTGGATTTCTTTATTTTAAATGCATTACTGATTGTTCTGTAAAATTTGATTAACTCTCTGGAAAGTCTGCAGAAATCTCATTTCAAATTAGAAAAGATTTATTGAGTGAAATATATAATTTAGAATACTGTCAATAATCCAGTCAGCATGCTCAATTCTTTGATAAAAAATTGATTTGTATTGCTATTTTATAGCAACGTCAGTTTAAAAATGTTTCTCTTTCCAGTATATGTGAGATTTTGGTAAAATGATATGAACATACACATTTTGTCAGAGACAAAATTAAAGGTCCTGGTGAGCAAAACAGAAAGTATAGATAAAAACCATAGAAAATAATATGTCTTCTGCTGTGTACATATTTGCTGGTTATTTATTTAATTGGGTTTTTCATACCTGATAGGCTTTAGCAGTCTGGCTGTAGAAAATGAGGTTGTGTGTGTTTCTGTATTTCCAGGATTTTTCTGAAGCAGCAATGACTAAAACTCTCATAATTTTGAATTTGCATTCAGAGCATAGTTCTTATGCAATTCTTTGTGGCAAAACTTGGAGCCGTGGAACACAGAAACACTGGAAGCTCACTTTGTTCTTCTCATGCGTTAAGTATTTTAAAATATTGTTTCTTATGAAAACTGTTTGCCATGGTTGGAAAACAGGCTTAAGGCAAACGATCAGGCAGAATGAAGGAAACGCTGCTTCTTTTTTTCATCTTCTCTGAAGCCTTTAGTTTAAGGTTTTGCTTAAACAACTTCCAAATGCTACTATAAAATACTATATTGCTAAATAAAATGTTATTTAGAACATCCTTTTATCTCTAAAGAAAAGGGCCAGTTTACCATTGCAGGGACACTGCTCTCAATGACTTCAGTGACAAATCTTTGTATGTTCTCATGATAATCCTGATGTTGAAGCTGTAGTGATTAGGATACTCTACAAGGGATCAGCTTGATAAACATCAAATTCTGCTTCAGTTACATTTCTACATCATATGTTATAGGTGGTTGCTTACTTTCTTTGATTTCAAAAACAAAAAGATTAAAGAAGGCACTGTTTGAAGCTGTGAAAGAACAATATAGCATGTGTTTTTGCCATGCTGTTGAAATTGGGTAACAGTGAAATGGTTAAAGTCTTTTCAGATGAAGAAGCAGTGCTTAGGGCAAATAACACTTAAAGATATTTAAAAAGATTTCACATATAAGCATGTCATTGTATGCTGAGGAGTTTTTGTTTAAAAATCATAAATCTAGGTCTTCTGAAAGGAACAGTACTTCTGAAAAGTTAACAAACAGACTAGAAACGTTGTGGCCAATTGCCAGGTAGCAAGTACTACAATGATATAACTATACAGTTAAAAAATAACATATATTTAAAGCAGAATCTTTGTTACAGTAAATTTGTGTAGACACAGTATTTACTCTTGCATCAGTGAGAATGCATTGGAATTGCTGCACGTATGAGGTGAGTAGTTAGGTTTTTCTCCAGGCAACCTGTATTTATATCCAGTTTGTACTTGGACTCTTCAGTTGCTGAATGGAAAGGATTTAGTAAAGATCCTAGAGTCAAATCGTTCATTTTAATTCCTGTAGCTGTAAAGCAGTACAACATAAACACTGTTTTTAATGCGGCGTTCTTGAACTCTTTAAAGAGAGCAATGCTGCAGCTCCACGCTGGACAAATGACAATGGATTTCCTCTTGCTCTTTTTTTGGTCTGTAGTGTAATGTTATTTAAAAAACAAAAGGTACAGTCGCATTTAGGTCAGTTATTAAAATATTGTTGGTCATTTCCTTTGACAGAACATTTCTATTGTGTTATAGCAGTGTCATTAGGAGGAAAGGTTATTCCCACTTGTCTGGCTGATATCAATACATACTGGCATATTACATCCTCTGGCTTTCTGGAAATGCTTTATTTGAGCAGGAGCTTGGGAACAGGAAATTTAAGGTTATACACAGTCTGGTTTCAGACTGCATGATACAAAAATGTGTTTCCTAGAAGACGCTGTCTACCTGACAGATTTTCTCTAGTGTTTTGTAGAATTGGATAAGCTTAAACAGATTCCAGTCAGGAGTAAAGGTTTATCAGCTGCAGATGGAAGATGTGATAGAGCAAGGCTTCTGGTCATTTGTTAGTACGGACATGGGAAGCTTACACAAACCTCGTTACTATCTCACCCATTCACCAGTTACTGTAGAAGATACTACACCTTTTCAGGTCTATGGCAGTATTAATATTCCCATTTTATAGATGCTCTTACCATCTACAAGGAAGAAGACAGTGTGCTTTTACAAATTGGACTTGTGAACATTACAAATTGCATGCTGAAAATGAAACTTACGTTGATAACAACATAGCATATGACATCAGAGGAAAACAAATATTAAGTTGTGGAAAGATAAAGGAAGAGAAAGTATTTTCATCATGCACATATACTGAAGTCTGTACAACACCATTGCAAAGGGTTATGGTATGAATTGTGATAAGAAAAAATGTAAGCTTTTGGAAAGGAAATAACCACATCAGGAGCTATTAGGGTACGGGTATTTTTCATTGTAGACCTGAAGGTGCATGGTGGAAAGTAGGAGAAGATAAAATTTGTGCATAACTCTTCTTTTTCAAGTCAGAACTATGCAGTTATATTTTGATAACATCCTCTGTTTCAGTTGATGAGCTTTTTGTAAACCACTACACAGAATCACAAAATAGCAGAGGCTGGGAGGAACCAACTTGGGCAGGAGCAGATAAAGCAGGTTGTCCAGGAGTGTATCCAGTTGGGTTTTGAGTATATGCAAGGATAGAAACTCAATGACCTCTCTGGGCAGCCTGTGCCATGCAAATTATGAATAGCTTTTAAATTTTAGGGGACACATTTTTATCTGGTCTCTTCCCTTTATTTAACCTAGGTTAGGAAACATGTATATCTTTTTATACAAAGCAGTCTTATGATAAATACTTGAAAATACAGAAATATTTTCTGCCCTTGTGGTAGAAAATGCTACATACCAAAGCATTATTTCTACTGAGGATTTTTTAAAAGGAATGTTTTTTTTTTTTTTTTTTTTTTTTTATCATTGCTGAAGAATGTATATTATGCATATAATTTGTATCTGAAATGTCTCCTATTTTCAAAAGTAACCATGTGTGTGTTTGGATACTGATACATAATGTTACTTGAAAATACTATATTTTATCTGAACACAGTTGTAAAATAGACATCTTTACCATCTCTAAACATCTTCATGTTGGTTGTACAATCCATGCAATTTAAAGTCCCATTGCAACTAGTTTGTTGTCACATGTCTGATCTACTGAAATAAAGAATAATTTTGCTTGTGCTCACAGCTGACAAAAAGCTGCATCACTCTTAACATGTCCTGAGATTACATCAAGACCTGTTGAGAGCCTAGGTATAAAGCACAGGGGCTTTGCTGCAGTCTGGAGTTGTCTTTTGTGTTTGTTTTTTTTTCCATCAGAACTGTCTTATCTTTTATCAGTATGGAGTACAGGATGAGCTCTCATTTGCCATTAACAGAGACCCATTCTAGGTCAATTAGAAGTAGGTGTGCAACACTCATTACATTAGCTATGTCTTGTAACACAAAACCTTCACAACTAAAACTTGTTTTGCATAGAAGACTAGTCAAAGTTGATGTTAGAGTAGTTACACTGAGAGATTGCTACTGAAAAAGTCACTTTCAATTGTATTAACACTTTTTTTTTTTCCTGTTACCTGTGTTTCTTGATATTTGTTTAACTGGCAATAAAAACTTCTGCCAGGCAGATGGAAGAGACTTCTGTATGGATAGTGTTTGTAGGAAGGGAATGAAACAAGGTAGTAAAGACACAGTCAAGGTGAAGTAAACACAAGGTTGAGTTCATTTGCTGTGCCACTGTAAAAATACGGTATCAACTATTTGAATAATTAGTTTCCATAGTTGGCATCAACTTTCAGGAAAGAATGGCATAGTGATTTCAGGCAATTTATGCCTGGTACAAACCCAGTTACCTGTTCTAGGGTAGGTCCCTATATGGATCCTCACTTCGTATTAAGGCTTGCATTTGCTGCTTGACCTGTTTTCCTTCCAAAGCATGTTAAAACAGTAATAAATGCAAAGGTTATAGCTTTGTCACCAAGCTTCCACATGCATACTTGCCTCTGGTATCAGTATGGAAGGGAGAGTGTTGATCTTGTTATTGCTGGAAATGAATACAGTCTCTTTTCTTTTATAATTCAACAGAATTTAGCTTCTTGGAATCCTTCAAATCCTGAATGCCTCCTGCTTGTTGTGAAAGAGCTCGTGCAGCAGTATCACCAATTTCAGTGCAGCCGATTGCGTGAGAGCTCGCGTCTCATGTTTGAATATCAGACTTTACTGGAAGAGCCCCAGTATGGAGAAAACATGGAAATCTATGCTGGCAAAAAGAATAACTGGGTAAGAGTGTTGCTACTAAAATGCTTTTAGTGATCTTGTTTTAATAAATAACAGCCTTATTTATTTTAATAAATAACAGCCTTGGAAAACCAAGTTTGTGTCCATCTCCTTGCTATATGTTTCCAGTGAATAAATCTTGTTTCACTCCAGCTTACTCTCAGTGCTCTGTGTTTTGTCCATTGCTGTCATTCCCCTACCTTGCTTGAACCAGGTTTTCAGGTGAGCAACAGTTTTTCAAGGTGATCTCTTAGTTCATCTGATTTATAGACAAAATGATAAATTCCTGAAAAGCCTGTGCAGCATTTACAGGGTACAATACAATGCTACATGGAAGGCTTACCTCTGTGAAGATTTGAGAGGCAGAGTAGCTGCATGGGTAGGACACCCTGCTTAGAGGTAGGACATATTAGAGCCTGGTTACATGTTAAGGTTGAGCTGATTTAGTAGGTAGCTGCAGTTGTCTGTATTTCTCTGGGACTTGTCTAAGCTGAGATACGTTGTTCCAGGAACCTAAAGAGATGGGAAAAAAAAAAAAAACTGATTTCCTGCAGAAGGACGGGAGGAGGTAATACGGGCAAGAGCAGTGACTTTGTAGTGCCATGTCTTCACATGACAATCAGACATTAAACGAGCTTATCTGCTTCCTGAAACTGCATCCTTTGCCTGGGCGATGTGCCATGCTACGTAGAAATATTCCATGTATACCATCTCAGCCTTCTAAACTGAGGCTATTGGCAGTGTAAGCATGTTGGTTAGTGTGTGATTTGATTTTTTTTTAAACTGATCTCTCTGGCATGGAGCAAACTTTGTAAAAATCAGTTTTTCCCACTGGTAATGTATTTATCATGGAGTTTTTGGAGTAAGGTGTATCAGGAAATATATAACTGTGTTTATGCTGAACATGTACTCTTCTTACTTGCAGCAACACTATAGTCTCAACGTATAATTCAGAAACAATATCTTCCAAAATAGATGTCATCTGAAATTCGAATTCTCAATGCCTTTTTTCAGGGCCTAGAATTCAGCTTTATCACTTTAATTGCTTTTAAGTTACAGGTGGCATGAAGATGTTTACAGCTGACAGTACTTATTTTTTTTTCTTTTGTCTCAAAATAAGCCATCTAAGCTTCTTTTTATTTTAAGCAGAGTAAAATTTTGTTTGAGAGAATTTCATATCTTTATAAATCAGTATATTTGTTCTTAAATGTTTGTGATGCCAGCTATAGAGAATAACAACTCACCACATCTGTAAATATCAAACTGCTTTACTGAAGTGCAGAAGGCTTTCTGTACCTACTCAGATTTTATCTAACTTTTGGCAGCTGCCAAAATTGTGCTTGGAACTGTAGAAAACTACTTTTTTTTTCCTTTTTTTATGGAAAAGTCATATCTACTTAAGCCTTTGGATTTTTTTTATCAGTCCTTGTTGAATGAGTAAAGTTTTTTTTTGGTTTGTTTGAAATGTTATCTTAACAAAAAATACTTCAATCAAATCTTGAAGACATTTTGAGGCAAATCCTGGTAATCATTGCAGAGCTATGTGAGGTTTCTGTAGAGTCTGCTTTGTTTCCAAAGTATATTCTCTATTAAGATGACCTTCTGGGGTCTAATCTGGAGATTCTGTGAACACGGTACTTACATGACAGAGGCTTGTTTACAAATATCTAAAACACAAAACTATGACATTAACCTGTGCTTCTCCTTTCTGTCCTTTACAACTGTCTTCTCTTGTTAAGTCTTGACAATCAGTGCAATAGCAGCGTTTCTCTGAAAATCAAGAGGAACTGCATATTTCCTCCTCTTTCTGGAACTCATTGAACCTCATGTTGCTGTTGTCTCTAAAGAATAGGTAGTGGCTCAACAGACTTGTGAAATAATCACTTGTGAATGAACTTTGCACAGTGTTATGAAAACATATCTTAAGTACATGAGTTAATACATGAATAAAAGACATTGAAGAAAAGGCCTGAGTTCAGTGCTGTGTCCCAAAATGGAACAAATCTGCTTGTGTACCTTTATACTAGTATCTCCAAGAACTATGACAAAGAGAAAGAGTTATTTAGTGAAGTAGCTCCATTTTGACAGAGTACCCGCTGATACAGATGCCCATTAACTACCTGCATCTAATCTCTCAGTTCTGTGGCCAGAAGTTACATCTGATTCTACCTGAAATGTCAGGTCAGCTGCTGGCTGGATTTGGGTAGTTGAGCGACGTGGGCAGGGACTGCACTCTGTGGGTCCTGGACCTCTTTGGCAGTAGTACATTGCAAAATAATCTTAATTGAATGATATAAAAAAATCTAGCCTGCAAGTTCTTACCTTCTTCCACATCTCAGAGCAGCTGATATTTTGATCAGAGGCCATTTATACGTCCGGTGGCCATAAACAGACCATTTGAGCTGCTATTTTACTAGAAATCATTTTCTGGATTTTGTGGCCAGTGATGTATGACGTCTTTTCTTTGAAAGTTAAGCCCAGACAAGAAGCATTATCTGTAATATCTGTTTAAATCTGATTAAAAAGCAAGTGCCCTAGCTGTCATCAAAGCAGTCTGTGTTGCATACACAAAAAGTCAGTGATTGCTTCTTCAGGTTGCTGCTGCCTTTTTTGGAAAGGATACTTCCATTATTTCAAATACGTTGCAGGTTTTTGCCTGCCACAAGGTTGTAGCTATATATACAGTAAAGATGACCCTGTATAAATCTACTGCAGTATTTACATTCACACTTCTAATGAGAATTGCATTATATATTATGTATGTACGCATGTTTAAATTTGTTTACCGCACATTTCTTGTAACAAGATTTTTCTTGTTGATTTCTCTGGCAATGCGAAGTGTTTAAAATACTAAGATGAAATGCACCAACAAATAACTATGTAACTAAGTAGCATGTATATGCCAAAATAGGGCGGCATTAAAGTGAAAAAGCAAACTTGTCTCAAGATTTTGTGCTCAATTGCAAAAAAGTTGTGTTTAATGCTTTTGGTGCTGCTAATTCAGTGTGACAAAAATAGCTGCTTTATGGCTATTTTATTGAATTACAAAATAGGGATGACAAAAAATTAATACGGAGGAAATCAGACAAGCATTTGTTTTTCAAAAAGAGCCAACTTCATTGCTTCATAACCAGGTGGACAAAGTCTGGCTTTAAGGAAGTGTATGAAACAGAAAGGAAATCCTTTCCATTTCCTTTGCATACACTTTATGCGTAAAATTCAGCAGAGTGTAGGGGACGCTTGGCAAATTTTCAATAAACTGTTTTCTAAGTGTTAAGAATTGCATATTTCTGAAAAGAAATCACGGAGAGCATTCTAGCTCAGTTCTTTGTGTCTTCAGAAAAAAAAAAAAACACAGATGCTTTGATACATCTTTACCTTACCCAACTCAAAGTTTATTCTGTTATGTATACCTGCAGTGTTTGGGAAAATGCATGTATTTTGACTGTTCGTACAACTTTGTCAAGTTTTTAACTTCGCTTTCAGATCGTTTGCAGGTCTCACCGATCCTTTGTCCACAAATGAATACAGACAAGATAGAACTGTATTTAGGGCCTAACAAAGTATAGTCTAATTTTTGTCATTCGCATTGTTGCACTCTAGCTACTTGTTGCTGTAGGCTTCATGGCAGTGATGTTTTATGGTTTTAAAGTGTTTCATCATATAATACCTGTGGAATCTGTAAATTATTTCTTTTCATCTTCAGTAATTCCATTGAGAAATGTTCTTTTAATTCAGCCCTTCTGTTTGGTATGAGCCCTAACACATTTTTTGGTTAATATTTCATCCTTAGTGCATTCAATTTATGATTCTGTTTTAGACACTGGCTCTCATTAGCTTTATGCTTTTTCCGCAGACTGGTGAATTCTCAGCTCGCTTCCTCTTGAAGTTGCCTGTAGATTTCAGCAATATTCCTACATACCTTCTCAAGGTAAAATGAATGTCGAAGTTGACAGTGTCTGTTGAGAGAGAATGAATTATTGAAATGTTCTTAGTAACTATTTTTACTTTCCTGCCCTCTTCTCCAAGAGTTTGCCGGTGTACCATGTCTAAACCTGATTAGATGCTGATTTGGAAATGTGGTATTGGATATACTGTTGTTTTAATGCCACTTTACTGGATAGTAAACATACACTTGTCATGCTAAAGGGCCTTGTAGAAGATTGCATGGAATACCTGTGTTCTGCGGCTTTTTTTCAACAAACAGTCAAATTGCACCAGTAGTCTTGACAGCATAAGCAGAAAAACAAACTTAAGTGTACCAGTTCTTAACAGGGAATGAAAGCAAATGCTCCTGACAAAAACTAAAGGTTTTGATGATAACTTCATTATTTTTAAAATAAACACTACATTGACCAGACACTTTACATAATTTTCGCAAGGATGTAGGAGAGTAGAGTATTGGCATAAGTTGGAAAAAAGTATTTCTGTCTTTGCTGGGAATGAAAAAACCTGAGAAACTACCAACATGGAATAATTTGAAATGAGTTGTTTTCACAGCAGGTGGGCAGTCACTCTTTCAGTCAGTTACTGTGGAAGCCCACCGCAAGGCCAATGTTACTATATTGAGAGTACACAGTGAAAGATGTGTCTAACATTAACGTCAGAATAAAGTGCCAGAACTCTTACTGCAGACAAGATTTGAGTCAGCTGATGCTACCAACACCCATCTTCCCTTTCAACTACGTCTGACTGCTTACTCAGCTTTTTACTTCTAAATATTTGTTAAGGAGAGCAGCTACTTAATGTTTAGCAACTAATGTGTTGAGATGAAAATGTCAGTGTAGATCCAATGACCTCCTCCTCATCTTTTTGTTACAAGTCTTTTGTTACTGTTAGGTCACAACTGCAAGTGTGAATCCTGAGTGTTTCTCCAAATAGAGTCTCAAGCTAAGAATCTTGAAAATAAAGGCAGGCACAACTATTCTATAACTGAAATTTTTGATTGCAATCTGAGCTCAGGATCCTGTGATCTAACTTGTATAGACTGCTCACTGTGTGAGTAATGACCTGTTCCTGCCTTTCTCAAAAGCCTCCAGATATTTTCAGTCTGTTGCAGCATCTGTCTTTCATCAGGGACTTCTCTACTCACTTGATGGGGCAAAGTCAGAGGTAAGAGGGTTGGCCATGGGCTTTTCAGGAATGGTGGCACTTAGGAGGAGGATGCAGCAACGGTTCACCTGGACTGCAGCGTTTTTGGGATAGGTTTCTGAAAGACACTGTGGAAAAAAGGAGGCTGTGTAGGGCTATCATGAACTATGCCTGTTCCTTATCATCATGTTCCTTCCTGAGGTCCAGGGTGCTGTATTTTCCAGGAACAGTTTTTAAATTGGTGAAGAATTTTAGGGTGTGCATAGCCAGTATATTCCGTAGCTTCAGTCATAGGGCTGTCTGTCACCTTTGTTCAGCCTCTAAGGAAATTGCAAGACTTGGGATGGAAAGGTGGTGTATGATTTATTTAAGTAACTGTCATCATGTAGAAATCCTGTGATAGAAACAGTTGCTACTTGTGTTTCTTACAGTAACAATTTAATGCATGTCAGTACACTGTTTCTTACTATGATCCCCTATCATGTTCGCTAACCATCTTCCACCTGCTCTAAGCAAGGATGATATCCTGTGGGTAGATAGCAGCGCTCCACCACTGCTTCCTAGAGCATTATTCACCCTGAGTGCTGAATGATTCACTAGTCTGAAGGAGAATGTGTTTATTTGCATGCGTATGTAGATTGTTTGATGTGAGGAGGCATGCACAGAAGGACGCAGAATCAAAGTTTCCCAGTCTGCCTTTATTTTAACATTTCTAAAATCTTAATGTCTTAAGTGTTGCAGTTTTAAAATTAACGTTTGGGTTTCTTTTTATGTAATACCCTAGATTTTTTTAAATGGCAGGTCCTTTTTGATGGACAGTGTACTGGCGAAATCCCTAGATTTCTTACACAGACTTCTGATATGCAAACTAACAGGTTAACTGTCTGTGGTAGGAGGCTGATGTTTAGTCTGGATGAACAGCCACAGGAGAAGAAATACAGTTTTATTCCAGCAGTGTTTGTTGACAACAAAGAATGGTTTGACTCAGGCTCCAGCATGGACTGTGACAGAGTACACTGTAGCAGCCATGGATCTTTTGCCCCTGTTGCCTTTAGCTCCTTATATTCTGACATTATTAGCTGTATCAATGTCATCTCATGTGGCAACAATATAAATGCAGATAGAGATTGTGGTTGAGACAATTATGCTCCAACTATTCCAAATTTACAAAGGCATTTAAAAAAAAATTTTTAAGCTATCTGCATGTATTTTTTTTTGATAATACTTTTGACGTAACTAGATCTGATTTTTTGTAATAAAATAGGAATTTATTTGCAATCATATCTGCCAGTTATGTTGGCTTCAATGCTGCTTGCTGAATTATGGCACATGATGGAGCATCCATTAATGTGGAGGAAGTAATTGTCAATATATTATCCTGAAAGGTGGAAGAGCAGTCAGTAACTGAAGGCTGTTACTGTATTAATGTTAGAAGTGCAGAACTGAATGCTGTGCTTGAATTATGTTCCAGTCTGTAGCCAGTCTCATAATGTGCAGTAGCTTCTCTGTAATGATTTACAAAGTTCAGACCTGTGTTATACTTCCCCTGTCATGCGATTTTTTTTGATGTTTAATTAATACTCCCTGGATTAAAATCTGGTGAAATACTTAAAGACCATCATTCTTGCCTCATTGATCGTTCATAGCACCCCAATGGTTTGTAATATTGATCTGATTTTTTTATTTATTTCATTAGGTAGTCACATTAGAAATAAAACTGTAAGGCTTTGTATAATAAGATAATATTCGAGTTAGCGATTGTAAGCTGTGCGAATGTTCAGTAGTGTTACAGAATCTTTGAACCTGATAATACACTCATTCATTAGATCTTGCTCTGTCCATTTTGTACTGATGTTGTTGAGAATATTTTCCTTATGATGAATAAAAACTGAAGGCGTAACACAAGTTGGGCTGTTACGTACTAGAAAAGCTGATTTACCGGGTTATTTAAAGGCATTTGCTGCATTAAATCTAAAATTCACTTCAAGTGTGCATATGTTTTAAGGAAAGTAGCTGAGTATATGAAAAAGTACAAAAATGATTAAAAGAGCAGTGCAGAGTGCACAGTCTCTAGCTTTGAATTCTTAAATTCTGCTTAGTGTTCTTCAGATTTAATTTATTAGGAAGCAAAACGCTGGTTGTAGTGATGACTGCAGCAGATCAATCTTTTCATAAGTTTCTGTGGTGCATTCCTTCTTATTTGAAAGAAAATGTATCATGCTTTATTTTTCATGCTGCACAACTGATGAGAAAGAAATATTGGTTTACAGTGAAAACATACATCTAGGAAAAGACACCCTTCTGTATCTTTTTCAGTTTACAAAATTATGCTTTCATACAAGGTTTTGAGTTGAACCTTTTGTTTCAACTTTTACTTCTCTTATGCAAATCTGTTTGACATAAGTGAAACTTTTAAGCATTAAACAACTGCAGAATCAAGTTGGTGGCTCCGACTATTGCAAGGTTTGTTACCAGTTAATCTTTCCTTAAGGTTCTCTTACTTGAGAAGAAACTGGCTTTGGTTCAGGAAAATATTTGCATCTGTATCTGTTTACTAGTATACTTTCCCTTTTGTTTTTTTTTTTTTAAGTTGGATTTTTAATCAGCACATTCATTTTGGCTTAAGTTCCTTTCTGTTCTCTGCACAATTTTTCATTTTGAGACAACACTGATAAATGGAAGTCTTTACTGTATGTACAATTTCTGAAAGTCAGTTGGTACTGCACATCTGTCTCTTTACAGGTAACACATATGCCAGAGTAATAATGAAGGTAATAGCTTTAGCATCTAAAATACCTCATCCAACTTTATTTTAATTCTTTGTAGTTTTAATCAGAGGGACTTGTGTTATCATGAGTTATCAACGATAACTCATTAAACATCTCCATCTGAGTAATTTGCAAATTGTGCTGGATTATGTGCCTGTAGCATAATTGCACAGAGTGAATGGACTTTAGAGCACGTTGCCATTTACACTGTTGAAAACAAGACACGTAGATATTTTTTATTCACTTTTTTTTTTAGGTTTTGGTTAAATAGTAAGTAGCCTAATTGCCACCTCCTTCCTATATGAAACTTTTAATGTATTGATTTTCTATCTTTACGTACCTGCTTCTTGTGCCCTGGTGAATAGTTAATATCTGGACCAATTGTGCTTTTCGAGTGTAAAGGAAATACACAAAGCAGACAATTTTTTTTTAGAAGGCTTTTTTTTAATCTTAGACTTTTTTTCTAAAGAGATTTTTGTGATGACCAGTGTATTCGACGCATATCTTTCAGAACTGAAACAAATAATAAACATTGTCTAGACACATTGCCAGGGGCAAAACAGTTGTTTGTTAAGACTGTCAATGGAAAAGGTTTATCCTGAAGTTCAAATTGAAAGATAAGAGCACATATTTGTGTTTTTCCTTATTGTGATTTCATCATTTGGAAGTCTGTTAAAGACTTCAGGACAACTTCTGTTTACGAAGTAGACCAAATTCCAGGTACAGTGAAAAGACCATATTGCTTGTGTATGTTTGAGAAATCAACTGTAGCAAAGGACAAACAGAAGTATAGCATGAAGGGTCAGAGGAGACTTTTTCAGGCCAGTTTCTTTACTGTTGCAAGTTAGTTGAAAGTTAGCAGTTTTGATTCAATTGACATCCTTCAAGGTTTGTGTTAAATTGCTGCAAATACCAAAATACAAATACATTTCTTTTTTAAAAAAAAAAATACCTCTGCTAATTAACTCAAATTTTTTAACTAAATATTCTGGAAAAGTATATTAGCCTGTACTGAAAACTTCCTCCTGATTTTAAACTTAATTTTGTTGCTAGCTGGCTTATTAAAACTTAATGTTTAGCGTCCTAAAGTCACAGAGTCAATGGCAAGAAGAAATTAGAGACCAGAACCTGACCTCACCGTTTTACACTACCCTGTTTTTATACTGTGCTGAGCAGCTGCTTCTCAAAATAGCATTGAATATTATGCAGTAAATAACCATTAATATATCTTCCCATACAGTGCGTATGTCTTTTGTATTGGATAGAGTGATGGACCTGTATGTCTTTTGAAACTTGTCGTGCCTGTGGTGTCAGCTGTCATTTTACCTCTTTTACAAATAAGGAACTGACAGTTGATAAGACTCGTAGGTAATTCTGAAGTAGTACATAGCTACAGTTCACAATACTTTGACCATGCTTTCCATGGGGATCTTCTAAGCTAGTACCTAGATTACTATTAATCTTTTACTACTAAAGACTTTGTGACAGAGGCATGAAGTTAACTTCCTGAATTGCATTCTTAGTCTTAGGACATATGTAAGCACTCTGAGCAAATACTTTAAATTATACAAGTAGATGTCAGTATGATATTCAGTAAATTACTTATTGTACCAGCATTAAATTACTTACAGAATATTGAAACGTCAAAGATTGTTTGGATTTCTTCTGTTAATAGTTTAAAGGCAAACTTTATAGCATGCAATTATAATGAGCCATTGAGATTTTAGATTAGAAATAGGTCTGTGCAAGTTAGTACTGGCAGCATATGAAACAGAACATTTTGTAGTAGCTGAAGCCAGTAAATCGTACAATCTTGAGGCCATGAAAATAAATGTAACCCGTGTGTGGAAGGCATCTATCAAGAAGAGATATCATTGATACTTGTCTCTAAGAATCCTTCATTGTAGCCTGCACCCCAAAATCTGCAGTTTTGCTGTTCATTTTTTTCATCAAGACATGCTTAATGGAATACCATCAACGAAGTGCTTTTCCTCCATATTCTGGCCAGCATCAGAGTTATCGTCCTGTTGCCAGAAGCAAGCAAACTCCAAACAGGGGAGCTTAAATAGTATGTGAAGTCAAATATATATATATATTTAAAGTTATACATGTCTTGGAGTGTTTCTGACTCAAAACAGTCATAAACTGCCAGAAAGAGAATGACTTTTTGGCGATAAAATATTTTTAAGTGTGTTTTTTCATAGTAGCTTAAAAATATCAAATGTGTTAGTTGTAAAGCTTTTGTTTTTCTTCTTATAGTTATTGGGAAGTTTGTGTTCACTGTAGGTAAAACTGTAAGATCTTACCTATTCCACTGTATAGAAGCATTATTTTTCTTTGCTACTCTTATTACTGCAGCCTAATTACTAACCTTGCAGAGTTTTGCAGAATAATTCTGCCCTCTTGGCTTTGCCACGAAATCTACAGATTCTGGACTATTTCTAGCACTGGAAGGTTAAAAGTAAAATGTTACTGCTATAATTCAGTGAAGCTCCAAAATATTTACAGAAACTACAATTTAATTAGTCATCCTTTAATGAATTTATTCTAATATCTTTTGCACACAAATCAAGGGAAGCAAAACCCTATAAAAGTATATTTTATAATCAGAACAGGTTATATTTGATTTTTATAAACTGATCAGTTCCCTTTGTTCTCACTAAATCTTACTACTACTAAGTTTTTCACAACAATGTGATTTGTTTGTAGTAAGCAGTTACTAAAACCACATAAAACGTGTTAGAGTCAGGAGCACCTTAAGCTCCATATGTTGGAAGCCAAAAGCAATTTTTTAAAAATCTTTTTCTGTAATTTATTGGCAGATTTTGCTAATAGGATCTGTCAACTGGAACAGCTCATTCTGCACAGCTGATGATTTTTATAGGTTATGATCTTAATGTGAATCACAATCTCCAATCAACTGTATTTCTGATGACAGTTATATTTAAACATTTTATTTTTATAATGCAGTAGTAAAGGCGAGGGCTACAATATCTATTGTTACATTAAGTCTTATGATGTTCATATACATTTCTGTTTTTTTTCCTACTGTAATAAAACTATTAATTTGTTATTTTGAGATGAGTAGAAACAGTTTTTTGCGTTTTTTTTTTTTTTTTTTTAAGTTTACAAAAAAAAGAGCTTCTGAAGTTGAAAAGCCTTTTTTGCATATGGTGGGAAATTTTGTAGATACGTTATGTTGCGTGACTTGGTTCAGGTTTACTGCCTTGTTAGGGCTTGTAATTTATACTATTGCTTGACATTAGCATTATATGTATTGCATAGGAAGAATGGAATTCAATAGCCATAAAAATAATTGCAGGTTATTACATAATGGTGGTGCTTGTTTCATCTGTCATGGTCCACCCATACTATGTAAAACAAGCCCTATACACTGTTCTGAAACTGGATAGAGGATTTTGAATTAATAATTTTTTCTTCAGTTCCCAGTTGCTGCTGATTCTTTAAAGGAAAAATATTTAATAAGTTGTAGAATATAGGATATGAGCATAGCAATGTTTTTTGAAGACATTAACTGGCAAATCACATTTGCAAATATAGAAGTACATACAGCACGATGGTAGGGTGTTAATGTTATTTCAGTGTTGAGCCCACAGCCTCTTTCTACTAGTAGGTGTCTTCCTTAAGCTTCAGATCAGAGCTTACATCCTACAGAAGCTCATGTTTTGAGTTTTTAAAGTCAATTTTACATACAAATGTTATTTACTGCTATAGTGTTTTTTCTTCTGGCTCAGGTTACTGAAGTATGTCTGTCTTCTTAAGAAAGAATAGTGCTAACATGAATATATGCATGTATGATGATTTCATATGATGCTTAGTCATTCTTGTTTTGGCCTCCGTAATTTGCACTGGTTAACTTCTTTCCAAAAAATACACCCAACTACTGTGATGACTCTCAGTCTACGTTTTTGTTGTTGTTTAATATGTATTAGAAAAATAGCTGTAGCACACTGTATTACACTACTCGCTTTTATTTGGTTTTATAGGTTTAAAGGCTTAAGCCAAAAATATGAAGGCTTGACTGTTGAATCAGTTACTCTCAGCAGTAAACATTCTGAGGTTGGATGATCCATCACATACATTTCTGTTTAATTGATTATAATATCATGAAGCATAAGGTAAAAAAAAATCCATCATGTTGTTCTCCATGTTACCAGAAGAATGTACAGCATATTCTCCACTAATTGCTAATGAATAATGTGCTTTATGTCACTCTCAAGCTTTGCATTTCTGCAGTAACTTCTGTTTAAGAACGTTGTTGCTTCTTTATGTAAGATACACTTTGATATTTTCTGGTTTAGAGGGAGACTTTTGATGGGGAAAGCTAAAGGAAAGACTTCCTTGTCCAGCAGCTTCTCAGTGAGACAGTGAAAGAAAGATAAATAAAGCTCAGACCTGTTGACTCTCTATTTCTTTGTTTCAATAATTTAAGTTTTCATGCTAGAACTTGTATGTCTTTTATGTGCTGGGACCTGTAATCATTGCAAGCAGCCTGTCCATGGGAGAGATGGGGCAGTGGGGAGGAGGATTAATTTGGCATTATTGTAGGCAATTAGGTGCACTGCATAGGTATTAACAGTTACCATGACATCAAAGTTCAGGCAAAAAGATGTACATGAATTAAATGTTGGTTTTCAGTTACATAACGCACTGCATGGAGTGCACATATATTTAAATATACCCACGTAATATAGTTAGGAAGTACTTCTGCTAAAGGAAAATGAATGAAGTTAAACTAACCATAATCCTTCAGCTCACCTTTCTTTTCGATTATTTCTCATGTAAGCTTTGGTAATACACAACTTGTTTATGGATTTGGAGATAGCAGCTATCCAATGTTTTACTGTAACATCTTTTTTGGGTCTAGGAAAACGTTAGACGAATGTGACTGATGTCTTGACTAAAACTGATGACTGACTGATGGTATGTAAATAATCAGCTCCTCATTTGCAAGAACCCTAAGGACAATGTGTTGGTTAACAAAGAATAAACACACTTGTTCCAAATTATTATTTTCATTGTTTAGCATTTATAGTGTGTCCTAGATAAAATCATTAATTCTATCTCATTTCACTTAGACTCATTACTTTTTGAAAGTAATAAATGTTACTTGATTTTCATCTTAATATTGTAAAATGATTAGATGAGCTCTTCAAATGGAGGCCAAATTACAAAGATTACCATTTTGCCACACACATAGAAGTATTGTCTCTTAATCTACATATGCTAGAATAAAATAGCAACTGAACATATAAATGACTATTTTATGTATTGTAACAGTAATGGTGACATATGGGGGGAAAAACACTATTTTTTAGACAGGACTTGAAGCACAGAGGAACAAAACGTACCCAAATTTACCACAGGATCCTGAGCTGTGAATAGAGACCTTGTCCAAGGCCTTAGCTGGAATGGTGTCCTTCTTCTCCCCTCTCTTGTCATAAACCTAGCAATTCATCACAATTCAAACAAGCAGTCATTCAGGTCCTTTGCATTTGTCCACACTTTTCTTGAAGAAAACAAACTAATGCTGTCAGCAAGGAGAATTGTATGACTTGAGAGTTGTCTGCAGTTTTTCCTCATAGGCCATTTTACTACTGATAAGGTTGTTTTTTTTTAAATTCTCTCTCCTTAAAATTCTTTCGGGAGCTTGAGTGTCTTAAGTTCTTGTTGATTTTAGTTATCATGGACACCTGTTGTCATTGGACAATAACTTAAAAGATATGATATTGACTCTTTCACCTTTACCATTGCAAAACTGTACAGTGCGTTTTCTCTTTCTACCAAATTATATAATTGAAGCAACACCAAAAAGTCTTGGCATTAAAAAACTAGGGCTCAACATTCTAGCTATTGGCCTAAGCAATAAAAAGCATTCAGTTTCAATTTCTAAAGGGGATGAGATGCTCGCTCCCTGTGTGCCACTGGCCTGAGTGACACTGAACAATTACATCTTCTTAGGCTCTTGTTAAGGTTGCACTCAATTTCATCAAGCTCCGTGTCTCTTACGACGCTTAGAACTGCCACAATACCTTCCTTCTGAACTTCAGAAAGCACAGCAGTGTTCTGCATTCCAGAAAAAACACAAAAATGTTTTACTGATTAAAAAAATGAAACAAATGACAGAGCGTGTGTTGACAGTATGTGAAATTTGACTTGCTGTCTGATAGTCCTCTCTGAGCCAGAAGTAACTAAGATAAAATTTTAATTTGATCTTCTTTACAGTCTTCATCTTTGCTTACAAATAGAACGCTTGCTTTCTAGGCAGAATATAGCTTCGTGTGTGTCCATTCTGGTTTTATGCATATCATGTATTTTGACAGTGTATGTAAAATGCAATTGAAAAGGTGGTAATGTTTAGACCTCGTTCTGTGTAATTAACCTCAACTTCACAAGAGCTAATGAACAGAATATCTGTTTATCTTGCATTAAATAATTGTTTCTAGAATGTAACTTAAGCTGCTTTTGCAAGTTTTAATTTTTGCATTTAAAATATGAAACCACTGTTGAAACATTTCAAGACTGGGAAATAAGTAGATGGATACTGGGTAATAAAAAGAAGGCTCATTTAGAACAGGCAGTGTGCTTGGAAGAGAGATGAACGACCAGGATTTTTGCAACTTGTTTGGTAGGCTGAAAGAGCTATGGTGCTAATAACGTGAGACTCTAAAACTGCATGTTTTATGGGCTCTCAAAAACAAAAGAAATGTCGGAGCACAATTACCAGAGGGAATCTTCTGGTTGCAATAGCAAATGTTCCATGAGAAGCTGTGCAACTGAACGTGTAATAAACAAGGCTGGCATTTCAGGATCGTGTTCTTGCAGCATTGGTTTTACCGTACGGCAGCAACCTAAGACATTCTTTTTCTTATTTACCACATGTTGCCAGTCCCTTCTTGAAAAGATGTGTGATCAAACTGCAGCCCAGTTTATAGGCCTTGAGGCAATGATAGTATCAGATTTGGGAGACTATACCTGTTAAAGCAATGTGGAGGCATATATTATCATATGACTCATGGAAGGCAGTATTGCAGTCTGCAGAGTTATTTTTCCTTGGCTACTTTATTTATAAAACTTCTGAAAGTAGTTAAATAGCCCTTGCCTAGAAAAATGTTACATGAGCAATACAAAAATGTTGAGTGAGGTAACTGTGTATTAAACAATGTATTAATAAAATCCTTTATTACTGAATAAAAAAAAAAGAGGAATAAAACTACAAGCTAATACAACAGAAAAGAACTGAGAATCATTAGAAGCCTAGTAAGAAAACAGATGCATGTAAGACTGAAAAATGGCAGCCTTGTAGGTTTGAAGAACCCTAATATAATCAGTCTCATAGGTTTGAAGGGTTAGCATAAATAGGATTTTAAAATAACAATTTTGCTTCATAGTTCAGCGAGACAAAAGGTGAGTGTGTGCTTAGTAGGACTACGCTTACAGAGCAGGGTGATGTGTACAGTTTCCTGACAAACACAGATGTATGTTTTAAGTAAAATGTCCTGGTTTGTGAGCAGTAGAAACAGAGAAGCTCCATTTCATACGGGTTTAATCCCTCATCTCCTTTGGTTCTCCCGTGTTCCTCATGTAGCCATCTGACATGTGAGATAAGAGTTTTAGCTGGTTGGCCCCCCAGTTGCCAACATTCACGGCAAGCTGCACTTAGCTGTCTCTGTATTTGTCCAGGTAAGCACTTGTCTGTGTTCTCTACCTGACTGCTGATCTTCTTATAGCCTCTCTGAACTTTATTTAGCTTTGAAAACGGGATGGGGAAAGGTGGTGGAGAAGGTGATTGGAGGTGCATCTGAAAATGTGGTCATATATGCTGGATCTGAAACCAAATGAAATATTTTTTCTTTAAAAAAAAAAAAAAAGAGCAAACAACAAACAAACAACAACAAACTTTCCAGTATGCGTAGATTGGAATAAAAATCTTGCTGACATTGGAAAGTTTTTCATCATCTCAGAAATGTTGCTGGAGTGGGATGATTGCCTAAGCAGAATATTTACTTGATTAGCACTGAGCAAATTGGTTGAATTTGTTTGTAAACCCCTTTGTGCAACCTTCTCTTCTATCAGCTTTGTTTAAATCACTTCAAGAACGCCCATCCAAGGGCACACTTAAAAACATATCTCGAGTCAGGCAATAGGAGCAAGAACAACTGTGGTAGGTCAAGGCATAGTAAGTACCTTTTCTTCTTCCTTCAGAGTTGTTCATCACTGTTATTGCGATGGCAGTGGCTCTCCCTTCACATAAGCAAAGAGAATCCAAAGTGTTTTCAGCATGAAGAGAGCTTAACAGCTCATTTTGGTATGGAAAAGATACCGGGTGGACAGAAAAAGCGAGAGTCTGAATTTGTAAAGCAAGATGAGTAATCTGTGTTATCGTTTTAAGGCATAATTTTGGAAGGTACTATCAATTAAAATATTTACAGCTACACAAAATACATTAGGGTGCTTTCTGAATCACAGAAAGTGGTAACAAATTTTATCTGTTCGTATTCTAATTTTAAAGTCTTTGAAAAATGCAGTGAGATTCTTACTGTGGTTAAAATTGTGGCGGTTTAGTGCATGTAAACTTTAAAAAACACTAGTTTGAAACTTTCACAATATTGTCTATGCATATTTACGTATTTCTCCTGTGCATGTATGCATTCAGATCATTACAAAACTATCACATGGAGAATAATTTATCTGAAAATGCTCATTTTATTATTTCTGAGGTTTTTTTTTTTAAGAATGTTCACTTTTGATGTGACCGTTAGTTGCAAACCAGCTTCTAAGATGCTGAAAGCTCTGTAAATGTAGAGCAAATCATTTATCAGTGCTGACTGAGAAAGGAATGTTTCAAAACCTCAGCAGCATCCTGTTAAGTAACCATCTGCAAATATATTAATTCCATGATTTTAATGGACTCCTTCCCTGATTAATCAATGACCTTATTCTCTTAAGCATGACTGTCAGGACTTGTCTTCCTAACAAATCTCTTAAGCCTGGAGCATGTAAGGCTTCGTCCCCATCTTCAAACTGTGTTAAGTCAAGAAAACGTTGTGGTAATGTGGGCATCACTTGTCCAAGAACATTAAGAACCTTGGTCAGGATCTTTTTAACCATAAAAGGCTGTGTGTTATGCTTTCTTGTTTTGTATAAGTTGGAAGGGAGTGGAAAAAAATACAGAAGGAATTTTTATTACTGGGAACTATTTCCCTCCAAACAGTACACGAAGGAATAGCATGCCTGAAAAAAGATGTTGTTGGCAGGGGGAAGCGGTAGTGTGAACTACATGTTGTTGCTGATGAATGTTAGCCATAGGTGAAGAACATATTTAAAGTTCAAGTTTGGCCAACTGCAGAAACATGATTTTAAAAAAAAAAAAAAAAAGTTAATTTTTAGACAGTTACTTGTTTTTATCTGTTTGTGTTAATCTTTCTGTGACCACCATGATTTTTTTGTTTTGTTTCCCCATACCTGGAGGTTGCTACCAATTGTAAGTGGTTAGCAGCTTATCTGTAAAGTGGAAAGAGTAAAGGTACGTAGCGTTGCACTGGGTGTTTCCTGGAATCTGCAGATGGAGAGAGGAGTTTTTCAGGGTGCTTCCAATGATGGTGGTGGACAGAGGTAATTGTAAATTTTAAGTTGTTTAAAAAAATAATCCTGGATATTGATATTATTTAGGGTGGGAAAATAATACATTTTTGTTTTGAGAAATAATGAAATTGTTTTAAAAAAAAAAGTTTAAAAATGTATAATCACTTCTACAGTCTTTAAATTTTGTTTACTTCATTTACAGTGCCTTTCCTTTCTAATTTTATCAACATTAACAAAATTCTCAAGCTTATCCTTAAGGGATCAAAAGCATTGTGAATACAAAAGAAAGACTGCTCCCTTCTGTTTCCATGGGTGATATGGCTGGTTGGTATGGTATACATATATCACACGTCATTAACCATAAGGACTTAGATGTTCGTGAGACCCTCTGCAGAAGCCCAAAGACTATTAGTATTTTTAAGGCCTCTACTGCAGGGTGAGTGTCAGTGTCTTCTCTTCCCGTATCTCAAGGGGATGAAGCTACTGCAGCTCAATGTGAAGCACTGAGAAGCACAAAATTTATATTCTGCTTTGATTTCCACAGGGAATTAGAAGGGGGTTCAGGATGCTGTACACAGGACAAATAACATAATCTCTGATTTTCATGTACATGCTTCTAGAAAATCAAAAAACTGGCAAAATGTGTGACATACAATTGCATATTAATGTAATGTTTTGTTTCTTTATTGCATTTTTAAAATTTCTTCCCAGAACACGTTATTGGTTGTATAATCATTTCAGTTATTTGGAGGTATTTGCGTGCTTATTTAGACAACTTTCCAGTAAGTGTGTTTGTAATATGTGCTTGTAATTTAAGAGCAGTGAAAGAATTCAGAAGAGTGCTTGTCGTCTTTACAAGAGTAAAGCTTTCTTATTTCAGCTGTATTTTACTACCATTTGTAGAAATGTGCTTTGTAGAAAGTTACTGTGGTCTGAATAGGAGAATTAATATGTAGATTTTGAGCAATAAAATGTCTACAAAGCAATGTGCTTATAAATAAGTACAAAATAAGGCGTGTATATTGCCACGTAACTTTTTGGAATGATGATATGGCTTCATTGGATATACCTCCACAGTTTTTCTTGCACAAATACAGAGAATAGTAGTAATCAGACATTTGCATTATTTATTTTTTTTTCAGTAATGATAATCAGGTCACCTGCATTTGGAAATAAGGAGGGAGGCCCTGCTCATCTGTGATTCAAAAGTTATCTGATTTTTGGCTTTAAAATGACATTTTGTCTGGAGTGTCAAGCAAGTGTCTACATTATGGTTGGTGGGTTTTCCTTCTTGTTTTGCAAAGGAATATTCATTACGCTTCATGCTGTGGGAAAGGACTAGCTAGTAGATTAATTTCCCTGTGTTTGTGTTAGAAAAAAGAAGAGGTTTCTGGTTCTGGAAAGTGATCAAGGCAAGAAGTATTATGACTCCTGTTATGAAACCAGTTGCAAGCAATTTTTTAAAACCAAATATTTCAGATGCCTTTCTAGAAAAACTGTTCTAATGGCCCAGTTTGTGGAGGCTTGGCCAGTCAAGAGATGACTGAGTTCTTTATTCTCTGAGAGCTGTGTTCTGCTCTCATTGAAGTCAATAGGAACATGATCAGAGAACTATATTCATAAACATAGATTTTCAAACCATCTGAAATACGAAGGGTAATTATATGGCATTATATATAAAGGCTTCTTTGTGTTATATGCTTGTTCTGTGTTTCAGAGGGATAAATATATACAAAAATTGAGGGTGTGTCAAAGCAGCAAAACTGGTTCAGACAGGTAAAAGCATTTGAAGTGGTGTCTTTTTCACCATTAATAGTTTTCAGTTTGTCTCAATATTGCTGCATCAATATTATGAATCCTATTTTCAGGGTTATATTACTCCTGTGAAAGTATCAGGCTGAAATATCAGCGAAAGCTGGCTCATACTGGGAATGCCTCTGCAACTTGTAATTTTGTTTGGGGGGAGTGTTTTTGGGAACCAGTTGCTGGTAGTTCAAGGGAATATAGTATTAATGTGCTCTCGCTTTTCGGCAGCGATTCAGAACTTTGCACTTAGGATCAAACAGCTGAAAAATACTGACTTAAGCACGACAACACTGCTGTCACTGATGAGATACATTAATATCCACTTTTTGAAGTAGGAATATTGATTAATGAAATTTTGCTCGAGTGACAGAACAGAAATAGATGTTGGTCGTAGTGACCTTGAACCCATGGAGTATCAGATACAATTATTGCTTTATCTGCTAATTTTTGTTGTGGCTGTCGACCTAAATTTAGTACATTACTTATTAATAGGTGAGTACAGGCTGTTCTGTGTGCTAGTCTTTGTCCATTTGAGTATTTGTTTATCATGGTTGAACTTTCCACAATTTAAAGAGCTGTCATTCAGTAGATGTTTTTAAATCTTTAAGTAACATTCTTTGATGCCGCAGTGTTGGAGGGAGGGAGAAATTGAGCAGTTTTAATCATTTCAGCCAAACTAAAAAGACTCAAAAGAATTGTTTCAAGCATTACGTTTGTTTTTAGCATAGGGATACCTTTAAAATACTGTTTTAACCCATTTTAAGCACCGTTTGAATTGCTACCATTAAATTGTGTATGTGTGAATTTAAACTTATAAGCATTTTGCATGATAAGGACTCTGCAAATGCTTTTATGCTGCTTTACTTAAACAAACAACAACAAAAAAAAACCCACAACATTTAATGTCAGTCTGATATGTCAAAATGAAGCAGAAGATAGGGGAAATTATACCATCATTCCACATGAGCAATGGCATGCATCAAATTCACATAGCACTAAAATTAAGTAGACTTTCAGTGGTCAGATTTGTCTGTCTTTTCTTGGCCTTGTTGGCAAGTAAGCACTCAGGCCTTGAGATGGAAATGGCAGGGTAAGCTGCTGTGGTGTCAGCTTGATAGAATCAAACCCGAATGTAGGAATGGCCCCAGTTTTTTGTCTTCCTCTAGCTGCCCTGTGTATAATCCAGCACTCCTCAAAAGAAATTTTGAAGAAATGTTGTGATGCCAGCTATCCAGTACATGAGCAGTGATATTGTCTGTGTGAGCTGCCAGTTACCATCGTGTAGATTTCTGATAGCTTCAGCATCAGCTCTGGCAAGGCTGCAAAACGTTGTGATTTCTTCTGCATTCACCAAAGTTTTTCAGCACAGAACTCAAAACCTTTGACCACATAATCATTAGGTTTCCAGGTGCTGAAATACGAAAAATACCTAACATTGTGGGTTTTTGTTTGTTTGTTGTTTTTTCTTTGTTTGTTTTAAATGTTAGGGCTTGATATAAAATACATACATATTTCTAGATGGACAGAAGTTTTTGCTGTGCTTCAAAATGTATGAAGTGGCATCATTGATAACACATGAAATTGAAGAGCTGCATTTTATTGTCAATAGTCAATAGCAAGGGATTTTGTCAAGGTTGGGAAGTATTACTGAACTTCTTTGTCAGAGTAATATTCCGTCTCAATTCTACAGGTGAGGATTCTAACATCCTAAGTCTGTTTAGCTAAATCCAACCTCATTAACTGGGAATTAATGTAAAGGTACAATGAGGAACTGCCATAGGCTTCTAAAAAGACATTTGAGTCCAGCCTTGTGAACAGACACCAGGTACCCATATTGCATGAGGTTGCTCTACTTACTGGAGCTAGGTTTGTGCCAGCATGTCTATGAAGCCCAGGTTTTTCATTTTATTGCTTAAGTTCCCTAAAGAATTACAGCCAAGAAAAAGGATCTCCTATTAGACTTTGCATTATTACTACGTAAAATTATTACTGTGTGGGATTATTTTACAGTGTATATAGTAATACAGTAATTATCACTATGTAAGAGTAAAGAACAGTGTTCAGGTGACTGGTAAGGTGTGTATTTCTCAAAGAGTAAACCTTTCTTTATCTGAAAAAAATTGATCATGAGCATCACAGAATGTGCCAAAAATCTTTGTAAGAGCCTCTCTTAGTAGTCAGTGCATTATGTCACTTATCTCCCAAGTCACAAATTTAAGCTGTGGTCCCATTCATTGTCCTGGTAATGCATATTAGAAATAAATTTCTGTAGCATGAAGTCTCAAGAATATATTGCTTTTTATCAGTCTGTCTCAAAATCTAATCTGATACATTATCAGTGATCTTCAAAGGAAACATATTTCTATGTTCCAACCAATTAGTCCACCAGTGTGTTTTCTATGATGAAATTAGCAGGTGAGGATGTATGAACATTTATAGAAAAGTCTTTTCACAGCAACATTGTGAAAGTGAACAGTTTCTCAGAATCAAAGAAAGAATTTTGTTCTTCATGTTAGCAGATGCTGCACTGAAATATTTTTTATTTGAACCAAACAGGTATTTTTTTCTCTGAAAATTATTTAAAGCGGAACATTTTGCTGCAGCCTGGTAGTGTACATTCTAAGGGGGTAGGTGTTCACCAGCATAACTAAGCCATGGAAGATGGTTTTCAGTAGCAGCATCATAGTTTTCTTCAGCAAGCAGTAAGAGAAGACCTCACTTGCTTTGTTCAAGAAATTAAAAACGATTGAACAAATATTATAGCCTCATGAAAATTAGCAATGTCTATGCCCACTCTTATCTTTCTTCTGTATCTCCTTCCCCTAATTGCTCCCGTTTTTGTGTTTTCAAAGGCAATTAAAAATCAAGGAACGATATTATCTGAATTCTGAATTCTATTCCCATCCTCCCCACATGATGACTGCAGTGTTTACAGACTTTGAGCCCTTACAGTTCAGACTTACCTCCTGTTCTGTTTTTAACCTTTCTGTAAATCAAGGCAACATTTTGTCTTAAACTGTTTTCGCTGTATCTCGGAAACTGAACGAATGACTTTTTCTGTGGAGCTATACAAACAACACTCATTTCACCATCTGTCTTAAATCTCCACTTTCTAAGCTTACTGAACCTTAGGAACAACTTACCGTGGACTTGCTGCATGTACCCCTCATAGTCATCTCAGCCATCTATCCGCCTGTACAACGACATGCAGATTTTCATCTTTCCTTCTCAGGAATGGCTTTTCAATTGGAGGCAGCAGCTTCTAGAAGCAGCAGAGGACTGCTAATGGATACTCTGTACGCCTTTCTGCGAAGGAACTCTTCATAAATTATCACATCAAAAGTTTACCTTCAGTGTTTCAGAATTTCAGATAACTTAATTTGTTTATTTAGCTGTAATTTTAGCTCAGTATCCGAAGGAAATGAGACATAAGTGATTTTATTGAGTGTCTGTTATGATCTCCCCTTTTCTCCAATAAGCTTTAATCCACTGGCTGACCAATTCTGGAAGAGATACAGTGTTAAATAATCAAGCTTTTATGGAAAGAGATATGAAAAATAGCACCTCCACTTAACAGCAAACAAAAACCAGTTGTTTCATGTACTTGGTTTGGTTGCATAGCTGCTTTTGCCAGTTGCATGCATCTTCAGCACAGTCAAGAAAAAGTGAAAGTCAGTAATTCTCTCGCCCAATGAAAGTGTGTCATTGAGAGCATTAGAAAGAAGTGGGATTACTCTATAGCTTGGTTAGAGAACAAAGAACACACAAGAAGGAAAACAGACTTTTTGTTCTGCTACTGCGGACCAAATTGTCTGCAAGTCTAAAAAAGAGAACAAAAAAAACTGAAGTCCTTGGGTGTATACGTTGAACACATCATAATGGAATTAAGCAATGCTTCAAAATCTAGGCAGTTTGTGGTTTACAAAAAGATAGTCTTTGAAGCTATTTTACTAGAGAGAATCTTCATTTTTGGATTTCATCAGCAGATACACTGATTTGAAGTTTAATATAATAACTTTCACCCACCAAAAGATAGCTCCATCATGGGGCTTTTTGCAAAGGCTTTTTAAGGAGGGTTTCTCTTCATGTGACACTGTGCTATTGTCCAGCCTTCCACAGAAGATGTAAACCTTGACAGAGAGGCATTATGGTCAGAAATAGGACAGGTCTGTTCATCTTCCATCAGTTGTTGGTGGTTAGAAATCATCTAGACTGGATCTTTTATGTACAGTGATTAAAATCTTAGAGGTAAAGTGGCTGTATGTGTAATTCACAATATATTCAACAGTATGCATCCTATTTTTTTTCTAAAACTGAATCTTGACTGATACAAACTTGTAGTAATAGGTCATGGGTATGGCTCCATCCAGTATGATGTTAGGGAAAAAACCCAAGGTGCGTGTTGTCACAGTAGGTGTTAACAGGGAGGATTTGCTCAAGAGCATCAAATATGTACGCACTGACATTGCGTATATTCATTAGGAGTATATCAGAAAGTATTAGCTACTACAGAAATGTGTATTTCTTACATCGTTAATGAAATGTTTCTTTTGTCTAACTAACGAGATGCTTTGTGAAACACTGTCACCTGGCTAAGAGTTCAGGGAATCAAGGTACACATCCTTCTGCTATCTAGCGGACTGCTGCAGCGTATCTAACATTTGAAGTAAAAATTCACTATTTAGCCAAGGCTTTAAACACTGAATCCTGATTTAAAACCATACCTTGTACTGAAGCTTGTTGGTCCTGGTGCTGTCCATAAGACTTGAGTATGTGGTTAAGTGGTTTCTTGAAGTAATTTTCATGACTTTACTTATATATCTTTGGAACAGTTTTAAAATTCTTCCTTTCTGCCAAGAATGAGAATCTCCCTCGTATTTTTCTTTCAGTTCCTTGTTGATTCATTTCCATGTCCTAGACCTTCTTGGCAGAATGTTCTCAAATCCATCCTCCTTTCATTTTTAGTCCTCCAACTTGCAGATTTATCTTTAAAAGATCTAAAATTCACAACAATACATAACTGCATTGAACTGTTTAAATTCATTACTACTGTCATCCTAGCACCAAATCTTCTACTCTGCTAAATAACCTAAAGCAGTTCTTCATAAATATTGTTATCCCAGAGAAACCCTTTGTGTGTGCGAAACAGTTAGGATTTGGGTGGTACAGTACCACAGATATATTAGTGTGTTCCAGAGTGAAACTGGCTATGGTATAGAATGGTCTTCAAGTAGCTCCTTTTGTTGTTCTAGGACAACTTGTTGTGAGATCTACAGAAATTAGTTAATTACAATCCAAAGCAAATAAACATAAGGGAAAGAAAAAAAAAAAAGGATGTTTAGTTTTGTCTCTGGACTTTCCCCAGGTATCTTTGTACATCTGCCTTCCAGATAGTAAAGACTTCTAAAAGGGACTGCTCCTCTTTTAACAATAGACCATCAAACATGTGGTCACCACAAAACCAGTTATTATAGTGCAACTAATAATTATAGTAATCTTGTGAAGATTAAAGTTTTAATGTAAAGCATCTTGGAAGCCAATTTCATAGATAGGAAAATACCTGCAGAGTGTATTTCTTGATTTGGGAACACTCTATCCTTGATCAATGGAGTGGGGGTTGATCTTCTCTCAGAATGAATTAAATAAAAGTATTGGGGGTAGGAAAATAGATACAAATCTGTAGATGTTGAATAGTCCTACTGGAAAAGGATATGTTTGATATTTATTAAAAACAGACAGACAACCATTTACCATAAGCACATATATTTGGATACAGGGTAGTTTTAAGACAGGCTGGTGTCAAGTGCAGTTCTTCTGAGTTAGAAACCAAGACAGATGTGTTTAAAACATTAGCTTATATATCAGCCTGGAAGAGACTCAAGCAGTGGAAACATCTGATGCCAGAAAGATCAGATATGCCATGACAACTAATAAAGAAATAAAACACATTACAACTTGTTTCAGTTAGCTTGGAATAGTGATGAATTGAGTGTGAAGGAGGAGAGAAGGGAATGATATAATTTCTTCAGAGAAGAGAAGGAAAATATTGAAACCTTCTTTTCATGTCTGTGCCACCGATAAAATTGGGAGAGTGTTGGTGCCCAGCTGAAAAGCCATTTCAGAAGTACATGTACAACTGTTGGAAAACTGGAAGAGCCTAGAAGTTTTGATATTGGTTGTCTTAAGGAGACAACATAGGGGCTAAAAACATGTGCTCTCAAAGAGTCTGGGGACCTATCAAGAGAACTGGAGGTTTGATCTAGATAGAGTTTTGCACAAAGTCTAAGTAGAGCAAAGAGCAGTTTCTGCTGTGGATCAGTCAATCAAACGCTCTGCTCTTTGGAGAGGAAGTTTTGTTATGGGTCTCAAGTTTTGTGGTTAGTAGGAAGTTCTTGTTCATGACATGAATAACTGTCTGGGCTGCAAGGTCAGAGTTGGTGAGATTTTATTGCAGGTCCTAAAGGAAGCAGCAAAAAAAAAAAAAAAAGGAGAGGCTCGCATCTCCAGCTCATGTTGAGCTTCTTGTCATCCAGCACCCCCAGATCCTTCTCGTTGGAGCTGTTCCTAATCCATTCTCTTCCCAGCCTGTATTTGTGCTAGGGATTGCCCTGACCCAAGTGCAGGACCTTGCACTTTGCCTCGTGGAACTATGAGGTTCGCACAGGCCCAGTGTTTGAGTGCAACCATCCAGCCAATTCCTTATCCACTGAAGTGGACCATCTGTCAGATCCACGTCTCTCCAATTTACAGAGAAGTGTGGGATAATTTATTGTTTTCAGTGGTGCTAGGATTAAAATGAAATGCATCTAATCTAGAAGCCTAGGTAAATATTGAGTAACCATAAATTTATAACAGATTTTGAAGTACATTGTGAAAATGATCATTTGTCCTTGATTTTACAGATACCAGTAAAAATGCAGATAGATACATTTTTGAAGAAATCAGATTTATTATAATTGTCATTCAAACATGAGTTGTTACGTTGCTAATGAACTGCACATAACAGAAACATATGTCCATTGCTTTGCTAGCAGAACTGCTGTAGTTTAATCCCATGGCTACATAGTCTGCGGCACCGTGAGGCTAATACAAAGGAAGGTCAGTTGTCTGCACAGCAGTAAAGGAAAAGTAAAGTACTAAATGGTGTTGGTTTTTGGTATCAATGTCTAGCAGTTCCTTTTATTTGGATGACATGAACAATATTCACATACTCCATGGGCAGCTCCTAAAATTTTTGTTGATGTACACAACCTATTTCTGTTAAGTATTTACAGTTTTACTTAGCAAGTTTTCATATTCAATAACATTTTGCAAAAATGGACCTTGCTTTAGGACTGTTCCTCGGATTCTGTATGTGATGTTTCATTGCATGCTTTTTCATCTATGACTTTACAAAGAATGAAATCCTCCTGTTAGAATTTAAACAGTAAAAATGTATTGCTGCTATTAGTCGTATTGTTGAATATTCGTTTTTAATTAGCATGGGCTTTTATACAGCTTTATCTCATGGCCAAAATGTGAACTATGTTTTATGGCTAAAGTGTTTTTTCACAACCTTTTCATTTGCAACTAGATGTGTTGTCTAACTTAAAATATCATCAACCCTGCTCATTCCCTAGTATTTTTCTCGATTTACAGAGAAGCAGAGATTTATGTATTGGAAGGCAGCACAGGTTTGGGAAGTGTGTGTGTGCCCCACGTGGTTTTCCTTTTTGCAACTGCCCTAGAGTTGCAGCATGTAGAATTAAAAGAGCAGGTCAACATTTCAACTGTTCTTAATGTGCAGAGAATAGCAGATAGCATGGGCTTCTAACATACTTGCACTCCAGAAATAAAAGATGATAAATATTTTATTTCTAGATAAACACTATAAAATTAAAAAAAAAAACAAAAAACAAAAAACAATTGTATGCTTGAGATACTAAAACAGTAGAAGCAATTCTAAAAAAGCAGGTTGCTGATGGTAAAAAGATTAATTAGAAGAATTGACCTGAATTTGGCAGTTGTAGAGAAATCCCAGAATGCACGTGACTTAAATCTCCCCTTTCTCTTGATCCTTAAAATGCTGTTGGCTACAGTTTTGTCACTGATAAAAACAACTGTTCTGTCAGTAGCTGCCGAGTAGGAAAGGCTCAATGGTTTCAGACTTGCAGCTTGCTAATGTACATAGAAATTTAAATATTGCTATTTAACATCGTGGTTTTAGAGTTTTGTTTTTTTTGTTTGTTTGTTTGTTTTGTTTTTGTTTTTTTTTACTGTGACATCTTAATTATTGGCTCTTTTTTTTTTTCTGGCATGTCCTTCTGCTAGCAAAGAATTTTTCTTATTCAATTTTATTTTTAAAGTAACAAATCTGCGCTGTTATTAAGCTATTTTTTAAACTCCACTTTTTTTTCCCCCGAGGAAATGTCATAATGTATCCCACTATAGGTATACATCCACCACACAAACTAAGGACTACATTGTTTTGAAACTGATGCCAGGAGGGGAACTGAGGTTTGTGAAGAAGTGAGTAGAGCAGTTACAGTGATTTGTTACTCCACTGTGTTTGTAACAGTGGGGTGGGAAATTACCCAACAAATCTTAGTTTTTTGAGATTGAACAGCAAACGTGCATGAATTTTGGAAACTTCTGTGAAGTGTTCAGGCTTTAATTTCTTAAACTCTCTGCTCAAAACTACAAAAGGAAAACAAAAGTATTGAATCCTCTCTTCTATAGGACAGGGTAAAAAAAAAAACTTCCAGTTCAAACCATTGTCATGATCCAGCTCTTCTTTTTGTATGGCCATGTCATCCTCCTTACTGAAGAACATGAAGCTCAGATTTATGGTCAGAAAGCTGAATATCTGACTGAGAACAGGGGTGTTCTGTTCTGTTGATTTCCACACCTTGGGATGTTGTGCTCTGCATGGTGGTGACATTGGTGGGATCCTGTACTACCTGCTTACAAAGGTAGCAATGTATAAAAGCTGTGAACGTAGAACAGAATGTGACATTATATATATAACAGAATAATTCTGTAATTTTTTCCTCACATTATTTAACAATTTACAAACCATTTTTTACTAAGACAGTTTTTATTGCTCATTCAAGCATCCTGCTTATCACCTATAACAGGATCTACCTTCACACAAATGCAAGGAAAAAAGCTGTGTTTCTCTTCTATACTGAATAAACTTTTTTTTTTTTTTTTTACAGTAACTAGTCCTTACAAGATGCTGTTCATGACATCCGTACACTTACACCCTTGTGTGCATGATTACACCGTACACATTGTTTGCTGGAATGATGAATGCGAATCGGGCTCAAGGGAACAGGATGCTCCAACTTGCACTTTTTTTTTGTACAAAGCAGAATATGCCCCCCAACCAACCTTACCCCACTCTTTTCAGATCCTGTAGGCGTGTGAGTAATATGGGGACAAAGCGATAATAGATTTCTCATGAAAAGAAATACAATATTGTACACTTGAAATAAGAATGCATAATAAATAGCTTGCAAATTAAAAGTGCTATGGACTTTAATATGAAACATTCCTGTTCTTGTCAGGAAACAATAGTCCAAACAACTCCTAGCAGTTAATATTTTTAATATTTGCACCTTTTCTTAAAAGGAAATATTTCATATTTTTAAATCAGGTCAGCATTACTAGGCTGCAGCAGTGAAAGAGTATTGAGCATGTGTAACTTTGCTTGCTTTTACCTTGCACTTTGATTATTCACTTTTTCATCTGTGAAATCTTCTTGGTACTTCCTGGTTCACTGAAGATATGTCTCAGAATATGGCTTTACACTGGCATTTTTGTTGTGACCCATGTAATCTATAGTATTTCTGATTCTACAGAGCAAAAATCACTGAACCAGGAACATATAAGAATATGTGGAGATCAAGAAAAAGCTTTTATTAAAAGGAATTGATTTTAAAAACAAAAAGTCTAAAAGTCTTATTCTGACCTTGAACCGCAACATGGTTCCAGAAATGCCATTCTTCCCCCATGATTAGAGCGTTTGAATCTTCTTTCAATCATGGGCCCTGTGCAGGGCCATTAATGTGTTTGTTTTGTTAATTTACATAGAGAAAACATGAATGTTCATGTCTAGAAAGGCTGTACTGAAAAATTTGAAAGTTGTCTTGACAGGAAGATTATTTCAAAAAATATTAATGATCTGTTTGCACTCTAGTTAAGTACACGGGCATTTATTAGCAGATCTTGTTTTCCACTGGGACCTGAGATGACTGCTTTTTGGCCTCTGCAGGGACATGACTATTTTTAAAGAGGTGGGAAATCAGTAGTATGGGGGACAAGAATGTGAATGTTGCTTGCTGAATAACTTGGAGTCCAGTCGTCTCAAAAACTGAGCCGGAGATTCGAATCCTAGTGAAGGATTTGAATTCCAAGTTGTACGTGTCCCCAGATATTTATCTCTGAAAGCAAACTTAAAAACACAGGGCTTATGGTAAAAAATGGGTCCTTGCTGCATATTGAGGAAACAGCCAGATAGCTTTGGGAGATTTATAAAGAAAAAAAACACATGGCGGTGACCTGCTATAAGTCATCTAAATGAGCAGTGTTTTGTGTATTCTTTTTGTTGCTATTTGCTTGCTTCTTAAGAGCGTTGAAAGTGTATTTTTCACATTTAGAAATCTTGTAAATGTACTTTACTTTTAACTAATGTTGTTCCAAGTATTTCAGCCTAACTCTATGTATGTGTAATACATCTTGTTTCTTCGCCTTTGAACGTGAGGGTAGTTTAAAGGTGTGTGTAGATTTTCATTTTTGGTTCCTAATACAGTTCTTCCATGGTATTCAAAGTGTGAAAAGGGGATTGCAATGCAGAGATAGGTGTGAAATAAATGTTTTGTAGTGTCTGATTTTAGCAAGGAAATGCCTTGACATGTGGCCAGGTAGTACAGAAAGTCCCTGAACCCTGACAGTCCTGGAATTAGTTGTATCACTACATAAATCCGAACTCTTCAATATTGATCATTTCAGATGAACGATTTAATAGATAACATCTAAAACAGTAATGAAAATGAGTCCTCCATACAATGCAAACACATACACAAACATGTATGGCGTATGTAATACATATGACTGAACTTAGCACTTGCACAAAATCAGCATGTCTGTCACTAACATGCAGTGCCCAAAGGAACAAAGTAGAGTTTCTTTTCCTCTTTCTTGCTGTCTTCTTTTCCTGTCTTGCTACCTTGCTATCCTCTAATGATTCCTGATTCAGGATACAGATGTTATTAGTGCAAGTATTAATTTTAATACTACTTGTCCTCTGTTTGATGCTTACCCAGGACTTTCTAACTAAACATGGCTTTTTAAGGCATTCAAGGGCATGTTTACCAGACATAAAACCTTTTGTAAAAAAAATGTCAGTAACTATTTACAACAAGTTTTAAACAGTTATTTTTCTAGGATATGTGCTTATAAGGACACATTTACATTTTCAGTCTTGTGCCTTCAGCCAGATTCTCACACTGTGGCTCAGGTTGTGCTGTTCTTTATTCTGCCAGTAGCACCACTGATGCCAGCAAAGCAGCTTATTGGTATGTTTATTGGTAGAAGAAATAACATCTTCATTTCAGAGAACCATTTTTGTGCTGCTCTTGGTTTTAAAAGGAAAAGTTTTTTGTCAAGATGTGGCAACATTAGCTTGGTCTGAGTGGCTGCCACTGCTGCTCACCAATTAAGAGGAGGCAGGGTGACCTCTATAAAAAGTGAGCTTTGGAATCTCTGAGCACTTTGTGCAGCCCATTATTAGCTGGTGATGGCAGAGATGCATCATTGCTTTGCTTTAGGTCTTAGGAAAGATACGGTTCTGTTTGTATCTGTATCCTGCCTATAAAACTTCATCAGAGTCATAGGGAGATCTTCTGGGATAAGGTACTTTTTTAATGATAATACTCTATTGTTTTATTGGAACTTGGCCAATATGTTTATAAATTCGGTTAGAAGTAAACAAAACAAAAATTAGAAGGTTAGGCGCCCTTCTATAATGATGGATAGATTGAAGTCCTAGCAAACAAAAGCAGTGATTCATGAATGTAGGAAAAGTCACGTCCCAGTAATCTAGATTCCTAGTATTGTTTCTCCCCATTTTGTTACTTTTATTCTAATTCATTCTAATTGCATGGACATTCCTAGCTGTGTAAATGTTGTTGGTTTTAATCTTACTTTAAAATGAATGTGATATCTGATATTAGAGCTGATAGAGCTAATGTGTTTGTAGTTACATTTCAGTGAATGAACTGAAATTTAACTATTACTTTAAACTTTTTAAACTATTACTTTTTACTGAAATTTAACTATAAACTGAAATTTTAACTGGCATCTTGCGTCTCTCCTAAAATGAAAAAGTATCCACTACTCAAGTGTCATTAAAACATAGGTAATAAATGTAATTCAGTCAATATAAAATGATTCTCCCATGTAGTTTGTGTTTCTTGTTTATAAAATGAATATTTAGCAACTTTTTAGCTCTCTTGAAATCAGTGGTATTTACACATCAGAAAGGACACCCCAATATTGTTGTTAGACTGTGCCACAATTTTTATTTATTCTGTTTGAATCTAGCCCTTACCAAAGTATATTTTTGACCTTTAAAGGCATCCATGTTATTTTTGACATTGTTTTTCAGACCTAAGCGAACAGTTACTACTGCAATGGAAGTGTCACCACAACTTCTTGTGCTGTCAAAACAACTTAACTTTAATTCACTTAAACAGCATGAATCTTGAAAGTTGTGAATTTTAATGGTCAAGAATGTTATTCTATTTAACCTTTTGTTTTTTCTTAAGCCTTTCCTAACAGTGTTCTTTACCAAACTCTGACAGTCATTCATATGGCGAGTAGTGGTAAATTTCCATGACCATAATAAAAGAAAATGGTATAGGCAAAACACACCTCAAATTCTTGTCTTAGAGGAGTACAATATACTTTTATATAAAAGTCTGAACACAAACAAAAAACCACCAGCAAAAACAAACAAACAAACAAAACAAAATATTTGGGATGTTACTCACACTTTAAGAAAAATCTTTTTATTTACATGTTGTTATTGATGCCCAGTGGTATACTTAGAGGTATTGCTCAGTGTTCAAAAGATCTTTATTTGATTTCATTTTAATGAAAAAAATCCAGTAAAAAATATCTAATGTGTTAGAAATATCTCTTGAGATTCTGCAGTGTTTTTCATAGACTATGATTTTCATGTAACTTTTAAAACAGGAATTACTCTGGCTTTAAACATGTTCTTTGCCTGAGTTAGGCAAATGTTTTGTTGTATTACCTTGGGAGAGGGACTGTTTTTGGAACATTTCAATACAGTGGACAGTGCATGCAAGGTGACTGCCTTTGTTTTCATTAAAGATCCTATTTAAAGAATCAGCACTCCTTGATCAGACCTGGTGGATTTCCTGGAAGACAGGAGAAAGAATTTCCTGGAATAATTACATATTTTCCCTAGAGTGAAGCAGATTTCTTAAGTCTCATTTGCCACTTCACATTCCTTTGCCTACTTTTCCCCTAGCATGTTTTATTTTTTTAAAAAACAATAAATACATAAAAAGGTTTGGAGAACATGTAACTACTTGTATCAAGGCTGGCTAATGAAGTTACGACGCATTAAGGGTACAAGTTGCTTGTGGTTTGTTTGATAGTTGTTTTTTATCATATCACATGCTGTCATTTGGAGGGAAAAGGCCAAACTTTGCGAAGTAGTGTGATGCAAGTAGCCCGTTGGTACTAATAAAGCAAATAGCATTATGTGTTCTTCTCTGATGCAATTCGTATTTCAATTTCAAAGACAAATTCTGTTGTTCACTTCTCAGTTGTTAGTAATTATGGTTCCAATGTAAGCATGTGCCATGCAAAATCACATGGGTTAAGATAAATTACCTTTGTGATATCTTTCTATTCTCATGTATTTCTCCTCTTGAGACCCCTTCTCCAGAAGGGATCCTAGTATATAAATTGCATGCTCTTTGATGCTGTCTGACGTGGTAGGGTTGAGAGGTGCCACAAAGTTGAGACTTCAGCTTGTCATAAGCTGGCTGCAGATGTTAGGATCAATAGCTCCACACTCCTCCACCTTTTCATTCATAGCCTCCACCTTCCTCCAGCTCCATCACATCACACAAGTTGTAAATTGAGTGCATTCCTTGCTTATATTATTTTAAGAGATCCCATCCTCTCCCCATCGGCTGGAGGTTTCCGTCCCCTCGGTTAGAGTCATACCACAGGGATGATTATTCAGCGTTTGTCAGAGCTGAGAGGTCAGAAACCTCCAGGAAGAGGTTGCAATCGTGAGCTGGGGCTGGGAACCTCCTGAAGCAGATTTGGCCTGACCCATACAGTTTGGATTTTAGCTAGCTTATCTGTTCCTGGAGGCTTCTGCAATATCAGCCATCTGTGTGGCCCCTCTTTACCTCAGGGAACATGCGGTGGGCTGGGCACTTTGTGTGCTTTTCATTACCTTGCTTTTATCCTCAGACCAATTACCATTTGTGCTCAAGGTACAAATTTAGCAGCCCTACCAGAAGCCCTGCTCTCTTCTCTCATTTCTCAACAGCCTTTGGGCCAGAAATGGCTTGTCCTTCCCAAAGCCAGTCAATACTCTCTTCCTGCACATTCTTTCCCATTCTTTCTACCAAATTCTCAGTTTTTTTCTTTTCCTCATTCGTACTTCAGAGTTGATCTGGTCACACCATGCTCCTAGTTGCTCCTAATCCTAGGTTTATACACCAGCCCACTGCATACTCTTGTCCCCCAGGGTCATGCCCCATAGCTCTCGAGTCTTCCACTTGCATTGAAAAATAAGTCCCAAGGCTGTGAATTGTCCTTGTCCATCAAGAGCAAGTTGTCCTTCCCCTGGGAGAGCTGCTGCAGATGCAGCCTCCAACCGCTTCGCGTTGCAGTTTGGTGCAGGCAAGCACACTTCCGTGCCACAAATAAAAATACCTCTGCTTGAAAGAATGCCCTAATAAAAGGTTGCAAGGTGATTTTTTCTGCTGATAACTAAAAAAAGGTAATAACTGATTTTCCAGAATCTGCATCTTTAAGGAAAAGGAACTCTAATGTACAAGTTGGTTAGACTCCAGGCACAAGAGGAAATGGGTTATAGCAGTTGTGACTGTGCGGAGCAGATGTTTTGGTTGGACTGGCTATCAAGCATCTGACTCATAATAAATTGTCAGTTCCAGTAAATTCCCAGTTTTCAATTACAGTAGGTAGGATATGAGAAAACAATGCCATTTAGATGTTGTACTTGGTGTTTTTGATAATAATTTTCATACACGACTCATATGAACTTTATGAAAAGATGAAGGATTTTGCAGAGGGAGCAGCTGTAAACAAAGAAGCCTGCTTTTGAATGTGAACTCATTTTGATATGAATGAAAGTGGTTCTTTAGACCGTGCTGGCACAATTAGAAGTAGGATTTAAAAGTTTTATTTTCAAGTCTTTTGATACCTGAAGTCTTTTCCTCAAGTTTCTGGAAGAAAAAAAAACTAAAGTTCTTATAACTTCTGTTTTCATTTGCCCTGTATCTGTATTTTCACGTGGCCTTTTGTCCTGCAGTGCCAACATATATGTTTAATGAACATTTCACCTGCACTGGCTGAGTAGAGAAAGGGTAAATTAGAATGAAATACCATGATTTTTCTCTTTACATTTGTCTTTGTTAAAAGTGCTATTTATTGTTGTAAGTTGTTGCTAACAGTTCTCTGCAATAGCCAAAAAAAAAATATATATATATATATATTTTAAATTTTTTTAAAAATACGAGTTGAAAGTCTTTTTTTATTGTTATTATTTGATCCCTTACCCACAGTGCTTTACTACTATTTTGCAGTTACTTTTGCAGGAACTTTTAGGCAAAAAGATCAACCCACACCATGCAAATATTGTGTAAACATAGGAAAACGCAGTTCTTGGGGTAGAAGAGTATTTATTTTTGGTGTCAAACGGTGCATCAGGTTTTTTTCCTCTTTGATTTGAATAGGTCTCTTCTGAAATAAGGAAAAGATTATTTTGGAATACCTAGTAAAACGGGATAACAAGATGGCAGAAAGACACCATGAAAATCGCTGTTGAATCTTTCATATTGTAGTGGGCTAGATTTTTTTTTACTGGTAATCATGGGACTGTTGTGGAAAATCTAATAGGTGTGCAATTATCACATGCTTAGCTAATGATCTCAGATATATTTTTTAACAACATTCAATTTTTAAACCTCAAAATTCCTGTGGCCCAGGATGTATGCTGCATTCTGTGAAAGTTCGATTTAATAATACCTTCTGTAAAGTCTTGTGTGGAAAAAGATGTATGAGTAGGAACTGGTACTGTAACATGGCAGTTCTTGTGTTGACTACTAGTTTTTATATGACATTGCCATTCTTCATTTTTACAAAATCATTTTTTCTTTAAAAATGTAAAATTTAGTTGTTTTGATAAAAAAATCTTTTAACAGTAACTGTTGTGGGTTAAATGCAACTTATGAGAATGAATAGAGCTACTTTAATATTAAAAACACATTGTGACGTGAGTTCAACAGCCCCTTTTTTTGTAAAAGGGATTAGTCTTGAAGAAGCAACTGAATGTCACTATTTCTTTTGAAGCTAACTGAAAAATAAAACGGGCAATCTTGCTTTGCTGCTTTATTGAAACGTTGCCTGTTTCTTGAGAGAAATCAGCATGCAGAGATGGGAAAGGGGAGACTCTGCCTGGCTGGAATTTGATGATGTGTGAAAACAGCCTTTGCCTTTGGACTCTTTGGTGTGAGGGAAGGATATCAGCCCCTGTTCTGGGGCAATGTCATTGCCTACTGATACAAAGATGCATCATCTCGCCTAGCATTAGCAGGTTTGTAGAGATGACCAGAAGAGATATCGCTGAAGGAGTTAAGCTGTGACTGGCACAGACAACATCAAAAAGGCCTATTAATTTAAAAGGCTTTCCATAGTTTATCTGTGGGACATGTGTTTTCAATTTACTTCTGTAAATGGCAGTTGTAACAGACGTACTAAGGTTGAATGCAGTTCTACCGAGCAGATCCTTGCATAAATAAAAGGAACAAAGTCTTAAAGTGATAATCTCTATAGTAGCAAATACAAAGGGATTTCATCGTAAATCTGTGGCCATCTCAGAAACCAGGTTGAGCAACTTCATGGTGTTACTGCATTGCATCCTTTTAAAACCTATAGAAACACTTACTGGTTTTGTGTCACCTTTTTTTTTAAGCTACAATTTTAACTTTTCAGGTTTGTGGTCCAAAAATATACATTGACTTGAAAAGTGGCACTTATAGAAGAATGCTAATTTCTTTATTTAGATGGGACAGTAGCTATATGAATGTAGTGCAGTGCTGTGCTGGCAACAGTAGTTTTATTTTGTGTATTGCTTTTGTAAATGAAAAATAGTACACCTCAATTTATTGCTCATAATGCACACATTAGCTTGTTGCAGCTTAACACGCAAAAATGTCATGTTTATTTATGTATCTTTTATTTTTCTGGAATGAGTCTCCATATTAGAGTAGCCATTAGTGAGTGCAGGAATACAGTGTAATAATGGTGTATAGGGTAATGGATGCTGTAGTGGTGTTCACCTGATCTTTTTTGTTTCCTCATTTTGATTCTCTTTGATCAGGAGGCACCTGAGTGGTATTCTAGAAACTGGTCGTATGCATGATAGTAAAGTGGGTATGCACATCAACTTAAGCGTTAACACTAAATGCAAGATTAAGTACGTTTGGGTTTGTCCATATAGTTTGGCAGAAGCATGTAGGTTCTCTTCTGTAAAAACATAAAAACAAGGTATTTGAAAAAACAAACAAACAAACACATAGAAACAAAGGAATGTGGTCTTGACAGAGCTGTATGCATACACAGGTGAATGTAGTATGCATATTTGTCATCCCTTGAAGAATGCCCCTTATAGTAAAATATTTTTAATCATTAGCATTGCTGTTTAATATGTCTTAATAGTTCTTTTCATTTGATTGACAATTAGCAAATTAATCAGAAAAAGGCCAATTAATGCCATAGCCAGCTTCAGGAGTGAAAGCTGTTCCTTATTGAAAAAAATTCCTTAACGATGAAAATGCATGAAACACCAGGGAAATGACTAGGGAGGAGTTGCACTGTTTGGGTGGTGGTGGTTTCACTTTCTGAAAAAACCCTTCTCATCTGCCGGGGTTCTTCTGCTGTAGGCTGCTGGAAGCACAACGCTGAAAGGAGCAATGTAGGCCGCGAGGTCCCGTCCATTGCTTGTGCAGGCATCGCATCGCGTAGTCCCATCCATAACCTGATCATGCCTCAAGAGGAATGCAGTTAATTCTTGTCCTCACTACTCATGTGGAGCGTTACCCTGCAACTCCAGTTTAAAAGCATGTTTTCCTTCCCAGCCTAAGTGCGCCTGTGACCATTTTATAGGAATACACTCTTCCTTCAGCTGTCAGAAGTGAGCAGCACACCAAGGCAGAATTTAAGAAAACACTGTCAGCTCTGTCTCATTTTTCATGCAAGACAATTAGGCTTTTTTAAGACCCATTCTTCCCTGCAGCTTATCACTAAGTTTCTTGGCATGTTGTGTTCTGCACGTAACAGCTAAGACGCAGCTAGTCTCTCTGGACGTTAACAGTTTCGGTCCTGCCAAAGCTTCAAATGGCACGAGATCATCTTCCTGAAACCACTCAGCAGCTGCTTTTTTCCCCCAGATAGGGCAGGGTCTCCGAACAATGTTTAAGTGGTTTGCATGTTCCTTCCTCCCAGCTGTGTGTGTGACAGACCAGACCAGGGCACTCTGCACCACCGTGATCCTGCTCCGAGTGCAGATCTGTTGAGTTATCTGTTTCCTCTCATAGTTTTCCAGAACGGATAAAAACAAATGCATCTTGGCAAGTCTCTGTGTGCATATGCACAAACGTGTTAAAGGACTTTTGTTTCTGAGCGGCAAGTGGCACAGTATTTACTACCTGTTGTAAGTGAAGGCAATGGTACTGCCAACTCATGGCCCTAACCAGAGGTCAGGAGCTCAAATGCAGTTGTGTTGAGCAGAAATTCACTTGTTTGTACTGTCTGTGACTCATGAATCAGAGAAATGTCAGGTCTTAACAAGACTTCTTTTTACGGTAGTTTTTACGGTGTGCGTAGCCTTCTGAAAGTAATGCAGGGATCTAATTTGTGGGAAACTCAGGGACGATGACTTTTAGATATAAATTTCAAAAAACTTCTTTGTCTACAACAGAAATAGGAGTTGAGTACAGCAGAAATTTTGTACCATATACTTTGAAAAATAACAAATACAAAATCTGTGGTTGTAATTCAATGCTACTATAATGTAAAAAAATAAATCCTTGGCATTTATGTCTGTTGTTAGCATTTAACTGAGAATTGTTAAAAATGAAGTCTGCATCTTTACTGAAATATGTATTTCAGCCAAAGAGGAGCTACATTAGTATACACTTGCTAACACACTAATTGTATTTTGATGCCTGAAATTAAGCACTACAGAATGTCTTCAAAGTACTAATACATGAAGAATATTAATTTTCACCCTATTTTTTGGTGGTCACTGTTTAGATTCCCCACTTAAGCATCTCTTAAATTGGTATTTGACATTTTTAGTTTTTGTCTGCAAGTTTGTAAGTACTTAGTTTTTAATGTGTCGCTTTATTATTTTTAATGTACAGGATGTGAATGAAGATCCTGGAGAAGATGTTGCACTTCTCTCTGTTAGCTTTGAGGATGCAGAAGCTACTCAGGTTTTTCCTAAACTGTATCTCTCCCCACGTATTGAACAGTAAGTGAAACAGTTTGTTCTGGAGTGTTCTTTCAACTTCATCTTTGAACCCTTCATGTTTTTCTTCATTTATGTAAAAAATGTTGGCTAGGTGATAAGGTCATATTGCTTTAAATTGCTTAAAGTCATAATGATTACTGCAAGCGTGTGTGTGGTGGAGGAATGACAGATCTTCTCTCTGTTAGTTCTGTATCTGTGGCTGGATCACGTATGGATGAAGAAACGTCATCATTGGCCACATGTAGTACCATATTAATCCATGAAAAGTATGTTGTGTTTTCCTGCAGCAGTGTATTTTTAAGTGTGTCCTACATTACAGCACACAGATACCTTTTTTTTTTTTTTATTGTGGGGCAATATTTACTTATTTTTTCTTTTGGCGATGGTGTGTACATACGCGTATAGGTAAGTTCTCTGTATATACATAGCACTTCTAAATACAGAGTTGTAGAAGCTAAAGAGCTTTATTAACTGTGTTTTAGGAATTTGCAGCTTTACTAACTTTATTTTTTCCAGAGAAATATCTAAATACCTTAATTTTAAGGTTGTTGGACAATGCAGTTGGCAAACATGATTGCTGAGGAGCTCCTGAAAAGGAAGGGCGAGGATCAGAAATCAGTCTGTTTTCATTAAACTGCTTTTCTCTTGTTTTTGGAAGTAAGAATGTCTTAATGCTCGTCCTTCTCTTTAGTATTTCAGTTTCATAGTGTCTGCTTCAAAAAAAGTAACAATATTAGGCTTTTCAACTATTCAGTAGTCAAGCTAATCTAGCACTGTTTCAGTGATGCTTTGTTTTTCTGGTCGGTACCACAATGACTTTCTTTTGAACTGGTCATAACACTTCTGGGTAGGGAGCAGATAGGAAATGCTGTCTGCCACAGTTTAGTACAAGTTAGTGATAAACTTGGTGTGTGTGAAGGGACATGGTATCTTGACATTTTACTCAACAGAGTATTGGTCTGGATAAGCTGGTGGATGCAGTTTAAAAAACAAAGATCAAGATTTGATTAAGATAAAAACAGAAGACTTCCCTGATTTTTTATTTAAGAAAATGCAGGTTGCACACACACATGCAAACGTACACACACATGAATAATGTATTTAGCAGCTTTTAGTTTTTCATAGTTTATCAGTTCACTTTTATCAACATTAGTCGAAGGCATAATTCTAGTCAAACGTGTAATTATCCGTCCGTGTTCCCAAGGAATCTTCTGCTCAGCTACTGTTAAAAGCAAATGGGCTGTCATTAGTTTCCATTGTATTTTTAGCTGTAGTCACATGTTGACTCTTAAGTGTATTGCAGGCCACCCAGGTATATGTAGATGACCCATGTGCTAATGAATGCATTGCTGATTCTCTCATTTTTCAAGTGTCTTTAGAAAGATGTTAACCTCTTGAGTAGCAAAGCAGAGTAGCAATACAAAAGGCACACTTTGCTTTCCTAAAAATATTGCATTTTCTTTCAGTGCCATAAAAAATACTTGATTTTAAACATGTGATGTACAGCAATAAAACATAAGGGTATTTGGATGGTGTTAGTGCATACCTGACATGTCTGATGACATAGTATCTGCTTTGTCTTTTATAGCTTATGTAGTCATTTTAAAATCATACCAATAAAACCTAAGTTCCATGACATACCTCTTCACGTTATCTCTTTATCAACCTTGAGATACTTCACTTAGAAAGCATAGCTCTACCTACCTCAGTCTGTCCTTGTGGATTTGTAAAGTATTCATCGTGGTATCTAGATACCCATAGTACCCAAGAATTGAGAGGGAGAGAGATGGATTGCTTATGGTTCGGGTTCACTGTGTTACTTTTTGGAGTAACCTAACACAGAGTTAACTTAGGTTTTTGTTGTTTAATGGCATAATGTCTCTTGTTTTCAATGCAAGTTGGTTTACTCGGTTGTGAGCTGCTGCACCTTCCTTTACTCTTCTGGCTACGTTTTGTGCCATGAGAAAATGTATAGGTATGTTTTCAGTGTTTGCTTGATTGAGCTATAATAACAAAGATGTATTTGTCTTTTGTTCTTTCCCAAAACCAATCTCTGTTCTGTTTAGCAGAGGCTGACAGTCTAGATATTTAACTTTCCAGTGTTTGGGAACTAAAGCAACAATGCGTACTTCTTTATACTTTTTGCCAAAAGTACAAAAAGCCTCAACAAGCCCTGAGGATTAGTTTTAATGACTTGAGGCCATGACATGTTACATTTGAATTGTGTTCTGCTTATAAAAGTTCTTTCCTGCTGCTAACAATAATTGCATCTACAAGCGCCATGTAAGCAAGTTACTGGTGTATTTTTTTTATGCAGCAGATTTTGAGGTGGAGTAAGTAGTAGTTGACAGTTGTCTACATAACATTCCCAAGCGTTCAATAAGGCAGGAAAAAAATAAAATTCCCACAATTATTTTGTTAATAATGACTGTCTTCACCTTATGAAGAACAAGCAATCAGGAATGGCTTTGTCATGATGTATGAAAAAGGCATTTTCAGATATAAACGCTTTGTCTTTGGAAAGAAATAAGAGTAAAGGGTCTGTTTGTGTAATGTGAGTTATCTCCAGCTTTCCCAAGAGCTTTCGTTGCTTTTGTGTTCTGCCATATAAACATGTGTTCCCACATAGCATTTTTTAAAAATGATACTTACCCACAGATCTTGTCAGCGAATTTGAGTCCTAGCAATGTGAATATAGTATTTTTGCTTTGAAGTGCTATTGTGAAGTACATTTGATCTATTTTTAGGTGGATGGTAAATATAATACTGGTAAGACTGACTGTTCTTTGTCATAGACTCTCAAAGAGATCTGCTAAATCAGGGAAATTCAGGGAAATGCCCATTTTTTTATGGTTTGGGGCTAAGATGCTAGGCTTAGAAAAGGTCATCTATTAGTAAGAGGTAGCAATGCAGTGAAAAAGTATTGTTGCATTTTTGGGTCCTTATCAGTGTTCAGTTGACTTCTGTGATGCAGTGTGTGTCTGTAAGAGAATAAAGTCCGGATCTTACAGTTAAAAACAAACAAAAGAACCACCTCAAAACCAGCTCTGAGGGATGGGAAGCATGTTGGCTTATAAAAATCTCAACGATAGCTGATCATAACTGTGCACAGTTTAATTCTTTCATTAAAACTTTTAAATTCAAAACCATTCTTTTAGTTACCAGTTGTTTAAAACACATTGACAGCAATTTCTTGTTAATGATTCCAAATTAAGGGAAGATTTACAGAATCTTTCATTTTATAATTTTCTTTAAGAATTCTTACTCTTTATTTGCACTGTATCAGCAAACAGGTACAGTGCCAGTAACAGTTGCTTTTAATTTCATAAATCAGATTAAGTTAAAATGGAACGAGGGGTATTTATGATACATTTTGTTAAATCCTCCCAGCACAACTGTACCATCATAAAAACAAGTTTCTGCACACTTCTGGAGGAAATGGTGAGCTGGGAAACCCCACAGACGGGCCACCCAACTTGAGAGGATGGTGCTTGTCAGCATCCCCGAGTGTGTGTCCCCAGCCAGTCCTCCTCCTCCTCCCTCCTCAGGGAGCAGAAGTGCTCGCAGGATGCTGTTCATCCCCAGCTCTCGGCTGCTGTGCTTTGGGAAGAAGGTTGGAGCTGAGCGGTGTCAATACCAGAGGCCCCTCACATGCCTCCTCTTGACCACTCTTCCTCCTGCTAGGTAGGCACAGGAGTATGCCGAGGCTTCCTCTGCACCATGAGAAACTGCTGGGCTATTTGCACGTTTTGCCTCTGCCATACTTCTATACATTTGTCATAAAGTCTCTAAACCTCTCAGTAGAAAGCATCTGGCTTGTTCAAAATCATTTTTCTCTCTGAAAGCATACTAGAGACTCATATGGGAAGGAAATTTATGATTAAAAATAAAAAATCTGTCATATCTTTGTTTTCCATTTGCTAAAAGTCACCAGACTCTAAATCAAAGGAATCATTGAGAGATCAAACAGCTAATTTCTATATTAATGCTTAAAATGTTTGTCAGTGTACTGCACATTAAAGGGGATTGCAGGGGTTCTTATTTGATAAAAATCAAATTTATTGATTTTTATGTCTTTTTTTCTTTGTGTTATGTCTTTTTTCTTCATGATTAGTCCGTATTTAAAAAACTAAAATAAAAATGGGTTTGTCTGGGTTCACATTTTAAGAAAAAAAGAAAGCAGAGTAGAAGCAGTGTTGCTCAGTGAATTCTGTGTTCCCTGGATTCACAGAAATAATCCCGTAATAAACACTGTTGTCCTGGAGGGCTTTTCTCTGATAAATACATGGACGTGAATATGCTAAGAAAACCAGCTGTCAGGAGAACTTGTTTTGCTTTAATGGATCAGGCTCCATGCTTTAGGGGCTGAAATGGTCATTTTTTACTAGTCTGGGAGCCGTGCCAGAGGCTTCTTCGTGACTGAGGCTGGAATTCAAAGTTCGGTGACTGCGCTTAACCTTCTCATACGGACAGGGAAAAATAACAAGAACCTAGTCTGAACTCTTCGACTTTGAACATTTCTGCCTGTTTTTCCCTGATGAAAAAAAAAAAAATGAAGAGAAAATTAAGCATGTGCATTTGCTTTAAAGTGTTTCCCAGCTCTTAGCTCTCCTTTCTACTGTGGATGCTGGGGGATGGAGGAGGAAGGGCATGCGGTGGGCTCCACTTACGGTGCTGCCCAAGGCTGCCCCTCGCTGCGTTGGAGATGCAGGGCTACTGCAAAGGGCTTCTCCTCTAACGCCAGCGTGCCTTGCCTTACTATGGGTGAGTGCACGTCGCTGGCTGAAGCCTACTGTTTTAAAACATGTAGGAACTCACAGTCTCTAAATGATTGGTTTTGTCATTTTTATCTGTCTGTAGAAGACAGAAGCGAGATCTTCTGTTTGGCATGTTAAAATGTTTGCTCATCCAAGTTCATGATTTCTATAGAATTGGTAGCAGACAGCCAAGGCAGTCAGCTCATGACTTCTTCAAATCCCAGAGTATCTTTGCAAATAGAGGAGGCCAGAACGACTGTTGCCTTTGCAGGGCTTCATCTTACATTAAGCCTAGCTTTGTTGTGCCTCTCCATGTAACAGCTGACCAGCGAGACAGTAAGATCTCCTGCCGGCTACTGTGCCATCATCCAAATCTTCTTTAACTGTAGCCAGTACAGCAACTTGATTTCCAGCCTAGCTCTGCTTTGCACCTCCTCCTGTGTCCTAAAAATCCTTCTGTTTTGCTGCAGCCTCCCCTTGATGGCCCGTTGACATTTCAGAAGAGATCAGGGTAGACTGGGATTGACAGTCAAAACAGATTGAGTTGTACTTCTGTCCCAGGTGTTCAGCTGTACCAGCTGACAAAGAACAATTAGTGAAAATAACTGTAGAAGAATTAAGATTTTGTTTCCATCATCTAAATGGCACTTTAATACTGGATATGTTAATGCTGTTCTTAAATGTTTCAGATAGTGAGATTTTTGAGATGGTTTTCTTTCAGTTAGAGACTGAGCAATTAGACCTAATCATTGAAGTATGAAATACTTGAGGCAGTTCTGTGGATTGATTTTGTTGCTAGGTAATGAAGTACCCAGTTTCTTTGAATAAGAGATACTGGGCGGTTTGGGGTCTGTTGTATGCTGTACGACAAGCCAGTGCTCAGTATTGTCAGAGCAAGGCTTTGGAGATGGATGTTAGGAAGAGGATTCAGTTCTGTGCTGTGAGGAAGATTCAAAGAAATATTTCATTGATGTGTTTGAAGTTATAGGTTGACTTTTTTTATTTTTTTTTCAGCAGTATGAAACAGGGCTCCTGTATTAATATACTAATATATGATGTAGTATTGTACTAATACTACACTACTAGTTTGTTTGTATGATAACTGCAAAATTGCAGGTCCCCTGATGTGGCTCAGATTATGCAGACTTTCACAGGTTTTTCTCATTCTAGGGGTTTGGTTAGGTTTCTCTCAGAATGTCAACCTTTATGCATAAGGCTCTGTAACCTGACAGGTGTGTATCTGTGCGTTTTTCCATGATATATTAATTATCTTAAAGAAATAAATTGTAAAGCAGAAAAATATGTATAAAAAATTAAGAATTTTTAAAAGAAAACAGAACTATGTTTTTAAGACATCTCCCATCTCCCTTTTTCTACGTTCTTCTGTCTAGAGTGGAACGTTCTACAGAAATTTCAATGAACACACTTGTTTTCTTTGGATACAAAACCTTTCCACTAAGGTGTTGCCTTTTTTTTTCTTTTTTTTTTTTTTTTTTCACCAGTATACATGTAGTTTCTTTCAGGATACTCTAATTAAACCTACAGTTCTATTTCATGTTACATTGTCATATGCTATAACATATTTCATTGGAATAATCCCTGTTAAGACAGGCATTTCTAAGTACTGTTATAAAACTCTATTCTTCTAAAATATCCTCCTCAGCATTTTTACTGTGGGATCGCTGCAGCTAGGTGTTTTTATCTCCTACTAAGAGTGATAATGAAGGGGAGAAAAAAGAACAAAGTAATTTTTCTTTTGGGCATCACACAGTATTATTCATAAAGGTGTTCCTGGTTCTTTACTGTTGCCCATATCTTTAGACTTGTATCTTTGTACAGTGAGATTGTCAGAAGCACTTCTAATTAGTCAAGACTAATTTCAGTGATGACACTGAAAATTACTGCTGTCTCAGTTACTAGCTAGGCCAGTATTTTGGAGGTTTGAAATCTTAACCTGTATTTAAAATTGAAATAATTTTGTAAATTATTTTCTAGGTGTTGTTTAGATTGTGTGGTCTTTACTTTGATACTGAAATTCATTTTAGTTTTACAAAGGCACTTATTTTTCTCTTGAAACATCAAATGCTTTTGGCTGTGATTCTGTGGCTTTTCTATTGCCTACATTGGTCTTCTGTTTTGGGGGGTATTTCATTGCCATTCTCACATCCTTGGTGCCTTTTCTTAAGTGTCTTTCTTAGATATTTCCCCAGCCCATTAGAGCATGCATAGCAGAATTCATCGTTTCCTGAAATGTTTTTATAGGAGAAAGGAAGCCTGCTGAGCAGAATGTATCCATGGTAGTACTAAAATGTCTGAAACAGGTGGCAGGATTTTTTTTTCTTACCTACACATTAATAGGAACATTTTGTTTGTTATTTTATGTATGGCCTTTTGTTCTAAAGAACTGTGCAGGCCAATTCTGGGGGCAGCATGAATGCCCTGAAATCATTTTTGTAAAATTAGTTAGGCTGACCAGAGAACTTTGAAAGAAGTGTCATTTCTTTTTACCCTATGGCTTGTGAATATGGCAGTAGCAGAGCAAACAGGAGGGTCTTTTAACTGGAGTTAAATGTTACACTAGATAGTACTTTACTAGGTGTTTCTTTATAAAGTGATGAAAAAAACAGCTCCTACAAGATTTGTGAAATTTGTATGTAGGGAAACTTAACTTTGAGTTTGTTTATTTAGGACTAAGTTATAGCGTATGATTGTAAAATACGTCCTTTAAAAAAAAAAAAAAAGAAAAAGAAAAAAAAATGAAATAAGGAATTGCAGGGAAATAATGAAGCAGTGAAGTTTCTCTGTTAAGTGTGCTTAATTCCACAAACTGTCTCTTTGGAATTAAATAACTCTCCTTTTAGAAGTTGAAGCTACTGACTGCATCAGATTTAAAAATTATCTGACACGTCAGAGACTCTTGCCAATTTATCCTTAAATGTCATCACATGAGCAGGTCATGGAGGATCTTTCTTGAAGATCAAAGTTGAGCTTTTGTTTTTCAACTGTATCAGTTCAAGCTGCATATTAATGACCAAACCTGAGAAACGGGCTACAATAAGTTAATTACAATTTTTCTTGGCAGCAAATACTATTGAGTACAGAAAGGTACATTTACTCTACAGTTTCCTGGACTCAAGTTTCCTCAAGTATTTTTTAAACCTGCTATTGTTGCCATGTGTGTATTTCTCCCAGTTCTTGATGTAAATCAAAACCCACTGCTACAGAATGTGACATTATCTCCTAACAGAATACTCTTTATTGAAGCGGGATTTTTGCATATTGGGGATATGTGGCTTGCTTTCTGAATATGGTGACTAAGTCATTTGTGTTCAGAGAACTTCACTGTAATTGCAATCTGCACATTTATAGTGTTCTATCTTCAGACTCTTCCTATTCTATTATTTGAAACAGTTAACAAAAAGTTAGCTACTTTTAGTGCTTCCTTCCAGATGCTAATGTTCAGTAAGGACAAACTTACGAACACTTGGAACTGAAGAGTTAAGGGTTTTCAGACATAAACTTCTAAAACACGTGAAGCATAGAATTAAGATATGTAAAGCACATCAGTTTTGATTGCCACTGTTGTCTTTTTCTTTCCCCAAATTGTGGAGAGCTGGCAGGAGCCACTGGAGATCGCATTCCAGCTGCTGCCATTTCAGTGGGTAACTTGGTGGCACGGGAAGTGTGGATCAAGGAGCACAGAGAGGAAGGAAACTGGGAAAGGAGGAACACCAGTGGTGAAGGGATCTCAGCCTCAGGTCCTCCTTGTCCTGTGATCAAAAAAAAAAAAAAAAAAAGGAAATACATCCTTCAAGATTACCTCAAGGCCTCGTTTCAGTGCCAAGTGGTTTTGGGCCATGGCAGTTGGCAGTATGGGAGTGCGATGTGAGACTTTACCTGGCAATTAAATAGCTAATGTGTCTCCAGTTAGCTAGAGTGTCTAGTTAATAATGCATATAATGTATACTATACGTTACAACGGAGGTCATTACCGTTGTACTTTTAAGAGCAAAAGTGAGATAGGTAATGTAAATTGCTGTCACCCAGAAAATCAATAGAGGAGGCAGTAACAGAATCCATGTCTCTTGTTTCATAGTCCACAGCTTCCTGTACTGGACCCTGGTTGGTCTATCTAATCCTATCCGATAAGCTTGGCTTGGTTGAAAATGCATATTCCAGTATGTGTGGCTAGGAAGGAGAGCATTTATGAACCTCTGAGAAGCCATTTTCACAATCTTCATCTTCCCTGTTCTTTTCTCTTCCCTCAGACACCATTTTTCCATGCAATTAGCATCTCATGTGTCATGCTTCCTCCTTTCCCTGCGCATTCTCTTAGGTTCTGCTCCAGCCTAATGCCAGAATCCAACCATCCCCATCCAGCTTTTTGTCTGTAAACTTCTCCACCCCCCAGCAGCACTAAGTACCACCTCTGTTTTCATTGCTTTCCACGTCTCTATCTTGTGCCAATAATCAATGGCATTTTGAGCTTAAGGTCTGCTTTAAATGAGTTTTAATATCTTCTTAATTATCTGTTGTAGGAAGATGCCATTTCCACAAAATAAATTGTGGTTGATTTTTACAACGTGACTGCTGGGTTCCTGGGGGTTTCCTTTTCCCAGGTTGTTGTCAAGAATGTGATTCATTCTATTGCTGATTACATTTAAGGCATGTTAGACATGCTATATCCTTCTCTCTCTCTCTCTTTATAGATATATAGGATATATATATACACATGTATATCCTACTGCTCCTCCTTGTAACTACAGGAGTTACTCCACTCATGTGAGTGTTAGCAGAAGCTCTCTGATTGCTTTCTGCACTTGTACATTGGACCTGCATGGAAAGTATGTATAAAAAGCATGTTCCTGCCTGTGAAACTTTGTGTTGAATAATCTTTTCCTATATATAACAGATCCTCCTTCAGAAATATTGAGAACCTTTTTCCTAAGAGCTTTCCTTTGGGGAATCCCCCTATCAAGTAACAAGACTTCATTGAGTGAGAAACCCAACACCAGCATCCTAAACTTCAGCTTTCTTTAAATAAGAGTTCAGATTTCAGGCAACTCAGAATAGTTGTCCTTTAAATGGAGTAGAGTTTCTGTATTTAGTAGGTTCACTTTCTAAAAAAACATGTAAGCTGATTTTTATAGAAGGCAGAGATGGCAAAAAAGAAATAACTGGTGCAGAGCAGGGCTTCATGCGATGAGTCCTGTATGTTTTATCTTTCCTTTCTCTACAGCCAGCACTTCTTGGGCACCAGCTGGACCTAATTCATCTGCAATGTGGAAGAAACACAGAGAGGTAGTTAGAGGTGGCCTGTGGGCCACCTTACATCCAAGGAGTTGTATACTCCTTGTATGTGTAGAGAAGTGTTCTTTAGCAATTGAGGAGAAAAATACTACGTTCTTGTACACGTAGTCCTCTTCTGTACCAAAAAATAGTATAGCCACTCTCTGCTTGTTTTCACTGTATATCAGAAACTTCTCTGGCTATCTCTGAGTTGTCACAGGCTACAGCTAAACTGTGGGGCCCACCCTGGTCAAATAAAAGCTGGTGTCAGGGCAAGACCTGGATGTTCGACATGCCACATCCCACCCTGATTTCCACTGCAAGAAGCCCGGAGCCTTTGGAGGGGGAGAAACTTGGGTACTCCACCAGGCCTTTGATCTGGATGGTGAGAGTCAAACCTCTGGTGTAGGCTGCAAGGCACACCTTCCTTGCGTGTTTGTTTGTGTATGTGGTGGTGGTGTTGTTGGGAGGTTGGTGCAGTCATTGAAATGTCTGCCTAATTCTGGAAAATACCCGTAAATGCTTCTTTAAAGGCAATCATCAACCATGTTGTGGAGTAACAGTGTTTTGAAACCCTTCCATTTCAGTGGGTTTTTTAAACCACTTCAGCCTTTCATTACTTTGGCAATTTGTGTAGCCAGTGTGTTAATGGAAAAAGTCTGGAATATTTTATGTATAGCTTGGAGAACATACATGTGTGTCAACAAAGAATATCGGAGGATTTGTGTCGCAGATCTCATGTGTGGTATTTGATATGTGTATGCAGTATGTGTCAAACTTCCTACAGAGAAAGCCAAATTAAATTTTGGCAGGAATTGAAACTTGAGTATATGAAAATGTAGTTTCTCTTTTTTGTTGGATATTAAAGCTAAGTTCTTGGAGCTGGTTTCTGGTCAGGGGCCACTGATAGTACATGAGGGGGAAACTTCAGCCGTTTAACAGTTTAAGTGAACAAGACTCTGTTAGTACCAAAGTTGGATACACCATACGACTGTGGAAAAACCTGTACAAATAGAGCGAAACAATTCTGCTTGCAGATATTTGCTGTTGAAGCCAATAAAAGGGCTGTGCTCTTCTGTGTGGTTTAGTGATGTCAAGCTCTGCTTGCTGGAGGCAGCTGTGCTACTGCAATGCTTTTCTGACCTTAAATAGCCTATATGCTGGGTAATGCAAGCATACAAATATAAATACGGGGCACATAAGGACATAAGGAGGCCAGAAAAGCCATCTAGGCCCCTTCCCTTCTCTGAATTAGTCAGTGTCTTCCTCGGTATTATTCTCTTCTGGGATTTGTCCAAGATATTTACAAAACCGTTTATACTAATTGTTCCCTTGTGTTGCCTCAGTACTGTTTATTCCATATGTTAAGTACTGCGTGCAAAGCAATTCGGCTTTTTAGTGGGGCTGCTGTTCTCTTTCCTTTCCTTGCTTTGTTTTTGCATTTGATAATAACCCAAACAGCTGCGCAACATTTGTCTGTCTTGGAAGGTTGCTTACCTCAGTAGCAACCCACTGCTCTTCAGCCTTTCTAGAGAAAGTAGCGCTTGCTGTGATATTTTGTGGAGGTAATTCCTTTAGGCCGTGTTTTTGGTTGGCTTCCCAGATATTTTTTGTTTTTCTTGTGCTCCATAGTGGTTAGATGGCATGTACATGTAATTACATAGCGATCCTGTTAATTTGTTCCACTGCTCAAAGATCGTCTGTACTCCTCTTGGAGTTGTAATGAAGATTTTAACTTGATTCCCGACCACCTCCAATCCTTTTGTTTTCAGTTCACGCTCTGTTTTCATTCACATACCTACTATTGAAGTTTCTCTTGCTGCTGTTTTTTTTTGTTATTATTATTTTTTTTTAATTCTTTAAGTTCTGTCTCCATATTCTGGTTTCTGTTCTGGCCGTTTGTTTTTAACTCTACCCAGATCTCTGAAAATGTTTTTTATTATTATTTTTTTTAAGAAGTAAACCTCTGTAGTTTTGCACGTCGGGTAGCAGTTTTTCCTGCTGTTGACAGAGAAACTGCGAGGAGAGTTGAGTGATGAAGGTACCTCAGGACAAAGGAAGCCTTATCTAAAGTTTAGGCACTCTTTGATCAATGAGAACCTAACAGCCCTTTTAATGGTCTGATACGTAGAATCAGAGCACGGTCACAACAGTAACGTTGCGTTGTCTCAGACTGCAGTGCCTTTGTTCTCTGTTTGTTTGAAAGCAGTAACATTATTTTATAACACTTTAAAATGTTTATTTTCCTCTTTTTTTTTTTTTTTGAACGTTATTTCTCTTTAAAATGAACTCTGAATCATTGAGCCCAGCTTCCTGCTTGGCATGGGACTCTTGCCAGCACTAGGTCAGGTTTTGAATAGCCGGGCCTTTGTCTAGCCGAGTCCCGAGCGCTTCCCACAGAGGAGATCCCACAGCCTCGCTGAGGAGCCTTCTCTGCTGTGCCTGCCCTCCACAGGGGAGATGTTCCTCCAGAAACCCAGTCTCAGCATCCCAAGGCTTCAGCTGGCCCAGTCCTTAACACCGTACAGGTCCCTCTGGTTTGGAGCTGGCCGGGTCTGTGGTCACAGTGCCATGTGGTATCATAACACGGCCATTTACTGCGATGTTGTCATGCGACGACCTTTCTTCCCTTCACCCATGAGCTACCGTTCATCCATTCTGACTCAGATCAGCAGCTGAAGCTCTTTTAACATCACTTCCTTTTCCCATAAATTCTAGCTTCTCGAGTTAGTCACGTCTTGCTTCTCCAGCCACATGGAAGGGTCACATTTAAGGACATCTTGCTGACTGGGGGTTGTGGTGAGCTGGTATAAAGTTAAATTAAGTTCCCATCTCACTGCTGACACAATGAAGAGTGTTGGCATGAGGAACTGGCTGAACTCTGGCAAGTGTCACCAATGCATGGTCCTTTGAGACCAGCTGCTGCTTGACATAATTCAGAGTGATATAGGGCACTATGGGGCCAAAAATTAAATAATTTGGGTCAATATTGTGGGTATTGTTATGTCTTGCCATAGCAAGGCATGCAATACAGGAAAATCTGTTTTACTTCATCTTTTTTTTTTTTTTAACACTGTATACTAAAGGCTTATAATATCTTCTCAGTACACAACTACTGATTTGTATTTTCGTTTCTAAAATTTCATGTACTATAGTAAAAATAAAAGTAAAAAAAAATACGACCACTAGTAACGAACAGTGAAGGACTGTGGCAATGTAACTTGCATTGCTGAGTATTTTCTATGTAGGACAGAACAAACTTAAAATGGTAGAAAAAAGGGTAGAATTACCTTGGGTTTGTTCATTATACTAGTGCTTTGAAAGTCTATCGTTCTATTTTTGTTCATCTCCCAACCTGTTCAGCATATTTCATTTAATAGTTTAATGGTAGCGTCTAGATGCAACCACCCATGTTACATCAGACTGCGTGCAACTGGAATGTTGTTTACTTTTCACCAAGGCAACGCCCTGTTTTTTGTTAATTAATATCTAACAAGGTCCTCCAGCTGACTCCCTTTAAAGTCAAGAATGTAGGGGTGTTCAGAATTTATAGGCACACTGTGCTAAGGCCTTGTAGGAACAGTGCGTTTTGTGCAAGTGGCCCATTAAAGGAGATGCTTTGGGGGTTGGTTGTTTTGTGTTGTGTTTTTTTTTTTTTTCTTTTTGGTATGTATGTGTTTTCTTATATTCTTCTTCAGCTACCTTGGACAAGTTACGTTTGTACTGAATGTGCATGGTCATTTAATACTGGGAGCCGTGAAATGATTTTCTTGATCAACAGAATGAACTTGAGAAGACTTGTGGGAAAGTCTCCTACAACAGTAACCTGTTGCTGTTCTTTCGGGAGTAAAGGAGAACTTGCATGTTTAAAGCGGTCAAATCCTTAGCTGTGGCTAGTGAGTGTTGAAACTGTAAATATTTTTTCATTTTTTTTGACGAGACATCCCTCAAATGTCTCAATTACAACTATACCGCCAGGGATTTTTTGTTAGATCTTTACATGTTTTGTCCAAGCTTGACTTGAAATGATTCAAGTAATACAATATACACCATTGTCTTAGTGCTGTTCCACTCATAAAAATGGTTTGCAGCCCTTTATTGTCTTTTGATCTGAGTATCTATATAATCTTTCTCATAAATTGTAATGAATTTTTGTTTTGGTACCTCTCTGAGACTACTTATTACCACATACTGTCATATGAATGTATTCATATGAATATACTAATGTGTGAATATATTCATGTATTTCAGAAAGATTGCATTACTGGGAAACTAGAACCAAATAGAGAGTCCCTTTGATAATCTTAGTCTGTGACAGATAAATGTGGCTAGGCTGAGAAGTGTGGTCTTTCTTTCATGATCAAATTTTATACCTAAGATGTCTTCCTGCTTATTGATCCTCATTAATCAGTGCCCTGCATTAGCTATGTAGGCTGTCTTGAGGCTATGCTCATTTATGTGCAGTGACATGTGATACAGGTTCCTCTAGCATCTCCACTGTTGTCATTCAAGCAGTGTGCTCTAAAGAGAATGAAATAAAATATTCAATACAAGCAGAAGTACATTTCTTTCCACCATGAAAAATATATTCATAATAGTTGGGTATATCTTGAGGCCTTGACCCCTGCCAGAATATCTCAGTAACATAAAGATAAATAGATACTGCAATTGGCAAACTGATTATAATTGTATGTTAAGGCAAGCAGAATAGTCTTTTAATTTAATTCAATCTTTAAAAACCTGTAAAAATACTTGATTCTATTTTAAGAACCAATCATAGGTAAATAGTGTTCCATCCAAACCATGTCAATTACTGGTGATTATGTTTGTTTTTTTGTAGATTTTTTAAAGTTCCTTTGTTGTAGGAGGACATCTTGGCAAAGCTTCACATGTGGTTAACTGATTGCTGAGCCACAAGTAAATAATACTGTACGGTTAAGCATTTCTTCCTGCATCACCAATTTCTGTTCTCTTGGGCAACAGGAGTTCAAATCTGGGCAAAGATGACAGGCATAAACCTGTCTGATTGGATTAATAACATAGAAACTGTTGCTAGCCTCCGAAGGAATATTTTAAAGTTGGTCTTGTGGTAAGTTTCTCAACACAGATTTGGATTTTATTAGACCAGCAGATAGATAGGTGAATAACATTTGAATCCTAAAGGACAAAAGGAGAATCTGTTTCCCGTTTTCAGGCTTAGCAGAAAGGAAATCTGCTAAAGGAGGTGAGAATGGGTATCTGGAAACCTGATAGGCAGTAGTGATTCAGAGGTGGCTTCCACTATGCTGAGTTTGGGGGAATTCTTTTTAAACACTGTCATTTTTGCTTGTGTGGCATTTCCAGTCTCCCTAAATGTCTTTTTTTTTTTTTTTTTTTTTTTTGAAATAAGAATTAATTAGTTTGAGGAAGCATACATTTTCCAATTACTGTGCTCTCACCTGTGAGAGCATAGAACTGATAAGTTGATAAAGGTTTTTTGATACATTTCTTTAATCTTAAAATTGATGTTCATACGGAAAGTTATAAGTTTGTTGTGTGTTGCTAGGAGAAACGACCTCAAATTGTCCCCTTGTCATAACTTTGCAAAAAGCTTAAGTAGCATCTTTATGGTAGTAGCATCTGTATTTTGGGTTGTACCATTAAATTGAACACATGGGAAAATCTGTAACCTAAATTTACTTTTCTGTGCCTTTGTAGTTGTGTTGAAATGATAATAATAGCTAATATTTGAGAGGGCAAAGTTACATTCCAGGAGCTCATAGAGAGCAAATACCGAGCATTTGGGAAAGGCAGTTTGGGAAAGAAAAAAAAAAAATGTTCAAAGCTTTTGTTTATTTGTTCTTCTTATATCTACAAAAATGGCATGAATTTGTCTTCAGTTCTCTTCTGAGTGCTGAAGTAGACCTTTGTAGGTTCAACTGATAAATTTTCTTATGCAACTTGAGACCTAAATTCTCAGGAAAGAAAAAAGGCAAACATCTTTCGGAAATGAATTTGATCCTTTGGAATTACTCCAGTGTGTGGAAAGCTTGATGTTGGACCTGCTAATGAGACTTTGACCTCTATTAGGATACCAGTACCCCAGACTGATTCTTGAAATGTCACAACTTGTAGCTATTTCAAATGCTGGTTTATGTTGAAGGTATAAAGGTATCAAAAAGAGTTGTTAAAATATAGTACATACGTGAATTACCTGTTGGAGGAGAAACATCTGTTGAATTATGTAGATCTTGATAACTTTTGAAAGAAAAAAAAAAGCAATACAAAGTTATTTGTCTGTTTACAAAATTAAAAGGGAAATTGAAAATTAAGAAAAATACCATGATTTATATTTTATGAGCATATTTTTAGTATTCATGTCCTCTCGTAATTTCTCCAGTGTATCCAGCAACCTTTTCTTTCCCTCCTTGCCCCTCCTCTGTCTTCCACCCTTTCACACTCCAAATTCTCATAGCTGTTGTTCTGAAGATGCTTTTGTGATTGTCTTCTCTGTCACTTTGTTCAAGCAGCATACTTCCCTCTTTTTGACAGACCTTGTCCAGAATTCTCTTCCTAATTCTTTTAATTAGTAGACTTTTTTTTTTAATACAGAGCTCTTTTTTTTTTTTTTTTTTTTTTTCCAGCTAGAACCTTTGCTCTTTTATTCCCCCTCTCCTCCTTCCTTTGGCGTTGTCTGTCTTTCATCACCCTCTTTAACAGAGATTTACATGGAAGGAAAGACGAATATGCCTGATACTGAAGATGAGTCAATAAAATCGATTAATTCTGAGGATTCCCTGACGGACAGATGACACGGTACTAGATTTTGAAGGCAAAGTATGGAATTTTAAACAAAATATTTTATTTTTTAAGTTTGGGATCTTGAAATGTCTACCCTGACTTTTGTTCTTGATAAATAATAGTTTGCTGTCAGCCATTCTCCAGACTTGGCTTGCTTTCACATTTTCTGCATTTTATTTCTTCTTGCAAAGTTAGAAAAATCATACCATGTATTGGACATAAATTCTAACCTTACCCAGCATTTGGCTAGATGAGCTGCAATTAGTTATTTTTAGTCCTGACCAAGTTCGTCTGCATAAATGTTCTTCAGGTTGACACTAATTAGACACTGAATAAGTACATGGTTCCTTGAAGGGAAGACAGCTTTTCCAAGTATTGACCACTGCCTTAGATAGGTCTCCTTCCAAAGTAGATCTCCAAAGAATAGGAAATTTGGAACAGGTGTTGCATAAACCAAAAGAGAACAAGTTTGACATGTAAAGACCTGGGCGACGTTTTTTTTCCCCCACAACTAATACATTGAATTTGAAGTAGGTACTAAATTTGTGCATTTCACTCCTTCTTATGTATTATCAAGTTGAAAGATGAGAATTAGATGTTCCCTCCAAACAATTTTATCTTTAATGCTCTGAAAATATTGAAAATATTAATGATTCTTGAATCTTATGGATACTCTAAATCAGTTAACAGTTCCATGTCACAGGTTTGGCAGATTTTAATATAATGTTATGAGTTAGTTACAAGGAATATTCTAGATATTAGTATGCAGTACTTGAAAAGTTTGATGTGCATAACCATGACCTTCAGTCTTTTCAGTAATAACTATTGCAATCATTGATTGCTACCAAAAGCTACTCTGTCAGGTCAGTCAGAATGGCGATGCAAATCATTCATCACTTCCTTTATGTTTGAGAAGTGTGTCTTTGCTTGTGTGTCTCAGGTGCCTCAAACAGGCTAAACAATTTTTTTGGAAGCCTGCTTCTCAGAAAAGAATGAAATAGTCCGATTCTTCTTAGCTACTTTCTGCTTGTGTTCCTTGAACCTTTCAGAATTGGATTTCATGGTAATTGCAAATGTAAGGTGTCATGGGTGGTGAATCCTCTTGCTTCTCACTTAAGCAACTCTAGAATATCATCAACCTTCAGGTGTTGTCTTTATTGTAAATTTATAATGCCTTTTTTTTTTTTTTACATTTTTTTTTGTATGAGGTTGTTTGTACTTAAATATGCAGCCTATATTCTTCCACGGTAGGAAATTTCTGGTGACTTGCTGTTGGAGCTTTTGCTCTCTCTTACAAGACAGTATCAGTTGGCTAACTTTTTACAGTGCTCAGGTTGGTAGCAAATTAGTAAGATAGAGAAGGCTGGGAAACTGATAGATTGTTTTTTATCCAATTTTAATGTAGCAAATAATTTGAATGGAAAATGGGAAGTGAGGTCATAGTCTTTAATTTCTAGTGTCCAGTTCTTCTGTCTGTTAGTCTTTTCCATGCTGTAATTCTGACAAGTCTTCTTTGAATGTCCAGTGAAATAGCCAAGGAGTGACTTTGACTCTAGCTACTGAATTTATCTCCCATGCTTGGAGAGGATTCCTTGAGTTTTTATCCTGAGTTTGGATGGCTCATATTGGACGTGTTACTGTTACTGCTTGCCTTATCAAAAATTGTCCCATAGACTGTGGGTTTCAATATTGAAGGGTGCTAACTTAAAATGCCTTGAGTACCAACTCAGGTTTGCGTTATAACTCTCCCAAAGAACGAACAGAAGAGAAGAATGTTACCTCAAGTGAAAGGTTTGTATTTGTTTCCCTCCCTCTCCCCACACCTTCCAAAAATGTTAAGCAGAGCTAGCTGTATCTCTGATCACCCACAGCTCTGCTACATACTGCGGTGGTTTGAAAGCAAACTGTGTAACTAGAGTCAAGCAGCAGCACTGGCTAATTACAAAACATATTCACATAAGAGGCTTCAACAGCAGTGTTTGTAATTGGTCTTCTCATCACAACTCTGGCATTACCTGTAGGTTGGCATTCGCTACAGTACGACTGTATCCCTAAATAACCACTGTCTTTCGGGGGTATAATCAGCTTGCCCTCCCCTCCCCTGCTCTGAGAGCCAGCTGTACCTGTGCAGAGCGATACCGTTATGCAGTGAGCAAGTGGCCTTGCCAGACTGGGGAGCAGCTTCAAACAGCCTGTAGGGTTGCACGGGATCTGGCTGTTGCAGTCTTTGGGCCAAGCGCGTCCTTATTTGACTCCACCTACTCTGAGAAGCTTTGACGTACTCTGTTTCCCAAAGTAAATAGTGTTTTGGGTTTGGTTGTTTTGTTTGTACTGTTTCATCCCTACAAAGGAATGAATAGAGCCATTTTGTAACCTTGATTCTCAGCTTACTTCCTTCACTCTCCTTAAACACCTCTCTCCCTCATCACGGTAACTTTTAGTGTTTCAAATTCTCTTTCAAACATGCACATGCCACCCAAATCACGGTGGTATGTGAAATGTAATGTTAGGCAACTGTTGATATTGTTAGAGGGATTGTATTTTAAGCTGGGGTGGGGATGCTAGCACAGTACATTTTGCAGAGCTGTGCATTTTTTTAAAACATCATCATGATCCCTGGCATATCACTTGTACTTGCAGAAGAGGGCAGGGTCCTGCACCTTCAGATCGGGTGCTTTTTCAGGTGTTCCACCCAGCCTGAGTTCATGTCAGACAAGTCAGGTCATTATTTCACTGCTATTGAGGTATTCAAGGGAGGAGTTTTATTTATTTCACTATTTCATTCTTTTTACCAAATCTAAGGCAATAACATCTTTGAAGATATAATACCTTTCAATTTGCTGTTCACAAAATTAGTTAATTTACAACTTTCTGTGGGGGAACAGAAGAGAACTGCTTTTGCCCTTTTTTCGACGATTAATTCAGGTTACGCTTCCATTGCATTTTTAAGGAAACCTCAGTTAAATTATTAGTATCTGTTTTAATCATATAATAATCATACTGTGACAATCATTTTATCTTTTTGTTTATATAGATATATGTTTATGATTAAAATTTATCAGCGTAAATTACTTTGCAGTAGCATCCTAATATCGATATGGTACCCAAATAGAAGAACACATGCACGTGCTGAACTCTCAACCCAGTGAGTTGCAAGTGAAGATAATAGCAAACTTTATAAAAACAGGGCTATTATGTACAATATTTTGTCATAATCATTTTCCAGCCCTCAGCCATTTGTGGCTCCGGGACTTTGATATGTATTCAGTAATCCTGAATGAATTTTTCTTCCATGGTCTCATCCACTCCACCCTTTGAACATACTGCAGCAGGGAATTCCACAGCCCCACTGCCTCTTGTGTGAAGATCTTAGAATCGTAGAGTCATCTAATCTGGAAAAGACCTTTAAGATCAAGCCCAACCATTAACCTGGCACTGCTAAATCTACCACTAAACCATGTACCTAAGCACCACATCTGTATCAGCCACTTCCCTGGGCAGCCTGTTCCAGTGCTTCACAACCCTTTTAGTGAATAATTTTTTTTCATATCCCACCTAAACCTCCCCTGGCACATCTTAAGACCATGTCCTCTTGTCCTTGTTTGTTGCTTGCGAGTAGAGACTAACCCCTACCCTGCTACAGCCTCTTCTGAGGTGTTTTTAGCGAGTGATAAGCTCTCCCCTGAGCCTCCCTTTCTCTAGGCTAAGCAACTCCAGCTATCTCAGCTGCTCCTCTTAAGACTTGTTCTCTAGACCCTTCACCAGCTTCGTTGCTCTTCTTTGGACGCACTCCAGCACCTCGATGTCTTTGAAGGGAGGGTCTGAAAAGTGAACACTGTATTCTTCCTCCTTTTGGTTTTGAACCTAGCTCCTATTAGCATGATTTAGTGCTGAGCCTTTCCACTTGTGCTGCAAGAGATGCAACTAGCCAATGTTTACATTCTCCCCATCACTCATAACCTTATAGTTCTCGTCCTGCTCCTGTGTTTGTTTTCTGTTTTCCGGACTGAGGAGTCCTACTCTAAGCTACTCTTTACCTGAAAGCCATTCCATATCTTTGTTAATTGTTTTCTTCTCTGAAACTTTTCGGGTGGCTATATATATTTTTTTTGTAGAGGGGAGTCTGAAACTCATAGCACTGTGTAGGTGTGGACAAAACACAGCTTAATGAAGGCCATAATCTGGCTCTTCCTTTTGTTTTCTGTTTCCCCATAATTCCCAACTTTTTTTTTTTTCTTTTGTCTTTTTATGTGGTGCTGAGGTGACATTTTAATTGAATTGTCAGTCCCAAGATCAACTGAATGTTCAGCTTGGAGTCCATCATTTTATGTTTCCAGTTAGGATTGTTCTGTGCATCACTTCATGTTCTTCTGTGTTAAATCTCATATTTCTTGCTATCACCTGATCATTCTGCTTCAAAGTCTTTTTATTACTCTTCATGGTTGGAACTTGTTTTCAGTACCCTAAATAGCATATCACCTGATAGCTCACCTGTTTACCAGGTCATTTATGAATGTTTTTGAACAACAGAAGTCACTGCTGAGTTCTCCAGCTGGCTTAACACCACCATCCGAGCATGTTATTCTCTCAGACTTCAGAGTGACTCTTTCAAAGAGCTGCAGTATATTTCTGAGACAGGTTACCCCTTCCTGAGAAAATAAATACAGCTTTTATATACTGTATGTGTCCATATACACTGGGTGGAGGGTTTTGAAATGGGGATGTTAGTCATTTGCCCAAAATTTAGGGAGGCCCTCACAGGAGTAAAGCACTTCTGAGGACTTTGCTGGGAGGATACGGTGTGTGTGGTGGCAGATCATGCAGCCAGTCCTTGATAGGCTTCTCAGACACCAGAAAAATACAGTACGATCCCTGTCCTGTTTTGTGTAAGCCTTCCCACCCTGGCACTCCAGTATCACCAGTAGGTAAAGTAAGTACCAAGACCTGGGTCCAAAAGGAGACATTTTGATGGAAGTGAATGTTAGAGAACTGTTCCTGTTTTTCCACTTGTCAGGGCTATGGTTTATGGGTCAGGCTGTGTGAGCACTGAGATCTTACCAGAGTCTTGTGATTTCTGTTCTTACTAAGGAGCTATTTGTCAGCCTCTGTTTTCTTCATGCATTGGCTTGTAGTGGCATGTTTTGGTCTCGTCTTCCATCATATATTTGGCATTTTTGTGGCCAACTCCTTTAACATGGTTTCTCTGAGTGGAAGACCTTACCTCTGCTGTGCTTGAAAACTGTAGTGGAAATCCCCACGCAGGTGGCTCTCAGGATAATGTTTGTTAATGTCAAATTTCCAGTGATTTTTCCTTGTGGTACCCATCATCATTGCAACAGGGAACACAGTGCTGGAGATGACCAGCACTGGACCGACCAGGCTTTTGAGCCTCCCTGTGAAAAATTCAAATAAGATTTTTTATTATTATTATTTTTTTTAAGGCAAAAAAAACACAAACCAAGCAAAAAAAAAAAAAGTTGTAGAACTACTCTCAGGACTATTCAGTAGACTCATCAAAGTGGAAGCAGTTTAAACCTAAGTAAGTGTGAACAACAGCATTTGTGTTTTGTAGGAGAGTTTTTGTCCTGTAACAGATAACTATCCTTGCGTAACAGGCAATTGTTTTACAGTAGATAGGTAGCAAATTGAATAATGAGTAGCTTTTACTAGAAAATCTTGCTGGACAGAAATTTCCTAGAGCAGATCCTTTTTTCCTTTTTTTTTTTCCTTCCCTCTTCAGTGTAGAACTACAGAAAAATCTGCTCAGAGTTTTCTGAAGAGTCATGTGCAAGAAGCAAGAACAGCGAGGACATGTGCCAATCTTTATTTCTTTGTATGATGTTTTTTATATTGCATTGGGTTTGCGTTTTTCATAAGGAGAGCTGGTTGTTTGGCAAAACAGGACCCTTCCGCGAGACACACATTTTGTATTTGTTTTTCTAAGTTCAAACTGGATGAGATGGGCAAAGTACAAAAACCTGTTCTAATTTAAGAAACGGTGTTAAAACTTCCGTATTTTCCGCTGTACACAACGGACATGGGCAAGTTCCACACCACCTTCTGGTATTTGGGCCATTCTTGTCCCTGTGTTGAATCATTTGCTTTCTTTTCCCACCCGCTGAGCAAGATTAATAAACTTACTGTGAAACTACACATAATTCCTGAAGCTTTTTCTCCATTGCAAGCTCCCAGCTCAAAAAAAAAAAAAAAAAAAAAAAAAGAAAAAAAAAGGAGCAGAGGTGGCTGATGGACACTTATAAATTTTACAATGTGAGTCCTGCCCAAGAAGTGATGAATAAATACACAATGTGTCCCAAACTGTACTAAAAGACTAATAGATTCCTGCTTTGAATCTTTGGAAAAAAAAGGTCATATCTCTAAACTTAGACTAAAAAGAGTTTGTGAAATATTTTCAGCGCTATTAAGCAACTCCTGCTTTCCAGTAAAGCTGGAAGCTGGGACAACTCAGAACCTTTGAAATTTGCTGCAGTTGGAAATTGCCTCATCTTTTCCATTATAAATATTTTTCTTTTGTTTCTTTTATTTAGAAATTTTTTTGAGGTTTTCCATATGTGATAACTGCTTAAAACGAGTACTGGTTTTGACATATTTGTCTCACTGGTGGAAATTTCCCTTCATCAGAGGTATCAATGTGTTTTTTCTGTGCCTGTGCTCTGGCATCCCAGGTTTAATGAACATGTTGCGAAACGTTTCTTTGAGTATGCACCTGTGTACTCTCATGGTAAAGAAAGTAGATTATTAGTATTATATTAGTAGTCCTGAGGCTGTGGTTAAGAAGGCATTTGTTGAAGCTCTCGCAACAGTGGCTTTGACAAATGATTTACCTAATGGGATGAAGTTATTTATGGTGTTTTGTTTTTTTTATTCAGGAAGCATCTGATGAAAAACTGTTTGTCTATCTGAATTGCTTGTGCAATGTGAGTTTAACCAGTTGTTGGGTTTTGTTTGTTTGTTTTTTAAGTTTTCAGGTTACTTAGTGTTGAGGGTTGGGGTTTTTAGGGGGAAACGCTGTAGTTTTCTGCCCAGACTGAGGGTGAAAGCTTGGCTCCAGTCCAATTGGCAAGGAATGCCAAGGGCTTCCATGGAACTGTAATTCCTCCCTAGATACTTGATGTGGTGGGAAGCTGTGGTAGTTTTTTAATCTGACTTCCTAGGAAAATTAGTTCTCTTTCCTGTAAATTAGTATGATCCATGTTGTCTGTGCACACGGGTAGGTTTCTGTTATTTCTGCCCTACAGTCTGCTCTTGAGCCTGTTGGCTAATTTCAGAAGAATGTAGTAGGAGGATAGAAGGCTTGAAAATACAAAGTTCCTGTAATTTCTTAAATATAACCAGTTAGAAGAGGCAGATTCTGTTACTGCCACCTAAAGGAAAGGCTGAAGCTCCTGTATAACTATTTTATGAATAGAGAATCAACATAGTTGAAATAAATCATGAATATTCTAATCCCAGGAAGTGCTTCAGTCGGAATTCATGCCTTGTTAAACATCAGAAAAAACCTCTCTTCAGACAAGATTTGTGTCCTTAATGTTTTCTCTGATGTCTTACAAGGCATGAACACCATTTGAAGCTTTTCCTTTGGCAAAGACATTTAGAACATCTTTCCTGTGTGGTTTTTCTGATGTTTAATAAAGAGTGAACTCATACTGTGTGTTAACACAGCTCAGTTAAAAAATCAATCTTATGCAGTACAGTAGTCCATTGGAAACCAAACTTGGTTAGTTGTGTTGTCCATTACTTTGTTTTTTATGCTGCTTATGTTATTATTTAGGTAAATATTGACAAGTAGGTATTCAGGAATAAATGAAATATAGGGACTACATCCTTGGAATATTACAGATATTATTTAGACACATAAAACTCGTGCATTTTAAGGCAGTAATTCATCAACCTTTCAAAAGTTATTTCCATATGTTGTTATGACATTAATATTCATAACACTGTTATACCACATGTGCAGAAGAGGATGAATTTATTACTGATGTGGGAGATAAAGCTTTGAATTTCCTAATTCTTCTGACTTTTTGGAAACAACATATTTGATTTACTGTTACGTACTTTGTATATGAATGCGTGTATGAGGTTCATATGGTTGCAGATGATTATATTGGTGAAGGTGATATCCCTTACTTTCATTGAATTCAAATAGACGTTCAGATAAGGACTTTTGCATTCAAGGTTATAATAACTGGAAGTCTGTATGTAGTGCAAGCTGTCAAATACACACATGCCAAGTGGCCAAGTTTGAACTGCCATATTTAAAGAAAAAGAACAAAATAAGAGCAATTCCTGGATTTACTGTCCTTCCTGAGGACAGATTTTTTTTTTTCCATGCAAGGAAATAATATAACACATACAGTGGTTCCCAATCTTGTTGTTCTAAGCAAATTTTTATTTTAAGTCTAGGTGGATAAGAATCTGCCTGAGTAGGAGAAGATCAAACTGATCTTTTTTTGTTTGTTCAATCCTATGGCTGATTCTTAATCTGAAGTGAAATTGGTCACGTATAATTTACTGGGACTGTATCTTCACTGTGAGCTCAGTGAGAGATGGGAACTGTGAAAGTGGGAGATCGTTAAAATCATGCTCTGGTACAAATGTAACCTCTGCAGTTTTTAAGGAAATTGAAAATCCACCAGCAGCCAAAGGAACACTAACTATAGTAGTAGTCATGAAAGGCAAGACCTACAGGCATTTGGAAGAAGAAGCCAAATGAACAGAGGCTATTTACAGGAAGGTTTAGATTTAATTTCGGAACTGTATTTTGTTGTTCTTGTAGAGTCGGTTTATGTTCCTTTTTACTCTAGCTTTGCAGCAGACCTAAAATCTTCATGAGCTAACGCATTCATTATAATTCACTTAAAAACATCCAATGATGGCCTGTATGTTGAAGACAGGAAGCAGGAGAATAAGCAAAGAGCCTATGGTTTCTGAGAACTTCAGTCTTCACAACAAAATAGTAACCTCAGCATGTAGAAGCCCCAAATCAGCTATTCCTGCCCCAGACCTAGAAGACAAACTAGAATTTTAAAATACTATTTATAGGTTTAAATAGTACTGAAGGTTTCATTTTTGACATTCTTTAGTCAATTCAAAAATAACTTGAGTGACAAATCTTCATAGTAAAAAAAAATAATCCTTGCAAAATTGTCTACGTTCAAAATCACAAGCCTCTGTAATTACAGATAAATGGTGTACACAGTGTGCAGTGGCTTCTTTACATTTTTTAAAGTGAGAAAACAGGTAACCTACCATGGCAACTCGAATCTAAGGGATTTTGTTGACAATGTGTTAGGAGGAAAAATTCTGGGTGAGCTGAAATGACTCACTAGTAAAGCTTACCTTCAAAGATGCTGAGGACCTGCTTGTGATATTCTGGTCATACTCAACTTCTAAAGTAGGTGTGAGTTCTACTTTTATTAACATAAAGTATTAATTCCCTGACATGGGGACTCTGCAAGTCCAAGACCTCTATGTATATATCTTACTCTGCAAAGACTGATAAACAGTGGTTGAGGCTGTTCTCTTCATTTACTCTAGAAACCATTGACAGAATTGGAATAAAACAGAATTTGTAGTTTCCATTGCAGTGTATTTAGTGACTTGATATTAAAGTGGAAGACCATAAACTTCAAGCATGCACATGTGAAAAAGAGATGTAGAAAAGAAGAGGTACTAATTTTAATTAGTACATGATAAATTGCAATAAATATGTTATCATAATTTTTTTGTGGTGATTTATCAAATGGCATTAATACAACTTTGAAAGAGTTCTTCCTGAAAGCTGAGGTTGCCAGTTATGCCATTCAGTGACAGGTAAGGAGATGGTGAGCAAAATCAAGCTGTTTGGTGGCATATCTTCTTTCTTACATTAAAGACTTTAAAGAAATAAAACTTTAAAAAAACTTTGGAGAAATAAAAATACAGGATATAGAAACACATGCATGTATAACACAGAAGACTCCAATGCTGGAGTATATTTATTACTGGATATGTATTTACTGGATATTTATTACTGGTAAAAACTGCCAAATGCAGTTAAGAATATAAGTACTCTCAGCCAAAACTTGGAATATTTTCACTTTGGGCATAAATTTTCTTTTGTAAGATGCTGATAGGTAAAATTAGATTAAGTAATAAGGTAAACATTCTGTTGTTTAGCCATGCAAGATAATTATAACAGCTTCCTAATCTTGGGCACTTACAGAACAGTGTTCACAGCCACTCTGCTTATGACTGAATAAATAATGTTTAGTTGCATATATTGCGTAATGGGGGAAAAGTCGCTAAATTGTTGAAGTCATTTAAATGAAGGGAGAATTATGTTAAGGTTCACTTAACTCTAGTCAATTAAAAGCTAATATTTAGGAGATCGTTGCATACAATAAAGTTTTTAAAATGTATATGTATTCCTTTATAAAATAATTTGTTTATAGAAAAAAGACAGCACATACAAATACTGGCAAGACATCATAGTCCCCATCAGATTGAGTGAGTTTTTATCAGGCTATGATCTAGAAGTCTCAGTACAATAATATTAACATTACATTGTTAGGTGTCAAAATGTTGGTGTAAATAAAATGTGAGGATAATGGAATATGTTATATAATTCATTTTGATAAATAAATCTTTAGTAGCAAGTGGTAGATCTTTGACTTGGAAATAAGCCACCATTGACAGAATAGATTCTTTGAAGTAGTTCTCGTCTATTGTGAGTTTTTATTTTAGTTCATAGAATGTGCCTCATTCAGTTACTTAGTTTACATTCTTCATTTATTTTAGAGAGTATTCGCAACAGATTTGGTTTTACAATGTCACCATTGATGCATCTAGTACAGGTATGAATAGTACTTGGTGCTTTTGATTTTTGAAATGAAAGGAGGAAGGAAGAACTGGCAAAGAAAGAAAACAGAGAAAATGTGTTCCAGGATGAAGTACAAGGAGAACAATGTTTGTGCTGTTTTCATATTTTAATCTATTTCTTTGTTATTCTTATTGAAAACTTCTCTGACTGGTGGTTGAGGAAATATAACAATATGTTTGATCTGAACTATTCTTTTTCAGTATCTATAGGACTCCAAAGCCTTAATATATTTTCCCCCCCAAAAAAAACTATTTGGAATAGCTTTATATTAGGAAGCTATTCTAGATGTAGAATAGCTGGATCTTCATTCTTATTGAAAGACAGAATGATAATGATTTAAAAGCTGAGAAGCTTTCTGAATATGTCATTCTTCAATTAAAAGGGCTAATTTTTTCAAATTCTATATTTATTTGTAAATATATCTACTTCAAGACACAGGTTAGGCCACTGCATTATCTCAGTACTTAACTTGGAAAGACACTTGAGCCCTGAAACATTTAAGTAACATTAACCGAGCCCTTAAAAGATGTTAAGGTGTACTAATGTAGAGTTGGAATTTGTGTCTTTCAGTGACCGTATAAATATTTCCAGTTTCTACGGAAAGAGAGTATGCATTGAAGGAAGTTTATGGGGTGCAAGTGTTTACATTTGCCTAAGGCCTGATTTATGCACTATATGCATTCATAATGTATTCTAGTAACAAGGGAAGATTCGTGAAAAAGATTTTCATTCCAGTCTTTGTCTTGCAATATGTACATTAATAAAGCTGCTTCATGAACAGAAGAGGCATCAATGAAAACAAAAACCTTGATATTCCCCTTTTGACAAGCGAAGTGCAACTCTAAGCTACAAAGATAGTTTCCAGTTTCTTGTGTGTAAATGAGGACCTTGTCTTCATTTTAACACAATGAACATCTAGGTTTCTATTTTCTGCCTTTTCTTTTCTTGTTTTTAAAGTAGATCCATGACGGTCTTGTTGCAGAAGGAGCCCTTGTTACATCTGATGTAAAGCAGGGTTTGAAACTGCAAATATTTTCATCTGAGCATTATTCCCACTCTTCCCATCTACCAAAGGCTGCCTTTGTGTTATGCGCTGCATAGTCCTGCTTCCCTCTGTTTAGAAAGAGGGTACGTTAAGATGAATATTGAATTATTTATGTTCATAGGAACAAAACACACTTACACAAATGCCTGTGGTAAAGATTCTGAAAGGGGTTGTAAAAACCATCCAAGCAGATTCATATCATCTTGTTAAATGAATAGGGTTTAACATGGTTCTTATTAGTTTGTCAAACCACAGTGGCTGTGTTTACATGAAAAACTTATGTTCTCTTGCCTTGCGTCCACATGTGAACATATTTGGCTTACATAAAACCTGAATTCACTAGACGTCTTGGAGAATGTAGCTGGAGCACCAGACCAGACTTGTAGCATTCCACATCATTTGTGAACATAAGATAAAGCCAATTTCAAGATCTGAGCAAGAATGCCCCTTAATCATGCTGCATACACATGGAAATCAGCGTCAGAAGCCAGATGTATGAAAGAAAAACATTTTTTCCCTCTTTCTGCCTCCCTCAGGCATTCTTATAGATGACCCAAATGCTCAACTTCATATCCAGAAGTTTTCCAGCATGTTGCTTTCATTTCATTTCTGAGAATTTTCTGCAAGATTTTCTATCCTTTCAGTGCTTTGTATTTCTTGTTCTTCATCAAAGCTAATCAAATCTGATGCTGATGATGCAGGAGACGTTATGTTGCTTACACTAAAAGTTTCTCCAGAAGAGATCCACAAGCTTTGTTAATATGTTTAAGTTTACAGAGAGTACTATTTTAGTAGAGAGGCAGAAAAATAGCATGCTTACAAAATGACTGTGTCCCTGAAAGCGTTAGGCATTAAGCAATATCTGGAAAAGATTAACAATAAGGGATAATTACTGTAATCTGACTAATAGATTAGGGAACATAAAATAAGGAACCATATAAGCAAGTGCAGTCATAAAACATAAAAAGGCTGCAAATTATAGGAAATGAATGTTGTTCTTCAGGAAAAGGTGAGTGAAGCTGGTAAGAAAGGCAATGGAATTGTACGCTGCTTTGAGACTTATTTTTCTGCTTCATGATAGAGACATTGCTGGTTAGATGAGCTTAGTAAAAGCACTAGAGAAACACCTGCCATATGAACAATCATAATACGTAGTACATGCGCTCAGTGATACTGAGTGCAGGGCCAAAGATTGATAAACAGTAGGTATATAGGGCAACATGTCTGTAAAATAAAAAATAACTGATACCCATCTTAGATCGGTTATTCATTTATATCATCCATTTTATGGATAGATGGAAGATGCACACACATTTGTGATAAATATTCTGTTCAATGGGATTGTTTGGGAGATCTCCATCGCTAAAGCAGAGTGGATTATAAAACAGCAGATCAGTATCTTAAACAATGACAAGCATTGTGTAACATACCACCCATGTTTCAGTGCAGAGGAATTTCCAGTGATCCTCACCATAAATAAATCCTCAATCCTTTCATTAATTTATTAAGTTCTACTGTTCCAGAGGAGAATACTGCTCACAGTATACTAGTGCTCTGGTCTTTTTTTCCTTGTTTATGCAAAAGTTTACAATTCCAGCTTCTATCTTCATGCTACATGTAAGCCATTTTTAGTTCTTTTGAGTTAGGAGTTAGAAACATTTTTCCCTTAAGGCAAAGAGTCAATGCCCAGTATTTTTTTTTCCTGCTATTTAGAAGACTCTCAGTATATTCACAGTTAAGGTGGTGTATATATGTCTGCAAAACAGGTAATACCTTTAAAAGTATACTTCTGGAGAGTAGGGAATTCAAAAGTAAATTTTCAGATTACAGATGAGACGTTTCCCTCTTCTCCATGTAAAGGAGAAACGGATGGGGATAGTGTGGCATTATAAACCACTTGTGTTGGCATTTCAAATCGATGCAGGATGAGCAAGTCTTGTACCTGGGCTAACATCCATCCACCTTGTCTTTCAGTCTAACTCTTGTACTGCCCTAGTGTGACAAGACTCCAGCCTCTTGTACACTTACTCTTCTTCCTGAGGTCCGTACCAAACATGATCACAGGAGGTTAGGTTAGAGGGTCTTTCTGCCAGTGTCTTCAATCATTTCTCTAAGCTTAACTTTCTGCTCTTTTTTTTGTTTGTTTGTTTTTCATAAGATTGCATAGTGTTCTCTTTCTTTTCTTATCTGCCCATGTTTTTTATCGTATCTGTATGCTTTTGTTAGGTCAGTTATTTTTGCTGCTGCTTCATTTGTCTGCCCTCTTCCTACAACTTTTTGTGTGTGTGTGTGTTTTTGTTTGTTGTTTTTATTTATTTATTTGTTTGTTTGCTTTTTTGTTTGTTTTTTTTTTTTGTTGTTGTTTTGGCTGTTATTTCCTCTTTGCATTTAATTCTCTGTGGTGAAACTCTTAATTTTCCTTCACTTCTCACTGAAACTTCTATTAATTTTCTGCCAAGATTCCTTTAAGAAATAAGCAAAACACTTTGGAAATACATCTTCCTCCATTGTAAATATTTAAGTCTCCGTATTGCAGCCCATGCTGTTCCTTCCCCACCATTGAGTCCCTGTTGCTTAGTTCCTTATTGCATTGCATGGTGCGAAATGCCGGGCTGTGCAAGTTCCCTGGGACAGGAACCAGGCCTTCCTGGTTAAACCCTCTTATAGCGATTTGGCTTGAATAATGCTGTGCTGATGAAGAATTAATATTAGTAACTAATGCTTTCAGGAAAAAAAAAAAAAAAGAAAAAGAAAAAAAAACTCTGCTTGAGACCATAAGAAATGCCGTTAAATTCAGTCCTTATATTATTTGTTATGAATATCTCCTTATTTGTAACCTTTCCAAAAGCAACCTGCTGTGAAATTGGTAAGTATGTTAAATTTGTAATATACCTTGCTTTTCTGCGTGTGTGTGTGGAAAAACTGAGGGGGGCTTAAGTGTAGTAAGTTTCAAAACAAAAGTGACTTTTGTCAGAATTTTTGGGCCCTGTAAGAGCCAAGCACACTTTTTATAGCCTCTGAAGCTTCTCGTATTCTCTTTTTTCACCTGTTTATTCTGAAAAATAATTCCACATATTAAGCATGAGGGATTTCATAATATTTTAACTCAGTCTTAAATATATTGCTTTTTTATTTGTGCCTTTGTATTTATATTATCAGAATGAATGGCGACCAAAATCTTTGCACTGAGCATTGCTTTACAGATTGCTATTGTTAACAGCTGTTAAATAAGCCTGTATTTTAAACCACTGCACACATTGGAGCCTTCCTGATCGTTTCTGTTGCATTCAGGTGGACTTCTCCTGTCCAGCTGTCCAAAAGTTTGTGTTTCGAGGCACGGTGCAGTTCCCAGAGGGCTGTCAGATCTGCTGGACTCTCGGCCTAGACAGGGCTCCTGTAGGTTTGACATTACTCTATAAAAGTGGGTCCTGTTACACTGAGAAGAAAATGGGATTATGAATGTTGTAGGCTTTGTATACAGCATGTGTACACAACTACAGCTGTGTGACATGAGGGGCTGATCAGCTGGGCAATAAATGTTATCCTAGCATGGGTTTGTGTCTTCAGAGAAGGTGATGGCTGAGGCCTGCGGAGAGCTCCATCGCCTTCAGCCCAGGCTTGCTGTTGCTTAACAGACCAGCAGAAACCTTTTGGTCCTATTTACGCAGAACCTTTGGGTTGATTTCCGTGTATAAAAACCCATTAAGTAAAGGAAATCGCTCCAGTCCCAGTTTAGCTGATGCAGAGGAAATACTGGTGGTTTTAGGCTTTCATACTATCAACAGTAGGGAAAGCTTTATGCTGCAAAGCTTTATACTGTTCTTTCCCCTCCCGGCTCTGAATCTGAATAAAGGAAGGGAAGAAACATATTCTAATTTAATTATAGGGTTAACTATCTATTCATCTCATGCTTTGTGTTTCTTTTTTTCCTCAGGAGTAGTAAAATCCTGGGGACAGAGTTCCTATCCCCTTAAGTCTTTCAATTCTGCATCACCTGAGCTATGGTTTGTGTGTAAACCTGTTAAAGTTTACTAGAACCCAAACTCTATACAGTTAATCTAATTCTTTTGTTGGTATACCCACTTTGTATAAAATGGAATATATAGTACTGAAAACTGTTCTTTAACAATTTTTACCTATATCAGAATACCAAAGTTGGAATAACCCAAGCAAAGCAGTATTCATTAGCCCTTACAGATGACTTCATCCCACAGCTTTATACTATTCAATGAAGATTATGAAACTCCAGTCTACTTCAGCGTAAGCATCCGACCATTGTAGGTGGGCAAGTGAAGTGGTTTGCAATGACGTGCTAGAACATACAAAGTCAGCAGAAGAGGTGCAAACAGAGCTCAAAAAGCCTGAGTTGCAGTTTTCTGCACAGTCTGTGAAGCTAAAATACATTTTGTTCTTAGTATCCACTTTTTTTACAGTGATTGTTTTGTATTTTTTTCCAGTCACCAGTCAGGAGGAACTCAGAAGTATTTACTCTGAACCTTTAGTAGGTCAAGGAAAGAAAGCTGTTATTTATCCTTTTGGCTCTACTTGGCCAGACTTTTAGTGTTTGACCAGGATTCTCTGTCCAAATAAATAGTTTTTGTGTAGTTTTTCCTCTAGGACTTACTTGTGATTGTGTTTTTTCTTTACCCTCAATAACATCATTACATCATATTATATCAGTTAGCTGGAAACATACATTTTCATTTTACCTGAGTTGAAGTAGAAATAGTTAATAGTTAATTTAAAAGTCTCCTGTATTCCTGTAAAAATAGAAGCATGTTGTGTCTCTAAGTCGTTCCTGTAAAATTAAGGGAGGAATTTCTGGGAGAATACACTTTACCTTGTAGTAGATATGACTGGACAAACAATATGTTAATTATATTTGCTTTAAATTGAGTATTACTAGAAAGGGGAGAAAGCATTGTCACAAGTCTAGACTGACTGATTTCTCAGTAGTAAGAGTAATGTTCTGTTATTTTATTGTTAATCTCTGTATTGCTGATTGAAGCACTATTCCAGATCTCCTGCAAAGCACCACGTTGTTAATGTGATAGGGAGGATTTGATGGTCGAGCAAGTCTGAAAAATGGTAAACTGACAACGAATCTGGGATCATGGTTCTTAAGGCTTTTGTGGTCACGTGCTTTTATTTGATGTGGTTCTTTGTGTCTCCTGTGCCAAATGGTGTAATGTACTAAAATGATGAAACTGCAAAAGAAAAAAAAAAAAGTGAACTATTTACTTTAGCAACAAAGGAGAAAGAGAACAGGGAAGGAGATCAAAGCCCATAATATGAGTGTCTCAAATCAGGAAAAAAGAGCAAAAAGAAGGGAATTTCTTTCCACCTGCTTCAGGCTATTCTTGCTTATACCCATCATGAGTAATAAACCCTTAAATGCTTGTGTAGGTCTGAAACGTACTTCAGTTTCAAAATAAAGCAGGTGAAAACTTACAGAGAGTTAAGAAGGGTGTATCCTTGTAAAAGAAAGGGCTATAGTCTATAGAGTCTAAAGTCTACCTTCCATCACTAGTAAGTAGATATGACATGTTTTAACATTGGCCACACTGAGAGAAAAGCTCTTAGTTATTTTGAACCCATATAAAAAGTCTTTCCATGCAGAGGCAAGTTTTTTGTGTATTTATATTTTCAAAGCTAGGCAAATGTTCAACTTCATATCCATTGAAGTTGTCATTTTCTTATTTTATCTGTCGAAAGAATACATTGGATTATAAGCATCATTGAGTGCAATCAGTATTATGTACCACTTTGTTCTGAAATAAATCTATTTAATATGTTAACACTGTATGCAGGAATATACTTCTTACGATTCTGGACCACCTTCACAAATGCATGGTTTTTAGTCCCCTCTTGGAGCAAAAATATATACCATTGTGCCCGATATCTTCTTTTCAGAGCCTGAAAAATCTCCTTAGATGTTCTGTTGTTTGTGATAAGTCTTTCAAAGAAAAGCTTATGGAATTTTAGGCATAGAGAATGGTAACAGATAAAAGCCATTAGAGCAAAACATATGGAGAGTACGAAATGCGCATGGGTGCTTATCTGCAGCACCATAACCTGTGTCAGCACATAACTTTATAAGCTGGTATTCTTGCAGGACGCTGCAAGATGTAAGGAATAGTCTGAAATAATCCTTATGTTCAGACTCAGCTCATAATGTCCCGGTGATGTAGAAAAATACTTGCATACATTTTTCTGCTCCAAGAAAAGGGGCAGCAAAATGGATTGCAGGGAAGAGGTGAGATAAGGAAAGGAGTATAGGGGAGCTCAGCAGGCCCAAGAGAGAATGGGGCAGAACTTGCAGGGAAAGGGGTAGGCTAGGGATGGGAATAGGAGCATCTTCCATCATGCCTTTAAGTCTGCCTTGCCTAATCATTAACTTTCCTGAGCTTGGGACTTAGAAGCGATTTTTGTCTTCCCATGTAGGTGGCCTTTTTAAGGAAGGGGAACTAAATGGTTCTTTACAGCTAAATACTCAGGAACGAGAACAGGCACTTCTATAAACCTGTGAAATAATGCTATGTCTTTTTATCTTTTTTTTTTTTTCAAGGATCATTTCTTGAGAAAGACAGCTTAATGTAATTATAAGCTATCAACAAATGGGAAAGAATTTTGCATTTTAAATGCGGGCTTGAATAAATAGATCCATTGAGAGACAGACAGAGCAATTCACTTGGAATGCACAAGTCAACAGCAGAAATGTAAACATACTCCAGCTACGCTATCTGTTCTTGCATTTCAGTGTGTCTCAGAACAAAACTGCTATTAATGTAGGCTGACTGCTGCTCTTGTTGAATTCAGTATGGAGTCCATCACAAAATCCTGTTTAATTCACTGAAGGTGGATCAGAATCACATTGCATCTGATGCTGGAAACCCAAGAAAGCAGGAACTTGCTGCAATGGAGTCTCTGGTCTGTCAGATGTATGAGGATGTACAAAGATGTACAGATCAGATGTACAGAGTTGGTTTGCAGAGCTCAGTAGGTTTAGCGTAGCAGCAAGTTAATAAAATGACAAGGCCAACAGATCTTTGTCTCTGCCTTCCAATATGTTTATGCATCTTTATCTCATAGATAGGTAGATCTACCATATATTTATCTTCATCCGGTACCAATCCTAATGAAATAGCATCCACTAAGACAGTTGCTTCAAAATGATAGTAAATTATAGAAAGTCAGAATCAGAATTCTGGCCTTTAAAAAGTACCAGGTTACTGGAAAAAAAAGAAAAATGTAAATAACAAACAATTCTGTTTGGTTGTTCTGAAACTGGACTTACTCTGGCAGCTGTAGAGGAGCAATATTAATTACTTGTGTTAAAAAACAAAATCATTTGTTCTTCATAACTCTTGATGTTTTTTCAGTCATCTTGATAAAATGAATGTTATGAAACCTGATACTGAAGTTGTTTTTATTCTTGGGTATAAAAATGTGTTTTATTTGTGGGAAGTGTGTATGACAGTGATACGAAGAAGGAAAGCTTAATCACAGACTACGTAAGATTTATCCTCTAAGAGGCTCTGCTGTCTGAAAAGTAGGTCTGAAGTGCAGGAATCTTTAGCGTACACTGGTGGAATCTTTTGGCAAACAATGCCCCTGACTCTAAAAGGCTTCTAACAACATTTTTTCTTATATTCTTTCTTCTGACTAGGCTTGAGGAGCGTTAAATACTGAGCTACACTTGCCTGGTTTTCTCTGTTTTACATATTTCCTTGCACATTTTACAGCTGCTTCTTATTTGACATTAAATCACTTCTTTCTTCAGATGCAGGTTTTTTATAAGGTCATGAGAAGGATACCCTCTTGCTGTGCCTCACACTTGAGGTACTGAAGGTGTGTCCCTTTGACATGGCACAGACATGGTCAAATCCAATACCGAGCAGTAGCTTCCTTACATGTTCAAAAATAAAAGATAAACATCAACTTCATAAGGCAGTTGAAGCTTAATTATTATGTGTTTATAGAAAGTTTTGAGTTTGTCAGAGGCAAGGTCCTGTGCAAATGCAGTATTTTATTAAAGTATTTAATAAGCAAATTCTCTGACCCAATAGAGGGAACAAAGATGCCTGTCCACTCTTAATTTTCCCTACCCATAATTATTTCTACAGAACACAAATTACATTTTGTACGGCTTTATTCTGTTTTCACAGGATAATTATACTAGAAATTCCAGCCTTCTCTCTGTGTAGGGCTCTCTCTCTCAGAAGCCACACCTAGTACCAGTCCATTTTTTCATTTAGGAAGGGTTGAATCCCTGTTTATGTCAACATGTTTTTGTAAATTGACTATTTTTAGAATACGGGTGCAGGTAAAATGGGAAGCCCATAGTCACAAATTGATAATTCAGTCTGGAAGATGTATTGGAACCTGGTGATAGAGGGTTTGGATTTTATTTGCATGTGAAATCTGGTAGAAATTTCTTCTAATTTCATGCCTGCTATTGTAATTAAGAGAGGAGCCTGTAATTTCTTCTGTAGTCATCTGAGCATCTCCAATGGAGTCTCAGCTCAGAGGGGGAGCTTGGACATAGTTGCGAATGAAACAAGGCAGGATGCAAAATGGACAGTACCATTTGCTCTGAGTATGAAATTGGAGTCTTTCACGGACATACCTGATAAACTCAAAGCCAGAATCTTAAAGTAAGGTTCACTCCCTGGTAATACATCAGGAGGGACAAGTCTTCCATTCTCCAACATAAAAGACTGATGGACCCATTATGCTTCCAGTTTCCTAAGAGCAGACAACCCTTTCAGATGTGTTCTAATTTCTTAATAATCTAGTAGTCATGCTTTGCTGTTTTTGACATCTGCAAGCAGCAAAATTACATTCCCACGTGAGTACTTTTCATAAGGGAATAGCAGCAAGGAAACTGAATTTAAAAAAAAAAATCCCATTCAAGTCTGACTTCTGCTAGAAAAGTGTTTGTTTTTTTTTCGTGTAGCTGTGGTGTACTCAAGGCTTTTTTCTTTCATCATTGCATATGCAAAATCCAGACCTGCAGAACTGTTCCATGTGGTGAACAGTCTGCTGAACCCAGACTGTTTTGCCTGAGTAGCAGATTTCCATATACCTCATTACAAGTTTTATTTATTTAGGCTCTGTTCCTTCAAAGGGATGTATGATTGCAGACCTTTATACCTACCAAAGTGATACGTTATCAAGTACTGAGGAAAATAGAAGGGCAGGTCCCACTGGAGAACAAGAGCCTTGTTTTGCAGAGAAGATCCTTGTTTCCAGCCAGTTTAATCTTTCATGGAAGCAGCATGTAAACAGAAGGCCACAAAGTAATTTAGCGTTTGAAGCTTTTTAATTGTACCCAACAAGGTTCTGGATGTTTAGTGCATGATGTAAGCCACAGTGCGTAATGGAAATTCATATCCCTTTTGATTGGTAAAAGACTATAAGAAAGATTTCGGTCAATGCTGCCAAAAGAAAGTACCATGGACTTCAGCTGGTTGTTGCCTTATGCAATCCAAGTTAAATAAAAAGTGCTAGATCTTTCCACGCTGAAGGAGCTTAGATCCTCAGCAGTAGCAGGCGTGCTTCAGTTTTCCATCCTATGACAAAGGCAATGAATTGAGCAGCGTAAATACATCTCTGAAATAATCTTATTTCCGTAGATCTCCATAATTCAGATTTCCAGCTGGTATATTGTGCATGAATAAAGAATATCTTTGTTCCCATTGCTTCTCTTGGGGGATGAACAAAACCATAGAATCATATAATATAGCCATAAAACAATTTAGGTCGGAGAGAACTTACAGAGGTTAGTTGGGCCAACTCCTTCCTCAGAGCAGGACCAGTTTAGATAGGTTGCTCATGGCAGTCATTCAGCCGAGCTTTGGAGCACCTTGAAGATGGAGATTCCTGAGGCCCTCAGGGCCCCTCTTCCACTCTTTGGTTATTTCCTAATAGCTAACCAGACCTTCCTTTGTTGCTACATGTCTGCGTTGCCTTTCATCCTATCACTGTGCACTTCTGAGAAGATTTTCTGTCTTCTCTTTATTTTCCATTACATACTTGAAGGCATCGGTATGCCTTCAATTAGCTTAACATCTGTCTTGTATTGGAGGGGCCAAAAACTGGAATAAATGGCATGACTGACGTTGTGTCTGGACATCTATTACTCGTCAGTCCAAATTACTGCGTTTGTTCTTAGCTGTTCTGACTGAAGGTGGCTTTTTCAGTAATTCAAGACCCAAAATGGTCTCATCCATCTATGGCAAGATATCTTAACTGCAATGTGGTGCATCTGACTGAAGAGGGTTAAGAAATGTAACTGTTTATAATGAAAAAAAACCTATTTCCTTATACAGTGCTTTGTGTTAGTGATATTCTTGATTAAAGGTGTTGAATTACAATGGCTAGTGGTATAACCTGGTTTTATAGATGGTATCGCTTAATGCTTTTTATATCGCCACAGTATAAAATGCATTTCCTCATTATAGCCCTCTGTCTTTAAATTTAGGGCAAGAGGCCAGTGTAAAAATCACTTTCAAATCCCAGGAACTGCACGTATGATGTACTTCTAAATTAACTTCTCTTTCTAGTGCACTTGGAGGATCATCTGCCCTTCACATCCCAGCCTTTCCTGGTGGAGGTTGTCTTATTGACTACGTACCCCAAGTATGCCAGCTACTAACAAACAAGGTAAATTACTGAAGAGAACTCAAGTTCCCTTTCCCTCATGTGTTGTACTGTTTACAGTAACACACTGTAGTGTTTCTGTAGATGTCATTTTTCTTCTGCCAGGTAGTTCAAACAGAACATATTTGACGTGAACTATACAATGGATAACTTCTTGATAAAAGTTGAGCAGCTAAGCAACGTGTTGAAGATAATGAATCTGTTAAATAAATGAGTGCGTTTGGGATCAGATCTTGGGGTGGGATTTCTTGTGATACGCTGCAGTTTAGGATAAAATGCTGTTGTATTATATATTGCAGTGTAACATACAATTTAGCTATTAACTACGAGCGTGTAGTTTGCATATTATTTTTCTAGTCAGAAGAATCAAAGTTCTCATACCATAGTCATCGCTGTAGATTTTGAATGCCTTAGAGAGGATTCAGTGATTTTTCTTCTCATCCAAATGAACAGAATTAGCTGTCTACTTGGATATTCATGCACTAATAGCTACTTAAGATTGCATGTACTGAAAAGGTTGTGTTCTGGCTAGCTTAGTGTTTAAACAAAAAAGACTGGGTACAATATTTTGAAAGCTTCTCATTTTTTTTGTGTAATTTTCAGTAAACATGTAGGAATCTGCTCATTGCAGACTTCCTATCTATATTTCCACATGATTTTTACCTTTGTCCAAAGGAGGAAGATAATTTTATCTTTTAGAAGTTCTTCAAAATATTTTTCCTTAACTTATCGTAATCTATCTTTGGAATTGTTTTTGTTGTGTTTTTGTTTGTTAAAATTACTTCTGTTTTTAAAATCTGCAAGTACCCAGGACTGTTTTTATTCTTTTTTAAACAAACTCCATTAAGCAAACTTACTGTATGTTTTCCTTTTCCCAAAATAACATTTCAGATCGCACACAAAGCCTTCAAAATAATCATATTTTTTATAAAATGAAATAAGTCTCAATATAAACAAAATAGTTTAAGGGGTACAAGATAGCTCACAGCAATGATTGTATCAGGGTCTCTTAAAAAAATTTAGGAGAACGTTTACCAGCCAAGGCATTCTAATATTGCCATAGTCAAGAGAAGTATTCTTCCTATTCTTTGCCTGTTTGGTAAGGAAAAAAAGACTTATAAAGCGTTAGTTTTCATTCTGGAAGTCAAAGGGATTTGCATAAGGAATCGCATATGGAACTATAGTGTAGCTACTCAAGCAACCAGTTGTAAACCAGGTGCTCTTTCAGCCTGGCAACATAGCGTTGTTTCTGTCATGGGTCAAACTCTGTTCACATTGTTCTGCTAAGTAATCCCATTCAAATCAATAAGAAAACATACATGATACAAGAGAATTTTGCCTATGGTCTTCCTAGTTTAGCATTGTTTGATTTTGTCTGTGCCAGGATGGAAGCCTTTCAAAACCTAGAATGCCTCAGAAATTGATACTTGCAATTGAGTAGGTGGTTCCCTGAGTCAGCATGAAACCACTGAGAGAGTTTAGTGTTAAGATTTTCTTTGAGGCGCAGTCTTCAGAAAACACCCAAGATCCAATGTGAAATTATTTGTATTTTTTTATAACCTGAATTTGATTTTGACACTTAGCCAACCGTCACATCAGGTAATTATGTTTTGCCTAACGCAGCTTCGTGCTTAAACTTCAGCAAGGCAAGGTCGTGCATTTTTCTTCACTCTTTACCTTGCGTACTTGAACAGTGCTTCAGGATATTGTGAAATACTAAGTTTTACTTGGAAGTGAGTAAAGAAGTTTCATTACAAGATTTTCTGTGTGCCAGAATCCACTCTTTTAAAGGCATTTCAGGTTTCTTCAGGAAAATCATGCAAATTAAACGTAAGGATTCAGATTCAGAACCATGTAAATCTTTGTTAACAAGGAATAAATGACAAATAAGCAATATTAATTTTTTTTAATGTTTTTTAGCTATTGATTTCTTCCCTTTTTTTTTTTTTTGAGGTACAATACGTTATTCAGGGATACCATAAGAGAAGAGAGTACATCGCAGCCTTCCTGAGTCACTTCGGAACGTAAGTTTTCTGTTGATGTGTTGTTTTATGGAGCATCATGAAAGTGTTGTTCTCTGCACATGGTCTTTGGTTTTGTAACTGATACCCAGATGAAGTCTGGTCATTTCTGCAGAGTGATGTATATAAATTTGCCCTCCAGGGAAATACTGGAATGAAGTTCAGTGCTCAGTGCATGTTGCCAATCTGATTTTACTCAGCAAACAACTGATTATGGGAAAAGGACAGTAGGGATTTTCTCCCTGTGCAAAAGAAATGTTCTTGTTGCTGAATATAGGGCTCAGGGGGTCATACAGTAATAGGCAGTGACATAAATAGGAGGGAGGGGAAAGTGGGGTACGGTTCCAAGCCATGCAGTTGCCAGAAACCACTGCATGACATAAAGGCAAGATTGGGAAACCATCTGCTCCCACCATGGAGCTGTAGCGTGTCTCATGAGAGAAGGGGCTTTCAGTCGTCTTGAATTCCTGCAGTTCAGAGGTTCGTGGACTGATGGGATGAGACATGCGATTCATAAATCAATGAATCTGGGGTTTTTCAGCACTGTGAAAGGTAGGCACTTCGGTCTTCCACCTAAATTCTGGCTTGAACAGAAGTCCAGGAGCTGATGTGACAGCAAGTGCCTGATCAGCAGTGCTTTGCCTCATTGTGAGGAGGGGAGTTTTGCTTCTGTGTGGTGATTCCAAATGACATGGATATTTAGGAGCCTTTCAAATCTCTGGTCTCTTAAGTGAGGGTAGGAAGATAGGTGGCTTTTAGTATGTACCCAAATTTTATACAACTGTAGATAGATAACAGCGACTTGATTTGGACATGTGAACAGACAGAGATGATGTAGGCTTAATCCATATGAAAGCGTGTTATTTTTTCTTCTGAGAATTATTTGATCCAAACTACAGTACAGAAATGGACCAGTTATGCTTGTGATTTTATTTCACTTGTGACATGGTTCATGAGTCTTGATACTGCTTCAGACTTAGCAAATGTCTTCTTTTGGTGGTTGAGACTTTTAATGTCTATACAACAAGCATTACATATATATATATATATATATATTTTATATACTGTCATGCTGTGATTCTTTATATGTACTCTTTTTAATTTCCAAATTTAGACTTTTCTTGGCCTGTACAGTTTCAACTTTACCATGTCCATTAATAGTGTATTAATAAATTCTCTTAAACTGAATAACATGCAGGGATTTTGTGTGCGTACAGTTATTGTCAATTTAGACGCGTTACCGGTTCTTATTTTATTTTAAAATGTATTTATGAATATGGCCTTTATTTGGGTAAGAATCTCCAGTACCACAGCATAAATTTATCTAGAAATTTGTAATTGTTAAGAAATAAAACAAGTATTGGAACCTTCTGAACAAATGAAAAAACACCAAACCCTGTAATTCCAGATTTATATTTCTTATTCAGTATTAGAATGAATGCTAGATAAAAATTGTGTTCTTTTTTGTATTTCTTGTTGATAGTGGCGTGGTGGAATATGATGCAGAAGGCTTCACAAAGCTTACTCTGTTGCTGATGTGGAAAGATTTTTGCTTCCTTGTTCACAGTGAGTAACTTTTTGCCTCAGGCACAAATGTCTATCCTCTTGAAGATACAAGTTCAAAAGGGAAAAAGTACAATTACAGGAAACAATCTAAAAGTTTTAGCTATTTTTACCCAGTGCTTAATGTATTTTTGATGTGACCATGGCGCTTTGAAAACACAAAGTCCTGATCGTACTTGGAGAAAGAGGGAGGATCCACTTTCATGAGGTGTACTGCTGGCCTTACAGAGCACCAAAAGCGTTCAGGGAAGAAGTGCTGGTAACTTGACTCAAGATTAAGCTCACAGATGTAACTCCTCCTGACTAAAATGTCAATAACATGTCAGTAATGAGGACCAATACAATACTAAACCTGGAAATACCTAAAATCTTGTGTAACTTGTCAGGAATTACAGAAATTATGATGATAGTAATGGCACTTTAGGGATATTACATTATAATAAAAGAAAAATAACAAGATACCATGGTTAAGAGCTAAAACTTACTCCTAGAATGAAACTCTTCTAGATAGAAATGCCCAATAGTTTGATGCAGTAGAGAGTGGTTGTGGGGTTTAGCTGCCCAGCATGGTAAAACCACCACAGTGGCTAGATTGATTATTATTTGAAATGTTTTGATAAAGATTGTATCACTTTCAAAAATATGTTAATAATTAAATATATAGGAATTACTTTATGGAGAAAATAGTGAGTGTGGCTCTTGCTGCATTATACATGGTAACCAGAAATTACTATTTTTCCTTATAAAGTGGGGTTCATTGGTATGAAAGATTTTTTTGTGGGGGAAAATTCAGTCATCTTATACTTTGGTTTTTATTAATATGCTTCTTGTCTTTTTTGTTTTGTTTTGTTTTTTAATTGCCACATACTCTGAGCAGCTGCAATGTTGGTGTTTGTTAACACTTTAGCTTTGAGGTATTTCAGTTTACATTGGTTGTGATTGTGGGGTAGCTTTTCATGTGGAAAACTAATGATGTCTGAAAGACATCTGAATTTATCCAGGTCTTTTAAAGGAAGAAGTGGGGATTGACATTGTTTAGAGAAATCCTTCACTTTGTGTTGTATTGGAGATCATTGCAATTGGCCTCATTTAGGCCTTTTTCTTTATCACATAAAATTTCTAGGCATCAAAGAATTCTGATTGTAAGTGGTCTAGAAACAGCAAACCTGAAATTAAAAGAACTCCATTATATTAATATGATTAACATGGGGGGAAACACAAAATAAAATGATGTAGTTGGAAAAATTGTCCTTATAAGATCTTAACTTACTCTTCAACCACACACTATGCTGTGGATCTGATTTTTGCCTTGGGATAATATAACTTAAATGTTGAATCAGTTAGATTTCAGAGTAATCAAAATTCAAATTTCTGTTAAATAACAGAGTAAGTTTTAACTGTGAAGTAATATTCAGAGTGCTCAATTTAACTGGCATGAAAGCTACAATTATAACTGAATAGTTTATCACTATGCATTAACCCTGTGGCCTTAGAAATCATACAGTGGCTTAGCTGTGTAAGTCATTGCATCACTTGCCTGCTGAACAATCCACTGCAAAAACATTTATGTTCCATGCACTAAAGGATATTGCAATGAAAGGACTGAAACCTGCACTTCATTTCCTGAGTGAAGTAATGTAGGCTTTCATCTCTTAACCACTGACATAACTATGTATATTATGGTTGAATATTTAGCAAGCGTCTAATAAAATGTCTGGGAGAGATAGCCATAAGATGAAAACTGTTCTACCTTTTATATTTACTCTATAGTATGTAGCGGAAGTGTTCAGAGAGAAATAAATAGGTCAGTATACGGCAAGTACTGTGGCAAATCAAATGAAAGGAACCATAGTAAATTTTACTGGCATCTTATTTTTTGTTAAAGTTTTAGGTTTAATTGTGGTTGTAAGATGTATAAACCCTACAGTGAGTTGCATTTCCTTTAGAAGATGCAACCAGATCTTTCAAAAATAACTTTGTTTGGTGACTTTTGCCAATATGGTCATTCAGAGTTACAAATGTACTTGGAAACTAGGAAGTAAAACACACTAGAAATGAAATCATTCGGAGTAGTTCTACTGAGTAAACCTAGTTTAAGAAAAGGAGGAGATAAACTGGAAAATCATTCTGGAGTACAAAAAGACCAATAACTTTAAAACAGTTTGACTTGCTAAAAATACAGATTTGTGCAGTAATTATGGAATGAACAGTGAAGTCTGGCCACTATACATTAAAACACACAACTGTCTAACGGCTAACTTAATCACTAGATTAATGTAGCTACTAAAGTCGGTATATTAGATCAAAGAGTGGTGAAATGAACTGTTGTTTTAGTGGTTTACTTGTAAGAACTAAGTGCTTTCAAATATATGACAGGAGAAATTAATGTTCAGAGAAGTTCATGCCTCCATATGGAAGAGGAAATCATTAATCAGGGTTAATGCTTTTGATATTGATATCTGTTTTGAGTAAGCCTCAGAATGAAGCTTTGTAAGTAAATGTCAACGTACTGCTGATTTCTTTCTCTAGTTATTTATAAGTCAGCTATGATTAGTTTCTGGAGGTAGAAATTTCTTCATACGTATACCTGCATCCATTCTGTGTATTTATACTGTATCTAAATACAAGTCACATCTGTGCATAATTAAGCAGTCTTATTGGTATGGACACAAGAGTAAGACTCCAAACCAATATGTATGTAGGCTTTTCAAAGATTTATTTTTATCTTAGGAGATTTTTAGGTTATCGGCACAAAAAAACACTGACAGAAGTTGGAACAACTGCAATAGCAAATGAATCTTCTTGTCTTAGCGGTTATTTGTTTAAGATGTCTTGAAAAGGACAGATATTAAACTAGTTTTTGTTTCTTTGAGCAGTATGTTGGGGGATGGAGAATGTTGGAAACTGCCAGTGAATGTGACCTCAGACCTAGCTGAAGTTGGTGGGAACACTTGCTGCCACTGATCTTGGCTAACTTTAAAGGATTGCAGCTTCCATGCTGGGTAATACCAGTGACCTGTTAGGTTTACAAAGCTGGTCAAATGCAAGGTGGAAATCTAATTAAGCAGCTTTCTTGCCATGAGAGTGCCAACTGAAGTAGTGTTTTGTCTTAGCTGTCTCTGCACTTCTGAAGTGACCTCTGTCAGAGAATACAACAGGCACAGGGAGCATCTCAGCTGGAATGAGGATTTTCTGTAGGGAGGGAGAAGCTATCTTAAGGCCTAGAGCATTAATTGGGGTATGGAAAGTTGTACTGGGAGTATCAGGCTGTGGACAGACACCACGTTCTGCATTCACTGTTTTGGGAGAAGTCGTCGGTGCCAGCTTCTGATGCGTTCCTGGTTGGTTATTGCTATCAGCAGACATGTGTCAGCAGAGCAGCTTGTGCCAGTGCAGCTGAGACAAAATGGGCTCAGCTTATGTGGTGGGCCGAGCTAAATAACTGGGGTTTCCTCACATAAGCTTTCTTTGGATTTGGATTAGCACATCTGTCCACAGCCTAAGAAAGTAAACAGGAGGCAGATTGAAGAGTGAAGGCAAAGAATTTTTGGTAGCCGTCATTGTCAAATGGAGCTTGGGAGAGGAAAAAAACATAGGGAAAAAGTGCTAGTAGTTGCAAGACAGGTTTACAGTACACTGCAAAGAAAGTGCAATTTATTCCAGCAGTGTTCAGAGAAGGAGGAATGTATGCCCACTCCCTGTAAATACACAAAATTGCATTGAAGAAGTAAGTAATTTATTCTATCAATTCCCTCTCAAAGCAGAAATAACTCAGTAGGCTTCAGATACCGTTTTAATCACTCAGTAGAGCAGCAATAGTCCTTAGAATTTAGATAAGTGTTAATTTTTCAGGCAGCTGGTGTAGTTTAAGATGATACTGCCCTTTAAACAAGATGGTCCCTCTCCTGGATAGTCAACAGAACAGGGCTAATGAGCATTCATCAGCCCCTTCATCTATTCCCCCAGCAGCTGTTTAAATAAACAAGTTAGATTCCGTGGTAGTAAATGGCTAGTAAGGAGGTTTGATAAAGTCTTAAATGAAAGATGTTTCCAAAATGAGCGTGTTTCTGATCACTTGCTGTTGGCTATGAGGGTTTAGAAGAGCTTACGTGACAAGGCAAAAGTATTTTCTTTCATCTAAGATCTTAGTCCTCTTTTTGAAATCGCTTCTGCAGATTCTTATTTGAAAAATCACATGCCTGATACAGTAACTCCACAGTCACTGAGATAATAAAAATGTTCAAGAAATACTTGTTTATCTGAGTAATTTGGAACCCAGAACCGAAGACTGTTCCCTGTAAACATTCCTCTAAATCTGCTTGTAGTTTTGGCCGTAGAGCTCTCTCGTTGTGTAGGACTTACAGGTCTTGGTAAATGTAAATGTAAATATCACTGCAATAATACAAATGTTAAATGTAAAAGTAGCTAGTGTATGTTGTTTTGATATAGAGTTCAATGCAGTTGGAACATGCTCAATGACTCCTGTGTGCTGCTAGAGTATGAATAATCATTTGAGTGGGTTTGGTAGTTCCTGAGAATTATTATTTTTTTCTTTTTTCTGTCATGTAAGACTTGCTCACATAGCTTTTGGAAGCTGAAAGGAATATAGTCTGTAAGAGTTGCTCCTCTTCATCAATATCAGTGCATGGCAGTGATCACAATTAACACTTAAAATTCAGGAAAAATAAGCCGTGGAGGGAATAAAGATTGCATTGGCTCTGCTTCTTCAGGGAAGCTAGTCTGATTGTGAAAGAGAAGCCTCTTCAAGAAAAGGTATGGGAAAATAAACTGTTGTTTGCCCCAGCTGTTTTCTGAGGAAGGGGCAAGTGTTGAGTGGAATATTTCATTAAATAGCTTCTACATGTTTTGATGGCTTTGTGAGCTTTTATGTAATTGAAGTGCTTTGGCTTACGATACAGTGCTTTTATTATATTCTTCTCATTGTTCCACAGGTGAAAAAATGACACTGTGAAAACTTAGGGAGAAGGATAAAAGAGAGAACATGACAAATAAGATACAGGGAAATGGGGTAACATCTGGTAGTTTCAGGAAAGCAAGATGGCTCAACAGAGATGTCAAGCATAACAAAATAAACGTTTCAGGAGTCAGTAAGAGAAATTCAATACTGATCAAAAAAAAAAAAAATCAAAAGTCTGCAAAGATAATAGGGATGTCATTTCTTTCTTAAATGAAACGAAACTGGAGAAACTGAAGATTAACGAAGTCCCAGTGATGCAAACCTGGCTGCTTAGAAGTCAAGAGCCGTTCTAATGTTATGCTTGAGAGTAATTTTTTGTCTGTTTGCTACGTGTCTCTCATGAGACAATTTTTTCCTGTGACTCTCAGTACTTCTAGTCAATAACAGTAGTTCTTTGAATCTGGTCTTGAAAGTTCCTGAGTGCATCATTCTGACTACAGCAAAATATTCCCTGAGCAGAGAGAGGGTCTCTTCAAAACTTTGTACATTGTTCGAATGCCAACAAAATAAAGCATTCTGTGACATCCTCTGTGTAGTGAGGTGTGTATCACCTAACTGAATTCAAAGAAAGTTGCAGATCCCCTGCAGAGCTGTGGATTGGGCAGAGTGATGGAAAAGTATCGCGAGTCATGAGCACACAGTTCTACGCCTAACTAGGCATAGTCAGGGGCTAATCCCAGAGCTGCATTGCAGCATTTGGTAAATTAATTAACCTTTTGCTGATCTTTTTTTTTTTTTTTTTTTTTTCCCCTACAGGGCACTGCCAACTAGTTTTAGTTTGAAATTTGTATTGAAAGCTGATAATTTAATGTTTGTCATTAAGAGTACTCTAAACATCATGTTCCTGTGATTCCATCTGGGGTATTTACTTTTGCATGAGCTGAACGAGCATTTTTGTATTTGGGTATTCATAATCAAAGCAAGTTAACCTGAAAACAGAGGTCTTATTTTCTTCTTCTTTTCCTGTTTTTCTGTATTTGTTTTGTAATCAGTGTAAGTTAGTTTTAGGTTCATATTTTAAAATCTGCTAAAAAAAAAAAAAAAAAAAAGGAAAAGTGGTCACAAGGATGATTCGTAAATTAGTATGACAGAAGCAAACAGGAAACAACTGAATTGGGGTGTACAGGTATTTTATGGTGGCCTGTTACGTGGGTGGAGTGCAAAAGTATTTTTAAATGTCACTTTGCTGTGGATAGTATCTTTTTAATTTCTGAGAAACACATATATCTGACATACCTTTCAAACAGTGCTGTATTGCTGTAGGCACTAATTGATGTTTTCACAGGAACTACAAGTACTTTAACAAATGGACTGAAAGGTTTTGTAATAAATTCTTTCAAATCGCACTGTTCTAAAAAGTGAAATATTGCTTTTTCTTATCTAGTAGATCTATGTAGAGTACTACTGCGTATCTAAGTATGTGGCAGACAACTAATAAAGTCTTACAAGAGATACCTGAGATAGCAAAGTGATATAATCCTCTTTTATATACTCAATTTTGGGCAAAAAAATAATTAGGTCACAAAAAGTCATTGACAGAGTTGGGACTTGACTACAGATCTTGGTACTTTTTCTTCTTTCTCCATGCCTATGTGTTGTTTCTACACATTCCGGTATCTCACATGGCATCCGTACAGGAAATTTTTCTCTAAGGTGAGAATTACATTAAAGGGGTGAGATCTAGCAAACTGAAAATTGTTCATAGTAGCAAGTAGAAAACAAATAGGAGAGGATCAGCATGGGTTTCACAGGGATCTTCCATGGGTTTAGTAGTAGGCAATGCTGTCAGAGAAAAAATCAAGGTGCTAGAGAACACCATGGAATTTTTAGAGGTGTAAAATTTCTAGAAATAAAACACAATTCTTATTTTGTAGCCTTTAGAAAACCAAACTGGGTTTTACATTGGCAATGGAATTATGTATTCAAATGTTTTGTTGTAGAGCTAGGCCTTGTGTAATGCATTTGCTGTCTTCCACAGAACAAGTTCTGAAGTTCCACAGTTCAGTGTGTTCCACAGTTCTGAAGATAAAATTGATGATTGGCTATGCAGGCTTGAGTTGACGGAAGTTTTTGGACTGTAATAGGAAGGCACTTAAGCTGGGCAGGTTAAACAGATCTGATTTGAAAAAGAAGAGGACAGAGAGGGTGTCAGCAAAGGTTACTCTTGGCCTGCAGGATAGCACCATGCTGATCACGAATGAGAATGAAATGAATCAGTTTCCTTTCAAATCCCAGGTAGCATTGAAAACAGGTAAAAGAACTTATTTGCAAACCTTGTAAGCTTCATAAAGTATTAGTGAGGGAAGCCAATGTTTTTGTACAGGTGCTTTTCTGGTAAAAAAAAAAATAGTCATAAAGTCTTTATGCCCTGTTGGAAAGTAATGTAGAACTTCTCAGCGTTTAGCATCATGTCTTTACTGTGAAAAAAAGAAGAAAAGTTTTCACCTTTTCTCCCAACATTAACACGCGATGGCCACCAGCCTGGAATAGGAAGAAAAGGGCCAAGAGAAGGCCACAGATTGCTTTTTACACTGAGAGCAACTGCAACTGTATTTAAAGTATAATCTTCATGCAATTCACATAGAGGAGAGGCAGCTTTTAGTAGCATCAATCTCATCACCACTTGGAGAAGTTACTATAGAAACTGTTACAGCAGAAACAATAAAAGGAAATAAAAACGGAAGGGGAGGGAAAGAAGATCTTTGAGAATTTGAAGTAAAAATAAAGCAAAATAGATGTCACTGGCTGAAGCTAATGAGGTAAAAATAAAAAGCCTTTGTCTTAATTAAAGTAATCATGGTTACTTGAATTAGAGAAGGAAAGACCTGTGAGGTCACTGTGCCATTTATTTGGGCTCAGAATAGGATTATGAGATATGCCATGGGATATTTTTAGCAGGTAGTCCAGTCTTGCTGTTAAAGTCCAAGAGTATTTAGTTGAGGTGAGAGATGACACTCCAAAGAGAGAGGACATTAAAAAGCAGTTTTCAGGTTGCTACATCACTTTTTCATGGTCTAAAAATGTAACTGAGAACTGTTTGAAGAATCTATTGCTTTGATCTGTTACTTAGTTCCTCTGTAAGACTAAACAAAGAATTTGATAGTCTTGTTTGTAGGACACTGAAACTTAAGGTATTTAAACAACTCAAGGTCACATTTTTTTTTTAAATGCTATTTTTGAATGAAGGATGGAGTGCTTTAAAAAGGAGACACTGGTTATGAAGAAGACGTGACATATTCGTACAACCATATCATCTGTCTATATCAAAAGAAAATAGAAACAATAGTAATCATAAAATGAAATCTGGTTGCCATTGGTGCCTCGTCTATATTGCAGTTCCCATTATCAATGCAATGAGAACCACAAGATAGATACAGCAATGTTAGGCAGTCCTCTTTAAATAAGAAAGGGTTTTGTACTTCATTAAAAAAAAATATCTAAATGGTACATTTATTTCAGATTCATAGAAATTCACAAAGTAAACAAATCTACTTTCTGTAATGTGTCAGAACTGTTTAATCCATCACAAGTCATTGTCTCCATTATTCAGAAAGATTGAAGAGCTATCTAAGAGCAGTGGAGTTAGAAATAATGACTTCTGTGTTTTCGACTCTGAAGATAGCTATTTCTGTAAAAGATGTTATGTTATTATAAAATACATTAGGGGATAGGACGTACTGATGGTGCAAAAATTTTGAAAAAAGCACCAATTCTTATTTCGAACCTCACCCAGACTGATAATAGCTGAAAGTCATTCCCATCCAACTAGAAAAAAAATAGGAAAAAAAGAAGATTATATTCCTTTAAGCATTCCTTGATGTCACAATGAACATCACCAAAGTAACTGCAAACTGGGTATTTGCCAGCACTTCCAGTAACAGCCTTGCGTTCTGGAGGTAACACATTAAAGCAGTTCTCAAGAAAAGGTTCCTCAGTGCTTTTCCTCCTTCCTTATCCCAGCTGAATTCTTCCAAGTGACTAGCTAATAATGTTAACTTATAAACATCTCACTGGGGTCCTGACTTCCTTCCCATTCCTAAATATTGTGCTGATTTGTCAGGGTCAGGAAATTTTGTGGAGTTACAAGGATCAATCATTATACAAATGCTGTTACACAACTGGCTCCTTAGTGAGCTGTTCTGTTGCCAGATCCATTTCCTAGTACAAAAGAAGGAGCTGTCAATTGCGTGTACTCACCGAAATTGTTATAATTCCAGATACTGCCCTTGCTCTGTAACCACAAAGAACCCGTCACATTCCAATGTTTATCTTTTTTTTTTTTTTTTTTTTTTTTTTTTTACTGAAGTGCATTCAGTTAATATATAACCGATGCTGCTAAGGAAAAAATGTTGTCACTTTTTTTTCCATAGTATTTACATATTTGGAAGCATTTTGTGTGTAAGTCATCTTATTTACTCTCTAAGCGTTCACTTTGCTGATGGTGAGGATATTTCACATAGTGATGGCAGACTTAATTATTTTGAAAACAGCTGTGATTATCAACACACCCAAAGTGCCCTAAGTGTCTCAGCTAAAATTCCACAAACAGCTTTTCATTTTACACTTGAAATTTTGAAATGTTGCTTTCAAAATAGCATTTTCCTGCAAAGAACCTGTTTTTCTCCGGGAAGGATGTTTGCTCTCATCTATTAACAGAATCAAACTTGTATGACTGTGCTCTGTTAACCTAAAGTTCCACGCTAATAGCATTGTTATGTTATTTGTCATCCTTACTCTCATTCTTGTAAGGCTACATCATTACGCACCAAAGCAGGATAGCTGTGGTATTTTGTAATTGTGTGTATTTCGAGCCAAATTGACCCTTTCATTTTTTATTTTTTATTTTTTTTTTCTAGTAGAATGTAGGCTAAAGGCCTTCAGCATAAAAGAGTCGAGGAAAGATTCATTAAGCAAAGTAGCCTGAAATCTGCTGCTGCAAAGATCTGTGCTAAGCCATTATGGTCCCCAGAAAGCTCGTGGCTGAACCTGTTCCGGTTAGTCCACAGGTACAGTGACCAGTATGATTCCGATAAGGCTTCCTATACTGGAATTTCTGTGTTGAAAAAATGGAGGTAGCTGTTCTCCCTTGAAGCTAGATGGAAGATTTTTCACCCAGCGTACAGGCTGCCTGGACCAGCTTTCCCGTAGGAGAAGCCATGTCAGAAAATCCACCAGCCAAAATCTTTTTGACACAGAGTTTGATAGATGTATCAAGAACATTATTATATAGCGTGGTATCTGTGTTACCAACAAGTTGCATTGTAAATTTATGTGGGTCTCATCCACATTAACACCTCATAAAAACTGCAGAGGTGTGAGTTCAGGGAACTTCTCAGGCTGAGGCCCTTCCTTCAAATCCACAAGTGCTTCTTCCCAGCATCAAGAGCTGGGCAAGCAGAGGTCTGGGCTAGCAGAGAGGATGTTGAAATTCAGTGAACTGAAAAAAGAAGCAAAACGATGATGAATATGTACTATCCAGAGATAATTCCGGAGCCTGGAATATGTATTTCCTGTTTTCATGACTGACTTCATCAGAAATACTTGAATGCAGAGGCAGTTTCTGGCCGAAGTTGGATGATAAGCAAGGAGTGAGTCAGGGGATTTCAGGAAGAGTTGTGACTGTTCAGGGTTCTCTGGAGATTTAGTTTTAGCCCATCTTTCCTGTACCCTTCTTGTTTTTCTGGTGAAATCATTTAAAACTTTTCACATGTCCACTAATGGTTTATTCTGATGTACCTGCTATGGCAGTCAGGAAGGGTTGTGCTTGGCTGTGTGAAGTATGAGCTGTTAGGAAGTCTCAGACGTTTGGGTGCCACATGTTGGCACTCAGCAGTCAGTGGGCACACTGGCCATCCTTTCTTAGTTCCTTCATTCCCCATCTGGAATTGTTAAATAGCCTCTCAGCTCACAAAGATGCTGTGAAACAATTTATTTTTTTTTACTGTTTTACATAGCTGTCATCTTATGGGGATTAGAGTCATCACATGAAAAAACTAATGAAGAGCTGAATATACATTCATTAAGAGCAAGGCTTCAATATTGTGTACGGGGGTAAAACCTGTCCAGTGAGATGGAAAACTGAATTAAGTTTGGTGCATTCTGGCCAGCCTAGGAACTGAATTGGAAGGAATACTTTGTTGTCCAGTATTTGAAGGCTGTCTCCTCAAGCAAGTCTAGATTGAATTAAGGTTGTGCAGGCAATGAGAGCCTGTGGAAGTAGAAAGCTCGGCAGTAAAATATCCAGATCAGCCGTTGTTTATGGGTGTGAAACAAATTACAGGTGCAATAAACTGCAGCAGATTCAAGCAGCCAGAAGGTTAATAAGATAACCACTGTAAGATCATCCAGGCATTAAACAGTATGTAACATCCAGAGTAAATGTTGACTTCTGTGAAAACAAATGTCTGGATTTTACCCATTGTCTCACAAAGGGTGGGCAAACAGCGTCTGTAGAACAGGGGAACTGTATACGGGAAATTGTCTGTAAATGTTGCCATCTGAATACTTCGAAATATTTGTATGGTCAGCATGCATTTCAAACATGAATTTGTTTTTCCTTCTATTCTCTGCAGTACTTGAAGGGAGGGAAGGGAACACGGATAAATCTGCCTTTTTTTTTTTTTCTGAGCATTTTTCCTTCAGAAACCCTACAGCAGCACTGGAGTATTTTTTTTGCCGAGCCATCCCTTCCACATTTCCTGTGCTGTTTAAAAAGCTATAAAATAAGATGCTAAAAACATTACTTCAGAGTTAATAAGTCTGTCTCAATCAACCCTGTCGTTGTTGACAAAAGCTTGACAAACTGGGTAACCTGTTCCAGATCCCCGTATGATTGGTCTGTAAGAAAATGAACAGTTAAACCTTCCTGATTCCTTGCACAGGTTTCTAGCTATTAATGAATCAGGATTTTGACTTTAAGATAACTCTGTTTTGAATATACGTATGCACTGAATTCTAAGACGAGCAAATTTGTCTTCGTTCTCTCGATAGTTTCTTCTGTTTCAAAAAGAGAGCAACTTCAACTATTTATAAACTGTAATTAAGTTTCTTTACAACATGACTCATTCTCAACAAGCAAATCCTTGTTCTTTTGCTTTCTTATGAACTGTGTGGGAAAATTAGGGTTCAATCACTGAAGAATTTACTCAATGCTTAATTACCCAAAACAGCCCTCATGTAGAGCTTTCATAAAGATGTGATTTTCCCAACACTATGGATCTCTAAAACTTGACTCTTAAAACATGGTCTGTAAATTGTAACAAAGGAGAAAGTAAGTGTTTTGCTATAGTATTGGCTTCTTTCCTCAGCCTGCTTCTTTGAGCTCCTCTTATATTAATAACGTGATGCTTAGGAAAGCCAAAGTAAGAAATCATAATGATTAAATTACTTTGAGCATGAAACTGAATTAGAAAGCTTTACTTTCCTGAATGAGATAATTGTTTACATTTTCCAAAGGAAATGTTTCTATTTCTGTGAGAGAAGGGGTAAATGGGACTTCCTCTGACATAATTTTCATTTTAAAACTGAGTTTGACAGCAAGATTTTTACCTTCATAACCAAATATTACTGCTTAACTGCATGACTTGTGTAAGCTTGCTAGCTGAAGTGACTCACTTACGTAGATGAAGTTATTTTTAGAGAGATAATTTGCACTGTTTAGAAGAGAGGAAAAAAAGAGAGAGTCCTACTAAGAGCTAGATCCCTCATTACAGTTTACAAAGCTCGTGAACCCAGCATCCAAGCAAAAGATGACTAAGCAAAGGGACTATTGGTACTTTCAGGAATTTACAGACATGAGTCATCTGCTTATTTTCTGCAGACATATCACCAGGGTACTTTGTGAGTCAGCTGTTATTTGGAAATAGTACTTGTATTCATGTTGAATACGTTTTTGTAGTTCTTAAGGTCTTAAGTAACTACCATGCCAAACCAAAGCGTGCTTTTATAGTTTTCGTAGCTCAGGTGTGGATGTACAGAAGTGGTGTGTCGTTTTCAACTGTGCTGTGTTTTTCATGATAAAGTCTGAATGTTGCCTGGGATGTAATTATGGTAATGCTTACCTGTGCCACCGTACGTATCCCATGAAGACAGATCTTAGTTTGTATTAATGCACAGATGTGGAGTCTGATTGCATATGCAGCCAGATAAAAAGAAACTTTATCAGTCTGTGCCACCTCATAAAAATGTAATTGTGACTATGTGTAGAATTTGACCTCTCATCTTCAATGCACCTTGCTAATGTTGATTATTAATGTTATTTGCTAATTTTTCATATATAAGTAAACCAACACCAAATCCAAGCATTTTGTACTCTTGCAATGTCAAATGCACTTCCATCCACTGTGCTAGAAGTAAGTTCTTGCCTTTATTTCCTACTTCTGAAATAATAGCTGGCTACCTTGAGATACGTATAATGCTTTACAGCTCAAGGCTATTTCCTGTTTACTCGTCTTTTAGGTGTGGTTGTGTTCCAAAATTAGGGACAGGTTTTTTTGCTTGGTCTGAACCCAGCTCACACCTTGTATTAAAGAAACACTTGAGTTAGAAAAACAGGAGTTTGGCAATTTTAGGTGAGCTGCAGTTGTAGAAATCAAAGGCAGATCAAATTATTCAAAACTCTCCTTGCAGTTCAGAATAATACTGCTGTTGGCCAGATGTGGGATGCACAGTTTTAATTCTAATGTGATTATATGATTTAACAGCTTATAATGTAGTTGAGTTCTGAAAATTCCTATACAGCTTTTGGTTGATAAAAGAATAAAATGTTTTCTTCTGCGTTTTGGTGATACTGTTGTTGGAAAACTATTTGTAAAAATGAAAGGCTTGTCATAACAAATGGAAGCAAAGAAACTAATGGTATCAGTGTCTTGATTATCCATTTAAACAGTGTTTCTAATGCTAGATGCTTTCTCTTAAGTGCAAACCTTACATTTTAATTAACAGGGACAAAAATGCTGCTACTTGTCCCCCTTCATGTAGACAGAGACTTTCAGAGGAAAGACAATGAATTCAGAAATTCTCAAAAAAAAAAAAAAAAAGGCTTAAATTATTACTCGAGTGTGTTACTAAATATTGTTAATCCTTTATTCCTTTTACACAGGAATAAACCACCAATATACAGAGTAGTTTGCCTTTAAGGAGCTGGTGCTTAAGAAAGAGAAGAGGCACTGGAGGTACAGAGTTTAAGCACTCCGAGCTAAAGCAGCATATTTATCATGTGGAAACAGAGAGCCTTGCTTCATATTTATTTCTTTCTGCAGTGAAGTCCTTGAGACTCTGAGGCATGCACATCCCATCTGTGAGGGGAGGAGACAGCTTGCCTTCTGGTAGATGGCCTCGATATGCCAATGTTTTTCAGTGATACAACTTAATAATCATGTTATAAAGAGGAATTTGACAAAGCAATCGTGGAGTCTAACCTTTGTTACATCAGTGATCTGCCCTCAAATTAGCAGAGCTCTGCCCATGTCATTACCATTTAAATGTCTGCTGGAAGCTGCTGTGTGAGCTGAATCACCAGGACTTGGGGAGTTATCACGTGTAGCTCAGACACCAGGTCACGAACTGAGCAAATGCTGCGATCTTAAGTGATTTGTTTTATTTTGAGACTACAGCTGGGATATCACATTCACTTTCGTGTACTTCATTACTACGAACGTATTTACTTGTCGAGCTTGGACGGAAATCTAGAGGAAAGGGAGTTCTGGTTTTGCTGATGCACATCCAAATATGCAGACATGATTAGAAAAATAATAGAAAAATAAAGAACCTAGTAAGATGATAGCATGGAATTAAAAAAAAAAAAAAATCTTTCTTGCACTGATATCTCAATCCATGAGCAGCAATTTCAAAAGAAGTGTTGGGGTCTCTGTTCCATGACGTATTTAGGAGGAGAAAATGTAATGAATTACCAAATGCATTGGAGAGGAGATCTTGTTGTGGATGTGGATGGGTTCAGTCCTGTAATGTTCCTTTCTCTTTCTTAAAATCTGTTGTTTATAGTGATTTTTGACACCCTTTTTTGTTCCTACTTGGGTTGTTACAACCTACTTATTAACTCAGGGTTCTTCCCTTCTCTTTAAGCAGGACTGTGAAGTGGCAAATAGAGAAAACTGAGTAACCAGGCTTATTTGCATGAATTATAACATTATGAATTTATTTAACTCATCTCTATGCCAAATAGGAAAAACAACTGAAGATTTACAGGGAATTACTGTTCCATTGGAATATTCTTTCATCCTGTTGACTTCAAGTATTGCAGTGGGGAGGATAAGAGTACAGTCAGAGGTGCTTTGCAAAGCAAGTCTATGTACCTTTAAAAATGCACATTCTTCTCTTAATTTTGGTGTTAAATTAGACCTCTAATATAAATTATTTCAGTCTCTTGATAACTCACTTTAATTACAGGTTTCTGAAACCTCCTGAAATTAAAAGTAGACCAAGAAAATCTTAAGTACATATCTAGCAATGCAGAAGTTAAGCTAAAGAAACATTTCTGACCATATTATTAACTGTTGCAGACTATTTTATTGTTCTGCCAGAGCTAGCTGATCATGAGACAGTGAAGCAAAGGGAACTAAGAGGTTCTGATTTTTATTTTTAGTGAGGTATTTTTGGTATTAATGACTTTGCAGTGTGTTCTTGGTTTTGTGGGGGTTTTTTGTCCAACAGATGACTGCTAATTGAGATTTATTCTAACTCATGTGACTGAACCTTCTTACATCCTTTATCAAATCACTTAACCACTTTAAAAATGAGAATTACGATGCTTTTGATGTCCATGAGGGCACTAAAATGAATTGGCTACAGCTGAGCTGATAAAGAGAAATTTGTTTATTGAATGGAAAGCATAATCAGAATTTATTTTCTGTATCTTTGAAAGGGAAAATTTCACTATAAAGTACTGCTTTTTTTTTTTTTCTGGAACAATATCATGGTGTAAGTGTTATGATTAACATAGAAATACAGTAGCTAAGCAATTTTTTAACAATATTTTACAAAATTGTATAGATTAAGCAATATGATGGATTCATTATTGTTAAGAAATGTAGAAGTATATGTTAGAAGTAATCATCAATTGCTCCTTTCCTATCGCCTTTGAATCAACAGAAAAGAATGATTTATTACCTGAAAAAAAGGGGGAAAAAATGGTATATTTTACTACTTTTTTTTTTCTTTATTTATTTCAGTTGACCTTCCCCTGTACTTTCCTCGAGACCAGCCAACCCTAACATTTCAGTCAGTCTACCACTTCACTAACAGTGGACAGCTGTACTCCCAGGCCCAGAAGAATTACCCTTACAGCCCACGCTGGGATGGCAATGAAATGGCCAAGAGAGCAAAGTAAGTCAGCCTGCTATTTGTTACACAGTATTCCGGTGCTAGAAGCTTCACAGATGTAACTGTACCTTTCCGATGTTCTGCAAGTTAAAACTGTTTGTGTTCTCATAGAGTCTTAGTATTCCCCTATATGCGTACAGACATACCGTATTAATCATGCCTGTAACACTAGAGCCAGAGGAGTGATCAAAACAAGAGCATTTCTGCAAGGCATGATACAGAGTAGTGACAGTCTCTGCTGCAAGGAGCTTCCAAACCAAATAGACGAGATAGCCCCCAGCAGGAGTAATCTGCATAATAGCAGTCAGTCAAAGTAATTCCTTGGTTTTGTGTGGGTGTATGGGGGACCCTGAAGGGAAACATGTGAGTTGGAGAAAACTAGGAAGAAAAACCTGAAAGATATGGAATAATGCTGTAATAAAAAGGCACAACAGTACAGAAGGAGGTAGAGCAAACCCCTAATCCAGCAGAGTAGGTAGTCCTACCAGAGCTTGAGAAAGTTATATGAAAGTCTGAAGAGCTCTCTCTTTTTTTTTTTTTTTTTTTTCCTTTCTTTCTTTCTAACTGCTCTCTATGTTGGCTAGAAACAGAGAATCTCTGACTGTTTCCTCTGCAGTTTTTCTGCAAGCCTTGATTTCAGCATGGGTAAATACCACTTCAGTCCTAGTATCCCCTTTAATTTAAGGTGACAGGACAGCCTTCCCAGAGTGATTGTGTTGCAAGGGTAAGCTAGCATGGGCAGTGGTGCTCCTTTTGTATAGTGTGCTATCCCTGTCTTCTAATGAAGCAGAACAGATTTCACCTGGAAGGAGCAGTAAGGGTAGTGGCCTTGCTTCTGTATTTAGCTTTTGCAAAATAAAAAATGTAAGAACAGCAACAAATCTAAGCGCACTGATTATCAGTCGTTCATCACATAAGGCCTCAAAGTGCATAAATAATAAGGCATATTGGAATTAACATTTTGAATGACAATCAGAACATTAAATCAAATTAGCAAAGATGCATAAATAAGAGTCAAATGAAAATAGTTGAAGCTGAGTAAATCAAATGAATGGCAAGGTCAGAGACTGATTCTAATTTGGAAGTGATGGAAGCAGACAGTAAATGATTGAAGCATTTGCAGATTTTATAATAAATAGTATGGAGAACATCAAGTGACATTTGATTTTGGATTTTGATGCATTGTAGTAGCTTTTTTTTTTTTCTGCTAGCATTTGGTTTTAATACTGTAGTGTTCAGGGGAGATATTTCCTGATCAAGTATGATTTGGTTTTGTGGACTTGTTTCTTTTTTTTTGTAGCAGAGCAGTATATGTATTTTGGTTTGTTGTTGTTGTTGATGAGTTTTTTTTGTCTTTAAATGAAACAATAACTAAAAGCATCACTGTGTGTTGTTTTTTTTATAACTGTATTGCAAAAAAATATTTGTGTAGTCAAAAAAATGCACTTATTTTGCAGCTGGAAGCTTACGAGTACCTATGTTCTGTCTGCTAAGTGCATTCATTTATGAGTGGGTGTATACAAATGGACTTCTGTGCCCTGCACTTGAAATTTAGAAGTATTATAACAGTACTTTTAAAAGCAGTAAATGTGTACACTTACTATCACATCTACGTTTTTTGAGGTTATTCACTCTATGTTTGAGCCTTTGCATCTAAGTTTTACACTGGATACGTAATATGAGAAAGATGATGAGAAGCGGGGGAAGAAAGCATGCTGCAGTGTCTGAAATAACTATCATTGAGCTGCAAAGAGACAGAGAGGCTGCTCTAGTTAAAAGCGCTTTGCTTGCAGGAACAGCTAGTGAATCCTGAGCAGGTACCAGAAATAAATCTACAGCAAGAAAACTATGATGTTATGATGCATGTTAGCATATTTTAAGGAGCATTTTTAACACAATTGAGTACTTATGTAAATATTGTTTAAAATATTTTCTAGGGCTTCTTAGAATAGGCTAGCATGTTTCAACACAACCAAATAATTTTTCATTCCATTTTATTTTTACCATAGCCACATTACAGACCAAGTATATGGGAATATATGTAGGCGTGTATAGGAAAGTGTTCTAATTAAACACGAGTTCCAACACCAACTCAATTCATCCCCAGTAAAAAAGAAAAGAAGGATATGTGACGCAGCCTCTAGAATCAATGTAATGTAACTCTGCTCAACTGAAGTAAATTTAGCCTTGGATACATCAGGGACGTCTTTCTCGTGTTTATAAACGCTGTCCATTACGTTCTGCATACATGTAGTCTTTTTCCCTCTTAGCCAAACGGTTTCCCAAGTGCTTGGCATCATTTGAGACTGAAAAAGATCTCTGTTTATTTTTCTGGCCCTACTGTTCTAGGTCCACAGGATATACCACTTGATGTTCTGGTATCTGACCAAATTCTCCACCCTTATTCTCAGACACTTGAGGGATCGGTTTACCCTGTATTCCTCACCACAGCCTAAGACACTGTCAAGGATTAATTTTAGGTGCTCTTGTCTCGAGTTCATTAGCTGTCCAGTCATGTACCGAAGCATGCGTACCACACCACTTTGCAGGATGCAGGAGCACCACCAATCTCTCAGAGATTTCCTCATCCTCAGTTGGCAGCCCCTGCCTCTTTTCAGCAACTGCATGCAGCCTGCTTGTCCATGGGCAGAGCTGTCATAAGTTCGTGCCAAAGGGACTTTGATTCTGTGGCCAGCCTTCTCACAGTTTTTTTCAAACAGGTGAGCCCATGCAATTCCTTCAACTCGAGGGCTGAACTCGAAATTCTTGGTATCCTTGCTTATCTCTCTGGCCCCTGAGCAGATGTAGGCATCTCTTTTGAAGTTAGGACTTAACCCTTTGTTGTAGCCTTGAGACAATCAGTAGTAATTACAAGTAGGAGTAAAATTACTCCCCTAAAATATATACATATAGATGTAGATTGTATGCATTCACACTTAGACACACATCACCTAAATCTGAAAGGCAAATGCTCAGAGTATCAGTTTAGCAGAATCTTTTTCATTCACACAGAAAAACTGCTTGTTTTCTTTTCTGAAATAATTGGACCAATTTGTGCTTGTCTGATAAACTTCATGTATTCGGGTTTCTCTTTCTCTGTCTCCTAGTAAGCAGTTTTCAACATCACCTGTCTCCTTTGATGCCCACTGGCTTGGATTCCTCACTGAGAGATAGCATCTGGTGACTGAATTTTGCTATTGTCTTAGCCAAAGGATTGCCCTCTGGCTTGATTTAATCCTAAGGGACGAATCAAGAACTGTTTAAATAATGTGGTTCCAGATGCCTCCAGATTTCTCATTTCTCAAGACAAAAATTTAACCTGTTCCTCCAGCTAGAAACAGCAATACCAAAAATATTAAAATTCTCCTACAAGCTGACAAGAGACAGTTTCCTCTCAGTTCCCATCCCAGGCTCTGCCTCTCGTAGGTCATTTATTTATCTGGCTGTGGCCTCCTTTGGAAGCAGTTTCTCCCAAAGATTTTGTCCTGAAGTACAATGGCAAGCCTAAGAAAATACAGTGAATTATAGAAAGTTAGCAGCCTTGTTTGTGGTGTACGTGTGAAGTAAACCATCTCTGTGCGGTTTCCATGGGAAAGCTCTCTTGTTTTTTGCTTAAATAGGCATTCAGGCGTACATAAATGGAGTCTTTAAAGAGCATGCAGACTCTAAGCCTGGGATTTTATGAAGGGATACTGTAAATAAAGCTCGTTTGTTTATACAAATTAAGTTCAGTCCGTAGATGCACTCTGGCCCAATTCCTGTCCGATCCAGTGCTGCTCTGGAGACTTAGGTTACACTTCTGGGAGAGCAAGTTAGGACTCAGTTTACTGTTTTATCCTACATAAATCTACCTACTCATCATTAAACATAGCAGGAGGCAGAAAGCTGGTATCACAATAAAAAGTCATCCCAAGGGTTCGTATTCTTTTTTCCAGCTTGGCCGCTAAAACTACTTGCTGAATGACTGTTGTCACTGGCCATTCACTGATGTTTGCTGATTGTGGTGTTAATTTTACATCTCACTCAGTGCTCTGGCAGGGTAAAAGCTTAAAAGGGCTCAAGTGCTCTCAACTGTATATTGGCTTTTGCTGTGCCATAAGGTCAAGTGCAGCTTAAGATTATATGCAGGAGCATCTTGTGCAAGCTTCGTATGCATCCCCAGCACTGCTGGAGCTATGGTTTGTGCTCAGCACAACCGTGCTATGATCTGAACGTGTCAGGCTGGTGCACTGGGCCGTAGCATTTTCAGCCTCACCAGTACGCTTTCCTTGAATATCGTGAAGTGAGAACATGTGCATCACGTGAAGGTGCTAGTGGTTGTTGGGCTGAAATGGTTGCTTTAAGCGTTAAACTTGCCTTGTATGGAGGCAGAAATATATCTCGTGGTCAAACAAAAGGATATTTAAAAAAAAAAAAAGGGGGGACAGTTTGGGGGCCTTGGGACCCATCGTCATATGGCTGTTTAGACAATCTCAGATTGTAATATTTCAAGGGCTTGCTGTTGCATTCATTATATTTCGAGTGCCCTAATGATTTTTTTTGTATTGACAGTAACCCAGTTTTCAATTCATCCATTTTCTATTAGCTGAAAGTTCTTACGCATTTTAGGTAGAATATCTTTTGATACATTTTGCATTCTGTTAAAGTAACAGGTTTCTCTCTTTCCTTGAAATTTTTGTTTTCCACCTATGATGCCTTGGATCTCACTCTAAAGTTTACGTGTAAACACTGCAGCGTTTTTGTAATCTCTGCTTGATAGGTGTAATTAAGGTAATAAATCATTTGTTGTTATTTGTTTGGCATTTCAGTATATTCCCTCATTATTTGTAAAAGTAACACATTTTATTTGCATGTATTACATGATTGTTTCATACACAGTAGGGATCTTGAAAGAGTAGATTTCTAAAAATTGACTTGTTTGCATTCATGTATATGCTCCTCAGAAAGCTTTTTCCTTAGCTCTGTTCTGCTTTACCTTCAACTTAGAAAAAAAAAAAAAAAAAAAACAGGAAAAAAAAATAAGGAAGTAGGGGAAAGAAGCACAAAACATTGGGACCTATCCTTTGCTCTGTGTGTGTGTGTGTGTTTAGTGTCTGAATGTTTGAAAGGTTCAGAGGGTTCTTTACAGAGAAGACCAGTGGGGTACAAATGAATGGAGCAGGTACTGAGCTGGGTCACTTGTTTAACTCTTTGGTTTTCGATAGAGTCTTGCGTCGGAAACAGTACAAAAGTGATTTCCTCGCCTGAAATCTAATAGGGCAGAGATTTTGTTGCCTCAGGTGGACTCTTTCTCAGAATGCAAAAGGGCCAATATGCTATGACAGCCACAGCGAGAAGAGATGTGGTGACCCAGCCATGTGAAGTTTACAAAGAAGTTAATTTGATTTTATAGACCATTAAATCAAAACTCTTATTTTCTGTGGCAGTGTCAGCTCATCAGAATTATAAATGAAAAGCATAAAGGCAAATGCAGAAAACTGTTGTGTTAAAATATTTAATGGTTGCAGTTGTCCTTGTGACATGTTCCCAGTTGATTTACCAGCAAACCTCGATAATAACATGATTTTGATTGCAAGATATAAAGGCAAAATTAGTAGAGTTTTTAATTAGATTTTCTTCCAGGATATTGTTTTATTTTTACATTGTTCTTCTGCATACACTACACTGTATAGTGCATGTACATGATAGTCACACTTATTGAGTCATATTTTTCATGTACTTTTCTTTAAATGTCTCCTTGGATAATTAAGTCTGACTCTTAAGATATGGTATGTTAGTTTCTGACAGGTGCCTGCCAGGGATCTTCAGTGCTGTCATGCATTATGTGGATTTCCGCCAAGACAGAAGGGCCTGGGTATTTGTTTCTGGTCACTTCTCATTAAAGCCTTGGCTGTGGGAGAAGACAAATAACTATTTGAAGTTGAAAAGTATAAGTACTACAGGGAATGCATAGAAAGTAAATCTGTTAGGCAACTCATTTTTCTGTTTTCATATAGACATTATGTATATGTGCACGTGAACTGTACGTATGTGTGTTTTGATACAAACTAAGTAAGAAAAAAATAATCCTCTCCTATATTGACAAGAGAAGTGCACAGAATAGATCGGAGGAGTTTGCTTGACAGAAGTAGAAAATAACAGCATCTTGTTGGAAGACAACTGCTCTATAGGAATTAAAGGCCAGAATTTAATGTAGGTGGTTCTTAGATAACCAGGGTTGGGAGTTGTTCTACAACTATGATCAACTAACTGCTTTGGCTTCTTTAGAGAGCTCCTTTATACATTTAGAAAAGCTGCTAAATCTGTATCAGATCCTGGAATTATAGCTAGGACCTGATACAAAAAAAAAAAAAAAGTCCTCCCTTGCTTTAGAGAAATGGGTAGAAAGAAATACGTGTTTTTGAAAAGGAGCAGAGGTTTTATAGCCCAGATAAATACTGTTATTTGATCAATTACAAAGTAAACAACTAAGCAGAAATAGCAGGTGAGCCTTATTGTCTTGTCTTTTGAGTAATATTTGTAATTGCTCTGTTAAACACAAAGAACAGTCATACTGAGTCAAACTCAATATTTATTTAACCTAGTACCATGTTTCTATCAGCAGTCAGTGGAAGATGCCCGTGAAAGTGTGTGGAAAAGCATGTAGTGATATTTTTATTGCATATTCTACCATACTCTAGGATTTCTACATCCAGAGTTGTTTTTTTGTTTGTTTGTTTGTTTGTTTTAACAGCCCTGCCTAGTTTGTCTTCTGTTTGTCCAACAGCGTTTTGAGCCCAAGTGAGTTTTTATCGTCATAAAACTCTGTTGGAACAGGCAAGCAAGGTATTGTGTGAAGGACTAGCTTTGTCAGCTTCTTATGTTCCTGCCTCCTGGTAGGCCCAGTTGTTAACCCTTAGCTCTTATACCAAAAGAGGCAGCAAAAAATTAATCTCCACTGATCCCCTTCATACCGTTTATGTTTTATGAGCCTTTTCACATCTTTTGTGTCGTCATTTCTCCTACTCTGCTCACTTTTCCCCATATTTCTGATTGCCCTTGTTCTACATCCTTATAACTTTACTCTTTCTTGTATTCTTTCTGAGATAGAGGACTGCATGTGACTCATGGTACGTTCACCATACATTTATATGGTGATGTAGTGGTATTGGCTGGTTTACTATTTATCCCAGTTCTAATGTTTGCCTTGCTTTTCTGTGCACAGAGCATTACGCTAACATTTTAACACCAAGATCTCCTTATTATCTGTATTTGAGAGACTCTGGTTTTTGTGTATGTAAAACTAATGTTTTTTCCTCACATATCTGCCTGTAATGTTTGTAAGTATTCACTTTTTGCCTGGTATTTTATCGCCCAGTCTCCCATTATTGTGTGAACCATCTGCAGCTCCTCATAATTAGCTCTCATTTTTCCTTCCCTGATGGAATTGTTACCATTAGCAAACTTTGCCATCTTCGTTTGCTCAATTTTGCAGGTCATGCTAGGAATATGTTGAACAACACAGGTGAAAACACCCCTTTCTGGTGCAGTTCTCAGGTGACTTTACCCTGAGAGAACTCATCATTCATTCCTATCTTTTTTTTCCTTATCTTGGCCTGCTGTTTATCCATTCATGGATCTTTTCTCCTGCTGCGGTAATTCATTTTTTTAAAAAACATTGAAAAGCCTTCCCACATGCCTGTTGGAAAGCCAAGCAGTGTATATCACTTGTCCACGTGTTTTTCATACCTTAAGAAGATCAGAGATTTGTGAAGTATGAATTTGACTCCTATCCAATGTATCATATTAATTTAAGTCCACTAATTCTTGGCTTCTTATAATTTTATAGTTTCTTTAAAATATTTTCTACCAATTCATAAGGCAACTCCTTATCTCAGACCTTATTTTTAATTGACATCACACTTCTCTGGTACCAAGCTGTTTTAAGCAGGAGGTTTTAAGCTATTTGAGAGTTTAACTTTCTCACACTTGAATTTCTTTAGAACTGTTGGGTGTGAATATCATCTGAGTCTGCTGATTTCCGTGTGTATTTTGTTGATTTGTTCTTTACCTTTTTGGCTGACATTTCTGCATGAGTCAAATCTTTCAGTATGTCCCTTGTAAAGAAGGGTTCTGGTGTGGCAAACTCTTTAAGCACCTCTGTGGTGAACTTAGATGCAAAAATAGTTTCATTTATTCTTTGTGACTTCATTTCTTCTGAGCATTTTTTTTTCTTTTTTCTTTTTTCTTTTTTCTTTTTTTTTCCTGAATGGCTTTTGTAGTATTTGACTATTTTTTATTTGGAGGGGGCTCAGCTAATTTGTCCTTCAACTTCATTTTTGGTCAGCATTATTCTACTTTTATATACAAGTGTTAAGAGTTTTTTCCTGCCCGTTTTCCCAATTCGGAGAGATCTCTGAACTTTTGATAGTTTTCTCTGACTTCTAATAGTCAAGCATGTGTCTTATAAGCGAAGAACAGAAATAGCTTTTATTTTAAATATATTTTTTATAATCACAGCTGTTCAGCATCTCCCTTTCCTTCTGACTGGTTTGTCCTAATGAATATCCAGGGAGGATTCTTTTATGTTTTGGTATGTTGCCTTCGGCCCCTTTTGATAAGCGATCTGGCAAAGCAAAGTGCATAGCATGATGAAATCGCAACTTTCACCTGCAAGCAAACTTTGTTTTCAGGGATGCTAGTTGTCAGACTCCTTACAGATACATCTGTGGTGTAACCCTTCATTTCTGCTGCTGAATTAAAAGTGAGGGATCCTCTTACGGATCATTCAAGTTCTCTTGTTATTTCTGTGACCTCCTCGCTTCTTGAATCTTTCTATTTGTTGTCTTGCCTTCCAAGCCTCACTCCTGAGTGGGGGTTTTGCCCAGTCTTTTCTGCTCTCTGCTGCTACTAACACTTTCCCTGCTTTTCACCCTCCTTTTTCCATCTCGTTCTTCACCCTGCCTTTTATATTTAGAAGAGGTTCTTAGTTGCACAGTCTGGCATCAACACTAAATAATCTACTAAATAATTGTTCTGCAGCAGTGTTGCTCCGTGTGCATTTATGTAACCTATATAGGAGGAAATAGGAGGTGTCTTAAACAGTGTTTCAGTAAGAAGTTAACCTTTACCTGGAACGGAACAATAAGCCTATGGCTCTTCAGCAAATAGGAAAAATAGAGCAGGCTTATCACATAGTAGCTCATAGGACTGGAAATTTCACGTGAATTTGCACTGTGTTTAGAAAGACTCTACAAAGATTGAATTTTTCCATGATGTCCTTGGAATATTGTTCTCATGATCCACGAGCAAGGAAACGGGGTGACTGGGCTGTCTGTGACAGAAAGATTCCAGCGTCTCCCGTCTCCGCAGACACTTGGTACCCCAAGCACTGAGTAATCCCCGCAGGGAAAATGGAAGTTGAGAAAGCAGAAGCAAAGTTGCTATGATCTAAGACCACAAGCCTTCATCTGACTGAAGCAGGGCTATTTATATACATTGTGGAGAAGGTGAAGGAAGTGAAATGTTTATCTCTTGAACTGGCAAGCAGAAGGCATTGATAAAACTGGTTTAAAGCAGGGGTTCGTTTTGCTGTGTGTGGCTCGGGACTCTGTCTGTAGGATGATTCTGTGCAATACGTTTCTGTAAATTCCCAAATATATAGCTGTCAGAAACCAGTAAGAGAATAAACCCCAAAATCTTCATTTCCAGATGATTCAGAAAATTGCTAGTTTTGTTAATGAATTCAGTTGATTATGTCCAGTAGCCTTAATTTTCATCTGTAATTGCCAGTAGGGTTTCATGCCTTCAGGAACATGTACATTCTTGGAACTAAAGTTATCTTTTGCTAAATGGCAGCCCTACTTATGCTGTTTCTTTAAGCTAAACATTAATTGCCAGCCTACATAATGGTCTACAGTCCTGGCTCCACAGCAGTTCCCTAGAACTCCCTTCCTTTATATTTTGCCTTTAGTCAGGTTGTTATATTTATGGTGGTTTTGTTATTCGAACAGATTGTCAAGATTCATTTTGTTTTATGCTAAGTTAGGCAGCAGAGTCATCTTAATTTTTATAGCAGAGCTATGCTGAATTCTTGACTTTATTTACGAAGTCAATATAGTTTTTTGGAACAGAGACACAAATGGAATGTACAACCAAATTAATGTTTAATTTTTATTTCTGTTTGCTTCATATGGAGTAAACCCACCTGTTATTTCTGTAATCAGCAAACCATTGAAAAATATGTCTAAATATAACTATTTCCTGCACCTTTCTGTGCTACTTGAATTAAAAATGGCAGTAACCCCAAGAAATTCTAGCGGCGATAGGCATTGTTAGTAAAACACAGAAAAACAGCTTTCTGGAGTGAAGTTTAATGCTTGAACTTCAGATACGCATTTAGTTTCACTAGTTCTACTACTTCGATTTCCTGTTATGGTTTGGTCACACATTTTGTTTTGTTTGCCATTTTGCAGACAAATTTCTGTCATATAGTACTACGAACCAAGCTGTAGGCAACAGTATTTCTTTAAAAATCAGTGTTTTGACAGCTGCCCACTGCAGACCTCTAGCTCTGTTGGCTCTTAATTACTGCCCAGTCCTTCAAGCTACATGCACGGTCAGTGCCTTTGTGTAGACTGCCAGGTAGAAGTGGCCATAGATGTTTACTAAAGTCTATGTAGGTAAATCACAGGAAAAGGAAGTAGACTGGGAAAAAAAAAAAAAAAAAAAAAAAAGGCAGAAATATGGAAATATTGGAAGAGGAAGAGAGATTATTTGATGATTTTTTTGGCACCCAGGAAAGAATTGCTAGCAGCGTAATGGCACTGTGCTGAATCCTTTGTGCGTTTGTGAGTTTAGCCAGTCCCAGTAGCAGTAATTTGAGCTATTGTTTTGCTGTTGTATAAACACTTCAGATGTTTGCTTGGCATCGCCAGTTTTGGAGATGTATAAAATGGAGAACTGTAAACATTGTTTCACATAAAAGCAAAATATTTGCTATAGATAAAGCTGCCTAGTAAGGAAATTATAAACCACAACCCAAAGAGCACGGCATCGAGAAGCTTTGTTCAGAAATGTGAACCCAGGCCAAGTATCGTTATGTACATTTGGAGTGATAAAGAAATCCTGGAAGGTATCTTTATTGTTCTGCGGCTCTGCTTGGATAAATTTTTGTGATGTTCATATTCAAATGATGATTTAGGATTTCGGTTGCCTTTTGGATGTCTACTGCATGCCACAATAGGCCTGGCTTTGATTAGTTCCTGAGCCTTTGCCACTTGGAGAGTATCCATTGTGTGGGTCTGGCTGTTACAGCGTGATTCAAACTACGCAACCAAAAGGTATTGTGCTGGGAAGTATCTGCCGCTTAAATTGTTTTAGTATCTTAGATCTGCAGAGTCAGATCATTTGTTTGAACAACCATTTTCTTGTAATGATTGTGTCATAAAGTGTCTAGCATAGAATTAATCATCTGTTATCCCACTGTCATAAGAGAGCAAGGAGACTTGCGTTGTGCTGATCTGTTGTGAGTGCTGATGTATCTTTAGCCTTGTGAGGAATGCTGTGGAAGAACCCATGAATAAATAGACAACATAACATGCTTCACCCAATAAAAATGTGTTTTTAATGCATTACATAAAGTAAAAACAGCAGAGATGCTTAAACATCTCGGATCTGAGTTTTATAGGAGACAAAACTACGCCATGATATTGGTACGAGGCCTTTTAAAAGAATGGTCTTGCAGAAGATTTCAACACTGGTTTCCAGTCAGTGTTAAACGCAAGGCACAGAGATGCAGGAGGAGGAATATAACCACCTGTTGAGGATCTAATAAGCACTCAAATGAAATATGACCTAAATACAAACCCACTGGTGGAATTAAGGTAGCAATTTATTAATTTAAGTTCCTTTTGTTAATTAGTACTAAAGGTGTTGAATTAGGTAGCTCCTGACAAATGGAATTTTAAAGGAGAGCATTCTAAATAGATGAAAAAAAAATGTTAGCAACTCTGACTTTGTTCTATTATAAACAAACAGCAAATCCTAGTACTTGGTGAGCTGTAGTAAATGTCTTCTACACGGGAGATTAATTATTAGAGGTTCCATGAAACAAACCAGCTGGCTGTGCCTGTGTAGTCACGGGAGAAGAAATCCTGTTGTCTGGCACCCAGAAGGGATTGTTGTAGGTGTTCAGTATTTTCAAAACAAGTTTTCATTGTGTCAAAACAAGTTGCAACAGGAACATAAAAATACAAAGGCACGCTACATATGCATGTGTACTCTGTGCAAACACTTTGTACTTCAAAAAGTGAATAATCAGGTGACGACGATAAAGCCTGGAGAAGCTCTTTTATAATTCTAATATGGCTGTGCTGTAGAAATAATTTATATAACAAGATTTTATTGCAAAGTGTCAGCATAATAATACTAGTCTGGGAGGAATAGGTCAAAGACATTGGTGTGCCTCAGGCTGTCCCTTACTCTGACCTACGCCCTTCTTAGTTCCTGTTTTCACCCAATTCAGTTGGAAGAGGGTAGAACGATGCTGTTCTAACTAATTTATGGAGATCAGTTGTCTTTGGACTGGATTGTTCTTCTGTCAGGGTTCTGTGGCTTTGAAGAAACTTGCAGATGTCTTGCAGCAGTTCCTTTACGGTGCAGAAGGAAAGAAATACGAGATGCAAAATGATGCAAATCATGGAGTTGCAACTCCTCCAAAAGAAATGGGCAATAGCTGAGGTAAATGCCTGGGAGTCTCAACTGTATCTAATACAGCTGAGAGGGTTACAATTTAGTCCTCGCCTCAGTCCCAGGGCAAATAATTGCTTTTGCAGAATATTCTAACATAAATTCACTGTTAACCTTACCAAACAACTCAGACAGCAGAGGATTGCTGAGGAGAAGGGTGTCCTCACTACAGACCTGAAGAAGACCCGAAAGGGTTATGTACAACTACTCCAAGATCCGCCTGACTATGGAGTACCTGCCCCAATCAAATACAGAATCTTGAAGAGGTTAAGGAGAAGAATCCCACTTTTTTCCTGTATTTCTTGCTTAGACTAGGAGAAAGGTGATGTATTTATTAAATGTAATGGCTACTCTGATTTTTAAGTATACTAAGGTTGTACTGTAAGCAGAGCCTAATGCTTTCAGAATTAAACCATAGTCACAGGAGACACTAAAACATTGCACAAGAATGAATTAAAATATTGAAATAATGGATAGTATTTAAGAATAAAGTTTATTCTCAAAAATAATAATTGGACAACTCCCAAGTATAACAACTTGAGGCTCTCTTCTGATGAGAAGGAATGCAATGCATACACTTGATATGGTGAGAGAAAGTAATAGCAGCCCATGTGTCTTTGTGAAAAGACCAAGATTTTGGCTCAAGGGTTTTCACTTGCCAGTGAAGAATGTGCAAGGACGGAATACGCTGTGCTGGTAGTAGATGTTGCTTTACAACTGAGTCTGTACTTGATATGGACCATCAGGATTACTTCACCCTCCTCCTTTTCCTCAAATCATCCCTTGGTGGAAAAGGCACTTGAAACTCCCACATCCTGAGCCGAAATATATAAGACATATGAGAGCCAGTAGTGCTAGCATGGATGAATTTGAGACCAGCTTGCTTGGAAAATTTGGCACACTTAAAACGGGGAGTTTAAGGGGAGTCTATTTTGTGAATGACTTAGGAAGATGATTCATCGCCCCATGATGAACATCCTTCCTAGACCAAAAAAAAAAAAAAAAAGGCAGAAATCTCATTGGTATGGCATTTTGTGTGCTATTTTTCCCTCGCTGAGTTTGAATCTGTGTTTGAATCTACTCAGAATTTCCCACCTGAAGGTTTTAAGAGAAATAGAAACACACAGACAACTCTTCTATTGTTATATAACACCAGTCAAACAAAAACAGTAGCAGAAGGAAAGCAGTGCATTACCGTGGTACAACGCTTTCACAATAAAGGGATGTGAAGTGCTGTTTGATAGAAGATCACAACTGCATAACTTAAAAATCTTAGGGGAAGATTTTCTTCAGGAATCTGAAGGCAAAAAGTATTATCAAATGGTCAATGAACTAAAAAACTACCAACTAAATTTTAAAAATCCAGCACTAAGTTATGCTGGAAAAACATTACAATTAGAGGGAAATTTCACAAAAGCAATGTGAATTCTGAGTCAAGTATGTCTTAAGCGCTGCAAGCCCTTACCCTTAGATTTAGACACACACATGGGCTTCTGGAGACCTTGCACCACAGTCAGTGTTTTATATCACTAGAAACAAGTAAACAACAAGTGATCCAATTCTCCCCTCTTTTAGATACTTACCATTTACAATAGCAAGACTTTCTTTCTACTGGATAATAAGGTGAAGAAAAGATAAGTGCTTTACTCTCAGCAGATGTCCTTGAGCATAGCACCTGAAATTCAATGTACCGTATCAAGTGTATATAGTGGTTAACTACAGCAAAACGTGTTGTTTTCTGGAGTGCCAAAGAGAAATTTCCATAGAAACCCCATAACTTACTACCTTGAACTTGGAAAATGACCATTTGAGGGAACAGAAACAAATAGACAAAAAACAATGGCTTCTTACAGTAAGATATTCAACAAAGAGTTAGACGTGTGCCTGTATGCGTATGAAGATTGGCACCCACTTTAAGCTGAAAAGAAAACAACCCTTTAAACACTGTTTAAGCTAAGATCTAAACCATTATGAGAGGGATACAGAACCATTGTACTCAACACTTGTGTATAAAATATCTGTGGGTTTAGTGCAAACCAGTTTCTCTGTACTTGAAGGAGCATTTTATGCAGTTGTTCTTAGCTTGGTGTAAGGTCATTGCGATGCAGAGCCACTGAGAATATGGTAGAGTAAAGCAGGAGAAACAAGGAACTCAGTGTTTCCTGAAAAGGAGAAAAAGCATTGATCAAAAGCTGTTTTCTGCCATATGAGACAGCCCAGAGGAACCATAGATCAAGAAGCAAAGCTTGCTTTCTCCATCTCCAGTGTGATTCAACAGGTACACAAATTACTGAATTATTTTTAATAGCTCTTGTCTAGAAATGGCAAACTGTACTAGTGGATGTAAAAATAATAATTTTGAAACACTTCTGAAGTACTTGAAAGTATCTTGTAGCAATGTGTCTGAAACAAAAAAAAAAAAAAGAGAGATTTGTATATAAATTCCTGTGATGTGGCACAGATGAAAGTTACTGAGGGTATAAATTTGTGTGAATAGGATATGAGAAATGAATCTTTTTCCAAAGTTTGCGTTTACGTTCCCAGTTTCTCTTTGCCTATATCCACAGGATGCTAGAGTATAAATGTTCTTACCATTTTAAAGCATAAACCTTTATAAAAGGAGCAGTAGTCCATGTGAGAGAGGCCCTTGTCATATAGTCTGTTAGTGTATTGTCCTTTTGAAAATGTTTTTTAAAATATTATTTCGTAATCAACTGTGAAATAATATGTCCGTGGCTATGCGAAATAATAAGTTCATGTTTGTGTGGAAATGTGTACGCTTTGACCTCAGAACCAGCTGATTGGCAAATGAAACTTGGCCATTGTCAGGTAGTAAGAGGTGTTTGTTCTGGTCCTATTTACTAGGAATTTCTGCAGTCAGCGTTTCCATTTCACTGGAAATTATGTTTTAGTATATATTTCTGCCAAACTTAAGATGAAAGGAAAAAGTTCTTAAAAAAAAAAAAGTAATTGCCTGGAACATGTAAAGAAAATGCAGTTGTGACACTACTTCATCTCCTAGCAGTAGCACAATGCCTCCTGGACGCAGAAATACTGATGATTTATCCCATCATTCTTGCCATGGACTGGGTCCTTTGAAGAGATTACTTCTGCTAGTATCTTCATACTTCTGTCTCTTCTGATGCACTGGGGCCTTCTCTGTGTGACTAGGTGCATCATCTGTGAGATGCTGAATTGCAGATAAGCAGGGTAACATCACACTGATTCAATGTTTAGGCTTAGTTCTACAAACCAGGATATTTCTTGTCAGGTCAACCCAAAACAAAGTACCTCATTCTTTTCTTTCCTCTCCTGATGAAATGTCAGTAGCATTTCCACAAAAATGCTCTCAACTGGGCAAAAATGCAATTTTCAATTGAAAAAGCCATGTGATTTAAAGAAAATCCCAGTGAACTCTAATAGTAAGTAATGTCCCTTTTGCCTGTTCCACTCCATCATATGTACTCAAAATAAGTCTTGTTACTTTTATACACTGCAACATTTGCCATTCCTTCCCTGTATGCAGCCATCGTTAATACCAAATACCAAAGCAGTTTAACCTCCTTTCTCTTACTTCCCCTTCTTTCCCCTTCAGCTGATTAAATATGCCATAGCTAATACAATTCTATCAAGTATTTTGTACTTTTGGTTCTCTTTACAGGTTCTTTTTATTTTTTCTTTGTGTGCATGATGAACTATAATTATCCGAACGTTTTTTTTCCAAAACTTCTTTAATCTCAGATACCTGGGCAGCATGGGAGAGGGGCAGAAGTGGAGGAACATATCCCAGCTAAGCATTTGATACTACACTTGTTTTAGTCTGGAAAAGACCACAAATGATAAAAGAAACTCAAACATATACTTTAAAGTATGGAAAGAAAAAAATAGATGTTTACAAATTATGAAGTACTAAAGTAATTTTTGCAGTATATATAACATCTCCAAGAGGTTCATACAAACTACCAGTGAAATAACACCCTCCTTGAAATAGTACATTTGATCAGAATGTAAGGAGGTGTTTGATTTAGTATTGCAGCAAAAGATACAAGCTCTACTGCAGGAACCAGTGAACAGAGAGGATATTGGTATAGATAATGATGGTGTGGGAGTGTGTATGATGTGGTATTCATTTTTGGAATTTATCTAAGAGAAAGGTGATTGAAATATAACACAGTAAATTAATGCAAAGCACCAAAATGCTATAAATGATGTGTTTCAGAAAAGAAAGAAAAGGTAGGCAAATATTCCTGCTAATATCCCATTTAACGATTAAGAATTTTTAGTTTAGGAAAATGTAAGAGGGAAGATTTAAGTAACATTTACTGAGGCAGTGAGAAGAGCATGTGCATGGAAGAAGAGTCTGCAAAGAAGCTCTCAAAGGGGAAGGAAGAAGCTACTTAAAATAAGCAAGCAGAGGAAATGTAATTAAATGCTAGGACAGATAATGCAAGGAGAAATAAAAGGATGATAGATCCTGTGGTTGACGTTGCGCAAGCGATGCTCCTTGAGCTGGCAAAATGATGTAGAGCTGACCGGGCCATACAAAGGCTACAGTTTCAAACGTATGCTGTAAGAACACAAATACAGATTTTGCATTCAATTGTTAAGCTCAGATTACCATCTTAACTGGTTTATGTATGCGTGTGCCTGTATGAACAATCACTTCTGTGGGCATAATTTACGAGGGCTGCTTTCTGAACTTTGATTCCATAAATCAAAGTGTGTTCTATAAATACACATAACAATCTGGGTATGCTATAAAATTTGCGTACTGGTTGTCCCTCTTTCCTTTTCCATTTCCAGTCTCAACTCCTCAGTCCAGAATTGCTTTTACTTTATATCGCTCTTTAACCTTTGGACGGCATCTCTTGTGTGTTTACAGCTTTTGTACAAAAGCTGACTGTAGCTATTTTTTTTAATTAATTTGCGAGGCACAACATCACAAAGAGAGGGAAGCGTTCTCTTTTGTGCTCTTGCAACATTTTGAGATGTGAGGAGGTGTGACTGGTGTTCAGTGATTGCCAAAACTTCTACCCAGATTATGAAATACAGATTGTGATTGATAGTGAAGATGATCAGCGTATGTTTGCTTCAGGAGGTATGCAAGCAGAAAAATCAGTAACATAATGAACATGCAGCTGAATGACTGCAGCTATCCTCGCTTCAGGTGTTTCTTTTTTGGTGGGGTGAATGGGAGGAGGTTCTTCTTGTGCAGAAATTTATAAAGATCAGTGATATGAACAGAAAACCAAATGAGAAAAAAATAGAGAAAGTGAAAGTTCAGTGCAGAAGCAGTAGGCTAAAAGCAAAGGCAGCAAGGTGAAGCAGCTTCTAATACAACGTGCAAGTAAAGGGCATTGTGGAGACATACAAATATGTTCAGTACACAGCTGAGTACTTCAGTGCAATAAACTCAAAGGTACAATTCAAACTCAATTTTGGATACTTCAGATCAGCTCATTTTATGGATTTATGAGTCACTCAATTATTTGTAAAGAAGATAGACCGAGATCCCAAGCATACAAAGCACATCCTAATTTATAGAGTAATGTTCTGAATTTCAGTGTCTACTGAAAGGAATTAGAGTTCCTCCAAAGTGTTAGTATTTATTCTCTACATCTTATATAAACTACTGGCATCAGCAATGACTCTGTATTGCGTCGAGGTTGCTGTACGGAGACAGAGGAAGGCTAATCTTCTGTATGTATTCTGACTTTTCCTCATGTTTCTGCTGCTCCTCTGACTTGGCTGTCTTTGGGCCTTTATTGCCATATGTGAAGCTTTCTTTAACACAGAAAATGACATTACTATCCTAGAAGCATGGTAAACGTCAACTGTATCAAAAAATCTGATATAAAATGCTGCAGGCATAACCACACTTAGGACTCCTCCAAGAATTTCTCACTTCTACAGCCTTTCAAAGGTATATTTCCCAGTGCATAGCAGAGTTTATTTCTGGAACTTTGCACTGGATGAAATATGGGCGCTGGATCAGGCTGTCCTGGCAGCCTAAAGTTGCGATGGCGACCACACTAAGAGGTGTGGCGTGTTGTTTGTGGTGAGGCCACTGAAGAACGAAGTACTGCTGGATGGAGAAAGCTGCAGTATATGGGTCTGCTCTGAGCTGAACACTTGTGAGAAAAGTGCTACCCATTTATGAGTTCTAATAATGGGCCGAACACTGCAACTTCATGCTTCTCTTTGTTAAAACTTTGGCTACCTACATACACCATACACTCCCTCCTAACCATGGATTTTCTCTCTTTTTTTTTTTTTTTTCCTCACTAGGGCCTACTTCAAGACATTTGTCCCTCAGTTCCAGGAGGCAGCGTTCGCTAATGGAAAGCTTTAGGTAGCCTCGGGCATTGAGACGATACTGGACAGAGCTCTTCAGTCTACGCGTATCAGCACACAAGAAGAATTCCTGGAAACGGGCTGGACTGGCTTGCTTTGCTACTTTCTAGCCTCTGAAATGGATTTGGTAGCTTCAGTTTTTGTCAGATTTACGAATTGATGACCTCAGCTAGCACGCTCAAAACTGAGTGTTTGATATTCATCCCATCCCTTTGCCTCTGCCACTGCCATTCCTTCATGTATCTACTGGATTAAATTTAAAAGCACATGTTTTGATGTGATAACATTTGCTGGTGCCAACAGTGTCCTATATGTCATGCCTTGTTTGCTTGTCTTCAGAGGGTGTTAATTGGATTATTATTTTTTTTCACAGAAATTTGTGAAATTTGTATATTTAGTTAACATTTCCAGCTTATCCTGAGAAAATCTAAAACTGCCGTATGTACCAGAAATGCCTAATGGACTGTACAGTGCCGTATTCTGCCTCGGATGTTGGCATCTCACTGTGGTTGTTACTCTCACAGGTATGAATATGAGTTGCACAGTTCAATTCTCAGTGCCTTTCAAGTTGGTCCGATATTAATATGGCACGGGTTTGGAGCTGGGTTTTTTTTATTATTATTATTATTTCAGTTGAAAGCTCATCTTATATTAAATGCTGTGCTTTTATGCTTTGTTTTTATTTCCAGTTGCACACTTTCAGTGTTTTACTAATGAATTCCCATTGCTTTTATGAAAAAGTTTTAGTGCTCTAGTACAAATGCTCATAGAGCTGGTTATATAAATTGGTATAACAAAATAATGCTCTTTCATAGACCTATAATTTTTCCAAGTAAGAAAAATACTGCTAAGAAGAAAACTTTCAACGAATGAGTGAATGATGTCTTGGAAAATAACTAATGAAATAGTGTAGGGTTACAGATATTTAGCTTAATGCTTAAGTTCAGCATGTCTTCTCAGAAATAACTTTAAGTGTATATAACTGGAAACATTACCTTCCCTATTTCTGCAATGCCAAATGCAAAATTCCACCTATTCATCCTTTCTTTCATGCTTGTGTCAGGCGCACCAGTTAGGGCTAACGGTCACGGTGTCACTTCCCGAATTAATTTGTAAATAGACCAGGGGACTTTCCAGTAAGGAATGAAGTTAACGGTCTGCATTGCTTATAAATGGCACATGGAAAAATGTGCCCCACTTCTGCTAAATATAAGGAACTACATGAATAGGATGCAGATGATACAGTGGCACTGAAAAACATTTAATTTGAAATTATTCACCATATCACTGCTATCTGCTCGTGTAATGAAATCTCATCAAATTAATTGATTGGCAGTGTTCTACCCTTTCTAAAACTCGTTATTTTACATCAGAATTAGTGTTTTCCAGTGGAATGTCCACCTAGGGGATATGGATGGGTCTTGAGCAGTGAAGCTTAATAATTAAAAATTATGCAAATTAGTTGCCTCTAGAAACTACAGGTATTTTTAGCTAGTTTATAGGCAAAATTGTAGTATATGTTTAATACTGAAGTTCTTGGCTGGAAATTAAGCTGCAAACAAAATCAGAGTTGTTTCTGCAAATCTACTGAGAAAGGGGACATGTTCTGTCCTGTGACCCATCTCCATGTGACTGCTGCTGCATTATCTGAGGGCTGTAAACAGCTCCAAAGGTCTGAGGCTGAATTCTCCCCATGGAGGCATCGCATTAGGCTTTTGCATGCAAACCAAGTCTTACAGCAGATGCGGAGGGTAATGACTTCGTGTGTCGAGCAAAGACATAGCTGAACAACCTCAAATGACTGAAAACTGGCATTGTTTAGTGTATTGGGACAATCTCAAATCTGCATTTCTTCAGGTAAAAATCAAAGCCTCACACTCAAGAATAAGCTAACTCTAGTGATTTGGGAGGGAAAAGGAGGACAGCTAAGGAAAAGCATTCACAGTCTTATAGTAACAATCTCTAGTAGCTTCAAAAGGAAAAAAAACAAACAAACTTAAGTTGCATCAGTAGATCCCTGGAACCTTACGTTTTACTGCACTTTCTTGGATTCAGACTGCCCCATGAACATCGTGTGTCCTCTATATCTTTCAAAGGCTAGCAGTTCCAAAATGACCCAAAAGGAGTTGCACTCTTCAGAGTGAATGCACATTTTCAACCAAAAATGCATCCTTCACCTCAATCCTCAGAATTCCAGACTACTTTAGTACTGAGGTCTGCATGTTCCAAAAGCCATGTAAGAGATGACTTTGAGGATATAAAAAGCCTAAATCAATGATTCCTCATGTTATTCAATAGCGTGATACCAACTTTTCACTAGCATGTATGGAAATGAGCCAATGGTTTCGGTTTTAATTTTGCCTCTTGCAACTGGTACTATTTGGCCAAAAAAAAAAGAGAAGGGTTGAGAAACTGGTCTGTTTGTGTTTGAGATAAAGTCTGCAAGCCTAATAATTTTCAGGTTAGAAAAAAAGGCATTTTGCTTGCTCTGAATGAACATTTTCTTTATTTCAAAACCACCCTGCACTCTTTGACACATCCAGTAGTAGTTTATGGAGCCCTTCCTGATCGTTCTCAGGTTGGTTTGTGGGTGTTAGACCAAGACACGTGGGGCGTTAGGAGGAAGGACATGGAAATGAGTGAGCTCTTCTCTTCAGAAGGAAGATTATGTAGAAATGCTAAATCAGAAAGGAGAGTTAGTCTGAATAATTTCATATCAAATCAAATATGGGTTGAAGCAATTTAAGTTAGCCACAGGAGCTGTAATCTGATAAGGTGGAGTTAACTCTGTTACATTCTGTTTTCTGATAATAGCCATTATGGCCACTCTAATGGAGATGAAACTTTCAGCTCTTTCTCTCCTATAATGTGATATATGCAATTAAAAGGAGCAGTTGGACCTGAACTGATTCCTGTGGTTTCTTAGGACAACAAAACAGGAGAAAAATAGCAATGTTACGAACATATGGAAAAGCCTCAGTTCTACTCTGCCATGGTTTTAATTGATAAAATGCAGTAAGCCTGTATTTACTCTTCCCCATCAGTGTACAACTTTCTGACAGTCCTTCAAAGTGCAGATGTAAGGGTCGAGCCTTTATTCCTCTGTATGCATTGCATCCACTGTGCTAGAGGTAATACCAAAACTTCTGGATTCCAAGTTATTTTTTGAACTTGCTGAAAAGACTGGACAAGCAGCTGGAAGAATAAATAAAAGTTAACAATATAGTGTGTGGTTTGGCCTTCATTGATCTTTCTGTTGCGCTGGTCATTGCTTTGTTGATCAGCATGCTTTGTTCGCTGATTCAGCAACATTTCCAGCATCATCTGCATCCTTGAACATCCTCCCATTCATATATGGAGTAAACTTGACTCAGTTTTTCAGAAAAAAAAAAATCATTGCTAGAATTAGCAGAGATCTCCTACGCATTGTTAAAGCCTTACTAAGCATGTTTTTTTTCTGTGTATTTTCTTGCTCTCATCCTGTCTGGCACTTACGGCAATCAGCATCCCTGGTGAATCAGTCAGGAGACTGAAGTCTGCGCAGAAGCGCGGTGCCGTGAGTCCTTCTTCAGGTGATTTCACACGAGGAGACTTCTCACGCAGGAAGGGATGGAATGGGGCTGGTCAGTCTCCCTCCAGCAGTGCTCCCTGCTACAGGACCAGGCTTTTAACAGAGGTCAAAAACCTGCTCAGGTAGTAAGTAGGGGCTGCTGCTTAGCTGGCTCTGTCTGCATCAGCAGCCTTAGCGAGGGGAGGTGTTAGGAACCTGCAGGAGCACGCGAAGGCCGCTCCTGCTGGTCCAAAATCCATTTCTAATACCGAGTCTGAGTGGCAGCCGTACGTGAAGATGAAAGGGCAGCGCTGCGTGGAGCCCTCTATCTAATTTCTCGCCCTTCCAGCTCTGTCAGACGGGTGTGCTGCAGGAAGGTACCAAGCTTCGGACACAGCTCCTGGCCACGGCTTAATTACAGGCTGCCGTCCTTGCCCTGTGAAGCAAATGAAATCAGTGACAGAACAGACGGCCGGTGAATGCTCTTCCCTTAAATTACTTACCTCTCTGCAGCGGGTGTAGTGTAATGCTCGTTAAACCCGAACGTAACACTGTTTTGAATGTCTTAAATGGTGCTGAAAATCCCTTAAGTCATCTCCTTTGCAGTTTCCATCTCCTGGTGTCTGATGTTCCGGGACAGTCTTGTTTTCTTCTTACTAGTTGCTGCTATTTTTAGCAAGCGCAGGGTTTTTCTTTTTAACAAAGCACGCTGGTGTTTGCCAGTGTCTTCTGGGCCTACACGGAATGCGGGATGATTTGCTGTAAAAAACATCAGCCTGACTGTAGGGAGTGTTTTTATTTATTAAGCTTAGCATTGTATTCTCCACAACAGAATCATCGTGAGGAAACACTCCAGTGCTTGCCAGAAAGGAGCCGACACTCACGCTGATGGCATCGCATGCATTTTTTGCACTGAATCTTAGTTTAATGCACATCTTAGCGGCAGCACAGGGAAAGGGTATTCCGAAGGAAGCCTGCACCGCTGTAAACCATTGATCGGGTTGTATCTTTTCCTGTTTGCACTTTGAAACAATAGATTTTGTCCCGTTGGTGGGCAAAGCCAGTAGCAGTCTGAACAATGCACATCATCAGTACAGGGGGGTTCTCATTTTTTTCCACTGACTTGTATAGATTCAGAGCACAACTTCAAACTTTGTACTGGGGGAAAGCAATGCAAATATCAGGAACGTGCAAGCAATTTTAACTTCGTATGAAATAAATGAAATAAAAGGCTAGCAGTCTGATATACCGCAGGATTGTTGAGTTCTTGCAGAATCATATTTTGAAGCACATGGCCTGAAAAAAATCATGGCGTGTGGGTGATTTTAGTCCTGCTTTTCCTATTCTGTTTCCCGTCTTACATTGAAAAGCACGGTTCTTGGTTCCAAGGCACTGCACAAACACCATTTTGTTAAAGTGGTAGTTACCAAGCGAAAAAAGGCAGGGGGGAGACTGGGATCGGCTGCTGAAAATAGGTCTTAAATCATCAAGAAATCAACAAAGGAAGCGAGGTTTGGCGGCTGCCCTGCCACTTGCTGAGTCTACAATATGGGCCTTCAAATGTGTCCCCAGTGCAAATTAGAAAAAAAAATGTTTTTTTTTTTTCTTGCAGTGATAAAGAATAAATACAATATTAAACAACAGGAAGTAAAGCGAGCATTTAATTGCGGGCATGAAAAGCAAAATTCACACTAGAAGCCTAATGTTATTTGTTCCTACAGCTCCCTGGATTTCTCTTGTCACCAGAGAGGGTGAAGGATTAATGCTTCTTGCTACAGCTGCCTGTGGTGAAAATTGATCCTTGGGGTGCTACATGTTTTCATCAAACTCTATTTAAACGCTAATGATGCTTTTTCTGTCCCCAAGGATGGCAACACCGTACCAGTGAAAAGCAAATCTTAGGCTATCAGGGGTTTCTATTCCACCGCTACCCCATTTCAAGCCCTTGATTTGGGTGGAGCGAGCACTTTGTAAGCCATCTAGCCTGCCAGCAAGCAGGGTACATTTTATTTCCTCGGTGTTTATTCAAAATGCTTCAAGCTGATTATAATTTGACATCTTGTTTCCTTTGCCCCACTGTCCCCCCTCACAGCAAAGGATATTTTGTTTTTGGTATTTCTTTAGAAATCAGAGCCGTCGAGGTTATTTGTGCCTTTCAAAGGGAATTTAGCGCTGGTGCTGGAGCAGCAGCTCGAGGTTGGAGCCTTCAGTTCGTTCTCTGAACTGCGCAGTCAGCAGCAGCACAAGCGTCGTGCACCCCTCCCAGCAAACCTCACATGAGCTTCTTCTGACAGGAGGACAGCCAGGAGTGACAAAAACCCCAACTTTTCTTTTGCTGCTCCTCAGATTGCTCACGAAATGCCCTGTGCTCATCTGGTTGCTGTACGTAGCTTTGGCTGCTGCTAGGGACAGGACCCCTGTTGGAGAGATGCTGACTGCAAGGCGCCGTGCTTGGGTTACTGCTTGGGTTACTGGCTGGGGCTGGAGCCCTTTCTGCACCCGACAGGAAAGCTGTGCCAGAGGGGAATTGTGCCCCGCTGCCATTGCCGAAGCAGGGCATTGCCTCTTGAGCCTTGATAGGAAAAGGCAGCTGCAAAATCCAGCTGCAGCTCACGAACAGCCCTTCCAGCTAATGGTCATTTCTTGTGCGTTTTGGCCTACTGAGCCTGCTCTGCCTTCTGCTGCCTTAATGCCTCCAGAGGGCAGATGCGGCAGAAGACTTTCTCCTTGCATCTCCAGCCCTAGAGGAACATAAAGGCTTGGAGCCGTTCGCAATCAGCTTCCCGGCTGAACTCTTCTATCCTCACTGTGAGAAGGGGAAGCAAAATGTTGAAATGAAAACCTGTGTTGCAGAAAGAGTTTGTTTCGGGCATTTCTTAGCCCCTTGGTTTGCTTCCATGGTTGTTTTGGTATTGCTTTCTAGTGAAAAGGACACCGTAGTACACGGCATTTGCTGCGCACATCTCTCCGTCCCCTGTGTGCAGCAGGTGCTGCATCCCAGCACCTCCACCTCCCTCAGGGCTGTGGACATGAGCTGAGGTGGCCCAGGGCTGAAGCAGGGAACAGGATGGCGTTTTCTGCTTTCAGCAAGAAAGCGGGGAGCTTGGGCGAACGAGTCTGTGCTGTGAGAGCTGGACGCATCTTCTGAGCACCAGCAGCACTTGTAGCCAAGAAGAAATAACAGCTCCTGTCTAATGGGGTCAGATAGCTTAATGGAGCAGTATCCGCACGGTGCTGGCTGTATAATTATACGCTGGGCCGTGGCGTGTCGGCTTCTAATAGCGCCCTGGACTCTTGTACAGGAGTGACTCAGCCGCTGTTTGAGGCTAATTATGGGCAAGTTGCGTGAAACCCCCCCAGCCTGACCCTGCCGGCCTCACTTCCCCTGGCTGGGGACTCGGCATTGGTATTGCTCACTGAAAGCTGGGCAAATAAATGCCTGCTCGTGGGGAAGGGGCTTGCAAAGACAGGCTCCAAACCCCATGGTTCAATGAAGGGGCTTTGTCTGTCGGGACGTGGCTCATGCGAGCCTCATTCCCTGCCTCTGGTATCAGCTGGAGCTGCGGGCTTCAATAATCCATTGGACTGGTTTCATGGAGTGCTTCTTCTGCGTTTGTAATGGCCATTTTGTTGCATTTAGCATGGTTTTTATTGTGATGCTTTAGAAATGGATCACGTATTTGGCCCTTTATAATATTAAGCAGTGTACTCATCCCTGTGGCATACTCTGGCAGCAAGGTCCGCACACTCCCTCCATTGTATGAAGTGTTATTTATTCTCTCTGCTCCAGAGGTGCTGTGAAGGAGACTCGAGAAGCAGCCCATATACTTGAAGGCAGCACAGAAGAAAAAATGTGAGAACACTCTGGAGATCACCAGCATCACCTCAAGCATTATTTGTACAGACCTGATCTTTGCTAACAACAACAACTACCGATTTTAAAGCGTTTGCAGGAAAGAAGTAACAAGGGTATACACACGTCTAGTGCTGTATTCACAGGCTATGAGGAGCTGCAAGAAGCTGCTAAAATGAATTCACAGGGAGTTTCATGGCTCCTTATATCAGGCTCTGTCAGGTTATGTTTATAGGGAAGTCTTGTCAAAAATGCTTCTTCCAAAAGCAACATCATCATAGGCGAAAATCTCCAGGATATCCAGCCTGGGGGAAGACAGCATTTCCCCCAAGAGCTTGGGGAATCTTCTTGGGGAATTTTGAGATATAAGCAGGCAAAGCCGTGGAAGTCCTGGTGCTGGGGGTAGCCCTGCTTCAAGGGAAAGGCTGGACTAAATGACCTGCAGACGTGTCTCAGGCAACTTTCATGTGATCTTTTTTAAAACCTCAGATAGAGATCTAAGCACAACCTGATATTATCTAACTTAAAAGCTAGTTCAGAGTCAATGGCAAATGGAAAAGGAAACAAGAAAAAAAATAGTGAGATTACAGAAGTTCACTGTTTCTTACCATTTTCATTCAGATCTTAGAACTGCAAAGACATAAATTCAGTACTTTTTCAGTCGCTTGTTTGGTGTCAGTAGGGACCACTGCAAAAACGTAGCTGGTGTCTATAATGCGGTGCTCTAAATAACTGCCTGAGCTGGTTCTGAGCAGAGTAGCTTGAGTACTTAAGTGCTATGGTCATATTGCATCATCCCTTCTTTTTTAACTTTATGAAAGGTACCTTGATGTTGCCTTGAAAAAAAGCTGCGCTTGGATCTGAAAGTCAGCTGGGCATTTGGAGCCAATGCGCTGGGTACAAACAAACAAGCCACTTCTTCAGCAAGGGTCTCAGGCTGGAAACTGGTCCAATATGCATTGAATTCTTATTGTTTGGGGTCTTTTGTTCTATTGAAAGAGCATTTCACAAGCAGGAACGAGTTAAAACTGAGTGCAATGAGCTGCTTGGTGGGCCGCAGGATCAGGCGCTGACTGGAAGCCAGCAGGAGTCTGTACACGCGCACACCTGAGGGGCCTGTTTGCAGGGAAGTTTGCATTTTACGTCTGACATCTTGCTATAGAAAAATAAGGATTGTTTTGAGGTTTGTCTTTGCGCCTGGTCCTGCCACTCAAGATTAAATCTCGCAGACAAAACAAGCTGTTTGGGAGGCGGACCAAGAATGCCTTTACAGTGAAGAAAAATATAAACACTCAGCCAACTGTGATTAACTATTGAATGCAAAACACTCCCTGGGTTTTGTTTATTTGTAGACTGTAGAGAAATCTCCCAAACGCTGCCATGCTTTCAGTGTGAAAACACTCCAGCCTGTACAACCCACTAGTGCTGGGGGAAGGAAAGGATTTTGTCCATTTTGCTGCGAGCTGTTTCTCGAGCGCCTTTTTTTTTTTTTTTTTTCCTCCAAATGTGTTGTTTATTTGGTTTTGCAAAGGCACTGTACCCAGTTTCCTTTCATTGTGCACAGTCCTGCCTTCAGCTGCTTGCACCTGAGCACGACTGCAGCTCTCCCCCTTCCAGCTCACCCGGAGAGGCTGAGGGTGCCTGGTGCCACACACACAGGCTCCTGATGCCCTCTGAACATCATCCAGGTGAGCACGGGGAGAAGCTGTCAGTAAGAAAGACCCAAAACGTGCTTACAAGCAATTGGTTGTTGCCAGCAGGCAACTCGGGGCATCCCCAAACTTGGAGGCAGCTGCAGGAATGATGACAGCATGCAAAGAGCCCGACGAGCACTCTGTAGAGTGCTTTATGTGTGCATCTGCTTATTCCTGCTATCAAGGTGATCATGTCCAAGTTCATGGCCAAATCTAGATTTGAAGGAAGAGAAAGCAGGCAAGCCATGGCAGCTGGAAGGAGAAGGGGGGGCGGCTGTGCTGCTGTCGGCCGGGGAGCGATACTGCTGAGTGTGGTGAAACTCTCCCATCCTGGGAGGCTGACTGCAAAATACGGCTTGTAAATGTGGAGCAAATGTTTATACGAAGCCTTTTCTAGTTTTATAATCCAACGCAAACCAAGTGTGAGACAGCTGGAGCAGCGTGCCTCCTGAGTGCTGTGTTTGCACTTGAGAGACTGAAGGTGGAAGCGAGGTGGGGCTGCAGGGGCAAGGAAACGCAGAGAGCAAACGGTGTTAACTGGGAGAGAAAAGCAGAGTTATGGAACCTCCTTTGGCTCCAGTTTCCTAAATTACAGGAGTAATTTGTGTTTTGCAATTAACTTACTAGTGTCTCTGTAGACACAGCGCTGGGCAGGCCTGCTGGGGAGATTTAACACCTGAAGGCAGGGGGCCAAACTGTGCCTGCCTCACTCCGCCATGCACATCGCTGTGCCCACGGTGTGAGTGGCCGTGAAGCACATTTTCATCCTGTATTTCGGCATCAGTCGTCGGATGGCTGTAGGCTGGAGCATGGGCTCGGTGTCATGCCCACTGGTGTGACACCACCGTGCTCCTCAGCCCAGCTGCCAGGTGGGCTTTGCTGCTTCATCAAGGAAAGGCTTAGTGGCGGGTGAGACAACAGCAGTTAACGAGACCCGGCCCAAACAGGCTCTAATTTGGGAGTCAGCTGGTGTCTATGAAACGTAAGCCATGCTCAGTTATTTAAGCACAGGCTGTTGTAATGCTTTTTCCTCAGGCCCGGGCAGGAAAGCCTTTCCGTGCAGTTACTGCAGGTGTAGTCAGGACACACTGGTATGCCCGAATAGATTAGCTTGTTGTTTGGGTTTGTTTCTTTAGTTTTTTCTTGTTGCTGCTGAAGGACTGTTTTGTTTATTACACGCTTCACTGACAGTAAATATAAGGTCACTTCTGTCCGCTCCCTGAAGTTAGAAGGAACAGCCCCCCAAATTAACTGTTCTGTCATTTCACCCGGGTACTCTAAAAACAAAACACGACCACAGCCGACTGCAGCAGCTTCTCTAAGTGTAAACAGCCAGACCGATAACATCTAATCGGCGTCTTTGCCAAGTCAAGGTAGCAAGAAGTTCTGGCTTTATAACATTAAAAAGGCTTTGTAGTTGGCGTAGCACTTTTCATCCGAGGACATCAAAGTGCGCTGCAGGCGCTAGCTCATCAGGTTTCCCCGCGCCCTTCTGAGGTAGCCCCGGCCGCGGCCATGCAAGCTGGACCAGGCCTCGTCCGGCCAGGCCTCGTGCAGGTGAGGCCAGGCTGGAGGCCATGCCCCTCCCCGGGCCTCAGCCACCAAGGCTCAAGACCTGAGGCCTCCATTGCTCACGGGGAAGTGCCTGAGCTTCCCCGGGGCCTGCGGGGCTGCTCGCAGGCACGCCCGGCATCACCCGCCACCTGCTGGGACCGCCAGCCTCCTGAGAGGCGAGGTCTGATAAGGCAGAGCCAACAGCTCCCGCCTGCGGGAGCCAGCTCCTCCAGGGCAGCCTGCTCGGAAACAAAGAGGAGGAGGAGGAGGAGGAGGAGGAGGTGGTGCCGCCTCCCTTTTGTTCAGTAGCTGTGCAGTTACGCCAGGGCTGGGCACCGCGGGGCCCATCGCCTCCAGCACAGTGCCAGCAGGGACGGCGAGCGTCCTCTGGGCTGCGGGGTGAGAGGCTGGGCACACGGCGCAGGAGAGGGGGCCCTGTGGTGGGTCTGGGAGATGAAAGCAAGTGTTTTCCATCAACAGTGGGCAAGGTGACCAAGCCTAATGGAAAAAGAGGAAAAAATAGAGATGTGAGGCACACCTCTCCGCTATTCTCTCTTGAGTTGTCATGCTGGTTCCCTTCTTGGTGGGGAGCCTGCTGTGACCCCTTCCCAGGGCTCCTGCCCACCCCACACACCGTAACCAGCACCTCGCTTAGCCCTATGGCTTGTAATGCAAGGAACATATTCCCAAAGTTAGGAGCTGCAGCACGACCTAGCCTAGAGCCCAGCACCCATAAGGAGCGGCACCAAATGGCTTTTCCTCCCACACCACGAAATTTCCCGGCAGTGCCCTTGTGTGTGCCTGAGACGGGAGGGAAGGGGAGAGGGAAGCAGCTGAGCCTCGCTTGGGAGGCAGCGGGGCTGGGGCTCGCAGCCGCTTTCACAAGAGGAGGAAGGCGGGGGAGCATTTGCATGCCGGTACGCTGGCTTCCTGCTGGAGCCGTAAGGTATGCCGGTGTCTCAGGAAACTGCCTGAAAGCTCTTTGATCAGCAAGAGAATAATGGAAAAATATTTGATTTAATATGGGTCAAATTAACATAGATTCCACTGGTTAAACAGAGAAGGCCTTAAAATAGAAGATGTTCCTTAAGAAAGAAAAAAAAAAGATCAGATTAAGGCCAGATGAGCCTTGTCCAACTGAGAGGCATAAAATGCTGTTCCCAGCATGTTGTGGTTATTTTGTAATAACCATGCATTACACTGATATGCCTATGTAATTGCATACAGGGAAAACAGGAGTAGCATGTAATATAAAAGTGCCAGACATCACCAACAACCATGAAGTAAAGCATATTCATAGTGGTCCAGAATCTGCAGGTTTTTTCCTTATCAGAAATTCCCTTCCTCGGGTAGTTTTGCTGGAGTAATATTTTTTGTTCAAGTTTTGACCCCAAAACTTGAAGAAGAGGGACGTGTCCTAGAAGGCCACCTCACTGTTTCATTCACTGTCCTTGGATCCTTAATGCTTAATCTACTACAGTCAGCTGCTCGAGGAAAAAACGTCAGAAGATAATATACTATCTGGTTTCATTTCTCCTTGATCTCACCAAATTTTTTGATGTCTTGACAGAAGTGAAATGTGGAAATTCCTCTAAAAGCTGTGTAACTATTAAAAAAAAAAAAAAAAAGAAAGAAAGAAAAAAAAAGAAAAAAAGAAAACACAGTGAGTGCAGTTGGCCAAGGTATGGTCATCAGGCCCAAGTTCAAACACAGTGTTTAAACACTTGCTTAACTTATTAATTGAAGTCAATGGGATTTCAAGCACTTTGCTGAAATGGGAGATTTTGTGGACAACAGTTGTGCCAGTACATTTGTAATACAGAAATCAAGTCATGCCAGGTTTATTTTGGCTCAGGGTTTCTTTGTGGTGGTGATTGACAAATCCACAGAATTGGACCGATACCAGAGAGGTGATGACTGTAAGAGAAGTGATGACAAGAAATAATAAATTTTGAACTGGCAAACACTTTAGCTTGAGCAGGCTGAAAACCTCTACATAAGGGAACAAAGAGGTCCATTTATGCTGATAAATGCACTCTTTTCAGGAAGACCTCCAGTTCATCAGCAACTAATGTGCTGGGGTAGCTAAAAATGTTGAAGCAAATCCTTTTGTAAGCGGTGTAACTGCAGTGAAGCTCTTGGAAATGGACAGGTTTATATCACTTGATAGCCTAGTCATATAATCTTATAATCACTTTGAAAAAGATTCATTTCCTGGAGAAAAAAAAAATCATGCCTTAGTTTGCAAGCAGTAGGACAGAGCTCAGCATGGTAATGCATTTCGTGTCTGTCATTGGAGGTTGTCCAAACACACCCCACTAACCAATAAATCACTGCCTAATTGAAAAGATTCACAGAAATAGGTTACAACATCGAGGTCGGAACCAGTACAGTAGGAATGAGACTGGCAGTGTCCGTACGCAGGGTGTGGCTCAGAGAGAAGATCTCGCAGCCTGCCCCCGCTTGCCCTGCTCCCTCCTCTTCCTCTTGCTTCTCCCTTTTCTTCCTCCCGCCACTCCTCACTGCCTGATCCTTTGCGTCTCCCTCGGCACCAGCTCTGGTACATACCTGCGTGCATGGAGAGCGAGTTCAACTCACTAGCCTAGCAAAAAAAGAAAAAACAAAGTTTTTTTTTTTGTTTGGGTTTGGTTTTTCCCATTTCAAGGAGTTGACTCAGCATGCCGTGCCATCAGCCAAGCACTGGAGCAACGCAAGTGGCAGGAACGCGGCCGGGGGAGCCTCATCCCGCAGCGGGAGCGGGCAGCGGTTCCAGCTCTGGCCACCGCACGACACCACACCTCAACTCTGCCGTGGCAATTTCCACTTTACTGACACAGGGCAACGTGGACAAGTTATTGCCGGTACATCAAAGGGCTGGAAAAAATTAATCAACAGCACCTCCGAGCTATTAGGCATAGAACGTAGCTAGATAAAATCATAAATAATGAAATCCTGCAAGGATGTTGCACAACGAGTATTGAGGCAAAGCTCATAAAAGTCCTCTTCACGGCATCTGATCCTTTTCCTTCCACGGAAGGCATCGTTTTCTAAAAGCGATTTTTGTACAGTAAGCTCACACTGGGCAGAAGCGGGAAGGGCCCCAGCCCATGTGATGTCAGGATAAATATGTGGGAAGCCAATGCAGCAAAAACTTCAGCCAGAGGAATGTCTGGTGCAGAGCGACGCGGGAGCGGGCTGGCTCCCGGTCCCACCTTCGGCACAGCCGCCAGCAAGGCCCTCGCTGAGGACTGGGCTGAGCAGTGGCACGGCTGGGTACAGCGGGCCGGGGGCTGGCTCTGGTCATCCTCTGAGGGGAAACCGTCCTGACACTTCTGTGGGTGCGTCCTCCTCCCAAGGGTGCGCCGAGCTGACCTCTCCATCCGATGCAGAAGCAATTGTCCCGCTTCTTAATGCGGGATTTCAGCATCTGAGTGTATAGGAAAACATAGTGAAAGGCCTTCGTGTTAGGCTCTGCAAGTTCATTGCAAGCAACAAGAGCAGATCTAGAGATAAAGATAATAGAAAACACTGCATTCCCTTGTCCAAAAGCCCGTAAATCAAAGCTTTGGCTTTTCAGTACAGCAACACTCTTGGACGTAATTGGAAACAGACAGCACCAATCTGAAACACTTCACGGAGCTGGGCCGGTGATGGCTCAGGCGAGGAGGTCCCCGGGGCTCCCCCTCCCCATTACCCAGCTGGCAGCTCTGCGGCACGTAGCGTTCGTGAGGCCCCGGCAGGTGCGAGGGACCGGCCAGGAGAACAGAGCTTGGCCATGTCCACCTGATGGCGAGTGGGGTGTACATGGCTTTTCGCATGGCTCTGGCCGTGCTCGAGTGACCAGAGGTTTGACAAAGAGGCTTGGAGTTGGGGTTTTCATGTCCCACCTGGCGGCCCCAGGGCTGAAAGCCTGCAGCACCCAGGCTGGGGGAGGTCTGTGAGGGGAGGCAGGGGAAGGGAGAGGGGCCCCAGAACCTCCCCCCCATCGCTTCATCCTCCTCGGCAAAGAGTCAGTTACTGGGTTTCTTCACTCTGGTTAGCGTTTGTTCCTCGGGGCCCTATCTGCGGTGGCTAAGGTGTCAAGTGTGGTTTGGACTCGGAGGCCACACAGCTGCCTAAAAGATACTTCCCGGAAAGTAGGGCTGGCACAAGACAGATGGTGAATTTAACTTGGTGACAGGCCTCGTACGCGTGTTCTTCTGCCCAGCTGCCATTGCTTTGGAAAGGGCCTAACTCAGACTGTAAAGGCTGCTTTTATCCCGAACCGTCCCCAAGAAGACCATAATGATATGGCCATGGATCAGTAATAAACAGTGAAGCCTGCCACGGATGGAGGAACTAGCACAGCAAGTAGTTCTGCAAAGCAGCGATGCCAAGCCAGATCAAGGCAGCAGAATTTATAGCTGCTATTATCTGCATGAGGTATATTTACGACTCCCCTCCACATTACTCCGATATCTCTGAATCTCACAATATTTGTATATTCATTCCCACAACATTCCTGTAGGTAAGGAATTTGCAAACAAGAAGCCCAATATCGGAGCCTCTCCGTGCCGCGTGGAGCAGCGTTTGGAAGGCGGGGAAACTTCAGAGTCCCTTCAGCAGCTACAGATACATCCAGGGAAATTAACCAAATAACGCGCTGGAAGTGGTTGGGCTATCTACAGGGCAACTACCTCAGATCCTCTGGGCTGGGCTGTGCAAGAGTTCAGGCTAGATGATGACAGTGAGTTTTTATCACTTTAAAGTAAACCTCAACTTGCAACCTAAGCAGTCCTGACCTGGGACGCCTTGATACAGAATGGTTGGAGGCATAGGAAAATGAAAGCACCCCAAGCCCTGAAGTTGGTAATAGTAAAATAACTCATAAGCAAAGTTGTATAACCGCGGGTTTGATCACTTTTGGTTTAAAATATTCCTGAAGTTCTGCCCCTAATTCCTTGATACCTGATTTGCTATTCATTCCTCTGAGAAGCTATTGATCTCGCAGAAAACAGCAGAAGAGCTGAACACAGCAGATGGGGTGCATGAGACAATACGCCTTTCCCGTTGTGCAGAAAGCTTTCACGTGGATATGAGGGGTTCATATTTTCATGCCATTTTTACCTAAATTCTATACGGTACGATCGATCTCATTGCATCCTAGAATGAAAACAACCCTTTGCTTTTCTGTGACCTTCAAGGGGAGGAAGCCCTTGAGCCGAGCCCGCCAGGCCGGGCCGGTTTGCAGGCGGAGGCTGGTGCCCGAGGAGGGTTTGCTGTCTGGTGACTGCCGCTTGAAATGGCTCTTCTTCTGCGGCCGGCTGCATGCTCTTGGGCAAGCGTGACCTCAGCTTTCCGTCCTACTCAGTGACGATAATTATTCATACTTACCTCGGGGGCAGGGGGGAGGTGAGCTTAATTAATACTTGGAGAGGCCTTTGAGATGCTCGGATGAAAGGCGATGTTGACAGACAAAATATTTCCACCGTGACTGTCAAATTGGTGTCCCCTGCACTTCCTCAGCAAGGGAAGGCTTAGGGAGCCGGCCGGCGGAGCCTGCCAGCCCCAGCAGCTCAGGGCGCGCAGGGTGAGCGCGCTGGGCCACAGAGCCCGTCCCCGGAAAGGGGAACTCCTTCCACGCTCACACCTCAGCGTTACGAGACGATGTCCTTGCATCACGCTCACACGCCTGCCTCTTCCGTCTGGCTGTGTCGCAATGGTTTCCTTTTCCCCCGTGCGTTTCCCACCTCCCCTGCCCACCGGCACCGCACCCAGCTGCAGTATCTGCAGTGTGGCCAGTGGGGACCGCTGGACGTTTCCTGTGCCCACACTAGATGTTATTGCACCGGAGCGACCTGCAGGTGAGGGAGGTCTTCAGCTAACGCAGCCCTGCCAGGCTCATCGACAGGAAACCAGCTGCGTTTCCTGGGCAGGTCCAGAGCACCATACTTCATACTTCATGTTGGGGGGGAGGAAGACACTGCTGAGCAAACCCTGCGCTCATCGTACGCAACGCAGCCTCCTCGTATCAACCTAAGGGAAGTCTGCCCCTCGCCTGGGGACCCCATCCTCGGACACTTGCGCTGAAAATCAGAACCGATGGCTTTGTCTAAGGGGAACTCGGTCATGGTTTTGGCCAAATGCTAGGGGTTTACTCTCAGAACTGGCATGAGCAAAAGGCCACAGCAGTTTTTCACCCTTTACCCTCCTCCAGATCACAGTGGCCAAGGGCAACGCTTGCTGGGGCTACAACAGCCCACAGAGAGCGCACCATCCGACTGATGAGTAAAACCTTGCACCTCGGGTTTTCACAGCGCTGTGCTCATACGAGTTCATCTTGGCACAGGTCTGCAGAGGGGAAAACTTGTTAAAACCTGGGGGGTGGCTTCTGAGGCAGGAGCTGCTGTCCTTGCCAGCAGAAGGGGCGAGAGGAGCATCCCGGGGCACATCGCTGCGTTGGGTGCCCGTCCCTGCATGCTGGCGGCCTGTCTGGCGACAGGGACGCTGCCTGTGTGATGAAGGTGGCAGTGAGCGTGTTCCCACTGGCTGTAATATTTGTTTACCTTCTGAGCGTGTGTTTTTTCAGCCGGACGGGGAGATCTGGTTTGCCAGCTTCCTCTCCCAGTTCTCTCTCTGACTGTGCGCTGTGTGCGCCTGTCCGGCACGGCCGGGCTGCCTACCCCTCACTTTGCAGCAATCCCATCGCAGAGCTGATCCCGGGGTTTTGCCGTGCTGGTTCTTGCTGTGGCAGAGCACGGGGATCTGCTCGGCAGCCCCAGCCCTCACAGCCTCCTTCGCTGTGCAAAACTCGCTCTCCAAGCCCAGCAGCGCCGCACCTCCAAGAGAGACACGCTGTGGTATTTCTGGTCCCCAAAACTGCCCAACAGTAAGACAGAAAAGGGTAAACCTTGTTCTCAGAGGGCTGCTTGTTTTCTGTCCAGCCTTTGCTCAGGAAAAATCCCCACCAAAATCAATAGCTCCTTTCCCCGGGTAGGAAATACTGAAATCTGACTCATGGGGTTTTATACCACACTGTGTGTGCCTAGGTTTGCCAAAGGGCAGCATCTCGTGCCCCAGCTAGCTGCCCTTTGAAGTAGCCCGGGGAAGGAGCGTGAGGGTTTCTTAGAACATTAAAAGTAGTAGTGAAAGTCACAGGGCTTTTTTCCTTTATACAATCGAAGCCGAATTTGAGCAATAACCCTCCTGATTTCTCTGGGGGAGGAGATGTGACGTCTTGAGGTAAACCACACATCCCGTAACTACCACTGCGTCGTTTGTACGAGCTGCTTCTCCACAGAAGTGGCAGAACTGCTTTTCAGCAAAAGTCACCAAGTTTTTCAGAGGGGAACGATTCCAGTCAGAGAAAGACCGGGCAGCAGAAAGGAAGAAAACTCAACCACAATAAAGCAGCCATTGAACCTGAAAGGAAAAAGACGTCAGCAGCCCAGGCAGGGGCTCTCCTTTTCCTGGTATCTAGCGAACCATAATTATGTGGAAAGAAGCCGTGGGTGGGACTGTTACTTGCACGCTGAACTTCGTAACCCAGCACCATGACGTCGGGAAGGAAGAGCCCGCTCCTCTCCGGGACTTTGACCTGGAAACTCGGGATGTACCTCGGAGGTTGTCACGGGGTGGGCTGAGCCTCGGAGGAGCTCCTCAGATGTCCCAGCCCACCCGTGCTTCTTCCTTGGTGTTCCCCAGGTGGTGGGACCTGGGGCAGTGATGAGGCTCAGGTGATACAAAGCGAGGAGCCTCCTCCGGAGCCGGGATGTCCTCCTGGGGAAGGGCACAGCAGGCACATGAAGGCCTTCAGCTGCCAGGGGAAGGAGGAAGGTCAGGAGGAAATGGCCAGGGAGAGCAGAGGAAGGGTCTAGGTGCTGTGGGAGCACAGCCACTTTGCTGAGAGAGACCTAAACGGGATTGAAAACCCACAGAAAGGATAACGTGTAGTTCCCAACAAGAGAGGTGGGCTTGTGGTTCAAAGCTGCCCTGTGGAGGAGAGCCAGAGGGAAAGCTGGTACCAGGAGCTGCAGGTAAAGGCTGGGGCAGCCTTGCTGTAGGGTCCACACCTGGTGGAGCTTGGGGTGAGAAGAACACCTGGCTGAAACACCAAGCCCCTCTGAGGTCTGAGATCTGGCCCCTCGGGATGGAAAGGAAGGGACAGGGGCAGCAGAAGGGAAATGGAGGCCGTGAGATCCCGGAGGAGAGGCAGGACATGGACGCGGTGCTGCTCCAGACCTCCCAGGTCAAACCATCGCCGTGAGGTGGCCGACCAGAGCCCGGGACAGGGACAGGCCTTCAGAGAGCTTCTCAACCCCTTGCCAGGTCATGCTCCACCCCTCATCTGTTTAAATAAACATTAGCAGAAGAGCGAGGTGGCCAAGGAATGACTACAGGCAAGGTCTGAGGTGTACATCTGGTCTCTCTCCAAGTCTGTGACTGAAATAGAAGTCTAAATATATCTGCAGTTGAGGACTGAGCTGTGCTGTCCAAGTTAAATAAGGATACACAGCCCGGGAACGGCGTGGAGAGCTCTGGGCTGGGTCTCCTGCTCGCTGGCAGGCCTGAGCTGAGGAAGCACCTATTGCTGTTGGCTGTGCTGTAGGTTGCTTTTAGGATCTGTCAGGGCGGCGTTTTCCTACTCCTCTCTTCAGCTCCGTGAGTGCTGGCCCCTCACCGCCCTTCTGACCACCGCTCTTTAAGCAAGCCGGGGGGGAAAAAAGGAGAAGTGGTTGCTCATCTTGTGGATACGACTCCCATTCTTCTCAGCAGCTTCCTGGTGGGGCAGTGTGGGGACTGTCGTTTGCCTGGGCCTAAAGGCAAGGATAAATGTAATTTTGGCATCCTGGCCATCGGAGGCAAAGTCCACGCTCCACAGCAGGTTCACAAACACCCTTCCTGAGTGGCGGGACCTTTGCTGTGGTGCCAGGGGGCTTCAAAACCTCACCCACGTCCCGTTCCCTGCCCTTCACTCCCTGCCAGCACCCCCAGCCTGGCTGCGCCCCCTCCTCGAGCCGCGGCCACCCAGCCCTGTGTGGTGGGGCAGCCCACACGGCTGCCAAATGCGCCGACGGTCCCCCGGTGTGTTCCCGGGCATGTCAGTAGGCTCCCCGAGCCCGGGGATGCTTAGGTGGCTGAACCTACTCGTGTTGTTGGAAGGGTTCTGGCAAACGTTCAAGAACAAGAGCTAAGACAGCCAGTTCTCATTTGTGGGCACGTCCCTACATTTCAATGTGGCAAACCTTGTGATTTAGCAAGTGAGAGCCTTCTGCCCCAGGGCTGTTAAAAGCTTTTTTTTTTTTTAAAAAAAAAAAAAAAAAAAAAGAAGAAAACAAACCTGTCAAGACTTCCAAGAAAATGAGAAAAACACGAGCATAGATGGGCTGCAGGACTCGGACCAGGTTTCTGAATGTGCCTACACGAGGGGAAAGCTGCAGGCTGAAAACTCAGTCCTTTGAAAGCTGCTGGGGGCTTTTCGCTGTGGGTTTTTGTTGCTGTTGTTGTTGGTTGTTGGTGTTTTGTTGTTTTATTTTGGACATGCTTGTACTTATGGAAAAAGGAGGAAAAATTGCCAGAGGCTTTCGCTGCCATTGTGAATAATGTTTTGCTCTGAAAGTGTTTCATGCTTTTCTCCCCAAAGTGAGCACCTCACTGTCTGAAGTGGAACATGCTGGCTGGTAGGACACCGCTCATCAGTGGAAAAGGACAGCTTTAGTCACCCTGCTCTTAATTCCTCCCGTGCCCACCCTGCCCCAGCATGAGGGTCGCAGCAGGTCCCCAGGGGCTGCACATATGCATGGGTCATGAGCCCACAGGTGATGTGTACGAGCCCACTCGTGTCACAAGTGGCAGCATCCTTGTGTGGAAGGAGAGCGACCTGCCACCTCTGTGGGGTGCTGTGGCTGGCTGTCCTCAGGAGAGGGTGGTGGCACTCAGCCTGGTGGCCTGTCCCCTTCCTGCAGCCACCAAGTCCTCCTGCTCCCTCCTCTTGTCCCCAGCGTCGTGGCTGTCGCTTGTCCCAACCTGCACCTCTGTCAGTGTCGGTGACAGAGCAAGTGGGGGTGCTTCTGTGGGGCTGGGCTATGTATTTATGGCTTCCTGGCTATTTATTTCTATGCAGTCAGTGGCAGGAGCCACCTCCCCTGCTTGGACCTCTTTGCTCGTGCAGGTTTAAGAGCCTACCCCTGAATACCTGTCCGTGGGTGTCAAACCAGGCACCTGAAGTGAGAAGCCATTAAAAAAAACAATAAACCAAAAACGGGTAGTCTTCCATAATCCATACACAACGATGTCAGCAGCAGAGACCTGTGGCACGCCACTCCGCTGCCGAGCCAGAAGGCCACTGAGCAATCTTCCTCTTTGTTTTACAAATAGGTATAGCCTTTTGAAGCAGGATCAGTTGTAACATATTTATTGCGAGAACGAAAGACAAAAAAACACCAGTCTTTGCCAAGAGCAAGTGAAATGGGCATGCTTTTCAAATAGCTACCACAGGACTGATTACCTTTCCAAGTAATTAAACATTGTGAAAGGTTATTAACGTGTTGATAATAGACAGCTTTGCAAACTGCCAGCACAGCACGATCTAGCAGACGGCGGCACGGCAGAGAGCAGGAGCCCTCCTCACTCCTGGGGGGCTTGGCGGAGCCCCAGCACCCCAAGGGCTGGATGTGCCTGACGGGGCCGGCCTGGACCCGGGCAGCCCAGGAGCGTGGGGCCCCCAAATCCCCACTCTGAGTGACAGCAGAGGAACTGGTGAGACGGTGGGCGGCCTCCCCCCGGCGCTCCCCCGCGGCAGGGCAGCAGGTGCCTGCCAAAACCCGGGGCCTGCCGGTGCAGGTTACCGCGTATTATTTCTCTTCAGACCGACTTGCACCCACAAACACCGTCTCTCGCCGTGAATCCTCCTGGTATTTTAATGCGTGTTATTAAACCCGCGTGGGAAGCGGGCGGGCTGAGCTGCAGGGTGGGTTTGCTGCAGCAGGGGCTGCAGGCAGGATGCAGGCAGGGATGCAGGTGGAATTTAGGCAGGATTTAGGCAGGGAGGCAGGCAGCACGCAGCCTGTGCCTCCAGACGGGTCGGTTGCCACTGGGCCAAGGAGGAGCCAAATGGGGAACCTGCTGTGGAAAAGGAAAAAGCAACAAGTGTTTTTTTTTTTTTTTTTCTGGAACAGCTCCTGGGCAGAGGGAAGGCAGGTGGGTAAACAGCGGTGCCACAAACGCCAGCATGGACAGGAACTGCCCTTGTCTGGAGCAGCCACCTCCTGGACATCCCCTCAGACCACAGACAGACAGCTCTGCTCTCCTCCTGCTTCCAAACATAGCAGCAAGGGAGAGAAGGCGGGGGACAGAGAAGCGCAGGCCGTGGTGCAAAGATGCAACAACATCCCGGTGACAGCATCCTCATCCTCGTAGCCCTCTCAAAGCTTGCCCGGCAGTGGAAGCGCTTGGGATGTTTTGCTGCTGCCCGTGTTCGTGCTGGTGCAATGCTCTGCACTGCTTTGAAAGAACTCGGACTGCTTTTGCGTGTAGCTGAGGCGTAACCTGTGCTTCTAGGTCACTGCTGCGTTCAGAAATGCCCGTCTGTGCTCACGGTGAGCACACCGGGAGTTTATTAGGGGAGGTGTTCAGACCGGGGCATTTAAGAAATAGTACATAATAACAGTCTCCGCCTCGTGTCCCAGACAATGTGGCCGGCATCTCTGCTACTTAAGTGTCATCAGGATAAACGCAGCGCCAGGCAGATGGGGCTGGCTCACGTGTTCCTGCTCCGACACTCCCGGGCTGCCCCTGGGCATGGGCAAAGAGCATCGCCCGGCCTCGTGCACAGCTCGCGCTCTGCAAGCGTAAAAAACAAGGCGCAGGGTGTTCAAAAGGAAGCCAACAGCCACGCTCCTGGATTCAGGCAGCCCCTCTGCGGCGTGAACGCTCTCCGCGGTGTGGAAAAACACCACGGCGAGCGTTCCCAGCTCGGGCTCTCAGCCTCCTAATTGCTGCCGGAATCCAAGCAGCCGGAGCCTCCTTTGCCTCGCCAGCATCCCGGCCTGCCCTGGCACCTGGGCTGGGCTCCCTTCGTCTACGGCTCGGGCAAGAACGGACGGGGCCGGCGAGCGTGTTGCCTCTTGCTCCAGGAGCAGGGCGCGCGTTGCGCAACGCGGCCGGGGCTGCGCGGGTTGGACACGCGCGTGTCGGGGCGCCCCGAGCCCGGGGAAGGTGTTATGGGGGTCCCAAATACCCCCAAATGGCCCCAAAGTCCCATATGGCCCCAAATAGCCCCAAAGTCCCCCCCCCCAAATGGCCCAAATGCCCCAAGTGCCTCCAAATGTCCCAAATGCCCCCAAATGTCCTGAATGCCCCTAAATATCCCAAATGGCCCCAAAGTCCCCCAAATGTCTCCAAATGGCACCAAATGCCCCCAAATTTCCCTAAATGGCCCCAAAGTCCCAAATGGCCCCAAATGGCCCCAGATGTCCCCAAAGTCCCTAAATGGCCCCCAAATGTCTCCAAATAGCCCCAGATGGCCCAAATGCCCCCAAATGGCCCCAAAGTCCCCAAATGCTTCTAAATGCCCCTAAATGGCCCCAAATGTCCCCAAAAGTCCCAAATGCCCCCAAATGGCCCCAGATGGCCTCAGATGGCCCTAAATGGCCCCAAATGCCCCCAGGTGTCCCCAGATGTCCCAAATGCCCCTAAATGGCCCCAAATGCCTCTAAGTGGCCCCAAATGCCCCCAGGTGTCCCTAAATGTCCCAAATGCCCCCAAATGGCCCCAGACATCCCCAAATGTCTCAAATGCCCCAAAATGTCCCAAATGCCCCAAGTGCCCCTAAATGTTCCCAAATGCCCCTAAACGTCCTCCAAATGTCCCTAAATGTCCCCAATACCCCCCAAATACCCCCAAATTCCCTAGCCACCCCCACACCGGGCAGCGCCAGGCGGTCACTCATCGCTATGCCGTTCGGGGATCAGGCTCCGCGTGGGGCAGGACGTTGGGGCAGCGGTGTGGTTTCGGGGTCCCGGTACCACCCCCCTCCACCTTCCCCCCTCTCTTTCACCCCGCGCGGGCGCGGCCCCTTTAAATCCCGGCCGCGCGGAGCCAGGGAATCCCTCTCGGCGCGCGTCACCCGCGGCACGGAACCCCGCGCTGGCGTAGCGCGACGCAAATGCCCATTTTTGGCAACGTGCGACAGCGGCGCGTACCAAGCCGCACCTCCAGCGGGGGGGGGAAGAGGAGGAGGAGGAGGGCAGCGCGAAACCCTCCCCGGCGCCTCCACCACCCCGCGGCGCTCAGCCTTGCTCCCTCCCCCCCCCCCAGCAGCGGGGCGCGGTGGGAGGCTCCGCGCGGGCGGGCGGGGCGGGGCGGCAGCGCCGCGGGTTTGACGTGCGCGGTGCACATGGTGCGGCGGCGGCGGCGGCGCGGGGCGGCCGGATAATAGGGCACGGAGCGGGGCCGCGCCGCGGGACGCAGCCGGAGCCGGAGCGGGGCAGAGCGCGGCGGCCGCGGTTATAAAGGGGCGGCCGGGGGCGGGCAGCTCGCTCCGCCCGCTCCGCCCGGGGCCGCGCCGCGCCGCCGGAGGGGCGGCAGTGGCCGTGCGGCGCGCAGGGAGCGGGACATAGGGGGCACGGCTCGGCTCGGCTCGGCTCGGCTCCGCAGCGCTCCGGCAGCAGCTGCGCGGCGCTCCCCTGCCGCCGCCTCCCCGCGCCGGGGAGCCGCTCCGCAGAGCGCTTGGTTTTTGGGGTTTCGCCTTTTTTCTCCCTTCGCCCCGCTTCGATTCCCCCTTCTTCTTGTCGGGTTTGAACTTGTCTCGTTTTCCTATTTTGTCTCGCCTTTTCACCTTTCTTTGCCTTTTTTTCCCTTTTATTTTTTTTTTCCCTTTAATCTCTTTTTATTTTTTTCTTTTATTTTTTTTAATTTTAATTTTTTTCATTTCTTTTTTCATTTTTTTATTTTCCTCCTTTTTCTTTTCTTTTTATTTATTTTCCTTTTAATTTTCCTTTTATTTTCCTTTTTATTTTCCTTTTCCTTTTATTTTCCTTTTATTTTCCTTTCCTTCTTCCCCTTTTTCCCCTTCCCCCCCCTTCTTTTCCCCTTTATTCCCACTTTTTTTTTTTTCTTTTTTTCCCCATTCCCTTTTTTTTCCCCCCCTTTTTTTTTTTTCCCCTCCCGCCCCAAAAAAAAGCCCTTCCCAGCCCCGTTCCCCATCAGGGGCACTCGCACTCGCTCACACACGCTCGCAGCCAGCCACACCAAACCCGCGGCCAGGGGGCGGGGAGACGGCGGAGGGAGCGGCGGCTGGCGGTGCGGGAAGGCGGGGACGCGGCTCCCCCCGGCCCGACCTCGGACCATGTACCAGGACTACCCCGGCAACTTCGACACCTCCTCCAGAGGCAGCAGCGGCTCCCCGGGACACCCCGAGACCTACTCCGGCGGCGCAGCCCAGCAGGTAGGGCCGGGGCTGGGGTTAGGGTTAGGGGCTGGGGTTGGGGTTGGGGGGGGGGACACCCCGATTTTCGCCCTCGCCGCCCTAAATCCCGGCCGGGGGGCTGCGCTGTGCCCCAGGCGGAGCAGGGCTGCGAGGCGCGGCTCCGCTCTCTCTGCCTCCCCTCCCTCTCCTTCACCCAGCCGCTTTTTGGGTTTTTTTCGCCGAAAACGCCCCAAAAGCGGCTGGCTGTGCCTTCCAGGCGTTACACAACGGGCCCGGTTATACAAACGCGGCCCATTTCATAACTTGTTTACATCAGCCGGCCTATCCCCACTCCGGGGCTTTTTTTTTTTGGGGTGGGTGAGTTGCTCTCCCCCCCCCCATACCCCATTTCTCCCGGTGCTGGTGCTGTGCGAGCAGCCCCGGCGCGGCTCCGCATCCGTATCCACAAGTCATAGGATCGGTTAAAAAAAAAAAAAGGGAGGAGGAAAAAAAAAAAAATAATTAAAAAAAAAGTCCGGCACTAAAGTTTGCCAACCGTACCAGCCCGTGACATTCCTCGCCTTAAAGAAGTTTTACCAGAAATGACTCGCCGCGGTTCCCAGCCGCCTCCCAGCGCATCTCGTGGGTGCCCTCTGCGGGCTGCGCCGAGGATGGAGGCTTCCAGGGGCTGCCCCCAGCGCTCCCCCGCCGGCTGCGGGACGAGGTGGGCGAGCAGGGAAGGAAAAAGCCAAAAACAGCTGGAAAGTTGAGGCTCGCCCTCCCCTCTGCCCGCTCAGCCCCGGCACCGGGGTCCGGCACTTGCTCCAGGAGGCTTGGAGAGGCTGGGGGCACCCAGCCCCGAGCTGGCCAAAGGCACTGACGGCTGTTTGTTGATTTATTTTATTTTTATTTTAACTTCTTTTTGCTTTTCCCTCTTATTTTCTGGTGCTGCGCGTCCTCTCCAGGCAGCTCGCGTGCCCAGTTTCCAGGGTTGCTGCCCGCTCCGGGGCTCGGTGCGGGACGCCGGCTGAGCGCCGCTTTCCCCTAAGAGCCTGGGCAGTTTCTCAAGGCCCCCGTCTTTCCCCTGATCCCTGCAGATGTTGTAGATTAGGATCAAATGCGAGCGTTGCCTTTACCCTAGGAACCGGGCTGCTCTGCTGCTCCTGGGCTAGGGGGATCTGCAGGGCTTTATCGCCGCAGAAAATATGCATTGTAGAAATTTTTTTCTTGTCTCTCTCTTTTTTTTTTTCCCAAAGCAAGGAGAGATGCATCAGTCACATGTTTGAGTGGAAACTGTGACTCGGAGCCAAAACTTTGATGCTTTTTAATTATTTTTCCCATAAAACGCAGCGCTGGAACATTTTGCTTTCAAGTTGCGTGTCACGCTGTATCCCTAATCGCCGACTTGCCGTGTGCTAAACATAGACTTGAATAGGAGTAATTGGTGTGCTTTTCCAGACGGGCCGACTTTCCCCTGAAATACCCCGTGCGGTGTCCGGTTCTCCTTCCAGGAGACGGTCAACACGGGCGGGCTGTCGGGGGGCCTTTTATTTGTTACGGGATACGTCCCATACACTCCGGATTTGATCATCGAGTGTTTGTTGAAGTCCCCCTGGGTGGATTTTTCTGGTATTTTTGGGGTGTTTTTTTTTTTTATTTTTTATTTTTCCCTTGGCTGCTTCCGAGCTGGGACGTGCCCTTGCCGCCTGGCCCTGCCCTGCCTTGCTGGAGCCTCCTCGGGGCTGGCTCCTCTTCAGCCCCGCGTCCCGAGGCAGAGCCGGGGCTGAGCTCGGGCTCTTGCCCCCTTATCAACAGGACTCCTCCTCGGTCCTCGTCCAGCTGCTGCTTTTTTTAAGGATTCCTTCTTCTGTCTGCGTGCTGTGTCTGTCCCATGGCGCCGTCGACACGGAGAGCGGAGCCGTGCCTCCGGCAGCCTCTCCTGTGCCAGAGCAGGAAAAGCTGAGGGCAGCAGCCTTTTGGGGTGGTGGCGTGGTGTCCTTGCAGGGCAGCTGTGTGGGGAAAGCCTGGCCGGTCAGGGAGCGGTGCGGGGAAAATCCAGCTGTGGCCCAAAGTGCCCGCATCTGAAGGCTTATCCTGTCGCAGCAGCGTGCCCTGTAGTTATCAGGGAAAAATACGGCCCTTGGAGTGTTTGGGGGAACTCCGTGGGATATTTTGAGGGATTAGGAAGGAAGCTGGTGGCAGCAATGGGGCATGGCACAGGCAGGGGCTCCATCCTGCCTGCTCTCAGCCCTGGGCCTGTGGAGCTGCAGAGGGATGTGGCTGGGGACTTGTGCTAGGGGTAGGAGAGTCCCGGGTCAAACGCAGGAGTGGTTGCCTGTGGAGTAGCCGCTTTATTAACGGCATGGAGCCTAGTGTTTGTGTCAGACATTTGTCTCGTGTGCCTGCCTCGGTGATGGGGCTGACTCGCCTGGCCCCTGCTGGAAATTTGCAGCAGGGTGCTGGAGGCTTCGGTGAGGTGGCGCCGCTGGGGAGGGCTCCTCTGGAGCCGTGTCTGTGCCCAGCAAAGCACCAAGGCACCTGGGTGCGTTGTGCAGCCAGCCACAGCTCTCGGGTGTCGCTGCCAAGAAGGCAGAGCTCGCCCTTCTCTGCTTTTTGGGTGCAGGAGGGCTGATGGCGCAGGTAGGTTTGAAAAAAAAAAGAAGAAACAAAAAAAAAAAAGTGACTCGTGGAGCTGGAAGCAGAACTTGCATCTCTCGACTTGAGCACCTGTGGTTTAACTAGCTGCGTGTTTCCTTCCTCCTGCGAGGCTCGGGTCCCTCTGCAAGGGTGTCGTGGCTGCGGAGGCACCGGGGCTCCCTCTCCTGTGCCGTGGGGGCACGGCCAACGCTGGGCAGCGCAAAGAAGGGGGTTTTCACCAGGAAATTCCTCCGCGGTGTTTACAGCTGGCGGCCCGGGGCCTCCAGAGCCAGCTGGGAGAGGCCCGAGGATGGCATTTACAGAGGCGTGGGGTGAGCTGAGGCCGTGCCAGAGTCCAGCTCCAGGTGAACCTCTACGGTCTTGGTGCCGCTGCCACCCTGCCTGCATCCTGCCCCCCTCCCGCCTCGCTGGGTGCATCCCTGCCTTCTCTTGTCCTTCCTGTCTAGGTTTAGGGCTGTCCAAAGCTGTGAACTGGCATCTGTCCGTGTGCAGACTGGATCTGCTCTTCTCCGGGCCTTGGCAGCTGGACTTGTGGCTGAGGCTGGCCCCAGCGCTGTGGCTATCAGCGTGGGGAGCTCTGTTTGCCGTAGCCTCGCTTTAACAAAGCGCTTGGGCAAGGTGCTTGGCCAGGCACACCCTGAAAAGGAAACCTGTGTTGGGAGAGCTGTCCCTTATCGGGGACGCTTACCTGGGCTGAGGTCAGGCTGATGCAAGGCCCCTCGTGTCCCCGGGAAGCCGCTGTGCTGACCCCAGAGCGCGCGTTCCTCACGGGACCACAGCAGGGCTCACGCTGCGGGCCCTATGAGCCCCATCCCTCACAGGGTGAGCGAGGCATGGCTGGCTGTAAAGCCTACTCTAAGCATTGAAAGGCTCCTGAAGGGAGTTCTTCGCAGACAAAAGCATTCCTGCTCCCCTGCTTCCCCCTCCGGGGACAAGCAATTGTTTTCCTGGCAGTGCAGTGCCAGCACATTATCCAGATGGATTTACCTCCGTCTGAAACAAGGTGTACGCATATTTGGGAGGCGATCATTACCTACTGCCTTGGTTTTACTGCTGCCTTGTTTTGTCTAGACAGTGCAGAGAGCTGCAGGGAACTTGTCCGATCTCCATCCCGAGACCTATTTTATAGGCTGCTATTAAAATACAGATCCCTGCACGTAACCATCCCCGGGCCGGCTTCCTCGCGGCGAGCACGGAGCCACCGAGCGAGAAGCAAGTGGCCATGCTGCCCATACCGAGCCCGAATTTTGGGGGAATCCTTGGGTGGAAGGCTTTGTTCTCCGCTCGGTAACGGCATTTCGGAGCCCAAGTTTCTCTTCCTTTTCTTTGGACTGGCAGAGAAGTGTTTTTCTAGAAACTCCTTAATTCCCCTTTCGCCCCACGCCGGAAGGAGCAGTGGGCCCGCACGGGAGGCAGCTTTGGGGATACTGGGGGAGACAAGGATGGGGTTGGGGGAGGGCAAAGACTGTGGTGGGGGCAGCTCGGGGTGCTGCACGGCCACCAGCAGCGATGCCTTTGCTTCAGGCACTGCTCTGACCCTCACCGGTGCCGCTCCTGAGGGCCTGGCTGGTTTCTGAGTACGTGCCATGTTCCGCTTTCTCTGACGGTTTCTTCTTTTTCTCTCTCCCCTGCCTTTCCTCCTAGAAATTTCGGGTAGATATGCCAGGCTCAGGCAGCGCTTTCATCCCCACGATCAACGCCATCACGACCAGCCAAGACCTGCAGTGGATGGTGCAGCCCACCGTCATCACCTCCATGTCCAGCCCCTACTCCCGCTCGCACCCCTACAGCCACCCGCTGCCCCCGCTGTCCTCGGTGGCCGGGCACACGGCCCTGCAGCGGCCGGGCGTGATTAAAACCATCGGCACCACCGTGGGACGGAGACGAAGGGACGAGCAGGTAAGCACAGCGGGGAGGATGACACAGGGCACGTCAGCAGCAGGCGTGAAGATTCCCCTCTGCGCCAGGGGAGTCCCCTGCTGCCTTCTCACGGCATCTCCCGGCCCCACGGGGAGAGCCGAGGTCTGTCCCCTGCTCTGTACGTGCGGGAGGGTTTCTCAGGGTGATGCACGGCGTGAGCTGGAGGGTGGCTTTCTCGCTGCTTCCTCAGCGTGCGGCATGACTTCACCAATCTCCATCAAAGGCTTCGCACCGCGGGGCCGCGTTGCGGCTCGGTTTCAAAAGCAGGTGAAACTCTCAAGTCGAGCCTTGGGTTTCAGTTTGAGTGTCTGCGCCGCTCCAGGCAGAAGGAAACCCCTGAGCTTTACTTAGGTCACTTACAAAACTGATGCCCGAATTACATCAGACGGTGTTTTGTGTCAGAGCTCTGGCCACCTGTGCTGCTCCAGTCTCGCTTTGGCTTTCAACCAACATTGTGCAGCTCCCCCAGTGCCAACCACCCGTGCCAACCAGCACCAAACAGCTCCCCCAGAGCCCTTCCAGTCTCACAGAAAGCCTCCGGGATGTCCAGGATCTAAATCCAGCCTCCCACCACAAGCATGCGATCTCCTGACCTCTTTACAGCAGTGATGAGGGCAGCCCACAGGCACTGCCATCCTGGTAGTGTTCTCAGAGCTGGGTGGGGTGGCTGCTCCCACTGCTGCCCGTGCCCTTTCAAAGAAACTCTTGAGTGATTTAGATCTCCCCAAATCATCCCCAAGCAGCAGTTATGTGGGTCACCACAGAGGAACGTAACAGGACGTGCCACGCATGCTCTGTGCACGAACAAGCTGCTGCGTGAGGCCTGTTCCTAATGAGACGTTGGCCCTATTTTTAGGCTTTTAGGTCTGTTTTGATCCACAGCCCGATTCTTTTGCATGGAGGGCACCTAGGGGTCCCCTGAAGTCCTGCTTGTGCCGGGCAGGACAAGCCTGAGCCCCACGGGGGCTGGGTGAGGTGCCGGCCTTCCAGGGCCCGCGTCCAAGGCCAGGGAAGCTCTCACGAGAACTGGGGGAATAATTAGCAGCGGCTAATTTGTTTGACAAATGCTGCTTCTGTGCTCACAAATTGGCCGTGAAGAGATCACCATATTCTCGGGTTTATTTGTTGTTGGGAGTTATTTGCGGGAGGATGCCTGCCAAGCAATTCCTGGCCTGTGGCTTGTTTGCGAGCCGCTCATTGCGGGTCATTCACATCCAAGTCCTTTTGATCAGACACGTGCTACGGCGGGACCTGGGCGCTTCACCGTGACGCCTTGGCTCAGGTTTCCACTGCTGGTGCTCGTGAGCGCCGAGCCCGAGTGCCTTTTTGGAAGGCCTTGTAGGAAAAGGGCCCGTCCTGATGAACGCTCCTGCCAGCGGCTGCACGCGTGGGGCTGGGACAAGCTACAGCCAGCGCCTGCAGCAGGGGCACCAGCAGTGCCACAGCGAGCTGCTTGCAAACAAATCCAGCACCACTTCCACAGTATTCCCTTTTAGACCCGTTCATGCTGTTCTGCATGACCAAATTAGCATCTTCAGCCCCATCTTTAAACAGCAGAGCCTCTGAGATAGGTAACTTGGAAGTGACTCAAGGCCCTGTGAGGACTAATTTTGGTCCCGCTGTATTTCAGTGAGATCTGTGCTTCTAAAGCACAAAAACACTCCTGAAAACTGTCTGCAGAAGAGGCCCCAAGTCAGCCTGGAGTTTGTGTGTGTGCCTAATGTTTTTGCCTGCAGACACTGGTGCACAAATACGCTCTAACCCCACACACCTACAGGGAATGGGGTGCACAGAGCCCTGCAGGGGTACCTGCTGGTGAAATCATTGCCACCGTGCACAGGGGCCCAGGAAAAAAAAGCAGAACAGAGTGAGGGGAATGCCCAGGGGCTGAAGTAAACTCCCTGAAACTGCAAAGATTGAAATTAGGGAAATGAAGCACACCAAAACAAACCAGAGTGAGGTTAGAGTAAAACTAACACTGAAAAGAAAAGACGGTAGAAAGGGTTGAATATCTTCTCGCAATTTTGACGTCCCCGAAGATACTAAAACTGAAAGCTTTTATGAAGAGAGGTGTTTTCTTCCCCTTCTCTGTTGACAAATGCTCTGCTGGCCTGCCTGAGGAGGCTGAAGGGGCCGGCCCCGGTCAGAGGAGGCCGTGGCGTGGGGCACGCTGCTTGCTGCTGCTGGGATTTATCAGACCTTGTCTCCAGGCCCAGAAGCTAGGCCTGACCTCACTAGGTCTTGTGGGCTCCTGCTCACTTCCTCTGGTGTCGCAAGAATGTAACTCTATGGGTTTCTGTGGAATTGCTCCCGATTTACATCAGAGAGGATGTCAGCTGGCCTCAGGAAGCCCTTGGTATCGCTGGAGCCTTGCCTGCTGATGCGAGAAGCGCAGCCTGTTATCTCGCTGAGTGCTCCAAAATCTGAGGTCAGATTTTGGGGTGGTACAAATAATTGTTGCTTCACTGACTTCTTGAGAGTTCTGCTGATCTCTCTCTCCCTCTCCCCCCACCCCATCCCCGACCTTCAAGCTAACAACTATTTTTGTGTGGGAAGCAGCAGATATTTTCTTTCAAGAACGAGGCACTTACAACATCGCGCTCTGGTTTTGCTTAATGTACCACCCAAGTTGTGAAACAATCAGAGCATCTTTTATCTGTTTGGCCTTGGTGCAGATTCACTGTCCTCTTACACAATCTTCCCCCTGCTCCCCGCTCTGCCATCTCCTCACCCTTCTGCTGAGACCCGGTGCTCGCAGAGATACCGTGCGCTTTCATCTTCTGCTGACACCAGTGCAGAGGGGGAGTGCTGAGCATCCTGCTGGATCAGGCCTTTTTTCTGTGCGGTGCGGTTAAATCCTCACAAACTTCAAGGAATGCCTTGCTCAGATCTGATTGTGGGTTTTCTTGGCACTTGCCCACAGCTGTCGCCCGAGGAAGAAGAGAAGCGAAGGATCCGGAGAGAGAGGAACAAGCTGGCAGCTGCTAAGTGTCGTAACAGGCGTCGAGAGCTAACAGAGAAACTCCAGGCGGTACGTGCTCTGCATGCGTTTCTCCCTCCTTGTCGCTCGCCCTTCAGACCAGCTCACAGGGCTTTGCTCTCCCTCTTCTAGCCTGTTTGGGGAAGATGCTGCAAAACACACGCTGCCTTCCCCTTCCAAGGCTGCCTAGTGATGTTGCTCCTATATAGCAGTGGTGGTGAGGGCTCAGCAGCCTAAATTCCTACTGCTGGCTGCCCAGAGCATCTCAGGAGCTCTCTTTCTGTGTAGCCTGCCATCTAGCACGCATCTTCCTACCTCTGGTCTCCCTCTGTATGTGAAAATATAGACGCTGCGTGCCTCAGATGAAAGCCTTGAGGACAAAAGCACGCAAGACTTCAGGATCACCTGAAAGCAGAGGGAAAGGAGGCAGTGTTATGTGCACCTCTCAAAGCCGTGTCATTTAGGCTAACCTGTGTGTGGAGGGGGTAATTGATCTTCTGCCCAAAGGAAGCTCTGCAGAGATGTATGGCTTGGTGCCATAGGGGAATAATTTATTATGCTAGAGGAGGTGGGGATGACTGCAAGAACTGTGGCGTGGGTAATGGACTGACTGAAGAGGAGGCAAGGATGGGTTGTGTTGAAAGTACTCCAGTACTCCTCTGAGTAGCAGCCCGGGGTTGGTTGTGTTTGATGATGGTATTAAGAATCACAGGAGTGAAAGCACAGCACTCAGCTGTGCTGCTGACTCAAATCTGGGAGGTCCTCTCTGTGTAGAGGAGGCAGGACAGCATATAGTAAGAATTTAAGGATTCTCATGACTAAACTAATGCAAGTGAGAGGAGTACAAACTGGGAGGTCATATCCTGAAGGACCGAGGGTGAGTATTTCTGTGAGCTCCTCACACAGGAAGATACTAATTGCTCACAGATTGACGATGAGCCACCAGTGGGATGTGACCGTGGGAAAGGTAAATAAAATAATCCTAGGATGCATCAAGGGATGATGATGCAGCAGAAATGAAAGTTTTAGTCCTTTGTATGAGTCGCAGGCAAGACCTCATCTGGAATACGAGCTACAGAAAGAAAAATGGAAACAGTTTAGAGATTACTGTATACTATCTCTGTCTAGGAAATGAGAAGAACATGACCTAACTCTAACAAAATACAATGAGAAGGGATCTGAGTCCTCTCTGCTAAAGTGTCTGGCAGGCAGACAGCAAGGGCAAAGCAGTACTTAAGCCACAGAACAAGACAGAGTTGTAAAGGCTGGCTGTGAGGAAACTAGGGCGGGCTCTTGAGAAGACCATTTATAACCCTTAGATTGGTGAAGCTTGGGAATAGCCTCCTGGTAGACAAAGGAAATTCAAAATACTCAAATAGCAGTGACCTGGTGCTTGCTTGGTTCATGACAAGGCTGGGGCGTATCTGCCCATGCCAGCTGGGAACTGGGCTTGGTGGCCATGTTCTAGGTGAGGAACGGTGCCAGAGCCTCTGATACTGACTTATTTCCCCTTTTGTCTGCAGGAAACTGAGGTGCTGGAGGAGGAGAAGTCAGTGCTGCAAAAAGAGATCGCTGAGCTCCAGAAGGAGAAGGAGAAACTGGAGTTCATGCTGGTGGCTCACAGCCCTGTGTGCAAAATCAGCCCTGAGGAGCGCCGGAGCCCACCCTCCAGCAGCCTCCAGAGCGTTCGGACTGGAGCGAGCGGAGCGGTGGTGGTGAAGCAGGAGCCCGTGGAGGAAGAGATCCCGTCTTCCTCTTTGGTCCTTGACAAAGCCCAGAGGTCTGTCATTAAGCCCATCAGCATTGCTGGAGGTTTTTATGGGGAGGAGGCACTCAACACTCCCATCGTGGTGACCTCGACACCAGCCATCACTCCTGGCTCCTCCAACTTGGTGTTCACCTACCCCAACGTCTTGGATCAGGAGTCTCCTCTCTCCCCGTCCGAGTCCTGCTCCAAAGCTCACCGGAGGAGCAGCAGCAGCGGTGACCAGTCCTCGGATTCCTTGAACTCTCCCACCTTACTGGCATTGTAATCCCCCCGTGGCCCCCCATTGCCAGTGTGTTACACCCCCCGCCCAGCTCCATGGGGGGAGCCCCTCTCCATGGGATTAGAGACAGGCACAGGATCGTTCAAGCACAAGGGCAGCAAGAACAAGGATGGGGAAATGCTGCAGCTCCAGGAAGGAGAGTGAGGACCAACGTCAGCTCCCTGGAGGCAGGAAACGGCAAGGGTGGGACTGACGCACCGGGACTGTTTGGAGAGGGCGACGTCCCCTCTGTAGGGACTGCCTATGGAAACCTCTTCTCAACCGTAATGGACTTGGGGAACACTCCTGGCCAGGACGGAAGGCGAGCTGCAGACAGTTGCTAGTCGTCCCTTTCCTTTGTGAATTGATCTGATCGGTTATGCTCTGTGCTTAGATCATTCTGGTTAGTTGACCTTACAAGTTCTTCTTTCCCCCTCTCTCTCTCTCTCTCTCTGCTTATCATTTCCAATGTTGTCGATCCCATGACATTTCATCCAGTTGCTTTGAAGTCTAAAGGCTTGTTAGGATCTTTCCTCTTGGGACAGGCTGTGGGAAACTTTGCCCAGGTGGGAGGGGGATGGCCAGGAGCTGGTGGGGGGACCAAGAGGAGCCCAAGGGCTCAGCAGCAAGGGCAGAGCTCATAACTGTGCCCTGTGGCACAGACACAGTGAACAGAGAGAGCGGGAGGCTCGTGTGTAAGCCTTTTTTTCTTAAAAAGTAGATATATCTGTCCCCTGGGCTCCTCAAAAACCAAGTTAGCATCTCAGGGCCAAAGTAGCACCAGAAAAGCTGCTGGGTTGGCACTTACCAGTGTCTTTGGCAGGGTTTTAACCCCAACTTGGTAGATACCAAATCTGCTGCTGGACTCATTGTTTACTTTTCCTGGGCTGCCTGCTCTCTCGAGAGCATTGCATCTTTCTCCCCGTCAGGGCTCCTGACTCAGATGCTGATCTCTTTCTGTCAGTAAAATCCTCCCCTCCCCTTGGCCATATTCACAGACCATGCTACCAAAAAAGTGGCGCCGTGCGCTGTAAATCCAGGAGACTGGCAGCGGATAAGGAGGTGAAACCACCTGGTTGTGCCCTCGCTGAGTTTCTCCTCATTGGGAAACAAGGCAATGCAGATCCACACAGCTGGTACGGGCAGGTGGTGTTTGCTCAGAGCTCCTCAGTCTCTGAAGCTGGGGCGAAGGCAGGGGTCCAGCCTCCAGCACGGGCCTCAAGGAGCTCCTGACCAGGCAGCGGTGGCATAGCTGATCCGATGGCCTGCTCAAGCAAAACCAGAGCTTCTGATAACATCTGGTGCGACTGGCAAATTGACACTGGAAGGAAATCAATTACCATTTTTTGCACCTCGGTCACTGGCCTCTTTTATGTTTTGCCATGTAATTGATCTGGTTTTGTTGGGGTTGACTGGCCTGAAGATCCGAAGCCAACCAGGGGGCTCTTCCTTCAGCTTTGGGTCCTTGTCTTCTCCAGCCACCTCTGGGCTTAGCGCTGCTGTTTGCTACTGAGAGCGGTCCCGTGCATGACCTGTTCCTGCCTGGAGCCAAGCTCAGGCCCTGGCGATGTCAAGGCACTGATGAACCATGACCTTGTGCACACGAGGACTGCTCAGCTTGCCAGCTAAGCTGCTCACGGGATAGCTCTTTAGGCCAGGCTGTTGAAGCTGTGGTGGCAGCTATTTATTCTGATGTGAGCTTTTCTTTTTTTCTTTCTTTATTTCTTTTCTTTTTTTTTTAATTGGCTGAAACTTGGGTATTTCTTGGTCAGGCTGGACCTGGAGAAATGCAATATGCAATGACAGGGCCAGTGCTGTGAGATGCTAAACTGCTGCAGTCCCTGCCAACCCCGCTGGGAATTAATAGGGCTCAGTCTTGCAGAGCAAGACCTTTGCTCAGCAGGGCTGGATTCCCTCAAACCCTGGCCAATGCCTATTCCTTGAGTCATTTCAAAGTGACACTACTTTGGCTGTAAAGGTAGACTTTGTTTTCTTTTTCTTCCACCTCCCCCCCCCCTCCCCCCCCCCCCAAATTATTATTAATTTTAAACCCAGGTATTTGCCAGAGCTGCCAGAAATATAAAGATATGAGCGATCTTTTTCCTTTGTAAAACTGATTCAGTAAATCAGGCTTTTCCTTTCTTGCTTAAACATTTCCATCTTTATACCAGTGCTAGAAGTTTCAAATTGAGCTTAATAAGTAAAATTGATACAGGAGTCTGTTTGTCCTTAAATGATAATCAAAGCTTTTTCTTTTTTTTGTTTTTAAATAAAGTAGACATTACAATTTCGGTAGTTAGCACAGAGGATCCAGTTCTCACGGGGTTTTATGTAGATGATGTCACTTTAGGTGAAACCACTGTTTCTCTAATTGTCTCCATTCTGCCAGGTGCTTGTTTGGGCCAGTCTGCATTGGGAATGTAAGACTGCTCAATAAAATGTCTCTACATGTCATTTCCACCCATTGTGGGCAGAATGCAGCGCAGACAAATGGTGAATCCTAAAGTGACACAGACATTTTTGAGGCCAGCTGATCAGGACTGCTGGCAGGTCAGGAGCATTCCTGCTAGGGGCTTTAGGAAGTCAGCTGCCTCCTCAGACCTAGGTAAGCCTAACTCCTAGGGGGACAATGAAAACATCTTCTGAAATACTGTTGATCCTCCGTAACAAATATCTTTTAATATATTGCTTGTCCCCTTTTTGCTTGCAGTTCAGGTGTGTTGACCATCTTGTCAGCTGCGTATCTGTCTGCTGGGCAAACAAGCACTTTTAGAGGTGTGATTGCAAGTTTCTTGGAAAGGAAAAGGCTTATCTAGCTCTGACAAGTAGGCAGGTGGCATAATCCAATCGCATTTCTGAAAAAATCCTTAGGTGTGGCCTTCCCTGCACGCAAGCCCCGTATCTGCCAGCCTCCAAACGCCATCCCAGCAGAGATGTTTGTTTTCACATTTGGCCCAGTCCTCTGTGGTAGCCCCAGATTGGTCCCTACAAGTTTCTTCAGCTTTTTTTTTTTTTTTTTCCTCCCCAGATAGAAAGTTCTCATCCTAGACAGGAAGGTTTCAAATAAAGGGCCTTGCCACTCACCCATACCCTCTCCTCACCCCTTTGGGAGAGGCATGCATCCCAAGGAAGGCTGTGATTCCTACCTTTGCTTCTGCTCACTGAATTGTTGCCAAAAGGAGCTGCTGCTGGCCCTTGCCCACTGCCTGTTGACTTGTCATGGACCTTCTCAGAGGTGGGGCAGGAGCATCCCCTTTCCTGTCCTGTGAGACTGATGGGAGCGATTTCAAACTGCCGAGAAAAGGGAATCACTGTGCTGTCTGAAAGAGCCCTGAACACCTTGTGCCTCCCCGTTTTCTCCCTCAAGCCTCTTTGAGGATGTCTGTGTTAGGACCGCTGGTCTCCTGCCTTCTGTATTTTGTGGATCAGCCTTAACTTTGTTTAGCTGTTGGCAGACAGGTACAGCTTGAAGTCTCCTGCTGTTTTGGTCTGGCTCTGCACACTTCTCTTCAGGTTTGCTGGTGTGCTTTTGGGAATCTTCCCCACCCCTGAAATGGTATTTTCCTTGAGTACCTTACCTGACGCTTCCTAAACGTACAGGAATTTCCTAAATGTGCCTCCACGTTCTTCTGCATGCTCTGGGGATGCGGGAGCTGTTGTAACCAGCATCTAACCAAAAGTTGTTGAAGTCAATAGCAAAAGGCCCAGGGAATTTCAGCTGGTGTTAGGCTGACCCCCTAGAGACTGGCCCAGTGAAGCATCTAACAACACCTGAAGTTAATCAATGCCCAACTGGGAGGAGCAGTAGCAGCCGCACTGAAGGAAACATACAGCTTCTAGGTGATGTTTGCCATTCCAGTTTTGCCCTTGTTGTTCCTTCCCCCTCCCTGGTTGTGGCATTGCTTTCATCTATTCCTTTCTTGTAGGTGTGGAGACTGGGTAAGTCTCAAACTGCTTGTGGTGTGACGGGATTTGGGACCAACCTGCTGGGGACAGTAGCTCTCTGTTGTGTTTTTATAATTATTATTTAAATGATCTATTTAGTTCATCTGAACCTTTAATTTTGCTGCTTACTGTATGTAGGATCCACCTGGCCTTCATCCTAAATGAAAAACAAAAACAAAAACAAACCTAAGACACCCCCCTTCCCTGGTATCTTATTATTTATTGGCAGGCAGCCATTTTGTGCCTGCTCCAGCAGATCTGCCCGCCATTAATTTAACATCCTCCCAACTCACATTCCTGGTGTTTGGTTGTTGCTTTTTTGCTTTTTGTTGTTGATTTTTTCTTTTCTCATTCTAAAACAGACTTCTGAAATGTAAGAAACCTTATTATTTTGACACTTACAAGTTCATTTTCATTAGGAAGGCCAAGTCAAACATTTTAAGAGGTGGGGGGAACAATCTACTTTTATTTCTTATTTATTTATCATGTTTACATCTTTTTTTTTTTTTTTCTGTTCGAGACTTGGATATAATAAAGAAAGCATTAAAAGTACTCCCATCTTCTTCTTTTTTTTAGGATAATATTTTTTTCCTATTCTTTAAATAAAAGATTCTGGGTTTTGTTGTCTGTATAAAATGTAAAAAGAGATATGTTTCTAAAGATGCATTATCATTCCTCTGTGAACAGTAGGTGGAGTTGAGGACAAATCTCAGAATACAAGATAATAATAAAATCCCATCCTGTTTTACTTAATTGTTCCCCTCCTATCCTGTATGATTAAAGGGTTATTCCACTTTCTTGTTTGTGGTTACTTGATATTAAAACCATATTAAAATGTGTAGAAAATAGGTATCCAATTGTTTTTGCTCAGTGAGAGGATAAAATGTTGTATATATCTTGATATACTGTGTAGTTCAAAGTAACATCAATAAGGGATAGTGCATCTTTATTAGAGCGATAAGTTACTAGTGTCACTAAAGTCTACTTTAAGATCCTCAGATATAGAAAGGGCCTGATTCTGATTCCACTTTCCTGTGGAAGCTGAAAGCATCAGCGGCATTTCGCTGCTGCAAAGCGATTGTCAGAGGTGGAATCAAGCCTCAGCGATTAGTATCTGACCATGAGGATAATTGAAGGTTTGGGGGCACCATTATCTTTTTTTCCTCAAAAGTTTTAGCTCATGGTTTTTCTTTTTTTGTCTGCAGTGAAATAGTTTCTGCCAAGGAGGTTCTTAAAGGTGACTGCTGAATTGGGACCCTTCTTTGCTCGTTGTGATCTTGGTATCGTTCTTGCAGTCCTGGAGAATCTCAGCTCTGAGGTGTTCTCTCTGGTGTTGTCTCTTCTCTGTTCTTGTTATTTTACTGTAATACAGGCCTACAGTATTTGCACTAAAACAAAAAGCTTGTTAGAGAAAGCTTGCTGCTATGAAAGAAAGAACATATTAAAATGGTTTTGCTTTTACAATTTTAACTGAGTAGCATTTTGTAGAATAAAATCAATTTAGATTGAAAAGAAAAATGACTTTTCTTTTTTCCTCTGCACTCCCTCCCCCATACTCCTTTCTTTCTTTCCCGTCCCTAGGTGGTGTGATGGTTTCCCCCCTCCCCTTCTCCTTTGGTGCTCAGTTGTAATGATTGGCTGTATTGTTGACTATGCTGCTGAGAGTTATGACACTTGTAAATCTTGTTTTAATGACATTGTGGACACTCTTTTGTATAGCAAGAGCTAACTGGAGTTCTTCTCTCTCTGTTAATTGAAGTCATTAAAAAGCTCCCTTTGCCATGAACAATTAAAAGCTTGCATGTTCCTTCAATATGAACAAATGGGTACAGCATTGCCAGGTGCCCGACTGTAGCACATTTCAGGGCTTCTTTCATTAGAGCAGCTGCAATCCAGACAGCTGTTAGTGGCAACAATGGTAAATGGGGCAGAGGCTAGCAGAACAGACCACCTGGGCTAAAAGGCAAATAATGCATTAATCCTTTCATCTTTGCTTCAAAAAGAAAGGGATAGAACTAGAAAATGCATGCTGAGGTGACCTTATTATTTTAATTATTTTTTTTTTTTAATCCACTGCTTCAGCCAGAAGGACTCAAAGCTTCTGCTCTGAAAGCTTGGGGTGGGGTGGACACCACGGCTGCTTCACTGGCAGTGAGCAGGAAGTTAATATGCAATTGCCTGGCTCTCCTGGGAAAAGCTGCAGCCTCTGGAGTGGAAGGAACCCAGACACGCCAGGTTAGGAGTGGACGATGTCGTATTCAAGTAAAAATACAGTGGTGGGGAGGAGATGGTAGGTGAGTCATGGTTAGCCAAGCTGGCGTCAGGCCAAGCTGCTTGTTACTCATGGGTTTCCTTAGCAGTAATGTCTACTTTGGCTTCCTGCTGGTCCCTGTCCCTGTCCTCTCTCTCTCTCTTTTTTTTTTTAACCCCTGTGTTCTCACAGTGCCATAGGGGAAGGTGATGAGAGATGTCGGTGTGACTTCTGTGGCTTGTGCTTGAAAATACCTGTGAAGTCATGGGGAATGCTGAAGGTATCAGTCACCAGAGTGGGGAATACGTGCACACGCCTGGTGAAGTGAGCTCAGCGGTCAGGAATCCATGTTGTAGGAAAGCTGACATGAAGCTGGCATAGGTCGGTGCAGGCTGTAGAGCTGGAGCCAGCTTTGGGGTGCCCCATGGTGCTGAGGATGATGCAGTGAAGGACAGCCTTTGGGAGGCTTTTTCCAAATGTACTTGTCCTGGTGGGGCTGAAGGAAGATAGTTATTCTTGGGGGGGTGGCAATTAGAAGGAAATATGCTGAAGGATCCATCTTTTAATGTCTATCTCCTCAGAGCCTCGGGCATGGGGGAGTCTCCATTTTATCTGCTACTACATGTAACCTTTCCTGAAGGGGAGTGCCTCAAGGGTTTCCTGCCTCACTAAGGGCTTTCCCATCACACTGATGCACAGAGGCGTCCAGCCCCGTCTGTAAAACCAGCTCCTCTGGCAGCATCTCCCCTTTCCCACCCCCTCCCAAAAAATGGCTAACAGAAGGATATGTCCTTGCGTGCCTGCTGCCACCCTGAAGTGCTCCCTGAGCTCCTGAAAGCTGGCAGAGCCCTTTGAAAAAAGGGGTTAACGATGTTTGACTGCAAATGCTGGTTGCAAGGCCGGGCCTCCCACCTGATTTCCTTCCAGCACCGACTGGTCGCAACTGTCTTTTGTCACCATGAGCTCACAGGTGCTGGAATGTCCGCACCGGTTACCATCATTTGGTTTTGAAAGATGAAATTACACAGCTGAGCAAACTGCTTCCCACCAGTCTTCTAGCTGTGGGAGGCTGAATTCTACCACATTGACATGGAAATTGTGTTTTTCCCGACATCCCCATCTTGGTTTAGATCTCCACTTCATGTAGGGAATTCCCCCTCCCTCTTAAACAGGCTCACCTCCCCCCACCCTGCCATGCTCAGATCTTGTTGTGCAAGTGAGGGATCTGGTTGTTATCACGGGGAGAGTGTTTGCTCCCCAGCGGAGTCGTGCTGGAGGGGAGGTTGCCTGTTCCTTTTGCAAGGAAAGGATGCAAAAGCCATCTGTGCCTACAGCTGGGTTGTGATCAGTTGGCGACCGGATGGCATTTTTACTGAGTACATGGATTAAGAGAGGCTCCCTGTTCTCTTTTACCTGTCCATTCCCTGTCATGCTAGACTCATCCCTGATTTTTCCTCATGGTTACATTTCTTAGTGAAGTTCCAATAAGTGGTTCATCTCCCTGGGCAGCATGTGAGGTCTTCTTGCACATTCAGAAGTTTCTTTCCACAGCTCTAGCGTAGTTAACCTTGTGCTTTCTGCTGCTCTCTGATGGAGGGGAGACCCTACCTGGGTTAGGTCTTTTGTGGCAAAAACAATCCCAGAAGAGTGAGCTGAATGTATTACACCAGAGGCAGCAAGGTGTCACAGGAAGGTTTTTTGGTGGTGGTTTTATTTATTTTTTTTTCCATCCTCTTACTTAATTTGGTCTAGAATCTGCATGAGCAGCTACAGGAACACTGCAGAAATTCTGCAGCCAATGGAAAGAATAAGTCTGTGCTAAACTTTAAGAAAGCTTAATGGCAAGTGGAGCTGGAGTGGGAGTGTGGGGGAAAGGAGAACATCCAGAATGCTGGTTTGAAGTGATGTTTCCACTGTCATGTGGGAAGGATGTGACAGAGGAAAACTGTGACATGGTTATTGCATCAGATACACTGAAGTGGAACAAATGATACTTCTTTTTTTTTTAAAGAAAAGAAAAAGGAAAAAAATACCTTATGGTCCTACTCCTACTGATGACCATGACCTGATCCTCCTGAAGTTTCATTTCGTCATAACAAGTTCTCAAGTTCCATTGCAACAGTGCAGTGTTTTCTGTCCTGCCTCGCGTGGCACGAGAGGCCCCCATCCAGCTGTGTTTGGCCACTGTTAGCATCAGGAGATAGATTATCAATCTGTGTGGAAGCTGCTGGCACGCTCTCATAAGGCTGAGGTTTAAAAGAAGGTTTTTAATGTGTGTTCCAGTGCAGTGAGATCTAAGACACCTCAGGAAGACTTTCCTCGAAGAAGAAAGGACAAGGCTCCCAGGGAGGTCATGGAGTCTGCCTCCTCAGAGATACTCAAAACGTAGGTGGACGTGGCTCTGAGCAACCTGCTGTAGGTGGCCCTGCATGAGCAGAGGGCTGGACTAGACAATCTCCAGAGGTGCCCGCCATCCTCAAGCAATCTGCGTTTCTGCTTTTGACTCTATGTAGCCCAGAAGTTCTGTATTGCAAGCATATTTCTTTTCCCTTCTGCAGCGTTATCGCATTTGAACTACAGAATTCCTCTGTACTAAATATCAGCTTTCCTGATACTGGTTATGTGAGGTCAAACAGATAAGAACTAGGCTGGGAGGAGGATATCATGGCAGACAAGAATGTAAACTGTTCAGCATGCCACAGTGTGAGTCTCAGATTTCTCTTTTTATTTTGCATGCTCTGTTCCACAGACTAGTGTGGGGGAAGAGAGGGAGACAGGCCTTACATGGCTGTAATCTACAGCCTGCATCCCACAAATGACTGTACAACTCTGCAAGCTCATAGGCAGTGCCAGTACCCGTTGCCTATTTGCCTTTTGTGGGCTCTCATACTTTTTTCTTTCCTCTCTCAGGAATAAGTTTTTCAAGTTTCCTGGGAAGGTAAACTTGGATCTACAACTGGTGAGCTTAGGTGGGTGCGTGGGTCAGGCAGACTCCATCAGCTGAGTGTGCACGCTCCCTCTGGTCTCCTTGCCCCCTTTCTGCAACCCTAACTGGGCTCCCAGGCTCAGCAGCATTCATCAGCGTCTCCCAGAGATGACACACACTGCTGCTGGGGGTTATTGATGTGAGCATCCACGGCAGGACACAATGTTTGTTTTGGGCAGAAGGAAGAAATAAGTCAGGGTTTTTCCTTTGAGGAGCTCCGGTTATTCAAGTGCTGGATGCTCTAACATGGGCAGAAAGGTACATTTTACCAAGTTCATAAAGCACAGCCCTGCCCCGACCTCTCAAAGCCAGGGCTTAGGGCACCAGTCATAGGCAATGCCTCTCGCAGCAGGAGCCAGCCTCCATAGCCTTCGTCCTGGGCTGATGAGAACTGAGCTGCAATCCTCTGCTCCTCCCTGCCTGCTACAGGTCATGGGGGTGATGGGAGATGTTAGCTGCCTTTTCTAGCCTCCAATTCAGTGTTGTGTTTATGAGCCACGAGGACTGTGATTAAATCTCTACTCTGAGCAATGTTCTGAGGCCATACTGGTATCTAATTACCTTCTGCACTTCTGGCAGCTGAGGAAATGAAGATCTGTCTGTGACACTGTCTGTGGTGAAAGGGAAGGAATAGGAAAGGAGAGTGACGCCTTCAAAACATCGGCTTCAGGTGCTTCCCCTGGCTCTGCGCGTGTTCTTCAGCTGGCACCTGCAGCTGGGATGAGCGCTCACCCTGCAGCACTGCTCTTCCTCCTCCCTGCTCCTGTCACCCTGATACAAGGGGTTTGCTGCAGCAGCCATCACCCCTATCCAAGCCTTCCCCTGGTTGCTGCAGGGGTCGAGGTTGTGCAGTGGGGGCACGGTGCAGAAGTAGCTGTGCAGTAAGGGTTTTGGCAGCCCACAGACCCCAAGACACAGCATGAATGTAGGAGGTCTGTGGTGGCATGGACCCTCCCAGAACATGGCTTTTGAGAGTATGGTTGGCTACTGTGGCTGGGTAGGTCTGTACTCTACCTGCGGTGGCTGTCCCTGTTTGTTGTTTTTTTTTTTTCACTTGACACCAACTCTTAATTTCCCAGTGCCACTTCTACCATTGCTCCATGGATGTGTTCCTGGTGGTGGTGGTGGAGAACCATTTCCACCACAGGGCCATACAAGGGGCCAAATCCTGTGACCTGGTGCCATTGGGGAAGAAGCCCTCAGTAATCCTTCTGGTGCAGCGGATCCGCCTGCCCAGCAGGATCAATGGCACCATCTCGGCCCCATTATGTTGACTCTGAATCAGTGAGGAGCGCCAAGGAGCTGGGAGGAGAGGGCTCCTCCCTGTGTGGGGCAGCGCTGCTGGCCCAGGACAGGCAGGTCTTCCTTTCCTCCCCCCAGTTTTGGAAGAGGTGGTGAAGCATTTGGCTGCTCTTGGGGTTGAGCCCCTGTTAGGGCACGTGCCAGGCTCCCCAGCCCCAGAAGCGTACATGGGTGCCTTCCTGCTGAGCCCAGCCAGCTCTGCTGGCAGGTAGAGGCAGGGGTGGGTCTTGGAGCCATTTCCAGTCAGCAGGCAGGCCCTGAGGAAAGCAGGGAGGCCAGGGCAGCGAGGGGAGGCAGCGCCATCGCTCTCCTTCCCCACCTCCCTGTGAGGCTGGGGGTCTGGCCTTCACAAAAGGGTTCCTCTGAGTGCTGGCCCATCCGTCCCCACACTGCTCACCGCCACAAAGAGAGCAGGCTTTTGAGCAAGACTATGCCATTTAAGGAGTTCCTCGGCTGAGTGAACCTCGGCTGACCTCAGGGTGCCGAGTTTCCAGCTCAGCCCAGCAGCAGCGTTTCAGTTGAAAGCACGCCACCCAAAACTTCCCTCTGCGCCTCTGGAGGGGGGGCCACCAGGGGTGGGCAGCAAATGGCTGCCAGCAGAAGCCGAGGCGGCATCGAATCAGCGACTCTTGGCCACGGCCAGGCCTCTTCCCAGGAAGGACGCTGCAGAGCAGCAGGACCAGCCTGCGTGTGGAGCGGCTCCGGCGCCTTTTGGCAGGCGCCCGGCCCCCAGCACCACCAGGCGCGGCAAGTCAGGACGCGGGAGCATCGCCCCAGCGATGCGGTGTTTACCGAGGCGAAAAACATTAACAACATGCACTCTGCTCCTCCTGTTGTTTCAACAAGATCAAGGTGTGTACGGGAGAGCCTCTGTGTGTATACATGTGCACGCACACGCACTCACGGTGGCTGGCGCTGGGTGCTGCGCAGCACCGACGTTTTTCCAGGCAGGCTGCAGTCAATACCGACAAATACAGCATAGGTCCCGTCTTGCCCGCAGCAGCTTGGGTGCTTTCCTCCTGTTGTGAAAGCCCCTGGGTGGCTCTCAGCAGAGCCTCGGGTCCGAATGGAGCATGGTCCGGCTGCTGCCATGCTGCCAGGAGGGTGCTTTCCCCTGCCCAGCGTGCTGCACAGGACAGGGGTTCGGTGCAAAAAAATAATAGAAGAAGGGGAAAAAAAAATAGTATGTGAGATCATATAATTAAAGATGGTATCAGAATGTCTAATTAGGATGACTGAGAGAACTTGGCTGGGAGACGCAGCCAAGAGCTGAGTTAGTGTGTTTGCCAGTCCAAAGCTCCTTAACAGTAATTAATCCTTAAATGTCCAATTGTTCAGAGTTCAAGGAAACACCTCCTACTACTGTACTTTGTGTTCCTGTTAAGCAAGGAGACACAGCAGGGCGTGTGCCCTTATTCTGTAAGAGCGACACGCCTAGGGGTGTTGTTAGGAACTAGACCGAAGGTTGAGTATAATTATTAACTACCTAAGAGTTCCCAGCATTGCACAATTACCCAGCCCGCCTTGCAGCTGTGCGTTCGCCCGATTATTATTATTTTTTTTAAATATAAATGCTGAGCTTTAGTGGTGCATATGTACAAATTACAGCAAAGTGTCGTCTGGTCCCCTTCCAATGCAGTTTGTGTCACTAAGCCAGGGGGCTCTAGTGAAGGAGTCTGGGGGGAGCACACAGACATACATACACACTGTGTGCGCAGCCAGGGAAAATCAGTGCTCTTCACTGAAATTCAACAGGCTGATTTACATCGGTTTGTAAATTTCACCCAGAGATTTTTTTTCCCCCTTGTTTTGATGCTCTCAGTGACTCTTGTATTAACATAAAAGCCTTGTCTATTTACTCCTGTGGGGTTCTTCATTCTGTTTGCATTTTTGAGGGTTGGTTTTGTTGTGTCTTTTTTTTTTTTCTTTTTTCTTTGTTGATATTAGGAGGAGAAAAAAACTAAAGGAAAGAAACATGAGTTTGAAAGGTGAGTGGAGCTGCTTGTCCTGCTACAAACACCATTCACTGGGCAGGTAGGAGGGCTGCTGCTGCTGCAGGCTTTGCGGAGCTGAGCCCTCTCTCCTTGGTGTCAGCAGCAGCATTGCATATCGCTGGCAGATGAAGGAGGCATGTGTCATTTCCTCAGATGCAGCATCATCTTTTAAGTCGCCTTTCTGCTTTTTTACCCTCTCCTTTTTTTTTTTAATTCACCCTCTCCGGCAGGCGTGGCGATGGCCCAGCTGGGAGCCGGCCGGCCAAAGTCGCTTCTGCAGGGGATCATTAACTCGGGCGTCAGCCAAGGCCGCGCAGTGTTTATAAAACTCAGACAATTAAACGCCGTCGCAGCCTGAAAGGCTATAATTGGAAAGCAGTATGTGACAACGTCCACCGAGAGGGACCGGCACCGAGGCGGGCTGGGCCGCGCCGTCCTGACGCTGTTTGCCCAGTGCAGGTGGCAGGAGCCCGGCCAGGGCTGTGCCAGGCAAACGCCCAGCTGGGATGGTCCCTGCCCTGCACAGTTTACACGCTACCTACTCAAAAACAAAGGCTGGGCAGGGAAGCGAGGGCAAAAAAAGGACCAGAAGGTGTCTGGGGCATGTGGGCTGGGTGCCCCAAGTGACCATGGTGATGCAGGTCCACAGCGGACCAGGCTTGTTGTCCCAGGCTTTGGAAATGGCCATCATCCAGGTGCCGGGACCCAGGCAGGCCTTGGGGTGAGGGTCAGCAGACTGGCTGGGGCTCCATGGATGCAGAGGGGACAGCAGCCAAGGGCAGGGAAAATTTTTCATCAGGAGACTCTCAGTGATGGCCACACCAAAGGCTATTTATTACTGGTGTCTCACCCCTTTGCTGGTCCCTTAGGGTTGTCTGCACCTCCGGGTTTGTACAGTGCCCCTGCCTCCACTCTTGGCCTGTTTTGGGGCACTGCAGTGCCAAATGTAACTGATGTGTACCCCTCATCGCTGGCCCTTGGGATCAGTGTCAGGCAGCTGCTGAACGTGCCCTCTGAGCAGATCCTCCTCATCCATAATGTCCGTCGAGCGGGGAGGATGCGGAGTACCGGGTTGGGAGCACCACAGCCCTGCTCCACGCTCTGCAACTGACTCAGTGCTGCACCATGAGCACATCCCTTCACCTTTTTGTGACTCAGAATTTTCATCTATCAATTAGGGATTTATGAGGTTTAATTAAGGTCTATGAAGTCCTTTAAGATCCTTGCTTGAAAGATGCTGTGCAGGCATAAAGTGGTGTACGCAACGAAGAAAACAAGAGAAATTAAATGCTCCAGACGAGAAAGAAGAGAGGGCAGGTTTCCCACTGCTTGGTCTCCCAATTACATGCTCTGTGTTTGGATGGCAACCTCACTTTAACCTGTGGACAAACGAACTTGTTCACCCCTTCTTGCAGCAGACAGGCGATGACGTGCAGCAGCGTCTTACTCATTAGTTAGCCTTCAGTCATCTTTCCAGAAGTATGAGCAACTGGGGAAGGGGGAAGGGAGCGAGGGCGGGCGAGGAGTACGAATTCCAGAGAAAAGGGAAGTATCAGCAAGCAAGCTAGGATGTGCAAGGGCCTTTATCGCTGCTGCTGAGATCTAGCTCTGCATAGTAACTAACAGGAATAGATCTCATCTGTCCCTAGAGGTACGTGCCCTGGAGCAGGGAAGAGCTGATGAGTTACAGCAGAGAGGAAGCAAGAGAGTCTTCTTATGCAAGGCATCTATTTCAGTGTCAGAGAGGTGGTAGACTCGACTTCAAGGAGCCTGAGGAAAGCATTTGAATCTAGCCGGAGTGAAAAATCGTTTTATCTATGTGTGTATTTTAAGGTTAAGGCCTTGTTTGCAGAGGTTGCTAAACACATGCTTTGTTTGAAGCTCATGCTTAAATTTAAGCATGCGCTTAAGGCCTTTACTGAGTGTGGACGTGCCCAAATTCGCTGAGGCGCTTGGCGGAAACCAGGTCCAAGCGGAGGGAGTCTGTGAGACTAGCAGGACCGGGAAGGTCCTCAGGAACTGCAGAAAGCAGTGATACATGTACAGCCTTGCCACACTATTCATAAGGTCAGGATGACCTGGGGGAGAAATGGGCAAAAAGGAAGTTGCATCTCCAATCTTTATTTTCTCCTTTGCTTGCTGTACAAACAACCCTGTGGAAGCTGGCTCCAGTAGGTGTGGTCTGTGTATGCACTCTTGGGTGTGCCGCTTTGTTGTGTTAAAAGGACCATTCCTCCCCTAAAAGCAAGTTTCCAGGTTGTCACCAGCTGTCACATCAAAACTTGTGATCCCTCCCATCCCCCACCTGCGTGCCTTCCCTCTTAAGTAAGAAAAATGGAGTTGCATGATGGAATGAAACCCCAGCCAGCACCGGGCTTGGTGTCTTGTCTTTGTCGCACACTGGTCTAGTACCCCTCTGTGTGTCTTCTGGGCTGCCAGGGAAAAGAGATCCACATTATTTGCTGTGTGCTAGAACAGCCCCCTGTGTTTGGGGAGGCTGTCCTCCTTCTCATCGCCCCTCTTGGAAATGCTCCCCCAGTCAATCCAGCTTTCCTCCTGGGTTAAGCTTCCTGTTGGGCTGGCTGGTCTACTTTGTCTTTCTGAAAGCGCAGTGCTCCAGATCTGGCACAGCATTTAGCACGAGTGAGCATTCTTCAGGATAAAGCATAATAATGACCTTCCGTGACATGCTTATGACAGTCCATTTGCATATCCCCAAACAAATGTTTTGTAGGTTTTTTTTTATTATTTTTTTTTGCAATAGCAGCATACCATTGACTCATATTTATTACATGATCCACTCTAATTCCTCCAGATTCTTTGCCGTAATACTGCTGCTTAGGCAATTATTCCAAGTCATTCATTTGTGAATTTAATTTCTCCCTCCTGATCATAGTACTTTGCTGTGTTTTTATTGAATTTTATCCAGCTGATTCTGAGTGGCTTTTGCAATTTATTGAGATCACTTGAAATAATAATGTGCAGATTAATTGTTCAGAAAATCCTATGCACAGGCCCATGCCTGCACCCATAGCTGGTTCCAGAGCCCAGCCTTTCCGTCTTAAAAACAAAGGCCTCCGGCACTTGATGGCATTCTTGCAATATTCAGCTGAAATGTCAGGATGAAGCCTGGCAAAGCTGTGAATTTTGGAAGGTTCTTTCAATGAAAATATGGAATAAGAGCATCTGTTCAGCTGGCAGTGGCTGTTGGTCTCCGATCATCTAGCGGTGGTTTGAATCAGTGATATTTTCTGTATTATTACAGGTCTTCAGAGCATGCAGTCCCTGGAAATATGCAAGCTTGAGATCAGTTTCTGGCTGTAAGGGCAGGAGCAGAGCTACAGCAGCGGACTGCACCAGCAGACACCACCAGCTCTCATCAAGAGTCCCCTGGCCTGGGCTTTTCTCCTGAGGACTGGAGCTGCTGCTCCACAACCATAGGAGTGTTTTTCCCCGTTCCCAGCCACAGGGGCCGGGAACGTGTTGGTCTGAGGAGCTAAATGTTGTAGGAATTTGGTGTCCTCTGGTGGCAGCTGTGAGAGTTACAGCAGGCAGAAGCAAGCCTTGGCCTCGCCATGCAGGTGGCCATGGGCACCATGCAGGGCTGTCCCAGGGCCTTGCTCTCCGGGTGGAGCACTGCTACTCCTTTCCACCTGCACTGTAAATATTCCTGTGCCTGCCTGGCATCTCTTGTTTCTATATGCTCACCCCTCCTATTTATTTTGTGCCTGGGGAGCCGCTCCCCTTTCAGGAGCGCTGAGGGCAGCGTGACTTTGGGTGCAAGATTGACGTGGTGGTGGTTGCTTGTTGTTCACCTGGGATTTCTTCATCTCACAGAAGGGAATTTGGCTTCTGCGAGGACCTCTGCACAGTTGGCGAAGGCTTTTGCTGCTTGCCTTTGCATGGTCCTTAAGGAAAATAGCTGCTCTTGGTTTCAAAGGCCTTTTAATCCACTTCTTTGCAGGCACTGAATCTGTTACTGCCCAGGCTTGCCCAAATGTGGTTCCACTCACCAGGTGAAAAAGCTGGCGAGTGAGAAGGCACAGAGCACCTGGACAGGCCATGCCTGACTCTTTTTTAGCCACAAAACAGGTGAGAGCATCTCAGAGCATTGTGTAGATGGTGAATACTACAAGTGGGAGGACGCGTTTGCCACAGCTTGTGGTGTGTAAAGTACGTCAAGGGAGCATGCTGAGCCTTATGCTCCTAGCTCCAGGTGCCTCTACTGGATCCAGGCAAAAAATGATCATTTGCCAGGAACTGGAAGTTCAATGGTCTGTGTTTGGAACAACTGCAGTAAGAAGGGTCAAAAAGCCTCATTGCTTGTGAAGAAAAGCAGCCTTACTACCTTTCCCCCATCTCACGAACTATGTTACCACTTGGTAGTCTTCTCTATTTCAAGGGCAACACAGGCATTAATAATGCAAAAGGAATATAGCACAGCTGGGGCTGCCTCATGGAGGTCAAAGGGATATGTTTTCTGACCTGTAGAGGCAAGCTGAGAAACAAGCTTCTACAGGCGAGTGAGGTTAACAGAGGATTTTTTAGGGTGTGGGTACGTGGACTTTGCGAGCCTGCGATGCATTAGAACCTATACAGGCTGACCCTAAGGAGCCTGTGCATTGCACCTTCTTGTAGAAAGAGCTTGAAAGAGCACAGGAGGGTCAGGAGTTTCCCACACTGTTGCTGCAGTCCCAGCTCTGGCTGAAAAACAAAACAAACCAAACAAACAAACAAAACCTTTTGTGGTATGAATACAAACAGTATAATGCTGGAACTGCTTGAGGAATTTTATAACCTAATGGAAAAGGATGGGAGAAAGGGAATGCTAGTGTTTCTATTTCAAAGAGAATCACAGCACTTTGAGACCTACGCTTAAATTCACAGAGGTATTTATTTGGGTGTGTGATTTCCAGGCAAGTTTTTGAGAATTGGGTGCTTGGGATCTGAGACTCAATAGTCTCGCCCCAAGACTCACAGGAAGAGAATCTACATTTTCTGGTCCCTGCTGTAAAACACCATCCCCACGCCTATCGGAGGCGGACAGACTGCTTCCTTTGCTATCTGCCTTCCTGCCAGTGCTGCTGTCTCACGGCTGTGCTAGCACCAGCTGACTCTCCAAGGCTGGGGCTGTAAACAGGGCTCTTCAGAAACCAGCATTATCTCCTGATCTGATAACAGAGGGGCCAGCTGAAGACGAGGCCATGGGAAGTATCTGGTCCTCTTGCAGCCCAGAGACTTAAACTAATCCTCACGCTGCGGTAATGTGAGCAAAGAGTCTTTTGCAGAAGATCTCCGAATTTTGAGTTGTGCTGTTTGGTGCCCTCAGCCATAGCTGGGCCTCAGCTGACCAGCAGAAAGGCAGTGACGAGCTGAGGGACCCCCCTGTACCCAGCACCGGGGTTCCTCGCTTCTGTGGAGCTGTGGGGATTTCACCGAGGGCATGATCTGCAGCCCACTTGCCCTGAGAGCCCCCTCAGAGTATATTCTTGTGTGCACAGCCAAAGAAGCAGACCCAACATGGTGTGCATGTCCAAGGATGGGAGCTCTGCTGTGCCTCTGCAGGTGTGGGCAGGCTCCAGAAGCTCTCCCCGAGCTGGGTGGGGGTCACTGGCAGCTCCCATGCAGAAGAGGGGAGCAGAGCTCACTTCCCCTGCTGGGTGCAGCCCCTGGCCCTTTCCCCGTTGACACTGTGACAGCCTTTGCAGACTCACAGCTAAAATGGGAAGAGGGCAGCACTTCATACATGCTCTTCTTTCAAGTGCCAGGCACACCTGAAACGGGCTGTAGTGTCACTCTTTCCAGACTTGAATTTTAGTTTCCAGTCATAGTATTAATTATTATTAATTAATATTAATTAATTAATGGGGTGGGACCAGCCTCACAGCAGAGCCAGGCACAGCTGATGGAGATGTGCTTTGGGCTTTCCTTCCATGCCAGCAGCTAAAGGGCTTGTGCCCTTGCCAGTCAGACACTCACTGCGGGAGGTTGTGCCCCCTTGCAGGCATAAGGGTTAAATTTTGAGTATCATTCACTTTTGGGGCCAGAGGTCTCGTTGTAATGCTGCTGCCTTGGGCTACTGCTGGGTGTTTGCAGGAGGCTGCTGCTTCATGGCTTATCCAAAGCATGGACATAACTTCAGCAGTGATCTCACTGACACTTATTTATTGCCACAGTTCAAGTCTCTATAGCAGCTCTGCCAATCCCAAATATCCAAGCAAAGAGTCCAGTGCTCCAGTCATGTGCTCAGCTTAGACAAATTCACATTCAGAAGCGTATTTGAGGCTTTTTGTTTGCACTTGTTTTTACAGGTATTCCTTTCTGAAAGCCATGATAGAAACCCCTACGATCCTCCCTGCCAGCAGCTCCAGAAACCTGTGTTTTAAGGGCAGAGCCAAATATTAGGAGGCATTTCGCCTGCTTTCTGTAGCCTCACCACATGCGGAGAGGCGCATTCCAGCTCCTGCCCGAAATGACCAAATAAACTTCTGGTTTCTTCTCCACTGAGTATTTGCAGTCTCTCCAGCAGATGGTAGCAGCCTCCTTTAAACTGGGCAGCGCTCCTGCCTGCTGCTGCAGGATTCCTGCCCTGGGGCTGATGTCTCTGCCTGCCCTTGGCATCCTTTCATGCCCTGACCCTCTGCTGCACTCCTGGCCTCTCCCGAGGTGGCAGATCTCCTGTTTAGGTCCGCAGCACGCACTGAGCTTACCAGCAACGTGGATTGCAGCAAGACAAGGCAACAGCACATCACGATAACACGTCTGACTGTGGTATATGATTTATTCATAGCCGTTCCACACTGCTCTAATGGTCTACCCATTACAGACTGGGGTGTGATGGATGGAACAATGCAAGGATATGCTTCCTGAATAAAAAATTCAGGATCTAAAGCCTTGGCTAGGCAGTAGGATTAGCTGAAGCATTCTCAAGGCACAGACAGGCTGAACCTTCAAGTGAAATGGAGAATCAGTCAGCTTTATATTTCAACAGTAAGTCCTCTGCTGTGCTGGAACATCACAGTTCTGTGGGTGTGATTACATTACCCTCTGATATATGGCCTTTGCCTATTAGCAGCTGAAAGAACTATGTCCCTAACATACAGTAAAAGGTTGTGTGTGTGATGGCAATCATTTTGTGTTTAATTATGAGTGGTTGAGTGCTGCGTTGTTGGTTTTCCTTTAAAGGTGCAGCCATAGATTCATTACTTTGCATTTTAAAACACTGGTCCTATAGGTGAGGACACAAATAGATTGTCAGGGTTTCTGGTTTTCAATATTCTGCATGAGGAAAAAGGAGTGCAGGAAAAAGCTCCATTTGAGTGAGCAGATAAAGCAAAACTTAAAGGCAAGGTAGAGAAATCCATTGACTTTCCCACCTCTACCTCCCATACAAGGTATGAGGGGTGAAGCTCTTAGGTATTACTATAACCTACCTAAAAACATAGCAACGGGCCAGGAATTCTGACTAACATGTTTGAGAGCATGTATTTGAATATATGTTTGGGTGTTGCTCACTTTAGAGCTGTAATAGTGGCCTGACTTTTGGTTTTGTAGTGTTTCACTCTCTTGGGCCTAGATATGTGAAACAGGTACATTTGCTGGAGAAAATACAGAGGCACAAAACTGCTCTTAACCACCATGTTCCTCAGACAGCTCTTCCACGCAGTTGTGTCATCAACTTTCTCATCCAGGGCAGATGACAAGAAGACTGATACAACACAGGCAAGGTCAGGTACAAAGTCTATCCAGCTGCCTGTCCCACCCAAGCAGCAGCAGGAGGTACTTTAGGCAAGGCAGAAGATGTTCTGTAGACCATTAAGTAATTAGCTATGTGGCTGCAGTTCCCTGGGGTATTCCTAAATGCTGTCAGCTGGGGGTTGGCTCATGGGCTGCAGCTCTCCACAGCTTCTGTGAGATGCGGCTTTGTCCTTGCAGTGATGGAGAAGCTTCAGCTCATCTCTGACACCTTCTCCATCTGTGAGAAAGTTCTCTCTTCTCTCTTGCCAGCTTCTTTGATCTTTGCTGCCACCTGCTATTTGCTATTCAATCTAGGAGCTATTTTGATGCTTGGGTGGTAGGAAGAAGTGTTTACAGAAGACTTACAAGCCTTGCAGTTAGTGATATTTCCCTTCTGGAGCACGTCACAGAGTCTGAAGACCTAATTCTTACTCTTGGAGCTGTGGTTTATGACAAATGTATGAATTAACGCTACCTTCCTTCTTTTGCTTGGTGTGCAGTGAAGAAGAAGCTTTCTCTCTAAAATTTTAAACATTCCAGTTCTTTAAGGAGGCTGTTCTCAGACTTAATGAGAAGTTTCTGCTGAGGAATGAAACAGCCACAAACCCTTGTACCTAATGACAAAGACCACTAGAGGTAACTCCCATCTGCACAGTGCCATACTGACTCACAGGCCATGATGGCCTTGACCAGCCTCACCTGGGGCCTCACCAGCCCTGCTAATGGCCCCAGAAGCTCTGTTTTAAGCCAGTTTGGGGAGCTGCTGGCCCCTGGGTTATTCTGACGGTGTGTAAGCTTCTAGTTTTTTGCTACCTTACTCCTGGTCAAAGGAGCTAGGGTGTCAAACCAGGTTTCTTGTTGTGAGACCCTGATGTGGAACAAGCTCCTCTTTCTCGGAGTTGAATATGCTGTTATGTTGGAGGTGAGCAGCTGTTTGTACTGGTGAGGCCTATGGTATGTTTGTGCTGGGATGAGGTTAGAGGCTGGGGGGTGGAGGAACTTTTCTCCTATCTGTGCAGATTCCTACTTCTATGTTATTCTGCATAATAGCTGTTCATATTCTAAATAAATTTTACTTTCCCATTTTTTTGCAAAGTGAAGTGGGTACAAGGTATGTGCGGTGCATTTCCTCAAATAATATCAAATTTCAGCCATAAAGCCATAAAAAGCCATTTGAAGGATGAGCTATCTTGCCTGAGATATCAGGGGTGTCAGTGGTTTGCTTAAGCATTTTAAGCTGTTTACTGAAGCAGTTGCCCTTCTTAAACATTCTCCTATTATCTCTGCAGGAGGTCCAGTTGGGTGTCAGGAGGCTCAGAAGAGACCAGAGGACACCCCAGTGCGTTGTGTGAGGACAACAGGATGCTCTTCAGGGGTTAGATCTGAATGCTGTAACTGAGGGAGTAGCGGAGTCTTGCTCGGGAGTGTAATGTTGCAGTGCAGCAGTCACTTGTGTGTGTTTGAATCTGCAGGAGTGACCAGGCTGCTGTGAAGGTGTTGTAGCCAGGGTTTTGCAGACTTGGGCACACCGTATGCATGCTCAAATACGTGATGCTTGGGCTGACTGCCTGCATCTAAACGTTGATGTAGTCCTACTGTCTTGTTTGATACTGACTTGTGTGTATATAAAATTCCTCTGCAGTGCTGGAGTGCCTGTGGTGTGCTATAGGCATGGTATGCCCTGAACTGGCACTTTAGCTGTCAGGTCATGGTGCTTGTTCAAATCAGGAAAACTAGTCTGTAAGTCTGATCAGCCTGGGCCTTAGGACCATGCTAGTTTGTGGTCAACTCAGTGTGAAATCCTGTTTGTTGAACATTGTCTGACATAATGAGGGCAGAGTGAGCTATACTGCTTGTCACCAGTGCTTTGTCTTGGCAGATACCTGTGAGGAATGCCACAATGAAGGAAAACTTGCCAGAAGGAGAACTACTGCTTCATCCCATGGGATATAGGCAGAGGTCTTCACTAACATGCCTACTGCCAGCACTGATAGTACCATACTGGTTCTGCATTACTTCCCTCTGTACCTTTATTCTTATTCTCCCACTGTCAGGAATGTTATGGGCTTGGGTGCCAGGAGAGGTGATACATCCCTGACGAGGTGTTTGGGCTCAGCCACTTGTGAGGGATATATTTACATTATCTCACTTCGGGGCAGGGTTTCACAGCGCAAGGTAGAGCTGTGCTGGATGCAGGACTTGCTGTCCTCGCTCAGATCGTGACCATCCCATGCTCTTCTGTGGTGTCTCTGTTCTTCACACTGCTCTGGGACTCAAACTTAGGTTTTTGGAGTTTCAATGAGATAAATCAGCTTTCAGAAGGACACAGTGGCTCTGGATCTAGTGGAAGAGAGGCGCAGTGTGAGGCTGTTTGAAGACAAGGAAAAATCAAAAGGAGAGAAGTGGAAGAAAACAACTTTGGGTGGATGTGTCCTGCTACGTAGGGCTGAACTGCCCCGTAGCCTAAGAAACTGAGCCTCCTTCTGTGTTCAGTAGAGACAGACTAATAAGTTACTGTGTTGTGCACTGCAGGGAAGAGCCTTGACTCTGCTGGAAGTTGACCTGTGTGACCTTAGTGCTGATATTTGCTGAGAGCTCCCCTGCAAAGAGACCGGTTCTCTCTGAACACAGGCAGAAGTCTTAACAGGACACTAGATTTCGTTACATCCCACGAGAGCGTTTGCATGGTTTGCGCTGTGTGACACTAACAAGCTGTTAAAGTGTTTTAAAGTAGAATGCGGGCAACATGTCTGCTATATGCTAACTATGCAAATCTGTAAGTGCTCATTCGTTGCACTGGCAATAAAATACACCTGCTAGTCACGTGCTGTTCTGCGTGGTGTTTATCACTGGCAGCAACCTGAAAGCTACTGCTGCTCCCCGCTGCAGTCTTCTCTGATAAATCATGTAGCTAATGCCTCATAGACAGAAAGGATGAGCAAAATGCTGGGTTGGAGTGCCTAGTGGAGAAGTGGGAGAAGCTGTGCCACTTTACTCCTTTGACCCATGGATGGGGCTATTTATAAACTAAGGTTGCAGAGCTCCTTGAAATAAGAAATGCAAATGTTATCGTTGTTTTGCTTTCCAAAGGTAAAGAGGCTAATAAATTTTATGGCTGCTGAGTTATCAACCTGGTAGAATATAAAAGAGGAAAAAGAAGGGAATTTCTTTCCTAGCAGCCGTAAACGCTAACCAACAGCACTCCAAGTTATCTGTTCATAGAGGCACTTATCATGAAACTACTGTTAGGCCTGTTTTTCCTTTGGTTGCTTTCCTTAGAAGGTAAGAATTGAAATGTTCTTTGAAAATTCTGGTTACGCGGTATTTAGGAACCTATATTTTTAGTCGTTGCAAGGTGGGTGTATAGCACAAGTCTTCAAGCAGGGTGAAGAAAATATGAAAGTAAAACTGTGATCTTGCATGTAATTTGGGGTATGTCTGATCATTTTAGATAGAAGATACGTGCCTTGGTTTCCACTGTTCGGGGGAACAATAGCATCTTAGGCAGGCACTGAAGTTTTCTCATGGGAAAAACGTAATCAAATAAATAGTTAATGGTGAGCTCTGCCCCAAAATAGTGCAGAAATTCAAGAAAGAGACAAAAGTTTTCTCCAAATTCATGTCTATGATAATTTTCTTTTCAGTGGTAGAAGATTGAATGAGTTAGGCAATGTTCTGACACTTAGGGCATCATTATTCAGATTTCTGCTTTTCCACAGACTTTCTGTATGATCTGAGCAAATTGATGTAGGGGAGGAAAAAAAAAGTGAGGGGTGGTGTTGCTGGGGGGTGGATGAGCTTTGTTTTCTGTAGTGGCTCTGTGAATTCCACACTTAGTACCAGATACTGAATTTTCTAAGTGCTCTAGGACTAAAAATGCTGTGGATGTCTTGGCCCTATTAGCTCTTTGCTTTATCTCTCTGCCTGTAAGAACGTAATGATGAATAGGACTGTAAGGTGCTCTGATTAACTGTTAGGAGGCTTTCATTCTTAACACAAACCAAAGAAATAATTGTGCTCTGGCATTTTAATTTAGTGAAAAAAGATGTATGGTGACTGGAGTTCCTGTGAAAACAAGTCAGGAAAAATGTTGATTGATAGCAGCCTGTAAGAATAATTATCTGAAACAGATTAACTAGAAGAGCAAGGGAAGAAAGAATAGAACTTTTATCCAGGTTTTGGATAAATTGTCAGAATTTTTATTTATTTATTTATATATTTTTGTGGGGGGAGGGAAGAGATGGAGAAAATCAGAAATACAAACTAGAATTTAAATGGTAGAGTGAGGGAGTAACTATAATATTGGAAGCAGCAGGGGTAAAAAAAAAAAAAAAAATCCTATGGAAAACATAAATCCAAAGCAAACAAAGAAAACTAAAGAATGTGTGCTCTGGTAAGTTAAAATGTAATCAGTCAAGCCAAAAATGAATCTATGGGGAAATGAGGAATCATGGCTAAAGCAATAACAAAATAATAAATTTTCTTTTAAATACATCTGAAACAGGATCTAGTGCTGATAGACACACAAAAAAAAAAAAAAAAAAAAAAAGCTGAAGCCCAAGACAAAGGCTTTTTTTTCTTTTTTTTTTTTTTTTTTTTTTTTCCCCTTTGGTGTCATCTGCACAAGAGCTTATAAAGGCTTTGCACTAAGAACCTTTCTGTGGAGGGGATAAGCTAGGGAAACTGTCAAATCTGTGAACAAATTGATAATGAATAGCAAAAAACTTGTCAGGATTAGATGATATTTGCCCAAGGGAGTGAACCAAACGAATGTGTTAACTGTGTCCATGTGTTAACTGTTGTGCAAACTAATTCTTCAGTTGGCATTGGTGTCAGGAATGGAAAATGGCAAATGTGAAACCAGCTTTTAAAACGAGCTCTGCTTTAGGAGGATTTGAGGACCTGCAGTGGTAGTGGTACAAAAGTAGTGAGGCTGGCTCCTGTACTAGGCAAAGGGGTGACACCAGAGTAGAGGAATATAATGACCTAACTTGGGGCAAGTGTGATATAATGGGGAAGTTTCCCTGTGGAATTAATACAGAAAGTCCATGACAATGGGTATGTGCCCATGGATTGTTTGTCTGAGGGGTTGTTGGATTTCCAAACATCTTTTGACCAAGAGCTTCAGACACCCTTCTTAAGAGCTGTGGAATAAAGATTTGGACTGGGAATTTTCAAACTGGGAAAAGGGGAGAGACAACCTGCGGAGTCCCAGTGTCACCTGTGCTGGGACATGCTTTCAGCATATCTGGGTACCAGATAAGGAGATGTGCTAGCTTGCTGATGCAAAACTGCTCAGGATGCTCAAACTGAAAACTTAAAGGGAATACATATGGTGGGCAGAACTTGTTCTAGCTATGCGCAGTGGTGAACTCTAAATTAGATACTGCTTCACAGTATGTAGCTGTCTGAAGACATCAACTCAGTTTTAGCAACAGTTAAGGAGCCAATTTTAGGTATTAGGGAGAGAACAGAACAAAAAAACCACATCTTTAATGCTGTGTGTGAGTCCAGTTCACTCACCTTGTGAGGACTGTCTAGCTTTTTCATGTTAAAAATCATATGAAGGAACATAGGAGGATAAAGGGGAAGAGTATTCAGACTTATGAAACAACTTCCACATGAGAGGAGATAAATAGGATGACTCTAGCTTGGAAGAGAGGTGGATGGGCATACGATAAAGACATACGAGCATGTGCAAAATGGTGAATTTTGTGGAAGCATGGAAGAACAACATCAAGGAGCCAGATCAAATTATTAGCTGGTGAGAAGGTATTTTTTTCAGAATAATTAAGTATGAAGCACCTTTGCAACAGGACTTCTGGAGAAGCCAAAAGTATGAATGGGTAAAAATAAATAAATAAATAGCAAATTCATGGAAGAAAGGTCTCAGGAGTTCTTCAGCATTAAGTAATTGCTTGCTCAGAGACCCAGAAGCACAGAAGTTACACTTCCATGGTATATCACCCCAGGCCGTTTTTTCCACTGCTGTTTCCCCAAGCACCTGAGTTTGGCTGGTGTCAGAAGCAGCATCTCAGATTAGACTGACCTTCAGCCTGGTGCAGAATGGTCACTCTGAAGTCTTTCAAATATTGAGACTTCCTCCTCCCCCATAATCCTGGAAACTAGGATTGGACCCTCTTTCTTCCCCAATGTAGCCTGTGGATCTGTTCTCAAAAAGGGTTGAAATCAGTGTTTAATAAAAAAAAAAAATCAAAAAATACTGAATTTCTACAACAGGTTGGCATAATGAAGATGAGTCCCCTCATTGCAAGTGCTTCCAGTATCTCAAATGAGAGCTGGGATTCTGGTTGTCGTCCTGAGTAAAATGTCACCTAAAAGCATGGATTGAGCAAACACACATGTTAAATAAATGTTACTCAGCAGCCAGGCAGCAACTGTTTGAATTTTCTACCAAACACCATGAAGAAAACAGGAGCTTGTGAATAGCTCATGGCTGAAACTCAAGTGGAAAAATAATGCAGGGAAGTTGGTGACAGTTACTGAAAATGGGCAGTGTGGCTCGAGGGATGGGCTGAGGTGGTCATGGAGAGCAGCAGTAGCTTTCTGCCACCCTGCTGACCATTGCGAGTGGCAGTACCCATCTCAGGAGGGTGGGGGTATCCCATACCCCCTGCCCATGCCAGGCACGTTTCCTCCCTGCAGTGTGTGTGCCACCAGCTGTCCTAACCCAGGTGTCTCTCACCTGCTGGCCTGAGCTGGCTCTCCACTTACTTTTTGGTGTGGAAAGAAAGGCATGCAAGCCTGAATATGCAGCAGGACTAAATATTCCCAGGTTGGCTTCTGAATGCTAAAGGAAAATTATTTTAGGAACAGCGGGGCTTGGCTGGACCCCAATGGCTTTGGTGTGGCACGCAGGGGCAGCTGTGAGCATGCTGTGAAGTTCAGCTGAGGATCCAGACCCATGGCTGCCTTTGTGAAGATTTTAGAATAAACTTAAATTTATGCATTCAAATCCAAGTGTATACTAAAGGAAAGAGAATAATGTTTACTGAAATACCTACGGGCCTGACTTTTGGCTCCGCAGACTATTTTATCTGTCAACGCTCTCCAGGAAGAAAAGAAATTGCCGCTGTTTCTGTATCACTATGGCAAACTCACAACAGTGCGATGTTGCTCCCTGGATGTGGAAGATGTAGAGTAATGTGAACTGCTCCTTTGTTAAGGAGTTTCAGCTTATGTGTGCTCAAATGACCTTAAGTTTGTACAGGGCAAGACTAGGCTGTGCTCTCAATGCATACGAATTGAGGGTTGGCTCACGTGCATTTGTAGATGATTGCAAAATCTCCTTTTGTTCATGGGAATTAAATGTTTATTAGCTGTCCTTGGCATTTTGTACTTTCCAAAACAAAGATAGGTTGCTTTCTTTGAGATACAAAGCTAAGTTCCATTATAATTCAGGAGAACAGCAGTGTATGAATTGGGCTGAAGAAGAGAGCGGTTAGAATACAGGAATTCCGAAGGGATTTTAGTGCTTGTGAAGAATGAGGTCCATCAACTATGTATATGACTTCACTGTATTTCAACACTAATTTCAACAAATGTCATCTGATTATAACAACTAGAAGCTTATTCTAGTGTGGCAAAAATAAAATATAATGGTTGTTGGGGTGCGCATCACCTTTGGAAAGTAGGGCAGAGGAGAAAGGTTACAGCTTTCATGGTTGTGTGTTTTTAGGTTTATTATGTTTTCTGAAGGCTTTTTCTAAGGTTTAAAATTGTGCGATTAATTATTCTTTTATTTATTTATTTATTTTACCTTTTTAAAGGTCAGACAGCTCATCTCCTGGAAGAACAAGGGAAACTAAAGGTGAAGTATGAGAAACAGCTTTATCTTTTTTTTTTTTTTTTTTCTTCCCCTTTTTCAGTATCTGTCACCTTTCTGGCTGATGCTTCCTCTGAGACCTTCAGAAGAGCTCAGTGCACTAAACTGTTTAATTTTGTAAAGAATAAATGCATAGCAAATGACTCAGCAACGTGGTACTGCGCTTTCAAGACTACAGTACCTAATCAGGAAATAAAAGTTTCTCCGAGCAACGTTTGTTATTAGGTTGCACATCCTGTACGTAGGTTGGCTGTGGTTAGCGCTTGTTCCTAGATGCTCCGTTGCTCTTTTAGAAACGGAAGATCGTTGTCTTGCATCTGTCTTTGAGGTACTAGAGGAGGATCATAGCTATTGTCAGGATGCAGGAGGGCGTTAAATTATTGTTCCTAGTGATAGTCAGCTGTCTCTCATGCTGAGTTTAGTCGCGTCACTCACATCCTTACCCTAAATACAAGTCTTTTTTTATTTCATTATTTCCCTCTTTAGTACTTTCTATGATGACATGGGGATTGTGCCAGTTGCCAGAGACCCAGAACATGGGCGATGCTCTTGGTTCATTTTACCTTTCCTGTTGCGTACCAGAGCTGTGGCTTTTTGTCGTGTACGTTGTGTACCTTGCGGTGTGTGGAGATGCACGCAGAAGCTGTTTTTGTGATCTCTTCCAGATTAAGCACTCATGGCTCACAACAATGAACGTAACAGATTATGTTCAGCATATTTTGTTGCTTGCTATGTGGGAATTGGTAGGAAAGCTGAGCAAGAAGTGTAGAGTTTTGGAAGAGTGGATTTGAAAAGTCCAAGTCTATATTTCCATGTATTTCTAGCAGGGGTGCAACTGTTCTTTTAAACCACTGTGACATCAGGAAGAGCTTGGTACTGTGTGAGAATGGGGCCTCTATGTCCCCTCCTTTTACCAGTTTCCTTGTTGGAAATAAGTAATCAACCATATTTATTTCTTTATGTCAAAGGCTCCAAGAAACTTCCAGCTTTCATGTGAGCATGTGATGCCACCTGAGACTCCTTCAGCTTCAGGTTTGTGTCTAATATTATCCTTGTAGAGGCCTTCCTTCCCGCCAATTATTTTAGAGTGGCTGTGGGGGGAAGGAATTCAGCTGTTTTGAAGGGCTTTGTGTGTGTGGGATGCGACTGAAGTAGGGGTGAGCTGTGTGAAATCCTTAGTTTTGTTTTGTTTTGTTTTGTTTTTGTGTGTGTGTATGTGTTCATAACAGTACTTAAGTTTCTTCAGATGCTAATTGAGGATGCTGGTATTACTTAAATCATTCAGCACTGTGTTTTGTGGTTTCTTCTTGCTTGGTGGCTGAACATTTCAGTGCACCTGCAGTATTTACTGAGTACCTGAGTAAGGTTTCTCTTTCTGGCTGTCTTAAAACTGCCAGTTAAAAAGATTAACATAGACTTCTTACAGCATCATTTTAATAAGTTTTGCCATATTTTAACATGCTGGTGAATGTGACTTTCTTTCAAAGTTACTGTTCTTTTCTAACCTGGTCTTCGACTTTTCTGCAGTTCATGCTCTGAGGCCAGCTGACATTACAGCAGTTACTGCAATAGGAAATTTGCAAAGGGTAAGTACATGCATTAAGTGTGCTGAACGTGACCCATTTCCTCCTTTCTGACTCTGCGATGAGGTGATGATGAATTGAGCTGATGCTGTAATTTGGGGTCCCAGTTAGGGCATGAAACTTTCCATGAGCATCAACGGTTTCTGGCGTTTAAAAAAAAAAAAAAAAGACTGGAAATACCTGCTGTTCAGTGTTCCGGTATACTGTGAGTACAAAAATAGGCATCTGACTTCATGCAGGAGGAAATTTGATCACAGTGCTCTTGCAGAGAGCCACGGTATTTGATTACCATGCTTGGATTTTCCTAACAATGAGCGGAACAGATCGAATAACTGGAAGAAGCATTTGGGAAAACTCTAGGAAAAAACTACGGTATTGTTGATCAGCATTAGGACAAATCATCAACAAATGTAGTAGATTTTCCATCCCATTTAAGTATTTCCATCCTGTAGAGTTTAAAAGTCAGAAACTCTAGATGAATCATAAATATACATGTATAGTTCTGATGTATAAATCACTGGGTGAAGATCTACCTGTTCTGATACAGTTAGATTTTTATAATTTTTACTTAACAGTTGGAAATAAATATCTGAAATAGATTTGAGGCCCAATTAAAAATGTTTAACCACAGTTCTCAAGCTTTGAGGAAGTATAGAAATGTATCCAGTGGGCAAAAACTGGGAGCCATTGTGGGGGCTACAAATCCCAAGAAATAGGGGAGATTCTACTTTGTCACAAAGCGACCTTCAAATTTGAAATGGTATTCCTTGAGATATCATACTTTTCCTTGGTTTAAGGGCATTCAAAACAAATGTACAAACAAACAAAAAAAGCATTCCTGGACTCCCTACAAGTACTTCCCTCTTCGGAAGAGAAAGTTTTGTCTTAAATCGGAAGTTGCTTCACTCTCAGACTGGAGGCGTGGTCCTTCAGGCCAGGTCTTTTTTGTGATGAAGTCTTTATTGCCTGTGGGTGGTGCCATAGAAAAATGTTTAAATGATCGTCTAATGAATATCTGCTTTCTTAGAGCAAGCATATGTCTTTGTCTACTCCTAGACTACTTGCAATCAGTGGAGTTCCCCTGTTAAGGTGTTGTTTTTTTCAACAGACACGGTGTTGGCAGAGTGCCATCCATGTAAATTATCTAAATGACTTCAGGTCATGTCCCTTGTTGAAAAGAAATAGATTAGAGAAATTCAATATGGTTTAGAACAGCATTTCATTTGACTGAATTTGAGTTCAGCCAGTCAAATTTTATTTTAAGCCATATGTAATAAATTCATTAATGAAAGCAGTACCCAAGAAAAAAAATTACCAGACTATGAGAACACAGTGTAATAAGGAAGTGCTGCAAATGACAGCTCTGGAAAATAATTTAAATCTGTGGCAAACTGCAGCGTAATGAAGAAGAATATGTAGAAAACTACTACTTGGAAAAGAGGTGTACAGTAGGGGAACAGTGTGTATAGAACTAAATTTCCCTATGCTTAGTGGTATTCTTATTGCCTGCTTTTTCGCAGATACCAGGACCCAATGTTCATCGTGAAGACTTACTCCAAAGGTAACCATGAATTGCTAGCATCGACTTCTGTCATGATCCTAGTTCATAAAATATCACAAGGTGGGAATTATGTACAAGCAATTCTTATTGCTGTTATCTAAAAAGGAGAAAGCCAATTTAAATATAAAAGATTTTGAGCCACTGGATCCTTCCCCATCGTTAGTTAACAGAAATTCTTAGAATGTGTTTTGTTTATTATTATTTTTTTAATCCAAGGTATGCAACTACCCTAAAGTTGCAATAACCTTGATTAAGACTTGTTACTTTGTGATGAATCCTGTGCAGTAAAATATCATCCACTGGTTAGAGACCAGAAAGCAGAGATTTATCAAAGCAAAGAATGAACCCAGGAGTGCCAATATCCTGTCCTCTGCTTGGATGATTCTCAGTGTTTGTGGGCAAGTTCTACATCATTTTATTCTTTCTTGTCCTTTTAGCAGATGTAAGTTGGTGGGAAGAATCATATAGTTAAACCTCGTAGATGCAAATCTGTGTAGCTCTTTTGAGGCATTCCAGATGAGGATTTGGCCCTGCAAAGACAAACTTTAAAAGACTAATAATTTTAAATGGTTGCATGAATATCTGTGTCCACTTACGCGTGCACACAGAGAGGTCCTAGCATTGCTTGTGTATATGCATAAGCACAAATATTGTAACAGGTAGAGTGTGGAGAGGCAGAAGAACGAGGTCCAAGACTGTGTTCTTCCTCAGCAGTAGCTGACGACACGATGGTTCTAGGGAGAGAAAGGCCCCATTCTTAATTTCAGCAACTGCTGTGAAAATGCAATTTGAGCTGTAGCTTGAGTAGGAAGAGATTGGGGCTCTGCTGAAATGTAACTTTTCTTTGAGAAATGGAATAACAGCTTCCTGTTTTCTCTTCCCTTTCTATAGCACAGGAAAGAGCCTCCTTGACGTGAGCGTGGAAACTTTAGCAGGTGTGTCTTGCTATCACACAAACTCAAGCAAATTAGCTAAATGTCAAGCTAGCTGCAGGTCAAGGGCTTTGTTGGGCTGCAGCAGGGGTTCAGCACAAGCATGCCACAGGGGTGTAAGGGAAGCCTGAGGGAAGGTACACATGGAGAGCATGAGTGCAGCACAGGCTGGGCTATCTGTGCAGGCTTTGAACAGGCCATCTAGGTAGCCCCAGTCCCTGCTGGCATATCTTCACTATGCTTTCTGCCCACACTAGCCAAGTGTAATCTTGTGTGGATTTGCCTGTCCAGTGCTCCTTCTGCTGCCACACGCTCAGAATTTACACTAGGGCTGCCCTTGATGCACCACATACATATACATGTATTCAACCATGAGGTGGTTGTGAAGGTAGCCTTGACTTGCTTGAGATGTGTTGCAGGTAAAACCTTCAGGTCCACTGAAATGCTGAGTTGAGTAGTGGGTAGCTCCTGGGTCTTCCCTCCAAACTTTCCAGTGTCTTAATGGCATCTCCATTCTACTAGCTGGAAAAGTGGATTAAAAACCGGCAACTCCTTAGCGCTTCAGGAGCTATCTGCATGGCCCTTCCCAGTAGCTTCATTTCTACAGCCACGTGTATTTAAATCTGCCAACACTCCTTGTGGCTGATAATGAGAGCTGGGGGTAGATGTTTCTGACCTGAGTGTAGAGGAAAACTCAGACATCAAACCTCCAGCTTTTAGGAGCAGTCACCACTCAGGAACCGCTGCAGAGCATCTCAGGTGCCCCTCATGCCTGCCAGGAGATCCCCAGCTCTTACATCTTCTGATCTACTTCAGCTATGTTTATAGTGAAATTGCAGAGTAGCAGTCCCATGTATCCAGAAATAGCCTAACCCATGTATGTCCTTTAGCTCTCATTAGCAGTTTTAATCCCTCGGTCCTGCACCAGTCTCCTCTGCCTGGCACAACGGGATCAGATGGTCGAGCCACGTAAGTGCGAGGGGTTTCTGGCTGGGCAGTTCACTCATATCTAGAAAGGTGGAGGTGGATGTGTTTGATAATGGAGCACCTCATGGGACACAGAGTGTGGTCGGTACCAGCTGAGGCTGCACAAGACTCCCCAGGGACAGACCCTGCCATGGAGGGTCAGTTGTCACCTCTCAGAAACAGAAGGAATGAAGCCCCCATGCGCTTTCAGGTCTGGAAAATCTGACTTAACATCAGGGCTTCTTCTTTATAGATGCAAAACAGCTGTCTGAGCTCAAATAGAATTAGAGTGTGCCTGCCAACCTGTGTTTACTGTCTTCATCTAAGTGCACACCTGAAAGTGAGATGTCTGAATAGGAGCTAATCACCCCAAGCACTCTGTCTAGCTCAGACAAGTGTCTAATCTTTACATATTTAGGAGAGAAAAGATGAAAACCTGAGGTTTCAAATGTTCTTTGACTTTATGACAAAAATCAGCTAAAGCTTCACCCTTACTGATGCCTTGACAGATTCTTTCTTTGTGTTTTTTTTTTTTTTCAGAGACCTCCTGAATCAAGCTGTAGAAATAGTGAAGCTCATGAAAGAGAATCAGGTTTGTTTAAAACACAGAACAGTTCAGAGAGCTTGGTCTCCAAGCTGGAAAAGGGGGAAGTGTGATGAAATACCTTAAACACCACTTAAATGTCTCTTCAAAATAAAAAATGCTGTTTCTTGAGGTTAACAGACTTTGGTCTCTCTGATGTAAATAGAATCAATCCTGTACCTTTTAAGCTATGGAGTTTTGTTCCTAAAAGTATCCCACCTGGCTTATGTTTGTCAGAGTGGCTGAAGACGTTGGTATCAAAGTCAGAATTTTTGTTTTGCATTGGGTAAGAATGCAAGACCTCTGCTAACTAGACTCAGAAACTGTGCTGATGTTTCTGAGAAGCCAACCCACAATTATAATTCTTGAAATGTTACTGCCTCCTGGCCTCTCAGGATCATATTTTTTAAAGTGCCAGTAAAGCTCTATATACGCTTTGTCTGATGCCAATGGTTGATGCGGGTGAGAGCTGAATTATCACTCATGGCTGAGTACTTCAAAAATCCCATCCTGGAGTTTGACGTACTAGTTTTTTCTTCTGTTCTTAACCCCAGGCACATTATTGTGTTAAAAAGCCTTGACATAACTGGCAAATGTAACTGCCAAAGTGATTCTGCTGTTGCCTGCTCCCTGTAAAGGCAGCACACCAGACTATACATGAATGGATTTAGCATAAGTTTTTTGAGGAACTGAAGGCTTCTAAGCAATTTTCTTTTGTGACTGGCGAGTGTTGCCTAATGGACTTACCACAGATGGACAGGGCTGTAGCTCTTAGATTTTTGCTCCACTCTACATCCCACTAGTATGACCCGATCTCAGCAGTTCAGGAACGTTAACTCTGTCATCAAGCTGCATCAGTGACAGAAAGAAACAGCATCAGGCTTTGTGCTGAGTTGTGCATGCTCATTTCCAATGAACCCTCCAATGGCCACAGTGATTTCTGGCTTTATCTTGAGATTTTTAGAGGTATGCATTCAGCTTTAATGGCAGCATTTGCTTCCTAACCATCCATTTGCTGCTTTCTCTAGGGCAAGCTGTTGAGTCAGATGGAAAGGACTGAAGTAGCCATGGTTGTAGGCACTGTTTGGGCTTGCTGATTTAAAGCTACAGCAAATCTTACACAAAAAAGGAAAATGACAAATAGGGCTCTTAACATCATGTTCATTTCAATTTTTTATTTTATTTTTTTTCTTCTAGATGATGGACTTCCAAAATGACTGGAAATTGATCACAGTTTTCTTTAGTGCTGAAAACCCGTGCTCTTCCTGTGCTTTCACACAACCGGTAATCTTTTCTTGGGGTAGTTTAGCAGTCAAGGCAGGTGATAAAGTCATTTTTCCAAGCTCTACCTTTTGCCATAGTGAACCAAAGCAGTAGCTGGTTCCAGGAGGTTGGAAAGTCACTATTCAGTAATGTAAGCTGCTGGTGCACAACGTGTTTTGTATTTATAAACGTGTATGTGATTTGTCATTTCAACTCTGAGATGACATAATAGGATAGTTCTACTGGTTTTGATGGTGTTTTTCATCTCACAGGAGAACTGCATGTTGGAAAACCTGGAAAAACTTCAAGAGGTCTTGGACTTCTTGTATAAAGAAGTAAGCTTTATTCATCAATTTTTAATAATCTGAATCTTTTGATTTCTTTTTTTCCAGTATCTCTTACCATACAGTGGCTTGTACCAGTGTTCAAGTGACTTAGAACACACATCTCATTGACTTAAGTCTTCTAGTTGTATTTGTTGGCAATAAGCACTTAATGTATATTATGCTATATTTTATAAATATATATATAAAAATTATGCTTTAAAAATCTGATGCAAAGCTAAGCAGTTACCTGTCCATCCTTTGTTACACAAGCTGATGTACTACTCAGTCTGTTTTTAAGTGATTTGCACTAATAACAGAGAATGTCAGTCTAGGTCTGAAAGTTGTTCCTTTTGAAATAGTGGTGTTTATGAAAATATATCGAATTGTTGAATGCATGGAGCTACCTAGGCAGTGTACAGGCTGCTAAATAGATGGTGGTGACTTGTGTGAAATGGGGAAAAAACACATAAACACATTAAAATAATAATATTATATATATTATATATTATATATAATGCATTTTTTCTCTCGTTATTTGTCAATTTTAAGTGTTTTTAGTGTTTCTAAAGGTTTTCTAGCTGATTTAGCTGGGATGTATCTACTTCTTTAGGAAAGTTTCTGAGAAATGCTCTGCACTGAGTCTTAGTCTACTAATGAGCTAGATGAGGATGTATCACTAGTAAAGCAGAATATTAACTGTTTATCTGAAATAGTTCAACAGCATCTTCCAAGAATTTTGTGTTGCCAGATTGAAGGCCTGAAGGGTCTTCTAAACCTGCTCCAATTTCATTGCATTAGGCTACAACCACTCATTCCTCTCAGGCTGACTCCAACAAATATTATGTATGGGTGAAGCATTTGCATCAGATTCCCTCCCATATTGTTTCCAGAATCTGTATATGTGCACTTGTGAAAGTGAAATATCATTATATAAATGGACAGCTGCTTTCTCCTTGGGGGAGAGGGGAGGCAGGATGCACAAGTGCTTGTGTTATTACACAGAATGTTTTATCCCCAGGCTTTACATTGGTACATTGCCACAAAAATGATATTTCCTAGCTTATCTGAGTTCAATTTAGTTGGCTGGTGGCCATGTAGTTTATGTAAAATGAATTTTTGGGTCTCAGTCAAGAGGTCGTCATGGTCACAAGTATTTCACAAAGGATGATTAACATTATTCTAGATGGCAGGCATAGAAGTAGGGTTCAGGAAGGAATTGGCAAAGACTGTGATCATTGATTTTATGAAGGTAGAATCCCAGCCCAGAGGTAACACAAGTGACATTGTAGGCATCGTAATTTACTGTTAGTGCTATTTGCTAATCTCCAATTGCTAGTATAAATGTGACTAATTTTTACTTTATAACTGCAGGTTCCCAAAGCCTTTGTAAATCTGGTAGATTCCACTGAGCTCACAACTTCCTTTCTTGCATGCCAAGATCCCAATAATGCAAGGTAACAGAGGTTCCTTTAAGTTTTCAGTACTGTCTCCCACTACTGTTCAGACACATAGCTTTGTATATATATTAGCTTTATACCTATCAGGTAGAGTATTCTGAACACCTTTCTGCCCTTAACACCAATGTATGTCACAGGCTTTTAGATCTCCACTTTGTTTCTGCAGGCATAGATTTACCAGGAGGAGTAGGTGCTTTAACTCAGCAGCTTGGGTAGTACATCTCAATAACATACTGTGGTGCCGGTGGGTTTACCCTTGGCAGGAGCCAAGCACCCACAGAGCCCCTTTACCACACCCCAATGGGACAGGGGAGAGGAAAGGAATAATGAAACCCAGAAGATGTGGGTTGAGATAAGACAGTTTAATAGATGAAAGAAAGTGGGGTGTAGGGGGTGGGGGAGATAAATGACTCAAAGGTAATAACTCCCCACTTCCCATGAGTGGACCAATGTCCAACCAGTCTCCAATCAACAGTGACCTTGGAAGCCAAATTGTCCCTCTTCTTCTCTACCTCAGGTTTTATTTCTGAACATGATGCTATATCATGTGGAATATCCCTTTGGCCAGCTTGCCGCTTGTCCTGGCTGTGTCCCCTCTCTTGTCCAATCCCAGCCTGTTCACTAGGTGGGACAATGTGGAAAAAGAGGAAGCTTCAACACTGCAAGCACTGTTCAACAGTGGCCAAGGCACTGGTGTGTTATCAACAGTGTTTTAACCAGAAATCCAAAATACAATGCCATATTAGCTGCTGTTAAGAAAGTTAACTCCATCCCAACCAGACACAATACAGTCATTATGGTAACAAAACCGTACAGTCCATCCACTACTTCAAACTTGAAAAAGAAACTCTGAAGGCTCTTTAAATGCTTAAGTTTCTAGGTATCAATGTTCACAGTATTCACAAAAGGAATAATGAGTATTAAAACACTGTTTGGCAATATAAGAGCTACTGCTTGGGCTCAGGGTATTGAAGGATGGAACATCCAACTTGGCCGTTCTTCTATGGTAACTGCTTGCATAGATGTTTTCATCTATCTTCTTCTCTCAGCACCTTGTAAAAAAACAAAAAGTGTGAGTAGCCTAAGTCCCAATTTAGTAGGGAGTAGGAGTGTGCACAAGGACAGTTATGATAGAGTAGTTTACAGCTGATGAGATTACACTCCATTTTACTCCATAGCAATTTTTTTTCTTGTGCTCGTGGCATACTAATATAGTAATTCTGAAGTTCTTTAAAAGTTTTGCGAATATATGGCTTGGGAGATGTTCTATCAGTCAAGCAAGAGGTCTGGCTGCTGCATAACCACATGCATAACAACAAGCATAAGCAGAGGAGAAGAAGCTTTCTTTGTCAAAAATGATTGCATGGAGAATATTAGCAAGCTTACTTATCAATGAGCTCTGTTTATCTGGTTGAACAGTTCTACCAGTTTGTATGCTTTGTGCTTAAGTATAAAGCTCTTGGGCTCATCAGGCCCAGATACTCTCCCAGATAAGGGTCTCAGCATTTGGTTAGCAATTTGTCATCTTTGGACTGTGCTCTCAAAGAAAAATATGAGCCATAGCAAAAGAGGAAACTTCAGCGTCTAAGAAGAGAATAGTGGCTGACATTTCCAATCCCATGTCAGTATCTAACTTCAGGCACTGGAATTTGGAACATAAGTGGGATTTCAAATTACTTCCTTTATTAGCTTCTCACTAACTACAGGTGTTGTCCACGCCAGAATTAGTGGATGAACCCCATCCACTAATGAGTCATAAAACTCTCTTCATGTATTGTATGAGGTTCTTAGATGTCTCTCTGTGTTCCTGCCTGTTAGGCTTTGGTACGATGCTTGTCCTGAATTCACTTTTTTTTTTTTTTCCACTCACCAGTGCTAATAAACACATCTTAATAGAAATACTGATATTTTACAGGTTTAGCTAGAGTTTTGTGAAAAGGAGAGAGTGCCTGATCTTGACAGGTGCTTACTGCTTACACCTGCAAGCTCCACTAAAGGTTTCTCAAATTCTCATTTATCCTGGCATTTTCATCTGAATATACCTTTGTTGGAAACGGGCTGATCTCAAAAGTATCCTATGTTGTTCCTGTCAGCTGCTTTGGGAGAGGGTCTGAGTTACCCTGTCAACTGCAGAAATACTCAGTATGCAGATCTCACCCTGTAGGTCAGAAATTTTGCTGAGATTGGCCAGCTGCTTTGTAATGTCTAGCCATGCTTCAGCATAAATAAGCTTTTGAAGCACTGAGCTTCCATCCACATTTCTAGATGGAGGTCTTGTTGACAAACACTAAGGCAAAATTTCTTCTGGAAAGTATTCTGGGTGTGTTCAATTTTTGTATGTGATTATAGAGAGGGAAGTATTTGAAAACCAGCATGGCACCTATTTTAAGCCTAAGCATGCTGGTAGCTTGCAAGTCCCTGTACTAATCCCAGTCTGGCATATTTGTCAACTGAATAGGCTTTTGAGTGTAGTAGTAGTACAAAGCTTTGGACATGGAAATATATACCAATGATTATATATATTAAAAAAAAAATAATACAACTCCATATAGCTTTGTCAGTGTATGCAATAATTTAATCTTCAATACATGCTTGTCAGTGGCTTCAGAGTCTGTACTGTCTTGTTATCCATTTATCTAAAGTGTATAATGTCTTTGATTTTCATTCTTCTCTGCAGCAATCCTGTTGGGAATCAGTGCAATTGTGTACATGAACACTCTGCGCTAGATGATTACATACTGAGGTGGTCCTATCAGGTATGGCATATTCCGTATTGCTTGGTGCTTGTATTGCTAGACATCTCTGTTCATTTTCCAGATTAAGCTGACATTTCTAGATTAAGACCACATTTCTTGGGGTCACCAGGAACAATGGAGATGTTCTTTGTATATCTGAGTGACCCAAGTGTCTCTTCCAGTTTCCAATGACTGTAGTTCTTGGGAACCTAGGAGTTGTTATAACCCATTAGAGGAATGATTTATCTTGCCCTGTAACTTGGCTGTTGATGCCACGTGACTTAGATGGAAACTTTCTGTAAGACAACAATAGTTGTACAGGAATTCCTTTAGAAATGGCAGGGAAGCAAATAAGCATGAAATTTTATTTCCTTGCTAAGCATGCTATTCTTTCAAAGAAAGTGATAGTAATTCACGGTAGCTCTTTTGTAGCCACAAGGAGTTTCTAACTATTGCATAAGAAGATTTCATTTAATTACTGTCTTTGTTCTGGATTACAGAATTTGATTCTTGTGGTTTATTAGGGAAGGAGATAATCTTAGTTCACTTTAAACTCCAATGAATTACACTATACACAATAATACTCATCTGATTATATGGTTGTCTATTCAGGATGCTTGGGGAAAACTGCTAGAGTCTGCAAGGTATGATCAAAAAGATGACTTCACTGTTGTTCTTCAGCCTTCTTTCCAAGAAACAAGTCTGTTGCTGAGACTGGTGAGTAAATGCAAGCTGCTCCATTCTTTCTGGATTGTGTCTGGTGAGACTGAGTGCAATATTCAGCTGGCTTTCTCCTATCTAGGCTGTATAATGCCAGAAGACAAGCATAGTTAGGTAGCCAGGACACATCTTGGCATCAGACATTGAGGTACTAGGATTGGAGCTCAGTTCAAGCAGCATCATTCAGAGATCCTGTGTTTTTTGAATGCTGTGTTCCTGGAGAAATCAGCTCATGGAACATCTGTAGATTAGGTCACATGTGTCCAGAAACTGACAATGCTGCTAGTTTATCCTTGCAGTCATCCTTGCTCATTCACTCCCATTATGCTTGTGTGTGTTTGGAAACAAAGCCAAAAGAGGTTAACAATAAGTATTTTAAAAATGGGTAGGGGAAAACAACAAAGAGATAAAAGATTCATAAATAGTATTGGAAAGTAGGACTACCTCCCTGCAGATAAACTGAGATTAATGCAGTCTGGGATCCTGGAAATGAATTTTGTCCAGAATTTGTATCTAGTATAGCCAATGGCAAATATATATTGACAGGGTTGCCTGGAATGCCAGACGTCCTTCACCACAGGTGATTTTAAATGAGAGCTCAAAGGTTAAGGTTGTCTGAGACCTGGCAAAGGAGAGAGGAAGGTATGACTTCCTAGATAACGGCTTACTCAGCAAGGTATCAAAATCCAACATTAAACATTGCTGGCTATTTGTATATTATGTTGGTGGTGAATCGTGGTCCAGTTCCCAGGCATTGTAACAACTCTGTGAATGTGTTTTAATGCTGTTTCTCCCTTCAGCGTGGTATCAGAACAGAGTGGACTGTAAGAAGGAAATTTGTCTTCCAGGAAGTCTGGGGTCTGCTATATTGCGAAATCTTCCTTTGCTGTTGGGTCGTTTTGTGGCAGACTTGTTTTGTTGATGATTGGTCCACGTACTGGACTTGGTCAGACTTATCTTTCATGACATGACTTCTTCTCTTAGTAAATTGCTCTGTTATTGCCTTCAATGCCATCTTATGTCATAGTTACCTTCTTTGTTTCCCCTGATTTGTAATAGCAAGCCACCTGACCAGCAGGCTTTCCAAACTCTTCAGTCCCTTTCTTTTAAAAATAAACATGATCTCTTAAGACAAACTCTTCATGCTTCCCCTTTTTTTAATCCCTGTAAGTGTTAGCTAGAGGAAGCATTGTTTATTCCAAATTGTTTGTATGGTCACATCTGCAAGGTTCCCTGATGTCCTGTATGTCACTAGTGTGATTGTGTTTTGTTGTTGCTCCAGCAGTGGTCTTCTGCTGACACTGTGGCTTTCTGCACTTGGTACAGACCCTTGGTAGCAACTCTGCATTATCTAGGCTTTGAGTAGCAGGGAGGGAGGGGAAGGAAGAAAGTAGGAAAGAAACATGCCATGACTGCTATCCTCAGCTCTGCAGAGTCTGCTCTTGGATACTGCTGTCCCTTCACTGCTGCCTTACGGTAGTAGGTACAGCAATCACTTATAAGAACAGCATCTGTTCTGTCTTGACACACCATCAGGAGCTGAGATCCAGAACAAATGGCTTAATGGGAATACCAGAGATTGTGATTCTTGTAGATATAAAAAGTTACTTTATGAAAAGAGAACTTGTGTGCCTGAATGTCTCATCTCTTCACACAAAGCCTTTTTTCATGGTCTAAATGCTTTCTCTTTCAGGACAGGGATGACTTCACCACCACGTCAAAGACAAAAATGGAAAAACTGGAAGAAGATTATACTTTCTTGTCTGTGGCTCTCTGGAACAACATGGTGAGCACTACCACAGACACTGTTACTTACTGGTCTTAGTACAGAAGCTTAGCAGCAACTCCACACCAGCCAGGCTTTGAGTAGCGGGGAGGGGAAGGAAAGTGGGAAACAAACATCCCATGACTGCTGTCCTCAGCTGTGCAGAGGGTCTGCTCTCTACTAATACTAAATGCCCTACATTTCCAGGACAAATCTTTCTGTTCCTTGGCTGCTACTTTCTATGAACAACTTTTCAGAAAGGCTTTCAAAGTTGCCCTTCAGGAAGTCCCAGGGAATAAGAGAGCTGTGGCAGACCCTTTTGCTAGCCTCACCTCTGTGGCAGAGTGGCACAGTGACAACTGAGGCTTGTCATAACCTGAGATTATAATGATTATACTCTTCTGTCTCATCTGTCTTTTATCCATCCCACTCTTTACTGAGACTCACAGTGTCGGTTTCTTTATTAACTGTCTGCTGCTGCTGCTGTTGCTCATAGTAAAAATGCAATAGACTGCCTTAATGAGCTCCCATTGCTTCTTCAAGAGCAGGATGTCCTACCCAGCTAAAGAAAGCCCATCAATGGTGCCTTCTAACAGGGGAGAGAGGGTGTCTGAAAGAAATACAGCTTCTCTGACCCAATCAAGCTTGAACACAACGTCCAATTCTGCAAGAGGCTGTTTCCTTCTACAGACTTGAGCTGTCAACACACTTTTTTACCCATTTGTATGTGTAACTGAGTGTATGCACATACAGCTGGAGCAGTTTGCATTTCAAAATTGATGATAGAGACAAATGAAGGAAAGGGAGTTAGTTTCCAATATGAATGAGATTTAAATAAAAAAGCAGGCACCTGGTTTTGTACTCACCAGAGCAAAGCAGAATTTTATTACTTAGTGCATGTTATGTTTGGCTGTGCCTTGGTACCAGTGATTTTGAATAAGATGTTGATATTACTGTTCCTTCTGGCTTAGAAATGCTCAAAATCTTCCCTTTTATTCTAATAAACTTCTTATACCACATGGTTATAAAATACACAATCTTCTTTTAATTAAAATGAATTTGCATGGCCAATTAAGTTAAATTTAAGATATGACTTACTTTTTGCTTGTTTTGCAGTCCATGTGGTGTTAGGCTTTTCATTTGAGAACACCAACTATTTCTGCAACTGTCTGAAGCATGAATGAAATAGGCTATACTGCAACTACCTTTTAGATAACCACGCTTAAAAACAAATCCGTACAGATTGACGGGTTCTTCTTTCTTTTTATGCTAATTCTGGCAGTAGTAATGCTATTGTAGTGTTGGCCATAGAATGCCTTGGGTTGGAAGGGATCTTTAAGATCACCTAGTTCCAACCCCTCTGTCATGGGCAGGGATGCCACCCACTAGATCAGGTTGCCCAAAGCCCCATCCAACCTGGTTTTGAACACCTTCAAGGATGAGGCTTCCACAGCTGCTGTGGACAACCTGTTCCAGTGCCTCACCACCCTCTGAGTGAAGAACTTTCTCCTAACCTCTAATCTAAATCTCCCCTCTTTTAGTTTAAAACCATCCCCCTTGTCCTGTCATTATCTGCCTGTGGAAAATATTGCTCTCCACCTTTTTTATAAGACCCCTCTAAATATTGAAAGGTTGCAATGAGGTCACCCCAGAGCCTTCTCTTCTCCAAGCTGAACGTCCCCAGCTCTCTCAGTTTTTCTTCATAATAAAGGTGCTCCAGCCCCCTGAACAAGTTCATGGCCCTCCTCTGGACCTGCTGTAACAGCCCTGTGTCCTTCTCGTTCTGGGAGCCCCAGACCTGGATGCAGCACTCCAAGTGGGGCCTCACAAGGGTAGAGCAGAGGGGCACAATCCCCTCCCTCCACCCGAAGGCCACTCCTCTGCTGATGCAGCCTAGGATGCAGTTGGCCTTCTGGGCTGCAAGCACACACTGCTGGCTCATGTCAAGCTTTTAGTCCACCAGAATCCCCATGTCCTTCTCTCAGGGCTGCTCTCAATAAGTTCTCCCCCCAGTCCATGCTCATGTCTGGAATTGCCTTGACCCAGGTGCAGCACCTCACATTTGGACTCACTGAACCTCATTCGGTTCACATGGACCCATCTAGCTTGTCCGGGTCCCTTTGGATGGCATCCCTTCTTTCTGTTGTATTGACTGCTCTACTCAGATTGGTGTCATCTGCAAACTTGTTGAGAACGCACTCGATCCCATTGTCTATGTCACTTTAAAAAGTATTAAATGCAATCATTTATCAAAGATATTAAACTAATCATTTAAGGAAGTAGGATTTACAAGAAAAATCCCTTTATTCAACCAGATGACATAGCTAGAAAAAATTTATAGTCACTCTAATAAAAGATACCTTTCTATGTATGTCTGCCACTTCAGATATTTAGTAGGAGACTAAGGAGTTAAAAGTTGATCAGCTGTTGAAGCTTTAACCTTGAACAAATGTGCTGCATCCAGTTATCTTTTTTGCTGTTATCTGTGACACTCCTCACACTGATGTCAAAGTTTCTATCTCAGTTCTTCTATTGTAAAGTAGATGCAATGACAAGATTCATGTTGGCTTCTTTATCGTTGTTTTGCCTTAGTCTCGTGAAGTAACTAGCTTCGCTAACTGAACAAGCAAAGTAGACACTGAAAGTCAGGTTCCTGTAGTCTGAATTTAAAACGTTATTTCTGTCAGTTCTGTGAGAAACTGGGTGAGTTACTTAGACTGCCCATGTCTTGGTATCCCCATCAGTGGTGGTGATATTTACAGAGATCACAGTTACTACTTAAACACAATCTCTAAGACTCTAGCAAGAGGTGGCGTATCTTCCACTAATATTAACTACTATAAATATTAAACCTAGACAAGACTAAACCACATGAGTTATAAATGGCCTTTTACGTCTGTTTAGTACAGTATCTTCATCATCAATGTTTTGAAATGAAAGGCTGTATTTTTTTCAACTAGTGCAGAAAATTAATACTTCTGTTGAGAGAGCCCAGAGCGCTGCCAGGTTACTAGCCCATTTTGTGCCTCTCCAGCAGGAATTGTTTGTGGCCAACTGAACCAAGTTTGTCAGAATTTGAGTTTCACCTAAGAACAGCAGTAGATCAGACTGACCTATTATATTTTCCAGAGCTTATCAGTTGGAAACTGACCTCCGGGTCTGAGTAATATCCATCTCTCTTTCCAGACCATGCAATTATCAGGTTTCTCGTGCTTCTAATGGTTTTCACTTTTTCTTTTTTCTTTCTTCTTTTTTTCTAAATATCCTATAAATCTTTTATTTCTATGGCCACTTGCACTCCAACTTTTCCAATTTCAATTTATGCAAAATGTCTGTGCTAGGAATCTTCAATATTCTTTGCAAGGAGTTACGATAATATCATCCATGTTCTGAATCAGCTATATTGCTTCCTTAAAACCTAGGCACTGAAGAAAGGGGAGAGGCCAGGATTTCTCTCCTGAAGTTTGATAATTATTGCAAACGTACTCAGTTAATCCAACACTGGTTTCTCTTTTGTGCCCTCTCAAATTCTTCCACTTAGCTGTCAGCAAATTCCTTCTGTCCCTTCAGATACATTTTTTCTTGGCAGCTTCTACCATCAGAAGAGCCTTCTTTCTCTACGCCTTTTTTTTTTTTTTTTTTTTTTTTTCCTGTGCACACTTCCTCATTTTCAACTACTGGCTTTATTGCTTTATTTTATTTCAGTGTTTTTTCCTCAGTGTGAAGTGGCCCCTATAGAGAGGGGACAATCTGGATGATCCAGAGGAAGAACAAGATGTGCCAAAGCCACATGTTGCTGTTGGTTAGAAGGAATGGTGGTGTTCTCTTAACAACTCCTTTTCCCTTCTGCTTTCCAGCTGCCTCTCTTTAGTGAAATTTTCTTAGCACAGCTGGCAATTATCAGAAAGGTACTTTCCTGGTTAGGTTTCCTTAGCTGGCTGTGATGGTATTCTGCCATTTTAGAAAAGCAGATGGTATGAAAGACGCTTTCAGTGTAAAAAGCACACTGGCAAGTGTCTTTATCCAACAAGGTTCACTCTATCTGTCCTTTTCAGTAGAGCTAATAGTTTATGCTGACCGTGTAATGTTTAAAAACAAAACCAAAAAAAAACAAACAACCTGTTGGGAACTGCTAGGAAATCAAGATCATGATTGATTGAGCAGCAAACAGCAGAATGAGGAAGTGCCTAAAAACTGCTTTCAGAGTGTTTCTCTCCTCCTGCTTCTGCCGGGCTGTCCTTATATTGACGTATGTCCTTATGTTGTTTTGAGGCTTCATACCTGCCCCTTCATTGAAATGATTAACTGTTACTTGGCCAAAGGGCAAAACCTTGAAAATCTAGCGGCAATTGGCAGTAGCACTGGACTTCAGTCTAGCTGAGAAGAAGCTGAGCTGGTATGTGCTAAGGACTTGTCTTAGGCATAGCTGGGTATTTTCCCGAAACCTTCCTAGTTATCTAGGAGCAATGCAATTCAAATGCTAAGCACATCAGAGAACAGTCAGCTGAATGACATTGGGTAGTTAGGAAGGGCTGAGAGGCTGTTTGTTTACTTGACAGCTTTGATGTTTACCACAAAGAGTCTGATTAATTTTGGCAAATGCCTACAACTTTATCTGGGGAAATATGTAAGAGGGCCAAGCTCCTTTCATGTGCGTAAAGAACTTAGAGCAGAAGCTCCTGCACTTGTGTCTGGCATTCTTTTGTGTAACACAAGGCCACCAGAAAACATCCTGCAACCCAGAGAGAAACAAACTGAAACCAGGCAAGAACCTGAAAGGAACAGCACCTGCACAAGGCTGTACCTGTTTCCCTTCTGCACTCGGTGGTTTATACTCACTTAGAAACTGCTGCATTTCCAGAGCAGACCAGCCCCTAACCTGCTTTTATGACAGACATGCTAGGATTCAGAGTAGGTTTTGGCTGACCACAACACATACTCAATGCCTGACTTCCTATGATCAGGACCTCAGGACCTTGCAGCTCTCCTGCATAGGAACTGTTGTTTTTCCCTGGGAGAACAGTGTCTCAGCAATCGGGAACAAATTGCTTTCTGGAGAAATTCAGTTCTATCACCCAAAAACATACAAGTGGCTAATGCTTATTTGCAATTCATTACTAGCCATGAAATACCACTTTTGTCCCATGTTCAGTAGGGTGATTCTGTCCTGGCAGAATATTTCCTTTTAAGAATGCTGTTAAACAGCTATTTTATTTTTTGTCCTATGAGGATGGGAAAGTATCAGTCCCCAGTGTATCTTCTCTCTGGGCTTCATTATTTTGCATATTTCAGGGATATACCTTATATACATCTTTCAAAAGCAAATACAAACTCTATTCTTCAAGTACTTATTTGAATGAATTTGACTTTGTAATCCTCTTCCCTATTTTGCTGATTTTTTTTCAATGTTATCTTCATTGATGGAGTAACCAAAATAGAATACTACATTCCTGCCCAGAATATATCAGTGACGTCAAGCCTGTTACTGCTGCATTTTTCAGTGCCTTCAGTCTGGTTTCTTATGTAGTCTGCTGCTTCTGGCAGCTGCTGCTGGTAGCGCAAGCTGAGCAGAGATTCGCTGAGGAATTTAAAACAGTGACCAACTCCTTTGGGTGTGACTGCAATTTAATTAGCTCCCAGCAAGGTGCAGGAACAGGTGAAGTGATTCTTCATGGTATTTACCACATTGTGCTGTCAGTACTGAGTTATGAATTATGGAATAGTTTTTTTTTATCTCTCCATCTTGTTGGAAGATAAACAAAGGCCAGCAAATGTAAATACTATCAAGCCTCTCTGCAGAGTTGGAGCGCACCTTTTGCTGTTGTGTGGTATGTGTGTTAAATGTAGATAAAAGAAACAGTTCTGCAAAGTGGGATAAATTAGCAAGGCTTTAGCTGAGTGAGTTACAGCCATTACAGGAGTGATCTTTGTCATTTGAAACATTCATTCCATGTTTCTGACTATTGCCAAATGAGTTTGCAGCTTGAGGAGTACATGAAGGTAGTGTTCACAAGACAGAAGGAAAGGGTTAACAAAACACAAATGTATCACCAAATAGATTATTTTTAGTTTTCCATTTACATTAGGGATTTTGTACTTTCTCATGAGCTAAAGCAGTGTGGACTTCAACAAGTCCTCAAGTGTATAGGCTGAGTCTGAACTGAATTTTTCTCAAAAGTTTCAATAATATCATTTTTACTTCAAGGCTTCAGTCAGTTGCTTTTCTTCCCACACAAAAGTCCACACAAATGTGTTCCTTCTATAGATGAATATATAGTAAACTGTAGAAAGCTAAGAAAGGTTTCCCAAGCGTGCCTTTCTCAAATGTTAGTGAGCATGGTTTTCACAGCCTGAGAGCAGACAAAAAATATATGGTAGTTGAGGCTTGCATGGATTGACAGGATGCTGCAAAAAGTTGTGACTTAGTAGTGGATCTGTGATAACCCACACTTTGCTTTCTCATGACCGGCCCATCTGGAAAGTAACAGTGACTTGTTAATCACAGCAAGGTAAAAACTGCATTTTGTAAAAGGAGAGAATGAATCATGAATGTGGTTGGAGCTATACTTTTTCCTAGAGCATGTCCACAGTTACTGCAGTTGAGCTGATAAAAAAGCAACCCGAATGCAAGCAATCAAATGCTGTGGTATGAGATCAATGCCTGCTGGCCAGCATTCCCAAGAGCAGAGTTAATGTGTGGATGGTTGCTTTAATGATGATGGAATGACAGTCTAATCATGGGAGAGACCTTGTTTTTCGATCCTAGATTTTATAGGTATGCATACGATATGTTGCATGTAGATTAATCATAAGCAAAGCAAGTTTTTAATATGTATTAATGTGATGGAAAACATGAGGCACTAGAGCCTTTGAGTTACTGCTGCTCTCCCATCCCACCCCTGCACAGCATGAGTACAAGTCCTGTGTTCTGTCCCTTTCCAGATGGAGCCAGTTGGGCAGAAGAAGCCTTATGATTTCACAAAACTGCTTCAGATCCAGTGTCCATCTCAGGTAAAAGGATTTTCTTATTACTATGAGATTTATATTTACTCTTTGCAGAATTTCCAAGCTTTCAAATATTGTTGTCATCTTCTGAATTTCTTAGAAACACGCACTTCCCAAAGATACTGCACTGCTAAAAATTTAACATTCCTAAAACTCCTTGACACAGAATCTTTGTTCTATCATGATGAAATTCTGAAAGCAAGAGCTCTTGACAAAGTTTAGTTAAATCACAGATAATTCAGATTAGCTGACTTTTGAATAAAAATAATAATAAATTGTGAATAACAAGTAAACCATTATCAATATTAAAAGCTGTGTCAACAATAAAATTGAATCCATACATTTTTCATCCTTTGACTTTTCTGTGACTTGACTCAGTCTTTTGTCAGATTTGACTGTTTAGTACATGAAACTGTCAGTAACCCAGTACTGTCTTCAAGGTCTGGACATCTCTGAGGTTCAAAGAACAGGTTTTTGAATGTTTTTGCATTTAAGCACTGACTTCAATAATTTAATAGTGATAAAACATTACTGGCATCAAAAAGCTTCACTGAACAGCAATTAAAGCATCAAAGACATTGAATTATCTGTTTTGTCTGATGTTAGGTTTGAGGCAAGAGGCAGTGCTGTGCCTAGGGCATTCCAGGGCTTAATTTTCATGTCTAACCTGGCTTACTTCACCAGTACAATTTCATTCAAAAATAAATATTGTATAGATTTTCTTCTCATGGAAAACATATCCAGAAAAAGGTAACGTCAGCTGACTGTTTTCACTGCTGCTGGTTTTAAAATAACAATAATAAAAACAATGTTCTTACTTCTGCAGGAAAATCCATACTTCTTCACGTATAGAAATAGTAATTACTCACCTACCCCTGAGACATCAAACATCAAAGAAAGATCTCAGGTACGGTAAAACTGTTTACAGCAAATGGACTAAATGTATTCCAGGGAGTGGGGCAGGTGGGTGGAATTGTGTTGGAGCCTAATTAAAAAACGTTACTTGGGAAAACTGAATAAAAAGCTCTATTTCCATGCTTGACTAAATAGTCAGTCAGACACTTAATAGCACATTTTATCCTTGATGGATCCTGTAGAGCATAACTCAGGGTAGAGGTCTTCAGCCAACCTACATTAAGTCTCATATTCACTGTTAAGAATGTTTTTTAAATTTTTGGATAACAATATTAAGTTCCCTGGGATAAGAAGACAGTGGAAATGGGGCCCTTTAGTTTTACTCTGGGAGAAACTAGATCAGATTGTGCCTACAGCACTGTCCAGTGGCCTGGCCATCATGTTGTAGGGCTGCGCCTCAAGAAGGCAGGCTTGTGGCCTGCTGCCAAAGGTACAGTTTAATGTGGGGATATTCCGGTGATGTTCAAGCAGACTTTCACAAAAGAATGCAAGCTCACCTAGATCAGAGTATGGATGCACAAACAGTTGCTTAGCTAAATGTAGCATGGCGCAGAGTCTGAAATAAGTGGCCCTAATAGTAGAAAGAGCAGTGCTGTGCTGATGTGGCCATACAATGTGTGAGCAGTCCGCGCTTGTCTGCCTTCAGAGGGTGGTTTTTGGCATGGCCAAAAAAGGAAAGACTGAGCTGGGTAGATGTGCACAAAGTATGTGGAGGAAGTCTATTAACATAATACTCTGAGACATAAATGGTTCGTCATGACCAGAGCACGATGAGTCTGACATAAAGTCTTGCACTGTCCCTTCCTAGGAGAGAAGTTATGGAACAAATGTCCCTTGTTCCAACCAGAGCCCATCTGATACGGTTCCAGTTTCAGGTATGGTTTTATGCAATTTTATTGTAGAGTCACTTCACTTGATGGTAGAAGGGGAGCAGGAACTGTTTTTAGTTAGAAAAGGTACATTTTTTTCCTTGAAGCAGTGCGTTCTATTGACTGTGATTTAAAAATCCTCTGGAACAACACAAATAGTTGTATAGCAAGATGCAAGTTTTCCCTTAGGGACAGTGACAGCTTATGCAACTGCACTTTCCATGTGCAAGCAAAGAAGTGACAGTGGAAAATCCAGGAAGTTGTCAGTGCAGAGACACACATAGAATCCTGTCCCAGGTGTGTTTTGTCTTCTCTCAGAAACTATGATGATAAAATCACAGCCCTGTGCTGGCTGTACCTGCCTTTCAGTGGTTCCCACCGGTTAGAGGGAACTTGAGTCAGCACAGATGTAAGGCTGATACCTTACTGCTTCCCTTGTCAGTGTAGCTAATGTAAAACTAAGGTACCAAGAATTGTTTGGATGACTGTCGGTGGCATTCTGAGCCAATGTCATCATGTGTATTAAGATACTGTCTTTGTAATGCTTTATGCTCATCCTAAAGAAAAATTCTGATGACCATCACAATTTGAAATTTTCTTTATTTCCTCCTTTCCTAATGCTGCTTTTATTTTATCAGTTCATAACTTGAGACCAGCAGATATTCAGGTGATTGCTGCCCTGGGAGATTCACTCACAGTAAGTAAAGATCGTTGGATAACCAGCATTAAAACAAGCAATGAAAAAGCACTTCTGAATCTTAATCCAAGAGAGAATGCATATAATTATGCCCTATTGGGCCAAGCAATCTTTGCATACCCTTTTCCATACTTCACCTTGACTGACTGGCAATCAGACCATGGGTCAAATGTGTGCATGGTTCCCATTTAAAGTCCACAAGAGTGCTGAACAAGAAAGAACTGTAAGATTAGATTGTACAGCAGCAAAAACACCTTACTAGAGTGGACTTGTAACATGCATTTCCTTATTGACTCTACACAGCTCTCAAGGTGTTGGCCTTCAAAACCATTAGTAAGCAGTGTAAATAGAAAAAAATCTTCAGCAAATGTGTATATGTATGATAATACCAAAGTCTATAAAACCATGTCCTCCTACACTGAGTTAAATATTTGAGTAAAATTATGGTAGATCATGAGATGCAATAAGTAACTTATATAAAGAATCTTTTAGCATCATTCCTAGAACTACACGAAAGGTTTACTCCTAGACTGACGGTGATTCTCCAGTCAGTGATAACAGCTTCATTGTGCAGATCATAATTCATGCTGCTTATTTCTGTGATAATTGCTACATTAAACTCTTGTAATCCTTTTTCCTGGGGAAACTGGGAGAAGGAAGACAAAATCATTGTACTGAGTTTTAATTTTAAGTGACAAACATTACAAAAAAATATTCATTCAAGACCATTGCTATCTTATTTATTCCTTATGCAAATTTTGAGTTATATGAACACTTTGAACACACTCAACCAACTTTGCCTCACTTCTTCTAATCAAAAATTTGATAGAGGAGGGTAATTCACTGGAGCAGAGTTGAAATGCCCTCAGCCCTTGATTCTCTTGAGAACAAAGATCTGTTATATTTTGGAAAGATGATGTAGCTTGACTCATTAACATCCTCTTTAATTACTTTCACTAGGATCAGTCAAAGAACTATTTACTGTAGCATTTCTTATTTTCTGAACGTGAACTCCACTTCTCTGCTTCCAGGCAGGTAATGGGGCAGGATCCAATCCCCATGACGTTCTGGATGTCCTGACTCAGTACCGAGGTCTTTCTTGGAGGTGAGTCCCAAGAATTCCCATCAATGGGAGAGAACCCCTTTTCTTAAAGTTTTGGTATGTATACTTGATTTTAGGTAACAAACAGAGACTCGTGGAGAGCAAATTTGACTACAGTTTTACATGGAGACAGATGGTTGTGTTTTTATTCATGTTAAATACAATATTCAAACTAGTAGCTACCTAGAGTACGACATAGTCTGGCTGGCATAAGCCTGTATATATTGATGAAATGGGGTCCTCATCAAGATGGCCCCTTTCTCCTCTCATCATTGCAACAATTGCAAAGGGGGCTTCTGGAGCTCATTGCACCACTTAGGCATTCTGTGTTTGTCCCTGCTATTTCTACTGTTTGTCTGCTCTTCCCCATTACAGCCCATGTGACCTGTTTGTCTCGGTTAAAATCAATGGTCTACAAAAAGGCAGAATGCGATCTTTTTCCTGCTTCTATTTCATGCATAGTCTATTTCCTTGACCCTTTCCCAATATTGCTTACATCACTCAGAACAGCTTATCATTAGTCCAGAATCTTACATATGCAGCACTTTAATAGACAGGTCCAAAAGCTATTCTGAAGAAAGGTAATCATGTTCACTTACTAATTTGCAAGCATAAGACTTAACACCAAGCCTGTCAGGCTGATTTTCTGCTCATTGTTTCTTACTCATTTGAGAAACTGCAGCTCTGTAGAGGTTTGAAGAGGTACTAGAACACCTCAAAATATTCTGTTCCAAATTAAAGGAGTACTAGAGATGAGTTGTAAGTACAACTCTTAAGATTTTGATCAATAATATTCTACTGATGTTTTTGGAAAAAGAGTACAAGCTTCCCCTATAGTATAAGGAAGGCTAAAGAGTACAGAAGATGGTGATTTTTACCGCTCTAGCAGTATTCTTCCAGCAAAGTGAGATTGGGTTGGGGAGTTGGGAGGTAGGAAAAGTATTGAGTGTATTTATCTCTGTGAAATATCTACTTTTAGAACTTGTTTTTATGGATACAAAGGGTTTGTTAACTAGAAATGGAAGTAATAAATATTTTAATAGGGATAACGATAGCTAAGTGGTAGCTTTTTTAAATTCTTATTTCTGCCAGCAATGTTTTAACATATGCCACAAGATGCGAAGACTGAAAGGGCAGTTAGTGTACGGGGATATTAATATAATTATGATTATGGCAGTCTCTAATTTGCAACCCTTTTGGTATGCACACAAAGAGCTTGCTTTGACTTAATACAAACAACCACCAGAGAACGTGCTGTGTACATCTATAGAAAACTCATAAGGGGGAGCTCTCCTACTTAGTCCACTACCTTAAGAAGTCCATCATATTTTGGAACATTTTTTTCTTTTTTTTTTTTTACAGTGTTGGAGGAAATGAAAACATAAGCACAGTCACAACACTAGCAAGTAAGTGCTTTTTTTCTGTAAACCTGATAAATATCTAGAGTTGTTTATTAAAGCACATGTTAAAATAAAAAGGAAAAGCGGTGAAGACAGACTTTACAATTTGTAACATGGAAGAATGGATCACTTTGTATTCAATGTCCAGTGCTGAACAGAAGTTGTGTAACAGCCAAACTGTAATTTGTTGTGCATGATTTAACCATGTATTTTGTAATTCCCAGGGGTTCGGTAGTTTCTGTATTCTGTTGGTTATAATTCTGTCTAAAATGTATTGGGGATAGATGAATCAAACAGTTTGTAAGGCTGCTTTGCAATCTAAGATCTGCAGCGGGATCTAGGTCTTTGGGGTTAACGCATCCAGGGAGATCAGGCTAAAGGATTTGATCCCTACCCATCTCTAGTTAATGTCATGGCTCCTGCCTGAGCATGCTTAGCCTCAATTACCCAACAAAAAGGCATAGCTAGCCCATGTGATCGTATTAGGTCATGATGCATGGAGGTGTTCAAGGCCAGGCTTTGGGCAACCTGGTGTTGTGGGAGGTGTCCCTGCCCATGGCAGGGGGTTGGAATTAGATGGTCTTTAAAGTCCCTTCCAAACCAAACCACTCCATGAGTCTATGATATCTGAATGCTTGAAATTCAGAAATCTGAAGGCAAGGTAATATTTATGCATTTACTATGCTTGGAGTTTTTTTGGTAAGTATCTCTTAAATCATTTAAATGCTCTTTTACTAAGATCTAATCTTTATAACACCACTTTTGTTACCTGCTAAGTAAGCAATATTTCAGGGTGCTTTCTTTTTCTGCAGATATTCTGCGTGAGTTCAACCCATCCCTGATTGGTTATTCCACTGGCACTGGAAGGGAGACTACGGAAAATGCTGCGCTCAACCAAGCAGTGGCAGGGGATAAGTCAGAGTAAGAGGAAAACTTTTATTTTTAACAGAAAATAAAACTCACTTTTAACTTAAAATAAACAAATAAATATAAGGTGCAAACTGTGGAGTTTGACAAGAGTGCAGATAAAACTGATTGGCAAACCCAAATGTAATTCTTGAGCCCATTTCTAGTAGGAAGGCTGAGAAATGTGATGGAGGCTTTGAAGTTTTCCTTATCTCCATCAAGTAAATCATCAGCAAAGGCAAAGCTTCTGAAATATTTTCAACCAAGAAGCCCAAAGCACCTTACAGGCACCAATCAGAAAGCTTCGTATCCCTGTTGTGAATATTCCCATTTTATAAGAGGTATATTCAAACCCTCTTGTTGGTAGGACCACAGTTTCATGTAGAGAAACCAAAAGAAAATTATGAATTGCTTATGACTAGTCTGTGGCAAATCTGGGAATTAACTAGAGACCACTATGCTCAGTCTTCAGTGAAATTCATATAATTTTTTTTTCCTCTTGGGAACACTTCTTATAAAACATGCATCAGTGGCTTGAGGCCATGTAATAACATCGACACACGCATGGATACTTCAGTGATGTGTGTATTAATAGCATCTGTCTGATGCTGGGAAGGAGCACAGTGCATTTGTTTTGAGGTAGTGCAGTTATTTTCTGTACAGTTTATAAAAGTGTAACTATGCAGCATTTGCAAAGAGGTCAAGTGCCTCTTGTATGCTGTTTTCTCACTTTTTTTTTCCTCATCACTGTCTCAAAATATAGCCTTTTTGAGTAATCATACCTCTCATCCTGCATATAATAAAAAATGGAGTTTCCCAGTTTTTACCTTTTTTTTTTAGTTAGGGAGGTCAATTCATTGACTTTCTTCCTTACCTTGATATCTATACAGAATTAATTCTCTTATTAATTTTTAGGGATGTTCCTGCACAGGTTAGAAGACTGGTGGATCGAATGAAGAATGATACTGTGAGTTTAACACGTCATTGATATCTTTAGAGGAATTAAATTATGTGGCATCATTTGTTTCTAGCAGCACAACAGACCAACAGCAGATGCCAGACATAAAGCTATGTGTACAACAGTGTACAGTGTAGCATTCCTTAGTGCCAAGTGTGAGTCAGTACAAAATCATCTATAGTTTTGTCTTAACTGAATTTGTACCAGCACGTGTTAGGACTGCTGTGGTTTAACCCTGCAGGTGGCCTGACACCACGCAGCTGTTTGCTCACTGCCCCTGTTTGTGATGGGACTGGGGAAAGAATTAAAAGTGCAATAACTTGTGGGTTGAGATAAGGATAGCTTAATTAGAAGGGGCTAAGAAAAAGGGGGAAGGGGAAAGCAGAAAACACTACAACAAGAAGAATAAACAAAGTGAGTGCACAATGCGATTCTCACCACCACTGGCTGATGACCAGCCAGGCCGTGAAAAATTACAGTCCCCCCCAGCCAACTAACTCCCTCAGGTCTTATCTCTGAGCACAACTCCACGTGGTGTGGGACATCCCTTTGGTTGGTTGGGGCCAGCTGTCCTGGCTGTGTCCCCTCCCAGCTCCTGGTGCACCCACAGCCTGCCGGCTGGCAGGGCAGCACGAGGAGCAGAAAAGTCCTCGACTCTGTGTAGTTATCAACTTTTATTCTCATTCTAAATATATTAAACACAGCACCACACCAGCTACTAGGAAGAAAGTTAACAAGAAACCTATCCTGGTTTTAGCTAGGATAAAGTTATCAAACCCAGATAATTGTAATCTCCCTATCATTTTTACCACAAGTGGCTGGTAATTTCAGTGTAGTTGCCTCCCCTTCCAACCTACAACACCCTGCAATATGACAGAACTTTTTCTCTGATAGGATTTTGCCATGATGCTATTAATTATCTTGTAAGCACACATTTTTGCCAGCCAAGAAGATACATGCTGGATGTTGAGGGCAACCTCTACAAATGGCAAATCATATGGAGTGAACATGTGGAAAGACTTATTTTCCTTTAAAAACTATTTAGTCCCTTTTCTGAGTTGGTAACCAGCTGACTTTTGCCTTACCACATTTGTTGTTAGGATTATTTGATTAATGGTCTATAAGACACATATTAGGCTGAGGATTACTTGCATATTTTTCACGTAACTACTGCTTTGAATGTTTGCTATTAGTATTTTGACAAATTTGCAATGCAATCAGTGACCTAGGTTACGTGATATTATTTTGGTTTTCCAATTGTGCATTTGGAAAGCAGCTAACAAGCCTTCAAGATAACTGTGTGTACGTGTCTAGTATAAATATTCTGGTGAATACATATTGGTAAAAATATTTACATATACCTTCCTTTTTGTGCACTTGTAAACAACAATTCACTCAGGCTATATCTGAAATGAGATTAAAAGGAGTAGCAGCTAACAATGAAGTGTTTGGATAGTTTTCATTCAAACCAGTATTTGTTGAGGCCTCTAAGCAGTACTCTGTCATATTTATTGGCTTGGAAACATCACACAAAAGAAATGAATGAAAAAAAAACCTTTTATTTAACGAATTAACTAGAAAGAATGTTCACGTTAGTGGTAACACATCTTTTGATTTAAGAACTCTTTTTTTTTTTTTCTCTTTTTAAAACAACTGTATAGCTCAGGAGGAAATGATTCCCCTCATTCTTTTAATTTGGCTAAGTACATTTTGAGACCAAACTACTGAACAGTGTGTTTATCAGCTGGGATATGTTGCCTTCTGCCTTTGAAGATAGGCACTTTTCAAACCACTTGAGGCTGATGTACTATTGCTGCTTTTCTTAGTGGTGTTTTGCACTGAAAAGTAACAAGGTATTGAGAACAACATCAGCTACATGGTACTAATAATATCTAAACCCTTCCTCAAAGCTAAGAAGGTGTATGCTTACTGTAGCATAAGTACCTTGCATTGGTTATTGCTTCGCAAAATGCTTTCAGAGAATAAATACTTTTTTTTTTTAACCAGTGTTGCTAAATAGTCAATAATGCCCCTCTATTCTATGTAGTTTCTCTCACAGCAAGACTGAAATATGTTGCCCTTCAGGGTTTTCCAGCGGTATAACTGCATTATTTATGACACAGTAAAACACATACTATCATTTTTGCAATGAAGACGTATTCCCAGAGCTGCAGGAGGAGTCAGTCAGTGTGTACACAAGATATTACTAAAAAAAAAAAAAAAGGTAAAAAGTATATAGGTGGATTTTTTTAAGCACTATTTTTCAGAAGCGAGTAATTTTGGATAGTATTACTGATACTATAAACCTTATTTAGATCATAGTAGTTTGTACATCAAGCCATGACTACAAATTCGTTTTGTTATGAAGCAACAGAGAAGTACAGGTCCCCTGAGGTCTCCTGAGAAATGTTAAATTTGTGTTTATTCTGTTGCCCAGCCTTTATTATTATGATTTTTTCCTTGTAACTTTCATTCGGTCTCTTTTTGTGCATAGAGAATAAATATGCAGACTGACTGGAAGCTTGTAACACTCTTCATAGGAGGAAATGACCTATGCAAATTCTGCGAGGATCCAGTAAGTCGCTCACTGCCTGCAGACTGATCTTGGCCAGCCTGGGCATTGGGTCTGTGTGCGCTGCACTGGGTGAGAGGGCACTCAGTGGGGTAAGCACCTGAGAATGAATATGGCAGGTCTCATTTCTGCAGCTCTGCTAATTAGCTGTGCTGAGACCTTTAGATTGTTCACCCTAATGTTATGATAAAAAGAGAGATAGCTCTAGAACACCTGTAAGTTACATAATTGTGGCTGCTTTCTTTTGCTGTCAAGTAAGATAACTTTCTGCTGTCTAATCACTTTACCACCCGTAGATAAAAGATACTGTCAAGGTTTTTCCTTTTTCCTTTGCCTTGTGCACAGTCATACAAGCGTCTCACTTAGTGCTCTCTTACCAGCTTCAGTGCTATGGGAATGGTTTTACCCACAGCTTGTGCTGATGCAATTATATACAGTACAACACAGTATGAGAATATACGCATACTATATGTAACCTTTGATCTGTATGATTATAGAGGAGGTGAAGGACTGGCAGACTTCTCAGATAGTGATGAAATGTTATTGTCTTATCTACTAACAAGCAGCAGAGCACATACTTTTGGTTTTTCATGATTAATTTCAGATCAGAAAAACAACAAAGAAGCACAATAAAATGGTTATAAAACAGTGAAGGAGCAATTTACCAATTACCAAATTACCATTATTACTTTCTGCTCCTGACCCAGAAACAAAGTGGTGTTTGCACACAAGGGTGGGTGGCTGGAAGATAGGTCGGTATCTGAAGATCAGGATGATTCTTCATGTATGTTGCATAGCCACAGATTGTGCTAACCGTAATGCTGGTGGTGAACTTTGACTTAGGGAATGAATAAGGGAGCTGAGCTGTCCAGTTTTGTAGAGGAGGCCAATGGGGCTCACAGGGAATTTCTGCTTGAAATAAAATCAAGGAGGATTAAGGCTTAAAATGAGAAAGAAATAAATGTTTCTAATGAGGAAGTTTATCTGACTCTGGAATAGTTCCACAAGTGAAGAAATAGAAGTCAGATGGAGACAGTTGAATTAGGTGATTCAAACCACTCAAACTGAACAGGGAGACTGATGCTAAGAAGCAAGTATGTAAAGTGTTTTAATTCCTAGAGAACTACAAAGTTTCTCCAGTATGTTTTTCTATGTAGGACACAGCAGTGCCAGTTATTATTTGTAGGAATTAAGCAGTACATGCGAGGCATGTTGCTAATATTCCATACAGCAGAAATAATATTCCTTTTACAAAAAAATGATCTCTTCCAATGATGGTCCCCATTAATGAGGTGTTGGCCATGTTTTTAAGAGTGGCCTAAACCAGCATGGGGTGGAGGATGCTGTAATGACTGATAATGCCCCCTGAATTTGAATCTCCCTCACTGCTATTCTGTGGCTGCTAGATCTTGGGAGGAAGGCAGCTGTGACAGGAAAGAAGAAAAGCAGAGACAGAGAAGTTCTACATAAGACTCTGTTACTCTTGACCCAAGAATTAGAAATGTGAGCACTGCTGTGAGAGACTCCAGACAATCAGTTGAATCTGCCTGAGTTAAACTGATTGACAATAAAATGTAACCCTTTTATTTCAACAGATACGCTATTCTCCTGAAAACTACACCTATAATATTCAAATAGCTTTGGACATGCTTCACAGAGAGGTAAAACAAACTCTTTTGGTATGTGGGAGTGGGGATTGTGACCTGTTTGTAAGCTATTCCCTGGTTATTGATTGATAATTTAGTTCCTTGCACAGAAATTGTTGCATATATATAAAAACAAAACAAAAAATAAATAAAATAAAATCCTTGTGAGAGCCAGAGAGGGCTGGAGAAATATTTTACAGAATGAATAAGGATGTGCTGAGTTCTAGTTGATATGCTGCAGATAATATAAAAAGTATAACAAATCTGAACAAACATGATATTAAATGAGTCGAAAGTGCTCATACGTTATAATCATAATCTATGATTCTATGATTATTTTGCAAATAAATATACCTGTGGTCATGAAAAGAGGTTCTGATGCTGCAGATGAGGGTGAGGTTGATGGTGAGACTAGTCAGAGTTAGCAGCTCTCTGAGCCACACTGAAATCTGTCACAACTTGTTTAGCCCTTTTCAAAATCATCATTCTCGACTGACCAGGCGTCAGTATTTAAAATAAAAATAGCCAGTGCAGGTAGGGGCTGTAAGTTGGTATTGTCCATGAGGGGATTAATTATTGAGAAGGAACTTTGCACACCTCTGTTATAAATAATGCAGGCTGCCAGCCGAAGTCTGCTGTGGCAGTGTAAGGGCAGAGGTGGCACTCTGTGCTCCAGACGTCGGCTATGGGTTTGCTTATTCTCTCGGCAGGTTCCACGGACGTTTGTGAACCTGGTGACTGTGCTTTCCATAACAAGCCTGCGCGAGTTGTACGCAGAGAAAAACGTCAGCTGCCCAAGGATTCTTATGAGGTCTGAAGATGATTTATTTTACAGCTCTCACTGTTGCTCACAGAGGGCTGGAAGGTCACCTTGGGAAACTTTCTTAAAGGGAAAAATGTTCTACTATTTTGTCTGTGTACGCACATGTACCTACACATTAATTTCAACCTGGCATTTAGGAATACTTCCACCTTTTACTGTTTGTATTTGAGCCCCGCTGTATCCACTTTTTATGGAGCTGCCATTTTAATGATTTATACTGCAAGGGAGTTCAAGCCTGAGCAGAAAACTCAGCTGTGCAATCTGTGGGAAAAGACAGAAAAAAAGAGTAGGATAGTATGTTGTTTGTTTAAGTTGCTTACATTAATCTAGTTTTATCTGCAGAATTACCTTTATACAGTCTTAAAACTCCCTTCTTGCTTCTGTAGTTTCTGATCTCTGTAATCTCGTTGCTGGTTACTAGTTTCCCTGCTGATTAGTCTCTAAAGCAGGTGTCTGGGCTGTTTAGTCACACCACCTGTTGCTTTTTGGATGAATAATCCTCCCAGGTCAGTGTCAATCTGTCATTGCAGTGGCAGGTCTGGGCCGTAGTGACCTTGTGGTGACTCAGGCAGGGTCTGGCACGTTCCCCTAGGCTTGTTCCTGGCAGGGCTTGCTTGATGTCAGAAAAGCAAGAAATGGCTGCTTTTCCAGACAGACATGCAGAACAGCCTTGTCCTGTGAGTGCAGGCAGCCATTGCTCCTCTTGCTGCTTGGGTCAAGGAGCTTGTGCCAGCTATCAGGCAGCAGGGAGTGCAAGAGCTAGCCTGGGGGACAGAGCCACAGGAGGACTACACAGGAGGGCCTCCTGTACCTAGCTGCTTCACTAAAACATCTGCTTCGAATTCATCCTCCTGGACCCCATCCTTCACAAGGGAATATGTAGCTGCTCGATACGGCTGTTAAAACCACCTTCTTTCAGGTGTCAAAACAGGAGAAACATGCTTTTACCCCCCTTGGTGTGATTTAAGGACTCCATGGTGAAATCAGTTTAAAAAAAAAAAAAAAGGCTTTTAAATTTAGAGCACAGGTGTTTCTGCATCCAGTCACAGTTTCATTTTAACAAAGGTTATGGGGCAGAGTGTGCGTGGATATCGATATCCTAATCATTGGGCAAGGATAGTTAGTGGAGCTCTTAAGATTAGATTATCTCAGGGTACTTATAACCTTATCCCATCATTTCGAGCGCCATGCTGAATTTAATAGCTGGCTGACAGCAAGCCGAGTTTACAGGGAGCTAAGAAGACCCTGTGTGGAATACCAAATGCCATGGTACCCATTTGAAGAAAAAACAAAAGGAGACTTTTGACTTTGAAAGCTTCTCTTTCCTGAGAGCCACGAATAACTGAAAAAGAGACTACATGTCCAATAACTTTGCTGTGCTTATGTTACTAAAATATTTCTGAAATACAATTTAGGCTTGTTCTACTTCTCATATAAATGTTCTGCAGAAGTCAAATCATATTGTTTTATTAGTTGCTCTCTATTCAGACAAGTTTGGAGGTAGGGACACGCATACTTTATACATATCCATGGTTCTATGGGAAGTATTACTCAGGGATGCTTCACTATGAACAAATTAGAGGATTTTTTTAAAAAGAGTCATTTGTTCTCATTTGGTTTCATGATAAAGAGGCATGCCCAGAAATGGGGAACACCAGAAGAAAAAAATCACATGCTAGAGGACCTGTGTGCAGGGAAGGATAAAGGTGGCCAACATGAGCTCACAGAAACTTAAAATAGCTCCAGTTGGAAGAGAAATCAGGGGGTCATCTGCCCCAAGTCCCTGCACACAGCCTGGCCAGCTTCAAAGGTAGAGAAAGTTGCTTCAGGCTGTGTCGGGTCAAGTTTTGAGTCTCTCCAAAGATGAAGAATCCAGCTTCCCTCTGGGCATCTGGTGTGGTGCTTTACCCCCTCCACATGCTGCAACTTGGGTTTAAAGCATCTGTCCTCACCCATTCCCATGCCTGGTAGCTTCACTCCAAGCAGCTCTCCTGCTGCGTTGTTACTGCCACAGGTGATCCTAAGTCCCTTTAGCAAGGCAACAGGTGTTGCAAGGGCTGGGACTGGGACGTCATGGTTTCTCTCTGCCACTCCTTCCTTCTCTCTCTTGTCCTGTGTTCATGATTTTATCCCTAATAATGTTTCTTGTCAAGAATCAGGGCTGTGCAGAAACTCAGGGATGACGTTCAATCCTACCATTGAAAAGTCTGTCAGAAAAATCCCCCCCAGAGAAGCTTTTAACCCTGCAGATTTTCATCTAGTGAAAGGGAAAAAGATGAGCGGGTCTCAGCATGTTGTTCTCATCCTGCAGGCTTTTGTGCCCTTGTGTACTGAAATATGCTGACAATTCCACTGAGGTTGAGCAGTTGGTCAACTTCAACAAAAGGTATCAGGTAAGACTAATGCATTTATTGATTTATTTTTACACATTTAGTGTAATCCTTCTGTTCTGCTCTCCTAGAAGTAGTGTGGATTTCTTTTGCCTTTTTTTTTTTCTTTCCACTGGGAATGAGAAACAGTGCAATAATAGCAGGGTCTGTAGTAAGAGACTTAATCAAGTGACCACAGAAGGGTGAATATTTGGAGTTGGAGGGTAGTTTGCACTTGTTTTAATGACATATTTGTAGTTGTGATTTAACAACAACAACAAAGCAGTTGTGAGGGGGATGTGAATCAGCTCAAGATCTTTACAACTCTGGTTCACTAAAATAACAAAACAGATAAGGAAACATCTGTTAAAGAGTCATAGAAAGTAGAGGGCATCAGTGTGCCAGCAGTTTCTTGATCACTTATCTTGCTGGAGATAAGATTAAGTCAAAGAATGTGATAAATTTGGAATGAACTTTGGGCACGGGCTGCCAGCCAAACCGAAAACACTTCACTAGCTCTGGAAGAACATCTTTTTGACAGAATACCTAATTACTGAGCACGTTGCCTGCATGTGTTAGTCAGGTAATGATCCACAGGCTGTCTTGCCGTAGAAATGTCTGGGATGAGTCTCTGTAAAGGACCTCTGCATTTTCTGACTGGCACAGGCTGGCAATCGCTGTCATGTCTGGGTTTCTGCATGAAGGAGAGAGAATGCCTGCGTGAGATGTACAGTAATGAGGGACCCAGTGAGCTGAGTGTAAAAGAAAGAAAGATGACAACATATTTATTTATTTATTTATTTTGTGCTCTTAAAGGAAAGAACCAAAGAGTTAGTGGAGAGTGGAAGATACGACACGAGGGAAGATTTCACAGTGGTTCTGCAGCCATTCCTGACTCATGTCGACATGCCAAAAACACAGGTAAAACAAATAAACAAAACCCCTACACTAAATCCTAGTGCAGCACTGATTTTTCAGAATTGTCCTAACTTGTTCTGGTAAATGTGACCAGCAGTATTCTGGCCTGATAATTCTTATAATCAGCTAAGGTAACATTTAAAATAGCAGAAAATATTTATGGAATAACTTGGAAATAAAGGGCAACAGCAGTGCACGCCTTGATGGTGCTATTTTAGACATCGAGTCCACTCCCCTACAATTACAGACAACTGTGTAGAAGATACCAGTTCAAAGTATTCACCAGGGAGCACTCATCCTACATCCCCCACACATCACGAAGTCCCTTCCAGTACTTTGGTAAAGCTAAGACTTCTAGTATAAAAACCCTTGTGCCATGAAAGATTATAATGTGTGAGTCTCTGGGGAAATAAGGAGTATGATCAATGTCTGTGCACAGGTATTCTGTGTGACCAGAGTCAGAGTGGTCTGTGTGCCTTAATACTTTGGAAATCATATATTAAAAAGGCTCAAAGGGCTTCTCAGTCTTGACTTACTAGTGTTCTCCAGCCCAGTTTAATTCTCTTTGTCTCAGAGGCCTTTGCAGCTATGTTAGTTTGAAGTCAGATGGGATTTTTCACAGGGGATAATGCACAGCTTGTTGCACATTTACTGCTCTCTGTGACAGCACTCATCTCATTCTCTAGGAGGGGTTCCCTGACAATTCATATTTTGCCCCAGACTGCTTCCACTTCAGCCAGAAGTCTCATTCCCAGGCTGCACGTGCTTTGTGGAACAACATGGTAAGATGTTAAAGGTTGGGTTTGTTGCACTTTGTCCTCTCCATCCTGCTCTTAGCAGAAAAAAAAAATTAAAAATCACCTAAGAGAACTACTATGTAACTAGCCCTCTCTCTTTTAAACCATTAATTATGTTCATAAAAGGAAAGAGTGTTCATTTGGAGAAAAGTCACCTCAACTGTTAAACCAGTCATATCAAAACAATAAATCTCAGGATACGTTAAAACTATGAGTGTTGGACATCTTTGGGGAGATACTGCACACCTGGCACTGATCATCAGACTGCTTTTGGTACATACAGGGATTAAACTTTTCAATATGAAAAGCAGCAGTGAGTGACATCACCAGAGAAGGTGCAGTGAGCAGTGTTTGTCTTGCTGTGTTGCAGGGATGATTCCAGCAGCTGGTAATGCAGAGTTACCCTCTGCTCTCTGATGCTCATTTGCTTTTCTTCTCTCTCTCCACCTCCACCCAACCCCCCCCTTATGTCCCCACAGCTGGAACCCGTAGGGAAGAAGACTGATAACCAACAAATAGGAAATGAAATTTCTCTCAAATGTCCAAGCGAGGTAAATTACAAACGTATCTGTATTTTTATGGTGGTGTTGGGGGTTGCTGGAAGTCTGCTTGTGCTATCACCAACTGCCTGGAGCACTGTTTCTGTGAGCCGAGATGGAGGGCTGGAGGTTAACTTCCTCACAGTCATGTGTCATAGTCAGCCAAAACACAAGGGCAGAGTGTTTTGCCTGCCTAGCATCCATGTTGGATGAAAGACCTTCAGTGAGGGAAATAGAGCAACACTAGATCATTGGTCAGGGTGGCTTGGCTGAGGCCTGTGAAACTACCTCTGGCTGGCATGAACCTGGGTAGTGCCTTTGATGTCAAGCTTCTTGCTAACCATGCACAGCATGGGTGCGGTGAGCAGGGTCCTTAGAGCATTCTGTAAATTCTGGCTCTGTAAAATAGTGCTCTAGGTTTACACTGTTATTGGATATTCAAAATGCCTCTTTTTTTTTTTTTTTTTAATCCCTGGGCTTTGTTTGCATCAAGTTAATAATCGGCGGCAGACGTCTAAGAATGAAAAGTTGGGGAGTAGAAATCTCCCTGTATTTTCCTGATGCTTTGCATTGACTCAGATTGTCTTATTTTTCAGGCTGAGCCATTCCTGAAGACATATAAAAACAGTAATTACACATACCCTAGCCAAATTCCAGTAAGTATCAACATCAGCATCCCTCTGTTGCTGTGCTGCATTTGTTCCTGTATTGCCATGAATCATGCTTTGCACCACAGGTGATATCAGTCTTTGGCCAAAGGGCAAAGAACAGGAAAGGATTCCTTGAGTAAGGCAAAATACATCCAGAAACACCTGTAAGGACACATGCTCAGACATCACAGTTATCAGTACAGGATGCTAATCCAAACAACGCTGAATATGACTATTGAATTGGGCAACCAAAACTTGTCTTATTACTTACACGTTAAACATGCTCTGGTTTATCCACTTGGTCTGCTAGGAATATCCAGGGTACTGCTGACTGTATTTCCTAGCCAAATGCTATTCATCCTTCTTCTTCTCTTTAGAATTATGGAAGCCAGCTGCTATGTGAGGACAGATCTCCATCCTCCCCTTCTTCAACTTCAGGTAGTCTTGCCCGGTTTGTGTTAGGAGGCTGAATTGCTTTCAACTGTCCTTCAGGATGACTCTTTATTTTTGCTGAAATGATTGCTGGACTGTGAAAATACTGCTCAGAAAAGATGTCATGTTTTTCAGCAACTACTTAATAGATATAATGCCAAACCATCACATGAAGTAACATTCTAAATAGCTTCACTTAGCTCATTGACAGTGGAGAACTTCAAAATATCTTGCAAGGAAAGCCAAACTTGTGTGCTGACACAGCTTTTAAGTGATACCACCTAAATCTTAGAGAAGGGAACCGGAAACACAGCTTCATGCACGTCAGTCTGGGATATAGCAGTGTTCAGTTCTTCAATTAACTTCGTACTGTCTTCTCCTTACTCCTTCTCTACCTTCTTAAAGCTTTTAATATGCTGTTCCTGGTTTATACAATACTGCATTTTTTTTATTGTTAGCTTAGTGTTGGACGTTGATTATAATGTATTGTTATTTGCTCCTTGCTCTTCTGTCTTTTTGGTAGCAATGTTAGCTATTGAGGGGCTGGATAATATGCATGTGCTGCTGCTACAACCATGTAAGATGAGCTGGAGAGAGCTCCTGTTTAACCACCTGGGTATTGCAAAAGCAACGTGGCTGAGCATCAGAATGCACAACAACGTGTTTTACATATGGAGCCATGAAAATGCATGGCTGTTCCCTATCTGGTTTCAACTGCATCTCTTTCTTTTATAGTGCATTCCCTAAAGCCAGCTGATGTGAAAGTTATAGCAGCCCTTGGGGATTCTTTGACGGTAAGAAGACAGTGTTTTTACTGTTCTCTTGGTAAAACTACAAACATGTGCCTTCTCTAGTGGAGCTGAAATGACTGTTGTACCTAGATATAAAGATCCAATCATTCGCAGATGATAATAGACCTAGCAGCTATAACAAGAAAGGTGTCAGTTCTCCTGCTCTGTGTTCCCCCCTCCCCCCCGCATATATTCACATGATTTGGAACAATGACAAATCCTTTAAAAAGGTATTTAAAAGGTTTGCTGAATTGGAGACAGAAGAGATTGGATGTTGTTGAAATTAATGGGACTTAATGCAAACATTAGGATCCAATGTTTCAAAGTTTTTATGAACAGGTACAGATCAGTGAACCCATCCTTTTCCCTCAGTTCTTTCTGGAATAGTGTGTGACTAAGGGATATTGGAAAACAGTGTTGTATTTATTTTATCATTAATGGATGAACAGGGGTGAGAACCCTCTGACTATCCATTTCAGGAGATACTCAGAATGTTTATTTTTCCTCTTTTAACTCACAGCTAATTTCTTTATTGAGATGTAGTTCTTGCTGAGGATGATTATCTTTGGCAGGCTGGAAGGAATACGTATCAAGATACAGACATCCTAAATTCTGCTACATGTTTATGCCCAATTTTTTCCTACCAGCTGAAGACTGAAGCTTTACAACCAGCTCATAGGAAATGTTGGGCAGAAAGACAGTTGAAATCTCTAGGATCTCTGAATGTGAGCCTTAACAACAAAGACACAGTTTGTGCTTACAAACCATGAAGCCTTTCCAACTGTCTGACAGGCATGTTGCTAAAACTCCTACATGCATGAGGTTACCAAAATAAATAGCAGCATTTCTATGCAAACATGCAATGTTGATCTAAGCAAGATAGTTAGTATCTAGCTGCAGTTGCAATATTACAATATCCAGGCCCCTGCAGGTGATTCTGCTAAGTATGGTCTGTAGAAACTGATGATAAAATCTGTTTTCATAGAAACAGCAGTTTTGCATTGCTGTCCGATCTGGACTTGGCCCATGCATAGTTATTCCGAACACCAGTCTTCCATTAACTCAATAAAGCTTATATAGAGGAGAAAATGTATTAGCATGGTTTTAATATGAAGTATTAGTATGACTTAATCTGAAGTAGCAGAATCTGTGATTCTGTGATATCAGTAAATAGTCTGCCTGGTTTTGTGATATAGTAAAGTACTACCTAGTACCCAGATTTAACATGAGACAAAAGCATAACAGCTGGCAGATACTCTGCTTCTGAATTCCCTTGTTTTGTTAAAGAGGGATGTAGTTGCCAGATTGCCCTTCTTCAGTATAAACGTGGAGGGTGCTTTCTTTATTCCTCTTATACTACTATAAAACTCACCATTTAGCACATTACTTTTCAAATAAAGACATTACAGTACTTCTTTCTGAGATATGTTTGTTTTCTGTGCTGAGTTTTATAGTGTTCCTTATTAGCCTGAAAGCTTTATGGGGTTGTTTGAGACGTTTTCATCATTCTTGAGTAATGCAATGTAAATGAGTTACTCAGCTCACCCAGACCTACAAGAAGAAAGCTTTTGTTTCACTGATTCGTCATTTATTTTGTGCATCATATACAACATGATGCTTGCAAATAATTACAAAAAGTATTGATGCATTTTTCAGGAGGAAGGTGGGGAAAAAACAGGTGTCTTCTAAAGCTTGTGAAGAGTTGCATTCAAAAGTAATTAAAATGACTATGTGTGACTGTCTATTGTGCTTTAATTTCATTGGGTTTATAAAATATAATGCCCAGGCTGGAACAGGAATTGCTTCATACAATCTCACGGATTTGGACACCGAATATCGGGGACTGTCATGGAGGTAAGTTTTCAGGCAAGGTGATGAGAATATGTGCATTATTTCCTGTGCAAAATATTATTTTCCACATGTTCCAGGGCTTTCAGCTGTCAGATAGTGGAAAAAGATTTGCTTTCTGGTTAACATTTCTTGTGAAGATATATCAAGATCCAATATTTGTCACAAAACTGGATTTACACAATGTTTTCAGCAGTAGAGCTTCAGTTTGCCTTTTAACTGCTCTCACGCTTTTATCTTCAGCTACTTTTGACAGTTGGTAGTTTTATGGTGGGCTGGAGATCCGCAAAACTGGAGAAAAATCACTGGAACAAATAAATTAGGCCATGTTGCTTTGGGGAGTTCTCAAAGTTTGGCATTTCTGAATTTTTTTGTAGAACTGCGAAAACCAGTTTCACTGCAGAACTTTTACCACATACAACAGAAAGTTGTAAAAGATGAAATTGGGGGTGGGGTGACGATATAGCTGAATTGACATAGACTGAAGCAGTTCTGTGCTGTCCTATCTCCTCTACATAAGCCAGAGTTTGGCCTCAGCGTGGCCCAGCAATTTAAAAGCTGGAGAGAACATACTGCTATGCAGGAAGCCCAAAAAAGAGATAAAGAAGCTGGTGCCTCAGCCATATGTCACCTGAGGGACTGGCTGGTTGGTGCTGCCTTAGAGCAGCTTTGTGAGGCTGGAACTGGTCTTCAGGTCTGCCCTGAAATCTGCAGTACTTTACAGCTCTGTCATTCAAATATGTAGCTGTCTCAGGAATTTTCTGGTATTTCATAATGATTAACTGTGCCTCTGCAGAGCCGCATGCACATAAATTTTTCTGATGAGCAACTTTACCACTGAAACCTCAGCAATTTTCCCCAAAGCACTTGCACATCTGTCCTTTCCAAGTAATATGATAGTTTGATAGTTACCAAATTAATAACCCTTCACCTTTTCTTATGAGGTATAGTAGGTTTTCTCTTTATGTGTTGTCTGTGTCCAGCTAAGAGATGAGTAACTTGTATTTCTTTTTCTCATTTTAGTATTGGAGGGGATGCCTCATTAGAGAACGTAACAACTCTACCTAGTAAGTAAATGCTTTGCTAGATTTAGCTGTGGCAAGTCTGGAGAGAGGGAATGGGCTGATTCATAATAATTTTACAGAGAGCTCTAAGCCATTTGAGAGTAATTCACAAGACTTACCTTTCAAAGAAACAATATCCTAGGACTAATGAAAAAAAGTTTCCTTCATCAGTAAAATTGAGAAGCGGATAGAAAATTCTTTCCTTCCTTTTCCTTCTCCCTTCTCAAACTGCTTAGTGAGTGTTATTTGAATTTCTAAATAAGCTTGCTATGTCCATGCTTGTGTTGTAATTAAAACTTACTTTTAATAAATATTCTACCACTTTTTTTTTTTTTTTTTTTTTTTTTCCAAAAAGGGATATTTGCAGAGAGCAGACCTCTTTAGTAAACATGTCTCACTAGCTCTATACGTAACATGAATGGAATAATTTTAACTTTGTTTTCATTGAAACTTGCAACCTCTCCTAACTCAGCCTACTGTTAATGTAAAACCACTGGAGTTTCAGTTTGGATTAAATAAAATAAATTTTCATCTGAAGAGGGCTGATAAATTTTCCTTTTGTGTGTTGCCCATTATTGTAAGTGCAATTTGACAAGAATATCATTAGAATGTCTTATTGATTGTTATAAGCAATTAATTGATTCGCAAGGTACAACCTTTGACAAAACCTTCATTAAAATGTGGTTAAATTCAGTCTTGGAGATTAAGGTAGCTTTTATGGTTTACAGTGTGACCATTTTCACATTCAGCTCAGAAATTTGCTGTCTGGCTCCTTCTGGAAATGACTATTGAGTGTGGTGGGAATTCACCATGCATTTGAGGCTTTCTTCAAATTTGTCAGTAGTATGAGATGTTGCACAGCTGCAAAGAGGACCCAGATCGTTTAGCTGAAAACAAGCTCCTGCTTTAACCCTCCTGGGTTAAAGCCCCTCTGAGGCTCATTTCACAAAGTCACCACCGCGTGACTGGGATGGTTTTAATTTAGACCTTAACAGCTACAACATGAAAGAGAGCTGGACACGGTAGTCTTTGGTTCTGGTCAGCTTCTGTTGGCAGTGCAGGGCACAGCAAGCACATGCTGTCTCATCACTGCTAGCTGGTTGTCCCCCTTGCTGCTCTTTGGTGGATGAAACAAAATGAGGCTGCAGCAGCTGCAATGTGCTGTCAAAACTGTGACAGTGCTGATCTCACTAGGCGGGGAACAGATATATTTTCTCTTCGTTGTCATCTTTCTTTTTCAGACATCTTTCGAGAGTTCAATGCTATGATCGAGGGCTATTCAACTGGCACTGGGCGTGTGAATGATTTGAATGCATTCCTTAACCAGGCAGTTCCTGGAGCAGAGGCTGAGTATGTAGCTTTTTGTTTTACTTTTGCAGGTGATGGATGCTTCATCTACTTCCCTTTCAACTGTCTCAAATGCTGACACAACTTGCTCTGAACAGCAAGCAAAACCAGTCTAGTTGGAGCTGAAAATTAGCTCAAAACATATTAAATGTATGGGCTTATTTCATACCATAACTTTCAAATGAAGCCAACAGTCCTGGTTATGAAATCTGCAAACAAGAAATTGACAGAAACTATTTGGTGGTGGTGGTGGTTTCTACACTTCCTCTTCAACATCCATTCATTTATCTATTTGTCTATAAATATCTTAGAGCATGGATGTTTTCAGAAAATGAACGTGTAGTGAATTGTTAAAGAGTTAATTGGAGGAAAAACTAGATGAAGTCTCCCATAACTGGCCTCAGGCATCTGGATAGGCAGGCAAGAGTGGTTGAGAGAGAGGAGAAATCAGCCACAGTCTGGACTCCAGAGAAAAAAGAATTGCAGATGGTCATGTGTAGGTTTTGGTGCATTGCAGACCTTGTGCAGTGATAGTTCTGCAAATTTAATAGGAATTGTGATGTCTTGCAGTCATCTCATTTTGGCTTTTTGATTTTAGTCACACCTGGGAGACTGCAGGAGTTAAGCTTTGATATACTGCTTATCCTAGAAGTCCCTGGTTTCTTATTGAAAGCGTCGGTCCTATTTAATTAACGAAACAGATGGCTGCTGGAATTCAGTCATAGCTTGGGCACAGGGTTTGGCAGACTGTGCCTGGGTTTGACAGTGTTAGTTGATATTACCCAGAACTCCATAATTTAATATTTTTGTTTGTTTAAAGAAAAAGTATTCTTCTTAAAGAGGCCTTGGGAGTGACATTCAGAAGCCAAGTGAAGTGTCTGAGTTTGCTGTATCTAAGCAATGATTGTTAGGATTTATCAGGTATTGTTTATCACTCTCCTGCACACCTTGAGTAACTTCTGACTCACACTAGTAATCTCAGTAAATGCTTGTATTTCCTGGCAGAAATGGTCCGCTAGGTCTCCTGACATATGTTACAGCCCCTCATACCTCAGAGAAGGGATTTTGTTTCCTAGTGATGACTGAACGTGTCTGTTTCTGTGTGTTGGTGAAACACTTGCAAGGATTATGGCTCTGCTTGAGCCATTTGTGAGAGTTTACCACCATGTTGCTAGATGCAGCATGTATTACTTGAGGTTTTGCTTGTTATAGGAAAGAATGAGGTAGGTGGTTGTCTTACGTTTTATATCAATTAAATCCTAAAGTAAAGAATTCCTGTAAACGGCTACAGCACTGTCCCTGAACTTTGAGATGCCTGTTTTGGGGCTCTTTTCCATCACATTATGATGGATCTGAGGAGATATATGCATCCTAGTTTAATTATTGAAATGCATTGCAACATAAGGAAACATTTCTCCTGTTTTAGATACTTGGCCCTGGAATGATAATACAGTCCAACACTTATTCTTCATCACCTCAAAATATATCTCTTCCTATAACCCAGAGGACAAAAATAGTCCATGAATGAAAGCTAATGCTGATATTTCAGAATTGCTACCTGGCCTGTCTCACTGCTGGGTGCCAGTCTGGGAACTGTTTTCCAGATATGCTGGGTCTTTTCTGAAAGGACGTGGTTCTGCACCCTTACTAGCTTTTGAAGAACAGGACTTATTAAAGTGAAATCAGTGGCTGCTTTGAAGAGCTATTTACTGAATGTAGCAGTGTAGACAAAACTTTCTTGAGCCCACCCCCATTCATTGCCAAAGTGCTTAAGTACATATTGGAGTTTAGGATGTATCTAAAGCATGTTGTTGAAGCAGAGCCTGGCTTATGTCTCTGATTGCACTTGAAAAAATGAGGCTAAGAACTTAAGACTGAGAGAACAGGTGACAGGAACTGTGAATATCTATTTCCCATTAGCAGACTTTCTGTTGATTAAGATCTAAATTTGGTGGAGGCTGCAGCTCAAGAATAGATGATTACTGCCACTGCTTCATTCAAAATGTTCAATCTTACTGACTGTGTTGGCTCAGGATGCATCAGCACTTCAGTGACTGCACGAGCAATGAAAGGTGTTGCAGACTGCCAGCTCAATAAGGGATGTTTTCCTCTGCAGTAATACTGAAGTCAATGCACTAGCTTAGTATCCATATCCACGGTAAGAAGAGAAGGAATTCTTGACCACCTGTGATTGTTTTTGGGATATAAGTAGGTTATGACTGGGGATAAGGGTAATGGCGAAGTGAACTACATGTGTGGGGTGCCTGTTTCATGAGTAGATGCACGACAGAGCTCATTCCCCATTAAATACTCTTATGTTAGTGTTAGATCAGTATTTGGTTAAAGAAAGGTGGTGAGAAATAACTCCTGTTCCTACAGCAAATACAGCATTGCAAAGGAGAGCTACTCTCTGGTTACTGTACAAAACCAGTATCATGCTTATTAATGTCATATGATGTCTAGAGAAGAGCTACGAAGCTGGTGAAGGGCCTGGAGCACAAGTCCTGTAAGGAGCAGCTGAGGGAACTGGGGTTGTTTGGTCTGGAGAAGAGGAGGCTCAGGGGAGACCTCATTGCTCTCTACAACTACCTGAAAGGAAGGTGTGGGGAGCTGGGGGTCGGCCTCTTCTCACAGGTGATAGGACTAGAGGGAATGGCCTCAAGTTGGCCGGGGGAAGTTCAGGTTGGCAATGAGGAGACATTTCTTCTCAGAAAGAGCAGTCAGGCACTGGGACAGGTTGCCCAGGGAGGTGGTGGCATCACCGTCCCTGGGGGTGTTCAAGGAAAGGTTGGGCGTGGTGCTTAGGGACTTGGTTTAGTGGGTGATAGTGGTGGTAGGGGGGTGGTTGAACCAGATGATCTTGGAGGGTTTTTCTCACCTTGATGATTCTATGCTTCTATATACAGTCAGAGAAATGTTTGTTACAAGAACCTAGTGACTGATGCAGCTCCAGAGCTGCCTGGAAGGCCAAGCTTTCTAACCACTTTCTCTTTTCTATGAATATTTGAGTATCAACATGCCCGGGCAGTCAAACAAGGTTGAAGTGTTTAGCCAAGGTAACCCAGAATTAGTAGCAATTTTATATATACATGCATATGAACATACATATGCAGTTGTATTTATACATATATATATATATATATATATTTATGTTTGTGTATACATTCAAAAGAGAGAGGGTGTTAGCATAGCTGTTGAAAAACAGCAAGGCTGTCATCTTGTCTAAGTGATCTTGGAAGTTGCTTGGATTTTAAATTTGCTTAGAAAGGTAGAGTGTTCTGAGCTGTTTTACACAATTGGAAATTAAGTATGGACTTGGGGTGCCGGCTACAGGAATGGGGGATGAGTACGCAGTGAACTCTGAAACACCTCAGCTTTACAGGGCTGGGTGAGCCACGGTGCGTGCACAAACATTGCTCAAGAGGTCAGTTAAATATTGAGACTTGGGATTCCCTCCTCACTTTAGTACACGAGGAATAGCTTGATAGTAGCCCATTTCTGAACAGGCCATCTGCTAACAAACATGTTGCTGTGTCTGTCATTATAGCTGTTAAGCAGTGTAATAGAAAACTAAACTTATGGTTCCACATTAATTATTGAACTTGAGTAAAATCTGTATTCAAATCCAATTTGATGATGACTCTTCATAAAGATGTGAACATGTAATTTGATTACTGCAAAATGAGGATTACACTGTCTCGTTGTTAACTCTCCTGGTATCTGACATCTCACACATTTAAGGTGTCCAAAGAGCGTTAATATTGTGCTCTCCATAAGGGTGTATCATTCGCTCATTGGTTGCTCTTCTTCACAGGCACTTACCAACTCAAGCAAGAGCTCTCCTGAGACTAATGCAGACTGATTCTGTAAGTTGCCTGGGACTCTGATCTTACAGCACAAGAAGAAACAGGTGTTGCTTCACATGATAGATCCATCTGCACAGATGCCAAGTGCATATCAAAGAAATTTATGCTTACTATTTTCTTCTTTGTTACACAGAGAATTGACTTCAATGCTGACTGGAAAATCATAACCGTGTTTATTGGAGGAAACGATCTGTGCAACTATTGCAAGGACCCTGTGAGTATTAGAACCTGTTAACTAAAATGGTAATGGGACTGTGATCAGTATGTCAAGGGAAATCCACGGATCCTTAGAGCCTTCATAGAGATTATCAAAACAGCAGTACATACAGTTCACAATTGAGGTTGCTGCAGACAGTGCCCTGATTAAAAACCAAACCAACAAACAAACAACAACAAAAAAAAAACACTTACCAGCAACCAAGTAAGATGGTTGTGTTCTCTCTGGCTTACTCCAGGGTAAGAACCACTTTTTGTCTTTTCTGGCCACGAGCAAAAAATGGAAGGGAAGAAAAGCTTCCTTTGCCTGATCTGGTAATTGCTCTACTGCTAGCAAGGCCTCATTAGATATCCAAGAAAGAACTATACTGCTTTGAACTACCATCAGTCCAATCCTACAATGGTTGTCATCACCCCATAATTCGTATTGTAGGAAAGTGCTAGGGACAGGTGAGGTATGTATGAGAGAAGTTGCTGCAGTGCAGCAATTCATTCAGCAGCAAGTCATTTGAATTTTATGCTTCACTGGATTGTGAAGAAGCCTTTAGGGCTGCTGTAAGGAGATCATGGGATTTGAGTGGGCAGGTGATAGGGAGAGGCCACCTTTCTCTGTCAGATCTTACTCTCTTACTTTAAATATGAAAATTTCCTGTGAGTGCTTTCAGTTCTCCTGCAACCACTTGTGCTTGGGAAATGTGCTGCTCCTGCAGTAGCCTTGCTATAGGCATAATTGCTGCTACCACCAAGTATTATAGCTTTATTTACAGCCGTGTCCTTGACTAGCAATGATTTCTCCTGATTTTATGAGAGCTTATCAATTGGCTCTGAGCATGCCTGTGGTTGCCTGATTTATGCTTTTCAGCATGTGATCAGATTAGGTTCCTTCCCGTATCCTTATGTAAAGCACCCAGTGGACTGGTTAAACATACAGCTTAATATAGCTTTATTTTAAATAGGTTTATTTTAAATCCAAAATGTGACTGAGTCTTTCTATATTTTAGATTAATTGATATGCATAACATTCTTGGCCTCTAGAAAGAAGTGAGAACATTCTCCTGACCATGGTGTTGTATGGCAGAAAAGGAAAAGAATTATAGAATCATAGAATCATAGAATATCCTGAGTTGGAAGGGACCCTTAAGGATCATCAAGTCCAACTCTTGACACCGCACAGGTCTACCCAAAAGTTCAGACCATGTGACTAAGCGCACAGTCCAATCTCTTCTTAAATTCAGTCAGGCTCGGTGCAGTGACCACTTCCCTGGGGAGCCTGTTCCAGTGTGCAACCACTCTCTCTGTGAAGAACCCCCTCCTTATGTCAAGCCTAAATTTCCCCTGCCTCAGCTTAACCCCGTTCCCGCGGGTCCTGTCACTGGTATGAATGGAGAAAAGGTCTCCTGCCTCTCGACACCCCCTTACGAGGAAGTTGTAGACTGTGATGAGGTCTAAGAATCACAATTAATGTGATTCTTTATCTTCCCAACTCAAATGTCTTGTGCCCCCATTTAGCAATAATCTCTTCTGTTCTGTTTCTATCAGGATCACTACTCAGCTGTAAATTTCACTAGTAGAATTCAAGAAACTCTTGATATTCTGCATGGACAGGCAAGTACTGTGAAATTGTCCTGGTACTGTAGCTTGAACCGGTGTATAATTGATGGCTGGGTTTCTTCCATTTTGGTACCAAATGTGGTCTGCTGACTTTGATATGAGTAACTGCTTGTGTGTTGTCTAAGAGTAGTGAGATGCTGTGTGAAATGAGAGACAGCAGCATTGAACCATGGTGTTGGAAAAGGATCAACAGCTGAGTTGAAGTTTTGTGGGTTTTGTTGTTTCTTTTTTTTTTTTTTTTTCTCCTCTCAACGAGAGAGAAAGGGAAGGGGTGTTGAATGACTGGACTTTGACTTAAATTAAGTGCACTGTGGGTTGTATAATCAGTTCCTTATAAGGTGAAGTCTGACTTTCCTTTCAGGTTCCAAAAGCTCTAGTGAATCTGGTTGAAGTGATAGACATCCTTCCTCTAAGACAGTTGTTTGTGGATACACAAGTTCCGTGCCCCACTTACCTGGCAGAGTAAGGCTTGTTTGACTTTCTTTTGTATTTGAACTTATTTTTTGTGATGATAAAGCAAGTTCTTTCTCCGTGCTCCTTTCATCATAGAGAAGTGTGTCCATAGCACTGCAGTCCCACGGGCATCGCATCCAGTGCTGATATCATCCTGCCCAATGGAGTTGCCTTATCTTGGCTTTGATCTAAAAGATTCCGAAGTACATTTGTTTTGTTGGCTGCAAATATTTCAGGCAGCTCTGACACTAGTCTGTGACTATTGAGCATAAGTAATGGCAGGCCAGCATTGGTGCACTGGCTTAGAGATGCTCCTTGGCAAAGTTTATGAGTCTGGAGGACTGAGTTGCCTGTTTTAAACAGCAGGTTTTTTGTTTTTTTTTTTTTTTTTTGTTTATTTCTGTTTCAATTTAGCTGAGACATATAAGGACTTCTGATGTTATAGTTAAATAAAATAAGGCACTTTGAGCTACTATTAAGAAGCAGAAGTTTAGGATTCCTGGGATATGGCAACAATTGGTTTAGAATAAGAGTAAAAGCATGTGAGGCTGCTTAGATTAATACTGGAGAGATCAGAACATGACTATTCAGTGATCGCATCAGAGAAGGCAAGGCTTGCATGGGATTTGGGGCTGGGACTGTAAAAGGGCTAGTAGCACTAGGATTTCATCTGGACCTGGGAAGGCTTACCAGGTTTCCAGATTTTAGGGTAGAATTAGGCTTGATAGAAATGAGTGCTCTAAATCATGCTTCTGGTTTTAAAAGGCAGTTACAGATCTCACTGTGACTCTAATGGTACAGGCTAAGGCAGCACATCAGATGATACATAAAATGAGCAAGGTGATGATATTCACTGGCAAGAGAGAGGCTTGGGCTGAGTATAAGAGGTCAGACTAAAGTAACAGATGTAGCCTTTCTACACCAGGATTGAGATGACAAGTTTAGGCTCTATGGAGTAGGGTTGCATTAAAGCTAAATGTACATCTGTAGAACTATACTTTGGTTTGGGCTGCTTGTGTTCCCTCCCAGGGCAGGATAGTATTAAGCTCATGGGCTGGTTAAATTAAGACTTGCGTAATAATTCCTTGGCCTCTTGTTAAGATTGGAGAGGATATGATCTGTAAATCAACTTGACTGAAGACCTTCCTGGCTGAAAGCGTCATGGTTCTGGCCTTTTCATGATGCTGTTAGCATAGATGTGTTTAATCCATAAACCTGCTTACAATAGCTGAGACCGCAAAGTAGGGACACCTCAGAGTAAGGCAACTCTTAACAGGTCATTAATTTTAGTGAAGCTTGGTTCACCTTATCTTGAGTCAATATTTGGGTACATAGGACTCACTGGGCTACTGCTGCCATGGTCTCTTAGCTCTTAAGTTTACAAAATTTGCCAAACATGGCTAGTTTGTAGTAAACTAGGCTCCTGCACCTAAGGTTAATAGTATAGATGGTTGTGCCCCAGCATTTAGAACTTTAAGACAAGGAGATCTTCTGTGCATTTCATTCAGGTTTGAACTGTAAGGTTTCCTGTGGTACATAATGTGCTTGGGTTAAAATTATTTATACAGGGTACCTCAGGATGGGGTTGAAGTCTTCAAGTATTTGGATTTTATGGCATTTTGAGGGAATATGAAGTATTTGCAGAGTGGACAGCTATCTCCAGTTTCAGTGACTTTATTGTAATGAATAATTTACATTCTTTGCTGATCCTCCAAACAGGAACAAGTTCTATATCTTGGGAAGGCAAAACGAATTGTTGATTGGAAAGGTATCAACTCAGAGATAATACAGGCAGTAAATTTCAAAGATCTCTTTTCTAGTTCCAGAGGGAATGGCATGCGTCTCTCTTTGTCAGGCTGCAGGGACTTTAGATGCCTTGCATGGGACAAACTGGCATTCTACAGTGTACCTCACTTTTTTGTGCCTGGGGGTGAAACCAAACAGGTATTAGAGTAGCATCGTTCATTTGAGGCAGAAAATAATCCAAGGAAAATAAGCCAAGGTTTGAAATGGTAAACAGTGCTATGGACAATAAGACACTTTCACAGAAATTCAAGCGTACAGATTTCCTTGTTACTCCCATGTCATGAAGATGTTGGGTGGTAAAGGGCGACTTGCGTTCTAAAATATCTAATCCTCTGTGTTCTTGTTTTCTCCTCTAACCTCTCCCACAGTTATCTGTGTAGTTGTGTTCTCACAGGAGAAGAAAACTCAAAAAACTTAACGATGGTGAGGGAAGCCGTCAGAGCTTACCAGGTATGTTTATTAAGAGAATTTATTACTTTGCCTCCAGTTGAGATGAGCTTTTGATTACCAAGCAACCTGCCTGTTTATAGCAAATCATAGGGCCCTTCAGGGTAAAATATTGCTATGAGCTAAGCAGGAGCTAATTTTGATGTTATCCAGAACACCATGCGATGAAAAACAGAAGTAAATCTCTTCAGAAAAATACAGATGGACAGGTGAGAGTTCAGTCACCAAAATCCTGTCCCTCACAACTGCAGTATTGTGTTGCAGCCTTCTCAGTCCCTTTTACAAGGCTTACCTTTTGCCAGTGTCTCTATTTCAGTTAACAAGCAGAAGCTTCCTAATGATTCTTGGGCTCGCCCTCTAAAAGAAAGAAACAAAAATGCAAACAACAGCAAAACAGTTTTTATGCAGAGATGTTGATGGGTTATTGGTGGCTGGGTTTGGTTTCTTGCAGCTTGGTGTTCAGGGACTGGTGGAGTCTGGCAGATATGACACTCATGAAAATTTCACAGTGATCATTCAGCCCTTCCTCCGAAATCCCACGATTCCTCTTGATCAGGTATGGTCTAAAGAGACTTACATATGCAAAGAACTAAATGTGAGTATCTAACATTTACAGAAAGTATGCAAAATAGTTTCAGCTTGTCATGTGCTTTTCTTACTAGAACTTGTTGATTTTTAGTACAACAGATTAGATTTCTTTGTGTAGATATCTGCTCTTTGTTTTACATATTGTTCTATCAGTATGAATTGCTTTTTTGGACAATGAATCAAAACCTGCATTAAGAGGTTGGTTTGTGTATGTTCTCAAGGATATGTAAATACTTTTCTTTCTCAAAATATAGTGTGATTAATAAAAGACGGAGATATTAAGTTACGGTTCTTAAAGCAACCTAGCTGCATTGCTCACTGAAGACTAGAACATCACCTCTTCTTCATGTCCCATAACTTATGTGTCTGACAGAAAGAGAAGTTTTCATATGATCTAGAGGAAACAACAGCTTTATGTAGTGAGCCCTTTTTCCTGTTATTGGCAATTATATTTCAGTTTCTTGAATAAGTCCCAGCAAGCTGTGAATCTAGGAAGTGATCTGTACCTTCTCTGAAACTGAAACTCCACTTGCTAATTTTCACGTAGATCTGTGCTTCCTACTCTCACCTGGAACTAAATATGCAGATGCAGCAAAATATTGAACAGGGTTTGCCTTAGTATTATCGAACCAATGGCTAGTGATAAGTTTGAAGAGTTTCAAATACTGCTACAGATAAAACTCCTAAATTTAGAAAACTGGTTGAAAACTTCACAGGTGAAAAACAAACAAACAAACCAGGCTTTTTTAAAAATTTTTATTTATTTATTTTTTATGAAGCTGGCTCCTGTGAAAAGCCATCCTTAGGGATTTTGTTGCTAAGGTGAGGAACACAAAAATAAAAATAGGAGAAGCAAAGTGTTTCTGAACTTTTTTTTATAGTCTCACAAGCATTAGCTGAGATTTTAAGGAAGTTCAGGGTGTTGTCTTTTCCTTATCTCACACTAAATTCAGATGTTCCTGAACTGAAAACTCTGCCTCTAAACTTGGCAAAAGATCGGATGTAGATCCAAATGCTGGTAGTCATCCTCATTAGCTTGCTCAAACACACTGAATCAAAAAACTGCTCAAGTTTTGGGGGAGGACTGCTCTGAACAACAACAAAAACTTATTTCAGTTATATGTGATTTAAACTCTTTCTTGTCTCAATATTCACATGAAAGCCAAGGTATTTAAATGTCCAAGCCTTACTTGCTCCAGACGTCCCAGTATCTGTATTAAAGCACAGCTGTGCTTGCAAAGGAGGCCGTACCTGTACTCGGTCAGTTTGGCTGCCTTCTCTCAAGCACTTGGTTTTTGCTCCTTTCAAGCTTGCAGAACTGACACAACTGTGAGAAGATGGATGGCTTCTGTTCCTTCTGGTACAATGTCTATAAGATGCTCATTCACGTGTAAAGGTACAGCAGAGCATAATGGTGCTGAGGCAGCCAGTTCTGGTGTTGTGCCAAGGAGAGGATCCCATTTTTCTCACAGAACACAGAGAGAGACTAGATACCAAACTCAAAATGGTGTTTTTGCTGCTGTTTTGTGGATCTGTCCTTGGAAACACATAAGCATTTCTAGCTAAGCTTTTCTGGTAGCTAGTGGACCTGCTGAAGCACGCTTTGTATCACCAGTTAATGAGGCCTTCCACATTAGAGTGGCAAGAAGAAGTAGAGTGAACTGGCTCTGATCTGGCCTCAGAAATCTGAAGTTGGAGCTCTGTGAGTTCTTCCGCACTTACATGTACTTTATGCTTTCATCTGTAGGACGGTCATCCGGATGTCTCCTACTTTTCACCTGACTGCTTCCATCCAAACCAGAAAGGCCATTCTCAGCTTGCCCGGGCTCTCTGGAATGCTCTGGTAAGGTGACAGGCTCTGCATACAACAGTCTTTAGCTAGACCACAAAGATTATGTAATAAACATTGTAATGAAGTCCCAGATAACTCTGTAACGTGGTGATAGGTGCCCAGTGTTTGTTTCTTCTTTCCTAGTCAGATACCCTCAAATTTCTGCCTACCTACAACCTAGAAGCTCTTGCCTCTTAGATTCAGTGGGGAAGGGAGGGGTGCTGAAGGTGCATGATCAGTCAGTCATGATTTCAGCTGAGCAGCTTGAAATCCATTTCACCCATTGTCATGAAAGTCGGGATATTTACTAAGGATGATGTTTCTATGGGCTGATATGAGAAACCACCAAATAAAGAATCGTGACTACGTATGCCAATTTAAAATGGATTACTTAAAAGTGTTTTAAATCCTTGTATTGTGAGAGTCTCACTAGGAATTAAAGTAGCTTTAATTCAGTTTAGCTTTACTACCTTTGCAAATGAATAAAACTTGGTAACAATGAGTCATAAAGATTGGTTAAGCAAACTCATTGTGCTTAGGATTGTAGTGCAGTAGGAGTATGCATGCAGTCCGATGCAGTATCTTAGATCCCAAATGGTAACTTCTTTATACTTTGGGGTAATGTCTTAGCTAAAATGATTGCCTGCAATCATCAAGCAGTACCTCTAATTAAATTTTGTTTAATCTTCTACATATAAACAGCCTTTTCTTGGAGCTGCCATCGTGCAACTTAGCAATAAAAACTGAGGGACTCTTAGTGTCTTCTCTTTTATGCAAGAGAACAGAGTTTACAACCTCGCCTTCTGGCAAAAGTCCAAGGTACTTCATGTGCCTGCCAAAATCATCCTGGAGTTTAAGCTGATCCAGCATAGCTCTCCACTTCCCATTTTAAACTTCTTTCTAGAGTTGCTGTTTTGTTGCTCAGTTGCCATGTTCCTTCTGAGGAGCAAAGGCATTTCAGCCTTGGGTAAATCAAGGTCTGTAAATGCAGGCAGTTTTAAAAAAAAAAAAAATTAAAAAAAAAAAAAAAAAAAAAAAAAAAACCAGACTGAAAGGCGTGTTTAGATTCTGTTGGATAGAATTGTTATACAAATGCAAGATGAGCTGAGACAGCTACAAACTTTTGCTTATTTATTTATTTTTGTCCCTCCTAGTTACAGCCTGTAGGCCAGAAAGCTGACTCATTTAACTTCATGGTTGACGCTGTCCTCAGCTGCCCGACTCAGGTAAATATCCCCATGTTGTGGAAGATGGGTATCAGGCAGCCCTACGTGCTTGTGCGTCCTGCAGACAGCAGGGGTTCAATATGTCTGGGGCAAGTTTGCTGAAAACTTTCCTCCTCTGCTTACCTCTGAATGAGCAGGTGCCATCAATGTACCTTCTCTGGTATCCCTTGGCCTTTTGTTGTGCAGTGAATGCTGACTGAGAACATGCTGATTTGTGTGTTTTCAGTTTTAGCCTAAACAAACGTGCCTTTCTTCATTAATACAGGCTCCATTAGTAGGGGACAAAACCAACTATGCAGTCTGTACAGCCTCTTTTGAAGGGAAGAGAGCGCCATATAGTAGTCAATTGTTTATTCCCCTCTGCTGACATAGGTCAAGGTTTCTCCAGACCTTACATCAGTGTCTTTTGAAAGAATTAAGCATCCAGTAATATTTAATAATTTGTGGAAAGCTTAAGAGAGGGGAATGTTAATCTGCTAATCAGGATCTGGCATATGTCATTTTTGCCATAAGGTGCTAAACAAAAATCTTGCTTCTGAATTTTAAAGTAAGGAGCGTGGTTGCAAAATATAGATACATCTTTTGCAGCTTAGACAATTACTTTTTTGATGTTTGTTGATGTCACTTGCTCTGGATTGTTCCATGTGTTTTTTGCCTAATCTCTCTCTCTCTCTCTCTCTCTCTCTCCTTTTTTTTTTTTTTTTTTTTAAATTTCTTCTTTCTCCCAGGCTAAACCCTTCCTGGCAACATATAAAAATAGCAACAACGCCAATCCAACTCCAACTGTGGTTCCCACCAGTGAGCCAGCAGAGGTAACTGTTGCATACTTTGCTGCATTTTAGACAAACTATGCAAAATGGTCCCTGTTTGGTGACTGTTCACACATCATCCTGAATTTATAAATGCAATAACCTATTAACAGTTTTCAGACAGAGAAGTATATCTTGCATTGCATTGTTTTCTATGTAAATAAATGTTAAACTCTTCTTTTCCCAGAAGGCAGACAAAATTAATTGTATCAGTTGGTGCAATCGTATTGAAACTTTTCTCTACAGCAAGTCACCCAAGGTGCATCATTAACTCATCCCTAACAGTAGGGGAAGAGAATTTAGGATCCTGAGTACCCAAATGATCTGAGGACTCTTCTTGAGCCACTGTACTTCCATGCACTCAAGTGTGCTCAACCTGCAGAGGGCAGTCACCTTATTGGATTTGCTGCCAGCTGCAGAGGAGGTGACGGGGATTGGTCCTCCAAAGGATTTACTTTCCATGATGACCGAGCAACTACCACAGGGCAGATTAAACAAACTGCAGAAATAAACTTTGTGTAGGACTTGAGGAAATGGGGCAGTAACTTGCTCTTGACAAATGGTTGCAGGCACGCAGATTTTCTGCGAGGGTTGCTCTGTTTTGGTGATACAAGTATGGTTGGGGATGGCAGTCAAAGTGGACTGGGCTAGCTGGACGTACCAGGGGTCCTCATACCTAACTAAATTAAGGAAATCTCTGTAAGTCTTGAGGGTTGCAAAGAGCAACCACTAATATGGTTTCAACGAGCCATAGTTTACAATGTTGAAATAGGATTTTTGTCTGTAAAGATAAAATTATAATTTTAATGGGTAATTCTTGCACTTACTGAATCTCAATGGCAATAGCTTTTGAAATGATAAAGTAAAGAAGCAGTAGAGAGAGTAAAAGAACAGCTTCCTCTCTGATCTAAAAGTACTCTCAGCTATCCTTTCTAACTTCTGGAAGCAGCCTTTAACTAGCTGTTGGATTGTAGAGCCTATTACACCATTGTATAGGAGAACAGTCTTTCCCTCACTGTCATCTCTGCATTGTTGCTTACTGCCAAAGAGCGTGGGCAACACCTTCATCAGATGCTTTTGCTGGTGAATCAAGATGTTTAGTTATATGTGGTTGACATCGTTTCATTATTGGTGGAATAAACATAATAGCTATGATATCTCCTACAAATGTATGGTAAAATCTAATTATTTAGAGGCTGACAATTCTGTTTTCTGAAACATCAGAGGGTTCAAATTCTCTTAAAATGTTATGTTCACTGAAACAAGCAATTTTTGAAAGTTTTCAGGAGAGGAATAGGCAGGTAAACAGAAAGTAGTAAAAATGTAATACATGAATATAATGTAACTTCTGTTTACTTCTGTTTTCTTTGGAATTACATCTGGTATCTCTTCAGACAGTACTTCAGAACTGGAGACGCTATCTCCTAGATCATGGACAAAATCTCCAGGCTGTAGAGGAGGGAAAAAAATATATTCTTCTTATGGAACTGTTGTTATAAGCAGTATTTCTAGATGATATGTTTTGGCTTTGATAAAAAGATGTGTTTTGGCTAGAAAATGTCACCAAAAGTAATTGATGTTTGGACAGCATTCCACAAAGAAGAGGACAGACTGATCTTAGAGGTCTTTTCCCACCTAAAAGATTCTATGATTCTATGACTCTTCAGCTGTATAGGCACCAAAATAAGATCTATTTTTGAATTTGGTTTTGGCCTTTACTGTACAATTAAACGATATATGTATTCCATGTTGTCTTTTAACCATAACGTGACACAATTTGATAAACTGTCATTTCAGAATTGGGGCAGTGACCTGTCTTGTTCAGAACAGACTCCATCCAGTCGTGTCCCAACATCAGGTGAGAGTGAACTCATGAGCTAAAATCCCAAACAGGAAAGATTTCACCTTTTTTTGTTTGTTTGTTTTTGTTTTTTCAAGATCAATAAGATCTTGAAACTGCAAATCCTAGGTAGAAAGCAAACAATAAAAGCTAATATATTTAACTGCAAAGCAGGAAAGTCCATCCTGCCATACGTGACAAGCTTTACAGCACAGCAGGTGTACTCTCTGTGGATAAATACAATTATGTTTATCAAATCCATATATTATATATAGCAACATGGCAGATTAAAATTGCCTAGGTTGGTTAGCGGCTCAGCAGGTGTGATTTACCTGGCGAGCCGTGTCTGATAGGAAGCACAGTAGCAGTGCTGTTCATAACTGGGAGGTTTTATGGGCAGATTGCTAATGGGAAGTATTGATTTATGACCCAAACCTTAGAAACCCTAAACGTATCTAATCCATTTTCACTCTTTTCCTACATATGAAAAGCTGTTTTAAAGTCTGTATTTCCTTGTTGGTTGAGTACATTGTTGCAAGCAAATGGCAAGAAGCTTTGCCTTTTGCCTTGTGGATACAAAGAACTTGAGGCTCATTCTCCCTAAAAGTCTGTAAAAATACCATCCGGTTGGAACTAAAGACTTGGACCTTTATTCTGCTATTTATTCTGATAAATAGTATTTTAAGTCAGTTATCATTAATCATGATTTTTCTCCTACCTCTTTCAGTACATGAGCTACAGCCTGCTGACATCAAAGTCATTGGCGCACTGGGAGATTCCCTGACTGTAAGTACTGCGGTATTGCCACGTTTAGAATGAGAAGAGTAAGTGTTGCTTTCTACCTATACACAGTTGTGTCAGGCAGAAAGAAAATTGCTTTGGCTTGGCAAAGCAAAGCTCATCTACCTGTGCCCCTTTGAGAACAAATAGCCTGAAGGGATCTGAGTGACACTGGCAATTGTGTAATCCAGTAATGAATAATTCAGGCCAGGACAGAAATGGGATCATATTCTCCATTGCACAGAATCTATTCAAGTGTTTTTGAAAAGGAAGAGGTCTCCCTTATAGTAACAGTATTTTCTGACATAAGAACAAGTAAGGGGCATTTTTCATGCAGTAAGAGGTCTTGCTGTAAATTCCTATGGAAATAACTGATAGCTGACCAAAGTGCTTCTCTCTTGGGATAGTTCATCTCAGTATATCAGAATTTTGCTTTCAGCTGTTGCTTCCTGGATTAGGTGCCTTTCAGTTTTAACTATGATGTATGTCATGTATTGAGAAATGCATGGGGGGAAAAAAAAAATCATAGAAAATAAAGGCCCCAGAAAAAAGAATAACAGGAAATACTGCAGATCTGCACTTAAGTTTTTTGAGGAAAAAGTTCCAAAATTACACAGCACTACAGAATTGTTCTGGCATGGGATGAAGGCAGATATTGGTGTCAACATGAACTCTAACTCCTGAGCTAAACCTGTGCTCATTCTAGCAGCTTCAGCTCCTGTAGAGTTCAGAAGGAGTTGAATGGACTAAAGCCTTCAAATGGTCAGGCTTATCAACTGGCAGGTGTGCATGTCTTCACCTCCTCATTAACTCTGAAAACTGATTTTGGTGTTCCTGATGTAATCCTGGCTTCCTGCTTACTGAGCTTTGAGCTTTTCTTAGAAGACCTCAGTAATGATCCTGCAACCTTCCCTCCTATCCATGGCTACAACACTTAAAATTAATTGCTTGGTTTCCTCCCCCTAGCGCACACATCTCTTCTTTAAATTTTCATTCTTCAGTACGTGAAATTTCTCAGACATCCCTAACAATAAGGGCCAGACTGATGCTTGAGGACTTTGTCTCAACAGCTGAGCAAGGCAATTTTCATACTGCCATTATTCATGCAATTCTTACTGGATGCCATTGCTACAGGAAAGTGTGACATTTTTTACGGGAAGTAGTACTGGCTGGGGCTGGGGGGGAAGGACACAAATATGGTATTTATCACACAAGCTTACACATCCACACATTTGCACACACACAAAAAGTCTATTATAGCCAGCAGCAACACATACTTTGTACTTCATAACCATCCCTGGTGCAGAGGGACTGCAGCAAAGATCTGTCTTGGTCCACTAAGGCACTGATTTCTTCCTCCTGGTGTTTCCCAGAGGAGCTCTGAATGCAGTCAGTATTCAGGGCTGTATTGATACCATGAAGCTGTGGTTTAACCAAGAAAGCAGCTGAGCACAGCACAGCTGCTTCTCCCCTCCTCTCTCCCCCCACCTTATGGGATGGGGGAGAGAATTGAAAAAGGTTAAAGTGTAAGAACTTGTCTGCTGAAATAAGAACAGTTTAATCAGAAAAGAAGGGGGGGAGAATAAATAGAACCCAAGCAAGTGATGCACAAATCAATTGCTCACCACCAGCCAACTGATGCCCAGCCAGTTCCTGAGCAACAGCAACTCCCCACATATTTCTTGTTCAGCATAACATAACATGGTATGGGGCATCACTTTGGCTAGTTTGGGTCAGCTGTCCTGGTTACATCCCCTCCCAGCTTCCTGCACACACCTAGCAGAAAAGGCGATTCAGTGCAATCAATGCTATTTTCACCCTAAAACACAGCACCATACTATGAAGAGAATTAACTCTATCCCAGCTGAAAATAGGACATGTCTTTTTGAGGAGTACAAACTGAAATTAAACCGTTAATAAACTATAAAACTGCAGGTGCTGACCTTGGTAGAAGGTGGTTTTTTTTTGTTTGGTTGTCTTTTTTTTAGTTAAATAAGCTTCTTTTCCCAGTCCTGTGAGCACTCAAATCCATCACCAATTTCTTTGTTATGGTGGCTTTTCTTTATACAAAATAATAATAATAGTAAAGCTCACCCTGCAAGAAGACTGTTCTCAGCCTAAATGCAGTTGGAGATTAATGAAACGTTGAGCAATTTTGTCATGTCACTGGCTGGAAATGCATCTGTCCAACTTCCCAGCACCATTGCACAGTGAAAGCAATAGATATGCCAACGCGCTTATCTGTGTTGGCAAAAAAAGAGCCTGCCTACACCTCACTAAGTCTGTGTGTTAGACTAGCAGACTGGGTCCCAGAAGAGTAAAGTGGGTTTTGCACCAAAGATTTGTTTTCTTGGCAGATTAAAAGCCAGCTCCTCTACTGATTTATTTACAGCTAAACTGGCAGGGAATTTTTCATCAGTGTTTTTCCCTGGATTATTAAGTCTCTCAAAATCGGCTTTCTTCAGGAAATGCCAGAATGAAGCATTTTCCATTAGAAAAATCCAAACAAATAGAAAGCTGTAGATGTTAATCTGGATCCCCTAGGGTTGCTGAAACTAATATTAGAGTTGTAGTTCCAAGGCCATATGTCTTTGGCCTTACAGCCTGATGCCCTCTGGCTGGGCTATATCTCTGATGCTCCAAGGTCTATTGACTAGATGAAATGCTTTTGAATATGAGGAGAAGGCCATGAATTTGAAGTGTAGGAGATGCAGGGCTGACTGGGGGCAGCGTAGGCTGGTTAATGAGAACATGGAACACTTATGCTATAACAGAGATATTGAAGAAAAAAATGTCTGTATGCAGAATAATGTTACCTTCAGCGCTTTCATATCACATTGTCTGTCCTACCTAAGCTTGTAACACCTTTTTCTTCTGGTATTGTATAAATGATTCTTTCCATCGTTTCCAGACTGCTGTAGGAGGCCACTCAACCGACCTACAAACAGACTTGAGGGGACTTTCCTGGAGGTAAAAACTCTTGATTTCCTCTCTGGCATTTTTGTCCACAGACACAGTTAAAAGTGCAGGTCACCTGGTTGAGTAGTTACATACCGAAAAAAAATGGAAATGAAATGTCCCACACAAAGGGGTGTGCTGACACAGCTGTAGTAGCTAAATTCTACTTCTATCATAGCAATTTCTCCCTGCTGAGAGTAAACATAGGGGTAGGGTAGGATGCAGAGAGTGATTATGCTGGCTAAGGACTTGAGGGAATCAGAACTGGAAGAGAAAGGGAGTGATTTTTGTGTTGTTAGTTTTGTGTGCGTTTGCTTGTCTTATTATTTTTTTTAACCAGACCTGACTGCTACCAGCAGGCTCCTGTGCCCCCGTCTGGCAGTACTAGATTATTAATATGAGTAAATTATCTCAACCTCCTACTAGTCCCTCCGGAATTTATTCAAAATATTGCTGCTGTTGTTGTGATTATCTAATATGGTGTCTAACACTAGAGAATCTAAGTGAGTGTGAATTGGCACAAACACGGTGAGAACACGGCATGCACGTTCAGTGAAGATACCCCAAATATATTTGTGGTTACAAAGCGGGCAATGACATCATATATTAGAGTGGATATGAGCCTCCATGTCCACAGTAGAGTGGAAGGAAACTGCCTATTTCATGTAGGCAAAAGTATGTATGGTAGATAAGCAAGCGTATGTTTATTCATCTTTCTTTTCTGCACCCTACCCCCACCCTAAATGTACATGCAAGCATAGACATGTCAGAGGGTCTGACAGAGGTGGTGTAAGAAAGTATTGGCTTGTTACAAAGATGTTATTTGAATGGTAGATGCAGAGGCTTTTTTTCATAATCAACACTGCAGAATCCTAAATAGGTGGCTAATGAGCATTTAATGCAGTCTCTCTTCTATGCATAACTGCACACAAATGTAATTTCAGCAAGGTCACGTGGAGCAACGTTGGTGAGGAAAAATGCCTTTCTCTGATGGGCATCCCAGCATGTCCATATGAAAAATTATTTCTCGGCTATGCTCCATTCCTAGTTTGGCATAGTTTCTACCTTAGCTGAAACCCTGGTTGATTTAATCTGAAATCTCCTTTCAGTACTTCCCCTGAATTCCTACTTGTCCTCTGGTTTATATTCATAGTCCTGTTTGAGGTTAGTCTTTTTACCTTCCTGGGCTGCTACAGCAACATATGGTGACAGCAAGACAGATGGTTGCCGAACTAATCCTACTTTGTGATTCTGTTCTTTCCCTTTGTAGCATCGGAGGTGATGGGACCCTCGAGACCCAAACTACTTTACCTAGTGAGTATCTTGGAAAACCGATGTGAGTGAAAAGCAAGGCAAGTAATTACTCTGAAAGTAGTCCAAGTAGATGCTAGGAAACATCTGGAAATGATCACACTTTCCTCCCAAACAGCGGGGGGTGCCCATCTGTTGTGGATACGAGCAGTTCACGAGAGTCACAGCTGAAACCCAGACTGACCTTCCTAGCTGTAAAGCTGATTCAGCCCCTCCGCATCACAGGATCTGCATGTGACAGTTGCATCCTTTTGATACAAATGATGAGGAGTAAATGTGCTGAAGGTGGCAGAAGTTCCTGGCCGATCTGTTCCTTCTTTATTTCATTTTGTGCTTTCCAATGACTGACTGTAATGGCTGTGGGCAAATGAAGAGTTATGAAACAATTAGCGATCCACTTAGAAAAGATTGTTGATAAGGTTGTGGTTTCCTGGTGACTTCTCCCAGAGATTTTGAATTGGTAGATCACATTGAAAAAAATCTAAAAATACTATAAATTTCTTGTCGTAGCATTGTGCGTAACTGATTCCTGTAGTTGCCATAGAAACCACTAAGTGGTCAGTGTGACTATAAATTAGAGGGGAATTGGTTCACAGTGGTTCTTCTATTTATACACGCTCCGTGCTGTGGAGCAGTTTGAAAATACCTGACACTGTTGGTAATGAGATCTGATATGTAACATGACGAACATCATGTGTAAGGAAAAATAGAAAATACATTTCATTATGTATACAGCACTGTGAGACTGCAAAGAGGTTTCAGACAGCACTACAGACACAATAACAACAATAGTTTTCAGGCATCACGCTTCACTGCTGAGGGTTTCACTGAAGCCTGTAAACATGAATATAATTCACTTCTCTGCTATAAATATTATCTTAATGAGAAGCTGGAGGACCAGGAGGTAGAGGGCTGTATTTGGAGCATCTGCTGCTGTTACATGAAGGGAAGGAACCATGATTGCTCCGGCACTCATACTCAAGAACGGTGAATTCCCTGGGAGCTGTGTGATTTAAGGGTTGCCAGGCCCTGGCTCCTCAAGGCCACAGGGAGAAATAATTTTGTACTGAAGTCTCCGAGGCAGGTGTGTCTATAGCAACAATGCTGGTTGTACTGTGGATGGTTGAACGTTACGTCTTCTCTTTTTAAGATATCTTGAAAAAATTCAGTCCAAACATCTTTGGCTTTTCCACTGGTAGCAGTAAGGAAACAGCTGGATTCAACGTTGCACAGAGAGGTGCCACTGCACGGTAAGTGCAGCTGCGGCCAGGAAAGGGTAAAGCGGGTAGCAGAGAAATGATGGACTGGCAGATTAGCTTTGAACTGTATCTTAAGGTTGAGTTAATGCTGATGATGCTTACTTGTGCTGTGCGTGTTTCTGTGGTTTGATTACTGATTATATACTTTTAAATTCAGTATTTGGGGATTTAATTTGTAAGTTTTATAAGTTAGAGACAAACACCCTTTCTTCATTCGATCTCTGTGCAGAATTTCTGAGTCAGTGCCTTAGTTATGCTTCCTATTCTATTGGTACCTTTTTCTGCCCAGCCTTTGGTATGCAGCTCCCTGCTTCATTTTCAGGCTGTGTTTGTAATGAGAAAAAGTTCATGACCATGTCTCAGTTATTCCCTGATTTCTGGGAAACGTGCCCCAAACTAACAAACAGAGGCCCACTGCTACCCTAACGGCATTAAAAACTATCCTTGGTTTTAATTCAAAGAGAGTGAGCAGCTGGGAATTGATTCCTCTTCCTTTTTGAAGGAAAACTCTACTAGTCTGTTACGAACTCAAATATATAAAAGTTTGTATTGCACATGTTTTGCCTGCTCTATGGATACTCACAGAATGTTTCCAAGACTGCCTGTGACACCTCTAACAGTCATTAAATTTACTGCAAGGGAGTTTCAGGGTAGCTAGCAAAGCCTATGCAGCTACTAAATGCCTCATGGGTGCCCTGAGCAAAGGCTCAGCACAGTCATTATGGCTCTGGGAGTGCAAATAATGTAGCCACATTTATGTAGCTGCTGGAAATAGGCAGGGCTCAAGCACAGTTGCATCCCAGTATGTCAGGAGCTCAAGTCTCCAGCTGGTGTCTCGGCATGGTTTGTGCTTTGCTCTGTGGGTGTTGCACCCTGCCTACAGCTGAGCTGGGAATCTCCAGCCCAGTGATTCCACAGTGTAAGCAATATCCTCCAGCATTGTGACAGGCTGTAGGAATTGAAGGCCAGGTCAGGAAAGCTGGTTAGGTGCCCAGCTTCTGTGTAAGCACCAGACTCCCCCCCACACACAACTAGAAAAGGAGTTATGCAGCTAAATGTCTCTGTACATGCGGGCATTCATGTTTTTCTCCAAACAAAATGCATTTAAGCAAGCTCTGAGATGTGTAGAATCCATCCCAGTTGCCCATCACTTGGCAGCCATCCTCACTGAAGCCCTTTTGGATCAGATTATTTGTGCTGCTGCTGCTGCTCATGGTCCTTCTACTTGCTCTTCCCTCTGAAGCATCACTTTCTCTGCACTGATTCCTGCTGCTTCTAAAGGTCCCTGAAGTGAGGAGTGGGAGAGCAAAACGATGATGTGCTTTCAGAGCATGCACCAAAACCGCTTCTGTCCTCTCTCTCCAGCAATATGTCAGCCCAAGCACGTGAGCTGGTGGAGCTAATGAGAAGCAGCTCGGTAAGTGGACTGTTCCTTACAAACATCATGGTTGGATATTTGGGCTGCCCCTCAGCGCTTGCGTGGTCTCTGGGAGATGACTAATTGATGGGACATTCGAGCAGTGATGAGTGCTTTACGGATGAAAGAAAAATCAGTGTCCTTGTCTCTGGTGTGCCAGGGACTAGTCATTACTATTAGGAGATGAAGATTTACCCATGCAAAGCCACACAGGTAGTGTGCAGACACACAGGGCAGAGACGAATCCTCAGGATGGGCTGAATCCCTGCCATGTCACAAGGTTTTTGGGGAACTGACCAGGGTGGGGACCAACCTTCTGTTGCTGCTCTGCTGAGGGCTGCAAGGGGCACCCACCAAAAAGGCAGAGTGCCAGGTGCTGTGGTTTGAGGTTTAGGAGGGAAATATGGGAGAAAGCTGAAGCTATCCTGCTCCAAGCGTGGGCTGAATTTGTCTGAGTGTCTGACTGGGTGTGATTTGTTGCTCCAAAGTATTCCCTGTAAGGGAATTGGAGTGCCTGGTGCTCCTTGGCTCAGGCTGAATGGGAAAGGAAGGTACTGCATAAGCAGGATTTGTTAAAGCATGTGTCTCTGTGTGCCAGCACTGCTGATGGATGCTGCATGCTAGCCCCACTGTCAGTTACCAATTGTTTGGCAGAGTGAAGGGAGCTGGCATGGCTCTTCAGTAAAATAGTACATGGCTCTGGGTCTTTGTTGTATTCACTGCTTTTTGCACAGCTTTAAAAGGAAGGGGGGGGAAAGTCCGTGCCACACTTTTCCTCTTCATGAAAAGCTTTCTGAGCAAAGTGTTAGTGAAGGAGGAAAATTCGGAGCTATGGGTGATTCCCAGGCCCTTCCTCTATTTGTGGGATCCTTTTGCAGATGTTTGTTATGTAAATGCACCGCTCTAAAAATAGTTGCCTTTGATTCCTTTCTTTGTACTGAAAGCTACAAAATGTTTTGATGAGATCCAGCTCTCAGCAGCGCCTATTGTTAGCTTGTGGTGACGTGGATGCTGCAGCTGCCCTTATATGAGCTCAGTGAAGTCACCGGCCTCCTGGACTCTTCTATTTTAATCTGCTCTGTTCCCTGGGGCACTCCTTTCCCCTCCTGGCTATAGGGGCAACGTTTGTCCAGCTGGCAGGGATCCCCAGCGGCTCCAGTTGCCCAGCTCCCGTAGGTCACTCCAGCATCCCCTCCCAGCACTCTTCGTCCCCACGCTGCCCACAGCGCTTGGCCACGGCTGGCAAATGTCCCCTGCCTGTCCCTGACCCGAGGCTGGGATCTATTTCAGCACGCTTGCTGCCACAGACGCACGTCCTGTGCTCAGCCACCCTGACAGTCCTTGTCTGCCGGAGGGGATACCCTTACAGAAGCCAAGGTGACTTGCAGCTAGGCTAGCAAATAACTCGCACGTAGCCCCAGACAGCCGCTTTGCTGCTGCTGCCTTAACTCAGCGTGCCTCTTTTCTGCTGGGCTGTCTGTACCCTCTGTATTTGCATCTGTAAATGTTACCTCTACATGCCTAAGCGATGGAAACTGAAATCTGTTTATTTTATGTGCCGCTAGGAAATTAACTTCAAGGAGGACTGGAAGCTGATCACTATCCTCATTGGAGGCAATGACCTGTGTCAATACTGCTTTGATAAGGTTTGTATCTCTGAGGCAGGCGTGCTTGTTTGGGCGCTTGGCAGGTGACCAGCCCTGGAAATTTAACCTTTCTCTCCCTCCGTGAGCCAAAGCTCCTCTTGGTTTAAAAAGCACTTAGGACTACTGCTCCTTTCATCTGTATTGTATCAGCAAGAAGTGCACAGCTTTTAATTTTGGGGCACCGTAGCTCCAGAGTAATGCATTATTTAAGAACCATCAATCTTCCCCATATTGAACAAAGATATAAACTGAAGAGCTCTTCCAGCTCAGCTGGACAAAGTAATCAAGACAGTGTGGTGTCTTTGGTGTGTTGTTATGGGGACACAAGTGAAGCTTTATTCTGGGAAGTGCCTCCATGTAGTTATTACTGGGGATGCCCGTTTCTCACTTCAGAATGACACCCAATGAAATACCATCAGTTTATGGTGAAAAAGACGTCTTACCTCGCTGCCAGCAGCCATCCCCTCTGAGAAGGTTCCCATAACACAGGCTATGAGAGCCTGGGCCCCAGTTCATCGAGATAACTGGGGATTGTTCTCTCAGTTATGGTCAGTTTCCTTTAGAGACTGCTGCAGGCATTCTTTGGCCCCCATGGCTGCACCTCTATAACTACACTCACAAAGTTGTTTTGCCAATGGGTTTTGTGAGGTCTGGCTGCCTCCATATCAGTTTCCCCAGACTGGAAGTTTAAAAAAAAAACAAAGCAGCAACAACAAAAAAGCAAACCCAACAAACCGAGAAATATATTGCTCTGTTTGTAATGTGGTCCCATAAAAGACAACATGAAATCTGAAGATGTTGTTTATGGAGCGATTAATCAGGGAAAGACTCTGCCCACAACTATTCTATACCTCTGGATTTTCTGCAGAGATTAAGTGAATACGTTAGTGCCATGGAAATACAAGCACTATCAACCTCTGTGCACGTGGCCATAAACCTCTTGATCCAAAAATATATCTGCCATCAGAAGCAGAAAGGAGCACTGAGTTGGTATATCTTCCCACGGGACACCTCGCTACTAGACAGTCTGTGGACTCAGCTGTTCAGATAAAACAGTTAAACTTCTTAGTTACTAAATGAAAACTGATCCAATTTTATTTTTATTTTTTTAATCACACAGGAAACCTATTCAGTGCAAAACTATGTAAAGCACCTCCAAGACGCTCTGGATGTTTTCTACGATGAGGTAAACTTTTAAGATACCCTAGCAAGCTATGTTCCTGGCAAGCACCCTGGTGTTTTTCCTCAGCTCTGATAGACTTGCAGTGATTATGTTTCATACGAGGTTATCTTCCAAATAGCTGGAGCCATAATGCAGCATTGAGGAGCAACCTAACAACTTGTGTTAGACAATACCCTGGGACAGTGGGCTGCAGTTTTAGGAAAAATGTGTTGCATGGTGTTTTTGCCATGGACTGAACATATCCCAGCCTTACTGCTGGTTCTGCTGGCTAAACCAACTGTGCAAAGTCTCATTTACCCTAGAGAAAATGGAAATGCCCCAGGGAGTGAAGCAGCATTTCAGCTAGCTTGTGCTAGCTGCCAGGGATTTTTTGGCTGACATCCACTATACGTCTCCTTCCCCCTCCCTTTATACATTACCCTTGCGCATGCCATTGGTTGCAGCCAGTGGAGTTTGCACTGACTCACTGACCTGCGGATGGCACTTGGTTCTCGCTTTGTAGTGGTATCATGTTCTCTGACTCGGTATGTCTGTTTATTATAATCCCTGCAGCTTCCAAGAGTCTTTGTCAACATGGTGGAGATACTGGAGATTTCTGGACTGCGTCAGATCGCAGCAAGCTCTTCAGAGTGCGCTCTGACAGCAATGTAAGTGAGCAGAACAGGTCTTCACCTTTAAAGTGCTTGGATTTTTTTTTTTTTTTGGTGTGTTTTTCTTTTCTGATCAGTCCAAACTGCCACTACGGTAAGATAGCCACGCTGAGCTTTCTAAGCCATTTTTATTGCTGCCCTTAGATGAGTAACACCAGTTCGCGTTGACTTTCTATTACTTCTTCCAATACTTCAGCTAAAAGGCATGCACCTGTAGATTGCAGTCAGTCGTCGCTTTTCTTAGCTCTAAGGCAGCCTATCACGGCATAAATCACTATACAATTGCCATAGTACTGCACTTCAAAGCCATTTTCACCTAGCTGTTCACTGCTCAACAGCTCAGGCTGACATCCCTAACGCCTCTTTGCATTCAGTGCTGCATCACCTGTGGTGCAGGCTGGGCTGCAGTGCACAACGCATGACCAAGAGTTCCTTTTCCCACCAAATGGAGGAAGCCAAAATCTCAAAGACAACTGAGGGAATTGATTTAGAAATTAGGAACACCTTCAGAGGAGTCAGCACGGACATAAAAAGGCTGTTTAGTCTAGCAGAGTAAGGTGTAACAGGCCAGTGGTTGGAAGCTGATGCCTACTGAATTCAAATGAAGTAAGGCACGGATTTTTAATAATAGAGTTGACAAACTGCTAGAACACACTAGAGGGGAAATTAGTGAATTGACTGTCTTGCTTGATGTTTTCATATTAATGCTAGGCACCTTCTTAGAGGACGTATTTCAGTGAATTATAGGTTATTACCTCTTGGTCTAGGGGTAACAGAATGAAACAAAGTAGTCTGAGGAGTCAGATCACATGAACGATTTATCTTTTCTACCTTTAAAACCCCAGATTTCTGAAATTCTGCTGGATGTCACTATGTGGTGTTATTTTTTTCATTGGCAAACATGATATGTTGCTAATGTGTGACATAAGTGCATTTACCTGATTATTAAGAGTTGTGAGTCCTGCATCTCTTACTGTCTGTGACAAGTGTTCCCTGAAAATTAATTCAATAAGAACTTTTTTTCTGAAGTATCTGTCCTTCCGTAAGTCGACAAGGAGGATCTCTCTCTGCACGCAAACTTTGAGCAGTTATTCTGAGTTTCTTGAACAGACACATTGCTGAAACACTGCGTAGACTACTCTGGGTTGGCTTTTAATTTTTGTATTTCTTTCATTGAAGGAATATTTGCCCATGCTTCTTAAACCCCAAGGAAAACTCTTCTGAACTACAAGAAATTAAGAGAGTAAACAGAGATTTTCAGGTAACACCTTGATTCTGTAACTGGTCATCTTCTATTGTGTCTCATATCTCTTATTTCACTCCTCTTCCTTTCACACATCCTCAGAATTGAGAGGGGTGACTTGGAAACAGCTTGGCTACAGTTTAATTAAAACCCTAGCCTGCTAGCTGGCTAGCAGCAGTGCAAGTCTTTGCTGCCTTATGATTTGAGCGCAGTTCTGAGATGGCAGCAGAATGAAACCAGTTTTGTTTCCAGTTGCTGTTTGGACAGCTGAAAAGGAGTTACTGATGACGGCTGTTTTGTTGATACGTGTCTGTTGTGAATCCATTGAACAGCTCACATGAATTAACATGCCACTGCAAGGATGACAAATGACCTTGCATCAGCTCTGTTGTCATAACTCTTAGCAAAGAAAATGAACTAAACTAACCTGATATTCCTTTCTTTTGGCATGGGCTGAGAGCTAGTACACAGATAGTTTACCATGGGTCAGCTTGCTACCCAAGAGTAACTTTTTGTAGCCTCAGGGCTTAAGATTCACTCAAATTTAACAAAGGCTGTAAGTAGGCACTGGAGCAGAAGATTTTTCTATCATTATTCCTGTGAATACAAGGATTGCTCTATCAGATCACAGTATGTTCTCCACTCCTCCATTCTGTCTCTGGCAGTGGCTGCTCAAAAGGTCCATATTGGAAAACATGGACCTTAAACATTCGTATAAACCTATCCAGGGGAATGTTTTCCTTAGCTAAGGGAATGGGGCGAGGACTGTTCTGAGACACGACCAGGAGCCTTAGAGTTTATAACCATAAGCTGGAAAGTAATAATTATATGTTTTTATTATCTATATGAATGTCTGTGCCCATAGTTTTCAAAAGTAACAGGTGATATTCAATGTTTATGCATTATTTTATTTCAAGCACACCTTTCTGAAAAATTAAACATGCTTTGAACATCTCAAGTTGGCATTCTGAACTCACCCTTCACTTCTAAAAATTTTGGTCATGCGCCTTTTTCTAATTCTCTGTAAACTTTAATCTTCTTATGCTTGTGAAGCACTGATTTCAGTAAGTGAGGTATGAAATACATTTTTGCCCCCCCCCAGTTAAGCAACTTTACATTTCAAATTATCCTCATTTCTTTGCATTTTACTCATGAAAATCTCTTCCAAATTATTTTCTTTGCCATTCTCTGGACTGCTTAGTACTATTCAGCTGGATTTGTACTAATGAGCTATGCTTACCTACATTGAAAGAAGTGCGATATGAATGTTTTTATGATAGCTGATAAATGGTAGATGAGCCTTGTTGAGTTACTTTTCTGTTTCTAACTTTGCAACTCCATACAGGCTGAAGCCTTACAGCTGGTCAACAGTGGTCGGTACGAACAACGTGAGGACTTTGCAGTTGTTGTGCAGCCATTTTTCCGAAACACTGTGTTGCCCTTGAATAGGGTGAGTCCCATTTTTCTTTCCCATCATGCAAGGACCAGTGTCTTGATTTCTAAGTCAGTAAGATCCATAAGGCAAGGACTGTTTTTAGTTCTTTTGTACAGTCTAGCAGCACACGAATGTGCAGTGGCCACACACAAAAAAAACAAAAAGGCACACTCTAGCTTCATCTGAATTGCATGTCCCCTTTTGCTTCCATTGTTGGAGGGCTTAGTTGTCCTTCACCACAATTTTCTTCCAATTTAGGTTTTTATATATGTTCAGATTACCTTCACATGGAAACCAGCACACGGGGAAGTACGCTGTATCCCTAGCTCACCCAAGGCTGGAAAAAGCAAGCAGCCTTTGAAGTCAAAGGCTGATTCTCCCTTCTTTTCTCCAGCATTGCATGTTCTCTGTAGTAAAGGACAAATTCTCAGCATGAATCCCGGTCAAAACTATTCAGTTTTACATAATACTTATTTTGTCATATCATCCCTGTTTTGTTCTGCCAGCCTTCAAGTCCAAAGAATGGTTATCATTTTGACAGCGATCAGGCAGATCTTCCCTAAGACAGACATTTGCCTCAGCTGGATAAATCCACAGTTTTTGATGTTTCCTGAAATTCAGCACAAGTTTCAACACCTGAAAGATTTTAAGCCTGTGTCTGAATTGTGGAAGTTTAACAAGCAAAAATAAGCAATCAGATTTTTTTTTTTAATAATTCTGTTCAGTGCGGAGCATTGTTCGATGGCAGGGTCAGCATAAGAGCTGTGAATATTGGTATAATGACAAGTCTAGATTTGTTATGGAAATTGCAGTGTGAAATTGAGCAGGATGCATTACACAAAAGATCTCAAGATGTGGTAATCTGCCCACAGTTAGAAGCACCAAACTTCATCTGCATTGTCAAAACATAAGCATATTGCCTTTAGGAAGATACCAAAATTGTAAAGTGGTATGGCAAGTTCAGTGCACTTTTTGGATACGCTTTTAGATATTGTCAGGTCTCAAAGCTTAAAGTGAGTTTAAAAATGTATTTTGCTTTTATTACAGGATGGCAAACCAGATCTGAGTTTCTTTGCTGCAGACTGCTTTCATTTCAGCAGAAAAGGCTATGCTGAGATGGCTATGGCTCTCTGGAATAACATGGTAAGTGGCTACAAAGCAGATCCCCATGCGCTTGGGGTAGATCATGAGAAAAGTGTCCAAAACAAAACAGTGAGCATATCAATTTTGTTTCTTGCTAACAAGAGGAGGACTACTGAACTTGAGATATTTCTCAGTCTGCATTGCTTGGGAACACAACCCAAGGCAATTTAAAAGAAAAAAAAAAAAAAAAAAAGGAAAAAAGGAAAAAAAAAACTGTATAAGCTGTTGCTCATTCAAAATGAGAAACCCTGAGAGCTTCAATGTACTCTGGAGAAAAATTCCCTTTTGATTTTGTAATTAATATGCACTAAAGCAAAAATCAGCCCAGTTAAACATGCAGTCCTGCAGCTTCCTGAAAATGTCTGTTGAATGAGCTTGCCTTTCTTCAGTGAAGTCTGTTAGATTTATTATGAAAACAAACAAGTGATTTAATTTTTGCTGCCATTAATAGTGTGGACATGTTGTACCACCCACTCTAATATCTGAGGCAGTTCTAGCAGAGTCACTGAAACTAATGCAGGACTGAAATCATACCTATGATTCCTCTACTTGCAGTCACATTCCTTCTGCTGTTTTAGGGGAAATGGGAACTTTTGAGTAGTGCTGGCACAGTGTGTAAGAGGCATATGCTGGACTTGATAACTCCACAGTAACAGTCACTTTTGGAACTACGTTGTTTCCCATAGTGGAAGGAAGACTATGGCATTTTCATGCCACGGGGACATTTCCTCCTCTTGTCTTATAAACAGCACTTCCCAAGCACACTGTGCAAGCAGAAATGCAGTGTCCTGGTTTGTGCAAGAAACAGGCATAAATGGAGGAGAATTTCTTTTCACTTTACTTAAAAGTTTGAGCAAGATAAGAAACTTACAGCATATTCCAGAATGAACTTCAGCATAAGGAATGGGATATTCAGGGCAGAAATCTATGCAGTTGCCCAGTCCAGCATATGAGCTGTAGGTCCAGGGTTACAGAAACCAGTGCATGCACTTGTGCTGAACAATAGATTTGTACACACTCTGCCAATTTGCCTGTTTTTCTATGTCAGGCTTCACTGTCTGGTACTCCAGCTGATGGCAGCCTGGTAGGCTTCATAGCTTTAGCAGGGCTGACAATGGCCCAGAAACCTCTGGCAAATGTAACCAACATCCAAATTGTGCATGGCTGCAAGTCCAAGGAGAAAGAGGCAGTACCTGGGCATATGGTAGCCTTAAAGTGGGTTTGTTGCCACGTGGTGTTCCTGTCAGCCATTACTCATTCCTGAATCACGATCAGTCCTTTTTCTAAGCCACTGGAGTTTTATTCTGTCCGGACTGCCACTCATTTCCTACGCACATAAGAATATTGACACAGCTTTCTACTGGGTGGTGGAGATTGGCTTCTTACTAATGCAAAGCACAACTATTCAATCCACAGGGCTCTGTCGATTCGTGTTGATTGGACTATTTCCTAGTTAAATCTAGTTCTTATAACACATCCTGGCTTTTCATTTGCTGTCCATGCACAGAGAGGTTGTGCAAGCTTACTGTGAGGCTGTATTGTTTTTCAGTTCCCTGAAAAGCTCAGCAAGCAGTAGGCTTATGGCCAAATGACATGGATTCTTGTCAGTACACACAAAGGGCCAGACTGTGCCTGGCCACTGCGTGGGTATGCAGGGGTGAGGATGGCTTAGGAAGCTTCTCCCTCACCCTGGAGATCTCTGCCCTTCCAGCCTCATGCAAAGCAAACCATGCTCCTGCTCTCTGAAGTCAGAAAACGCTGTAGTCTTAACAGGTCCCCTTTGGTTGCAAATCCACCTCATCGGTCCCGTGGCCCAGGAGAAGAGCACACAGACAGCATGTTTAGCTTGTGTTAAGCTGCCACGTTTGCTACATGCCCTTAGAAGAGCCATGTGTTTCTTCGAGAAATTGTTCTGTACGCTCAGGGGCTTGAGGGTGCTGTCATGTTCAGAGCTCAGAAGCTAATGCTGCTCCTGAGGTACAGATCACAGAGCTGAAGTGGGGAAAAAAATAAAATAAAAAAAGCTCGCTGCAGAATTTTGCATCATATCATCCTTTGCTTGCTCTATGCCAGACTCCTTACCAAGGGGTCTGGCATGGGCAGCATTACAATTACCTACAAATAAGCAGTGAGGCAGAACATTACATGAGATGAGCCACATATCTTACAAATAACCACATCGGAATTTGAGCTGTTCCCTTTAAGGTGCAATAAAACTACGAAATTCAGTCTCCATAATATTAACTAGCAGGCAGGGCAAATGATTAGGACTCCTGAGTCCAGCAGGACCCCAAGGCAATCAGCATAACCTGGTACTGTTTTTTATTCTCATCTTCTCTGCACTTCCTAGCTTTCTTCCCTTCTCCAGTCATATTTTTAATACGTAAGGCACCAGACGCTGCATCTTGCATTAGTTCATCTCTCTCCTTTGATTTTTTCAGTCTCTGTTTCTATTTTGTATTACCAGACGAGAGAGAGGAAGTATTCCTGGTGTTTCCGTATGGGAATCTGATTAGTCAGAATGTTTCTGCACATTGTGTTGGGTTTGTCAGGGTGTTGTTTCTCTCCAGCATGCGGCTGACACTTCAGTCACCTGAGAACAGTAGATGTGTATATACAGGGCAGCAGAAGCAACAGCATCCCTCTGCGCTGTATTCCCAGAACTGCTGGGTGACGATTCTGCAGTCCTCTATGGGTCAGTCCTCAAGTCATTACTTCAAGCATGTCCATACACAGTTGTAAACACTTCAGTTAACGTGACCGATCAAGCTCCTACTTGCTAGCTTAACTATGGTAACGGATGGCATGTGGAGTCCTTGCCAACCACAGATGTTGTGCCATTAGCCTGGACCTATTTTACTTTGCATTTGAAATGGACTCAAAGTGAGCCTGTGTTCGGTTAATGCAGCTTTGCTGACAACTGATGATACAAAAGGCTCTGTTTAATTCACTTCTTGCAATCTTGTGAATTTAGCCTTAGCCAGAACTCCCGGGGAATTATTTGTCTGAGTGAAGGCTGCAAAGGTTGGTACTGTCTCATCCTGTCTCTGTAACTCTGCATCGCTTTTGGAGCTGCTTCCACCACCACGACACCTAGGCATCTTTCTTTCAGTACTGTGCTTCTGTCATGTGATTGCTTCTTTTTTTTTTTGTGGTTTATACCGTCATTTGAGATGTCTGTGGCAGACCTGGGCGCATAGTGAACCACTTTGTTTTGGCAGAGTATGTGCTAGTAGGTTATTTTCTCCTACACTTAGTGCAAAAAGAGGAAAGGCTTCTCCTCTTCCTTGCTTCCTGAGGGAGTTTTTCTGCAGACAGTACATCAGATTCTCAGTGTCTTTAGTTCATCAATGTTAAAATATTGGGAAGCTTTACTGATATGCACCTCCTCCTGCACTTCTTCATTGACGCAAGAACCTAAAGATTGGATGAAAAGTTGTAGCCACCCAAGTCAGGAATCAGAGGAGAAAAAAACTCCCTGTTTACTATTGTTTTTCCCTTCCTCAGATGGAGCCAGTTGGTGAAAAGCAGACTTACAACAACTTTACCTATGACAGATCAAAACTAAAGTGTCCAACCCCAGTAAGTAAAGGCTGAGAGGCCAGCCCATACTCTCCTTTGTCCATTTTTATTTTTCTTCTTATGGATAACTTTTTTTTTTTTTTAAGAATATCTTTGTGAAGGTTTTAAATAGCAAAAATACGCTCCTATTTTGTTACACATTGGAAATTACACTGAGGATTCAATGCAAAAGAATTATCCTTACTGCAGTGGAAAGCCTCTACTTTAAGCCGGTTTTAATGAGTCTACATACTTCCATTTGGTTGCCTGCAGCAAACAGATTTGGAAATGATGCCATCAGTGCTGTTTCTGGACTGGCTTCTCCTTTTTTTTCTTCTAAGAACTTTCAGGCAGTAGGGCAGGAAATAGTTTGAGCTAAGACAGAAGGCAGAAACAGCTGATGGTCTGTCTAGAGACTGACAGTTTGCATCTCTGGGAGGGGTGATGGTATATTGTCTGAATGCTGCCTGCCAAGTGGTCTGTGGTCAGTAAAACCTTTGATCTCCCTTTGTAGGATAAACCCTTTCTTTCCACGGTGAGGAACAGTGGATTCAGGAATTCAGTTCCCAACACGGAGAAAACTGAGCCTTCGGTGCCCTACTGGGCTGTCATTGTGGCAGCGGTAGCTGGAGTCCTGGTGGGTTCTGCACTCATCTGGGCCGTGTCAAGAAGAACTACGAGACACCGACGAGAGACTGAAACAGAAAAGAACATGAAAACAACGTCTCTGTAAAGCAAGTGGAACAAACATCTGGTTCTGCTGAGGCTGCTCTCTGGTGTGACACAGAGACCAGCAGCATAAAAAAAAAAAAAAAAAAGGTTGGACATTAATTGACCTTCTTGCTTAGCCAAGGGATTTTGGGGCCCAATACTATTGATCAGAAATGCACTGTGGGACTTAGCTTCTGCAGGTCAGTGAAGTGGGCAATGCCATTCAAAGTGTTAAAGCTTTTTGATTCCGAGATGCAATTCTTGGTTTCATGAATATTACATAGGCTGACAATTGCTTTCATGAAGCAAGAAAACTTGTTCATGTACCTTGGCACCTTATTTGCACATCTGCCCTTTTTTCTCATAAAACTCTGTATATAAAATGTTAGATTCAAGTCCATGATTGTAACCTGGTGTTCCTTAATACCAAAGTAAGTGCAATAAAGAAGAAAAACAGCAATTTCACATATTAGATTCAAGCAAGACTGTTGAGTTGAAGGAGCTAAGTTCATTCTACACAGGAAAATACCATGCCATGGAAACGTCCTCAAGCAACTTCTGAGCAACCCAGAACATCCATGTAGCATCTGTGGTGCAGCACTGGGCACCCTGTCCACTGCCTTGGACGCAAGCCACTGTCTGTCTGAGGCTGGATGTGGAGTTGGGCCATGCACATCACTTCTGCAGGGCTCAATTGTTTAGTCTCATGTCTTCTTGCCCCATAGCTGTATGGCAGCTGGTCCAGAATGGCTCTTCCCCTGAGGAAGTAATTCACTAGCAGTGGAGTAGGGGATCTAAACAAAAAATGAGGTATGTATGGGTAACCTAGCCTGGCTCTCATGGGATGACATCTCTGAGCTGAAAATTAAATTGTTTCAGGGGAAAAAATGTTCTGGGGTTCCTAAACCTGCTCACTATGCACACAGAAAATGTTCAGAGTCCTCCCTTTTCCATTTCACTCATTGTTCTTGCAGAGATAAAAAGAGGTGGGTAAAATACAAACAGTATGGTCAGGTTTCAAGAGCTGTAGCTCTACTCGTCCCTTCTTTGATCTGCTTTCAAAGGTTGGACTGTTACTGGTAGGACTGTTGTTTGCATAAATCCTGTCCACAGGTGTGTCTGAGTTTGGGAGCTCTACATGCAGCCCCAAACAAGGATATATTTGGAATGCAAAACAAAAGCACCTGCATCTTGTTTCAGCGCAGCTCAGGCATAAGCTCAAACAGCCCATCTCCGCTGCTCTCCCCGTGCCTGTCATCAGTGTGCATCATTAACCATCTACCTGATATCCTAACTGCTGGTATTTATTTAGCTCAGTAATTGGAAGCAAATGCAGCCTTGAAACTGTAATGCAGGAGATGACAGTTACTGTATTCCTGTCCATTCCAGAGCATCCTTACCTCAGACATGTTGTAAAACATAAACGTTCTCTGCAGAACCTTTCATCAGTGCTAGGTATGTTGAAGGAAGCTAAAAACAGCAGTTCAGTGCTGATATACCTTTCTAAACAATGTGTGCATGAATGAAGTAGAATGGGGGTCCTAGAGCATGAGTAAGAGCTACAACATCCTGCGTGGTGTCTCACATCTTTTCTTACCTGAAGATGGATGCAAATCTGTTGTTTTTTGTTGTTGTTGTTTGTTTGTTTGTTTTGTTTTGTTTTTGTTTTTGTTTTTTGTGTGTGTGTTTCACACTGGTGTCCCCTGCTAGAAAAACTAGAGCCCCTTTCCATTCATCCTCAGAGGCTGAATTTTGCTCTGAGCTTCTCAAAGCCAGAACATCAGAGGTGCAGCCAGTTGGGTAGTGAGGGAAATAGATGGCTCTTACCTCCTCCAGCATTCTGAAGGATGCTGGTGGAAATAATTCTTGCACAGGAGCTTGAATGACTCCACTTTGGACTGCAGATTCTCACCTCCCTGAGGCATTCAGCTTCATAATGAATGCTGCCTTTACTGACACTTTTGGGAACTGAGACTACTGAGCTTAAACTTAGTGGCTCTGTGATGCTTCTGCAACAGACTTTTCTCCAAAGTTTCTCTGGGTGCAATAGAGCTCTACTGCACTACCCCAGCAGGAGCTGTGGAGATGGAGCAGGAACTGGCAGCTCCTTACTTAGTCTATGGAAATACCTTCTGGTACCTTTCTTGTGTAAACTGAAGTATGTGATGAACTGCACTGATGTTTAAAAACAAAAAAAAATGATCAAGAATCATGCAGTTTGCAGCTATTTTACAAGCAAAACTGTTTCCTTGAAAATATTGATGCTAAGCGTTCCCTCTGTGCTCATTAAGCAGAGGTAGCATTAAGCTGGAATGAATGACAAATCATTGGGTAAGGATCTTAGTCCGACTGCATTCAGTGTAGCGTTAAATCAGAATGTAATCTGTTACCCTGTCTGCCCGTTGTCCATTTTTCCCTCTTTTCTTTAATAGCATGCCCTTGGTTTCAGTTGCCCTGTGGTTATTTTCCCTCACCACGCTGCTGGGTAGGCCGGACTGCTTACTGATGCACAAAGGGGGAGAAGCATAGGAGGATCTTCAAGTCTGTGTGGAAAAATGCATGAAATAGAAGGTGGTTTAGTCCAGGATTTCACTTTGGACAACGTCGATCTCACCTGCTGCTGAAAAGCACCACTTCTGTGTAAGGTGGCTTCCTAATGTCCTCTGAAACCCGCGAGCAGTCACTGTCCAAACAACTGCTGTGGCTACAGGCTGCGCTGCCCAGCTCAGGTGGTTGTGAGGGGCAGCCAGGGGTAAGTGCTGTGCCTGTCCTTGTAAAACGGATCCAGCCCTCAAGCAGAGAAGTGACAGAGCCTAATAAGTGTTGACAGTTTGTCTACAGCTTAGGCAGCAGCTGAATTGAAGTTCTGGCCTCTTTTTGCTGTTGAGAGACTTCCCTCTAGTCATGGTACAGCATCTGCATTTTGTTTTGTAGGATCAAATGGTACAGAAGAGTTTCACCTAGTGTGATTTTGCCCCCAAAGTCCAGTTTAGATGCTTAATAACTAAGGGAAGGGATGGAAAATTCAGAAAAACATCTCACCAGTTCCCAGGTGGTGAGATAGGGGAGAAGAGATGCAGATTACAAATGATATCATTTTAACATCTGATTAATCTGTAATATGTGGGGACATGTAATCAGGAATTTTGTTACTTTGAGGGGAATTTATCTAAAATGTTGAGTTCAAACAACTACACCCACTACACCTCCTCTCCCTGCCCCTCCCCAAGAGAGGGGCTTCGGGAATCTCACCACTCAGGCATGGAAAAGCCCTGGATTTTTACAGCTCTGCAATCAGGTTATTCATTTTCCATGAGCTATTTAAAGAATTTGCTCTTGGGGGACCACAGGTTTGCAAAGCTTGCTCCTTTTTTTAGCCTTTTTGAAAGGAAGGTATCTGAGATTTTGGGAACAGCAAGATAAAAGACTGTCCAAAAGGTGGTTCACAAGTTACTTAAATGGAATATGCTTCTGGGTGTTACAGGTCTTTGACCATCACAGGGAGGGATGTTCCTGAGATCTATCATGTTTAAACTATTTCTGTCCTGAGTACACAGTTTGCACATCCAGGGATTTCCAGCAGCAGTAGTCTGTATCCAAAAAAGAGAGTGGCAGAGGAGGGGAAGGAAGCTGGCATGTTTAAATGTAGCACATGCTGAGTCTCTTCCATTTAGCTGCCAGCAACTGGCCCTTCCATCAATTGGCTTTCTTGGGCACTAGATATTACACCATCTTTCACCTGTTGAATTCCTTTCCAAGTGCAGTGATTTTCTCATGCGTTTTGAAACGCAATACTGTCAGCACGTGCCTGACAGGTGCAGAAAACTTTGGCTGCTTTTGATGAGCATCCCAGCACAAAGCAGAGTTTGTTCTGCTTTTGACCATCAGAGAGAACAGTCACCCAGAAGAAAAGTCAGAAAGCCTGTGGCGTGAGCAACTTTAGAAAGTGAATCCAATGAAATGTAGGAGAGCTTGTTTAAGAAGTGGTCAGGACTACCTGCTGGCTAGAGGCTGCAAGAAGCTGCCTTATGTCTGTCCATTTCTGTGACCTATGTAACTGTCAGTCATAATGCAGTCATAATTCTAGTCATAACTAGAATAAATTACGTGGATTTTACTGAGAAAATTTCATTCATGAACTTCCTGGTTTTTTTTTTTTTGTTTTTTTTTTTGTTTGTTTGTTTGTTTTTTTTTTTTGTTTTGTTTTGTTTTGTTTTGTTTTTTTGTTTGTTTGTTTGTCTTTTCTAATTACCGAACTCGTAGAAGTCAGGTATGAAAATGTGCCCATGTCCTCTGTCGGACAGAGTATGGGGTCAATGAAGATGTTTCAGTTGTAGGGTCCTTTGCACCACCCAGGCTTTCTGCTTCCTTACAAGAAGGATTTAATAGTCCCTTTGGACTAGCAGTGCTCTGTGGTTGGGGTTCAGTGAGAGGCAGTAGAGGATTTCTGCAGTTGATAGCTGGGTTGACCCCAGGGTGAGTTATTTCAGCTGGAGAAACCAGCCACTTCTGACCATCTAATAGAGCCTTCTCACTGTTGTAAAGTGGTTATGGATGCGGAGAAGGAAAGTAGCCTTTGCTTTCAGATGGTCTGTATCATAACCATCACAGATTCCTTAAAATTCCTCTCAGTGTTAACAAACAAGCCATGAAGAAAAACCCTTTTGCTCCCATTTGTGTTGGTTAGGTGACTGCAAGCACCACCTGAGGGCCCCAATGGGCTGAGGCTGCAATGGGAGATAATCCCCACCTGCCGAGCCAGGGCAGGCAGCAGTGGTTCAGTTCAGCAGCAGCAGGGAGGCTGGGCCTCGGGCATTTCAGGAAAGAAGTGCAATGTCTTTGCAGTGGGTCAACGAGACAGAGTACCTTCGGTGCTCTTACACCAGCTCGTGTTTGCAGTCGGTGCCTTCTCTGAAAGTCGTAGGAACTGGGCAGCTCAGCAGCTCTCCACCCGCCAGGGATTTACGTGCGCTTGCTGGGTTGCCCGTGGGCATCCTCTGAAGCAGCTTTTGGATCCAAGTAAAACACGGGAGTTAGAAATGACTGGGGAGGATGCAGCCGGATAGATTAGACAGCAGAAATCAGGGATGCACCTTGCAGATTTCTAAGGCTGCCTCTGCTCTTGCCTTTCACCAACAATCACCAACTTCAGTGCATGTGGGGACCCCCAGATGGTGCCCCTGTAAGCAAATACAGCCTCTGGGGCCTGGAGGGCAGCAGCTCCTTAATGTGCCACAGCCAGGCTGCACAATTACGTGAATCATGTAATGACCCTGAGTAGCCCTCCCGGATCCTCTGGGGATCCGAGGCACGGACACACCTCGGCTGTGATTCCCAGACAGCCTGAGGGGGAGGTCAGACAGCGCGGTGCTTGCGGTAGGCAGCAAGATAACACCTCTGGGAATGTGCAGACACAGAACTTCAGGTATCTCGGTGCTTGGTGAATCCGAGAACAGTTGACAGCAGCTCCTGGAGAAATCACGTGGGCTTTTGTTGGACCACGCTTAGCAGGGTTAGACATCTGTATTCCATCCCTTTAAAAGTCATCTACATTAGCTTTTTGTGAATCTGGGCTGAAAATGACGCAAATGCCCCTCAGCCCTTGACATAACATCTATCTATCACGCACTTGTCTTGTGGCATGAGCTGACCTTTTGCTGCTGCTGCTCCTGCTGCACTTGTCAAACAACCTCTTCGCCCTTTTTCCCCTACCTGAGACATCCTTTTGGTACAGCTGTCAGAAATCTGTGGTGCACGGTAGGTAAATAAACCAGCCCGGCAATTAGGACATTCCCCTGACTGTTACTTATTCCACAACGCAATACTCAATGCCTTTGTTGAAACATGGCTTAAAGTGTTTTACAAATATTTATGAGGGTAATTTGTGTGTCTTAACATTCCTGTGAGATAGTCTTCTTACCCCTCTACTAAAGATGATGAAATTTACGTGCAGAGAGGTGAAGCGATGCGCCCCGGGCTACACGATGAGTCAGTGACCGAGCAGGAAATTAAAGCCAGAAGTCCTGGCTCCACAGACACGGCCCGGTTGTGTAACCACTACACAACTTATCGCTCAATCACTAACACAGCCGACTAGTTGCTGTGCCAGTTCTGTGCCTGGTGTTCCCCGCGAGTGCAAACGCAGCAAAATAGCAGCAGCCTGTACGAGCGGTGAGGAGCAGCAAGCTCTGTGGCACTCAGCTCGCCGAGAACCAGCTCTGCCCTGATGCCCCGTGCCGGGCACCTTGCAGCAGGCTTTGGCGGTGGCCCAGCCTGTGATTATTGTGGGGTGGGGAATGGAGAGCAGGGAGAAATGCGCTGCTCTGCTGTCGTGCTCCCACTTGCAAGACCCACGCCCTGCAATTAGCTCGCCGGGTTCCTCCTCCTGCCTGCGCGATGCAAGGCTGCAGGTTGCACCCTCTGCTTGCCCGGCTCTGGAGGGTCCCTTACGTGTTGCTTAGGATAGGAAGGGTCAGGACTTTCAGGGATCTGAGCTCAGCTCTGTTTACATGGTGAAGGTATGTCCTTTGGGACAGAATTTTTCTTGGAAAAAAAATCTTCTTGGGAAGAAATGATGTATCTGAAATGGATGTTTCTTGCATAGTTAGTCAGTTTGTCTGCCTTTTTTTTTACTTGGTGGAAGAGAAATGATGGTGAAAAAGTTGAGCTAAAGTGAAATTTCCCTTTTTAGAGCGTTATTTCAAAGGTTATTTAGCTATTTGAAAAAGTATTTAGCTTCAGGATTTTCAGAAGTGCAGGATGTCTGCCTTTTGGTTTATTTTCCAGCTGAAAGCATATAGTTGAAAAATGTTACTGATTTGGAATCTTTTTATCTTTTTTTTTTTTTTTTTAATATTACCATTTCGATTGTTGAAATAAGAACTAACTCTAAACTGTTGGCATGTCCAGAAAGAAAGAAAGGTTCTTTCTTCTGAATAATTCCAGAAAATTCAGACTTGCTATCTAAGTGCTCGAGAGGCAGCCTCCCTGCAGAGCTAACTCCTGCAGCGACCAACGCGCGCTGTTTGTACCAGTAACCGTGCCAGCTGTGAGAGTGACCACGGGCTGAAACTGCCATTGTATTGTGTGTGTGGTTGTCATCAGTGCAGCTCGACAGTGCCAGCACGTAGTCTACAGCCAAATTATCCTTAGGTGTCTTCAGTAAGAGATCACGCCACGTTGGCACCACTCTGCAGCAGCTGCAGTGGCTGTGTGACCTGACTGACTGGGAAAGCCTTTCCCACCGACTCCCACAGCTCAGAATTAAAGAAAAAAAGTATATTTTTTTTTCCACTGAAGGCTGCCCCCATGCAGCCAGCATCTCCCCCAGCTCACACCTTCACCAGGCTGCTGCTGTCTCCCCAGGAAGGGCAATCTGCTTTAACAGGGAGCCTGGTACCAGCCCTGCCCGTCCTCTAACCTACATACAGCAGCCCGGAGTTGGGGAGCTGCTCTTGTGCTTGCTCTCGTCCTCCTGTCAGACCATTTTTAGCAGAAACCTGCAGCTAACTCAAGCTTTTTGTCTTTGAACCGCCATGACTTTATATGAAAGCAATTGGGAGCTGGAATGGATCCGCTTGATGGGAAACAGGGTTGCCTCTGCAAATTATCGAATCCTAAGATTATGTTATTTGCCAACGTGTTCTCCTTTGGTCATCCTTGGAGCTGCACCGACTGACTCCTGGCTCCGAAAATCTGATTATAATTTAGTCTGGCCGCTGGCACCAGCTGCCTTTGGTTTCTTTTATCTCTCTGAACGGGTCAAGCAGAAGTGAGGTGCTTCAGAGCCTGCATGAAACCGAGGGAATCCAGAAACATATTAGAAAGGCATTAGCTTCTCCTTTTCTCTCTCTCCCTCTCTTTTTTTTCCACTGGAGCCCATCCAGATGGAGCACAAACAAGGAGAGGATAAATGCAAAGTGCTCTGCTGCCCTGAAAGCATGCGCTGACGTCAGCTTTCGTGAACTGGCACTTTAATCATCGCATGGGGAATGTTTCTCTCTCTCTCTGCTGCCTCACTTTGAATTTCTCCCTGCATGAACATCAGCATTTATGGCAAGGAAGATTTATGTTCTTTGCTGGTTAAAAAGGGTAGTAAATTTGTAATGCTTTTACAAGCTGCTAGACCTAGAGAGAGCCCTGGAGATCCAAAGCCCTGTCGGCTCAGACTGGGCACATCAAGGGCAGCAAAAGGGCAAGCTGCTTTCTGTCCGTATTTCCCATGCGCTAGAAGCTAAGCTGAAAAGCAAGAGAGCAATCACCATACACAGGAAAGTTACGAGCTTCTCAGAGCCAAACTGTGCAAAATACCCTGAAAAACATGTGTAGGGTACCTGACGTGAGGGACAGCAGATGTTGACCCTTCTCACGAGAGTCAGAGCAGCGATTACTTCACTGCAGCTCACAACAGCACTCTGAGCTCCGTGATGAAGCACTCCGTGTCCAAACGTTCAGACATGTGCTGGGGGGGAGATGACAGTAACTCATGATGCTAGCAGGCTATTGTCAATGTAAATGCAGTCAGCTGGTCCCATCAGCTGCTTTCATTAGACCGCCTGCCTCACAACAAAGTGGTTTCCTAATTATAGCCTTGCCTTCACCCTGGGTACGGCACAGCCCTGCGCCATCAGGTGCTGCCGCTTCCTTCACGCCTGTCGGAGCACAGGGCAGCGCCGAGCTGCCTCAGCACCAGGGCCCCGCTCGCCCGTGTAATTAAAGCAGGATTAGAGAGGGATTTGTGGCGGCTGCATTCTTACTCCATCGCTCCTGCACGGTGCGGCTCTTGCTTCTTATGAGGGCTTAGGTGGCTAAAAAGCTCGCGGGCTTTTAAAACACATGCACTCACACATACATATGCACATATATATTCCAGTTAATGATGCATTTCCCAGGTATTTGCAAACTTCTGGGGTGATGTGTAAGAAGTACAGAGAGATAGGGAGTGAGTGAAAAGGTTGTCATTAAAGATTTAGCTCGAATCCCCTCCTAGTCTTCCTCCCAGCTCCATCGCTCACACCAAAAACACATGAAAACTAGAAATATTCCTTCCTACCAGCCACACAGCCATTATACTTTACTCTCTTATCTTATAAAAACAGATACTCCCTCTTAGTTGCCTCTCCCTCAAGAAAACCAAATTTTTTTCCAGTTGAGCAGCCAGCAGCTATCAGCTGAACTCAGGCCACCACACATCATGAGCTATCTGCTGGAAAATCCTGAGTAGTTTTGTTTTTTAATAGTTAGTTTGATGTGCTTTTTTGCTGTTTGCTTTCTGGATTTAGAGTGCTTGGTTAATGTTTTTTAAACTTTCAAGGCTGGAGATGTTTTTTACTTTTAAATGAAAGTAGCAATTTTCATGTAATTACAGAGTTGTATACAACAGCACCAAATGTTGTGAAATCCATGATATAATCTTTGCAGTGTTCCTGATGTCATTTCACAATTTGACTTGCTGATAGTAGAACCCAATTTTGTTTTCCTGGTCTCTCTAAGCCTGCTGCTTGCAAGCCATTTTTTAAGTACAAAGTTAGTTAAAATGACCAGCCTGCTCCTAATCTCGTATTTTTGATATGGTCTGCTGCTCACCAGAAAAGAAAATATGTGATGGCCTAGCTCTTCCTGCAGTTTTTCTAGCATAGGCTCAGCTACTGCACGCCAGCCTTTTGCTGCTATCTCATATTAGCTCCTGGGTTTAAATGAACTATGTTTAGTGACTGCAGTCTTTGGTTATTATACATACATTTTTGATGATACAGAAGTGTGATATAATTTTTCATCATGGTGTTTTTGGGTAGTCCTATACTGATTAGAACTGAAAAGCAATAACCAGTTACAGCCACTGCAGGCCAGCAAAAACACAGGCCCACAGAAATTCACATTTTGGATGGTGGTGAAGTGTCCTGGTTAAAATCTGGGGGATGTTTTGGAATAAGCCATTTCTTTTTTTCCATGAAAAATATTAGTTTTTATAACAACACAAAAACTCAGGAGGCAGATTTAAACAGACAAACAAAAGCCAATGGTATAATGATCAGTCCTAATCAATTATTTTTGAAGACTTTCAATGTTCAGATTTCATTCCAGCGTGAAATTAATATTTCAGTGCACGTTTCAAACTCACAATTTCTGTGCAGGACAGGGCTTATCCTTCTGTCAGCCCCAGCGGTGGCAGGTGTTCCTGGTAAGCAGGCACCACGTTGCTCAGACCTGGTGGTGGCAGAGTACTCGGTACACAAACATTGCTCTGATGAGGACAGAAGACCAGCTGCAATTGGGATGCTCGCAGCATTGTGGTTCTCCCCCAATATTCGAGCAATTTAAAGGTTGCCCAAACGTGTGTTGCTAGCAGCCAAAGCAGCTCCCTTGCCGTGCTGAGCCCTTGGCTCTTTGGTGAGGTTTGTGGCACCCCATGGTACCCAGGCCAGAGGTTAGGGAGCTCTGCATCCTGGTCTGTGCTCCTGGGGCACGACGTAACCTCAGAAACACTCAATGATTCCATTGCAGCGAGATGTTAATGTATAAACAGTTATTTAAAGTGCTGTGTCCTGAAATGCCCACCTGACGGAGCAGGGAAATAGCCCTCTATTACCACTCTGCGGCACCGTATAATCGAGGGAGCCGCCTGGTAGGTGACAACTGCGGAGCCCTCTGCAGCCACGTGGCTCTGAGCAGCGGTCACTAGAAAGCAGTGGAGAAGTGACTGTCGGCGCTTCTGGCCCTCACTGGCTCCTGACGAGTAGCTGATCCTCTGGGATGATCTCATGCGATCATGTCTAAGTCTGCCGTGCCCACTTGATTGGCATTTATGTGCTGGCAACCTTTACTTCCAAGAGCTACAGAAGCTATTCAGCTGGGGCTGCAGCCTGGCTGCTGACTCACCCTGCCCAAGCTGGCTTCAGATCTCTCCTAACCCGTTCCCAGCAATGAATGTCTGAAGCCTCGCATCCATGCTGCTGTCTGCCTCATTTGTGTTTTATGCCCTAGGAGAGAAATCCTTCTTCCTTTCTCCCTTCTCTGACTTTTTTCTAGATAAAGGAACACAAGGACAAGTGGGACCAAGGAGAAGCAATCCCTCCTGCTGTACAAGCAGCTGTCTGCATACCCCCTGCACCTGTTTGCCATCCCTATTTTTGACCCTACACAATCCTAGGAATTCTTCCTCAAAGATCTTTTTCTCAGTTATCTCCTGCTGGTGGCCAAGATGACCACCTGCCATCCAGAGGAAGAGGAAGGCTGGGCACAGGGTTTTCCTTTGGACTGGGGCCTCATGCTGGTCCTTGATCAATGCCCAGTGCTCCTTCTGGAGGTGCCCCCGCTTTCTTTGATTTGGCACTGTGTGCAGGTGGCTGCTTAGGCTCTGCTCTGCACCTTCATGTATGGCACAGTGACCTACACACCTGTCCTTCTCCGCATGTCCTGGCTCATCTGGCCCTCCCTTTTCTATGGGTGATAATAAAGGAGAGACCTTTCATTATCTGCTGCTCTCCACCTTTCACTCCCCAGGTTGCATGTGCTGCTATCCTCCACTCTGTTTGTTTCTGAATAAGAGCTAACTAACCTAAATGATTTCCAGCCAGGCATCTCTGTGGAGTATTAAACCTTAATCCATCCACAATCTTAACTAATTGGATTGCCTTGTGGAAGAAAGCTGCCCGTGGTTTGACTTTCTGCAGCACAGTTAACAAAACACCACCAAAAAAGAATCTAATTACTGTTAGGAAGAGAAAGCAAACTGCATCACAGCTTACCCTCTTGCACAAGAGGTACAGGCACTGCTGAAATTTGCAGAGGAGGTTTTGCATGCATAAGCAAATCTACAGACTGCGTGGTGCCTAACATTGCTCTGCCCTTGTAGGTCAGTTATGCAGGGAATAAGCAGCAGCATTCCTGCAGCGAGCCATGCTTATCTTACGCCTAACTTGTGCTTCTCGTACCACTCGGAATGTGAAATGCTGCCTCTCTCGAGAACGTCTTACAAGGAACATCATACTTCTGCAAACAACACTGATGAATTGATAAATGCAATTAAAAACAGCGGCAGCCAGGCTGGGAGGTTAACTAATTAATTTGAGAGGTAAGAGTCCAAGTCAGGACAGTAAGTGTATCGCTCATCACAGAGGCACCGTGCCTGTCGCTTTTTGCACTGATGGTGAGCACAGCAGTGCTGCCTGCTGCTTCCCCTCTCTCCTAGGCTATGGGACATCTGCTATGGCTGCATAAATTACGTTCAGGAGACCAAAAATCAAGCATTCCCCCTTGCACTCCCACTCAAATGCTCCTTGTAATGCCACAACACCCAGACTGAAAAACACTGCCAGCGGCTCCTCGAACAAGGTCTGCAGTTCACATATGCTTTCTGCATTGAGCTGCAGGCATCCCTTCAGCTGAAGGCAACCAGAGGGAGCCCAGCTGTGACCAGTTACAGAAACACCTGGGGTTAGAGCTGACTGGTGGTGTAGGAGGTCACTTGCTCATGCTGGCTTGGAGGGGCTGAGTCTGTGCGCTGTGCTGGCCTTTGCCAGGCCTGAAGGTTTTGAAGCCCAGCCTGTCTTACGCCGTGTTAATCCCATATGGATGTCACCCCACCGAGTCTTGGTTCACAAAGGTGAGATTGATGTCAACTAGCCCAAAAGGTCAGCCTGAGAGTGCTTCCCATCGCCTCTCTGGCAAATACCACCAGCTGAGGCTGAGTCGGGATGTAAACCAAGCCTGCCGAGCACCAGAGACCTGTCTGATTCCCCAGAAATGAGGTGAGGGCTGTGAGGATTTCATTTCTCTGAGCCCTTTTTAGGAGTCTAGGAGAGCACCATTCTTTAAGCGAATCTCGATTTAATGCATTTAGGGCCCGTGTGATGGATGGTGTCTATAAATACCGCGTAAGCGCACAATAGGATATTTAGCATACCATTTTCAACCGGCTTCGAGCCAGCCTCTCTGCCTGGCTCCTGCAGCAGCTTCCCCAGAACTGGGGGGATGCTGTGGGTGCCATGTTCTCAGCATGGGGACCACTCCCTCAGGGGCTCCCTGAGCCCACCCCCCTCATTTTGGCAAACCCAAAGAGTGTGATGGGCAGGGGAGGTGCCTGTGGAAGCCAAAGGGGCCATGCCCTGGCAGCTCTGGGCACGCTATGTGGGTGCTGCTGGCCCTCCTGTTTTCTCCCAAGAAGAGGAGGAAATAACCATAACCTAGCACAGGCACCGTGGGACAAGTGATTGCAAGCAATTGTCACACAAAACATAAGGAGAAAAAATTAAGGGGGGAGGGAGGGAAGGTGAATTCCCCCCCCCCCCCCCCCCATCTTCCCATATCTGTTTCTCAGAGATGTCTGTGGGGGCTTTATAGGAATCTGATGATATGTTTCTAACCAAAAAAAATATTGGTTTACTGTATTAAAATTTGCAACTACTTAGTATAATCCGGCGATTAAAGCAGTCTTTTACTCAGATGCTTGTAAACCATATATTCCCCCCTGCAGAATGGCTGCTGTGGCGTTTTGCCAATTAACCTTTGCATGCTCCCCTCCTGGTTTGGGTCTGGGCGCCCAGGCCGCCCGCTCGGTTGTTTGTTCGTTGCTGTTAACAGTGCGCTTGCCGACTGAAGCATGCAGAGCTTGCTAGCCATGCTTGGGTCCCCCACCTCATGCAATATGGATGTCTTGTGTGTCATAGAAGAAGCCTGACTCATTAGTAAAGTTATTAAAAAAAAAAAAAAAAAGATATTAAATAAGCATGTTGATAGAAAGCAAACAAACTCGGCTGTTACGGTGACAAGGTTTTAGCACTAGCAGAGGCACAGTAACTGTGAGCTTAGTGAAATGGTGAGGAGATGAGAACTGTTTCTTCCTCACAAATATTGGCAGCTGGTGGCAGGGCTCTGATGGGAAGAGCAGGGACCTGCTCAGGTTTGCCCATGGCTTGCCCCATATCTTGTGTTCACATTTAGGAGCATGATGTATGGTATTTGCCCTTCTCCTTCCATTGCATTGGTGGTCCTGAGGCCCACGGCTGAAGATACTGGTTGGGACCAAAAATATTTTAAGCTAAAAAGCTGATTACAAGTGTGGAGCGTTATCAAATAGGTGGAATATATATTCTGTGGACCATGCTGCATTTATTATTTATAACTTATGAATACGTGACACTTCAGAAATATGAAAGCAAATTTGCTCTCTCTGTTCAGGGTCTATCAGCTCGCGAGTCAGTCTCAGAGTCTGCAATCTGAAAAGGTCACTTTGCCATCTGTAAGCAGCTTTAAAGCCTTCACGGGCCTTAAAACATCGGGCTTAGCCAGCGGAAAAAAAATCTCCTGGAACAAGATAGCTCTGCCAGCAGAGAGCTGGAAAATGGCTGTGATGAGCCTGCCATCTCCTACTCTTGATGCAGGTAGAGGAAGGAGAGCAGGTTTCCTAGAGCCAGAGCATATGTCTGCTTCATCACAGCTTCAGCTAATAATTCTCACATTTTTCTGTTCCAGGCTTGTCTCCAAACGACCAAATGTAAAACCTGACATTGCCTTATGGATACATGAAACAGTCAAACCGGTGAGTGGTCCTGGCTCCACGGAGCCTGGCATTCCCTTGTAATCTCTCCTGCCTCTCTTTGTCGCTGCAGCCAACACACCCCACCACTCAGCCACCCGCACCTGTAGCCTGCTCCATCTCATGAGGCCCATGTCAGCCTAAACATGCCATGGGCTAAGCACGTTTCTTCAAATCCAGCTTCTTTCCACCCCGACTGCCAGTATTTGCCATGAGGGGAGGTGAGGCCTGGTCGTGTCCCACCACACACACAGTGCCACAAGCACATCGAGGTGTCTCTCAGCACGCTGTGAGCTCCTCTCCCCTTCCCCGTACTGAAGCACCAAGCTTTTGTGATTTCATAAAGGAGGCGCCTGGAAACACGGTTTCATTTCCCCCTCCCCTGGGAAAGGCAGGGAAGACCTACAAGCCACAGTGGCCAGGCTGGGGGCAGGTCGGTGTCCTTGGAGCAGCACAGCTCAATCCAGGGCTAAGCAGCTGGTCCTTGCTAATTTGACACAAGCACTTCTGCTTATCCGCCTACTCCTGGTTAACTTTTCCCTCAAGTGCTTTTGATGCCTCCCTCTGTGCTGCCTCATATGTATGAGAAAATCTGGGGCAAGAACCCACCTTGCTGCCTCCCTCCTGCTTCCAACCCTTCCTTTAAATGCCTTGCTAGCTGGCGCCAGCTGCCAGCGTTGGACTGTGACTAATGTTCATTTTCTTGCACAATAGTATGCTCAGCTTCTTATTACCTAACTCCAGCCTTCCTACCATCTTCTCTTCTTATTTTCCCATTTATTTCATGCATCCATTGCAAGTCATCAGCTCTTAGATGTCGGAATTGCCAGTCTGCTTTACTCAGGAAATGAGGCTTAGGTGATCGTGCTCTGTACAACTTCAAATAACTGTTGAATACACTGGCTGATTCGATTTGGCTGACGGAGAGCAGGCTCAAAAGTAATTGAATTCCTACAAGTCTTGTGCAGCTAGCTGGAGCAGAGAGGAGCTCTTAGGCCATGTGACAGAAAGGGAGGTAGCCGATGTATTTGCGTCTTAAGAGATAACAAACTATTCATAAGGGAGATGCATTAATCAGTGTCCAAAATGCTAAATTTGTACCTTCAAATGGCCACAAGACACTCAAACTGGAATCTTGGGTTCAACAGTGCTTGTTGAATGGCTTGTTTTTTTTTTGTTTTTTTTTTTTTTTTCTGTATTTGCACAGTGATTGGGACAATAGTTTCAGCTCCCTGAGAGGGTTTTTTAGTGTGTTATTACACACCATGAAGTAATAATAAGAGTAATAAAGGCAAAATGTACTAATGAGTGTTTCCCATCCAAAAAGCTATTTGGGGGGGTCAGCATCATTCTTGTAATCCTTCCAGGCTTGGCACTTCCCCATAGATTTCTCTGCCACTGCCTTGTAAAAACCATGTTTGGCTTTAATGCTCTAATTCTGTGCCTCTTTTCTTTCAAATGGTGGCATAATAGGGCTCAAATGGACATTTGGGCTTTCTTCATTGTTCCTGCTGGGGGTTAAAGGCAATTCTGGCACTGTATCGTAGTGCAGTTGGGGTACAGCCATCTTCTCAGGCTGCCTCCTGTCCTTGTCTGTAGATCTCAGGAGACCTCCTCGCCACCAGCTCCTCTGACCACTGCAGCTCTGAAAATACTGGAACACAAAATCTTACCCCACCATTTTGTTTGTTGCCAGCAGCAGATCCTCAGCCCTTGCCTACCCTACTTCCATTCCAGGGACAATCTTAAAAGTGGCTAGGTGATATGTAGGGATGTGTAACCCTGCAAGAAGTTAACTGCCTTGCCAGTGGTGGGTGACATATCTAAACTTGGCTCAAGGTTCCTGGCTCCTGACTGCACACAGAGCAGAGGAGATAAATACAGTACTAAAATCAGTGGGAGATTTTGTGCAGTGATGTGTGCTTACCCAAAACAGGCTAGAAGGGAGGATATAACCACAGGCTGTTTTTTCTGCAAAAAGACATTTTTGCACTGTAAGAGAACGAAGAAAACAACAACAACAAAACTTGTTCAGGAGTTTGGCTGTCATGTTTCATGCAGTAGTGCCGTGTTACAGAGATAAACATCAGTGCTTGGCTTACAGATTGTCTCAACACCTGGAAGGCTGCTGTAGAGACAGGTTTAATAATTAATTGCTATTCCCCTGAGACAATGCACCCTGGATCTCTTAAGGAGCACATTGTATGCTGGGTAACAGGAGGAGCAGGCAAGAGACAAAAGCATTGAGAAAGTTAAACAGAGTGAGATCAAATAACATTATTCCTCATCTCATCATAGAAATTGGACAATAGTCTCCTGATCCTTGGAGAAGGTTGCCTGGAGATGGCCCAAAGAGTTTGAGGTCAAAATGTTGATATTCCAAGGTCGAGTAAATGATTCTAGTATAATTGGTGGCAGGAAAGACAGGAGCAGATGCTACTATGTTGGGCTTCTGTTATATCAGCTGGTACAAATGTTGACTCTATGTTTTTTAGAACAGATAAGGTAGACTTTTGTGGATAGAAGGTGCTGCTGTCACTGATCCCACAGCTGTTGCCACTGATGTCATTTCTTCTGCTGGGTTTCTTGCCACTCCTGCCAGTGCTGCTGACACTGCTGCACGTATGACACTTAAAAGTGAGTGGGATTGAGTAGGGGTGGGCAGACGATGTATTTCAAGGTGCAGTGGATAAAAGCATCTGGTGGGTTTGCATGGAAGCAAAACCCCTCAGTATATCAACCGCACATCTCTTCAACTAAAACATTTTTAAAATCACTTGCAGACATGCCAAATATTTCAGCCAGAGCAGTATTAATGATGGACCATGTTATTTAATGTTATTTCAAACGAGAGTACAGGTACAAGCATTGCAGGGCAAGGTTGTTTGGTAAAATGGATTAATAGATATATAGCAGCTGATGGCAGAGCACTGCATGTTCTGGTAGCAGCGCTGTTTTGCAAACTCTGGTACAGCATGTAATCTTATCATAAAAGTTTATTTGATCAAATGCGTACGTTTGCTCATGTGAATAGTCTAATCTCAATGGAATCAATGAAAGAAGAAAAATTATGAACACGTATAAGATAGTCTTACTTTTGTACAGATAGCTGCTGGTACGTGCCATGCTGTGAGTTTAGGCTGCTGGAGATCTGTGTGTGTTTCATCATTGTTTGAAGCCTGTTCATGTCCTGGGCAAGACACAAAGTCTATTTTTTACAATGATTTTTATTGCTGAACAGGATCTTGATTTCAGTGAGTCAGAAAGTGTTCTCTGATAAAGGTGTCAGCTCAGATGGCTTTGAAAAATGTGTTTCCTTATGAACTGTAGATGGGTATGAAGCTTCTTTGATAGTACAGTGTGCAAATTGAAATACTAGTCATGGTCCTGGGCAGCTAAATTGCTTTTACAGATGTATACGATGCTGTTGGGTACATTTTCCCAGTGCTGCTGCAAGAGAAAGGAACCCCTGAGCTGGGTTTAATAGAGGAAATTACTTGGGACCTGACTGGCTTCTGAAAAATATACGATTGCTGAGGAAAAGCTTTGTTTGGCAAGCTTCCTTTTAGTTTGTGGCCAGATCCTCAAAGTATAAGGCATCTTAGGCCAACTGAAACTACTTTTATACTACCTGAGTTTCTTACCCTGTTCTTTATAATCATTTTGGTAGTTTTTGGCTGTTCATCTGCCATGCAAAACCAGACTAGGCTGAAGCACAGCATTTATCAACCAAATCTGTAAATACCTCTGTAAGACATTTGAGCTAATTCACTGTCTCTGTTATGAAGAGAGACTTTAAAATATGAAATGGTAAGTTGCATGTGAAGAACCAGTAAGAACAAGGGTTAGATGTGTTTGAGGAGATGAGGGAATCACTCTCTTGATTATGAAAAGCAACAAATAGCTTGTGTGACTCCACGGTGTCTGGACTTCTAGGCGAGTGCTGGAACGTGCAGTTGTGATACGGTAATTGGCTTGTAAAGATTGAACCCATTTCAGTCTCAGCTCCGTCTCTGATAAAACAGCTTTTTCTTGTCTCCTTCTTTGCTGTAAGTGCTGGCACTCTCACTATCCATGCTAGTGATAAAATTCAGGAGTTGAGTATTTTAATACTTGCAGTGTTAGAAAAACATTAGCTAAGCAAATCTTCCAGTATTTCTGTAAGAACAGTCATAAGAATTGTCTTTTTATGTGTATGAATAAGGGAGAAAGGAGAATATAAGTGACTTAACCGTAGCAAGTTAGTGGCAAAGGTAGGATGATGTTATTGATTTCTGCATATCCTCTACAGACTTGTGAAAATTACAGTCCCTACTCACCTATCTGGGTCGCCTTGGGCTGCCTTGTGCAGCACCAGTATGGACTTGGCTGTAATAAGTGATGGGATCTCAAATTTCTGGCATTGATCTTCCTTCAAAACTCTTTGACGCTAAATGAGGCGCTGGAATATTTTTTAAGGCTGTTGAGTTTCCATGTCATACCCTCCTCACTCATGTATGGGCTAGTAAAACCTATATAAGGAGGAGTTATGAGGCTTTGCACATCTGTGTTGGTAAAGCAGAGCATTGCCTGATGGAGTGATGGGAGAAGCTGCTCAGTTCCTCACACAGTGTATGCATGCATGGCTTACCGAGCAGCACTAACAGCATGGGGAGGAGAGGATGATCCTCCCAAATTCATGGCAAACCTAGCCCCATACACTGAGCTTTGTGGATGGGAGAGCTTAAGACCAGCCATCCTAGCGTTCATGCATGGCTCAGCTCACCAGCCCAGGACTCTTTGTGATCTTTTGCACTTGTCCCTGATTCCTTGCAAGTGCAGTGCCGGTGGAGGTGTGCCCGGAGCATGCAGAGCAATTGCATGGCCTGATTTATGTAGGGCATCCCATACAAGATCGTGGCTATGTATCATAAACTTCCTTGGAAGCTGCCTTTTGAATGGGTGCCCAACTCACAGCGAATGCTGGATTGGATTTCTGCATTGTCATTTGTGTGACAGCAGTCGCTGTGCATCTCCCTTATTTAGTTCACGTTTGCCCTGCGTGGACCCGCCCCCCCTTGTTTCTTGCAGCCTGGAACAACTGCAAACGACATTAAAAAAATAAAACTTTAAAGGATGTGGAAGCTTCCAAATCAATATTGCCTTTTCCAAGTACTCATTTTGATGTTTTTTTTTTTTTTTTTTTTGTGAAACGTGAACTTTTAAAGTTCAATTGCTGCTCCAAGGTCACTTGTATTTTGCATCTAAGCCTGTGCAATGATTCATTTTTTGCTCCATTTGCCACTGACGAGAATGGATCAACTTCAGAGTTTGATTTCCTCTGCGGAGTTTTCTAGGAGCTGGAGGTCGGTGATTAATTTTATTGGGACAATAAATTAAAAAGGAAGGACTATGTCATTCTTCTTCAACAATGCTTCTTCCGGAGATGACAGCCTAATAAATTACAGGCGTACAGTGAATCCCGAAATGCAGTCAGCTGCCTCGTGCTGGCTGGCTGGGACAGCAGGAGCAGTACCTGGAGCTTCAGTCAGTGAGGTCTTGTGGAGGCTGAAACCAGCACTGGGTGATGTACTTCTGTAAGCTGCTGTGGTTTGGGAGCTGCCTCACAAATCTTGAAAACAGGGGACAGGAGCTAAAACCAGTAATTGTATGAGCCATCTCGTTGTGTTTATCCCTTCCCGTGGGTTAATTCATGGATATTAAGCCCAGCAGGGACGGATCATCTGCTCCAAACTCCTGCTTACATCGTATAATTTAACCCAGTAATTCATGCATCGAGGCCAAACAACCTGTGACTGAACAAGAAGGTATTTTTAGAAACACTCTTAATCCCAACTCAATCATTTCACTTAATGGATAGTTCACCAAAAAAAAAAAAAAAAAGCCTTGGAAAGCCTTTCACCTGATTTTCCTAAGCATTACCAGAAGGTAATCAGCCTGCCCGAGGCAATGCCAGGAGTTGCTGGCTAAGGTCAGGGAAGGGAACCGGGTGAGCGAGCTCCCAGCTGGTGCTGTCAGTGTAAGAAGGCCTTCCACTCCGATGTCCACAACGTGTTCTTCATCAAACCAAAGCACACAACTTGTCTTTCTAAACCCATCAGCTGTTGGTTTCATTAAATGCCTCTGTATACGGTACTCCGCTATGCAGCCTCTTACTATTTTGGACTGTGCTTTAAGGTGAAAAGATGCGCTCCAGAAAACCAGCAGCTGATGTAAGCTAGGGTTTAGAAATGCTTAGCTATTTTTCCTTCTCCTCCATGTGGCTGAACAATTGCAAAGCTGAGCTGCAGCCTTCTGTAGCAGGAGGCATCCTGGGCCTGAGGAGGCAGAAGGCACGGCTGCTGGCTTCTGGGCACAACCCCTAACTTCTGTCAGAATTAACCAGTGTTAAAGGCTTGTACTGCTGGGCAGCTACCGGTCAGGAAAAAAAATATATATCCAATGGTGTTCATGCTCTTATTCAGGCAAATTTCCACTAATACAAGGGCATAGTAGTTTTTTCTTGAAAAGCAAAGCTGATGAGCTAATGCAAAACCGCATGCACACACGCTCCTGTCTGTCATTTTACGGACACTAATGTGTTCTTAAGGATTTGGCCACAGGTTTTGAAGATAAAATCTGCTTAGTGGCTCAGATATTTAGAACGCTGCCAGCAAATATTCAGAGAGGGACTGCACAACAGATGTGCACGCACAGGGGACACACGTGTCTGTTGTTACTGACATGAGAATCATTTTCCATGGCCGTGTATTCCCCTGCTTACGCTACTCATTTTTGGTGCATTGTTTGTAGGGCATTTTCTGTTGCTTGTATTTTTCCGTCAGTGAGAATCCTAGTGTTATTGCTGGGGAGCATCTAGTTGTAATCCTTCTCAGATAGCACTGAAATTCTGCTTTTTCCAGTGTGACACAAGCAGGGGAGACAGCAGCAGTACTGTTACAGCTGTAATGAGAAAGGGCGAGAGAATCCTGTTCCCTTGGGATTTGTGGGGGATGGATGCATTTCTTCTGAGTCCAGGTTCAAGGTAATCAGCTTTAGAGGGTGAAGGTCTTTGATACCAAAGCTGGTAAGAAAAGGAAGGGGGAGGAAAAGTAAGAAGTAGGTGTCAAAGTCCCCATCTATTTAATTACAACCCTCGCTTGAGATCCACCGAGCTGGAGCCGTCCCTGACCCTTGCCGGGGAGGTTTCCTTGGCAGAGCTGCAGAAACACCCAGTATATTATGCCTGGGGGCATTTCATTTCTCTGAGACTCGGGCAATGTTAGTGTCTAAAGGCGGGTACAGTATTTTAGCAGTAATTGATTCTGTAGAAAAATAAAGCCTTTACTTGGGATTTTTCTTATTCAACCACTGATTAAATGTCTTTGGCCAAAGGACCGGGCCAGAGACCCCTTATCCACCTCTTTTTCAGACTCATGGATTTTAGGCTAGACTAGCCCACCATCCTGTATTCAAAGGCAAGGGATTTTTTTTTTTTAACCTTACCATTTGCCACATTGAAGTGTATATCATTTCTTTATGCCAACTTTATCTTCAGATCAATAATCCTGGCATGGGCTCTTAACAATCTTTGTGTGGTTTTTATTTTATTTTGAATCACTCTTCCTCCTTTGATTCTTTGTAGTTACTTACTAGGTTAAATCAGGAGAGAAAACACTTCCTTGCTGAAAGTTGAATGGGCTTTGATGAGACATAAATTTCAACTCACCTAATGCTTTCAGCATGCTGGAGGGGCGACTCATGATGGCACGAGATTGTGAGCCACGAGTTTCCTTTGCCTGGACTAGCTGTGACAGTAACATAGTGATTGCTGTTCAAAAAGCAAGCATTCCTAAAAGCAAATAATCATAAAGAATCCATAAATTACTATAAAAGAGCACCAAATCAGATTCTATAAAAATGTGTTGTGTTTTTTTTTTTTTTTGTTTGCTTGGTTTTTTGTTGTTGTTGTTGTTTGTTTGTTTGTTTGTTTTGTTTTTTAGAAGCAGCTTTCTGTAGAAGTAAAGAATTCATTCACTGTGTTTCTGTAATCACGATTTTCTCTAGGGGCAAGCAATTTATTTTATTGTATAATGTGGCCTCATAGCAGCAGTGAAAAACTGTGCTAAGAGAAGCCCAGCTTTCTAAAGCACGAAGGAGCTGAGCTGGCATGTGATTCTGGCAAGGGCAGAGTATTAGCTCTTCTTTGGAATTAAACCAAACAATCAAATTTTGACGTTGCTTCCTCTGAACAAGCAAAATATGGCACAAAGACTGTGAAGCAAGTATGTTAAAAAATGTAATGAACTACAGATGTATGGGAGGGTGATCCAAAGCTTACTGAAGTCCATGGAAAGGAATACTTTTTCAAACACAATGTGAATGAGAGAAAGGGAAAAGGAGAAAAAAGTGACAACTTGGGGAAAAGAAGAGCAAAGAAAAAAAAATGAATGAGGCAACAGGATAATTGGGATCTTATCACAGCTCTCCATTCCTGTCCCAATGTATATCCTTCACTACTGCTGTTATTTTTTCAAGTATTCTTTATGGAAAGGCCACATCTAGGACCCTGATCCTGGCTGAAAAGCTCTCGGCATGAAGCATTTTGCCAACTGTCTGTAAGGCTCTTCTGTTCATACCAAACCTTTCGAGCAAGAGCTGCTCTTCCTCCACCTCAGACCTCCCCTGCCAGGCTGCTGGAGATGCCTTCACTTCTCCTGGGACCTGCCCCTCTCCCTGCCCTGCTCACGGAGCTGGCACGTGTGCTGTTCTGCCGCAGAATCACTCTTTTGTCTTCTTTTCCTCATTGTGAATTCAGTCTTTGCTCAGAAACAGGCAGCCGACCACAACAATCTTCTCCAAAGGTTCAGAACTAATCTTAATGTAATCTGTTGGTACCAAAAACATTAACTTCTTTTGAATGAGACTGGATAAAAAAAAAATTAATGCAGATGCTTATCTGATAAACTGTTTTTTCTCAGTTTATGGAATTATTCTGCACGCCTACGCACGTTTTTCAATATGCCTTTCTTACAAACCAAAATTCAGCCCAGGTAAAATTTACCTTGCCTTCATTACAGTCACCAGACTTCTAGTTGAGTGAACTTTCCTCTTTAAAGCAAAAGTCAGTTCTGTGCTTCAGACAATTGTATTCCCAACTCTGGTCCAAAGCACTGAATCTTCTTGCAGTATATAATCATTTATTTGGTCCATCATGAAGTGAGAGGTGTTAATGAGCACAGGACTTCTAATTGGCAAGATGGGTGCTTGCAAGAGCAAACGCTACTTGGGAAAGTTGTGTGTTACTTGATGAGATCCCTCATCAGGGGCCCAGGCTGCTAAGCTACTGGAAAAGTAGGGCAGTCAGCAACGAGGGAGCCCTGGGAAGGGGAACATGGTCAGTCAGGTTATTTGACGTGGATGTCAGTAGATCAATAGGTCTCCCTGTTACCAAGGAAATAATTCTTTCCTGAAAAAATGCTCTGGAAATGACAGGAAATCTCTTACTACTGTGGCTAGGAAGAGATGTTTTATGTGTTTAAGACTCTAAGCAGGTGAGAAAAGTTGCGTGGCACCACATTAGTATCAGGCAGCTGCAGAGGTGGAAGAGGGATCCTGGAGCACCTTGATGAAGGACACCAGAAGCAGATGTGGTGCTGCTGACTACTCTGACTGGGGGTGTCCAGATCAATCACAGCACAGACCACGAGCCACCCAGGTCTCTGCCATTACTTCAGCTTTCCCATGGGGAGAAACAAGTCCTCTGCCCAGGCTCTTCCCCTCACTTTCCTTCGGATACCCCATGGCACTGAAAACACCCACACGCTGCTGCCAGCCTGCATGCTTTGGAGGAGTGGCATGAGCAGGGTGTTTGGCTGGTGGCCCCATCACGCGGCTTTCAGGTCCCTCCTCTCACCCACACCCGAGCGGACCCGAGCTACTGGGGCATTACAGCTCGCACACAAAGCAGGGGTCAGGGAAACATCGAGCTGCTGTCACTTTTTAAAATCTTTTTTTAAATCTATTGTTCAGCCCTCCGAGGAACATACATAAATCCCAGACCCTCCAAACCACTCACTATTACTTTTAATTAATTATAGTAACCCCAGTTGCTTTGTCATATAGGACGTAAACAACTGTTTTGACTAACTAAATGCTCAAATCAGGTTGGAGGAGGTTTTAATTAGTTAATTTAATTAATCACAAAGTCTGTTCATTGCTGTTCGTGTGCTGTGGAGCAATCAAAATGGCTGTTATTATGCAACGAGGCTGCAGCTGTCTTTCTTCCCCTAAGATAGTTTAAAAAGATGTTCTGTCCATGTTTTGTAATCTGCAGCGACAGGTGTACTTTGTCTTAGGTTTCTGTCTTACAGTTTAATATGATTTAATATCCAGTACATCATTTGTTGGGGAAACATGCTATTGGGAGAATGGGTTGTGCCATTTCTATAGGAAAGGTACAAGTTTGCAGTGAGTTGGGAGTTCCTTGAGTACCACGGTACGTCCTGTTCCTAGCTACTGAAGGTTGAAAAGGACAAAAACATCAGAATTTGAGGCTAGATTATTTTTTCCTGTGTATGCATTTATTAATCTTTAAATGTACTTTTCTAGCAAAAATGAAGTAAAACATGGTAAAAAATCAAATCCTTTACTCCTATAAAATTAACTTCCAGGTTTGAAATCTAGTACAGTGTGAGATTGGAAAAAAATAAAATCCAACGCAATTAATTTGAGAAGCATATTCTGTAACTTAAATATATATATATATATATATATATATATATATACATATATATATATATATATATAATCTACAGTAGTCATATTTAAGAAATATATGTAACATTCATAAAAATCTTTAGGCTGACCTCAGTGCATATAAACCCTGTTGGGCAGACTCCTCTGCTGTGTAAATAATGGTAATTACTCTGAAATCAGTGACCCAAACTCTGATGATTTGGACAGGCTGGAGGTCTGCCTGTACTCATTTTTCATACGACGGGCACAGAATGGGCAACAGCGCGGCCAGCTAGCTTCCCAAGCAGGGCAATTGTTCCTCCACCCGGATCAAAAGGAATTATTTCTGGCTGGGAGTTGAAAGGGATCTTTAACCTGCGTTCAGTGCCCGGTGCTGGGTCTTTGTGTTGTGGTCAGCCGTTCATGCAAGCCCTGAGTGTTCCCACCACCTCTTCTCTCCTTGGCTGTCAGGTCGTAACAACGTGTGGCCTCTGCTCACCTGGTCTAGACTCACGCAGTAGCCTGGAGGTAAAAGACACGTCAGCACTGATGAATCTTTGGGGTTGTCTGGTTTGCAATTCTTCACCTAAATTACACTGTTTCTTTTCCAAAATTACACAGGTTGCTTTGAAGAAGAAAGTTTCTGCTTTTCTTCGGCATCTTTCTTTGTGCCTCCTCTTGGAAAATTGCAGGTGCATCGTATCACTGCTGCGAGAGTTATTTATTATAATCTCTGCTGGGAAATCGATCGGTGCTGCAGAGGATAACAACAAACACTTATGGCAAAGAAGAGATGATATTCTCCTGTGGTGATATTGATGACGCTGATAGATGGTAAATACATGGTCAGAGAAAGCCCCACTGTTAGCCCAGCAGGATTGACCTTAAACAGCTATGTATGCCTAGATATATTCTGATTTCAGCCTGCCACCACGCAAAAGCAATGGGCGTAGTATACTCGTAGGCTGAGTGCCAGCATTAAAATTGCATTTGCATCACTTTTGTTTGTTTTTAGAAAAATGCTCTCGGGTCTGTTTGCTTGAGTAGTGAAGCAAGAATTTCATTATTTAATATGAGACTCTGAGCCCTGGAGTGGAATACCAGCCACTATTCCTTTACTGTTCTTGTAGACACAAAGCAATTCTGAAATATATCAGAAGTGCCTGTCCCCTTGCAGTTCTCTGAAAGCCTCACCCCTGTGTCTACTGCATGTCCTGTGACTGAAAGCACGTGCCAGGGCTCTGCCGCACCTCTGGTCCCTGTTTTGCCGTGTGAACTTGTCCTTCTTGCAGCTGGCGGTGGTGGTGGAGGTGTTCACTCTGATGACTATTTTTATTTGAGGTCCCACAGAGGTCAGGCTCTCTTTGCTAGGCACTGTGCAAACGCTGCCTGGTATGAGATGCAAACCCAGTGTGAGGCATGGAGGAACCCCCTGGTACATTCTGCAATAGAGATACAACACCCTAATTTAATTCCACTGTCTATTCATGTTTGCCAGTGGTGTCACCGGGATGTCAAGCTCTGCATTTGCTGCTGTGGCTGTTGCTAACAAACTGTTCAGCTACAAATCTGTTAGCGAGTACTTAAAGCGTGGTGATGGACTTTGTTAAAACAAGCAGAGCGGATTGAACAGGTCCATGTTACAGGACCTGTAACAGGACCTGTACAGGACATGTAACACGAGTGGTTGCAGCTCAGGGAGAAACGAGGTTTCTCCTTCATTTGGTCTAGAGGCCGAAATCTGCCACCTCTGGGTTCACCATCTAATTGTGGCTGATGCCAGGGCAAACCTGGTTCCAGTCCTTCAGGAGGGGGATGCACTTCAGACTTGCGGTAGGTGAAACTCACGTTGTAAGTGTAAGGTAGCCTTGTTTTCCTCTGTGATCTAAAAGTAACTTTCTTTGACTTCTTCAGGCCCCAGCCTTGCCAATTTTAATAACTTCTGTTATTGTTTTCTGAAGGGCAGCATTTGCATTGTTGAGGAAACCTAGCAACACTCCAGTGAAAGAAAAATAATTAAAATGCGGCAGACTATTAGAAACGCAAGACTGAATTACGGTCTACTGGGGAAAACTAATCTGAGTGTGGCTAATGACATCCTTTAGAAACTGATACTCGGCTAAAAAGACATATTAATGTCATTTGTACTGATAATCTACTGTGTTAGTGCTTGTAAATTGTTTAATTTAAACCATTCAAAAAATTTAAGGTTGTCAGTATTTAAAGATCCATTGGAGTATCCCTCGAAGTGACAGACGTTTCTTTCTCATTGGCAGCTTAGATATGTTTACATTTCATGGTGTCAAAAAAGGAAAATGAATATGAAAAGCCTAAAGGGAAAAATGACTTCACAGAGATGACAACCAAAGTAGTGTATGTTGGAAGAATCCGTAGGTAAAGCTAGTGAGAAAGAAGCCCAAATAAAGCACATTCCACCCTGGCCCTATTAATATGTGATATAGTTTGAGGCAGATTGGCTGGTCCTTATTCAACCGCAGCTATTTAAAACCCAAATTAGATTTTACCACAGCGGATCCCTGGTTAGCTAATACAATGAATGGAACATAACTGGGTCCGTGTGGACTGTGAGGTTGCGGCCAGCACTTTCTACTAAATCTACCTTGGTTTTCCATAATTGTGCTAAAGCACAATAACATTTGGCTTGGCAGACGAGATTTAAGATTTGGGTTTGCACTTCAAGGCTTTGTGTTGTGTAGGGTGATTGTCATGACATAACTACTTCAACAAAAGCCGGAGTGTAGACACAATTACACCAGCAAAAAAGGTGGTTTTGTTGTTATGGCTTATGTTGCTTGCCAAGCTGGAACGCGTTTGACAGGCAAGAAGCTCTCGTTGTGTAGGAGGAGTTTACTGGTACAACTGCACCAGCATGACAAAACTTCCAAGAGTAAACAGGAGCTAGCTGGTGATTCAAGGCAGGATGCCTACTAAACACTTACCAAAGTGCCATTTGTTTTCCAAAACCTCCTTTCCCCGGTCAGACACGGGGCCTCCCTCTTGGTGGGGAGGGAGAATTACACCTGCTCCATCTGGGAAAGGCTGAGCCAATGCATCAAGCACTACAGGAGGGTGGTACAACAGCAAAGCAGTGCCCTGGCAAGCACAAAACCATGCAGAAATCAGTCCTTGCCCTGCTTTTTCTTAGATTTGTATGACTTATCCTAACGCTTCCCCACATTATTTGTGCCTGCTATAATTTCTTTGCTGACCAGTGTATGGGTACAGATGGGACAAGAGGGGTTTAAGACACAGAAACATCTATTGCGTACTTCTTCTGTAGTAAGAAATCAGATATTTCCATTGGAACAGGGGGGGAGAGAAAATTAAAAAAAAAAAAAAAAAAATGAATCCTTTAAGATCGTGTGCCATTAATATTTTGGAAATCCATAGGTTTAATGAGATAAAAGAACTAAATGCATGAATGGTGTCACTAGCAAGTCATCTGAAGAGTGCAAGGGAAAATGCTTTTAAAATCTTTGAAGTAAACAATCATGCAAAGACACAGATAGCTAACACTTGAGGCAAAAGATGTTCAATTACGGTGGGAAAAGTCTTTGTTCTGAACAATTAAAGCTGAAATTCCAGAGTAGATGAGAGAAACCTGAACTCCTCAAACATTTGACAGCTTTAAAGAGAAATCTGCTGGGGTTCAGAGATAAGCCTGCATGAGGAGGGTGGCTGAGGATGGAGCCAGATTGCCTGCTTATGCAGCTCCTACGGACGCGTTGCAAGGGCTGAAAAGTAGGTCCTGCCCACGTAGGGCCATTCAAAGCACCAGACAGGGGCGTGCAGACATCCCAGAGGACCCAGGAGAAGAATCACGTCCTCCACAGGGAGATGAAAAATCCCACATGCTAACAAGGGAATTAGCCTATAGGTAGTGCGATGCAGCAGGGCACAGAGAGCAATTTAGGCTGGATGGGACCTCGGGGGGGTCACAGGGTCCATCCCCCAACACAGAGCAGGGCCAGCTCAAGGCAGCTCTTGGCACCTCGCCGAGGTCTCGCCCTGCTCAGGAGGCTGGGAGTCTCGAGGACTTGCTCTTTAAAGCAAGGCTGTGGTGGTGACAGCCAGTTTTGCAGGACGAGCTACCAGGTAAAGCATGCATGCAGGAAATGGGATTTCCTAGATGTGTGACAGTACCCAGAGCACACTGTAATCCCCAGCCCATGGGGTAGCCCGACAAAGAGGGAAACATTTCCTCCTTCTAGTAAAGCTGGTGTGTGTGCAGCTGGGCTGTTGGAGTCGTGGGGCTTAGGTGAGAGGTATGGGCAAGAAACCATGCAGTAGGACACCTGAGCTCCTAGCTCTTATAGCTCTTAAGGGATTTTATAAAAGGCAGCATATTCCTTGTAGGGGACATGGTAATAATCCTGATATTCCAGGAACAAAGGAAGGAGTAGTTCTTGGATCCTCATGAAATGGAGACGTGAGATATCTGTACCCTCTGTGCTGGCTGCAGGCACAAGGAGGACTTACCAAATGTAGGATTTACCACCCAAAGGCTTCACTCAGTGGCTGATAGGGTGGCTGGGACTATGGGCATCACAGTTTGGGAATTCAGCATTGCAAGGAAGATGTGTTTAAGACTGAGGCATGTACATATTTTTGGAGGCCTGACTATAAGTATACATGCACTTCTGTGACTGTTGTATGTGAAACAAGGTTTTATAGGACAGAGCTCAATCTTCTAGATGAAAGAAAATTGGGAAAAAATAAACAAACAAACAAAAAACTCAAACATTCTCACTGCACTGTATTCTGAAAATGATCTTTTTTGTTGTTTTCATTTTGGGTACAATGAAGCCAGGCATTAGCATTACTAGTGTAATCTTTTGATTCTGATTGTTTTCAGTAATATTGGTACGCTGTAACAAGATTTGCTGTATGAGAGTCATGACTAAGCTTTGAATAATTTGGATTCTACTACAATTTTTAATAGTGTTTTCCAGTTTAGTGCTTTCTCCCTCCTCTGTTATGGTTGCCATTATAAATTTATAAGATTTCCTAGCAAGAGGATTTCTTACTGCCCAGACCTTTCCTATGGAGACACTCAGCAATACTAGCAACTCTTTCTTGAATTATACTTATGTCACATTTATACAGCTATCAAGGGGGCTGCATTTCTCTTCCTTAACAAGCTCATTAATGTTTACTGGAAATTATTTTATTGAATTTATGTATTCATTTCACTGAACTTATGCATGACAGAACATTGTCAAAAGCTGTATCTTTTCTCAGTGCTGGCCAAGACAAAATGTTTTAAACTTACAGCCCAGCTTGTGGCTAGCATGTGATTTCCTTGCTCCATATTTTGAAAGGACTTGCCACAGGCAGAGATGTAATTACCTAGGATGATGCAGAGTGAGCTGATCTTCTAAGGCAGGTATCAATCAGTATATAAAAAATGCAGATGATGACTGGGAGACCTTCCTTCCTAGTGGAATAAGAGAGGAAACAGAAGAGTTAATTTATACTTTAACAAATAGAAAGTCAGCCCACTGTTCTCAGAAGAAAAAGACAAGCTGTGTCTTGTTGAAGATGCTGCAGCAGTATTTCTGACCACCAGAAGAGTTACAGCTTCTCAATGGTGGCTGGAAGCCTGTTGTCAAGATCATTGGTTAGCCAAATGAAGTTTATTCTGATTAGAAAGTGTGCATATTTTAATGGATGAGTATGTGAAGTTGTAAGTATCTGTCATTCCAGCTTTTCTGGTCATTTAGTTGGAATGAAGATGCTCAATAAAGTCATTAGTTTTTGAAAATCCTGGGGACAGCCCCCCAGAGGAGCTCAGCTGTGAATGAGGGATTTACACTGCTTAACTACAAAACTTCTCATGAAGAATGGGTCTTATAGATCACCAGACTCCGAAGAGACCATGTGTTTCTGCACAGCATACAAACAAGTGTCCTGATCAGGCCTGGTAAGTTAAACAAGAGCAATGTTCTTAAAGGAAAAAGGAAAGAAAAAGAAAAAAAAAAAAAAAGGCTATTACTTTCCCAGCTGTATCAGATCTCTCTTGGTATGTATCTCAATGTTTTGCTGGCTGTGCCAGCCAATTCCAAGCCCAGTATTTTTTTATTTTTTTTTTTTTTTTGGGGGGGGGGATTTCATTCACTGACCCCACTGCCTCTGCCTCTGCACAGGGTACAGATCATGTCCCGAATCCCTCTACAGGGGTAAAAGAGCAGCACCTGCACCCCTTTTGGCTTTGGGCCTTATTCAAAATGCAGCTTTGCCCTTTTCCTTCTGCCCCTGTGAAAGTCTTGGAAGTGTTTATAAGAAAATATCTTATTTTCCACTTGAGATAGAGCCTCAATAGCTCAGCTGAAATTGCCTGGATGTTCTAAACTTATGAGCATCATCCCACCAGAGATGTGTTCTTGAATGTTAAATTTAGGCTAATTGGAGGCATATCCTTTAATTTAGCAAGCTGAGGTTACTAATACAGATCAAGAGCTAAAAATTAACAGTGGAGATGATGTATGCTAAATGCCTAAGTGATATCTTAACCTATAATTATACAAGTTCTGTTAATAGTGAATAATTCAGATCTTCAGGGATTTCAGTAGTCTAATGGGCTGTAGTTATTTCCAATTTACAATATGGTTGCTAGGTTTCATTAAAATAAGAAAAAAGGACGTATAGCGTGGTAGAAGAAAATTGGTGTTTGAAGTTATCACCCAGGAATCAAAATATGAAATTTAAATTAGAAGGTGTCCAGGCAACACAATGGCACCAGAGCTGCGCGGGGACAATGAAGGCGAGCGTTGTCGGAAGAGCGAGTACGCGGAGGGTGTTGAAGGAAGACGGCTCTAGGAGCAACACACTGCGACAGCCAGACCTTAGACGCTGCACTGCGACAGCTTGTAGAGAGTCCAAAACGTGTCACAGACCTCAATTAAGCCTAGCTACATTCTTCTGAAGCATCTACGTTTCCTTATCAGCATGCTGCAGATGGCAGGCTGAGGCACGATAAGGCCCGTGCCTTATCGGAGCGGTGTAATGGCTTGGCCGGGTGGCACAGGGCCACAGCCTCCTGCTAGCCCCTGGCCAGGGGCATTTTGGCCACAGCAGGACAAGCAGGGGGCTGCTTGTCCCCCTCCCCTGGTTGCCACCACATGTCCCATCCTCTCACCGCCATCCTGGCTCTGCTCAGCGGGGTTAGGGCAGGCCGCACACCAGGTCGCCCACAGCCACGCTCCTACTTTATGGGTCTCTCCCAGCTCCTGCTCTTTCGGGCCTTACCATACATAGACAAAGTATTTTGGGAACATCTAGGACAAATTAGATTACCTGAGAGATACTAAAAATACCACGCAAATAAGATGAGTGACCAGCATGTGTCACAGTTTGGTAGAAGGCAAGGCGGCTGACGTTTTGATACTGAAATGTGACTTTCAATTTTCTGTTATTTCTTCTGAAGTGTACTTTAAAGAATATCTGCTTCTTATGAGCAGATTAACAACTAAAATAAATGTTCTTTTGTGCCTAAAGATTAGCTACTTCACCAGTATTTTGTTAGTGATTCATGTTACCTTATCTAAATTCAGCCTCAAATTCCTCACGTGTATATCATCCAGATTTTGAATCTAAATTAAAAATCTACATTTCTCAAAAAGATAGAAGTTTGCTTGCCTTTTTTCTTTTTTTTTTTTTTTTTTTTATTTAATAATGAAGCTCTGCAGTTTCCCCATTAGTGAATAAGCCACAAGATAAGATTCAACTAAACAGTTCTTTCTTTATAAAATAGGTTTTCCCGACAACTCCTTTTTAATTTTTTTTTGTTTGTGAATCAAAGTAGCCTCTTATATCTCACACCCAAATACATGTATCCATTTTGTAACATATTGCTAAATCTCTCTGATTTACATAATGAGCAACAGCAAAACTCCACGTACGTTGTGTTAGTTAAGTTACTATTATTATGTAATTACATAATGGAGAAATAGCAAATTCAAACTCTTAAAATGCTGATCACGGAGTATATTAAATTACAGCATTGCCTCAACTGCAGGGCAGGTGCTCTCTGTGGCACACCCTCCGTCCTGCAGAAGAAGGGAGAAACCAGGGCCCGCCGCGGCTCCTCATCGGCACCCAGCGCCCGAGGAGCCATTTTAGGCCCGAGCTGGGTCCTGCAAACGGGACACGCGTGGGGTTCACGCCTGTGTTTGAGGCACGACCCGGTGAGTCACAACAAATAGGCATTTTAGTCAGGGATCCAGAAAGGTGATGTGCTTTGGCATGCAGGTTTGCTCTGAAGGTATGAGTAAAAAGAAATGCGTCCCAAGCCTGTTTTTACACACGAGCAAAGACTGGGGGCCAGCGCTTCAGGGCCACATCCCACCAATGACTCTGAGGTCTGCAGCCCCCTGAGCCTCACTCCTAAATCTCGGATTGATCCCGAGCAAACCACATCCATCCCCAGTTGCCCAACAAAATGGCGTTCCTTTTGGGATTGTACGGTTTAATTATTTACTGTTTGGAAAACACTTTCAGATTGGTAGAGATGCCGTGTTAGTGCAGAGTTATGTTAAGCAATAACAACACAAATCAATAAGAATCGCCAAATAATTAAACACCTTCAGACACTTAACACCCACTGCAACTGCCATTAGCAAGAGGTTTGAGGGCTGTTCACAAATTGCTTCAGCATATTATAAATTCCCCGTAGAGCACTCAGATGTCCCAGCGACGGCAATGCATGCTGCACACACCACAGTCCCGTCCCTGTGCTATTAACAGTAATGGTTTCACATTGAACAATCCTGCCCTGGGAATACAGATGAGGACACGGCACACTAGAGATGCATTAGCAAGAGACGAGAAATGTGGATGGTCAGAGCACACAGAGGCGAGACCGTGACTCACTGCATAACCCGAAGGAGCTCATTTACCTTCTCTTCTTTAGCGTAACCCTGTGAGAAACTTGTAACAAAATTTAATTACTCCATGGACTGTTATGTAGACTGATTAATAATATTTAGAGAGCACTTTGAGATCTCTGGATAAAGGCTGTTTTTTGTTTATTTTTTGTAAGGATATTATTACTGCATTCTTAGCTTTCATTTTGTAAGTTGAGTCCCAGAGTTAAAAGGAGCCCTTTCTGATGCTCTGCACACATTTTATTTCTGTGAAACTCTGGCTGCTAGTGTCAAATGCCAGCATATTCACAGGGCACAAACCATCTGCTTTTGCTGAAACTAAATATTCCTGTGTTTACTTAGGAAAATGGATACAGACATTTTCAGTTCTCACAGCTGTTCCTCCCTGGGAAAGAGGAGGGCAGGAACATTTTTGTTCTCCAGTGCAGAGGAACAGTAAGCTTGACTGACATTCCCCAAACTGAGGTCTGCAGATCCTGCAGGCCCAAATTATTTGCCTTGTTTTGCTTCAAAGTCCTTCCCCCTCCCTTGCTTAGGGAGTAACGCCACAGCAGGTGTTGCGAATTTCTGATAGTTTGTGGGCAGTAGGACAGGCTGCCAGGGGAACTGAGATTGTATCATGCGCTAATAAAAATAATAAAAAACTTCTCGCACTTTTAAATAGTTCTGACACTGAGCGATGAAGTAATCTGTGATATGTAGTGCTGTATGTGCTTTACCTTGTGGTTTCACATGTGGCTCCTGGAGGCTCTCCGTCATGCATTCAAGGCAGAGCTGATCTTGCTCAGCCTGGAACTACTGGGATAGGGCAGAAGTCTCTGCTCTTTACAAAACGAGACTTTCAAGTCAGATTGAAATTCCTATTCTTTTTTTATTATTTTTTTTTCCTTTAAAAAAAAAAAAAAAACTTTTTCATCAGTGGTCCTTGAAATCATCAAGCTGCTTTCTTGGTTTACTTGCAGAGAAAATAAGGTAACATCCAGACCTATTCTGCCCTTTCAGTGTGCTTAGGAGGCAATCAGGATATGCTACATTCACAGGAACCAAGGGTCAATATGAATCTACAGAAAAAGTCTTTTTCATCAAAAAAAAAGTCATTACTAAAGCTTTGATGATTATGGCAAATGCATCTGAATATCAAACAAAGACCTCATAATGTGTTTCAAATATTTCAGTTATGTCTCTTCATTACCCGGAGAGGCTCACATATGTTATTATTCCCATTTTACAAATGTGGGAATTAAAACTGAGAGCTCACCAAAGGTGCCCAGGTAATTGTGAGTAAATGTATGACAAGAATCTGCGGAGGGTGAATCTCAGTTACCTATTAGCTCTTTGAAGTGGAAAAAGTGTAAAATGTATGTAGAATATTTACAACATATTACTTTAATAATACCCTGCCTCTTTGACTCTATTAATATATAACTATTTAGCTCCGTCAAGAAGGATGGACCAACTCTATCACTGAACGATTAGGGTAAAGTTTTTTGCATCCTGGGTACATGCCTCTAAACTCAAACCACTGTTTATTTTGGGACCCTCCTCCTCCTGCTCTAATTTCTCAGGAAAGTTGATTTCAGCTCTCTGTAGAAGAGCAATATATTTTTAAAATCTTGAAAAGAATATAACATAAACTACTGTTTACTCAGCTTTAGTGCAAATACTGAGAAAGTGAGAAAAAGGGTCAGAAAGAGCTACAGAGTCAGACCTGTTTGGCTTTCTGCACCTGTGTCTGAAAGTAAACTTTTGGAACAAAATAGTGCTAATTTATCTGAAGTGTTTGTCTATTTTGAGAGCACCTGGATGCAGTTTCTTGCCACTTCTGGTTAAAAAAAAATACAAAATAAAATAAAATAAACAGGACCTGTGGATATTTTGTAAGCAAACTGCCTTGAGAAAACAGGTGACTTTGCTGATTGGGATCACTAACTCCTGTTGCAAGTCAGAAACTGAACAAGGCCACTGAGGAGGCAGCAGTGCTTCAGCTGTCACCGCCCAGAGAGAATATGCTCCTAATTACATGATGGAAAACCAACTGTGTGGCCACACAGCTACTCCCACCTACACAGCAGCCACAGCCAGCCCTAAGTTAAGCTCAGCAAGGGTGATACAACACGTCAGAAATAAGCTGTAGGGACTGGAAAGGTGTCAAAATGTCCCATGTGCTTTCAGTCAAGTAACTGAGGACAGACCAAGCAGGACAATGCAGCTGGGGCCATGGTTTCTGAAAGCAGCGGTTATGATGTCACAGTAAATAACTTAAAAGTGCACATCATGTGCCAGCCTTAAAGAGGAACAAGTGGTCACCATGGTGGCTGAGCCTATGTAAGGTAACCAGAAAAGAGTAGGAAATATCCGAGATGTTGACGCAGTGCTCTGTAGCTGGGGCACAAGTGTCTCTGTAGCAAAACAACTGAGAACTTGTGTCTGGAGAACCACAGTTTAGAGAGCAACTCTTACTAACCTACAATTTCATGCCAACTTATTTGGAAATCTCTGTTGTTCAAGTCTTATATTCAGCAGAATAGCACTGAATTAAAGGACACCTCAAGACAGCATGTGGTTACAGAGAGGAAAGTTGGCATGCAGGGTACTTAGGGTAAATGGCACTGAGACCGAGTGGGAGAAAGTTGGCAGCAAAGCTGTGTTTGTGGACATAAGAGGAAATTTCAAAATAACTGAAAGGAAATTTAGAAAGATGAGCATTATTAATGAGAATTTGCCAAAGCATCAGCAACATTCAGCTCCTCCTGCTTCTTAAATCACCAGATCTTTGGCCTGTACCTGTGTATGCTGTAATGTCAGAAATTCCTGAACATCTCCCCTTGATCAAAGATGATGCAATCAGTCTGCATTAAATACTTCTTTCTGAGTTGTAGAAGACAACGGGCTTCATTCTCTGATCTTTTCATTCTACTTGCTGCAATGGGATTATGCCACTATAAACCACAGAATCTGTCAAGTTTTATGCCCCAAGTAAGAAAGTCACATACTCGTTTTCCTGCTCAAGCTACGAAGAAAGCGGGGGCATGCTTTGCAGAGTTCTGCTGCACAGCAAGGGACAGCGACTGTCCTCCCCTCTGATGGCCCACGTGCAGATGGGGAAGGAAACGCTGCCCCTCCAGCCCCGTTCCTGCTGCACAGGTGCGTGGAGCAGGAGAGAAGCCTCAATATGGTGTGGGAACCAAGACACAGCAGAGATGGGAGCCAGGAGGTGAATGGGGAGGTGTCATACTTCCGATGCCAAGGGTAGCACCAGCGGGCTTCCCTCATCATATAACGATGCCCCTCGTTCACCCGAGCATAACTGAGAGAGCTACACTTGTGCCAGACGTCCTCAAGAACGCAACGTCAAGAGTGGTATATGTCATTGTGGGTTCAGATATGATGTGGTCAAATTAAACAAGAGACGGGCAGAGGATCTACAAAGGAAGAAGTGGGGTATTTTCCCAGCCTCTATTGCAGCATGTTCTGTTCCATGGCATCTGCTTTTTAAATTATTTTGATATCATGATATGCTGCTGAGTTGTTTCTGGAACATGCTGACATGCCTAGTAAAAACAGTTGTTAAGGAATTATGTTTTGCTCAATATATCTGAAAGTTGTGCATCTTCTGGAGCTTTTGAGGACAAATTAATTGTATATTTATGTCACAGGGAATGATAATTTCGTATCCCTATTCTGTTGTCAATGCAAAATGTTCTACGATAATGTACTATTATGTTTGAACTTGATGTTGCAGTGGCTTAAAATAACCTTCACAGCACTTCAGTAGTGTGAAATGAAACTGGGACGATTCCTAAAAGCTCAGGAGAGACCATGTATCTATTAGTTTTGGCAGGAATGAAGTAGTAAGGGTAAGGAAGATCCTTTTAAGAGCTGAATAATTGCTTTTCCTAGTTTAACAAAGAAATGAAAGACAAAGCTTTGATGTGCTATTTAGGTTTTCACCACTGTCAGAAACTGGAAAATAGGGATATGTGTATACTTTCAGCAGACGAGTCGGAATTGTATTTCCATGTATGCTGCCTACGAAAGGAGATACAAAATAAATTTTCTTCTCTGGAGTTTCTTCCTCTTCCTTCAATGAGTCCAAGTGAAACTTTATTATCATTGCCTTATTTCAAAAGAGTGCTCTTTTACCTGGCTGTCTGGACACCTACCAGTGTCTGACGCCTAATCACTGCCCCGCCTCGTCCTAATTGCTTTTGTTTTTCTCATCCTCATTTTCTCCTAATCAAGAGATAAAAACTAGGTTTTGAAATTACTACAGGTGACAGGATTTTGCTGGCTTGTACAGATGGATGGAGAAAATCACATTTGAGCTCACCGAGAGAAGTTTCTACATTGACACCTGTATTTAAACATATAAATAAGTGGCCTGTTTGTTTTTTTTATAACATCTGGAGGTTGGTTGGTGTGAGGGACGAGCCAGTCACCGTATGTATTTTGTCAGTATGTGCGTGGTTGTCTGCTGTCCTGCTTTGCTGCAAGTTCTCACCTACATTTTAAAACATTTTTGTGTCCATTCAAGGCAAGCAATGGTTGACAAAAGTATGTAAACTAACGTGCTTTTTGAGCACTCATCTTATGTATGTGCATATATATATTTCACATATATATATATGTGAAATATAAATTTCAATATATATATGTGAAATATAGATTTATATATATATATATGTGTGTGAAATCACCAAAAAAGCACGTCAGCAGGTCTGGCCACAGCGACACAAACACACGTTAATTACGAGGTTCTTGACAACTGCGTTAAGAGCAGGGCTACGAAGAGCACAGTTCCAGTTCTGAGAGATTATAATTATTTTATAATTATTTTTAATACATATTTTCAAGAATTTTCTTTTCAATTTCTTTTTAAATAAACTGGGCTTCCAGCAGCTGAGAGGGGAACCCCCTCAGCGCCCTGCCGGGGGCCGTTACCAGACCCCACAGGGGATCGGCGGCGCCGTGCGCATGCGCCCCGCAGCCCGCCAGCCCGCTCCGGAGCCTGCGCGGCGGGCGGAGGGGGCGCGCAGTGCGCATGCGCGGCGGCTGAGGCGGGGGCAGGCGGGGCGGGCAGGAGGGGCGGCCGCTTCGCCCCGCTACGGCCGTGAGGGAGCGGCGGCGGCGGCGGCGCTCGGGGCTGCCAGCGGGGGCGGGCGGCCCGAGGGGACCGGAGGTGCTGGTGGTGGCCGCGGGGGGTGGGGGGAGCCGTCGGTGCTGCGGCCGCCGCTCCCCGCTCCTCCCCATCTCCTCCTCCTCCTCCTCCTCCTCCGTGAGGCGCCCTCCAGCCCGCCCTCTCCCCGCCCGGGACCGAGCGCGGCGGCCACAAAATGGCGGACGGGGAGCTGAACGTGGACAGCCTGATCACACGGCTGCTGGAAGGTGAGCGCCGCCGGCCGGGCACCGGCAGCCCCCCGGGGGATGGGGGGAGCCTGCGGGGAGCCCCGGGGGGGAGGCGGTGAGGAGCCCGTCCTTGCCCGGGGCACGGGGAGCCCGCCCGGCCCTGCGCGAAGTGCCTGTGGTTGTGTGGAAAATAAAAGAAGAGCGATAAAAGGGCGAGGAGGAGGCCTGCGGCTGGAGCTGGCAGCACCGAGGGAGCTGGTGTTGCCTGCCTGCCTGCGGGGCAGCCGCCCGGGCTTGTCTGGGGCTTGTGAAGGGGCTGGGGGGGGTCCTGTGAGACGAGGGGGCTGCCAGAGCCCCGCTGCTGGGGGGCACAGGGGTCCCCTCTTCCCTTTTACATAAGTTATGTCCTGAGCGTCTGGTGTTCCTAGGCCTGTGCTGGCATTAATCTTCCTTCCCACATTCAACAAATACCTGGTGTGCTGGGGATGCGAGTGCGCGCACGGAGAGATGTGCTGCTCGCCTGCCCGCCTGCTTGCCACAAATGGAGATACCAACTTCGCGTATTTGGGTCGCTCTGCAGAGGGCTTATGGAAAAAAAATGCACCTACGGTTCTGGAGGAGAAATGTGGTTTATAAGTCTGAAAGTTTTGTCTAGCTGAGTTATCGCTCAGCAGAATTTTTAAGGCGTTGAGGGTGTCTTTGTAATTGCTGTTCTTTTTAGAAGTGGGACTGTAATTTATAAACAGCAAAATCAATACTTTAAAATCCACAAAGGCTTTGGCAGCTGCGGTCATGTTTGTGTTTCAAGATACGTGCTGTAGTGTATGTAGTATGAAAAGAACCATCGGGGATCATCAGTCAGAGTTTATCTCTGATCAGTATTGCAGATAAACTTCCCATTTTCTGGATGTTGAAATCCGGATTAGTAGGTCAGTTTCAGACAAGCAAAACAGAACCTAGTAAACATTGACTTTCATTGCACGTATTTTTGGGGACTTCACAATGAATAAGTATGGTGTCATGGGGTTTTTTTGATTGCTTTTTTTTTTTGTAGAGACACCTGAATTGTCAAGAGGTACTTTACTTCCTTGCTCTTCTGGTAGTTGCTTAAATACAGAATGGTTTAAGAGGAGGCGATCAAGACTTAAAGTACTCCATACCTTTTGCACACACCATTACTACTGGTGTTGCAGCTCAGTATTTTTTTGGTTATGGTTGGTTGCACCGAGACTGAGCGATCTGACCCGTGCTTTCTATTTTTTCTTGTATTTTTGCATCTGTTCTTCAGTCTTTCTTGCTCTGAGCAGATTAGGAAGGCTCTTTTTAGGAAAACAAGATGACTTTTTTTCTGCTTGTCAGCTACAAACAGTTGTAGGAGTTGTAGGAGTGCCTTGTACAACATCTTGTATCTGAAAGGGAATAGATTCTTCCAAGTTGCATTTGGAAGGAAAAAAAAAAACAGAGCACTAAAATGAAGTGTATTGCGACTGGATTATTTTTGCTTCCATTTAACATTTTTTAGTTGTTTTACTGCTAACATACAGTATTTTAAGCTGTGGTTGAATAGTAGTGTTCAACAATGAATTCTTTTTGTATGGTTGGCAGCTCACAAACCATAGCTTATGCTGTTGCTTAGCTGACCTGTTCTGGTAAAGTGAGTATGGATCCTTCTTCGTGCTGCTTGCGCAGAAAAATTCCTATAGGCTTTTATCTCTGGAGCAATTAATTAGTTAAAAGTATGTTGGCTCCATTACTCTCACTTCAGTTTGGACTAAAACAATGAGGAAACATGGCTTTTAAGTGGTAAACAATACATGTTAAAAAATCAAACGTATTTTTTATGAAATGTTAGCAGGCAATTTGTGTTTGGTCCTTTTGGTTACTTAAAGTGAAATGGATAGCTTTCAGTTTGAACAGCAATTGTCTCAGTGGCTGCTGCACATAAATTTTAAAGGTAGCAAATACGCAACAAAACTGCAACAGGAAACTTTCCAGTTGTCATTGGGCTGCTGGTTCGTGACCCTGTTTCTGTGCTGTGGTACTAGCTCTTATGTTGTCTTCCTCTTCTTTAATTGGGTTGCTCTTGACTGTTTTTACTGTGGTTGCTCGAGACCACTTGCCTTTTGATTGGAGTTACCTACATAGATCATCTTACCCTCCATGTGGTTCTTTTTTTATTTTTGAGACATCAATATGAGGTGGCTTATAGCCAGGCTGCTCAGGAGAATTAATTGAGAACGTCCTCCTAGCCCTCAACAGATGTGCATGTGTGCTTATCCTGAGCATATATTTATTTTAGAGACCTTTTGCGTGCTGGAAGCCAGACTGATTAGCTCTCGAGTTAAACTAGGGACAGTTTTCGGAGAGGCTCAACTGAGCCTAATACGTGATGATAGTCTCCTAAGACTCTAGTTTTTCATTTCCATGTTCTTGCATATTACTGAGTTCTAACCTTTTTATTCATTAAATCAGTATGAATTTAGGAATGCTAAGGGCTTGTTATGCATTGACTTTCTTGTACAGTATGTCTGGTGTTGGGTTACTAGTTAATGGCACTGTATAAATAACTTTTTTATTTGGAGGAAAATAAAGCTGAAGTGTATAATGTATGCTTAAAGACTGAAGGTAGCAATGTTCTCCTTTTTTTCTTCTATCTCCAGACTTTCCATTCCTGCTTATTTACTGGAAGAATGAGGGAGGTATTGGTTCTTCTAGATGTGTGCCTGATCTTGGAGATACTTTTGGCTTGTAATAAGATTTAGTTTGATAGAGAAGTCATGTATCAATGGATCTGCAACCATTTACAGGTCATGTAACCACAAAATTCTGTAGGTTAGTGAAAACATTCAGGCTATGTGACCACAAAAGGGAATAAACTGAATTAGCCCTAGGACTGTTTTTCTTGTGCAAGTATTTAGAGTTGTAGTTGTGGGTCAGGCACAGTTAAGCTATGGTGTACAAAAAGATGATCGCCTCTTTTTAGCTTTAGTGTGCTGTTTTGTTGTGTGTTTTTTTTCTTCCTACCTTCCCAGCTATGCCATCTGGTGGATGATCTTCAGGTCATGCACAGGAGCACACACACAACTGTCAGCAGCACAAAAGATGTGGAACGTGCTGCACTGTGCCCCGTCCAGGCGCACCGTGTATCCCTCAGTGGGAAATGCCCTGATGTTTGCAGAAATGCTGAGCTAAACTGGCACACCAGGCTTACATTTAAGCCAGGCTCTAAGCTAGCTTAAGCTTTGGAAATCTGTGGAAAATTCCCTGTGTAGCAAAGCAAGAGTCCTGGAGTAGCTGTGCCTCCTCTTGTAAGGAGTGCTGTAGGTGAAGATAGACTGCTGGGTTTCTGTCTGGGTGCTGGGCTTCCTGGTTTGTGCCATGAATGTCTTTTAAATACCTCCAGGTGGACTGGACTTCCTGTACTTTCAGATATGTCGGTATCTGTCTTGGTAAACAGTAAGGAGGTTATCATGTGGAAGGGAGGTCATGAGGAAACACTGAGACACAGTAGCCTTAAAAACAAGCTGGATTTCTGTGAAGAAGGCTTATTTATATTGCTGTACAAGCTAATTTACCTTGGCTAGACAAAGCTAGACTCAAAGTCTGTCTAACCTATTAAATAATGATCTGAATTCAGTTAGTGGAACGTAATGTGGGTTTGCTCTAAAACAAAATTATGTTTTGGTGGGGCTGGCAGGGCTGCTAGTTCTGATAGTACCGAACCCACCACGAAGGCTGGGAGATACTCATCCAGTAAAAGTCTTGTCAAACATGCAGCGGATGTGGAGAATGGATGTTGCTGCAGTGTTCAGCTAAAAACACAATTTTTGCAGCTGCCATAATAAAGGCCGGTTGTGTGGTGCTCTTACTGTGTCATGTGATGATTTTTAAGAAAGCTACAGCCCTTGGTTTCTTCTGAATGCAGAGGTCTCACAGACAGTGACAAAGACTGAAGTTTGAATATGACTCAGTTTTTCAGATGAAGGATTAAATGCTTATGAAACTTGAGATTTAAATGCTGCAGAGCTGTTGGGCTGATGCATGATGGTCAGTAATATTTCAGATGTTGGGTCTTAACAAATGAACCTGCCCAGCCTGTGTGATGGTCTGTGTTGTAGCATAGTGGTGCTGGTGCTTCTGCAGGCTTCGTAACTGATCCTGGCGGAGAGGCAGCTGCAGGGAAGAGTAGTCCATGCGGGCTAGCCCTGGCTGGCGGCTCAGCACCACCCTGCTGCTTGCTCAGTCTCTCTGGGTGGGGTGGGGAGAGACCCATAAAGGTGAAAGTATGAGAGAACTCCTGGGCTGGGATGAAGACAGTTTACTGGGCAAAGCAAAAGAAACAGGCAGGCCGTTTGCCACTTCCCATCGGCAGGCAGGTGTTCAGCCAGGTCCAGGACAGCAGGGCTCAGCACGTGTCATGGTTTCTTGGGAGGATGACACCATCACTCCAAAGACCTCCCCCTTCCTCCTCCTTTTCCCAAGGTCTTACCACTGAGCACAACTCCACGTGGTGTGGGACATCCCTTTGGTTGGCTGGGGCCAGCTGTCCTGGCTGTGTCCCCTCCCAGCTCCTGGTGCACCCACAGCCTGCCGGCTGGCAGGGCAGCACGAGGAGCAGAGACGTCCTTGGCTCTGTGCAGGCACCGCTCTGCAACAGCTAAAACATCGGTGTGGTATCACCTCTGTTCTCATCAAAAATCCAAAACACAGCATCATGTGAGCCTCTGTGAGGAAAACTAACTCCATCCCAGCCAAAGCCACGACAGTGATTCACTGCAGAATAGCACGAACACGCTGTGGAGGTGAGTGTTGAAAAACTACAGGTTACTACCTTGATATGGTGCGACATCCTTCGATAACCCTTGTATTAAGAAAACAAAGATGAACAACTCAACAAGGAGTTTTTAGCAGTGGAAAGATTTTTTGAAACAGTCTCTTTGAAGAGAGAAACTCTTGTTTTTAGCTGTCTGTTCCTTGGAAGGTGTGCCCTGTGTTAAACAGGGAGAAGGGGCAGAAGGAAGAACGGTGTTTGTTGCTGGGCTTGTACATCAGTGCAGATATGAGCCCCTTCAACCTTGGCTCTATAAGTGCAGGAGGAATGGGAGAGTTGGCTTCAAAAATTATGCTGAAGGCCAAGGGCCTGGTGTCAGAAAATGTCCACTGGTTTTTCTTTATTCTGTCCTCTTACTGTGCTGCCCTAGGCCTGCATGGTTCAGTTACTGTTTCACTCAAATATTCTGCAGCAGTTTTGACTTGTCTCTGAGTCTTCCTCGGAGTACAGCTGAATCGCAGCATAAAAGAAAAAACAACGCTGCTGTATTTAATGTAAATAGGAGGATTTTTTACCCTTGATAGTTAAATGCTCGTGAGCGATCACTACAAAAGTAGGTATGTAACAACAACAAAAAAAAAAAAGAAGCAGCGTGTGGTTTAGCAGGGCGAAGCCAAGCATACTATATTTGGCTGTAGCTCAGTGAGGTCAGATGCTGTACTCGGGGAGGGCTCTGCGCGTAGGGAGGGCTGCTGCGAGCTGCGGCCCGAGGTGCTTCTCTGTATCTGCCTCATCATTTTAGCATAGAAACGACCCCGTTTGCTGCCTTCACGTAGTGCTGTCATACAGTTTGGCTTGCAGCATAGGCTGGCTCGTCTTAGTTCTGCAGCACCATCTTCTGTGGTTTGGGGCAATTTAATATCAACCTCGATACAAAGCCTTTATCTGTATATCTTACATAACCATATTTACATGTAGTACCTGAGGAGTCGGAGATGCAAATGTCATGTTAAACCCTGTTGGTTTTTTTTATTGCAACTTAAGCAATTTTCCTCCTTGTTATTTTTCATGTGTTACTTTGTAACTTTATAATCAGCCCCCCCCCACCTTTCTCTAATTTTAGGAATTTTGTTACTGATGCTTTAGAGGAAAAATCAAGTCAAACTTTGATCAAGAAGTTGAAATTCTGTGTTGCATGAGATTTTAATGATGAGTTAAACCTTGCAAGGAGACTGGAAAAGAATTTATCACCGTTTGGTACAGTACAGTGTGGTAAGAGGCTTCTACCTCATGCTTTGCTAGTTGCATGGATTTTTGGTTCAAGCGTAATTAACCAAACACAGTAAGTACAGGCCAATAACAAGCATTAGGATTACGTGTTTCACTTACAGAGTGGAGTGACTGCTGAGATCTTGTCCTTCAGCTCTGGATCCAGCGTTTTTTGGGATGGTGTGTAGTTCAGGAGGTTTGGGGCAATAAGCTGGTGCATGGAATCTCTGTCTGTGCAAGTAAGCAGCAGGCGGCCCATGAAAAGCAAATGCAGTGGGTGAAGCTTGATGTAGGTGCACTTGGTGTTGTTGTGGGCTGATCTGGGTTTCTCCTGAAGCAACCTGAGATAGCTTCTGCTGCTTCTACCTGAGCATTAATTCTACTGGTAATATGAATTTTAAGAATGTCAATCCAACTTTTGGGGGAAGAGGAACACCACTTCATAGTTTGGTTGTTTCCCTGGTTAGAAATTAAACGCTTGGACAGTCTTATTCTGCAGTCGTTTTGTTTAACGTTAAATAAATCCTGTTAAGTGAGCTTGCAGCAATTGTGTTCTTCAGCAAAATACTTTATCTAAGGGCACCCAGTAAAGACAACTTCATTATTGTTTTTAGACCACTTAGATGGAAAAGTGCAGTCTTTCAGGAAAAAAGCTTCCAAGAAAGTTATTTCTTTAGGTTTTAGCGTGGAGTTCAGATATGCACCCTACAAAAGGCTTTGTGTGCACGTACAGACTGTATGTTCAGCAGTATGCTGCGTGCTGAATGGAGCAAAGCGTGGCAGGGCTTGAGTCACCTTACTGTCGTCCGCAGGCTGCTGTGGGAATGAAAGCCACATTAACCTTAATTTTGTTGCAGCGATTCAGAAACTTTGTGAACTTGTATTGTTGGCGTGGCTCTTGTCATTTTGGTGCAAAATAATTCTGGGTGACAGCTGTACAATTTAAATAACAAAATATTTTGAGGGAGTAAAAGCTTTGCTTTTGAAAATGGAAGACGTTTTAAATCCAATCCAGGATTCTTGAATTTAAAAACCATGGAAACCTATAACATGGATTTTAAAAATTGAGCAGATAACTTGAGAACATGTTTCCAAAACTGTCAGAACTGTGTTTTCTGTCTTTTTTCTTTTTCTTTTTTTTTTTTTTCCAAAGTAGTGGGTAGTATTGCCTTTGGCTTCCAAATCCATTCCCCTCCTTGAGAGGCTGTTCAGGATTTGTCAAATATTCCCAAATGTCTTGAGGTACAAGAGAGAGACAGTTAAGTGCTGTAGCTGATAGTTGCCAATCATTAAACATTCCAGAGACTGCTAGGGGAGAACATGAACTTGGGTGATATTGGTGGGATTGGCTGCTTGCAGTCTGGTGTTGTGGTGTGTTTTTGTTTGCTTTTTGTTCAAGATATGCTCTGGCAAATAGAAATGAAAAATAGAATGAACATAGAACGTGAAAGCCCCAATTCCAGAAATACCTTGGCCGGGGATGCTGCCGAAAGAAGCAGAACCAGCTGCTTATTCCTTTCATTAGTCCTTGCCCAAGTTCACAGTGGATGCCTCCTCCACCCTGGGGGAGCTATCTAGATTAAGCTTCTTTCTTGCATTTTTCTGCTAGACAGAACAGATGAGCTCCCTGATGTGTTTTACTGCGTGGCCATACAAATGCGTCTGCCCACAAAGTAAGAGCTCAGAGGAAGAGGGAGCAATGCTGCCCTTGTTTGTTTTTTTTTTGATCCTTAGAAGGGTATATGGGATCTAATGTTCTGCTAGAAGTGTGAGTGGTGTCCAGTAAACAGGATGCACGTGCTGTTGGGGAGCATGGTGTAAATGCTTAGGACAGCTGTGCACCCCACAGCTGATTTAATAATTGAAGAAACTTCTATTATTGATGCCACAAAATGAGGAGCTTAGCTACTGAAAGTGAGAGGCGCTCCAGAAACAGGATGACAGACTAGGTTAGTGGATTTTCTCCATGTCATAGAGAAGAATGGCAAAAGCAGCAATGCCTGCACAACTTGCAACAAGCAGTTCTCAAACCGCACTCCTGGGTGCTGTTTCCTTCCTGGCCGCTATTGCCTTGTAGCCATACATAATGTGCTGGTCTCTGGAATGAGTTTGGAGGGATAAAAACAAACAAAAGTAAAGCAAACAAACACCTTGCAGGAGATTTTCTTTCCTGGTACTGTGCAACCATTCTCAAATGACCAGTTCCTGTTGCTAGGCTTACTAAGGTTGCTTATCGAAGGTTGTGTTGATGCTGAGAACACTTCAGTAGTGATTAGAGCATCTCTTGGATTGCTACAGGAAACACTGTGCTAAAATAATAGCTTGACAGTACAATGCATGGGGTTGCTTTTAATTTGTTGTTCTCTACTGTTTCACCATGGTTTAAGCTCCTTGCAGCACAGGCTTCTTCTGGCATAGCACTGCACACGTGGCACCGTGAATTATGAGAGGAGTTGCTGTCCCTACTGAAGGTATTCACCTAAATCAAAGCGTGTTTACAGCCTCTGCATCTTAGAGGACTAATTTATATCTAATGTCGAGGTGCTGTTCCTGCTCTGGTTCAGTGGCAGCCATTGGCAATGGGTGGCTTTCCCGGTGCTACTAGAGCCTTCGGTGAGCTGCAAACCTCCCAGTGTGTGCAGCTCTGATGAGTGAGTTTCAGGAATGGCTGCCTGTAGCCATTTGCAAAGAAGTCTGAGAAACACTGCTTTCACTCTAGATCTGATCCTCCGAACTTCCTCTTAAATCTGTTTTGAGGACTTGGCTTTTGCAAAACTAAATATGGTGAGAGATGCTCGTATTTACAGTCCGAGCGGTGCCCGGCTGAGTCGAGGAGACGCAAACAAAACTAACTGTTAGTGTAAGTCGGTAAAAGATGTGCTTAGCCCTGCTCGTGGCCCAGCCCTTTCAGATGACTAGCTGGCTGACCTTTCAACACCTCCCAGTGTGAATCCAGCAATGTGCTGAGGCTTCCTGCATCCCAGCACCTTCTCATGTTTCCATACATAAATTGTTTATGGACGATCGGGGACTGTGGGAGAACTTCCTTGCTCTTTAGCACGTTATTGGTGGTTATTCCTCGTGAAATCCCAGGCTCTGTGCTGAGTGGACCTGTTTGCAGGGAGCTGCTGCCCGCTGGCGTGGGGAGGGCTTCATCACAGTGTGGTGTCCCAGGCTCCTTCCTGGGGCAGAAAGTAACTGGGGTTGTTGGGTTTGCTTTATCTCCTGTTAGAGAGTGACGTGCTTGATGTAGTTCTAGCAATTTGCTTTTCTGGAGAATCTGACCATGGTAGAGGGTTGCCAGACTGTGCATTGGTTTGTCTGTTAGGGGCTGCAGTGTACAAGGAGCTAACAGCACGACACTGGATGCTCCGTCTGTGGTAGGTAGCTGAATTTGAAGTCAGAGGCCGTGTGGTCTAGTGCAGAAATCCAGCAGCATTAAAGGCTCCATCCTATAAAGCAATTGATGCAAGTTTAAACCTCCCATCAAGTTTTAAAGGGAGCTAAAGCAAAAGGCTGGTGTCCTAAGAAATTCTGGTAGGATCAGAGCTATTTGAAGTAGCATGAGTGCTCTCCTTGAACTGCGCTCTCTGTTTGGGACTGCTGGTGGTAACATTAGGGGTGTGTATGGTGGGGTTTCCTGGGCTCCAGGTCCAAAACTAGATAAGATGTAAATTGCACAGTTAAATTGTTTCTTGGTTTTAATTTGGTGTTGCAAAATGTTATGACAGTAGTTAAACACAGAAGAAAACTTGATTGTATTCTTTTAACCTCTTTTGATAAGCAGAGTTTGTGGAAGAAAAACATGGCTGACAAGCAGCTAGTTGGGCTCCGTGCTGCTTCAGCATGATCTTGTGTTATAAGCATTGGACAGCCATGGGGTTAAAATGGAGCAGAATCATTTCAATAAATGATAGCCATTGGAGTGGTTGTTAGGACTGTGCTCTGTCAGGTGGCAGCTTTCTGTGTAGTGCTGGCTTGTTGCATCTGGGCAGTGAGCTTCAGATCTGTGAAAGGAACCTGTTTAAGCTACCCAAACAAAGCACTAGAAAAGCATGGAGATTGTTGGAGCGTTCAGGTACATGTGTTCTCAAATTGAATAGTCAAGTCCTGCACAAAACTGTCAAGGCCTGTTTTTTCTTTTGCCAATGATCTTTTTGGGGCTGAAGGGCTATCCATAAGTACATCATCTAGTAGACATTTGAGATGTGGTGAAACTGAAGCCTGTATGCTTTTGTTCTCCCATCACATTGACTGTCTGTTTGCCCTTGTATTCTCTTAATATGTTACCCCACATCTTAATGCGTGAACAATATTTTATGACAAAAAAAGTTACTAAAAAGCTGTTTGCTGTATCTAACGTAGTTGTTAGCTAGAAGCACGTGACTTGCCAGGCGACACCTGTCATATGGTACTGATGTGGGGTTTCCCTGAAAGGAGTGCTGAGTGCCACTTGTATCAGCCCTGTCCTGGTGGCATTCTGATGAGCAAGTCGTTTCCAGGGGAGCCCCGCTGTGTGGGTAAAGTGGCCCTCCTGCTGGCTGTCCCAAGATCTGTTTTCACATCTTCTCTTCCCTGCTCGAGATAATTCTTCATTTCTACCTCCTCATCTCTTCCTATGACTGCTTCCTAACCTCAGCTGAACAAGAGATCTAGTGCCTATTTAAAATAAAAATAAAAATAAAAATCATAGCACAGCGTCAGATTGGTCAGATGTGCGCTGGGAGAAGCATGCAATGAAAAACAGAAGAGCTTTTTGAGATTAACAGTTTTTGAACTGCAGTACTAGCTGTCTTACAACAGGTTGTTTCCCCTTGTATCCCTTGTACATTCCCCATTATAGAATGTACATAATGATATTGATCTCTTTTGGAAAGTAAAAGTTGCAAGCTTAATATTGTTTTCGATAGAGAAAACAGGCAACCAAGGAATTGATTTTATCCACGAAGCTTTTGCTCTTCTGTTAGCAAAATCTCATATTTGACTTCCTGAAGTTTCAGCTAATGTTTTCATTGAGCAGTGTCTTAATATGTTTGAGTTTGAAAACATTTGGATTTGAACTGCTACGGATTCGTTCCACCTTCTCTTGTAGCTACCCGTTGTTTAATGCTGAACATTGCTCTCTCTGAAGCAGATGGCAGAACAGGATGTTGGCCTGTTGCAGGCACTAGTATATGCTGGTTTATTAGTTTGGATTTGAAGCTTGGGTTATGCTGAGATGCAAAACTGAACTGGATGGGCCAAAGTGCAGATATTTGTGGAAAGAAGCAGCTGCAGGTAGGCTTGTCAGAGGATGGTGGTTGTAGTGCAATGTGAATGCTCTTGAAAACCAAGCACTAAATATAGATCTGAAGACCTGACTTAGGAGAATAGGAATTCAATTTCATGCTAATTGGAATGTCTCTGTTTAGATGCAGAGGTTCCAGTAACTCAAGATCCTTTATATAGGAATAAAGATTTCATCAACACCAATGTAGTGTAGTTTCGTATTTCTAATGTGACGATTTCAGCTGCTGAAAGCTCAAACCGTTGTCTTTTCTTTGTATTTAGCTAACTGTTGAACTCAATAGTCCTAAGTAAGTTCGTTCTGTGTTAATATGAAAACATTTTTAGGATTTTTTTTCTTACTGTGAATACTCTAGCATAATCTGGTCATTCATTTAAACACTTCAAGTTGCTATTTATCCACATACAGGTGAAAGCAAAGCTTCATTTGTTCTCTTCTGGGGACCTGACTTGCAGGCATGCATGGAGACCTTTAGGTGCTGGCTGTTACTACAGTATAAGAGTTTGGTTTCTAAGATTTTTTCGGAACATGTAATTCCAGTGCATTTGGTACATACGGTGATATGTGCTGACTTTTTTTGTCAGATACAGACTTCAAGTGCAGGTCATCTGCACTTAGCTGTTGCAGTGTGTTTGTGTATTAACTGTCTTAATTGTTAAACATCTCATTTCAGTACGAGGATGTCGTCCTGGGAAGATTGTTCAGATGACCGAAGCAGAAGTTCGGGGCTTGTGCATAAAATCACGGGAAATATTTCTTAGCCAGCCTATTCTTCTGGAACTAGAGGCACCTCTGAAAATTTGTGGTACGTAAGCTTCATATATCTGTGTTCTGTGTAAGTGTACACACCTACGTAGGCTTAGTTGTATGCTAGTTGGAATGGAAAGAAAATCCAATGAAAAAGATACTGGGATAGGCTAATGACCTTGACTTGGGCAGTACAGATTAGTGATTGAGGTCTTTACAGTCTTAAATACCATTTTCAATGTAGATTGGATTAAGTCAAGAAAAGGCAGCTAACAGTTCTTCCTGGTACTGTGCAGGAGGAAGTTCTCTTGCTGATAAGAGCTGCCTGTGCTCTCTTCTAGTGCAAATTTTGCAACCTGTCACTTGTACTTCCCTAAGGACTGCTTGCGTGGAGCTGCTGCTACTCCTTAGATCATTATTTCAAAAAGCAGCTAGTTTTTTAAAAACAGAAAGAGCAAATCTTTGCTGTTGTACTTGTTCCCTTCAAAGCGTAAGCAAAACAAAGATCTTTATATGATATGAAATGAATTGCTTTTCTAGTCCTTGTTCAAAAATAGTGTTGAAGAAAGCATCAATGTTAAAAAAAAAAAAAAATCATAAATTAATCTGTTAACATGTAAAAATCCCTTGAGCTTTATAGCAGGTATTATCAAACAACATTGTCATCAAATATGGGTGAAACTGCTTTACATCTCTAAGCTCTTATAATATGCTGGACTTTTTCAAAAGTACACTGTTGTTATAGGTATGCAGGCTTGTTTAAAACTGTTAGTTAAGTATTGTAAATACTGACTTGTAATCATCCTTCAAGTTATTCACAGTAGACACAACCTTAGAAAGCAGTAAATTTATAGAATTAGGCTGCTTAAAACGTCAGAGTTAAAATTGTTACGGTCTTTGAGTTCGTTACTAGCATGCCCAAAGATGGATTGTCCTCTTTCTAGGCTTCCTCCTGGCAGGCCTAATGTGGCAATCTTCCTTACATTAAGAGAGGATATTACTAATTATTAAAACATAAAAATAAAATAATAGAAAAGTAGTAAAGACAAAGTCACTTTAAAATGACTAATTGCTTGGTAGGGTGGGGAGACAAAAACCAGACCAGCTTGTCTAATAACACAAAGGTGAAGGGAAAATCCAGCTTTAGCACATTGTCTTCATGCTAGGCTGAGGAAAAGACTACAGTAGTCTCATCATATTCTTAGATAAAGGAAAGGTGAAAACTCAAATATTCCGCATAAGTCAAAGTCTGCAAAGTATAATTAGCCTCCTTCAAAGTTAATTTCTCACTTCTTAAAATCTAGACAGCTGAAAGGACTCTTAAATGCACAATAAGGTAGCAAATGCACAGTTAGATAAGGCATTTGTTATTTTTAAATTAGATTCTAAACAAAGTGATAGCACATGGAAGTGTCAGGTGCATCTACATTTAGTATTAGAGCAATTGTCAAAGATGTATGTACTTCAAAGTGAAAGAGTGATGATGTCTTTCACCAAAGCAAATGAGGCAGCTGTACTACTTTGAACTACCATATAGTGTATTCAGACAGTGCTTGAGGGATCATTTATAGGACTGTCTTTTCTTGTAATCAAGTCAGTTCAAAATAAGCTTTTACATCTTGAATGGCTGCGTTCTAACGTAAGATGAAAGGTACTCTTATGTAAATGTCCATTTTAAAATAGTTGCAGCTTTTATCGTAAGGCTTCATATCTGACGGACTTCAACTTGTGCCCATATGAACCTGTATTTTAAAGTATCAACTGCCTTCAATGGAACAGTATTAAATGCTGAGGTCCCTTTACAAAATAAATTCTACAAAATGTAGAAACTTTACCCTTTAAGTCCTTTGGTCCTTCTGTCTCATATGTAACTGAAAGTAGTTCTAGGCAATAAATGTAATATTTATTTACGTGGTAATTGATTCTGATGGTGATGAAGTCTGAGTACTGATAAAACAGTTTCAGAGCACTAGACTCAACATCATGGTCACTTGTTGACAAATCTTCTATGTTTTCTTCTGATGACAACCTGGAGATTTCTAATATCAAGTAGACTAGAATTGTTCTTGTTGCAGTGCATGTGAAAATGATTTTAGCTGGTTGAACTTCAAAGTGCATGCAATTGGGTAATGCATAATATTTATCATTAAAAGAAAATGAGGATATAATTCCCCTCCTGGAGTAAAGAACAGCTTTTTTTTTTTTTTTTTTTTTTTTTAAAAAAAATACTGCCTAAAGAAGGAAGTGTTGAATTTATGCTTCGTTATTTTTTCCATAATAGAGCATCAACTAGTAACTGGAGTATGTAGCTATAAGACTTGAACTGGTGAGCATACAGGTCTGGGAATACCTTTTCAAGATTAAGGAAAAAGTTGTAGGCGTGGGGGTGTTGCTGCTTTTTTTAGTTTTATGGTATGGTTATGGAAGCTAATTCTCTACCGGAGAATAACTGTGCTTAATAAAAACAGGTATTTTTCCACAGAACAATAACAAAAGAGAAAATACATTTATGGCGTGCTTAGTGTAAGGGACTATGAGGTAGTCAATACTAGCAGCATATAGCCTGTAATGAAAATTTATTAGGTGGATTTTTTGCATTCAGTTACTCCAGTAATGAATTCTACAGTCAGCTGGAATACATCAGATGCATTGTATGAGTTCCTGTAGAGTGGCTTGGTATTATCTTTGACCTTATGGGCAGCTCAGATAGTTTACTTTTGGCTAGTCTGATAAGACATGGTGTTTTAATTGCTGCACAGAGCTGTCTCATGGAAAGCCTGCTTAATTTCGAAGGTGGCAGTGTGATGAGTAAGTTATTTTTCCTAAAATACTTCTGCAGGGTTGAATATCTTACGAAGGCTGTCAGCCTTTGGGTCTCTGTACTGTTTTTGTATAAGTAATTGCATCAAAAGAAATCCCTGTTCCCTGGCATTTAGGGTATCTTAGTACAGCAGTGTTATAGGAGGACAGGCAGTTGACCTTTGAAGTAAGTGCTCACTGCCAGCACAATGTTTGGTTTCTCTCCAGTTAATCTAGATGCTTTACTGACCTGTTGTTGCAATAAATAATGTGACTTAACTTTCTCTTAGTACATTGGCTTCCTGGCCAGGTAACTGTTCAATTAGAGATTTCTTTCTGACTTCGTTTTAATTTGAATAAATTAGAGCATGATTAGAAAGCTTAAGCTTAATTGAGAAGACTCCTTGTGTAGCTTTTGTTTTTCAGGTTTTCATAATTAGCAGTTCTGCATAGATTGTAAGTTACTTACAAATTTAAGTATTTACTAAATGCAATGTTAGCTTGGTTCTCACCTTTCTGATGCCTATTGCCAGTCTGTTTTTTAAATTAAAGCGTTTCTTTTAAGATTGGTTAATAAAAAGTGATTGACTGACTTAAGTTCTTGATGTGTCTGCTCTTCACACTGTTGCGCTAATTCTTGGTAAATGTTTTCTTATTCAGGTGATATTCATGGTCAGTATACAGACTTGCTTCGACTATTTGAATATGGAGGATTCCCGCCAGAAGCTAATTATCTTTTCCTTGGAGATTATGTAGACAGAGGCAAACAGTCTTTGGAAACAATTTGCCTACTCTTGGCATATAAAATCAAGTACCCAGAGAACTTCTTTCTCTTAAGAGGAAATCATGAGTGTGCTAGCATCAATCGGATCTATGGATTCTATGATGAATGTAAGCAAAGCCTGTTCCTTCTGAAAGCCTGTTATACTGTATGTTTTGGAAGCACTTCTAGTAGCGACTCTTAAACTGCAAGGGTTTCAGTATTCTGTGAACCTTCTTTGAAACTTTCTGAAAGTACCTACCAAAATAAGGTTAAACGCAAATATTTCTTCTTCTGCTGTCCTTGAAATACTATTGTGGGAGACGGAAACCTAAATGCACTGGAATATATCTCTGTAAAGATGTTTTGGTAATGTCCTTGGTCAGGTTGTGAAATGTATTGTAGGTTGGCTTCAAGAAAACAGCTGTCTCTTCCTAATGTCATGCACTGTTCTTGTAGGCAAGCGGAGGTTTAACATTAAGCTCTGGAAGACCTTCACAGACTGCTTTAACTGTCTGCCTATTGCAGCTATTGTGGATGAGAAGATCTTCTGCTGTCACGGAGGTAAGTTGGTGACTGCTTTTAAAGGCTGTGGCTAACCTGATCTTTGGGTTAATGTCATATCAAATGGAGCGTGCATTTGCATACCTGATATTTAGCTGGAGAGGCTTATCTTTATATTGTCTGTAAAGGTCATCATTATGTCTTGTGCTTTTCTGTGCACCTGGCAGCAGGCAGGTGTTATCCTAACCAGATACACGTGGCTGCCTTTGCCAAAGGGGTGTGTTTTAAGTATTTACATCAATATATCCCTCTTTGAAGGACACTGAATACTAGAACTCATGCCCGATTTGCTTCACTTGCCATAGCTAGGACTGCACGGACAGAGAGCAGTCACTTGGTGCTGTAGCAGTGAATTGAAAGAACAGATTTCATGAGTAACCTAATCTCTGTAGTCTTGGCCTTTTTAGCTGGTTTTGTAAGATGGAGGAAGAGACCTTTTTGCTCACATAATTAAGCTTGTTGCTTGAAGTAAGACTAACATTAGATCAGGTCAACCATGGCTTGCCCTGACTCCACAGAACCTTCCCTGCTGGAAAACCTACATTCTGCCGCCTGTCCCAGCGCTGCTCGATTCTGGTAGTGAACGAAGTGTTTGGTGTTGGTCTGCAAGAAGCTTGTGACTTCTCCCCATATCAGAACTTATTCAGGTGCTTTTCTTTGTACAAAGACTCTGTGCTTTTCTGAGCACTGATGCTTCTAGGTCTTTGAGACCTGGCAGAGTCCTGTCACAATTCAAACAATTGACAACACTTTCCAAACACTGTTGTAGTAGAAAGAGCCATCCCACCTTCTTGCAACTACCTCCATTATTAAGTAGCTTGCTGTCTTGTATCAAGTGATCCAGAAAGGACCTGGTAAGTGTCACACTGGCATTGTCAGTGAGGTGATTAGAGATAAGTGGAAGCGAGAGCCTTACAGAAACTTCTAGTTTGACTGAACAGCTCTGTTGGATCGTAAACATAGTGTGCACATGAAATTCCTGAAGAGATTTCTTGAGACTGAGGTTGTATTGATGACTGCTACCCTGCCCTTATTCTTCATGAGTATCTCTACAAGGGCTGTGCCTGCACGGAACGTGCAATAAAAATGATCCTGCCTTCTCTTGTATCTTGTATCAGAAGCTTCAGCATACGGTGCCTGCTAGTGTAAGCTTATCAGTCTTAAGCATAATATGCTCTGAGGTATTATCTTGTTTCTAAATGCAGAATTAATGCAGACAGTTGTGTCTATGCTGGTCTCCAGGTAGCACTGGCATATTAGAGAAATGCTTGGTTTATTATAGGAGCATTTCTTGTTCTCATTCTCATCGTTGTGGTGTGGTGTCTGTTTTTTTTTTTAAGGACTTGTTACCTGTATTATGAGTTAGATCTCAAAATTTTAAGAATGTAAGATACAAAACAGCATGCACAGAGGAAGTCATCAGCAATGGCTAAAAATGTGTCATAACTTTCAGAAAAAGCTGGCAAAGGAAGTGTTCCTTTGCTATTCTTGTACTACTTTGTATTTTGTTTTATTTGGGAAACAGAATGAGTGTTGACAAAATACAGGGGTGTTCCAGGTAAATAATTAAGCTTAGGTGGTGGAAGGCCATCAAGGATGCTTAGCAAGTAGAGTAGAATGCTGCATTCTATGACAAAACTAATAATACTTCAATGTTTATGTGCACTTCAGGTCTGAGTTACAAGCAGGAAGACTAGAAAGTTATTTTCAGGAAAAATGTGAAGCTTCGTTAACACTGGTGGGAGGGAGGAGAGGGTTTAACCTCTTTAAGAAAGGAGGAAGACTTTTCTTATGCATAGTATGCTTAGAGGATCCCCTTACGAAAAAACGGCATTTAATGTTTTATTAATTGTCCCTTAAATGTGTACAGGTTTCATCTGTAACTGAAATTACTGTCACTCACAAGCTGTAAAACAAAGTGAAAAGCTTACTAAATGTGCTGTGTGCTCTTGATAAATGAAAATGGCCCTTCAGCACTTGAGCTCTGCCCTTTTTCCACTCTTTTCCAATCCTGTCCAAAACTGCATTCCAGATCCCCTGAAGTCATGGATTGTCAACGCCTTTTCATGATGTTACTACTATAATAAACACTGAGGCAGCAGCACTAACCATACAACTCTGCTGGAGGTTGAAGCTAGCAGGTAGATATAAGGTAGGTGCCTTTTTTACTATATTGCGCATTTTTGCATAGTTTATTTTAAAAATATTGTCCTATGGGATATATAATAAAACTTTGCAAAACCGCATAACATAGTAAACAAAAGGCACCTAACTTACCCCAGTAGGCTATCTACAACAGCTTAAAATCCCAACTCAGCTTTTTTTACTCAGACTTCTGTGTTCTCTACATCACAATATGAGTCAAACCTTTCTTGCTATCCCTTTCTCCAAATGTTCACACTGCCAAAGGACCTTTCGTTGAAGTCTTCTCACTTGCCTCCTCCCCTCCTTGTTAAATCTTCCCTGTCTTTCCATGCTGTGCATAGAAGTAATATTCTGTGTTTTTTTTTCCCTCAAAGCTGTCCCCTCAGATAACTTCTTTGTTCTTTATCTCACTTCATTGAAGCTCATTCCATAACCATTCCCAGCTCTGCTTTGTATTCTGTATGGTATTGTTGTCTTTATGATGCCATGTGCTAGTTCTAATCTTTAGAGACTTTTTGTGATAACTTCCAAATTTCTACAAATTCAGCCCATGCTGTAGCATCATGTTGATGAAACACATTGGTCTGACCACATCAAATCTAATCTCGGCACTGAGAACCGTGTTAGTTTAGTAGAATGCTAGATAGAAGGTTTTCACACTCTGCAATCCTGTTTATCTTGTGACATTCCTGACATTAAATGTATGTTGAAGCTGGGGAGACTTCTTGATCTTCCGATGTCATATCCAGAGAGATCATAGGAGCTTTCTGGATTACACTCTAAAAATATGTAGCAATCACTTCACCAGCTCTACATGATGAGAGTGGTTTCAAATCTAGTGCCTGAACTTGATGAGTCTGCCAGGAGTAATGACAACTCATTTTCTGTTTTCCATTAGGAAAGGTGTGCTCTTACACTTCAAGAAGACAATATGCTGAATGGTATTTTTTCTGTGCTCAGCTGTCATTATGTGACAAGACAGCTTAATTCAACAGTGTACTTTGCAGTTTATTTTCAATCCATGGGTTGCAGCAGTCAGCATAGCAGGAGCAGCCTGACAGAGTTCTAGCAGCCTGTTTGCCTTAGCTCCTTGATGGGATGCTGATCGGGCACGGTTCTTGTCTGTAGATCTGAATTTCAGACATTAGCTATTCCTGTTTGGGCAAGGGAAGTTACGATACTTGGGGAAAAATGGCCTCTTGAATAGTTACAGAGGTCTACAAACATGCAGGTAGTTTTGTGGGTGTTTGGTGTTTTACAGCAGTGTAAAATAACAAAATTAACAGCTACAGCACTGAGACATGGTGTGTAATAACAGTTTACTTTTAAAGAACTTCATCTTTTGGGTGTAACCTGAAATGTTGAGAGCTGTAAGCCCGTGGAAAGTCACAAACTGGTTGTGCTAACATCAGTGAAACTGCCCATTACTGTGTCAGGGTGTGGTGCTCGCTGGAACCTACACACCTTTGTGCTAATGTACTCTGCATGCAAATGGGTCAGGTTTGGGGAGGGAAAAGTGATAGGGTTGGTTGAAGTTTAAAAGCTGGTTATCTGTTTGAATTTGTTACTCTCCCTGTATTGTTGTGCAAGTAGAACTGGCTTAAACGTCTTTGTGACAGTATTATCAAAAGATTCACCTTTCACAACCTCAGGGTATTGTCAACAAGCTGATGAGGACAGAAAGCTTTTATCATGAAACCACTCGTAAGATTTCAGCTTTTTTTTGTTAATATTTGAAGGAAAGTTCCTCAGGCCCTTCGTTACATCAGATGTGTTGGAGTCATTGTTCATCCAACACATACATTGCCACTGTCCAAACCTGGATGTTAGCTGAAGTTACTCTATGTGGTGACTCCCCTCCAGTGACAGGTTTCCTGTCACGTTCAAAGTTCTGGACTGTCCAAAATGGATATGGCTTGCTAATACAGAACATTTTATCACCTTAGCACTACAGGCACTCTTGCTTTATTTTATGAACTTGTCATAGGTCACTTAAGTATTCAACTCACTTCCTTAGCTTTAGTTAAGGTCATGTTAAGATCCCAGAACATCTAGTAGACTTTTGTCATGCCTGTGTGCCAAGTAAAACAGTTCTGGAGTGCATACCTGAGCAGTTCAGAGTATCTTTGGAACCCCATCCTTTGGCTGTAAGTACATGTTAATATGACAAAACTATGCAAGAAGAGGTGTGTTCTGTGTGATAAATGACTTGACTCATCAAGGTACTGTGGTTTTATAAATGACTAAGCAGCTAAGCTGTAGTAGATGACTACTTGACTGACTACCTTTGTGCTCCTGATCTATTGCAGTTGCAAAATCTAGTATTCGTTGACAGCACCCAGTGACTGCAGCTCAACTGATGGGTGGTAGCACACTGAAACTTGCTTACAGTTTTAGTCATACCTGCAGGCTGCTTTGGCTTGTGGTCTTTTAAAGCTGGTAGGGTATTTTCCTGTAGCTTTTTGAAAGTAAGTTGCTTGCAAAGAAGGTAATCTGCATCCACTTTAATTGTCCTGGCTTTCTCTCTAGTGCACTGTTAAAGAGAGCATACACTTAACTGTAGAGTTCTGTGCTGTGTGGCATGGTAGGAAAACAGTTGAAACTTAGTAATTTCACTTATGTTATTCTGTGTCCTGTTCAGGAGCTTAATGGTCTTGTAGAAAGCTGTTTTGTTTATATTACAGTGGAAACAATGGGTGCTGTGTGACTTTGAACCTTTGTTTGTTCACTGGAACCCTTTTTTACAGGTAAAATGTGTTTATAAAGCACTTGGGTTTTTTGTACTTACAGGACTGTCTCCAGATCTCCAGTCAATGGAGCAGATCCGGAGAATTATGAGACCTACAGATGTTCCTGACACAGGTGAGTGACATGGAGTTTACTGTAAATTGGTATTAGTGATGAAATGAGTTTAATCAGTTTCTGTATGGGCAGTGCACTGACTGAAGTCATTAACTCGGTTCAATATTCGCTGACTTTCTTGCGGGACACGAGTCTTGTTCGTCATGATGGCTCAGTTATCTGGTACTGCTAGAGGTTATTGCCCACATCATTATTGCTTGTTATAACAGACTGAGACATCCTACCCAAGCCTTCCTTAAACTCAGAAATCTAATGGAAGATCAAATTAAACTCAACAGCTTCTTCTTTTTCTTTCTTTGACCAGGCTAGGCACACCCAAACATTATCGTCTATCAAAGAAGATAACCGTTTAAAGGTTGCTGAGTAGTATTTGAAGTATTTGGGCTTCTCTTTACTTGGGGCCAGTAGTGTCTCCTTCCTCTTCAGATTTGTAAAGTATAGCCACTTCAGAGCAATGGGAATTTCATTGCTTATATCAATAAACCAGTCATTCGATTTTCTTCTGCTAATTAGTGCAATGCGTTTAGTGTTAATGCATAGGAGTAATTCAGGGTCTGATTTCAATATCCATTGTCCCTTAACTATACTTCACTACAAGCTGGTATATGCACACTTGAAACTGAGATGCGTTGCTAGATGAAGTAGTCATTTATAATACAGAAACACTCAAGTTCTTCCTCATGCTATTTATAATTCACTCCATATCAACATAAATGTCAGTACAAATGAGTCAAACTTTACATTTATCAGATCTTTCAGAAAAGGTAGTTTTATTCAACAGGCTAATACTACTGCTTGAGCCACCCCCACTTCAGGAATGCCCTTGCAGAATGTAATTCCAGTTTCCATGGACACTCCACTGAAATAATGCATTCCTAGTACCTACTAAAAATAAGCACAGTTTTTTTTAAAAAAAAGCTTTTGATCTACCGAGTGGTTTGCTGTCTTCATTTTGCTCTCAGAAGCAATAGCCAGATGTTTACCAGTAGAGGTAAAAGTGACAGTGACATAGAAGGACTTTGTTTTTGTGGGCCTACTTAAGGCAACTGATGGAAGTAAATATTGTGGAAAATAACCAGAAGCAGTCTTGCTGCTGTGAAAGTTACGAATTCTTAAAAGCTACCCATTTCTAGAGGGATGCTGCTTCGTGAATGCTTGTGTTGATGTAGAAATTACTAGTAGATGTTCTTGTGGCTTGTGCTGGTAAGATTAGATCAATTAGACCATTACGATAGCTTCTTGTAGTCTAATGGAAAAAGCCTGTGCAACATCAGTTGCAGTTTCAAGATCTCTTGTTTTGGTGGCTTTTTCATGGGATTTGGGAAGCTGTTTGCTCAAATCTAAGTCTGTATTCCAACTTAAATCACTTGCTCTAGTAGCACTTGTAGTTGCATTTTGTGAGGTCAAGGTATTCTGGTTGGCGTTGCTGACCAGTCGCTTATTAGGAAACTTTAGCTCCTTTTGTGCAATCTTGAATATCTTGAAGCTGTGTTCTGGTGTTCTTCCAGCCAGCCTAACCTATTGTCATGGTAGGTGTTGTACGTTAAAATAAACCTGTTGGGGTGGCAAGGTTTAATTTTAGTTGTATAGATGGGACAAGCTTGTTGCAGGGTTGTGTTACACATCTGTTAAAAGATGATAGGACAAATTAGCTTACAACCGTGTATGACCCAAAAGATTATTTGATCTCGGGGGGAGAAGAGAAGAGGAAGTCTTCCGAAGCAGTTGAGACGAGCAGCTTCTGCCACTAGTTAGAAATGTCTTGCTAAGAAACCACCAGGGATTGCAGTGAAACTATTGTGTTTTGAAAAATGTTATATTCTGTATAGAACTGAATTTCAGTAAATTTTCATCAAATTATGTCTGTATTCAGTAATTTATTTCTGGATAGATATTTAAAATGGAGTTCTACTTGCTCTGTTACATCTTTCAAAAGCAAATCAAATAAATGCAAGCTTCTAGGGAGGAACTGTAACTGTTGCCAAAAAGCATTTGATAGCTGTGTATAAAGACAAAATAGTCCAGTTGCACAACAAGTTTCTGACATTGATTTTTACTTGAATATAACTTGCAGGATCTTTTATTTTCAAAAGTGTCTTCATTATTTTGTGTAGCTAATAACTTGGCTTAGCTGGAAATCAAACTTTGAGTGCTAGATAGAGAGCCTGTTGTGTCTCCTGGGTTGTGAAACAATGTTCTTAAGTACTTTAATACCTAAGGGTTAGTCATTGTCAGTAAAGAAAGTACTGTTCAATGCAAACTGAGATACAGTTTGAATGCTCTTTGGCTTGTTTGTATTGCAGCTGTGTTGGCCTGAGGCATTGCAGTTGAACAAAAGGATCCTCTTCAGTACACAGTTTTAACTCCAGTGTTAACTGACCTTTCATTGGCAGCACAGTGCTGCCAACAGATTTGGTTTTGACATGTGCTTCACCAGTGCTAAAAATTATGAAGTTTTTTATTACTTGAATTTAGGTTCCAAACTGATTGGCACGAAGCTTTTTGAAAAGTCAGAGGAAGTCCAATTAAGCTGAAAGTGCTACTTGAAACCATTTACGTGAATTTTGTTTTGATAAATTCCGATTTAGTCACGGTTACTAAGGTATTGTAAGAAAGCTTTGACATTCGGAAGCTTGTAGTACAAATTTGTTTGTGGTATTTCTGATCGGTCCTGCACAGAATACTACAATTTGCTGTGACTTTCAAACTAAGCTTGCTTGGTGAGCTGTGAAATTGATGGTTGTCTTTTAAAGTGCACTCATTGCAGTATTTTTGAACTCTTCAAATGCTCACTGTAAATATGCTGAATATTGCAATTAAGTATTATTTCAGGGAGATGTTTGGCTCTGCTTTGCTTCATCTGAAGGTACTGTCCTTTGTAAAGGAACAAATCCTGACCTATACTCCAGGCTTTTGCAGACATCTTTTGTCTCAGTCAAAATTCAAATATTGCTGTATTTGTTCCAAAGGAGATTTTTGTTTGGTTGTGTGTTTTTACATGTGTTTTTTCCCCTAGGAGATCTGCTCTAATAGTTATGGTAAAACTGTTTTATTTGTAGAACGGTACTGCCTAAGACTAACATCTTCACTTGTATTATCTTTCAAAGGCTTGCTGTGTGACCTGCTGTGGTCTGACCCAGACAAAGATGTGCAAGGTTGGGGTGAAAACGATCGTGGGGTCTCTTTCACTTTTGGTGCTGATGTGGTCAGTAAATTTCTGAATCGTCATGATCTGGATTTGATCTGTCGAGCTCACCAGGTATGAATTACTTTGTTGTTGCTTAAAACTTTCCCTTCTACAATTTATGGTGTTTTGGTGTTGGTTATCTTTTAGGACACATTTAAACTTACTTGGTGTTGCTTTACTTTCAGAAAAAGAAAACTGTCCATAATAAAAGAAATATAAGGCTGCATCCTTCTGTTGTCTCCTAGTGAACCGAGTTTCTAATATCAGTGAAGTGGAATATTAACAATACATTTCTTCAGTGATGGATCTCGTTTGTCTGTCAGACTATTTTATGTGAATATTAGGGATGAAATGTCTAGGCTTAAAGTGGCAAAGTAACAAACTCAGGAACCACACTGAAGTTTCAGAGTTGTTCCACTTCAATACTGGGTAGTTCTTAAGTAATTGTGGCTTAAATGATCTCTACTTGACTTCATGGAAGTATTCAGTAGATTTTTGAATGCTTCTAGAAGTCTGTACATAAAATCTTGCACTGCTGCCTTTATTTTAGTTCAGTAACCTAGAGTACTTTGGCATAGGTTTGCTTGACTTGCTGAAATGCGGAGAAAGCAGGGTTATTTTTGGCACTGACAGTCTTTAAGTACACTTTTTTGTTTGCAATTTTTATCAAGTTATTTTAAGCAAGTATCCTGGTTAGATGGACATCAGGTTTCAGTTTCTTGTGTAACATTTCAGTTTCATTATATAGTTAATTTAAAAAGCTCTGGCATGCTGTGAAGGTAAGGTACGTTTTTAATCGTGGTATGGCTAAGATTGGGTACCCTATCATAACACTTAAATACTTCTAACAGTTTTACTGCAAAAAATACTAGTATGCAGGATAGATGTTGAGATTTCTCAACTGCAGATTAAGATTCCTTTCTGTGTTCATGTATTTGCTTCAGCTCTTTGTAAAAAAAAAAAAAAAAAAAGTATAACATCTTTCAAAAGACCCCAGCAATTGGACTAAATTGAGCAGCATTCTGATGTGCACTGATTTCAGTGTGTTATAGTGCAAGGCTTCTGTTTTGGGGAAGAGGGAATATCCTTAGTTGCTACGTTGTACTGCTTGCTCTATTTGAAAGGCGAATTGTGCTCTTAGAGAAAGCACAGCAGAAGCACCTTGCTTTTAGATGTCAAAATTGACAAAAGACTATACTTAGTCTCATGCTGACTGCACAAAACTTAAGTAAAACTTCATGGTTCAGTTGCAGTGAAGGTAGTATCCAGACATCTTGTGCTCTGAACTAACGTGTCAAATGTGTCCAAATTCAGGGTATAACCAATAAAATGCTGGGAATTCATAAAGTGGCAGTGCATAATCGGACTTCCAAGTATAAAAATGCTAAACAGGGAAGCTGATGCATAGTTAATGTTGGAGTTGTCAGTCAGTTGAAGGTACACGATCTGGCATTCACTGTCCAGATATTCAAAAATGACTGAAACTGTCCTGTTTGAAAGCTGAGACAAAAAACACCTGTTTAGTGAATTCTATTCATAAAAGTTCTGTTTGTCTCAAGACTGGCCTTCTTCTTCAGTGCATGTCTTTTCGTTTGTGAGCTGTATAATCTCTCTGGTGTTGACAGGTGGTTGAAGATGGATATGAATTCTTTGCTAAACGACAGTTGGTCACCCTATTCTCAGCTCCAAATTATTGTGGAGAGTTTGACAATGCAGGGGGCATGATGAGTGTGGATGAAACTCTGATGTGTTCCTTTCAGGTATGATATATTTGTACACTAAGTATTCCTGTAAGTGTTGGACTGTATAGACTGAATTAGTCTGCTTGTTGACGTGCTTATGGTTAGACTGCGTTGATATATTTGAGGTACAGAAATGGTGTCACAGCAGGCTGATCTCTGTGGACAGAGAAGTAGAATTACAAACCAACTATTCCCCAGACAACCGCATGAGATTTGTCGTTTTCCAAACTCCTAAGTATTAGTTACTACCGCTACTTAGATCCTCATTTCACTGTTACTCAGGTGATTCTTTAGTCTTACCTAGTGATTGGAGTACCTAATTATGCAGACTAATAGCATCCTTTCAGTTTGGTTATTCTGTTCAGGTTTTATTCTGTACTCCTCCTTGGATGTGGTGTTTTCAGCTCCTTTGCTCCCCACTGTCTTCCCCACCCCAGCATAATGGCAGAACTAGAGGGATTTAGAAGTAAATTTAGTTTCGCATACTGCTGTTGTACATAGGATTCAGAAACTGGTAGGCTCATACTGTGATTTCCAGCTCCCCACCCTGTTCCTGCTGATTGAGATTTCGTATTGGCTTAGTGGCATTTGAAATGTTCTCAGCTGTCAGTGACTCAAAAGAACTTCTTTATTTTCTCTAAGATATTGAAACCATCTGAAAAGAAAGCCAAGTACCAGTATGGCGGACTGAATTCCGGACGTCCGGTCACTCCACCTCGCACAGCTAATCCACCGAAGAAGAGGTGAAGAAAGGAATATTGTAGAAACACCATCAGATCTGTCAAGGACAAAACTCCATAATACAGTATATAATAAGTGTGCACTGTAAAACCATCCAGCCATTTGACACCCTTTATGATGTCACACGTTTAACTTAAAGAGACGGGTAAAGGATCTTTATTAATTTTTCTAGTAGAAAGATGTGCGACACTGTATTGTAACAAGTATAGCTCCAAGTTCTAATATCCAGCATAGTTTAAAAAAAAAAGTATTAAAAAAAAACTATTGCAACTACATATTCACACTTACCACGGTTTTTAAAGTTGACCAACATCCCAGTTAAAACTTGATGTAATAGTTAAACCAGATGAGAGCATGATGTTCCATTTGTGTAATGTGGTCTTATTGTTGCTTGATTGCTTTTACTTTGGTTATTTTGTAGCTAGAATGATGCAAATATGGTATCTAGTCATACTCCCTGGCTCTCTTTGAATTTGAAATAAGAAAGGGGCTTTTTAGAACAGCCATTGATCTTTTATCCTCCCCCTAACTTCATGTTACTCATAATAATGCCGCGCAAATATGTGCCCCCCGTTATAATGCAAAGTTTATAGTACAGTAGTGATTAAAAGGCAAACTAATTGCAACGTGCCCAGACTGGATAGCTTGACAGCCAACGTAAATTGGAACAAAAACCTGTCTTGACTTTTTAACTTAAACTGCCACACGATGAATTTGTGCACTACACTATTTTAAATTATTGACATTACACTGTGCTATGGCACTTCATTTAACTTAGGACAAAAATGGTATTGCCTATGAGTTGGTAACTTGATTATGTGGTACCTTGGCTTTAGTTTTATTAGCATGAAACACCTTTTGGCATGCTTAGCTTCCAGGTAACTCCCTACCTGCATCAGAATTCATCTTGCATAGTTCCACAGAACATGAAGATCCTTATTTGCTAAGCCTTTGACAGCTGACATTCTTTTTCATAAGAGGGTGTATTTAAATGGATGTTCATCAGTGGACAGCGGGTTGGCTGACTAGTGGTGAGCTAAAACTGCTAAATGAATGTCCGATGTGATTATAAGGCTTATGTCACTAAAGATTATATCCTTTGGATTTTCATGATCAAATTTCATATACTATTGTATAGACTTCTGCTTTGTAGTGTACTATAGTAGCAATAATTTCTGTACATGATCAAGAGTTATGCAGTATTTCTTTTCAGTTCTCTCCTTTTTCAAAAGGGTAAAGATTGGCAAATGGTGAGATACAGAGAAGTTTATAGTAGGATACGTGAAAGGCACAGATTTGTGATGCTTTGGGATGCAATACAAAAGCTTTTATTGAATATTGTTGAATTTGTAAGATTCTTTGGGGGAAGGCTGCAGATTTATACCATTCTAAATGTGCATCAGTAGATGTAAAACTCTTGACTTCAGTATCGTCTTTGAAAATGTTAAATTGAAGATTCTGATAACTTACATTTTATGAACTGGCACATTATATAATGCAAGAGTTATATTGATTTCTGACACAGTGAGCAAGTTCTTCAAAATGGATTTAAGTCTCTTTTCTAATTCCATTTTTGTTTTAAATGCATATTTTAAATGTAGTTTTTTTCATTTAGTAAAAGTTGTCTAATTCATTTGAATGAAGTCTGACTGGTTATTTTTTACTACTGTTTACTGTTAGTCAATGATGTGGGCTTTTTTAAAAAAAAAATAGCATATATGTTACTCATTTATGTTGGATTGGTCTGTGGTTTTGAACGATGGTTTAATTTACCCCATCTTGAAGCAAGTTGACTACATAGCATCAAATGTAGAGGTAGTTTTCATCTGGTACTGATGCTTGTTTTTGCAAGTTGATGATGACAGCAGTGTGTGAGAGTATTGTTGGGTTCTTCACAAGGTTATTGACGAGATCTATTATGTAGACATTGATGAGGTAACTTGGTGCTCTTCAGTCATTGCTTACTTGAGGTTTGGTTTTACGAGTTCTGAAACGTTTTTTTTTGCCAAGTGCCAGCCTGTTACAAGAAATGTCGTTACCGAACAGCTGGATTAACGCTTTCTTATTTTTTCCTTAGTTTCTGGAACAGTGTCTTCTGTATGAAATGTCCAGGTGTAAAGCTGTATTTGTGAGTACCTAACGTGCTCACTTTTACTACAGAAGCTGCTGCAAGGGGAGAATCTTCAGGCATTCTTAAGTGTCCTAAAGAAATGGGATATTCTTGGTTTAATTTTATTACGCTATGAAGCCAGATGTAGTGGTGGTATCCTGAAGAAATTGCTGTTCTTGTATAGCAGCAATCACTGACTGGCAAAGAGTTTGATTGTTTTTTTACCACTGGGTGACTGGGATTCCTGCCAACATCCTTCATCATCCCGTACTAGGTTAAAAATACAGGGTTTAATAATCTTAACCTCTACAGATGTTTCTCGTATGGAATATCAAAACTAAGTCAGGAAAACAAAACATACTGTACCAGTTCAGCTTACATTTGCAATGTTAGTGTAGATCTATTGCCCAATCTGGAAAAGGTAGAAATGAGAACCTGAAACTAATTATGCTCTGATAAAATTAATTCTTGTAAAGTAACTGAGATGGTCCAGAAATCAGTAGCTTTTTATAACTTTCTTTTAATCGTGTGTGAAGTCAACAACTGCAAGCAGTGTGTGCAGTTCTTACTGGAGTGTTAAATATTAGAAAGATCTGATGGAGAAGTTTGACTTCAAATCCTGTGCTTTGAGGTGTAGCTACAGACCTTGTGAGACAGTAGCTACCTTGGTTTCTGATCTTTTGAACCGTCAAAGGCTTGGGGGCTATTTCAAGCATAACACAGGGTAGGTTTTTTTCTTACAGAGATACAGACCTGGAAAAAACAGCATGAATTTTAATCACTTTTCAAGCTTAAATCTCTTTGAAAGTTCCCAAAAGCTGGAAAAAGTGGTGAATGCTTTATTGATTCTACAAAACATTGACATGCTAATAGTGTAGTTCTCCTTGTTTCAGGCAAGACTGCATAATGGAAAACATCTATGCTATGGCAGTGTTAGTATGAATAACCAGCTGGGGGGGTGCAGGGCAAGACTATGGAGAAGAAAGGAAATGACCCTGCTGCCGTTAGATAACCAGAACCTCAGTCAATGTCCAAGAGATTCAGACTGGCCTAACAATGTGGGCTCCAAGTTTTCCATGGAAATTGGTAATGAACTGATTGATGATAACTCTTCCGTGTAAGCATCTTGTCTGTACAGGGTTAAAATGCTGCCAAGTAGCACAGCGTTAGCGAACTGGGAAATAACAGTGTTCTGGAATGAGCTGTTAAGAGAGAAAAAATACACCGAGGGGTATTTCTGCCTCTTCTCCCACACCCCTTTTTCATCTGACAGTAATACCCGTTCTTGGTTTCATAGTAGAGTACAGCGTGGCACACAACATCTTGTCTTTTTCCTTGTTGGTTGACAGGCTTTTTTTGATACCCAAGAGCTAGAGAAAAATCTGCTTTAATCTAAGTTGAGTTGTTGGTTTAAGGAAATTCTTTGGTCTTTCATGTTGATTGATCATTGATCTGAGTTTTTGTCAGGGTTTCTTTTCTTATGATTCTTAACGATGCTTTCTATGCATGGAATATTCATAATTGTTAGCTACTTTAAAGGAGGAAAAAATGCATATTTAAATACAGTTGTGATCATTGTGTTGCTGTAACATAGCACTGTCTCCACATGGGTGGGCTTGTTTGTACTGATCTGATCTATTTCCAGAAAATGTTGGAGGAAATAGACTCACTGGAAACACTCTAACCGGTCTTATATTAGTGGGTTGTATTGTTTGCTACGTCTAGACACACAGAAGTACTTCTAGACTCAAGTTTGAAATGGTCTCATTCATTGTTTCTGACTTCTTGCAGTGTGATTCTAACTAATTTGCAGTATGACTATGCAAATATACTGCTAGGTTTCAGCAAGCTTCGTGTTCCTATTAGGAAGACTGTACCATCTTACCCATAAGAGGACTTCATAGCTATGTATGATCCTGCTTGTAGTATCCTGGTGCAGTGCTTTGCTTTGTCCTTACTTTCCTGGGAAACTGTGGCTGGAAAGTCTTCAGACCTTTGTTATTTTCGTTTCCTTTTTGTGGAAGGATTTTGTTGTTAGTATGCTACATCACTATTTTAAGGTTCTTTTGAAGATAAAGATCCTGCTTGCTTTTATAGCTGTCTCCAAGAACTCCTAGGGCCTGTGCAGTCTTCTGCTGCATTTCTGTCAAGAGATGATAGAAACAGGAGTTGATGAGCAGGAAGATATTCTTTATATGAAGAAGAGATCCCATCTGTGGCTTATCTTTGAAGTCCAAGAGGATATTGCTGTCGTACTGTGGAAGCTGTCAGCTGAAATTACTGCAGCAGTAGGTGGTTAGTTTAGGATGGATAAACACATTTTTCTCTCTCTAGTAATGGAAATATGACAGACATTGCTGCTACCAAATATGGTTTGAACTGAAAGTGACCCGAGGAGCTCGGTTTGGGATAGCTGGAATTTTCAGATTATGTAGATTACAAACATGAGCATCCCAGGCTCGGCCTTTGTTGTAAAGCTCAAAAGGTTAACAAAAAAAAAAACACGGGACCTTCTTTGTGGAGACTTGCGTAGCTAATAGTTGTAAAAACCTAGTATTTAAACTGGTGTTTCATTTCTTCCTGGCATACTGTCGGAGTCTTATCTGTGGCTGGTGTATCTGGAACGTTCCTTGCAGTCAGGTTTGTGAGAGAGGAACGCATTTTACACAGACCCGACAGGTAGCATTACAGCTTAGCAAAGCATAGAAGCAAAGCGATACTGTCAATATTGTATTGCTCTTCAACTGGTTTGAATTGTAACTTGGTTCATGATTGACACGTCTCCTTTGTAATGTCCCTGAAGCTACGTGTGAATGTTTGGCTTCAGATAGTCTGGTGGAAAAATCAAGAGCAAGAAAATGTCTCCTTATGTTGGAGCAGAGGTGACTACAGCACAACATGTTTTGGATGTCTGTCTCAGTCCGCATGGGCTAATCATGTGCTTCAGAGAATAGTGTAATTTTAATGCAAAACAGAACCGAGCTGAAGTTCGTGTTTCAGTGCATATTTAAATACCAGTTCTTTGTGCATCTGAGGAGGCCTGACTGTTAGAAGGACTGTATACTAAGCACGTAGTCCTGCTTATCAATAGCAAAAAGCAATTCAGTGAATCAATGCCAGGCTTGAAATATTTGGACATAGCCTTTGATGTTTTTCTCTTCTGTACTCTGCTTGCTTCTGCTAATTAGTAGGAGCATTTTTCAAGGGCACGCTTGGTGCATCTGTATGATTTTTCAGAAACTGATTTTGCTTGCTTTACTCCAAAGGTTGACCAAGATTTTGATGGCAGCATCGAACCAGGTGGCTGCACACAGCTCGTGGGCTTATAACCAAACATTCTTCTTACTGCTTTTATCAGATGATCAAAGCTGAAGGAACCTCAAATCGTGTTGGACCGAACACTCGAAAACCACATGACAGTAAGTCAGTGTTGGGACAATAAATGAGTTACCAAGATAAGCTGCAAACCTGGTACTGTGTGTTGTTACAGGCCTGCCAGGTTCTCATCTTCCAGGGATTTCTAGAACTGGTACTGCCTTGAAGATCCCTCAAGTTGTTAAGAAACACTCAATTATCCAGTTATTTGTTCTGTATGTGCCTTGTTAAAATAAATAATCTCAATGCGTTCATTTGTAATAAGGACAAAATTTCATTCTGTTCTCCCCTGTCCTGCTTTAACTCCAGTTAATCCCCGTACCTGTATGTTCAAAGACATGAGAATGACAAAGCAATTCAAAAGAAGTTTTCCATCCAGCCGTTGCCAATATGTGGTTATAGTAATCTCTTCCAAGGAAAACTGGTTACTGTCTTGAAACAGCCTGAACACCTGGAGCTTCAGTCTGTGTACTACAGGTGGCCTGGCCCAGCCCCTTTCCTGAGTTCTGCTGCCTTGTTTAACCGTATCTGCAGATGAAGCTTTGTGTTTAGCTTACTGCAACCTCAAATCTTTGGAGCAACTGTATCAGAGAGCAGGTGCTAACTAGATCCAGCTGCTAATAAAGATCAGAAAAGGTTATTCTGTGTCTTCAGGTGGAAATAAAAGTTTTATGGTAAGATGAGAATAGCATAGTATTCCCTGGCAGAGCTCTACAAACAAGCAGCACACAAATGTCCTGTTGAAGTGTGATAGGCATGCCCAAAGGGTAAGTTTCAGTGTTTGAACTTTATTCTGAGTTACTGTTGAATGCAGGAAGCAAAGCAGATAGGCAGGATTACAGTTTTCTAGTCTCTTACAGATAAGTCATTGGAAAATACTGAATTATATTTGCGGAAAGCAGAATAACTTAGTGAAGCTTTTTCCCCCCTTTGGTAGGAAGTTCTGCCTGCTCATGTTGCTTTAAAGGTTTGAATCTTTGGGATGTGAGAGAATATTCTGGATGCATCTCTAATTATTTAAAAGGCTTAGCTGGGGGGAAAGAAAAGTATCTTGTGAACAAACTGGTGTAGCTTATAACATGATGCAGAGGAACACACAGTGTTGATTTTTTAAAAAAGTGCAAAGGACATTAGCCTTGGTGAGTAAATATTTTCCAGTGTAATGATTTTCCCCATTTTGCTTTGAAGTCCCAACCTACATATGGTGTGGTAGGTACAACTGCTTCACATTGCTCCCTCTGGATACTTTCTAGCAGCATTTGTGCGATTTTATTCTTGTTGAATATCAGGGCATGTATAAATCAGCAATTTCCTTTAGCTACCCCCCAAATATTTTATATTTGCTTTTTGGGTTGCTATTCCTGAGCAAGCTTTTGCACCTTCGTCCAAGATAGAATGTGCAATTTCTGTGAAATGCTGGGAGAGGGAACATGTTACGAAAATTACGTTTTAATGGATATCTTAATTACACCTTTACCACATCTCTAGGAAAATAGATCTTATTAAGAGCGTGGGCTGTAAGGCTGAAGGCCCCAATCTGTTGAAGGATTGATAGTAAACACCTTATTCCTTTCCTACTTAAGACTCTTACCTTGAGGTACAACAACAAGCAACCAATATGCTGGTCTTGGAGGCTTTTGTCTTGCCTTTACCACTTAGGATAAGAAGATGCATCCTATTCCTTGAATCTCTTGTTTGTACTAATTCTATTTAAAGGCAGTTATGAAAAGGACCCCGTCCAGTTGATGTTTTTGTAATTGCTCTAGCACGCAGATGCCATCTAGTGGTTGAAGCTCAGTGGATGAAAAGCTGCAGAACTGGCGTTTTACTGCATGTTTATCCAGCACCCGTCTGATAGGCAAACCTCTCCTGATCAGCACTGGAATATACCCACAGTGCTTGGCTTCATAATAGCTCAGAGCTTGCTGCATTGAAACTAGGCTTCCCTTGGTAAGGAGTACAGATTTAGTTCCTGTACGTCTGATAGGTCTCCAAGTCTGTTAAAATTATCTGCAGATTCTTAAGGGGAAAAAAAATCAAAGCTGCCATAGAAATCATAGAAAGGAATGACCTCCTAGGCTTTGTCACACTAGATGAAGGTTTCTGTATCCAATCCTGACTGGTCCTCTGGTCTTCCTCAAAACCATGGGTGTGATTCTTGCCCCTGTGGGTAAGCTACAGTGGTAAATTGGGGTTTTAGCCCTTCGTGGGCCATGTGGAACTGCAGGAAGTTTGTATGGGCCCACTCATTCCTATCTTTGTGCTTGCCCTAAAGTGTTAGGCCCTGTCGGCTCCCCTAGGGGCCTGTCTCTGCTCACCCATGTATGGGTTATGGGCCTCTTCACAGGAAATAGTTGGGTTCGGACAGTTGTTCAGCCCTTCCAATTCAAGTGTGATCACTCACACTTGAGGGAGCTTCACTTGAAATTTCATGGCCCCTTGACCTGTGCTTTTCTATGGTACAGACAATAAGGCACGTGTAAAGCTGGAAGGGTGTGATAACTCTGAAAAAGGTGTTTCAGCAAAGTCTAGACTCAGAACAAGCAGATCCTTGCAGCCTTCTGCTGAAATAAACACCTCTAAGCATCTGCACCTGATGAGTAGTATGCATCTGTTATAAAAGGTGTTCAGCTTTTGTAGCTATATCTGGTAGTTGCGATCAAATAATGGCTTGTCCTCGGGGCCCCAGCATGTTGGCTCAAGGTAATGAAGCAGGCTGGGAGGAAATGGAGTTCTGAAGTTGTGGCCGGCTTGGGGAGATGGGATTGAGTGTACCTTGTGGGGCACCGCTGGGAATCATGCAGTCACTTGTCTGTCACGTACTTATGCCTGTCAGGTGTGAGAATGTCCCCATGCAGAGCTGCATATTCTTTTTTTAGCTGGTAATGGAGAAATTTTAATGTAAGGACTAAAGTATTTCATCATGTAGATGAACTGCTCTCTAAGAAATATGCTCACTCGTTCAGTGCTTGATACAGACGTTTGTCTGAGGTATCAAAACGGCCAGGAGGTGGCATCTGTGTGCCACGAGTAAGAAAAGCCTTAGCACATCAGGCAGAGCCTGCAAGGGGGCAGGTTTGCTGTCAAGGCTTTGTCAGTGCTTGCTTAGTCACCCATGTCTGTACAAGCAGGCTTCGTTAGGAGAAGCGCTGTGTCCTTATATTACTAGTCTAAATCGAGAACTAATCATTTGCGAGCAGTTATGGTGAGATGTTTTTGAGGTGATTGGACACTATGTTCATACACAGTTACTCCAGCTGTATTTGTGTGGTTATGATTTATGCACGTAAATTTTTTATAGGTCACTTATCTCCCTAGTCATTGTTTGACGACTAGCGTCCTTTTCTTCATAAAAGAAAACCCAAGTGGCTGCAACTGATGATAGTAATGCTTTATGAATAAATGTTTGTTCTGTGCTGCAAATACAATAAACTCCTGCCCCCTCTTCACGTTGAAGTAGTCTGTAAGCAACAATTACTTAAGCAATAAGTACAATCACAATCTTTTATGGTAAATAAGTGTCATGGTAGAAATCAAAAAGCAAGGGACTTTAACAAAGTGCTTGTGAGGATTTGAGTGAACATGCGAGTTCCTGACTCAGGCCTGCAGTCAGGGCTAGTTGCCTACTTGATGCCCATTCTATACAACATAGGCAGCAATGGCCAGCATTTCCTAAGGAAGATTTTTTTTTTTTTTTTCCTGGAACTCTTCCAAATATGGTTCTTGCTCAGTCTTTATCTGGTTTCTTTATTTCTTCCTTCACGTTAACCTTTTCAAAGAATGAGCAATAACAGATGTGCTTTCTCTGCCAATATCACAGGCGCTGCTTTGTTCTGGTGTGTTTGCTGACCCATGAATAGCACTCGGAAGCAGAAAACACACAGTTTCACACCAGTGTCGTCTCATTGACAGTAGCACTGACCTGCTGCAGGGTTAATGTACAGCGTCCTAATTGACCTAGATTAGCTGCTCATCTTCCTACGCTAACAGCTACTGGACATTAACCTCTTCTGTTTCTACTTGTAACCGATGCCTTCAATCAAAACAGGACCATTGTGAGACATGAAAATCACGGTCCTTGCTCAGCTTTGTTACCAGCACCATGCCCTGTGCTATGCTAGGGTGTGTGTTTGGCATGCTATAGTGGTCTTGCACGTGGCTGATAGATTATTTTTTTGAAGGCTGGGGATGAGCACACTGATGTGGATTCTTCTCACAGGAGTCACCTGTTAATGTCCTGGTGCTCCTAGCAGATGTGGAAGATCCCACGTCAACACGTCTGTGAGGTATGAGTTGAACTGCTGAAACTTCACGAGATGCTTTTTGCTATTCCTGTCAACAAGCTTCATATGACTGTAATTCTCTGAAACCTGATTTTCCATTTGTTGTGTATCTGTCCCCATTCCTTGGAAAAGCAGCATGTCTTCAATGTCAGTAACCCATATTATGGGATTATTGTACATCTTTCCATGTAGGAGATGGCACATAATGCCTTGTGCAACTTACCCAGAGAAAAAATGGAGAGTGAGAACGTGGGAAGGATATATGTGTATTTTTGAAGTAGGCACCTCAGCCTACTGGAAAGTAGGAGTCTCATAGTTTTTACTGGAAAACACTCAAAACTCTTATTTCAAATAATATTTGAAAGTATTTTCATAAGTTTCCCTGTAGGGAAAATAAAAAGTGGTGTGATGCAGTTGGTGCTTACCTCTTGTTTGAGTAAGGCTGACTTTTTTTCCTTGCAGGAAAATGATGTGTGACTTCAACCAGCTTTAGTGTGTCTGTTTTGGGAGTGCTAAGCTTTGTAGGCCTGGTGGGACATGAGCTGCTTGTATAGTTCCCTACCTACTTAAAGCCTTGTTCTTTATTCTTATGAACACTTCATCCTGAGAAGCTGCAATTATTTCTATTGCCTCTGCTCCCTATTTATTGGATTGTGGCCTCTGGTGATGTCCTCCCTTTACGTGCAGGTGTGAGTGGTGTTTGTAGGTCTGTGTGCATATTCTGACTCTTTCCTTGGAGTGGAAATTAGGGTGGCAAGTCTGAGAACCAGTCGCCCCTGAAACCGAAGCTTATTAAAAACAGATTTATCATACACGGTCTAATTGCAGTAACATATGGTCAAGGTAACTTGCCCTAATGTGATGTTTGCATGTTCTGCGGTGTGTTAGCAGGTGTCTTACTGGTATCCAGGCTACCCATTTTACAACTGTTCAAGTAGAGGTGGCTATGATTGGTAGTATTGTTCTATAAACGATACAGCAGTGTGAACAATGCCAAGAACATATGCCTCTGAGATGTGTGATGCCATGTATCCTGGCCAGAAAAGTAGATAATGACCTTTAATATGAAGAGTTCAAAGGATATGCCTTAGCTTGTTTAAATTTGAGCTGCTGCAGTTTAGGAAAATAGCATACAGAAACTTCTCATGCTCCTTAAGAGGAAATACTTGCTTGAGCTCTGTGATCTGTACCAAGGATGTATTGCTACCTGATATCATTTATATCATGGCTGTTTTTTGCCCACTTTATCCACCAAGAAAGGCTTGTTCTGGTAAAATGGTGACATCTTCTGTTAACACTTAGTATTTCTCAAGAATTCAGTGTCCATCAGAAAGAGTCACTTGCATTGAAAACAAAACCACCTCTGGAAACAGAAGAAAAAAACAGGGCTGTTTCCAGTGCCATGTGGCTTGTGTACCAGGCTCTCTTCATCACTCTCAGGTGATGTTCCTAAGACCTATGGAGATGCTGTTAGTTAGAAAAAGAAGTTTGGACAACAAGTCTAAACACCTGAGTAGTTCAGTCTACATACCCTGGTAGGAGAACTTTTCCAAACTTCCTTGGCTTCCTCCTACAAAGTCTGTAGCTCTAATGTAAGTTGTTACCTTCTCATGCTTCTGTTGTGACAGTTTGCACCCTAATTCTGATAAGGGTTAAGCAAGGCTTATTTTAGGAATATTAACTGTAGTCATATACCATCTACCGTTGCTTCCTGGGCTTACAAGCATGTGTTTTTCTGTGTGAATATTTCCGCTATGGTGATAACTTCAACCATTAGTTGACAAGTATGAGTATCGATTTTTAAGCAAGGGATATCTTGCATTAGGTGATTGTCCTGTATCACGTACTACTCCAATTCCAGCCTTTTGCTAAGCAGGACTCTGGTAGCTTGTCAGGCACATTAAATATTTGTTGACTTCAGTATAGTGAAAAACTTTCATGTAGACACTAGACTATTCATTCTGGATACAGCTGGTTTTCTGTAGTTGATAACTCTTGAGATATTATTTCACTAATAAATAGCAAATGTTATTCTATAAAAAAGCAAGGGGCTTCTGTTGATTCCTGTAAGTCTTAAGCAGAACATACATGCCCAAGTTTCATTTCAGAAATCCCATGCACAGCAGTTTTGCGTTTGCGAGGAGTCAGCCTCATTTCCATGAAGGTAATGGTAGTAAAGATTAAATGGTGAGCTCTAACTTCTTGATTCCTACCATGCAACACATGTCACTGAATGGACGTGGAAAGCCTTCAGGTAGTTAAGTGGATGCACAAAGTGTCCTGGGCACTGGAAAAATGTTAATTTTCAATGTTACCCATTCCAAGGGTGAAGCTTTCAGTGCTGTGATGGTCACACACTGAGGCAGGCCAGGCGACTAAGTCAGCTTTCTGGCTGGAACGCCCCATGGTTCACTAACACAGTGGTGTCCAAAAAAAAACAGGAGGACAAAGCCATCTATTTGGCTTAGAGTTGATCCATAACTGCATGGAATCAACCTTTTATTGAACATAAAAGTCTCATTTAAAGCTTGTCTGATTAGTATCTGCAAACTTTTATTGGATCCCAACAAAAGCATGTCAGAGTGTGTATTCATTGAAGCATGCCAAACAACTTTTTTCATGGATGGTGGCAAAAGAGCATCAAGTAAAAGGGCTACAGTTGCTCATTTGGAACAAAGCTAAAAGATAAGATCTGGATTTCTTTTTTTTGTTTTGTTTTGGCTTGTACTTTATCCTTGGGATTTCTGAAAGCAGCTGGAACTTCTGCTAAAGAGAAATAGGGTCTGGCTGACTTCGGCTGAGATGTGTGCTGTTCTGCCTGTGCCAGCTGAGCCCTCGCTCCCAGAGGAAGAGTCCACCCTGTGCCAGAGCAAAGCCCAGCTCTCCGCAGGAGTCCAGGAGCCCTGGCAGGAGATGGTGCCCAGAACCTTTGCACCCCGAACTGGCCCTGCCAACAGCATCTTCCTTCCTGAGCTGCTTCTCTGCCACAGGTACTGTTGCGTACCCCACTGCTGCCTCTGTGCTCTTACATCTTTCTGTGTAGGTTTCTACTGGTGCAAACCAGGAGGAGGTTAGGTGTAATCTTACTAGGGAAAGGTCAGTGTCCTCTGGCATATCCCATTGATTTTTACCTAAGAGAAGAACTGCTAACACTATGTGACACTTCCTACGCAACCATGAAATGAATAAATATCCTTACTAGTTGATTGGTGTAATAGATACCCCTAGTACTTAATAGGTCTGTTCGCGTCAAGCCCACACCTCAATCTGTTTCTGTTGTCCTAGATGTTCTGTTGGTATTCACAAATGTCTGCGGCAAGATGAATGAATTGCAGACAGCAGAAATCCTCTGTCCTCTCACTATTGGTGTAACTTCTTGTGCACAGCAAGGTCTCCTCTGTAGTATGGAAAGGATGCATGTAGATGTCTGGTAAATGTCTTTTTGATACAGATGGAAGACTGTGTCAAAGTAAAAATCATATATTAAAGGCTAAAAATCAAATCTCACAGCAGCTGTATGGTAATGCTTGGCTCTGTTCTCTATCCTTCTTGAGTTTACTTACGTGGACATGGCTGGGAGTACTGACAGACTGGTAAATGCTCTTAGAAGGAGGGTGCATAATGTGACCTATGTAACTTGCGTAGTTATAAACTGCCCTCAAAGTTGCAACTTCCAGTCAAGCTCTTGACCAACAGCTCCTCACATTGTAGTCATCCTGTTCTGCATCCGACAGCTGTACGAGATGAACTCTAGGAAAGTTGCCCCAAAGTCTAATGCTATATTTAAGAGAAAAAGATGACCTGGAAACCTCAGGAACCTAAAGATAAGCCTAGGTTCATCTTGAGATGGTTACAAGGAAAGAGAGAACCTTCTTACAATAGAGCAGCCGACTACCTCCTCCTGAAAGGAAGGGGTTTCCTGTGAAGGGAAAGTGCCTTTTGGCAGGTGACATCCAGTAGAGCTTATCTGAGCTAGCAAAAATAGAAGCTGCATTTAGAGACTGTGCATCTTGTATTTTGTAAACGTCCACTGACATGGGAAGAGCAGTTTCTGCCACCTCACCCCTCAGTAAATTGGCTTGGAAGCATCTGAGATGGGCTTTTTGTGCTCCCAGAGACTGTATTTGTTGTTGGAACCTCTGTAAGGTAGGATCTGCTTCATCAGCCTTTCACCCATCGCTATTTGGGGACTTTATATCTGTTGGTAAAATATTGTGGCCTTTTCCACATACAGACTCAGCTTTTGCAGAGTCCACAGACAGTAGGAGCTATCAGTTTCAAAGATAAATTTGTTTAAAAAGTCAGACTGGCTTGGAGGGGATGGGAGGGGAAGATCACCTCCTGCTTAGGCAATCAACCTCTATGACATCAGTTGTGTGCCAATGGGATATAATTGAAGATTTGAAATGTTTTGCTGTACATGTATTTTTTTTTTCTAGAGGGTAAAATGATACAAAAGAGGAGGCTTTGGGCAGATGGGAGAACAAACTGGAGATGAAAGTGAAACCAGAAACGTCGTCGTTCTGAGTGGTGCTCTCATCCTCTAATTTCAGTACTGCTTTTAAAGACGATAGCTGTTCATCGAGGTAGGGTTCAGGCTGCTGTTGCATTAGCTTTTCATAGTTCTGCATTATTTAAAAGTGGTGTGGAAACAGCTGTATAAATCAGCCTTCCAGATCAATTTATTAGATCACGTTCTTCAGGTAGTTAAGGTAGAAGGAAGCTTTTAAATGGATTAGCAGTCTTTAATCCTTTCAAACAGTGATTCAGTGGAGCATCTAAATGTGTCCTAAATTTTAAGCCCAGAAGTAGTTCCCTTTCAATCATGGGGACTATTTGTGTACTGAACTTTAAGAAACTGTCCAAGCACTTATCCAAATTAGGGTCATAAATAGGGATTCTTTGGTGTGTCAGTGCAGTACATGTATGCTGGTCCTAATCTTTTCTTGACTGTTTCTTATCTTTATTCTTGTTGTGCATGCTTTCCCCAGTCAGCAACTTGAGCCTGTGCCTGTCTGATACTTTCTTGAAAAGCTGTTGGTCCCTTAGGGCTTAGCAAAGCAGTGTTTTGTCACACATTCCACCCATGCCTGTCTTTAAAATAAACTTTTTTTTCTCCATTGTTCTTTGACCTCAGCAAAATGATATGGCTGCAGCTGGAAGCAGCGCTTGTGTTACGGCCTATTATTTCATCCCCTGAATTTGTCATTGGTTTTAAGATCAGCTACATGCATATATGCTCATATGCAGCCATGGTAGGCTCTTCCATCATGTGTACCACCATTTAGGGGTAAATATCAAAGAGGAATAAGATGTTCCCCAAAGTTTATGACTTCTGAGCCTTATAGATGAGTGTCCCCAGCCCTTTCCGATATATTCTGTATATTATTGATCTGACTAACACTTGTACAGTTGCCTGCATGTTCAGTTCTGCAACCTGTTCTCGGGATTTCCCATAACTCAATGCCTGATTAGCTATTGTTTGTCTTTTTAAACACAGAATTTAAAAAGAAGCATAAACCTCAAGCCATTGGAGAGTTGTAGTTGTCCTTCTTTGAAGGAGTAGCAGCTCGTATAGGAAATGCGATCCCCAATTCAGGGAGGGTGCTAGGCCAGGAATCTTGTTAGCCAGGTGTGAGGATGTGGATATGTGCAGGTGGGGATTTATCTTTGGGTCACCCCTTGGCTATGCAGTATTTGTGTGTTGCAGCCTTGGCCATAGACTCAACTCCTCCTTAAATACAGCTGCTTGTAGAAGTACTGAAAAGACTTCTGGAGTGACATTACAAATGAGTAAAATGATCATCTTTGCAGAAGACTCATACATGCTAAAATGTTTTGAGCACCCAATTCCTCTTGTTATAATGGTAAGTACTCATCTAACATATCCAAATGGCATTGAGAATCTCAGCCTCTACGTATATGTACGTATTGTCTCTGTACGTGCGACTTATACACGCATTTTTTCACACACGCGTGTTTCTAAGATAAATTTTCCATGTTTTGGTAGTGCTCTCATCACTGTGATGTCTGTTTTATTTCATGGAGAAAAAAATCAAGTAGCTGCATCTTGTTTATTACCACTAAATGTAACTTCTATTCTACAGCAAGTGGTTTTGTTTGCATGAACAGTGAACCAAGGGGAAAAAAACAAAAAACAACCAACCAAACAAAAAAACATAATATATCTTAGCCAGTTTCAGTAATCTAGTCTTGGTAGTGTTTAAGTAGTGAAGGGAAAGAACACAGAAGAAAACGGATGGAAGTAAATGTTCAAGTTTTGCTATGTGAGTCTGTAACTCTTAAAGCTTTGTAACTTAAGGAGATTTTTAAGGAACAGGAAATACTGCAAAAAAGAGAACAGAAAGGAATTGCTCAGATGGGCTCAACTTGCAAATAGACATCATTATTGCATCGTAACCAGCATCCATCCTTATCTATAACCAAAGTAATATTGCTGTCATGTTTTGAGTAGTGAATTCTACTGTAAGTTCTTGCGGCCAGGGTTTTTTCTTTTTATCTGTATAAACCACTTTACATGAAGTTTTGTCTGGACAATGTAACTGCTGTGGAAGTTTGGTATGGTTTTGGTGCTGTGGTGACTGCGTAGTGCAAAAAAGGCTCCAGCCAGCTTCACTGGTGAACTTTGTTAGGGAGACTTGCTGGTAATTTGTTAGTCTGGGTCAACATCTATTAAGTCATGAAAGCAGAAGAAAAAATATGAAAGATGGTGAAGTCAAGGCTGTGATGGTCTATCCAATGGAACTGCAAACCATGGGTATGTGATAATCCAAAATACACAGCCTCAAAAGCAAAAATGTAGCAAGGGATCAGCGTATGGTCAGTGTTCTGTGTATATACAAAATGTGTGTGTGCTTCAGGAGTTAGAAGGTGCAGCAAGAAATCGAAGCTTATAGTTTCTAGCTGTCTTGTTCCACTTACACCAGTTTTAACATAGTCTGAATCTAATATGTAGTGTGTGTGTTAGTCCTATCTTGCTTGGTACTTCCTTCTCAGAAGTTTTATAAGCATGTTACAGCAGAGGGCAGTAGGAACCTACCTCTGCTAGAAGTTGTTTTGTAGCACAAGCATGTCAGTATGTGTTTTTCCCCTCCGCTCCTCGTCCCTGCTATGATGATATTCAAAGGCTAGATACAGCTGATAGAGGGGAGTTGCCAGGGATCTAGTGAGTGCGAGGTGTGTGCTCGTGGATACATTTCTAGCCATAGAACTGATTCTGTAGATTTGATGTATGCTCTGAGGGATTCGGGCCCAGGCTGATGGCTGTAACTGGGTAATTTCTACCCCATTCAGAATCCTGTAGCAGTCGAAGGGAAACGATGTGCCGAACTGCATGGCTTACCCTGAAGCGTGTTTTCCTGCTAGTTGCTGAAGTCTTTTAATCCTTTACTGAAATACTTGCCTTTAATTTCCCTGTATAATATCTAGGGTCAAAAGCACATGCATTTAGAGAAGCAAAAGACAATGCTGCAAGGCATCTTCAGCTGGGAACTGCTCAGATCCATCAGGTGATGTCAGCAGTGCCAGGATTACCTCTGCTCTGTGCATCTCCTCTCCACTTGCTCTCAGCATCTTCGCTTGGGTTTGGCTGTCATTGCCTCCCGTCGGTTCAAATTAGTGTTCCAGTACTGAAAGCCACCTCAGTAGGTTTGGGGGTTTCCCTCCCGTCCTGTTTTCATTTCATGGTGGGGGATATGTGCGTACGCCCTCTTCTCTGGCTCCGTGGGCTCGTGTCTCGGCAGCGCACGCGTGCATGGTCGTCTCTGAGCCTAGCGCCGGTTCGCAGCTGAGATCAGCAGCGGCTTTGGAACTTGCTCCCTCTCCTTCGACTGGAAGTAGCCTGGGTCTGCTGAGCTTCCAGAGAACATTGCACAGCTCAGCTTTCCCCCGCCCCCGGCTCCTCCAGGCGTGCGAGAGTGTGCGCGTGGGAAGGAGGGAGTTGTCATTGTGAAGAATTGTTCAGAAGTGGGGGATTTACTCACTTCCTGGTTTGCTGGTGAGGATCTGTCTTATGCTTTGCTACACCTAGGATGTATTTTTTCAACTTTTGTTTCTGATAACTGTAGTATGTGTACAGATGGACTTACTGAAAAATACCACCAATTGCACGGACTGCATAGGGGTGCTATGGACATGCTGTCTATAGAAATTATTAGCTCTTGCAGTAACTCACGTTTGTTAAACTGAGATGCTACTGGGTAGGCTGGTTTATTTTTTTTGCCCTTTTCCTTCCTTTGCTTGTGTTATACTTGTAAAATAATCTTTGAATCTGGGACCCACATACCAGAATGATCCGCAAAGTGCGTTGCTTCTGAGACCAGATCCAGTCCCATCTGCAAAGGATAAAGGCGCAGGCTCCTCTCTGTATGGTTGCTCAGAGCTATTCAAGGATGGAAAATGTGAGAAGTAAGAGGTGAGCTGCAGCTTCCAAAAAAAACCAACCGAACATCCAGCCAACCATATATCTTGTTCTGGTGTTCTTCTTTCCCTGTTACTGAGATCAGGCGCACACCAGATGAAGTCCCATTTTGGGTAGATGACTGTCTTGTGAGAAGAGCACCAAGAGAGGAGTCAGGGGAATTAATTATTAAAGGCTTCTACTTTGATAATGCCTGTAGCTTGTCGTGTAGCATTGTCATTAGTCTAGCACTGCATAATTGCCACTCTATGTTCAGCAGACCCCTTTGTGGGGTCTGCCATGCTATTCTGCCACAGGGGCACCAGGGCACACTTGAAGGCCTGTCTGCCTGCTTCTTTGGGAGTTGTGCCAAGGACACCCTAATACAGGAACTGTGCACTAGGGGCTATGCATGGAATATGCACCTCTCTAGTCTGTTTTCAAAGCCAAACATCTCTACAAAATTCCTTTTAGAAACCAGTTTCAGTGTGCATAGCTATAAAGATTAACCGTAAAGATTATCCGTAGTTTAACCAAACCATGCTAAAGAAAGCCCCCAAACTGACCACTTGACCAACTAGTGACATGATTGCAAAATAGGAAGTAACTTAGTGATTGTTCCCTTAAAACATAAACATGTGGACAGACAAGTGTGTACTGAAGATATATTTAAGCCCAGATTTCATACTTGGACCTGAGGCAACAGCAAATGGCATAAAACAGACATGTACAGTTTTAAGAATTCCTTTAAAATGCTTTGTTTGGTATGTTATCGCTGCTTCACCATGAAATGCGAAGAATGCAAGTTGAAACGAACCTCTGTTCTCAGCCCAGCCTGTTGGGCAGATGGGTATCAAAAAGCTATTTTCTTCTTTGGGGCATCAGAAAACTGAATGATTCATCCTGTAAAACGTACTGGGGCTGTGAAGACAAAAAACACAGATGATTAAAGGGAATTTTTGCATTTCAATCTGGACTTGCTGCTTTGTCAATGTAGGTATTTTTGTGTGTGAATATTTGCACTGGCTCTGGTTCTTGTTTTTAGGGGAGACAAGAATCACTAAGGCTGTGGGGGAGAAGCTAAACCGCATAACTCTCATCTAATTCAGAGCACTGCATATGCTGTGTGGTACCCAGTAAGGTAATTCTTCTCTCATGAAGTCATGGTGCAGTGGTACCTTGCTTACCATGTTTAAGTAAATGCCACTTACTAGCAGAAAACAGTGAAAATAATCAGCTGCTCAAAGGGCAAGAGCAAAATTACTGAAGAAAGAATTGAAATTTTTTAGGCGCACAGGCTTGGTGCTGCAAGTTGCTGATTGAGTGAAATGGACGCATTTCATGTGAGCGGACACATTTTGTTTAAAATTTAAATGAAAGCTTTTGAAGCTTTTTTTAATTTTGACAAGCCGAAAGCATTTCATTCCAATTATAATTGAACATGTTTTCATACAATGTAAGTCTTAACAAAGCACTTTGAAAGGTAATATCAGTATTTTGTTTTGTCTTTGTGTGTGTGTTTTAATTGTAAAGCAAATTGAGCATTTTCTTCTAGAGAGGGCTGAAAGTCTATTTTGAAGTGAGTGCTACTTGAAGTTGGTCAATATCTTACGCAGATGTGAGGTTAGCACCCTGCATAGTTTGGAGGGACTGGACTGCAGGAGCAAGAATATAGAAAAAATATATATATTCACCCTGAGGTGAAAATATATATATTCACCCTGCACAGCCTGCCTAGTCTAACCTTGCTCAGATGTTTAATAGATAGGTGCTTTAATGTGCTTAACCGTAGCTGATTTGGAACCAGAAGCTTGTTGGAAATGTTGAAAATCCTAGCATTGGGTCTTGGGACTCCATCATCATTGGAATTCCCCATGTTATGGAAGTCTTGACTTTTGATAAGTTCTTATTGATATGGAAATTTGAGGAAAGAATCAAGAAGGATTCAAGAAGTATGGGATTGATCCAAACGGGGGAAAAAACTTAACAGTGGAGCACCCCACAGTTGAGGACCAGATAATATGATGGTGTTAACTTCATTATACATGCTTAGAATACAGTAACCTAGAGAAAATGATCCTATCCTTACAAAAGGAGAGAGGTGCTACATTACCTGATAGTCTCCTGGTTTCCAGTGTCTGAGATCCACAGTCAGTCCTCTTCAGGCTGGTACGTGGTGAAATAGGATGGGAGAAGCTGGAGTGTCTACCTGGTTCTTCCTATTGGGTAGGGAATTAAGAGGAATTTGGGTTCTGTCTGCCATTGTCATTATTCAGGGACTAAACTGCTAAGAAGTAAACTGTCTGTCCTTGTTCACTCTGTGGTCTGCTCTTGGCAGGGTGCTGAAGTGTTACTGTAATGTTACTAGCAGGATTTGTGACAGCGTGATTGTAGCAGTGCCCACAAGAACAAGCATTCAGGCAGTATTTTGTCACACAGGTCACTTGAGTGTCCCTAATAAGAGGCTTGTAGTACATGATTAAGAAAGTAGCAGTACACTTGCTTCTTTATATTCAACAGATGTTTCCCAAATTAAGTAGTAAACTCAGATCCACACCGTGAACTCTGTTCCCTGGAGTAACATGCTCTGCTATCTCAGAATAGTTATGATTATTACTACTATATAAATACCTGGGTGCTCTGGGAATCGAGGGCTCATTGTTTCAGGGTGTGCAGAATATCGTCCAAGAGGGAGCACCTGATGTGAAGAGATTCAAGCTTAATGGAAAAGAGAGATGAAGGGAGCATTGCAATATGCTTAAGTGATGTATTATCTCACTGGACTTTGCTTAACAGGCCTTATTCTGAAACACAGCTTTCACTTTGCCCCGTTTTCAAATTCTTTAAAAAATCCTTTTAGAAGAAATTAGGCAGAGGTTAATAGTAGCTTTACTTTGAAATCTGCTTATGCTTTACATAACATAAAAGCCTGCCTGTCTAGGTTAGATGTCTGCTTAATTCTGTGCCACCTTGTATGAACATAGCAAGTAAGATTCAGTTTAAAACAACAGCAGGTCAACTGAATTCCAGTTAATCCATGTCTTTCAACACACAAAAAGAAGGAAAAATAATCAGTGCAGAATAAGAATGATGCTCAAATGATGAACTTCTCATGTAATTTCACAGAGTTCAGACACACAGGTGAGTCTAACCTGCTCGTGCGGTGTGCACTTTGGGACGGAGTACAGATTTCCCCTATTCCAACTGAGTGTTTGCCTCACTGGGGATGCTGCTGTGGCTAGCAGCCAGAGTTTGGGACATCTTCTAGCAGTTGCAAGGAATGCTAGCTTTTCAAGTCAGTGCAGCCGGCCATGACAGGCCGTATAGATAGATGGTTCCAGGGTGATTTTTTTTTTTTTTCTCAATAGCTGGGAAAGGAAAGCATTCCTGGGTTTGAGACCTGCCTCTAGCTGGGAATTAGTCAGTGCTCTGCCAGCAGGCAGCTCTGCGGGCCCTGCTGGCACACTGCTGTTATGCTCCCTGCTGCTGAGCTCTGCATCCTACCCCTCAGAGAGCGAGCGGGGTGCCCAGCCTCCATGGCCACAGAGGTTTTGGTCACACACATACCTCATTCAGAGCTGGCCTGGGTATTGTGGCACAGCACCACATCGTGTGTGTGTGTTTGCAGTCAAAAATACATTAGCTTGCTGAGCTGCGTGGCATATTCGTGCCTAGCTAGCTCCCTGCTTTCACTTCTAGAATTTTCTACTACTTTTGTTGCTGCTTTTCAGGTTTGCCTCTGGTCTTATAGGGATATCTGTGGCTTCGTTTATTTCCTGCGGGGGGAAAAAAAAAGTGCTAGCTTGCATTCTCACTCAGGGAAAATCTAAAATATCACTGAGTCCAGGGTTTTCTGCCCTTCAGTTGGCCAATTCAGTAGCTTTTGGGTGAGGTCCTAAACTTGCTTCTGCTCTATTTTCCTTCTGCTTTAACCGCACTTCATATATTTCTTCCCTTTCTCAGCCCTTGGTAGCACTTGAGAAAAGTTCCAGTTTAATACTGTACGTGGCTGCTGTTAATGTGCCATTACTGTCTTCCATCTCACTAAGGATGCTGAGAAAGAGATATCTGGAGATTTCTCCCTTTTTTCATATTTCAAATTCATATTTATTCTGACTCAGTTTGCAGTGTTTAGAAGGATCTTAGTTTGCATGACCTGGCTCATATCTGAGACAATTTGAATCAATTTAAGAGGAAGCTGTGTGTAAATGTTCTTCTATCATCTAACCCTATATCTGATACTTCCTTTTAGTCTGGTGGTGGTATGTCTAAAATGAAACAAACAGCAGCAATATCAGCAACTGAAATTAACCAAAGATTTGTGCTTTAGAGACCCAGGCAGCAGATTACTCTTACTTCACTTATTCTCTGTATGCCTATAGATTCTTTCCCCCCTCTCAGAATTTGTTCCTTTTCGTTTTATTGGCAATAGACGCTATCATTACTGTCACACAGCAGAACTCAGCAATTTTTCAAGGACGCTTTGGTATATTGTGCTTTCTGTCCCAAGATGGAAGTCAAATGTGTTGGCAGAAACATAGCAGAACCCAGGAGATGCTTCCTCATGAAGAAATAAGACGCAGCCGGATGGGCTTGCAGAGCTGTTCTGGCTGAGTTCAGTGCTCAGTGGGCACCAGGAGCTGCTGCCTTTCATTGAGGTTTCCACGGGTGCTGTAGCTCCTGGTTCCCTGCACATGATTCACCATTTGTCCACAGGGTTTGGTGTCTAAGTGTGGTGGGATGGCCCCAGCTGGCACCCGAAATCCCAGCCAGCCGCTTGCTCACTCCCCACCGCCTCAGCAGGACAGGGGAGAAAATAGGAAAAACAGGAATGAGAAAGCTCGTGGGTCGAGATGGAGACAGAGATCAGTTGCTGCTGGGGGTGGAACAGACTCCTAATCCTTCCCTCCCAACCCCTTCCCTTAGGACCTGCCTTGTTTTCACCAGAGGCCGTGCTCAGTCCCTTCCACAGGGAGCACGGTCCCAGCATGGCAGTGCCTCTCTGCCACTCCTTTCCTGTCAGGCTTCTGCTCTGGTGCAGGCCCTCCATGGCCTGCTGTGAATATCTCTTTCCCAAACCACTAATTAAGACAGGATTCAGTACTCCCAGCACTGATGGCCACCCTGGTTCCTGTTCCCCAGAGGTTGTGGCACGTGGAGCAGCAGCACCAGGAGCAGGCCCGAGGATGCCAGTGTCTGGGGAGTCCACACCTCTCTGGGCCTCCATGGTTGGAAGTGGAGGTGCTCAGCACTTTCCAGGATTAGGCTATCAATAGTAAACCATTTTAAATGTCTCAAAAGCAGTGCTGTGATGACAAGCCAAGTAATTAATTGCATTACTTTTAATAGACCCTTCAAATACTGCCAAGTCAGTGACATCTGCCACAGTGTGGTAATACCTTCAGGCAAGAACATTTTTAACGCAGCAATACCTCAAAAGGCAGTCTGCAGATAGGCTGGAAATGGCTGTGCAGGGGATAAAATGTTTTAACAGACTGTTAAGCTCTCCTGCTTATTGCACAATCAAAAAAAAAAAAAGTCCATCCATCCACTTACTGATGGAAGATTTAATTAGGAGCTACTTCTAAAAACACAAAACCTGTCTGCCTAGGCTGCACTCTGCATTTCTTGGAGGGGAGGGCCAAGTACTCCTGCACCTTATTTGTGTTTGGTATCAGTATTGCTATTGCTCATTTTAGTATAGTTATCTTTGATACTCAATGGTGAATCAAATCCAGGCAAGGCCTCATCCTTGGCTGATACAGCCAGGCTTGCCCCAGAGCAATTAAGCACACTGATTAGCAGCATCACAGTAAGTGGAGCTGGAGTTTTCATACAAGCACATATTTACTTGCTGCTCTTGTTCTCTTGGGGAAAAAATCAGAAGATGTTACTGAAATAGCTTGTTTATTGACCTTTTCTAATTTCTGTGTTCATAAAATAGTCTTGTTTATTAACAAGTCATCTTTAGCTGAGATGCACTGTGTTCCCTGAAACACTTTGTGCAGAATTTGTGAATTGAAGCTGGACAAACAGAGTATCAGGGAATTCATTTCAGAGGATATGATCTCATTACCACACTTACTATTCATCTCTTGAGATGGATAGATTTTGGCTGGCAGCTGCAACCTCAGAGATAAGTACATCTATATATTTGAAGGAAATGGAACCTTTTAAAAAAGGTATTTACTATTTCATTTTCATGCTTGTGTCAAGCCTCAGGGTTTAGATTAAAGGCCAGGTTTTATTCCTGTGTTAGTCCTTGTGCCTGGTCCAGTCCTATTCAGTGGAGTTAATGTGGAAATAAAGTGACCTAACTTGCAATCCTGCTCCAATGAATCTCAGGAGGGCTGACAGAAATGCAGCTTTCTACGGTCTTCATGACTCAAGCTCTCTTCAGGTCTTCGTGACTCTCCTGCTCTAAGAACTGCGTGCTGCAGTGGCAGTGCAGAGATGGGGGAGTTGGCTTTACATCTCAGAGGAGTGCCTAGGTTATTTTTTGGAGCTGCTCTGCCTCCCTGTTGTGAGCGCTGTGCATGTGGCAATGGCAAATCACAGATCCTGTGGTGCTTCAGAAATGGAAAGGAGGAGAGGGACAGAGTGCCGTGCCAGATGGAACTTTCTTATTTAAAAATGTCAGCACTTTGAAAATAGTGGAAAAGATGCCTAAAACCAGCGTGGAAGATGGGAGGGTTGTTCAGTGGGTCTTTGTCATCTTTGTGGCATGGAAACAGCTGGCAATAGTGCTTCAGTGACTGGAAATCCCCATGGTCATTTCCAAGAGTCATTGATAGCTTACATGGAAATTGGGCAAGTAATTTTACAAAGGAGCACTTCCCAGTTGATTCCTTCTCTCTGTATGCTATTTCCTTAGTAAATGACTGTTTTGTTGCCAAAACTTACTTATTTGGCTGCATTGTTTGTACAATCTTCCTTTGCACATGATGTGCCCACACTTCAGAGACTTTCAGAGGACTCATGTTTTCCCCTGACATTAGCTAAGCCTTCTGGAGTTCAGTATCTGAAAAAGGAGGCTTGCTATGTTCCTTTGAAGCAGCAAGTGAAAAACCCAGCCTCCAGAGTTCAAAATCCAGAGCCAAAGGTAGGTCACAGCAACTCTGATGCAGTGAAGCATTTAGGTGGGTGAGTAGGCAATGTCAGTAACTCAGTTCCTTGGGGCTGTTCTGTATCAAGTTAAACGCGTCTGTCTGCTTTGCTGAGCTGCAGCTCGTGCCCCAGAAGCTCAGGTGAAATGAAAGATTGATGCCGAGGGGCCAAATCTCCCTGTGCGCAGATCTGCCTTCAGTCATGTCATAAGGTGAGCCTGACCCTTCAGCGTATGGGGTTGAACCTACTGTTGTATTTACTTTAGATGAGGGGAGCCAACAAACTCACATGAGAAGGGGAATGGGCTTGTTAGGAGATACCTGTACGGATTAGGAATGGAGATCTGCAGCAAGTGCTCTGTTAAGGAAGTAAGGCCGTTTTGTGAAAGGACCCAAAAGTAGAAGTTCTGGGAAGAGACTTTGGGCTCAGCATGAAGTCGGGGGTGGTGAGCCTGCTGCTTTTGAAGCTGGCTCCTGGGGGCTGTGTAATGCTGCCTCCAAAGAATCCGAGGTTGTTTTTCTTGCCAGGAGGGAGGAAAAGGGATCAAGGAGGGAAAATGAGGTTAGTGAGATTTTTATTTTTTCTTTTTCTTGGATTTTGGTTCTGGAAGCTGTAGACCAACATTAAGTCACCTTAGTTGGGTCATGACCGTATTGTAAAAGGATGTGGTAAGAATAAATCTGAATAATCCTCTGCTCGAGGAAAACTTATCTCCATTTGGTGTAGAAGTAGTAGGCTATGTGTTAGCAACTCCAGCAGGTGTAGTCCCCTCACTCTGTGCTCACTGCTATGTGATATATCCAAAGTTATGGTAAGATCAGTGGGCACAAAAGTGCTTTTATGATGTAATGTGTAAGTTGCTTTCAAAAACAAAAAGTGACTTACCTTGAAATGCTGATCCACTGCTGAGGTATTTTGTAATAAAAGAGCCTCTTCCAGGAGCTTTCATCTGATACAAACCTCACGTGAACCTCGTACTTCTAGAACATAGCTGAAATGCTGTGATTGTCCTTAGGACAGAGTAACAGGCAATTAAGAACAAATTTGAGCCATCACATAACTCTGGAGGGCTGTTGGTGCATCTGACAGAGGTTAGGAAGGACCAGAGCCTACAACAGCCACTGCTACAGGGGACTGTCTTCTCCTTTGCCTCCTGACTGGCTACCCACTGGGTTAGTTGAATGTGCTTAAAGACTTTTGGTGGTGGTCACTGGTTTGCTGAACCTGGCAAACACTTTCCCATCCCGGTTGCAGAAGATGGGACAAAATAGAGCTCTCATGTGAGATATGTGTGTGATATCAATGAATGTTTCCATTTACTTTCACTTTGGCAGCTGCAGGCCTATGGGTTATTCTGTAACCTAGATAATAGATCTGAATATTAAAACCTTTACTCAAAAAAGATCACCTAATATAAAGTACAGATTTCAGTAAAACTACACAAGTTGGTTTTTGTAAGGGCTTATTGCAATGCCTGTTGGAATCCATGGAATTGTTTCAACTGACTTTGGTGACTACTGATGAGATGAAGTGTGCTATTTCATAAAAAAAACCTGGAGGAGAATAGTGATGTTGCTATATAAAGACTATGAACAAAAGCCATTACTCTCACTAGCATCGGTAAATGGGGGAAAAAGATTTTTTTCATAGTCTTTCTTAAAGAGAAAGAATATAAAGGTTAGGAAAAAAGAAAAGCCCTAGAGCAAAAAGAAATATGAGAATGAGTCAGAGCTTTCAGCAGGACCTGACTCTGGCTGGGGTTTTCATCTCTGAGCACAAAATGAGTACCGAATACTGAACAACTAGTGAAATCAAGACTTACATGCAAAATAACAAGTGGATGAATTTGGTATGCATGATGGCTTAATTTTTAAATCTGCAGAATAAAATGTGACAAACTTGCAAAAAAAAAAAAAAAGTCATCTTTGTTTCAGAACTAAGTACTCTGTGGGAGTTGCGGCACTGATTAACTTATAGCCTGTGGATTTCAAGGGCCCTTTTTTGAGAGTGACAATGAGAGAGTTTGATAATGAGGTTAAACTTCACATGGAAACCAGGTGATTCAAGAAAGCTGAACTGCACTATGCACTCCTCAAGGTCACCGGGATCAGGTAGACCTGAGAGAAGAGCAGCAAGTGAAAGCCTGTTTTTCCTTGCCCTGATAGGGAGCAGGAAAGCAAACTTTGCCCCGTGCATTTCAATTTTTCTGCGCTGGCATTGCTTAGGCAAGGAAGGCACATAGAAATCTGTCATTTATTGGTAGCCTGCAAACTTTTATTGATGTGTTTTGCTGATGTGGCTCCTGAGTGCAGTGAGCTCCACATCTCTGCAGAGTCTCAGTGAAGTCAGGAAGTTCTGCACAAGTGTGGAAGTGCCCTGTGCAGAGATCTGTCACTGTAGGGTCTTAGCCACTGCATGAAGTAAGGATTATTTGCTGCATAACAAGCAGTTCTGTGTTTGAACATGTTTTGGCAATATGACAAAGCCTCAAAAAAAAAAAAAAATTTTGCTCCCAACTGGAAGAGGTAATTGCTAAGAAGAAAAGAATGGGGCTACTGACTTTCTTGTATGTGTTACCTACTTAGCTGGCACATCTCCAAAATCAGCTGATATAGAGACAAATCTGCATTTTTGGAGAAAGCCGCAGGTAATCCAAATCATATACTTAGCTGTGCACTCCCACTCTGCTCTCAAATTCCTTTCTGAAGTGATGAGGACACAAGGAACTTGAATACAGTGTGGAGGAATAAATGCTGCAATAATTTAAAAGGGGGAAGAAAACCCACAAAGCATGCTGAGCTGCTATTTTCCAACTTGTTAGGTTTATTTTTTTTTTCTGAAGCTGTTGCATTGGTTTCCTCTGTTCCCTTCCATTCCTTTCTCTGCCTGTTGAAGGACAAAATGAGCCCTGCTGAAGAGAGAAGTCTATGTCTTAAGGCCTATTTTATGGATTGAAGTGGATCTTTATTTCTGCTTAGACTTTGTGCCAACCCTCTCCCAAGTTAATTTCATTCATTGAAAAAATACAGCTTCATTTCTCAGTTTGACACTTAAGTTTGGTTAACGTTCACTCCCAACCACTGTTTAGCTCAATGATAAAAGTTTTTCATTAACAGTCATTAACTGATTGTTTTCATTAACAGTCAATGTTTGGATATATCATCTGTCGTTTCCCCTTCAGCTTTGTTTTAGCCCACCTGTATTAGATGTATGAGTTTGCCACTCCCCTTGCTAAGTTCTTGTAATTTTTCTACCAAGCGCCGTGGTGTGTACATGTGACACAGCAGCATGGAGCTGCCAGGCACAGTATCAGGGTCCAAAAAAAATATCCAGTTCCCTGCCTTTCTCTTAACCAGTATGGTGCCTTTTAGGCAGATCTTTAAGTATTTCTTCTAGTTCTTTCCTTAAGTAACTTTAATAAGCAGTGAAGAAAGTGCTTGTTCCTAGCGAGGCAGCAAGCTTTTGGCGGAAGCAGAAACTCCCCCATGGGCACTGGGGGCTTTCTTTTATCAGTGGGCCTAGGACCTTCTCCTCAAAAGCACACACATACTCAACTAGTATTTGAGTTTCTTCCTTATTGTCTAGTCCGGACACTACTTCCTGGCAGCTCAAGGTCAAAAACTGGAATGCAGTTTGTAGCCAAGATCCAAACTGAGAAAAACCAACGGGTCTTCTGTGCAGGAAATGTGAAATGCTGCGTGTTTCCTTCCCAAAGTATAAATAATTATTTCGGTGACCCCAGTTGCATGATCTCCTCTAAGTGCTACAAATAATAGTTTTCAGAGCAAGCGAGGAGATGGTAACTTTCTGGGGAGTGTGGGTAGGCAGGGCTCCACGACTGACAGGAGGGGCACTTGGGGAAGGCTGGTAAAAGCTACCCTTCAAAGCTCGTGGTAGCAGCCTTTTCACCTGCACAAGCTCCTGTTTTTCTGAAGCAAGTCTGCAAGCATGTTATTACACTAAATACAGGGTTCTGATAGTGGTGCCAAGCTGATAATCCTGGAAGCGAAAGCTCCCGGCCTACCCCAAAAGCCTTGCACGGTGCCAGTGGCAGCAGTGCTCGCGTCCCTGCCCTGGCCCCCTCACCGTGCGGGAGGGCAGCGCGAGGGCCCTGCTGCCAGCAGCGGGGTATTGACGGGCTGCCTCTCAGAATAGCTGGCGTGCTGATGCTGCCCAGATCCCGGCCCGTGTTGCCTCTGTGCACGGCGAAAGGGAGCTTTCAGCAACCCTTACAAACGCGCGCAACTGTCGTGCGAAAGCATTTGTTTCCAGCCGGGATCCTGGTAAGCAGCGAGGCTCGGGAGCGGGGCCTGACCTTCGATCATCGGCTCTCGGCTTGGCCCGCTGCCTCGCCGGGGGGAGGAAGGGAAAGTTCTTCCTTCTGAGCGCCAACTTCGTGTCAGTGCCTTCTGTTAACATTTAGTTTGTTTAGCTGAAAACACGCAGCTTCGAAGCTCCCTTTGGCTCCTTTCCCCAATGACACTCGTAGCTCAGAAGGTCCGATTTAGCCCGCATCCAAGCCGCACGTGGCTTCCATTTCGAAGGATAACGTGGCTGCTGCGGTTCTGAGGTGGCCCGACGCCTCGCTTTCCCTCATTCCACCTCAGGACTGCCTTGGGATTTTCCTCAAGGCTGCCCAAGTCGACTTCTCCTCTTAGATCTTCCTCGGCCCCACTGTTTAGGGACAAATCTCTTCTGGGATGCTGCCTGAGTGCCCCAGCGGTGTTCCCCAGGGGCTGGAGAGGTAAGAGTGAGCGGCCCCACTCCTCGCTGCATCCTTCTGCACTCTGTGGGCAGCCAACAGCGCTGTGGCCCTCACACTTGCAGCTCGTCCCAGACACGTTCCTGTCCATCCTCCCCGGGTGCTGCTTCTGATCACTTTTCGTGGCAGGAGGGTCAGCTGACACCTGTTCAAATCTGGGTTTTAGATTGCCGTCTGCTATATGACCTGGTTCCTCCGGTGACTTTGGAGTAACTCTTGCAACCTGAGCTGGACTACATGCTTCCCCCTGAAATTGCTCTGATTATCCGAAGCCCCTTCAGCCTGTGTTACGGTAAGGGGTTCGTTATTACCAGGAACAATAGCAGATAAGTATCTTTGGCTTCCACCACACCCCAAACCAAAACAGAAACTTCACTAACACTTGGTAAGGCAAGGTTAAAAAAGGAACTGCAGAAAGAAGCACAAAGAGGTCACGAAGTTTAAAGGAAGTAGATATAAACTCAACACAAAAAAAAAATATAAATAAATAAATGAATGTATCTGAGGAGGAAACCTAAATCCATGGTGGCAGCTGCCCACTTTGAACTGCGTTTTTTCATGGTGTGCTGCACCATTACACAGTAGGTTAAATATCCACAATATAAGATCAATGGCCCATCCAGGCATGTGCTAATTTCACACTATTCCATTGTTAATAGCCAAGATTTAATGGAAATAACTCTTGTTGTTGTCCAGTCCCCTAAACAATTTTTTAGATCACTTTGATCTGCCTTGTTAGATGATCTCTTGATTCTGGTGATTTTCTTGTTGGAAAATTAGTCTCGTCTTTATATACTACGAGTTGCATGCTGCTGTTTCTGAAACTGAAGCAGAGGAGGAGAACACCAACATTTTCTGGTGTTTGACAAGGTCCATGCAAATAGATGTGCAAAAGGAGGGGAAGAAATAAATCTGTGCGTGGGTTGAACTCAGTTCTGGGATGAATTTAAAAATGTAAATATATTGCAATTTTATTTATTTATTTATTTATTTTTGCTATCCCTCATAATGCTATGCATTGAATCTGCTTTGTTGTAACACATCAGGAGTCACCGTGTGTTTTGCCTGAGCCATGGCTTCTTTGGAACCCTATATTGGGTTTTCAGTTCATGCATCACTGCTGTATGGCTTTCTAGAGAAGGTAAAAAAGAAGCACTGCTGGTTTTTTTTGTTTGTTTGTTTGTTTGTTTTAAATATACCTAAAGAATAATTTGTTTTGCAGCTGTGAGTAGAAACTTGTAAAGGATACCTGCCTGGGAATCTTTCTGCCTTTGTGGTTCTCTGGATTTCACAACTCGTTTGGGAGTGTTCCCAGTAACAATCTACTTGGTTGTGCTCTAGGAAACATTAGAACAAGCACCTTTGCCACACACCCATTGCTAGTTCTGGAGATTTGATGTGCCACAGCAACTATGCCGTGAGGGTAGGAAATCCTGATACTGAAAAGAGGAAAATTGAAGAAGGACATTCAAACTCTGGATTTAGAAACATGTTAGTAGTAGGTCAGTGTACATGTTGGTATCTGAGCAACAGATTTCTGTACTCTGATGAATTCACATTTCAAATCTAAGCTCACACTGATATTGCTCAGTAGCCTGTGAGGTTTCTTTATGGGGCCAAATCTCAGCCGTGTGCCACCCTTGCTTAAGTGGAGTTTCTGATTGGAGGCTTGGGTCTGGCCTGGGTTTTGATGGCTTATGTGATGGTGAGGTTCTGGAATGACAACCTCTTCTTTTTCAGCAGGTAAGTGTATTTTGAAGGCCTCCAGCAAGCATTTAACAAGCCTCTGCTAGAATGAGCACCAACAGATTGTAAACTGCAAAGTGCAAGGTAATTGAATCTGGTCTCTGGCTTTTACCCAGTATAGTAATTGGAAATTGCCTCTCTTCTAACTATATGCCATTCCTAGGATTGTTCCTTCTTGAAACTCTGATCTGATCATTTTTAGAACCAGAATAACGTGAGGTAAGAAGTGGTTTACAGTCCCCTTGGTACTGGTGGAGAACAGCAAAGTGGAGACTCTGGTATACTTCCTGCTGTGTCATTGGCATTACACTAAGTCCTGGACAGTAATTAACAGCTTAGCAAACATGAACTCAGTCCTTTGAATAGCCACGGCCTGAAGCCCAAATATCAGTGCTCTGTTCCAGGTCAAAACAGATGACCTACGGAAAGGCTGGGTGGAAGCGGTCCCAGTTTGCTCTTGGCAGCGGGCTGCAGAGTGCCGCCGCAGCCACCCCTCCAGACAGGGCAATGCTGGCCTGGCTGTACTCCCTGCGCTGCCTTGGTCACGGACGTAGTCTGAGCACTGTCCTGTGAAGTGGCCGAGCAGTCCTGTGGACAGTGTGAGGGGTCTAAAAGCTTTGTTCAGCCTCAGAAATGCTATTTCCATAATTCTTCATTCCAACGGTGCTAGGAGGTACGGTTTGAACTTAAGGAAACAAGCCTAGACCTGAATGCTGTCATCTGTTGTGTTGCAGATTTGCTGATTAGGGAATGCGCTCTTTTTCCTCCTATCTTCCTTTTCTATTTCAATTTTTTTTAATTTTATTTTATTTTATTTTATTTTTTTTTTTTACTTACTGTGTTGAATGTTTATGACTGAACATTAGTTGCCTAGGCATTACTAAAGGCTGTGTAGACAGCCACAAACAAATCTGAGTCCTGGAATCTATTGCAGCAGCTTAGAGCTCTGCCTCTTTAGTCTCATCAGGAAGACCAAGAGTTGATTTGCTTAATATACAGTACTTTCATGGTAATACTGTATTGGTCACACACACACACACACAAATTAAATTGAATAGCACAGGAGAATGTGTGGCAAAGTGGTGAACAGCTCAGCCATCTGGAAATTGAGGCGAAGCCAAGCTCAAATGAGAAATTTTGCCATCATATATTGGAAAAGAAAAACCTCCTAAGGAATGACGCTTCATATACTCTCCTTAAGATAAGACTGAATAACTTTTCAAAAGATGCATTGTAGCCAACTATTTAGTTAAATAGGTAGTTATTTAGCTCTGTGCAGGATTCCTAAGTGAAATTAACAGGTTAGTGATATGTAGGAGACTAGAACAGGTGATTGTAATACTCCTTGCTTGTCTTAAACTCTGTGAATCTATAACTGCATGTGCCAGTTGAGAGGATACTCAAGACTGTGTCTAGGTCTAGGCCAACAGTCTTAAAAACTCCTAGGAACCTGCCATCATATCCTGTGGACCTCCTTCCACATGTACCTATATGCTTCCCATGGTGGAAAGAAACAATCCCAGTACTCTTAGGTGATGATGCCTAGTAGAAGTTGATTATCACCTTCTCTTTAAAAATGACTGTCTTGTTGTTGCCCTTCTTGATGAGAAGAGGACATAGCACCACTTGTCTTGTTGTGTGTAGTGAGTAGTAGGAAACATCCTGATGATCAGATGTTTTGCAGGATCATCATGGAAGAAGCTGACTAGCACCTCCTGTTCCAAAGGCTGCGTCTCTTTTGTAGTTTCTGAGTAGTTCAAATCTGCCATCCACCTGTTCTGTCTGCCAGTCAAGATGGTCATGTTCTCAACTTTCCGTTTTATGGTCAGGGAAGTACATGAGAATTTGGACTGCGAAGAAAACCAGTACCTGCAACTGCAGAGCACCAAGATGTGGTTACAAGTTGGGCTTCAGTTTCATATTTCTTATTCTGCGTAACTATTTGGACTTGCTATGGCATTTTGGTCAGTGTTATTCCTTCGTGAAATCCATATGCTGATATCTTCTTACCTTAAAAATGTATCTTGATGTAAGTTCCCCAAATATCCAGTGCTTCCCTCACTCCCCACTTTTAAAGGAAATACAGCTCGAGTATGTATGTGGGCTGAGCAGTGGTGTTTGGGAGACTGGGAATGGTGGGGAAATGAGATGGGATTATGTTCATATTGCCCATTGCTTTCATTATTTCAGCTGAAGTTTGCTGTGCAGTATCTCTAACAGTTGGGTGGCTTCAGTAAGGCACCTGAAACTAGAAACCACATTTAAATTGAATCCTTAATAAACACCAGATAAATAACATTAGTATGAGGGATTAAAGGAAGAGTATTGTAGGAATTTAAGGTCATGAGGTTGATGGCTCTTCTTACAATGTTCTTTTGAACATGTGACTAAATCCCACTGTTTACCCTGCAGTATTACTTACTCTGCCATGCCAAGGCAGTTGTCAGTTTTGGAAGAGGTAGCGGTTTCACATATGTACCATATTTTAAGTATGATTGATTGGTTTAAAGTAATGAGAGTTTTAGATACAGCTACGTAATTCTGCTAACTAATAAATATACCTAGCGCTAACCTCATTGTGGCTGCTTGGGAATATCTGCAGACACAGTGGATTCCCCAGTTTTTTAATTTTAATTTTAATTTTTCCCATGCTAAATGTTAATGCTGGTGTCCTCCTTTCCCTGGTAAAGGTAGAAGTGGCATTGTTCCTCTGTTTCTAGGACATCAATGTGATGCCCGCACATTTCTACCTCAAAATTCACACCCCAGCTTCACCCAGTGGATACTGAAATAAATTATTTAGACTTATTTTTGAAAGTCTGGCCATATAAAGTAGGTTCAATTGGAAAGCGTTTTCCCTGATCAAATTTTTCCACTAGCATTTAATCCATGATTTTTGCGCTGAATGCACTTGGATAGGACATATCCTTCCAAGTAATTTTTTGAGTTAAGATTTTTGAAACATATCTGTTTAACAAGTGTCCAATGAACATGTTCGTTGCTGCTCCTGTGGCAGAGCAACATTGTGATGTTTCTACAGAAAGGCAGACTGCAAGCAATTTGGACCCGAGAAGCAGTTAGCAATGTGTGGCACACAAGTCAGGGGCTCTGCTGTGAATTCCTCTACAAATCTGTTACGTGATCCTGAGGAAGTCACAGCGCCTGTCCATGCCTGCCTCTTCCCCGTGTCTCATCTGCTGACAGTACTCTACTTAACAGGTTTCCTTTGAAACGTAGTAAATATAGCATTTTAGAGTCCAAGAGTGTAAATCTTTCAAGTCAGTTTACAGATATACCATTCTAGTTGGATTGGATAAAACACACAAAGAAGAATTTTGGTCTTCACCTGTTGGCGCAACACATCCTGAGCTGGACTTTCACAGGTATTGCCTTCTGCACAAACAAGCTGCAGACATATAACCCTACGAGGGTGTTTGCTCAACAATGTGCAAAAATCCAGCTCGCTGTTCCCAGGAATGGGGGTAAGTGTGTCCTGTTCAAGAAGCAAGCACATTTAAACTGACAATTGCAAATTACCATGACAGTATAAAATGTTGCATCTTACAGGAAGAAAACAACAACATCAAAACACAAAACTCTCACATTCAATGGTGATACCACACCCCAAAATATTTCTTAGCAGGTTACTGACCAATTCCGTTTAGCAAGTTAATTTAGAAGTACTGTTTGTTTATCCCTTCCATTTGTCTGCATGGTAGGAGGCAATAACAGTTTCATTTTGACTGCACCATATCCTTTGTGCTGCAAAGAGGCAATTGTTCAAGTTGATAAATTTCTCTCTCAAAAAAACAAAACAAAAATGTTACTGAGTGCTACTTCAGAAAAGCAGAACATTGCTTTTCCTCAAGTTTAATTATAGACGCTGTTTATCTGCTTACATCTCCCCAAGGTCAAGCTTTCCTAATAATATATAAAAATTCTGCTCAGTATCCATGCCCTACACATATATCTGTAAATGTGAATGCAAAGACCCATCTTCCTTGTGTAAGCTGACATGAAATATGGTCGCCAGCATACCTACATGCCAGCAGTCTGTGCAATGGAGGCAAAGGAGTGATAGCTGTCTCACTTCCCTTGTAAATCCTCAGCTGAGGTGGCATGCACTACGTAAGTCTTTATCTAGATAATATATGCAGACTGTACCAGAGAGAGCACAAAGAGCTGCATCTACAAAATGTATCTTAAAGGGATTTGGTGGGGAAGGAAAGACCTGAATAGTTTAGTAGGTCTGGAATCAAGTATATGGCAATTCGGATGTTTTTCAAGCGGTGCTGTAGTATTTGCCTCCTTTTGACAATGTGGCTGGATTGTGTCCATGCCCATCTTTCGGACACAGCACTGTCCTGCTGAGCATCACTGATTGTCCTAACGAGGACCCAATGCACAGCTCCTGTTTCGCTAGGCTCTGCCATGCCATAACAGGTGATGGACTCTTCTGGCTGTGGTATCTTCTGTCTTCTAATCAGTGCTGTACCACTAAGCAAAAAGAAATACAATATTCTTAGGGAGGAAGAGAGTGAGTGAGGAGCTCTCCCTATTTCTCAATGACCCTAGCACACATGCAGGGATGCAGACACCTGGATTTGGTCCACGCTCTCCTTTTTGTGGTATCCCATACACTACAACTGGCCCAGCAGCTAACAGAGAAGAGGGAATCTCTTTGCAGATATCAGATCCCACTTTTAGAAATTAGCGTCAAGTCTTATTTCTGTGCCAAGCAGCTCCTGAACAGAAGCAGCTATCTTGCTACTCCCACCTGTGAATCTCATATTATGAAACTAGGTACAGATTTCTTTAATGGTCTCTTTAAATGCAAAAGCCAAGTGCTGGATCTCCTGCAAAGTTTTTGGTAGGTCAAATTTAATTTTCCAGGTGGGATTTGGCCAAGACACATAAACTATTGTAAATATTGCAATGAAAGCTTTAAGACTTTAAAATGGCCTTTAAATAGTATATATAAAGCTCTATTTTAGTCTCAGATAAATATCTGTGCATGGTGCCGCTACCATTTAGCAGCAGTAGTTAAGTATTGTCTCAGAAATTTTGCTGTTGCATCATCTCAGCTCAGCTGCAACATCAGGTTAAACGAGGAGGAAAGCAAAGCTTCCTGTACGTTTTCTGCAGCTGATATTTTATAAGCATTACAAGGATGAAATAAACAGGGGTGGAGGGTGGGTGTCAGAAATAAGCATAGCTGTAAGCCTGTTTTCTGTGTGCATTTTAATAGAGATCACCCACCATTCTGTAGCCTGCGTGTGGCTTAGTAATAGGCTCTGCTGTGCTGTGCTGGCCAGGGCTCATCACTTGCTGCACGCTTGGTGTTAAAGGCTGGGCCCTGCTTCATTACAGAGTGTCTTAACCTTGCTTTGCCCTTCTATCCAACAACAGCTGCTTTGTTTCCTTGTGCTAGCAGTCAAACATCGCAAATTCCTCCTCTGTAAAGCCATTAAAAGAGAACCAACACCACCCCAAGTGGTTTCAGAACTAACTGATTTAGATGCTGGAGTCTGTTGCAAGGCCAAAAATAACTCCCCATTTCTTTCTCCTTCATTGGTGAAAGGAGGAGAGAAAGTGGCCAATGACAGAGACACAAATTCCCCGTAGGCATCAGAGACAAATCTATTTCATAGCAGGAGAAAAAAAAAAATAATGCTCCTGAAAAATGTTTCTTTGCTCGGGCCAATAGATACAGAACTGCTGCATGTAATTTTGCTGAACCGATGGTATCACTTGAATGGCTCACGGACTACACAAAATGCATTACATAATTGTATTTTTAAACACTGTCCCCAGCTGTGCTGATGCACATAAAAGCTGTGTTTACAAAGGACTCTGCACATGTAATTATTTTGTGGCACTAGCTCCGTGCATTTCCTTGATGGATGCTCCGTGGTGCATAAAATTGTAGCTTTTATCAAAGGTTCTTGAATATATTCTTCGGCTGTTTCAGCTTTAAACACCCCGTTGTCCCTGCATGGGTGCACAGGACTGATTCCTGGGAGGGCTAAATTGCAGCATCTCCCTGATGAACACCTCCCTGTCCTCTGGGAGCAGCCGGGGGGGAGCACGGTGAGTGTTGGAGGTAGGGCACCTGGGTCACTGGGAGGATGGGTCACATCCTCTCAGGATGGAGCACCAGCTCCCCTCCGATTCGACCTGCACCTCTTCATCCTGGCCTAATTAATGCTGCACCGACCCAGCCACTGGGCAGCATGGGGCTGCAGGTGCAAAGTCAAACAGTGTGTGGCCCAGGATATCAGGCGGCTCAGAGCAGCTTTGATTTATAGTCCCTCCTGTCTCTATACAGCGAGCTCCCAGCATTTCACTGTGAGGGCTCCCCTAGCCGTTCTCCGCCCGATTGTGGAAGACTGAGCATTTCTTCATCCATACAACACAGTAGCCGATGTGTAGGACCCAGCAAAGAGGACAGGGGGACGTTTATCTTAGGTCTGTTCCAGTATTCTTGAGTATTAATATCACTGTGAAAACCTAGATGCTGGAAGGATGGGTACACATCACGGTCCAAGAGATTTGCCTGCCAAGCAATAATGCTTGGAAATAAATAAAGGCAAAAAGTAATACCACATCCTGAGCACCAGTTTCAAAGTGATGGAATAGCCGCATCGCTGCTAGCTACCTTTTTATTACTATTACTGCAAGGAACTGGCGGATTTTTCTTGTCAATAAGCAAAATGGTTTGGCACCGTACCTCTCCTCCTCCCTGGCTAGCTTTGGACGTGAGACTCCGCAAAGGAAATGCTGATTTTGTTGTGAGCCAGCTCTAATGGCAGGTGCTTGGTTGGAAGTCAGGCCTGCTTGCTGGTCGCAGGTAGTTTGAATTCCTCTGCCCCCATTCCTTGCCCTTTTCAGCTCTGCGTGGGGCTGCAGGAGCTGGATGCCCGTGCTTGCCAAAGGACAGTTGCACAACGTAAAGCAGTCACTGCTCGCTGCCAGTGGCAAATGAATTATTCCACAGCAAATGGCCTGACTGCTGGTAAACCAAATTTTCCACCCTGACATGAATGTGGTCTTTTCCCGTCATGGAAACTGTTCAGCTACGGATGTCCTCAGCATTCCCTCTGTCTGGCATGTGAAGTTTACATACCAGCTTCAAAGCTGCTCTTGCGTTTTGCACCAAAGGGTCAGGCAACGGGAGAGGAATCTCTGGAGTGGAAAAAATGTGGAACTGCAGAAGTTTATTGTATGTTCATTTGCATAGTCTGCCTTCGTGATAAATCACACCTCTAAGTAAACTGGTACTTAAAAAAGAGTCCTCGGATAACCTGCTCGGAGCCTGAGCCACCAGAGGTGCTACTTCTTTTGAAAGCAGGCGAAGCTACCAGGAACAGTGCAAGGGAAACACTTCTGGAGTGAGCACCCCTTTGTATTGTTTGTATGGCTGCACATCCTGCTTCTGGATCGCAAGTTGGTGTTTTATTAGAGGATAAAATGTCTTGTACATATGAAAGCAGCGTGCATTTTTCACTGGGTAAGGCATATTTCTTACTAAAGCACGAGAGTATTATTTTCTAAAAGGGCTTATTTCCTTCTACTCCCTTTATCTTCCTCTAGAGAACCTCGCTGAGAGTCTATCAGCCATCTAGGCCAAATATGTTTTTCAAATATGTGATCATCTAATACAAATCAGCATAATTCCGTGTGCCTTCACAGAGCTGTGACTTAAGCCAGCGGAGGATCTAACTCCTTGGTACTTTATGTAACATAGATAAACCCCCAAATTTGTGATTAGAGGAGAAATATTTCTAGGTATAACATGCTTATATCATCACTCCGCCACCCTAGCTGCAGTTCCTTGCTGCAGAGACTTGTGCAAGACGCCTGGGTTTATCTTCAGGGCATTTGGAGATAATAGCTGCCTGCCTTTTGCAAAATGTTATTGCTACATGCAGGGGAAAGTAAGAATCCCCGCTGAAGTTAACACAAGTTTCACAGTTCAGCAGGAAGAAAACAGACGTCTTCAGGCTGCTGCCTGAACCCCGACCGTTGCCCTTTTGTAGCTCTGAGTCACCCGAGGCTTCTGTTTCCAAAAGCAAGATAAAGTTTTGAGGAGTCAAAGTTCAGTGTAAGTGATGTCAGGGCTATAGGTCCCGTCTTTGCTGCAGCGAGGCCCTCTAGGAAGTGCCCGATAAAGCCTAGAAGGAAATGGGACTGACTTCACAGATTTCTGGAGCGCTGTAATTCGATCCCAGCTATCGTGCTAACTGAGAGAGGCATTTTCTTTTTTAATTTCACAAAGCTCTATCGCTGTATTATCTGAGCAGCTAAGTACTCCGCTTATGTAAGTCGAACGTAATGGGATGTCTGCGAAACTTTGCTGCTTACAGCCTTGGAAATTTCTGCACTGCTATTTAACGGTGACTCAGCTGCAGATCTCCCGTATGATCCCGGAGGACGCGTGCTGGGGTGGGATTTCCATCCTCCGAAGGAGCATAGGAGCGTGGTCCTCAGTGGTCCTCGGAGATGGCTGTGGCCCTGCTCTTCTTCTGCGCTCTGTGAAATCTCTCTGTGAAACCTCAACGTGCGTTTCCAAAGTCTTCTGGAGGATATTTTTGGCCCCATAGGTGGCACTTTAAGGAAAATTTGAGTAAGTGTTCTTTTATGACCTGTGTAGGTTCATAGTGCACTGCTAACCGTGTGCCCAGGCATAGTACATGCAGCTACATGGCGAGGTTTACTGCCCAGTGGGAGTGAAAACCATGTGTTTTGAATAGATGTGCATTGGGGAAAAAAAGTGTTAAACTTCAAAGGCACAGGCTTGGGCCTTCATTTGTTTTTTATGTTCTCCGTTGGTCTTGAATGAGGTTCATCACCATACACAGTGGACTTCAATTGTGACAACCTGGGCTCGGAAGAGCTGCCTGCACTTGGCTGTGGAGATGGCAGTGAGGAGATAAAATGCAGAGGAGCTGGTTTGGCCTGGCCACCACAGGCTGCAACGCAGGGCGACTGGCAGGTCCCTGAGAAGTGTTACTGACAGCCAGATTTTATCTAGGCAGCGGTAAGGGCTTGTGAAACTGGATGGCTCAAGGAATGACTGATGAGGGCTTTATGATGAAACTTTTGTCTAAACCATGTCAACTGTGACTGAAAATTATAACTGAGGGGTTATTTCAGAGTCTAGGGTGAGTGAGCAGGTGTCCAGCTTACTGCAGAGATGTCTTCAGTGTAAATCCACCGGCTCAGTTTGCACCATTTAACGTCAGTGGGGGCAACCACAAAGGGTGATGTGGCACGGTGATGAACCGTGCTCTTACCCCTCAAGTGGCTCCCCTGATTTAGAGCTCGGCCATTTAATGAGGCATTATGACGATATTGCCGTTACTTTGTGTTTTTCTCCTCTGTAGATAAATCATCGCAGTCAGATGTAGACACACAGCTGTGTTTTGTGTGCTCACACAGAAACGCAGGCTCCAGTTCTCTCAGGAGCAGTCCCAGCGGCCCAACTGGGACTGCATTATTAACAGAGGCGTAATAATATTTAGGTGGGCCTCCTGTGCAAATGGCATGGGGATTCCCCCTACGTGATTCTCATTTCTGACTCTGAAATATCCTCCTTCCGCTGCTTGTCCCTGTCCCTGGGATTTATGATGCTTCGGGGGTGTCTCTGCTTTTCTTGTGACACTGGCAGCTCCTGCACAATCCCAAAGCATTGGTTACTCACTCAAGTCAATGTGGAGGTTTCCCCTACTGCATTGACTCAGTAGCACTCCATGAAATTTCCCTACTGCCTGATTCTGCCAATGATCACGTCCTAGTTTTTGTAAAGCAATGTCCGATTTCCCCATCTCTGCCAAAAAACGATTACCCATGAAAAAGAACAAGCTCCACCTTTAGGGCAGGGTTGCAAATGCAGCAGGATGTACTCGGGGGTAGGCAGGGGACATTTGCCAGCTTTGTTCCAGGGAGCCAGGAGCCAAGATGGGGACTGGGGCAGGCAGAGTTTCAGCCTTGGCTCTGGTAACGATTTTCTGCATGGCCTCCTGTAAGCTCTTTCGTGTCTCCACCTTGTTTTGCCCAAGCCTAAAATGGAGCTCAAAATCGTCACTTTTCTAACACCTCCCCCTCCCCACACACACAGAGTTGTGAGCAGGTTTAATGTTTATCTCAGAGGCTTTGAACAGCATCATCCATCCAGGGAATGCAGGCAGGCATTCAGACCCCAGAATGAGCTTTATAAAATCATCAGGAAATAAAATGGCATCTATATTAATCATAAATCTGGGATTGGAACAGAATACTTGGTTAACAAACCTGCAAAACAAGCTTTGTTTCATTGGCTTGAGCTGCTTTACAGCTCTGTTTGTGTATGTGGAAGTGATGTTCAGTCTTTTTAAATGAGTCACAGGACTGGAAGAACAAAAATATTGGATGGTAACATATAGCAGCAAAACAATTACTCTTTTCATTCTGACAAGCACAATAACCAGAATAGCTAGTTAGAGCTAAAGGTCTAGGCAGATAGTTTCTTTCAACGTACCAGGGATTTTAGATCTGCTCGCAAGACAGGGAAACAGCACTGAAATGTTATAGCAATAAAAGACAGCGTTAGATCAAACAATAAAAACAAGCATGCCCATTAGGATACAAGTATTTACAGGTAGGAAGGCTCTCCTGGTCAGTGGCTCCATGCAGTATGCTCGCACAGCACAGCCTCGTCTAGCAGCTTTCTGTACCTTTATCCAGAGGAGAGTCCTTTCCACCCTGCTTGCTGCATTGCACCACTGATTTAGTGAAGACATCATCCTCATAAGGATGCTCTTCTAACTCACCTCTGAAATCCGCTTGCTTTTCTCCTCTGACAATTAGGTTTAAATGTGCTGCAGCAAAGTACTCATCCTTAGCAGTCGTATAGCTTTTTAAGTGATAAACTGCATTAGCAAATTCCTTATTAGATAATCTATCAAATGAGGTCATACATAATTTTAGCAGTCTCATCTTGATTTATAACGTGATCGCAGCAAATTACGCATACACAAAGCAGCATGCTGGCTGTCAGAGTCAGGTATTGTCACCCTGCTAAAAAAAGCAGTTCCCAGGCCAGCCCAGTGGCCTACTGGTGGCACTCCCTATTGCCAGGGCGAGACCTGGTTTGCCTTACAGCCCTCAAGCTCACCCCCAGCTCTCCTTAGGACTGACAGGAGGCAGAGGCAGGAGCCTAAAGCCTTGCTTTGCACCTCTGTGCAGTAATCCTTCCTGGCGTTTCTTCTCGTGGCTTTTCCATGCTCCCCTTAGCAGGGGTACTTCAAAGAGCAAGCTTCTGTATGGGGCTGTGGGGCACTGATGTACTCTCTGCAGCCCTTCTGTTTCCTCAAGGGAATAAAAGGTTGGCAGGAGCATCAGGCAGTGCTGTGCACGGGGCTATCGGAGGCTGTGCCCTGGCGCAGGCTGCTTGCACTGCTGAAGGCTTGGTCAAGCCGTGCCACTGGTCTCATGAGAGGCCCAAGGTATGAAATTTGGGGAAATTAGGGGGTGTTTTAGGCACAAATGCTGTTTCTGAATGGCGCTTTGCTACTGCTGTAGTGCCTCTGTCACTGCAATTAAATTGCTCCTGGGATCAGGAAGGGACGTGATCCCTATCCCCCAGCTTCAAACTTCTTCTGCAAACATTATTTCATCCCCGGAGATTTATCTGTAACTGCCATAGGGGGGAGCTGCAATAAATTATCTGGTCTTGCCTTTCTCTTCACCTGCTCTCACCTCGCATTGGTATTTCTAGGGTCTGAGCGGCACGAAGTGTCGAGAGTGCATGTCATCTGCGTGTCTCTGAGTAACTTATGTCCATCCCACTGTTCCTATGGCCAAGCCCTGCCCAGGAAGGACAAAGCAGGAGAGAGCAGGATTTATTCCTCGACACTGTAGGTATCTACCCGTAAGCTGTAAAATAAAAGCTGAATGAGAAACCACATAAACATTTCCCCGGGAGATACGAAATAGCAGAGGCCTAATTATCACCGCAAGGGAACTTCTTGCAGCTCCTAATAGGGAGACCTCTGCGTTGTTTCTGCAAGAATATTCCTGGAGTGAGAGGCTGGGAGGAATCAAAGCAGTTCATCAAAATGAGTAAGCAAGGGGAATGCTCGCAGTGGATGGCACTGCTGTTTTGCACACCCTAAGGTAGTTTTACCTATTCCTACTGAATGAGTTTTTCATGCATATGTATACAGGAATGTTTACACGTATGCATATCTGTCACCAGCAAAATCTGTTCCATCCTCGGTTGTCGAGCCGCGTGTGGCAGATCACAGCAGGGCTTGGGGAGAGAAATCCAAGACCCAGATGAAGACCAGAGCATTGGACATCCCTCCCATCGGAGCCACGAGCCAAAGCTGCAGCTCCTCCCCACATGCGGGGCAGCAAGGACCTGTTCCTGAGCAGCACTGACCAACACCAGGGCTGCAAAGTCCCCATCGGTATGGTGGGCACCAGGCAATTTGGGGGGGAAAAAGGACCCATTTCCCTGCCCTGCTCCCTGGCAGACAAGGGGGGGGACACAGCCCTGTCTCCCTGCGTGGCTGCTGCGTGTCCCCCGGGCTCTGGGCAGCATTGGGGCCCCCAGCAGCCCTGGGTTGGATGCTCCTGCAGAAGATCTGCCTCTGCAGAGGTGCTCACAGCCATTGGTACAAGTGCTGCAGAGCTGGTTGCCTGGCAGCACGCGCGTCCTCTTCCCCATGACGAGCAGAGCATCGTCTCCACCAACCCGGACCACTTCCCCGACCTCACAGCTCTGCCCAGGCTGGAGAGACGCTGCTGCCGAGCACGGTTCACCGAAATGGACTGAGCTGGCCCCGCGGAGACCCCTGCACTGAGGTGAATTCATCCCGAATGCCGCTGTGCTCGGCAGGGAGCAGCGCTAAGAGAGCAAGTGCTCTTAAAGAAACACATGCTAATTAGCGTGCGTGAATATGTAGATCTCTGCAAAACTATCAGAGCAAAAGTGGCTGTGAAGCTAAGCCCAAGGTCTGCCTTCTCGTGCCTGGGTCTTCAGTTCCTGTTGAACACCAGCTAAACATGTTTGTCGTGCCAAAAGAAGGCAAATCGCTGTGTCGGAGAGCACAGAGCTGCTCTGGCTCTCTGTGGCTTAAAAACCGTGTGCAATGTGTTTATCTGCTCCCAGCTTGGCACTCGGCCGCCGAGGATGCCACGAATACGATTTGTGTGCTGTAGTAACTCAGATGCTGAACATGACTATCACAGGACTATGAACGTTAGAGCCAGAAAAATTATGACCTTCAGAAACATCCATCTTTCTTCAAAGAAAGCAAGCCCTTGTGAGTCAGGCTTGTCACCCCCCAGCAGCAGCTGAGAGCTGTCTTTTTGGGAGACGTGGAAGACAGGAGGAAGGAGCCTGATACATGTCACTCCACTGGGGTGCAGCAGGGCTGGGTACGCAGGCTGGGAAGGGTAAGGGAGGACCTGCAGCCCCACACAGCTGTGGTGGGCACACCGTGGTGCTCGTGCTGCACAGGGAGCACTCCGGAGGAGCCAGCTGGCTGCCCAGGGGCTGGGGACGTCGATTTGGTTTGCATGGGCTCTTCCGGGAGATGCTGGGCTGCAGAAGAGGTGGGAAAGGCCCTCTGGAGGTCTCCTGGTCCAACCCCTGCTCAAGCAGGGCCACCGACAGCAGGTTGCTCAGAACCACGTCCAAGCAGCTTTGGAAAATCTCCCAGGGGGGTGACTCTGCAGCCTCTCTGGGCTCAGCCACCTGCACAGCAAAGTTGTACAGATGTGTCTGCATGGTGAAGAAGCAGCCCCTCTGTTGAAGGTGCAAATTCACCCAGCTGGGGGTGAGCTCCTGGCGAGTTCCTCACCGCCAGAGCTGACCATTGCACTGCAAGGTAGGGTGGGTATCTCCATGCCAGGGGGCAGTTTTTTGTAGAGATGTAACATTGTGAGATCCTGTCTTCATGTGTGCAAGAAGGATAAAAACAGTGTGGCCAAATGATTGCTTTCTCTATCTTCTCTGAACCAGATTTGTCCCAGGAAGGCTCAGGCTACGTGAAAGGAGGCAGGAGCAGCTCTCTTCTGACTGTGACCACTTGCCACGATGTGGGAATGGGCATCGTTTCACCAGGACCTACAGCTTCAGCTTCATCCTCTGCAGCATCCCCACCTCAGGTACAGAATCAAAGAATCACAGAGTCATAAAATATCCTGAGTTGGACGGGACACACAAGGGTCATCAAGTTCAACTCCTGGATCCACACAGGTTCACCCAAAAATGAAGCCAGATGTCTGAGAGCGTTTTCCAAACACTTCTTGAGCTCCAGCAGCTCAGTGCTGTGACCACTGCTTGGGGAGCCTGTCCCAGTGCCCGACCACCTCTGGGTGCAGAGCCTTTCCCTAACCCCCAGCCTGACCCTCCCCTGCCCCAGCTCCATGCCGTTCCCTCGGGTCCTGTCGCTGTCCCCAGAGAGCAGAGCTCAGCACCTGCCCCTCTGCTCCCCTCGTGAGGGAGCTGCAGGCCGCCATGAGGCCTCCCCTCAGCCTGCACTGCTCGGGGCTGAACAAACCCAGGGGCCTCAGCTGCTCCTCATGTGCCTTCCCCTCCAGATCCTTCATCAACTTTGTAGCCCTACAAAGTGTGCAGTGGCGATGGCCCAAGCAAGACAAAGCTGGGGCAAGCCAAGAGGGGCAGGGAGCAGCCACAGGGCACGACCAGGCAGCAGGATGAGCACAGCAGCTCATCCATCTTCAGGTGGAGAGGGAAACCTTCCTCTGGTGGGAAGGGCACGAGAAGAGCTGTGGTGCCGTGGCAATGGGTACCGCGGCTGAGGCTGGAGGAGGGCGGGGAGGAAGGGCTGCTACTGCATTGCCAGCCCCAGCTCTATCACCAAACACGAGCACGAGCTGTCACTGGTGTGGAATGCAGCAGATGGCCAAATTGTTAGATTCTCCCTTGCGAGAGCAAAATGATACACTGTTTTTTAACATCCTTGCCTGGAGCTGAGTGCTAGCTTCAGATACTACGAAGATATACTGTACAAAGGCACTTTGTGCCAGGAATGTGCTCTAGTGATAATCAGGAGAAAACTGTGCTTAAAGTGACATTTAAAAAAATAATTATTATGGCCTCTTGCTGTTACTCACACATCCCCAAAGCCGATCTGGTAACAGAGCTTTCCAAAGTGTTTTTCCCTGACATGTCATCTGGAGATTGCAGATTCATGCTGTCACTGGATCTCACCTTGCAATCACCAGGTCTATGTGTGCACACCATTTTTTTCCCCTCTTTTGGGAGGAAAGAAATTCATTTCTCCTTTCAATGTTTCTCATGCCATTTTGGCTGGTTTTGTGCCGATTCTTGGCTCATCCATTTGCTGGAGAAAACAGGCCTGGCTGTCGCAGAGCTGGCTATGAAGGTGGTGGGATCACGATCCCACCTCTCCTCGCGTGAAGCCTCAGCACCTGGAGCAGCTGAGTGCTCAGCGAAACCCAAGCCTGCCTGCAGATGCTGCAGAGCTCACCCACATTGTGCTGACTTCAGGTGCTTGAAACTTTATATCGAAGGTGCAGGGTTGTTAGCAGTGAGTCATTAGGGCAGGTGTGCTGTGCCAGCTCCAGCTCTGTGCTGATGATAAGGGGGAGGCTTTCAGAAAAAGCTTTGGTAATGACCTGAGCAGGAGAGAAAACTCAAAGTGACTTGAAAGTCTGCTTATTATTCCTTATCAATACATGCAAAACCCAGGGCAAGGATCAGTGTGGTCTGCAATCAAGTGAATGCTCTGCTTGTAGAAAAGGGCCATTTTCTTGTTGATATCTTTTGCAGTTCACTGTTGTTTTTTTTTTTTAAAGGACTTTTGGCTGCTGAGTATATGGTGTGCTCTCTCCTCCTGTTAATCCTTTAAAATTTGTTGTGGTTTCTTATTTTATTTTTATGAAAGGGCTTTCATGGGTTATCTGTAAGCTTTGTCTCCTAAGGTATTAGGATGTGTTAAATCTTCTTTAAAATCCACCTTTCTCTTACTATCCATCTTCAGAAGACTCCTCCCACGCCACACCTATTCACGCTGCAGCCACCTGATCTCCCTCTCCTCCTCATGCTTTCTTCCCCCCGGTTTGCTCAGAAGTCTCCTGCTAAACATCCCACAGCTGTGTTGCACCATCGCACCTCCCATATCCCAGCCATGTCACATCTCCCTCAGCCTCCAGTGAAACTTCCCCATCTTCCTCTCCAAGGCCCTCAGCAAATTTATCTTTGCTCTCCCTCCTCCTGCTCCTTTTCCTGTCTGTTTTCACTCATCCCTCCTTCCTACTTATCTTGTCTTGCTTTTAGATAGTTCCATGTTGCTTTCATCTTCATGCTCCTCTGACACCTGGGTCTCCATCTTCATTTTCTGCTAGCCAAACATTCTCTCCCTCACTCTGTTGAGTCTGACTTCAATCCCTATTTTTGTCTCCCTGGCTAGCAGTAACACCCTGCAGGTACTTGTGCAGAGGTGCCTGAGCTGCCATCCCGTGTGATGTTCCTGGGGTGCATGTTCTTCACCCCAGGGATTTGTGGTTCTCCAGTGGTGCACGCCCCACAGATACAAATGGGTCTCCTGAAGAGCAGCAGCTGCTGGTAAGTGACCGTGTGTTATTAATCCTGTTGCTTACGTGGCACAACAAAAACTCTAAACTTTCAAACAACAGAAAAAGAGGAATCTTTTCTACATTGACGTGAAGGCACGCTTTGGCTAGGTAAAGACATTAAAACACACATTATTTATAGAGATTTAAAGTTCCTATAGGCACCAAAGCTGTTTGAGGAATGTAAATAAGCAGCAGGCTATTGGAATAGGGTTTGGGCCTCACTTCCCTCTTCTGCCTTGCACTGTCACGTTACCCCTGGTTGCGTTCAAGTTGCCTTTAGCATCTCTGCATTCCTTCACATGATAAACAATAGGGAATAGCTCCCATACAGCAGAGGGAATATAGCAGCAAGTGTCTCACATCCATTTTTCAACTGTCATCAAATAGCTTTTATTCACGGCATAGCACAAGTGTCAGCCAACTGGCAAAGGCAGCCTATATTAAAAATGCTGGGGATTATTCATGTCAACAGGCACAAGGGAGCTTTTCTCAGTCAGTGGATCTGCAGTAGCAGTGGTATGAAAATGCAGCAGGTCCTCCAGAGTAATCTCAAATCTGAATAACTTCATAAGGAGGCCAACAGCTGATGATCACTACCAAGCACAATTAAAATATATATATTGAGCACAATTAGATCAGAGCTTGGATAGGTGAGAGGTTTAGCTGTGTGGAAAGACAGAAAGAAAAGCTTATCCCGTAAGCATGTTATGTAGGAAGACAAAGGTGATATTTTTATAACAGTGCTCAAATTGAAGATGGTCTGAAGGCTGTGAGCTGGTGCTGGCTTCTGGAGTTTGCTTCTGATTACATAATTATCAGGTACATAGGATCTTGGCTGGTTTGATTACAGGCCTTGACTGCACTATTGGGAATGTGATCTCCATTGGCCATGTGATTTGTCTTTTATGGACAAGGTATAATTTAGAAATGGAAAATTCTTTCTCCTTTTAAAAGATTAAAAAAAAATAGTTTCTCTGAAAATATGTTATTAAATTTATGAGGATATTACTAGGAAAAAAAAAAAGAAAGAGAGATGGACACAAGAAATAGAACTACTCACCTTAAAAACATCAGGTACAGGTGGAAAATTATGGAGATTTTAGATGTCTAAGGCTAGCCCTTAAGGGCAATTCCAGCCCCTGATTGATTACTCCAGGCCCACTGTATTTGCAAAATTTTGCTATATTCTGCCATCTCACGTTTTTGCATTTTTGCTTTCAAAGCATATGGCCTGCTTCTTTTCCCCCTCCATTACTTTAGATTCATTTAATTCTCTGAACTCGGTGATGCTGTGTGGGTACGAAATTGGGAGCAGTGTAAGTGGAAAATAAAAAGTAAGGCCCATGCAAGTTGCCGTGAATGAGGTGACCTGATCTGATCTGACACAGATCTATGTCCCACTTACGCTCTGGGAAATGTTGGATACTGTATTTCAGTGAAAACGTCATTTCTGTACAAATGTGTGATGCAGAAGAAACCCGACCAGCAAAACCTGGCGATGTATCCCATGGCATCTCCATGACAACATGGAGATGCACATGCCACATACATCCTTGTCGGGAGGCGAACTGCTTTTGCTTTCCCCGCCTAAAAGGCAGGCCGAGGGGTAGCTGGCTGCAGTAAACGGTGCTGGGATTTAAACCTGGAAATCACAGCTCACGATTCGTATGGGGCAAAAGCAGAGGCAGACCAAGGAGCCTCGTCAGGGAGGTGAGCCTTGTGCTTGGCCAAACCATGGCCTGGGTGCTGGCAGGTGTCCAGCGAGGCCAGGAAGCCACGCAGAGGAACCTTTGCTGGGCTCTCAAAGTCTTCCTGCAGGGCCATTGGTGCGACTTGCCAGCAGAGCTAGATAAGAACGGGCAGTAATTAGGGTTAATGAGTTATTATGAGAGGTCGTTCCCTCTCTGCACATGTAGAACCGAAGGGCAAGAGATCCCGCGGAGGGCCCGGTGGCAGCAGCCGCCATCGCCACTCCTTGGGGTTGTGAGGGATGCCAGGGCCTGGTCCAGCAGGCGGAGTGGGCAGCACCCACAGCCCTCGCACCATGAGGCTTCTTCTGAACGGATTCCGTGTCCCTCAAAGGGTCAGGCTGGCACTACAAACAGGAGCCCATCCCCGGCTCAGCATGCTCATTTAATGGCTCCACGAGCTGCATGTTCAACCAAATCAAAAGGGCATGGCATCATGTGCCCACTTCCCAGAGCAACTGGGAGCAGGGCAGTAGGCACAGAGCTGTCCTGCTGGGTCCATCTCCTTTTGGTGCCCCCACCCACCCCACAGGCCGGCTGGTGCCATGCTGCCTCCTGCCCTGCATTGCAGGCCCGCAGGCACAGGATGGGTGCAGCAGCCAGCGTTGCCGAACAGCCATGCACTCAGCAAATGCCCTCTCCCTGCTGCCTTCCCAACCTGGCCCTTCCTCAGCCTCCCTGCCCACCGGTGTGGCTCATGTCCCCTCCTGGAAGCAGCGGCGGTGCTGTAATTTCACACCCAGCTGGCGATGCGCCGGCTCCTCCACGCGCCGTGCTCCCAGGCCCTGGCTGCCGCAGGCACCTTTAGCACAGCCGGTGGGGCTGAATTAGTGTCTGCAGTGCTCAGGAAATGTTCCTGCTATAAACAGGGCGCCCATAAAGCAAGGCTGGCCTTTCCATCATTGTTTCTGATTTCTGGGCTGGAACACGGGCAGTATGTAAGCAAAGCACCTTAAGCAAGTTAAGTTACCTCTGCTGCTCAGCTTTCCTTCCTGAGAATGGAGGTAATGATATTTGTAGAGCACTTTCTCACTTTTTTTTTTGAGATGTGCCACATTAAAGAGGGTTGTTAGCTTTTGTTGGGCTGTAAAAAGTTCTCAGCCTAACAATGGGGCACGGTGTGTTATCAGCAATAATAAAAAGTTACACTGATCTTTAGCATTTAGGGCTAGACCTTTGTTCTGCTTGGTTACTTATAATCTTTACAGTGGTGTGGCTTAGGCTTTTACTTTTACTTTTTTTTTTTTTTTTTCCACGCTCTGTATGCGTATGTATAGTGTACATATGGTTGGCTTTTGCTTGTATTGGGGCCAAAGGTCACTTGTTTTAGCCTGCCATACAAATATCAGTTGGCGTCCTTGGAGTGACCGGCCTGTAGTCTGTGATTCAGCACATTTCCTCTGAAATAGAAGGAAAATTTGTTTGCCAACAGACGTGGAACTGAGTAAGAAACCATTGAGCCAAAAAGGACAAAAAGAAGGATTATGATCCCTAAGAAATGATCTGCCTGTGCTTCAGCATGTACTCTATGAACGTTTTATGCCGACTGACAGTGCTTATCCATATTTTGTAGATAACTTTTCATTTTTTTAACCATAAAAATTATTGTTTCCCTCTACACGGCCTCTAAAGAAGAAAATAAATTCCATGTGAGTTCATGGGGCAATGGAAAGCTTTGAGCCTCCCAATCTGGACAGCACAGTGCAAGGGTGGCAGTGTTCAGGCATGGACAAGTTCATGGCAGGCATAATGTGGCCCAGGACTGAGGAGCCTTAGGTATGTTCGTGTTTAACAGCATTTCCAATCTTATGTCTAACTATGCACACCAGGAAGCCGTAGACAGAGGAAAAGCCATCACAGATGACATTAGTTCATAGCAGAGATAACAGCATAAGCAGCAAAGTCAAGCCCTAGATGGGTCCTCATGGCCTAACAGCCTTCAGTCTGAAAAGCAGCGTCTGGACACGACAGCAGGGTGTACAAGCTGTGGGGCAGCCCCTGGTGCTGGGTGAACCCATACCCCAGCCCCAGCTTGCAGGCAACCACCTCAGGGAGCAGCAGTAGTGGTGGAGCAGCAATTGAAATGATGATGATTGAGTTTGAGGGGGTTCAGAAAGTATTCGGCATATCCTGTGGGCTGGGGCTGGTATTCCTGATGGATGCTGGCCTTTGATGAGAAGAGAATAATTAACCTTTCTTTTGTTTACAGATAACTGAAACAATTAGCACTACACAGGCTCCCCCAAGGCTCTTCAGGAACCTGAATCAAGCAGCAGGGTTGTTTGGCTAGAGGCTAGGGTACCAATTAAGGTAGAGATCAACCTGAACACGGCAATTTTCTTGTGGTGGGATAGAAGTGGAACAGAAACAGGACAGGTAGACAGGAAGGCTTGGACATAGCTGGAGGGGCCCCCAGCAGTGTGATCCCAAATAAAAGCTGAGAGGAGGATTTTTGGGCTCAATGCTTTCAAGCAAAAGACTTAAAAAGGCAATCAGAACTCCCACTTTTATTGCCCTTTGTTTTAAATGTTCAAGGAAAAAGGGCTCTGTGCATTCTTTGTTAATCAAGAGCACTGATTTAAAGAATTCCTTGGCTCCATCACCGTTCTCACATGAATGGGACCATCCCCAAATAACTCCAGCCCCAAACTGATCTGAGCAGTGTAACTGATACGGGTGGAAAAGAATAATATTCTACGTATTTCTGAGGAAAAAGTTCTTATATTATAGACTTCTGTAATAAATATATGCAGGAGTTCAAAGCAGCAAAGAATTGGATAGGCTATTATTCTCCAATCAATTTATTTTTTTAAGTCTTAAAGGATGCTAATTTTAAATGAGATGTTCTTCTGATAAATTCTACAATTGAGGGGATGTAAATGCACATTTGTAATGAATGCTATTTTTTCATATTTGATTGCGGTAATCCAAATGATCCTATTTAATATCAAGGACAGAGCTGGTATCTATTTTTTGATAACTGCTTTGCATAGCATACTCCATACAGTTAAAATTTCTGGAGAACTGTCTTAGAGGACAGGACTCTGGTAGGATGGTCCTGGTGGTGGCTGAACAGGCACCTCCTGTAGACAGAGCCACAGCCTGCTGGAAGGCCACAGGGCAGAAAGTCTCAACATCTGAGTTTGTGGCCAGCAAAGTATTTTGCTCTACTAATCCTTTCCTGCATTGTTCTAATATCAAGCATCACCTGTTCAATTTTCAAAGACTGAGACGTGCTCTCTTTTTTGCTTTCATCCTGTTGTCAGAGCTGGAAGGTCTTGCTCTAGTTGCCAGTCTTCCTGTCCAGTTGTCCCTTCTCAGCCTGAAAACAATCTTCTTCAGCCTTTTAAGATACATTTGACTGGCTTTCCATCCTCAGGGTGATACATTTAAAAAACACAGTCTTTGGAAAGTACAAAGCTTCATTTTTCAGGGCTGTGCCTGTGAAATTTGTGGGAAAAGAGTATTAGAAGGTTTTGGACCAATGCAACTCTGTGTGATAAAAATCCTTTTAACAAGTTAGCTTTTTATGGTAATTATATGCACTGTAGGTCAATGAGAAAGTACAAGAAATATTGTTTATGTGCATAATATGAACAGTCATCATTATCAACATTGCAGAATAGGGAAGAAGACAAAAAGCAGATATTGTAGATGTGGTGGTAATGGACTGTTCATAACAGGAATATTTTTATTTAATTCTTTGTGGTGATATGCCACTATTTAAGTTTAGCAGTGTTCCATGTCATATACAGTTTTCTTAAGATTTATAAGAAGATCAAGAACCAGACTTTAACTAAAGCAGCCAAGCTGAGTGTAGTGCAGATGAGAAACAACATGGTCCTCAGCAATGTTTTCAGGCATCATGAGCTAATATTCACAGCCAGCTGAAAGTCACTTGGAATTACAAGGGCACCTGTATACCTGCTACCTTCATCCACTGCAATGCTTTATTGTTAAGCATTATTATTCAGGTACTATGCTGTCTGCAGTTCATAGATACTGAAAGAATTTTAAGGCAGATGTAGTCAAATTTTCAGAGAATAAGAGATTGAGAGCTCAAAATTTCAACTCCTACAGAGACTTGCTTCATGGCTTTGGACAAAATATCCACTCTCCTTTCACTGTCTCTGTAAAAGAGGGCTAATATTTGTGTCTCATGGGATGTTGTGAGATTAATAGCTTTTGGATGCATAAAATGCATTGAAGATGGAGAGATCTGAGTCTTATTTCACAATAACTGTACAATTGCAGCACAAGCAGAGCAGACTCGGCCTCCCCTCAGCTAGGGACAAACAGCTTGGAACTCGGCAAGTACTCTATCCAGCTAGAACAAATACAATTTTGCAGTCCATTGATTTCCATTTACAATGCCAAGTTTTATTTCATTTATTTTTTTGAATATCTGTGTGCCACAACACCAACTTCCTTTTTTTTTTTTATTTTTCCCGCTTTAAAGGAAGTGCCACTGGCATGTGATTCTCATTAGCCTAGCAGTATTTAGTTAAAAGATGACAAAATGGGATCATTTAGGACAGTTTTGATAATGCAGCCTAAAATTTCCTTCTCTTTATTTAACTCTAAGACATATCTGAAGGAATGTAGGATTTCTGAGCATATCGGGAGACTACATGCCTGTATGGACTATGTAGAGGTGCCTCGTGTATGCAGATAGGGCCAGATTAAACAACTGTACCCTAGGTGTTATTTAACGACTTAACAAATAACGATAGCAAACACATGAATGTCATTTGGGACAAACTCTACCCTCCAGTGTGACTGCCTGCATTTCCCTGGCGCTGCACAGTGACCAGAAGAGCGCTGTGCAGCATCAAGCTGGGCTCCTCCTGGTGTTGGCATGGGTGGCGTGGATCCTGGCCTGGGGGCCTCTCCTGGAAGCCTGGTTTGGGGCCATCCCACCACTCGCACAAGCAGCCTTCAGATTCCCCCTTCAAGCCTCCCTTCACCCAACAAGTGGGTCTCTGTCCCTGACGGCAAAGCTCAGCACCTGCCACTGAGCAGACGCGCTCGATACTACTGAATGAGGACAGGTATGGGTGGTGTTACCTCACCTAGAGGAACTGGGTTATTGCTGCCACCGCGGGGACTAGGAGCAGTGGGGAGGGAGGAGGAAGAGGGAGAGAGCAGCTACTGTTAATACAAGCCTTGCAGTGATGTCCTCCAAACTCTTGGATGCAAAGTAGTTGCTGATAATACGAAGTACTCACCATACATAGGGGTGCAGAGACAATTTGACCTGTCAGTGGGGAACTATGGTGAAACTTGCACTGCCACAGCTCACACCGGTCAGCGCGTATGGGTGGATGGAAGATCGGGCTGTCAGCTTCTGTGAGCCCCCCGCTCCTCGGTGAAAGGGAGCTGGCCACTTTCCCACCAGCGGCCCCAGCTCTTTCAGTTACAGCCAGTCAAGTCCAATGACATCAAATATTAATCTGGCACACAACTTGGGCTGTCCGAGTGCATTTTGTAACCAACAGCGTATCCAATCCTTGGGACCTGATGACAATCACTCCTTTGTTGTCACATCGTTCAGTCACTCTAACCCAGATTCTCAGCCGATTCAGAGGAAAGAATGGTGCTTCAGAGGACTGATTATGGCAAAAGTGCTTCAAAAAATGAACAGAGGGAAGGCAGGGCTGCAGCTCATCACAAAAGATCCTACCATAAAACCTGGAGAATGAACAAGAAGCCTTAGCTGATCTCACAGCAAGAGGCTCTGTTGTTATTTTGCACACAGCTTCTCTGCAGGGCAGCCTTCAGAGCATCCCGAATCTGGTGTTTGGGCTCACGGTTCGCTCAGAGTTCTCTGTACAAGATTACAGCCAGTGAGAGAAAATGATGAACAGCCCCTAAATTATTCAGAGAAAGCAAAGAAATAAAATATAGGCTAAAAAAGAATTCTTCCTAATAATTTGAGCCAAAAGCCAAAGCACATTAGCATATGAGGACTGGAAGAGTCAGAGAAATAGCTTGAAGGAAATTGCATGTCTATAGTCTGGGAGGAAAATGTGCGAAATCACTTAATTTAGTAATATACCTGGCATACTTAAAGAAAAGGGAAGTCTCTACGCTGTATTGGCACCACCACTGACTTTATCGTGTGTGGAACAGGTGGCTCAAGGAACAGGTAAGAAATAAAGAGAGTTTTTTAGGCGTTCAGAGGGGTTCTGTCATGGAGGATTTTTCACAAGGTGTTTCTGAGCAGGGTGGAATGGGAGAAAGGGTCAGCAGCCCAGCGTGATGGCCTGCAGAGTCCCTGTTAAATGATGCTGAGAGGCAGGAGCTACCTCAGCTATGGAAAACAGCCTACCTGGGGGGGATTTCTCTAAGAGACCAGCACGCGTGCTTTTGGGCAGCTCCCAGTCCTTGTGTAGCTGGTAAGAGCCTTTGATATTCCCAATGTTGGGGACAGGCCTCGGAGTCCGAGCTGTTTATTTTTAAGAACAAACATTTGGCAAACGAAGAAAAAATAGACCCGGGCATGTGGTTAAGTGTGTGTGATGTCACGCCGAAAGCTACTTCTGTGGCACCAGAGTGCAAAATCCAAACGCGTTGCTAAAGCTGAAAAGTAATCGCTGCCTGGAAGGCTCGGTAACCTCATGTCTGCTCCCGCCAGTGTTTGGACGTGCACACACACGGGCCATCTTAGCAGCTGATCCCCTTGGGGAGGACAAGGAGAAAAAAGAGGCACAGGGATGGGCAGGCCACCCCTGGAGCCTCGGCGTTTTGCTCCCAGAGGTTTGCGGTGTAGTAGTCAGTGCAGCAGTTATTCTGCAAATGGCGAGCTCTGGTCTAGTGCTGTCAGTCTCCCGCCCACGGCTTACGAACACCTACATTCCCTTTAAAAATAAAATCGTAACAGCTCTGAATACAAATGTGCGAAAGCTTTACTATTTAAAGGGATCTTCTGTAGAAACTATGTCAAACGTAGCTCTTTCTAGAATGGCACCCAAGATGACTCTCTGCAGATGCTGATTTCTGCAGATGGACTACTCTTTAGGCAAAAGCAGCTCCGAAAAACAGGAAAGGACTGGAAACTGCGCAAGTTTCCAGCTGGAAGCCTCAGCAGTTGTCTTGGATGATTGCAGCCTGATGCCTGGAGAAGCCTCTGTGGGCAGATGAGGATGGGGACGGTGCGGGCCTACAGCACAGGCAACGCGCTGGGTCTGCTGTGCCCCCACCGAGGCTCAGACGTGCCCTTGACATTTCCTCCCGCAGCTGTGTACTGGCCAATTTGGGTTGGAGTGTGCACAGCTCTTGGCCTCCATACCTTCCACTAAGGAATCATACAGTCATTAGGGTTGGAAATCCCTCCAAGATCATCTGGTCCAACCATCCCCCTACCGCCAATGTCACCCACTAAACCATGTCCCTAAGCACCACGTCCAACCTTGCCTTGAACACCCCCAGGGATGGTGACCCCACCACCTCCCTGGGGAACCTCTTCCAATGCCTGACTGCTCTTTATTGTATCTCACTGACACAGGCTGCCCAGAGAGGCTGTGGAGACTCCCCCCTTGGAGAAGCCTCCTGGACGTGGTCCTGGGCAACCTGCTCTGGGTGGCCTCTGTGAACAAGGGTTGGGCCAGGTGACCTCCAGAGGTCCTTCAGCCATCCTGCGATTCTGTATTTAAGGAGGAAAGCGGGACGTTGGAGCAGGAGTGAATGCCTCAACACCTGATATCCCCTTTGCCAGGTAAGCTGATAGTACAAATTCACCCTGTCCTAAGGCATTAAATGTTTCTGCTCTGACTTGCGCCTGTTCCCAGCTGTTGTCAGCACAACCATTAGCTGCTTGCATCAAGACATTAAGCCAAGTCCTGGCTCCAGTGAGGTCAGTCATAAAACTCAAATTGATTTCAGTGGCACTAGAAATTAGTCTCCCAGACAGTGGTCAGGAGGGAGGAGTTGGAGGGCAGTTTGCTGTCACCTAATGGGATGAGTTTCACTTAAATCGCTCATTTGGGGCGGTACACTGAACTTCCGTGTGCGAGTGTGTGCACAGCACACAGGCATGGCAGTTATGCCACTCAGAGACCCGGTGTTGATAGCTACTAAAAGCGATTTCCAAACTTTCTCATACATGCAGATGACTGTTTCAGGCCTGAGGGATGTGGACATCCTGGCTTCCGGCTGTATATGGCTGGTGGTGCCTCATCCATCTCGCACAGTTTAGTGCTGCTACACTGTTTGTTTAATTACTCAACCAGAAAGAAGTATTAAATGGTGTTTCATAATTCCTTATTGCAATATGTGCCTTCCAGTAATTACCTCACGCGTTCTCTGATAGTGTAAGAAAAGCCCTCCCCTCCTTATCTCCTGCATGTACGACTACACACCTCTTTCAAACTGGATTTTGTTCTTTATCCTTTTTTTTTTTTTTCCTTCCAGTTGCATTTAGACTGCTATCAAGACAAATGTGCAAATCTCTGTGAATGCCCTTTGATGCACATTTACATTTCCCCCTTGCTTTTACAAAAATGCACACGGACTACATTGTTTTGATTTCCCATTTGCTTTTCATTTCTCTGTAGTTTCCAGCTGTGACCACCTTTTTAATATATTGTTTTCAGCCTCCTTCCATCCTGCACACATATGAGATGAGATGTACTTTCTTCCATCCTGGACCTAAATTTTAAATTAATCATTAACCTGACCTTTTTCCTCTGAGGTTGCGCAGGAGAATCTACAGCTCAGTCATGTCTGCTCTCCTGTGGTAAGACAAGGCTTAGGTTTGTTATAATCACTAGCAGTAAATACTGTATCCATTTTTAGAGAATTATCCAATCTGCTCCTATTTCCTGATCTTTCTTCTCATTCCTTTGTTATGATATGCATTCTGCCTCTTAATTGTTTCCATGTGAAATGGCCTCAGTCCGAGCAGTTGCAGCGAATAACGTCCACTTCAAAATGTCAGCTTTTGGTTTCAGCAGATAACCACGGTCTGGTTCCTCTCTGCATGCAGTAGTGCTCTTTAAGGACAAGTAACGTCTTCTGCAGTCTTGTTAAGTGAAAAACAGTAAAGAACAAACCTCACGGACAAAAGGCAGCTTAGCAAATGTCATTTCTACCCATTGCCAGTAATCTTGATCCCATTTTTGATTTCTGCACAGCTGTAACATTTTCCTTGCCTTTCAGCATAGCTAAATAGTATTAGGAACTAACTTAGCATCCCTCACATGGATTGTGCTAAAATGTCCTTTGTTAAATAAGCGGGGTGTCCCTATTATGTTTGCAGTGTCGAGGCTGCTTTGCTGAAAGCCCTTCATCGCCGTGGAAAGCTCTGCTGGTTTTGCTGCATTTCCCCTGCTCGGTACAGGGCTGGATGCGCTGAGCTGCGAGGTGTGAAGGAGCATCCTGGAGGAGAAGGAAGCTAAATATACTCTGCTACAAGATTTCTGCCATTCCTCTCGCCACCCCCAGATCCCAGAGACTACAATGGCTTATGCAGGGCTTTACATATGCAGCAAATGGTGGGGGAGGAAAATTCCCACAGATGAAGAGCTGCAGCCCAGTACCACCACCTCCACCTACAGCACACAGCCTGCAGTGGTGCTGGGGTGGGGTTTGAGGGAAAGCTCTCCAATCGTTGCTTCCAAAGAGAGGTCCTACACGACTGCATTTAGGAAAGGATGCCTGGCTACAGGGAGACCCTTCCCTACAGCTTTGCTGTAGCCACCTGCACAAGGTGGGGAGGAGGGGGTTTCCTCTTCAACCCCCTGTGTTTAGTGCTCCCGTTTCCTTAGCTCTAAGGGACTTGCCAGCCTGTGGGGGTTATTTTCTTTGCAGCCATCCTTTGGCCACCTTCCTATGAGCAGTCTGAGCTATCCATATGCCTACAGGAGCTGGGTGCTGTGGATGTTCCCTGGGAGGCCAGGAGCCTGACGACACGCTCTCCATCTCTTATGAGCGCATTGCCTTGTTAGTGTTTAAGGAGCACGACTCCCTGTCAACGCAGAAGAGCAAACAAGAGTTTCCTCTCATTTGCCCCTGACTTCATGCTTACATAATCCCACTAATTTCATTTGCATGAGACCAGAAACAGATCCATAGTCTCTTGGTGGAGATGATTTTGCAGAGCTGTGATCCTAGCCAGAAGGGCGAGCAGGAGTCCGCTTCCCATGCACAAACATCCACGCCAGAAGCGGTGTGTGGGGTGGCTCTTTTCTGCCCACCCGAGGCTTTTAAGGACATTTGCGGGCCTTGTATGCAGCGGGGTGGAGGCAGAGGAGGGCGACTGAGCTGCCCTCCCTCCTCTCCAAGTGGAAGCGGCCTCGCAGGCTGTTTTTATCTCCAGGTACACAAAAGGAAATTAAACAATTAGAACGGATAGCTCAGAGCTGTATGCTCCGAGGGGAAGAAATTACTATTGGTTTGACAGGTCCGTAAGTGAATTACTTATTTATGTAGCTCAATAGATTTAATATTAATCACAGATGAAAGACACAAGTTAAACATGCTTCGCAAACACGCGGGATGACTCCTTATTTACCCGCGAGTGGCTCAGGCTAGCCTTGCTGCCAGGACAGCCATGGATAGGAAAGGCCGGGATAGCGCAAGTGAAAAATGAATGAAAGCAAAAAAATAGCTCTTAAAAGTTTCAAATGTTGGAATTGCTCTAAGAGATAACACAAAAGAAGGATATAAAACCCACGGCTGGATGTCAATGTTTGCAAGCAACCGTACATCTGAGCTTCAGCAGCTTTTTGCTAGTCTGGGGCATCAGACAAGCGAAACATGTTGCCCTCCCAACTCGCTGAATCTCCTATTCCTGTCCAAAGCTGGCACAGGTAAAAGCAATCAGCGCCTTCTCATTACTTGCCTGACACTTTGCCTTGATACCACTGAAAAAGTCTCCAGAATGTATAGGGGGAGTCAACTGAATTTTTTAAAGCATCACGCACACAATGTACATCAGGTGGAAAAACGCTCTTGGAATCTGCTATCCCATGGGTGAAACAGCGGAGGAGAAGAAAGCTCCTGTCAAAGGAAACCGAAAGAAAAGAGCTTTGGAGCAAATTTTAGGCATAGTAAACTCCCTCTGAAATGTGTGTGTGCCATCATCTTCTTAAAGAACCTTGAAAATTGTACGTTTTTCATGCCTTATATCTTTAAAAGTATCCCACTCTTTTTTTTTCTTTTTTTTTTTTTTTTTTTCTAGGCCTAGTCAATGTTGTCATCTAAGCAGCCAGAGGGTCTCTTCTAAGCAATGTGAAAAAAATGTGCTTGTAAAACTGTGCAAATACCTATTAAAAAAGGATAAATAAAACTGCTGTGGTTACGACTGCTGCATTTTGAGCTAGAACTGAATGCTTATTTACATGAGAGAGCATGGTAGTTCTGGTCTACTGATAAATAACGTGCATTAAAGCCTATGCAGCTTACGGTCCACTGAATAAAAAGTGGATTTCATTTGAAAAAGAGATCAGTGGTGTAGTGAACTACTACTGGTTTTACGCAAACTAACTCATTTTGAGGCTTACTGAAAAAGTAGCTATTTTGGTAGTAATTTATTTTTTTTTGTTTTTAAAACTCGTTTAGGACTTCTCCTAAAGGACACAGTGAACTAATACTCAAAGAAGAGTGCGGGTGAGCACTCACAGCACCCTACAGCAAAACAGCAGCCCAGATGCGGATGGCCAGACCCTTCCCTTGGTCTTTGTGCTGGCAGATGGAGGCTCCAGCAGGTTTTTTGGCAGCTCTTTCTATCTCCAGCAGGCCGTTTTGGTGGCCCTTTGGCGCCAAGGATGCCCACGGAGGCCAGCAAAAGCATCAGGGCGAACGGTCAGAGGAACGGGGACACAGCCTGCACAGGATGGGGTTGTGATACTTGACTGCTCGAGCAGCTAGCACTAATTTGAGCGGCCCAAAGGTCACAACTATTTATGCAGATAAAAGGTCAGTGGCAAGCTGGCATGCGGCTGCGGGCTATCTTGGTACGCGCTGCGCCCCGAGTGCTGATGTCTGCTTCTGGTTCACAATTTGTCTTTACGCACAGACTTTCGGGCCAAGCTCTGGCTGAAATAAAACGTGTCGGGGAAAGAAGTCTCTGCCGCGTGAGTTGATGCCGCTAGGAACCAGCTGCAGTTTTCGTGGCTCGGGTTCGTCTGTAGCTAAATCAAACCTTTGAATCATTATTTATAAAAGACAGCCAAATTCTGAACTGTTTGCTCAGTGTTTAGTCAGCTCTTGCACGGATAAACTCCTGTGAAAGCTATGCCTGATGGCAGATAAGGGAAAAAATGAATAAGATACTGGGGATGTGACCCAGTGAAAGGCAGCCTGGGCAGGTCTGGGGGCTCCGGCAGCGGTGGGCTTCTGCCACCACCAGTGTCTGGGCAGAAACCACCTTGAAAATGCAGGACCTTACAACACGGGGCTAGGAGACATGGCTTGAATTGCCAGAGCAGGTTCAGGTTAGGTGAAACACCACCTATGTGGGTGAAAAAGGGAAGCAGATATACCGTGTTTAGTCTAGGTTCTGTACTATATTTGAAACTTTTACAGTCAGTAAGTATTAGTGCCACATCCTTTGCTGTCATTAGGAAACAAAATCATTTCCAACCTTTGGTTCCAGCAGTTGTCTGCCCGCCCGCACCAATTTTAAACAAAACCCCTTAATGTTCTGTTGTAAATCAGTCCTGTACGGCCTGGTCTCCAATACAACGTGTGCAAAATATTTGGTGACATTTCATTCCCTAAACAAAAGGTAATGGGAAAGCATCATTATATTGATTTGTTTTCCATCACAAACGTATTTGGCAGCATGCCCTAATTAAGGTTGTAGCAATAATTTTATTATAAGCACTGCTTTGACTCCCCCGGTAATTTTTTAATAGGAGTTAGCTATTATTCTGTTTTTGTTTGCTAGTTTAAAAAATAAAAATAAAAATGTTGGAATGAAAAACTCCCATGTAGAAAGCAACCCAAGCTGGCTGTCTTCAGACCTGGAAAAGCATGTCTTTTCTCTGGCCATCTCTTCCCATCAGAATGGACAATTTCCAAGTTCTTTCTTGACTGCCCCACACCCAGGGAAGTTTAAGCAGCGGCTTGAGCACCACTTGCTGGGATGCATTTTGTCAAGCTCGTTATTTTCATATCCTTTCTTTACTCCATGTTGTGTGGGGTCAGCTGTAGGCAAACTGAAAGAGACCCGTAACAGTGGCATAGTCTGATTGCTGAAAAAGCATGTTTTATGTATGTTTTCCCACTAAAAATGACAAAATTCCAACCACTGCGTATTTGCCAGTACTTTGTCAGTTATGTTCATCAAACCAAAGAATCTCCATGGGAGAGGAAAGTTCAGCTTGGTGTCCATAGACACCCTGCATGCAGCGTAAGCGGCTCACAGCTGGCACAGTGCAGCAGTGCACTTGGTGCCTGTGCCGGGCTTCCCACGGATGAAGTGCTCTGGCCCACCAGTGGGAGTGCAGATGACTCTTGAAGACTTTCTCTTTCGCTCAGATCTCTTCAAAGGAAAGAAAAATAAGTCTTCGCAGAAACTGGAGAAATTGGAACGCATTCTGCCACTTCCTGGATTTCATGCCACGTCTTGTATTATTTTCAGTCCCTGAAAAACAGAACTGTCCTGTAGGTAATGACTGGGATTTCTAATTAGCACATTTCTGTTACCTTGGAGCAAACACATTTTCTATGCTTCCCCTCGTATTATGGTATTTTAGAAAATGAAACAGAAAAAAAAGCAAGATCTATCTCATGAGTGCTGAGGGCCATCAGTTCCTGTATTTCAAGAACATGGGCTAGAAAGGGGATTGTCTACTGCCTCTGCCCAGGCTGCCTTCCCACATTCTGCATCTCCAAGGAGAGACTGCATTCCAGAAGTTTTCCTCATAGGAGTCCAGAAGATACTGTAGGCTGACGGGCAGTGTTCCACCAGAAATCCTCATAAAATGGAAGCAGCTGTTTATCTGTTTCATAGAGAGAGAGAGGGAAAGAGAGACTGTGAGTCTCACCAGCTTTATACCCTTTCTCCTAGCCTAAAGCCTATGACTAGATCTCACGTTGACCTCCAGCATCCCTCAGTTTTGTGTGAGTGCACCCACGTACATTTTTGGACTCTCCTGTCTTGTTTCCTTTCAGTGCTTGGTTACAGTCCAGTTAAAGACTCAGCTGTAGGTCACCTAAATCAGCTTTAAGATGACATCCAGCCTCGAGTTGGGAGCCATGTAATTCCAAGAGCAGAGCTCTGTATCTGCTAACTGCAAAACTGAATGGCTTCTCTAGGGGCTCTGATGGCTCATGTTAAAGCACCATGCTGCTAGAGCTGCCTTGCTATCTATATCCGAGTCACTTAAACGCTAATTCGGATATGTCTGCATTGCCTTCAGCATTGACACTGCTATACAACATAATATTCTGAATGCATTTGACACATTCCCTTCTCTTTGGGACTCAGAACATCTGGAGATTAAATGTAGTGCTCTAATCTATGCACATCCTACTGAAACTGAGGTGTTGGGAGGCATCCCTGGCCCTGTTCACCTATAATATGTTTGTGTCAGAAGCAGTGGCTTCCATTTAATGCTGTCAACAGACCTGTATTTTCTCCTAACAGCTACTACCATCCAGGTGAGGTGCGGTTAGCTGGATAAGCAGGCGCCCCAGTTCCTGCAAATTCTCTGCACTCTGGGTTGTTGGATCAATATTTGCTGTCAGGGTACCGTGAAGAAGGACTTCTCATTCAACGCCTTGAAATTTTGAACGCAGCACGGAAGTTCTTCCTTGCTGAGGGCTGGACGGGCCTTCCACGCACATCTGAGTGGCTAAATATCGATTTGCTCCTTAGTTTCATCCCTGCGGCACTGGCTGTGTGATTTAAAGTTGGGACTGGAGATGAGGCCCTTTCTCAGAGTGGCAGGTTCTCTGCTGCAAACAAAACTGAAATAAAATTGGACCTGCTACACAAAATCAGCCATAAGCTATTTTCTCTCTATATGCAGCAGGTAGATAAATGCTAAGCTTAAGTACCCGCTACCAGCAGAGAACCTTTTTCTTCTTACCTGAGAAATTCACTTTTAAAAACTGCAATTAATTTCTAATTAGGTTGTTCAACTTATTACTATGGTCTACATAGAAATGACATAGCAGAATTTGAGGAGGCAGCTCTAGCGTTTTATACCATTGCACAGTGCTCTGTGTACATCAATCCACTGAGTCCATTAAAGCATCATTAAAACTAGAGAATAAATTGAGTTTACACAGTATTAAATATGCTATATAAAGTACCCGTGAACGTTGCTGGCACATACAGCTCACCTAGTCTCCTACCTCAAATTGCTTTTGTAATTTGTTGCTCCGATCCTGGAACTGGACTTACATAAGGCAGCATTTCTGCGTGGAAAAAAAAATAAAAAATAATGCAGAGCGCACACAAACATTGACAAATCTATTAGATTACATACCAGAGCGAGAAATTATCACACTAACAAGTCCCACTACACCGGGCCATTGTGACAGCCGGCTGCGTGGCTGCTGTGCCGGAGGTGTCCACCCGGCAGCCTGCAGCTGTACCCAGCCCGCTGCTGCATTTCCGAGCCTCCCGTGGCACACGCGGACCCACGGGGTGCCAGCTCTGTGCTGCAGCTCTGCGAGGAAGGGCAGCGGCTCCAGGAGCTGGGAAGCTGCAGCTTTACCTGCCCGTGGCTGCTGCTGGGCGGTGGGGTGACCTCTCCTCTCTGCCCCTCCTGGCAGCGGGGCGTTCGCTTTTTCACGCGCGGCGGCTGTTGGCGAAATTCCCTGCGAGTGTAATTGCAAGTGAACTTCATCGCTGATCTCTGCAACAGATGGAGTCGGGGTGGGGGTGGCGATGAAACCCACAGGAAATGGGTGCTGCTGAGGGAAAATGCAGATGGAAAACAGGAGACACAGAAGAACAGGGAAAGGGGAGAGAAATAGATCGGGGAACCAGAGGGCACGGGAAACATACGGCAGAAAGAGGATTATCTTCATGACTTCCTCAACCTTTAAAGGAAACTGAATATAACTGAATACTATGAATAATTTAATACATTACAGATATCCAATAGTTTAAAGGACACATACAGAAAAAAAAATATGCTATGGTGGCCAGGATCTCCGGGACGTGAAACACTTGCATTCAAGTCCTGGCTCCACTGCAGACCCTCAGGCTGCAATTAAAGAGCCTGCATTTTGTTTAAGCCCCGGGCCTAAGGTTTCCTATAGCCTCAGTGCTCTTGAGATGGCCAGCAGCAGACTGCAGGAGCAGGACTCGGACAAGACAATGTCTCAAACAGCCCTTCCACAGTCATTTGGGCACATCTTTTGGGGTCCACCTAATTTCAGTCAATTCCTTGAGTTACTGAAGTAGCCTGCCTGTGAAGCTGGATGTACAATGGTTCACCTCTCCAAAACATGGTGGAGATCGAGGCATAAAAAACTGTGATGTGGTTCACACAAAGCATGCGAGCACCACCGTGGCTTGGGCTGCCCTGGTACCTGAGCCACTGCCACGGGGTTGAGGACAGGTGCCAAGGCAGGGCTTAATCCATCTGGCATGGCACGGCGCACACATGGCCTTTTCCTTCCCAGGACCCACGCTAGGATCTCCACAGAAGACTGTTTTTGCTCCACACGAGTGCACCAGCCCATGTGGCGCGCCAGCGCTCACGAAGGCGCTGCTCCAGATTTGATGGTGCGCCATGCATGCACCCGGAGCGCTGCTATGCCGCTTTTATCCCAAAGCTGGGAGGGAGGGAGGGGGTGATGATTTTTTTGGTCAAGAACTTGCCTGCAGTGATTCACGCCTCTGGGACTGCAAAGACGTTGGGAACGTCAGAGCAATCCTTCAGGGGGCACGGGGAGGAGGAAAACTGCTTGCATGGAGCATGGGCTGGCCACAGGTGAGGGAGGACTGACTGCTGCTGTTTTGTGTTGCAGAGGCGCGAGGAGGCATGCATGGCAATGATGTGGGCATTTATTGCTTTCTCTGAGAAGTATTTTCCTCACCTAGGCATGTGTTACACGTTTAAAAAAGCGTTACCGGAGTTGGAAAGGATGATGGTGGGGATGTGCTTGGTTTTGAGGCTATGAATGTGTTTAAGCGGGACGGAGGCCTGAAAAGCTGAAGGATCACAAAACAGCAACTTCAGGTTTCAAGACTTGAGGCCAAGTTGAAGTATAACGTTGTTTTCTATGTTCTCAATGACCATAAGGTAAGGAGGAGAGGCTGAGAGGCGCTGGGGCTGGAGGAGTCCCTGCACACTGCCAGCAAGGAGGACTTGTCCTGGGTTTCCTTTGCTCCTCAATCCAGTGGGCACTGGGTCAGCTCCACAGAGAGCAGGCCCGAGAATTGTGGTTCACATTCAGAGGGCAAAAATCACCGAATTTTCCCCCAAGCTGCCCCTCACATGCAGCCTGTTTATATGGCCTGCGGGCCCCGGGGGCTGCCACGGCAGAGGAGCGGGGTGTCTGTGCCACCCGGGAGCTGCTGCCCTGCCTGTGGGGTACAGGGAGCCGCAGTGTAAGCACCGTGTGCTGCCTCGGGGATGCCTGCACTGCGTGGGAGCTGCTTTCACAGCAGGGCGACGGGCAATTTGTGTTTAGACTTGGGTCACAAAGTCAGGCTTGGGGCCACGAGGCTTAACGGTGAACTGCGGTCCCCAGCCCAGCGCTGTGTTCCTCAGGGATGCCGGGCGGCCTTGCTCGGGCCGTGTTCAGCTCCATTTGCTGTGTCCCCGCGTGTGTCTGCGGACAGCCCCGTGAGGCGAGCCCCGGGCTGCACCCCCCCGCCGCACCCCGCAGCGGGACCGGCCATTTTGCCTCAGGGGCAGCCACCCCCTGCGCTCCCCATGCGCAGGGGCAGGGCAGGGAGGCCTCCCCCATCCCTCCCCGTGCTGTTTGTGCCGAGCCGTGCCGTGCCGTGGTGCCCAGCCCCGTCCCGTCCCATCCCCGTCCCGCCCCGTGCCGCTGCCCCTCAGCCCGGGCCGGGCCGGGCCGTGCCCCGCGCACTGCGGGCGGGGGGAGGGGAGGCGGCGGCCGGCCCGGGCTGCGCGTGTCCCAGTGACGCATTGCAGGTACGAACCCGCCAATCAGCGCGCGCCCAGCGGAGTCCCTGCGCGACGCGGCTTTTTTCTAGAATCCTCCTCCGCCGGGAAAAGTAGTCCCTCACCCCCCCTCCCTCCCCTCTCCCTTCCCTTCACGCCCGGCCTCGTGGCGAGAGGGGCTCCCCCCACACACACACCCCGGTCCCTCCTCGCCTCTCCGGGGTGCACCGCGGGGGTGCGGGGAGGCGGCGAGGGGGGTGCGGGAGGGCCCGCATGGGCAGCGCGGGGGGGAGCCGGGACTCGTTTCGCGGCGCCGTTCCCCAGGCGGAGAGGGAGCGGCGCGGAGCGATCCGGGCGGGCGGTGAGGCGGTTTATGAGGCAGGGGCGGCGGGCGGGCAGGGCTCAGTGTGAGGCGAGCCGTCGAGCGGGCAGCTTGCTCGTGCGCCCCGTGCAGCCCTCCGCGTCCTCCGCACCCCGCAGCCGGGCCGAGACACCATGGTGAGCGTGCGGGGGGTGAGGGGGGGCGCTGCGGGGTCCTGTGGGGTCCTGTGGGGTCCTGCGGGGCGCTGCCCGGCCGCCTGTGGGGCTGGGGGGGGGCTGGTAATGGAGGGGGGGGGGTCACGGTGAGGGGGGTCGGCGGCCGCGGGGTGCTGTGGTGCTGTGAGGGGCCGGGGGGGCGGAGGAGGGAGCGGTGGTGGCCGCCGCATCCCGCCCCGGGCGCCCTTCCCGCCGCGGGGCGTTGGTGCGGATTCAAAATTCAAACGGCTCAACGGCCGCTCGGCTCGGGCGCCATGGCTGCGGGTGGGGGGGTGGGAGGGGGGGGAGGCACAACGGCTGCTAACGGTCCGCCCGGGGAGGGGACCCGGGGCAGGGGGGGGAGGGCACACACGGAGCCTGCCACGGCGGCAGCGGCCCCGCGCCCTCGGCGCTTCCTGCCCCACGGCTCCGGCTCCGGCCATGCCGGGCTGCCGCGCCCGCTCGCACTGCGGCTGCCGGCGGCGTGCTGCTGAGGGGAGGGAGGGAGGGGAGGGAGGGAGCCTCGCTGCGGCAGCTGCCCCCGCCGGGGCTGTCGCCGAGCTCCCCAGCCGCTCTCGTGCTGCTCTGGAACGAGGGATGCTTATTTTTTTTTTTTAATATATACTGTATTTTTTTTAAATGGGTTTTGGTTTGCTCCTGTTGGGCACTGCGTTTTCATGGTCAAGCAGGGTTTGGTGTGCCTAGCAGAACGTGTGCTCAGCGTTCTGATGTTCTCTGTCGAATTAGAACGCGGTGGAATTGGAGAATTCCTTCCAGTGTAGCATAAACGGTACAGGCTTAGCTTTTCATTAAAGGAAGGGGATATTGAAACATGTAATGAAAAGAACGGTTCACAAAAGCAATGCCAATGACCACTTACTGCTATTTCTGCATTAAAAGAAGATGCAGTGTAGTGGAATCGACTTCTTTTCATTCATTATGTGCTTTTAAGGAATCAGATCGTTATGGACTTGCTGCGTAACACGAGAGATGGGCCCTTAATGCGTTTTTTGAACTGCTTAAATTAAATAAATCAGGTGAACAGAAGCCTGAATTTGTTCCTTCGCTTCAGTTGTGAATGCAAGCAGCAAGCTGTAAAGGAAAGAGTGGTGAATCTAGCAGCAAAAGGCCGTGCTGGTTGTGGCCATCTGTAGAGAACCAAAAATGGAGTATCTTCAAGTAAGGTCTATCTAGAAATGGGTGTGTCCAGGAGGCGCAGTGGCACTCTGGATGTGGTTACATGGGTATTGGTCTTGACAGACCAGACTGGCTAAACCTGTGGACACGTTGTCCAATGCTGCACATGCTAGATAAAGCAGGATACTTTGCTCCCAGAGCAAGCTCAAGCGTTATAATTTCAGCTCTTATCTGCTAGCCTTCCTAGTTCATGTTCCTTCAGTTAATGCTGGAACAAAGCTGCTCATTCAGACCTAACACCAGCTAAGCGTACCAAAAATGCTCAGTTTTGGCAGGGATCTGTGGTATCTGTGTGGTTAGCTACCAGCTCTGTCGGGTGGTGGTGAGGCTTGAAGCTGCCGAGGGTCGCAGGAGCGGTTGCTGCATGGCAGCTCGCACTGCGATGCAGCACCACCTCTAGGGGCTGCGCATGCTGGAGCCGCTGCACCCGCGGCGTTTCCCCACCTTCCCATGGCAGCTCCGGCTCTTTGTCAGGCCCTGGGCGGAATAGGAGGTGGGAGGTACTGCAGGCAAAATGGAGCTGCTGCAGTGCAGATCGGAGGAGGCGATGCGAAAGCTGTGACGGCTTCCCCCCTTCCCTCAGAGGAGGAGGCGGCTTGCAGGTGGATCTCTTCCCCGGGAAGGAGCGCGTTAAGAGCCCGAGCCCTGGGGCAGCCGCCCCGGCACAGCCCCGAGGCCGGGCCGGGCCACTGCGAGTGCCCCGCGTAGGGGCCGGGAGCCGGGCACCCTGCGCGGGGCCGAGGCCGCAGCCGGGCGGCGTGCGGGGAGGGCCGGGGCTGCGCTGCCGGCCCCGCCTCTCGCTGCTGTTGCGCAGTGCTCCCTGCAGAGCCTGGCGCTGCGGAGCACAGATGGTGTTTGTTCAGCCTCGCCCCACCTCCCAGCTTATCTTGCAACTGCCGGCTACCTGTGGCTTCCAGTAAGCCTGGTGCTCTTGGCGACTGCTGTACCTGCTGCAGGTAGTGACAAAGCTTATCCAAATTCATGGTTAATGGCTGTAGGGAGTTCTAAGGCTCTGGAAGGCTTGGGAAGAGTTTGGAACACTTAACAGCTTAAACACTGCTTAATGTCACGTCTTTATATAAAACTGTTTATATAAAACAGTATGTGACTCAACTTGGTAACCCATAAGTATTGACCTAAATAAACTAGGTTCTTGCTACTTAAATCTGATCTACAGCTTTCGGTGGATAAAAATATCCTACAGAAATGTAGCGCATAATTCTCTGCACTTGAGCAATAAAAATGTAAATACCACACAAAGGAATGAGTCTGTCTGTGTTAATGATACACTCCAGCCAGGCACCAATCTGTTAGGCTTCTGTTAAGTGACCAGCAGAAGGCACGTGTTCTGGAGCCTAATGAGGAACTGATGGCTTTCTCACCAGCCTCACTGCTGCTGTTCTTGACTATATCATTTTAAAATAAAACATAAAAATTGAGTACTTCTGCAGCTGCTGAAACAGGAACAAGTGGAGTCTATAGCCAAAATGCATCTTGACTGCTCTTTCAGAAGTTGCTCATGAGCATGATCTTGATTCTTGGAGTAGATGAGTCACAGGCAGTCTGAGAAACTACTTATCGCTGCCTTTATCTTGGGCTGTTGCTGCATTGTATGCGTATTTTTGTAAGCATTTTAACTCGTGTGGTTGCTCAAGCAGCTAATTGAACTTTATAGGAAGAATAACAGAAGCTAGTACCTTCCAGTTTTCTGTTAATGTAGAAATGTACATCAAAGTTTGTAAAAAAAAAAAATAAAAATAAAAATTGACAGTGCATATGTCTTTATTTCATTAGCAGAAGGATTGTGTGTAGAGCAGCCTTTGTAGGCAAAGGTAGTGATTGAAAACGATGCCCTTGATATTGCAGTAACTATAAGGTGTTGATAAAATGGTCACAGTAGGAACAAACCTGGTGTTAAAAGGAGGCAGTGAGTGTATTTTTCTCATGTTTTGAAGTGTTGACTTTTCAGTGGAGGTCTGTGTGGCAAAGAGCTTGAGAGAGCTTCCTTGAAGAAACACATTGCCTTGTTACTGCAACTCCAGTGAAGCAATGCTGACCTTGTTTGAGAAATCAGTTGACTTGAAAACCTAGGGGAGGTGTTTGGACTGCTCTCAAACACCTTTGTGTTCTATCAGGAGTGAAATTCTTCTGAATTTGTTCTTGCAGACAGGTTTTTTTAACTGTCAAATTCAGTGCATGCAAAGCTGTTCCAAGATGGAACAAAAAGCATAAACAGGTACTTGCCCAACTACTACTGATGCAAAAATATTAAGCCTTATAGCACTGAACATTTTTCTAGTGATTCTGTAAACTATTTTACATTACTGTAATCTGTAGGTAAGCTTGGAAAAAAAATTGAGACCTCAAACTGCAATTGCATTGAAACTGCCAGATCGGGCAGAAGCTGTTGGTACCAATTATGTAGACTTGGGTTTTGCTGCATTGTCTTGGACCTACCTGAAGCTTGGTGTTAATTGAGGGGTTACTTTCTTCTAGAGAAGTTTTTCTAGTTACAGGATTGTCTCTGCTGAGAAGGGACTGGAACCTACCTTAAACTTCGGATTTGTGGGGCTACTGCTGCAGGATAGAGATGTGAAGTGTTTAGTGAAAGTATTACTACTGATAGTCTGGTTGTTAATGAGTTCTTTAATCTGGTTTGAAGGGATCTGCAGGCCTTTGGTTTGCCGGTGTTGCTCGGGTAGCTGTTTAATATAGATGGAAATCCATTATTTGGGTGCATCAGATATTTACAGGGTCAGGAAATGAGGACAGGCTGCCAGTTCTTGGCAAGCAATCCTGATGATTATTGCGCTGTTCGTTAGAACTATTTTGGAATGTCAGAGGTAAATCCTGAAGCAAAGCTACCAGATTCAGGGGCCTCTACAAGTTGTATCTTTGCACTGAAATTCTGCAACAACTGATGATGATCTCTTCTCTTGCAGGCTGATCAACTGACAGAAGAGCAGATTGCAGGTGAGGTTTTTGCATGCTGTGTTGGTACTCCTACTTGACCTGACACATCCCTTAATCCAGTGACAGTCCATGTTATGCAAGATATTTAGCTTTCTTAGATACTGAGGAAGTATTGTGGAATTATTTGTTGCCTAAATCTTAGTCTTCTGTTCTGTAAAGCAACCATGGATACAATGAATTTGAAATTTTGCCCTCTAAAATAGGTAATCCTTAGAACTTCAATTGCAGACTCAGGATTCTATTTTTTCCTTTGACTATAGAACTGTCGAAGTACAAACAAAGTGGGGAAAAAATTGTGGCGAAGACTGGGAATCTGAAGTATTTGCTTTAGCAGAAGGCAAAACGAATTTAGTTTGCAGTCTCCTGTCAGTGGAGGTGCCTCAGACTGGCTGTTGAGATGACAGCAGACACTGGCTTCCTGATGACAACCGTTGATATGCCCTATTTGGAACTGCCTTGTGTGCCTGGACATAAATGTTCTTTTCACTGTTCTGAAGGCCTGGCGCTTGCTCTGAAATGCCCAAGCAAATATGCAACTCCTCAGTTTTGGTCCTGGCCCCTCGCAGTGGTATCTAGTAGTGGCTAAAATGTCTGGTTATTGTGTCCCCTTCTCATGCAGGCTGCACAAACTAGCATCTGTCACTGCCCTCTGAAGATTGATTTCCACCTGAGTAATTGATATGGCTTAAAGCTGCAATACATTGGTAATGCAGGATTTGGCCTTGCCATGAACACTTTACAACTTCTGATCTAATGAGCATATAATGTTAATGTTTGGAAGTCTGTGTGCCTAGCTGTCATGTGAAGTGATTTTAGAGGGTGTTAGGATTCAGCTGATCTAATGGCAGCAAATCAAGCATACAAATAACAGCCTCTAAGAGGTGTTGCTATTTAACTAGGGTGTAGCTCTTGAAGATGCTAAATACAAGTGTTGTAATGAGCAGTTTGCTCTTTACTGTAATTGCCAAATTCAAAGTGTAAGACCATTCTTCCGTAGCTCTTACTTCAACTTCAGAAGCTTGCTTTAACTCCTAAGGGACTAATGGTGGCTTTGTGGAAAGTCCTTAGTCTATTTATATGTTGCCATGGTACTGTCGTGTAAGCAGAAGCCAAATCTAGTTCAACTGGAGATTTTTTTTGTTAGCGGCCTGCATATCTTAAGGGTTTTGTGATCAGTTGGGGCTGGTTTTGTCAATTGTCACTGCTGCCTTTTCAATAATGGGTCATTGTTTCAGTCCAACTGTTGAGGCTGTATTAGTTGATCCAGCTGATTATGGAATATAAACAGGAGGCTTACTCCTAACGCTACCTCAGGATTAGTGCAAATGTTAGCTATTCAGTGATGATAGGAGAGTAGTGCTCAGAGCCAAAAGGGAGTATTAATAAGCTTGTCATACTGGAGTAGAGGGTTTTTTCCTTTCTGGAAAGAATACTGGCCTGGCACTTCCAGTTCAGCTGTGGTATTTCATGAAGCAAATGTCTGCAGGCAAACCATAACCTGATGTGAGCCCACTGCTGCTCTGAAGGAACTATTCCTGGTAGTGGTTAGGAAGAGTTGCAGGTGTCCAACAGCAAAACTAAGCAGACTGCTTAAAGGCCAGGGCCTTGCATGGGAAGACTGAGAGGGTACAGGTTGGATGTTGGACAAGAATTGTAGTTGAGTGATAGTCTTGAGCCCCTGCTAGTCCATTCCAGCTTATCTGAAGCATCTTGCTTTTGATTTGAAGGTGGGCTTAGGAAATTGGTACTAAAGGTAGAGACAGTGTTCCATTTCTTAATTACTTTGTTCTTCTACTTAAAGCAGACACCTGTCCTATGTTTTTAAAGCTTACCTGTTCTGACATATCAGAATGCAGTTCAAGATTCCAGATGTTTTTTTTACTTTCTGCTGCGAAAACTTTGGAAATCCTTGGTCATACAGGGCTGAAAAGGGGTGAAAAACTTGCTGGACTCATTTTCATGTGAAAGACTGACTTTGCAAGTTGAGTAGGTGCAGAATGTGAGTGGTAGTTGTAATTTAATTCAGGAAGAACTTCAATAGCCATGTGAATGGGTGTCCCTTTGGTTAAGATTTGCATTAAGTGAGGTAAATAGGTCAGAACTACTTGGTGTTAGTGGTCAGGAAAGCCTAAAGATGCTTTTGTCCCAGAGCAACTGGTGTAGTGAGCTGTTCTTGTTTCCATCAAACCTCAGAGGTCTTGAAATAGATTCTGAACAAGCAGGCCTACGTGGGGTGTTCTGGTATGCCTTGTTCCTTAGTATGCTCTGGTTCTCTGCTGGGGATCTGACCACAACAGCTATTTAGAACTTATTTCACAGTAAAAATAGTCATGTTTAAGTCATGAGCTGCTGGTGGATTTGAAGGGAACAATTGATGTTCTCCTTTAAAAGCTCAGGCATAGCTGTCTAAGCTGTTGGAATGTGGGAGTAGTGATTGTAGCTCACTGAATGAAGCCTGCTGCTCCATCTGGGAGGGTGCTGTGGTGCTGAGATGCCTCTGAAGCTGTTGTTGGAGAGAACAGCTTGAGCTAGTGCTGTGGGATTAGCCTTTCTTTAGTAGGGTGTGGAAGTAGTCTTCCCCTTTTCAGAAGGGGAAGGTTCAGAACACACAGGTGGCCCGAAGGTGCCAGTAGAACCCCTCACCATCATCAGGTTTTGGATGGATTAGCCATACTTACAGTACAGGAGAATTCTCCTTTAGTTTGATCTGAAGCAGTGTTGAATAGGAGGATTTGCCTTACTGCGTGGGATCATGGTGGGATTTCAGAAGTGTTACATGTTGCAGGAGCAGAGTTGAGTCAGTCACAAAACTTAAATATTTTGTAGATGCTTTCACTCCAAACTCTAAGGTTTTCTTGTTCCATTGTGAATTGTCTGGTATGTTTATGGTACCAGTGTTCTAATTATTGGAGGTGGTTCCTAGAAGTTGTTAGACTTAATTATATCCCTAACTTGATGCAGCATCTCAAACAGGAATATGCTGCTGATCCTTGAATAACTTCCTTTGTGTGTGATTTGTAACTAATTCTCTCAGCCTTTTTCATCTTTGAGTAAAAGAAAGGTAAAATTGTCCTTTGAGTGGGTCTTCCATTCAGAATATATTGTGCTCTGACCTCTTGTTTTAGAAATCAAGTATTGATTTTTGTATAAACTTAAATACAGCAACTGCTTAAAAATGCGGTAGTACTGTGCAGCCTGCTTCTTGTTGGGTTACAGTGGTAGTTAACCCATGCTAAGGATGAAGTTAGGACTAATTATTTTGAGTACCTGACTCTCACTGAAGACGGTTCATCTTTTGAGGTTCTTTGAATGTCAACAGCCTCTGGTTATTTCTACTGGGCTTGACCCCAGAGCCTTTTCTGCTCTAGTATAAACCTTAAGGCCCAGCAGAGTCACTTGTTGCCTCTAAGCTAACTGGAGCTAGCCTTGAAGACTACTTGCAGGTTCCTGTGCATACAGGTTGTAGCTGCTTGTTTGGAAAAGCCTCTTTCTGCTTTGTGATTATAAAATCCTGGCTTAGAATTGTTTCCTCTGGTCCTGAGGTACCCTGGCTATGATTTGTGTGTTAAACAGCAGGGGTAGGCTTTAGAAACACTTAAAACTGTGAAATGTATAAGAATTTTTCCTCCCTGGGTGGGACTCAACTGTGGCTCTGGTGTTAGAGCTGCATTAGAGCTGTAAAAAGCATACTTCTGTAGCTGCATTTTCAACATTTTCCAGTTTGTACCTCACCTCCAGTGGTTCAGAGCATGAAATGGATGAAATATGACTTCATGCTGCACTTCATGGTGGCTAGCTCTGGACTGGGAAATCTACCATCTGGCAAGCTGGCCTGCTTGGCAGTGTTGAGGAACTAATTCTTGGGTGTATTTCTAATGCTTTTTAGCTAACAAATTCAAGAGCATGATCTGGTGTCCTGAATGCTGTAAAAGGCTCTGAACTGCACAAGGGAATAGATGAGGTTTTTCATGCTTAACTGTAATTTCTGTATGAACTTCAGTCTAGTGAACTAGTTTAAGGTCATAGCTAAAGACAAACAGATGGCATGGATTAAAACCAGCTCCATTTTTGGACTGGACAATTAAACATGTTATGCTTGTATTAATATTGCTGGCAACAATACAACTATTGTAGGGGACTGAGAGGTAAAACAGTTGAGCAGTGTTGCAACTATTATTGAGTAGTTCTAAGGAAGGTTGTTCCAAGTTATGGTAGGGCTTGAAGCAATTTTCGGAGCAATTTTTTTGAAATCAGTATGAGCAGTGACTCTTCCCCTTGAGCGAGTGGTTATGAGAGATGTTCTGTGTACAGTTAGACTGAAGAGCTGCAGAAGTCAAATGGAGAGATGCAGAAGCTCCTTTTTAGCCAAGTATGGCCAGATATTAAAACTGCCTGTAGGTACTGTCTCATCAAGTAGAGTACACAGTTCAGAGTTGCGTGTCCAGCAGAAGTGAGTTAAAACTGGTTTTCATTTGGTCAGATTAGTCTTCTGTTGACGAGTTTGTTAGTAGCAGTAAGTGCTACTAAGCTGCAGTATTTGCATTCTGAGTACCACTTTCAAGCTTTAAATGTAATCTCTACTTTTTCCTAAGAAACACATCCTGCTAGGGATGTGGGTCATTCTGATAGGTGTTCCTTTCAGCTCTGTATTAGGGGTTCTGGTTCAAGACAGGTGGAGGAAATACCTGTGTACTCCTGAAATGGATTATATTCTGTCTCTTCATAGGTCAAAATGTGGGCATTAGTGGACTGGTGCGTTCTTCAGGTGCTGATGATTCCATGTTGATGTTAGTTCTAGCAGATGGAGCTCAAAAATGAAGTTTTTTAATAAGCATGGAATAAGTTCAACTTAGAATAATAAACACCAACGTCTCTTGCATGATTAAGTGAACTTTGTTTGAAAGCTGGAAGGACTAACTCCTTTTTGTTGTTGTACAGAATTCAAAGAAGCTTTTTCACTATTTGACAAGGATGGTGATGGTACTATAACTACAAAGGAGTTGGGGACTGTGATGAGATCACTTGGTCAAAACCCCACAGAAGCAGAGTTACAGGATATGATCAATGAAGTAGATGCCGATGGTAAGATTTTACTAATAAGCAATTATTCAGTAAAGTACTGAAAAAACTGTTTTTCTAACATACTAATTATCTTGCAGGCAATGGCACAATTGACTTTCCAGAGTTTCTGACAATGATGGCAAGAAAAATGAAAGATACAGATAGCGAAGAAGAAATTAGAGAAGCGTTCCGTGTGTTTGACAAGGTACTAGATGTTTCCCTTAAGAAATCTTTGTTAGAAAAGCTGACTGATTTCTAATGAGCTTCCTCTGAACCGGGGACATTTTCTAGTCCTGCTATTTATGACTTAGAGGTGAACTAGTCATGCTCAAGTTCACTGTACTGTGGCACTGTGCCTGAAAGCCAAATGTGTCATGATGGGTGATTGTAGTGAGCTGCTATGTTATCTCACTTGCTTGGGTACTAAAATACTTGCACAAGGCTGGTAGGGGAATTGCTTGAATTTTTAAAAGTGGTAATCCTTTAAATCTTTCACATAGTCTTTACTAAGTAAATTACTGTGCCTACAGTTAATCAGCTCCTTAAGCAAGGTGCATTTTAATCAGAAAGTGCCTTGTAGTGTGGGGAAGAGCAAAGCAGTCTCGAGTCCATATCCACTATTTTGATAGCCAGTGTCTGAAGTAGGATGGAATATGTCAACATGGCCTGTGAAGGCCTTGTGGTTTTATGCTGAGCTTCTGTGGAGCAAGTGAAAAACAACTTCTGTTCTAAGAAATAGATACTTGAGCCAAATTGTCCCATGATTGAGTTAGCTGGTATGTCACCTGAAGGTAGTTCTGTCAGGGGAGGGAATGTGTGTCTCAGGGTAGGGCAGCTGAGGTAGACTGTGCTGGGTAAGTTGCTTCTAAAATGTCTCTAAGATCCTGGACAATACTACTGAAGATCTGCTTGCAGCTCTTGCTTGCATTGTGCAAATGTGGTTCAAACTGTTAACTTTTAAACTTGCTTTGAAATATTTTATTCAAGTTACTGGGCCTTAGGGAGACTGGAATAGACTCTTATCTTTTTCCTTTGCAGGATGGTAATGGTTACATTAGTGCTGCAGAACTTCGCCATGTGATGACAAATCTTGGAGAGAAGCTAACAGATGAAGAAGTTGATGAAATGATTAGGGAAGCAGACATTGATGGTGATGGTCAAGTAAACTATGAAGGTAAGGAGCTGTTAACAGATTGTGACTGTGTAGCACCTTACATGCTGGTGACTGTAGTGTTGCTGATAGTTAATGCCCGGCTTAAACAGGGCAGTGTTCCCAAGGGAAATCCTCTCAGCAGTTGTTAGCTCTCTAAGCTAACATCTTTTAGAATGTACATAGTGTACCTCTACTGAAGTCTGAGTGAGTTATTGCTAGCTTTTGTGCCTAAGGTAACTGAACTGTGCAGTGTAAGAAACAACTTTCTAAATCTAATGATGTTATTAACCATTAGAATAAGGAAGCTAGCTGAGTTGTTAACATGTTTTGTTCATTAATGAATGTTGATCCTGAACCAAATCAGGGAAGTGTATTAACTGACCTGTAGCAAGTCACTCACTTTCATTTATGCTTTTTAAAATTAATAATTAAATGAGAAATTCTTCTAAAATGCCCATGAACTTCAAGACCTTTAGAAAACCTGAAATGAAGTTCACAGGAATTGGCTGCAGCACTACCTTTTTATTTTGTGGTGTTGAAACTTAAATGAAGTCATGCAGGCAGAATGAGTTCTGTTAGACAATTTGCTTGGTGCTCAGAAGAACTAAGCTTGCTTTCATTTTAGCTTTCCAAACAACTTGAGAAACATTAACTAAGGTGTTTTCAGGTAATCCCTTTACTGTTCCCAAGGTGTAGGTGTAGCTTCTCTTTTCAGGTACCACAAAGTCTTCAAACTAAATCCACGGTTCAGCAAGAAAAGTGAAGTTATACTGTGTAGTAACTCCCCATGTGCTGTGAATAAGTAATGGTTTGGCTGCTTAAAGCTGGTCAGGTGAATTAGCAAGACTTAAGCTATTCTGCCTTGAAATCCAAGCCGATGTCATGTCTTGCCTGAATTAGCTGACTGTGACTTAAGCAGAACGTACTGATCTCCTAGGGACAAGGCATCTAAGAGTGGCTGTCTGGGCTGATGGGAGATGACCCTGAAGTGTTTTATTTTGAAGTCTCCTTGCCATTTCGGTGATGAGACTGACTTTTGATAAAAGCAGGTGCCTTTGACTGTTAATTTTTAATTAAAAGGAGGTTCTTAGGCATGACTGGTAGAAAAGTGAGATATCTTCACGATGCTTTTTGAATATGACTGGAAACAGTTTTCAGACAGCAATCAGTGCACTAGTGAGGCAGGTTACTTTTCAGATCTTGCAATTCAGATTTCTCTGAATAACTCTTATGAACTCTTTCCTTTTACAGAGTTTGTACAAATGATGACAGCGAAGTGAAGACATTGTACAGAATGTGTTAAATTTCTTGTACAAAATTGTTTATTTGCCTTTTCTCTGTTTGTAACTTATCTGTAAAAGGTTTTTCCCTTACTGTCAAAAGAATATGCATGTATAGTAATTAGAAGGCCATTCCTCCATGTTTTTCTCCTTTATCTTACTGTCATTGTTCTGATTTTTGGAAAATTGATCTAAGTAACAAATGTTGCATGTGGCTTACTCTGGATATTTAAGCCCTTCTGCACATCTAAGGTTAGATGGAGTTGGTTGAATGAGGGAACATCTGGGTTGTTTAAAGAAGTAGCTTTCTTTAGAAGACTTTGGTATGACTGATGTAACAAGTTACATAAAGTAAGTTAGGGTTTACCATGCATTAGCAATTCCTGAGTTAAAGCAAGATAATGGCTCCAGTTCTCCAGTTAGTAAAGGAGGTGATTCTGCTGTTGATGACTGAGGGTGAAGACTTGTGCAGGCCAAAACCATGTGAATAGCATTTATGTGGCTAATGCACTGTAAAATTGTTCTCCTAACTTGCTTCATAGTAACTTGTTTGTGGCCATACCAGTAACATGTTGTTGAAATGTGGAGTCTTAACGTTGTGGACGATTGACAGTCAACAATATGAAACTTTAAAGTTGCACTAATGCAAAACGGGTGTATTATCCAGGTACTCGTACACAATTTTTTTGTACTGCTGGTCCTGTACCAGAAAACATTTTCTCCTCTTGTTACTATGCTTTTTAAACTTTGTTTAGCCACTTATTTTCAAAAAAATCTGCTTCTGGCACGATTTGCCTCAAATCCATTCCAAGTTGTATATTTGTTTTCCAATAAAAAATTACAATTTACCCATACTGTTTCAATGTATCCTTGAATTATTTACAGGATTTGTTCAATACAGTTGCTGCTCTGTTTCAGTATGTAGCAGTTCGATTTGCTTATGCAATGGATTGGCTGTCTTAAAATAGCTTGGAAGGTGAAAACTTAGACCGTAAACTCCAGCCCTTTATTAGTATTGTTGACTTGAAGAAGCTTTCTTACTAGTAGTTTAAAATGTATTTTACAGTCTTGTGTGGAGCTTGGTGCTTCAATATACTTACCGTAGTGACTGGCTATGCCCACTATCTGTAGACATTGTGAACTGGATGTTGACCTAGTTCAATAGTTGACCTAAAATTAAAATTCCTTGTTCAGACAACTAAACCTGTTTGCTTTCTTTTAATTATTTTGGAGTTTATTCCCTATCAGCTGCTACCTTGGGGTAACTTAGTCTCACACCTGGACTTTCTGAAACTGCTGTGTCCAAGTCTGCCTTTCAGGATGCAGTCAGCTCAAAGCTTGTGAGGAAATCTTCTCTTACTGACCTGCTAATGAGCATGATTGTGCTTGTAGCCCTAGTTTTTTGACAGCTTAAAAATAAAAAGTTTTAACACGGAAAACAAATGTGTTTTTTAACTAAGGGCAAATCCAAGACCTCGAAAGCATGCCAGAGGCTGTGTGCTATTTTGCCTCTGTACTCTGAATGAAAAATTGCTCTATATGTGCTATGTGATTATCTCAGCTGGGGATTCTGGCTGTCTTTAAACAAAGCCTTGGCCCCTGCATCTGGTTACTCTCACTGGTCCCAGCAAAGCAGTTACCTAATGTTTAAAACTTTTAATCATGTTTGAGGTATTTATACTTGGTGAAAATGCAGATTTAGGACAGCAGATGAACCTGGTTGTAGCAGTACTCAATCGAATGTTCATGATTACTGGTTTCCAGAAGCCCTGCTTCCAAAGGACTATAAGCACCTCTGGGTTTCCAATGAGGCTTGTCAAAAAGTTCTGCCAGCATCACAATTCCTTAGAATTGTTGCTTGTGCATTGACAACTGGATTCACAAAGTTCATGGAGTTTGAATATCGTGGCAGTTTGGGTTTGCCTTCTACAAAATGAGTGATTTGAAAAAACACCTATCCAGCATCTGCCCTGTGGCCTAGCAGCCTGGACACTGCCTTGTAACTGGCACAGAGTTCGTTTGACAGGGTACCAGGACTACCAGCTGGGACTCTGTATTGCAGGACTATTGAAAGCCCCTCTTCCAGAGGTAAGGAGTAAAAAGGGTCCAACAAGATGTTGCATTTGCTGGTCCAGTGTCTTGACTTAAGCAGTCTCAGAACTATTTTGAACCACAGCCTTCTATTGCAACTCAGCATGCATTATTAGAGTAAAAATACGGAGTCTTAGGGAGACTGCCTTGACCAAGGTGACTCCCTTTCATGTGATGATTAGGTGAGGAATGCTCAAAGGCAACCTCTACATGCTGAGCTGCTTGGTATTTAGTGCTTTGTCATTGTCTTTCTGATATCTAAATGAAATGCTTGGTTTGTAGGTCAATATTGTAAGCCTTATAGTTCCATTTACACCATAGTGAAGCTGCAGAATGGGGGTTGTGGTGCTTCTCAGTACTTTCTACAGAAGGGGGGAGCATGTCTTTTGAGGTACAGACAAAATAAGTGGTGGAAACTTCTGTGGTACAGCACTGCAGTAAAGCACCTGGTGGATCTGTTTTTATTTGAAGCTGGGAGGGGGGATCTGCCTGAAGACAGCTCCCGTAATGTATGGTGTGATACATGCTAACATCTGGAGCACTGTTTCATGGCTCCCTGGTACAGGAAAGAGGGAGTTCATGGAGTAAGGCCAGTATGGGGCCCCAAAGGTAATGGGGCTGGAGACCTCAATGTGAAGAGAGGGTGAAAGCTGCTGGTGCTCTGCAAGCTGGGTGAGGAGGGAAGGCTTGGTGAGCCATCGTAATGTGTGTAAGTGCCTGTTGGAGGGAGTGAAGCTGGGGACAACATTGCTTTCACTAGTTCCTACTGGCAGGGTAAGGAGGCAGTCAGCACAAATTTAGAAAAAATCCACCTAAACAGAATAGACTTCCTTTTTTTACTGTGAGGATGGTCAATGCTTGTGTGGGTTATCCAGAGAGGTGGTAAAGTCTCACACTTCAACTGTGAGTGTGCTGGACAAGTGGCTGCAGCTGACCTTGCTGGAGCAGGGTGTTGGAGTGAGTGATCTGAAGAGGTCCACTGCAATCTAAATGGCTCTGGAGTCACAGTGCCTCTACTGCTTTTGCAGGAGGATCACTGTGTGCTATCTTTGCTGGAAGCACTGAGAAGACATCAGCATGCTGATCAGGATTCTGTGTACTTTGGGCCTCTGAGAAGGCTGGGAGCTGTCCTGGAAATACTTCCCTGATAACCTGGCTCTGGATTTTTTTGGGGGGAGGGAGGGGAATGCCTCAATGGCCAAGGAATAGTAGGTCTAGTGAGCTTGCAGTCTGTTAAGATATAGCTGGTTGGTAAATCAAGGACAGCTAATAGGTAAGGGAGAGAGTAAGTGAAGCCTGCTAATAAGGTAAGTGAAACTACTTGAGGGAGAGTATAGCTTAGTAGATTGAAGATGATGATGCAGAAGCACAGCTGATCAATCCATTGAGGTAATGCAAACTGGGTATTTAGTCTCAAATACAGTCACTGGTTTCCAAAGGCTTGGCTCTGCAGGAGTAAGGCAGCTGAATCTGCTGTGGTTCCTTCCAGGGGCTGCTTGGTAACAACCTGCACAAAATAAATAGCAAAGTGCTTATTTCTATGTATATCACTTCTGCAAGGCATCTGTAATTTGTTTCTTGAGCGGTTGCTCAGTCCTATTGAGAGAACCTATGTTAAACTGAATTACCAACAGCTTGTTAAATAAGGGGAGCTTCCGTAGGTTGGGATTAATTACCATTGCAGGGCATTGCTAATAGGATCTGAAAAAAACACAATTAGACTTCTAAAAATCCTTAGATTCTGCATTTAAAAATGTTTTTTGTTTACATTGAAATCTGTCTTAATACTTAATTTTATTCTAATTCAGTCTCAAACGATAAATTTTTCAATTAAAAAGTGTTCAGATTGCCAATAACTTCTCTGAAGTGAATTTGAAGGCTAGTATGTTCTTTTTCAGGTGAGAAAAGTAGTTATTTAATACGTTAACATGTATGAATACATTGAGATATGCTAGGTCAAACTGTTAAATTCAGCCAGAAGGGATGATGACAAAATAAGAGGTACTGCATAATACATGTGTGCTTAATAGACATTGAAAATCATGGAGAATCATCTCTGGGATCAAGAGAGGGAAGGAACCAGGAGAGAGCTCGTGGAGAGTTCATGTAAGTATGTTTATATGCCACTGCATTACCCCATCTTTTACTTATACCTAGTTTTTCATCTACAAGGATAGTTGCAGTGTGTCAGGTTGCTTATTTTCTCCGTGTTTTTGAAGAATGGAGATTGTTTCTTTCTCAAGGTGAACAATAGAGAAGAGAATATTTTGGTGACTTAAACTTGAGAGTCCTGAGATACAGTTCAGGAAGCTGCACAAAGATCTAGTTCAAACAGAGTATCTTAAGATTCTGATTAAGACTCTGAAAGCCTAGAAGATTTGGTAAACCCAACTCTAGCAGTAATCCTAAATGAGACTTATTCCATGCAAAACTGTTTGGAGACTACCTGATGCAATAACTATCATAGTTTCAGTAGACTAAGCAAGAACGGGTCATGCAGTGTCATGTAACACTGGTGCATTGCTTGTGGGCCTTTTTTTAGAAGGAACTGGGCTGAAAATGAGAGTAAACGGGGATGGGGAACAGAGGATAAAAACATATCAATAGGAGAACGTGGGGGAAATGAGCTTGCAAGCATCTAACAGTACAAGCGTTGGCACTGTTGTTTGAGTGATACCAAGACACTGGAGTCCTTTGCCTACTCCTGCAAGTTCTCAAGCTGGAAGGGTGGTGGTTAAGGTCATTAACACCTTCCTAGTGGCCCACACAGGTGGAACTGAGTGTTTAGATTGTTCCAATTGCACAACCCTTATCTTGCAGGTCAGATCTAGGTAGGTGTGCACTTGCTCAGAAGTTAAATAAACTTTCCTGTTAGTAAACTAGTACTGTCAGTGACAATGGACACCTAGACCAGTCAAACAGTATCAGCCCTCCATCCAGCAGTGCTCCTTCAGTCATGAGCTATCATCTTGTGTGGTCTGATCCCTTTCATGAGAGGCAGTCTTATTGTGATCATTCAGAAAAGTGTGCTCCTTCCTTGCCTGACAGGCCCTGAGATTGCATTAGTCATCTATTGTACCCTTACAGCAACACGTGCCCAGTCCTGTGGTACCTTCTTGGAAGACACTTGCTTTTTTTGGCAGCCAGAAATATGCAGCTAGCAGCACCTGGAATGAATTTCTGCTAGCTTTCTGTGTTGGTGGTGTTCTAGAAGTCATTTGTTTCTGGAATGAGAGATGTTGGGGGGTTGCTTTTTACTAAAGCTTTCTTCACTGTCAGTTACAGCACAGCATACTGCTATAGAAATAAGGCAAAAAAAAAAAATGTTCAATGACCTCTGCAATATCTGTTATTAACTTTGAAGCACTGGATGATAGACCCAGGAAGGCCATGTGGGGTTTTTCAGTTCCTGTGTATTTCTGAGTAGTCTGAGCTTCCAACTGCAATAAATATTTATTCCTCTTAAAAATGACCAGTTTTTCTGATACTAACTAAACTTACAGGCTTTGCAAAATGCCTTGGAAGCTCTCTGTATCCAAAGTGGAAAGGCAGAGTTCTGTTACTGCTGACTGTTCCAATGGTTAGGGAGAGGGAAATCATGATGTAGATATTCATTCAAGGTCTACTCTGAAGCTCTGCGATCAGTGTAGTCTTTCCTTTGATTTGCAAGGCCTTGAATATGCTTGAAAATAAACCTTAGTGGGTTATGATGTATGAAAACTTCCAATAATTTGGATTGATTCATGAAGTAGGGTAATACATTGCCAGAAGTATTTCTTCAGATAGCATAGTTGAGACAGACTGCATAATTTATTTGCCTTTTCAGCTCTAAGAACTCTAGGCATTTTCCTCGAGTTAATACCTATACATCTATTTATATGCTACATTTTAAGAGGTTGCAAAACAAAAAATACTGGAAGATTGTCTTCTGGTGACATTCACCATGAGGAAGCCATCCCTACTGCCCAGATTAACACACCACTTTGCAAGATCATCTGAAAGAGCAGACAGACTTTGTGATTCTTCCTGTTTTAATCACTCCTTATTCTACCAGCAGGACAAGTTTCCCCCACTTTGGCATCACAGCCTGTATCTAGAGCCAAACACACAGGGAAGTTGCATCTCTGCGCTAGCTGTTCCTTTCTGAAACCCTCATGCTATAGTATCACAACTGCTTTGATGCCGTGGGGGTCTCTGCAGACAGCAGCTTCCTGTAAAACCCCTTAAAATCCTCTTGTGGTTCTTTACTGGGAGCTGGAAGAGCTGCTGCAGAAAATCTCCTTTTCTTCTGGCAGCTTTTATTTTCCCTTGAGCTTGCCCATGTTCTACGCTTCGCTAAGGAAGCTTCAGCTAAGGAGAAGAAATGCTGAAGAAATCTCCACAAGGTCAAGGCTGGAGGCCCCTCATGGAATAGCTCAAATTGCTGTGCTGAAGATCTGGGATTTTTCTGCTGTAAAGTACACATCAAGGTAGCTTTTATTGTCAAGGTCCTAATCGGTTCTATCTGGCTCTGTTTTCCCTGAGAATGGCAAGAGCTGCCTCTTTGCTGTTGGCAGGGTAGAACTAAGAGCCATAGGAACGATGTCCTCCACCTCAGCTGCCCTTTGTTTCCTCCGAGGGGGGATGCAGACCCTGCCTTGCTGGTTACACTGAGCAGAAGATTTCAAAGCTGACCTGGTATGCTTCTGGGGAAGAGCCTTGGGTCTTTCTAGACAAGAGGCTTCTATAAGTTTGTGACCCCGCCACCCTGTATCTCTGGACTGATGAACTGTTCCAATTTTTGCAAGAATCCACTCTTCCATTTCTAATGATTTGAGTAATAAAACAATTAGGATCTGATGTCAACTTGTGCTTTCATCACTCTTTGAGGAACATTTAATGAAAATAAAGACAAAATGACAGTTTACATTTCCAATATGTCTTCAGAGAATAAACGACATAAGGAGCTCAACTGCCTAATTGGTCAGTGCTATACTAGGTAGTGATGCAGTCAGATTTTCTTCAAGAAGCCCAGCTCAAGCACATGGCTTCCATGGGCAATTTTATCAGAAGGCAGAAGGAGGGTATCCATCTGTGAACCAAAAGCTTGTATCTTGCTGCCAAGTGTTTCTGCATGCTTCCTTCCTGCTTTGCTAGATTTGACAGGGAAAATGCTAGCAACAGACTTAAAACTCATGAAGTAGTGGTCCTGGCACCTTATGTTTAAAGGCTATGGAAGCATTCATATGCATGTTGAGATGCACATGAGAGAAGCAACCTCTGTAGCTCACTTCCAGAGTTTACGTGGGTCTAGGGATCACTCTTCAGTAGACAATGTGGTCTGTATTGTCTACCTGTATTGTCTATTTCACCTGAGCTTTAAAATGTTTAGGAGATTTTTGCTTTTTTTATATTTTTTTAAAACCTTTTTCATTTATAAGCAGTATTTTATTTCCACAAAATTGCTCCAGCTTTGAGTGGTGTAGTGCAAGGTCCTCCCTGCTGCCTACTTGTCCCATATAAAGAGAGGTCATCCCCATTCGGCATCCTGAAAAATCAGGCTTCTGTGTCCCCAGGCACATAGCCTGGGCAGATACCACTGCAGTTGCAGTACTTTCAGACTGGGACTGTCTAAAGTTCAGCTGTTTTGAAGGCAGGAAAAAAACACTCAGGCTTCTCTGTGCCCTGCCATGTACACAGGTCCTTCATGTTATGGTAGGTTGTTATACTGCTTGATGGCATTCGTAATGGAAAACAGTTATTTTGAGGCAAAAACTAACAAACCATTGCGAGAGCTGGAACAGTAACAGTAGTGCCTCAACTGACCGTGGTTTCTTTTCCAAAATCCAGGCAGTTTGTTTCATTCTGCTGTCTAGAGGCCCTCAGAAACTTACTTCGCTCCACTAAGTATTATGCAAATGAATACTTCCACTAATAAAATGCACATGGATATCTGAAATGCAAAACGTCCATAAATTGCCATATGTCAGCGGGGGCCTGGGAGCTCTGTGCATGCTCTGAGCCCGTGCAAGTAATTTGAATCAGCTTAGCCTGCTAGATCATCACCTCAGCTCACTTCTTGGTTGTGGTGCTGCTTGGATGCTGCCTCTTTCCACAGCAAAACCAGCTGAGCAGAGCGTGTGCCTGCACCTCAGCTGCTAAGAGTAAGCCAAACTAACAGCCCTCACACCGGAGCCCTTGGGGCACCGACTGTGTTCTCCCCTTTGACTTCAGGGCGAGCACGGTAACCACAAATATGGGGTGGTAACTCCTTGGGTTATTGCTGAAAGACCAAAGCTCAGCTATTAATCCCCAACCATCACCAGTAACTTCATCTCAGCTGGTGCCTGATATCCTGTTACCCTCGTAATCGTTTATTTCTATGCCTGTGGCCTTTGTAGTACGTGAGGGCATCAATCTTTTAAGCACAGCTTGTGGAGAACTGGACTGCATAAATTGCCTTTGTAATGGCCATGAAGTTACTGCTGGAAGCCAGCTGACACATGGGCTTTGCAGGATTTTGGCCAAAGTGTCTTAGGAAGGCTACGCAAACTCCTCAGCTTGTGCCATTTCACTCCTGAAGGCACTTGTGTGCATACTGAAAAGCAATATAGTTGTTGCTATTGTGAAGCATCCTATAAAAATAGAGAAGATAAACAATTTTTTCTTGCCTTGTAAGGGTTTAGAAGAACTTGGAGCATCTGCCGGATTCAGGAGGAGGTGTATTTTGGTGGTACGGCTATGCTGAGTTCAGATCAAAGATGAGCCAAAATATGACTCTTTCTTCAGCTGAAACAGGAGGGAGTGGATGGAGCGCATATTGTGGCATATTGTGTCTGTGGCACAAAAATGATGCATAAAATGCCTTCCTTGCTTAAATTACATTTCCATATAATTTGAAAGGACTTCAAGCCCCTGCAGTACTGAGGCTGAGCCCAGTTGCTTCAGTATCAGCTCTCCTTCACCTGGCTTCTCTGGCTTCTGTAATACAAATTCCTCATGTACTGCAAGAGATCAAAATCAAGGCCACCGAAGCTCCATTTTGGCAATTCACTCCAAACCTCCTCTGTGTTGTTCACTAAATTGCCAGCTGACCCTACAAAGGCAGTA